>NC_067250.2:6250000-7500000 GCF_019359855.2 Lolium perenne | reverse complement strand
ATATGTGAAGATGCGCCAAGAAGAAGCTCTCCCATGGTGGATTATGGGGGAGCAATCCACAAGACTTCGTCAAGCAAGCACAAGCAAGAAAGGCGTTCCATCTTGTTGAGGTCAAGATCGTCGTCATCGAGCTCAAGTGGAATGCGCAAGTATAAGGTTTGCTCTTGATAGGGTTTGTTTCTCACCGGTCTCATAGTGTAGTTGGAGACCGGTTTATAGTTTAGTTGCCGTACTATCAAGAGGGCTCTCGAGTGAGTAACTCGATCGTATCGTTCGGAGAGAGCTCAAACCTTTGCATCCTTGCATCATCTTTCTTGGTTGTTATTTGGACCTTATCCATGTGATGTTTTAGAGCTTGTGCTTATTCTCATGACAAGCTCTAGTTCATCGAAAACGGATTTCGCATAGATCACTGGTTGCGTTGTCGAGTTTGGTGCATCATCTTTCTTGGTTGTTATTTGGACCTTATCCATGTGATGTTTTAGAGCTTGTGCTTATTCTCATGACAAGCTCTAGTTCATCGAAACGGATTTCGCATAGATCACTTGTTGCGTTTTCGAGTTTGGTTCATCATCTTTCTTGGTTTTATTTGGATCTTATCCATGTGATGTTTTAGAGCTTGTGCTTATTCTCATGACAAGCTCTAGTTCATTGAGAATGGTTTTTCCATGGGCAACTTGTTGCATTTTCAAGATTGGAGGTTTTACCGGTATGTCTTTTTGAGATAGGTCAAACCTTTCTTCATTTGTTTCTATCCTCCTTTGCTGGACTATGATGTTTCTATGCATATTGTTGTAGAGCTCGTTTTTGTGATTTCAACGAGCCCAAGATCATCGAAATCGGAGTCCGGATGCAAAAGTTATGCCCGTTTTAGTTTTGGTGTTTCTGCAGTTTTCTTAGGCCGGATATTTTGGAAATATCCGGGCCGGATTATCCGGGCCGGATATTTCGGAAATATCCGGCCCCGAAATCGTCTAAGGACCGGAAGAAAAGCAGCTCTGGATAGGGGCCGGATTTTTGGCCGGATTTTGTCCAGGTTTTGTCCCCGAGGCCGGATTATCCGGCCCCGGATAATCAGGCCCCAACTTGGGCCGGAATATCCGGCCCTGTTTTTGCCCAATCGGCTCGATTTTCTTGGGGGGTATCAATACCCCCCTTCTTCCTCCTTGGGCTGTGCTTCTCTCACTCTCTCTCGCCGCCATTGTTGAACTAGAGAAGCTTGCTCCATCTCTCAATCCCTCCATGATTCTTGCCCCCATTTGAGGGAAAAGAGAGAGGAGATCTAGATCTACATTTCTACCAATCAAATCCATCTCTTTGTGAGTGGAACTCTCTAGATCTTGATCTTGGTGTTCTTTGTGAATTCCTTTGTTCTTCCTCTCTTATTCCCCAATAGCTTTTGTAGCTTTGTTGGAATTTGAGAGAGAAGGACTTGAGCATCTTTGTGGTGTTCTTGCCATTGCATTTGGTGCATCGGTTTGAGTTCTCCACGGTGATTCGTGGTGGTGAAAGCAAGAAGGTTGTTACTCTTGGGTTCTTGGAACCCTAGACGGACTCTAGGCCTTTGTGGCGGTTTGTTGGGAGCCTCCAATTAAGTTGTGGATGTGTGCCCCAATCTTTGTGTAAGGCCCGGTTTCCGCCTCGAAGGAAATCCCTTAGTGGAACCGTGACCTAGGCCTTTGTGGCGAGGGTCACCGGAGATTTAGGTGAGGCGCCTTCGTGGCGTTCGGTGTGTGGTGTGAGTACCGCATCTTGGGGTGAGGCCTTTGTGGCGTTGGTGTGCATCGAGCAACCACACCTCAAGGTGAGCCTCTTGTGGCGTTCGGGAGCACTAAGCAACCGCACCTCTCCACCGGAGATTAGCACTCGCAAGAGTGTGAACTCCGGGATAAATCATCGTCTCCCGCGTGCCTCGGTTATCTCTATACCCGAGCTCTTTACTTATGCACTTTACCTTGTGATAGCCATCGTGCTTGAAGTTATATATATCTTGCTATCACATACTTGCTTGTATTGCTTAGCATAAGTTGTTGGTGCACATAGGTGAACTCTTGCTTAGAATAAGTTGTTGGTGCACATAGGTGAACCATAGTATATAGGCTTTGGGCTTGACAAAGTAAACGCTAGTTTTATTCCGCATTTGTTAAGCCCATCTCGTAAAAGTTTTAAATCGCCTATTCACCCCCCCCCCTCTAGGCGACATCCGTGTCCTTTCAGTTGGATATCATCAAATGTGGTGTCATTTGCTTGACACTTCAAATCACTAGCCGAAAAGATGGCATGCCTCATTGGGCCCACACATCGTACCATAGGCCAACAAACTTAAAGTTAAAAGGGAACAAGGTTCACAGATCAAACAACAGATCATACTAGTTTGGATCATACAATAGATCACACGTAAACAGGTTCAGAGTGCAAACAAAGGCTAAACTATCCTACATTACATGCCAGCTTATCTTTCATCACTCATCACAAATAGCCCTAATCCCTTTCAGTTTATCCTTGTTTACATAACCCTATTTCAGGAGATCACATATAGTTCCACAGTTGAGCTTGTCCTCTTGCTGCATAGAGGATTGGGATTTCTCTGAAAAAAGCATTGACATTACTAAAAACTACTTTCTATTATTTACTTACTTGCAAACATAAACCAAAAACCCAAAAACTACTGCTTTATTATTACTTTTATTGTTGAACCTCGTGGGTTCGATAATCTTTTCTATATTGAAAGTTACTACAATTGATCTCCTGCACTTGGGAGTCATCACTCCCCAAGTCCATAACAATAAAATCAATAGGGAAACATGTCATATGTAATTCAATCATAATATTATCAATTCTACCTAATGCATGCTTGGTAGAATCACCAGCAAGTAAGAGATCAATATCACATGTTTCCATTTTCTTATCAAGATCAAGCAAATCACATAATTCTTTAGATAGAACACCAACACTTGATCCTAAATCTAATATAGCATGATAAGTTTCCTTTTCAATAGTAACTTGTATCTTGGGGATCCAAGCATCCCCAAACTTTGGTGGTATCATAGCTTCATTAATGTATCTTTCTATCTTTTCTTTGATAACATAATTAGCTATATATAAACCAAATCTTGTTTGATGAACATTAAAAATGGATCATTAACAAACTTTTGCAAGAGAGTAATAAGTTAATTCAAACTACACTTATCACATTGTAATTTCCTCTACTTGTTTCTCTTCTACTGCCATAATAGATTCTTTTTCTTCTTCATCATCCATCATGTTTAATGTTTCCCAAGATCTCTCTATTATGTGTTGCACATATTTAATAGTCTCCTCATGAGATTTTTTTTATCATGCATAATATTCTTAAAAGAAACCATTTCCTTAGTTATGTGATCCTAACTTGTCATTCAAAGCATCATAATTTTCAAAATTAGAAATAAATTATTTATTGAGCTCTTTTTGAGTAGATATAAAGGATCTAAGGGTATTTTTCTAGATCATTAGAAACATTGTTATCACTAGTATACTTGTTAGGAACATATGGGTTCCTAGCATAAGAATTGTTATAGTTATTACCATACCCATTGTTTCCAAAGTTCCTAATATAGTTGATATCTATATTTCAAGCATTGTTTTCAACAAGATCTTGCAATGGTACTTTATCTATTTTGCTTAGATATGTAGGAATATATAGCATCAACTTTAGCAGTCAAGGAATCTACTTCCTCAACAGAGTTGATTTTCCTAGATGATGTAGTAGGTGCCCTTTCAGTATGCCATTGGCTAAAGTTTTGTAGTATGTTCTCTAAAATAGATTTAGCTTTGAAAACAATTTTAGTCATGAAAGCACCTCCAGCGTCAGAATCTAACATACTTCTAGACATGTAGTTTAAACCATTATAGAAAGATTGCAAAATAGTCCATTCATTCGCTCCATGTGAGGGGCAAGTTCTTAGCGTGATTTTAATTCTTTCCAAAGTTGTATTTGTATGTTCATTATCATTATTCTTGAAAGAGTCTATATGCTATTTCTAGTTTGAAAGATTTTAAAAGGATTGTATTTTTTTAATAAAAGCTTCTTTAGGATTTTCCAAAGAGTTGATACTACCATTAGGCAATGACAATAGCCAATCTTTAGCTTTTACTCTAAGTGAGAATGGGAAGAGCTTAAGCTTAACAATACTATTTTGCACATTCTTAAATTTTTGCATATCACAAACCTCACAAAAGTCATGTAAATGCACAGATGCATCCTCACTAGCACTACCACCAAATTATTCAGCAATAAGATTAAGTAGCCTAGGACTAACTTCAAATGAATCAGCTTTTATTTCAGGAGATGTGATAGGATTATCAATAAATTGAGCATTAGGGACATTGGTGAAGTGAGATAGCTTAGTAGTTTGTTCATCCATATTGCAAGAAAAATAAAGTACACTATTTTTATGGATTGTGTGTATAAGATAAGTAAAGAGAAAACTGAGAGGAAACAACTAAAACAATAAAGACAAAAATAAAACAAAGAAAAATGCTTTGCAAATCTACAGTACAAGAAGAACTCACAGTGGTACAGCCCCGCAAGCTTGAGAATTCGCAAGGTGCCAGAAAAATGTCTGACTGTGGTAATTGCAATTATGGTGTTGCTTGCTTGCTTCCTGGCAACGGCGCCAGAAAATGTCTTGATGCCACGACAAGAAGTGTGTCAATTCGTTGGAACTCCAAGTGCATAGTGATGCACCAAGAGAAAATTTTCCCCACAAGAACACAAGGATGACTCGGGGTTTATATCGAACTCTCGGGGAACAAAGTTGAAGCTTCTTCCAACCTCGTCTACCAACCTGCAAAGCAAAGTCTTTGTCGTTTGCCCCAACTCCACCGTGTGATTTTCAAACCCAAGGCTTTGGTATTTGTAAAATAAAATAATAACAAATAAAATTCTATTTTTTGCGGGGAACAAATAAAATACTAGACAGATACGTAAAACTAGAAAGTAAACTAAAACAAGTTAATAAAGATGTTTTGGGGTTTTTGGTTGTACTTGGAAGAAGTAAAGATATTTTATATTTTCTAAATTAGTTAATGCTAAAAATGTAAAGGCAAGTGAAAGCAAATAAAAGTTATTTTTTATGATAAAAAGTGGACGGGGGTTCGGTTCACTTAGCACCCACGTTGGGCATGCACTAAGAGTACCTTCACACTGAGGTACACTCAAACATCTCATGCCGAAGACTGAAGACGACTCAGATCGGTAAGATTGACGAAGCACCACCTATGTCTCACTTTCTGCTAGAGCCTGAGCTAGGTATAAGAGATAGGCGATGCAACAGCTGAACTTTATTGATTAGATGGTGCAGCTATATATCTCTACTACTTATAAAGGCACGAAGTGTCGTTGGAAAATTAAATCTCAGCCATCCATCGGAGTTGATCTAATGCTCCAGATTAATTTCTTCTCCCCACCCACCTTGTTTAGATCCGAAAATCAAGCAAATTAACTGCCTCGCACGTCCCCTTTCTTTTCCGATGGACAATTCCTCTTCGTGAAAGTCTTGAGGTAGATTTCGTTCCCTCCGGCGCTGTCTCCATTGCGGGATCCGCCGACCAACTCTCACACGGATGAGATGGATTGGACGCCGCCGGCACCTCCCAGTTCCTAGCGCTATGGTATGCTACCGCCACAGATCGACGGATACGAAATCTAGATGGATCCCTTCGCCTCGTGCCTCCCCGCTCACGAATGGATGCCGCCGCCAAGACCGACTGTCTTAGCTGCGTTCCGATCTATAACAGCCGTTGAGGCCCGCTATGCTCTCTCTCCCTCCGCACGTACTGCATCTTTATGTCTTCAGCTGTTACACATGTACTTCATTCTCCTGGAAAGCGCATCCTAAGGTAAATTGTTCCCGGAACTATGTATTCTTGCATGGTATAGTAATTGTACAGTGTTGCTGTTAAGACGTGTCATTGATATTGAGATAAAGTAGGTAATCGATGGGATGTACAATTGAGATTGAAACTAACTAATTAAGTAGGTAATCGATGGGATGTCAAATTGAGATTGAAACTAACTAATTGCAGGTTCATTTTTTGATTTTATTTGCATAATGGCTTAATGAATGGTGTAGATAAAAATGTGAGGATTTTAATAATTTATTTTTACAAATATTGTAGTACTGCAGCAGCACCCCTCACCAAGATTACTACAATGCAGCTTTTGGCCAACAGATGTCGCTCCTCAATATGACATTTCCGCTGTTGCCGGGTGCCGTGACTGCCGCCATCTGTTCCTCAATGATGCAGTGCCATCTTGGTATTTGTGTCCCTCCCTTGGTTACTTCTCTTCGATCATAAGGGCCGATGGATATGTCTGTCAAATTGATGTACAGTATTCTCACAGATTGACACATGCACCGACAATTTGAGTTCAGATTGGTGTATAATATACTGAGCATGGATATCCTCTGGCTGAGTTCTCACAGGCAGTATTCACAAGAGTATTCACCAAGATGGATAACTACAGGCAATTGTAATAATCAGATCGCATATACATGAACCTTCTCTGCATTGTCCGTGCTTGCTGAAGCTGAATGTCTTTGTATGATATTAAGATATGCAATGCAAAGGGCATCAGAATGATTGTGATACCGAAGTTGCTGGGGACATAGCTCTATTGTTGATCACTTTAGTTCCCTGCTTTCTGCATGGCATGGACTATATAGGGCTTCTCTGAATAGCCTTCTTTCTTAAGGATGGAGGAGTATTTGTAAATGGAAAAGGCGTAGTGGAGGACATGAGGTATGAGGTATACATTCTTGTGTGTGTTACCAATACCATGTGCGATTATGCCAGACTGTATTGATCAAACAAGCATAATTTATTTAGTGCTTTAATATAACTTAGTACTGGATTATGCTCTCTGGCGTGTGAATCAAATCTTTTATTTTGTCTGTTTGGAATTGGATATGGAGATATATGCATTCAGACATATATATACATGCAGGGCTGACATTATCCCAAGGCAAAATCTCTGCAGTCTGGCAAATTTTTTTCACAATTTTGTGAATGACACTTGCTCTTCTAATACTTATACTTATTTTCTATTTTTCTTGGAAATGAAATGAGACCTCGACCTCCCTCACATGCCAAGAGCCTCCATCTCAGTTTGGTTACCGGTTATTATGTGCTGGTACTAATGATTATATATATATATATATATATATATATATATATATATATATATATATATATATATATATGTATTAAATTCAAATGGATTGTATTTGTCGAAACAACGTGCATTGCACGTGCCCTGCTACTAGTAGCAGTATAATCGGCGCATATCTACGGAGGAGATCGGCTGGACTAGTACTTATCTAGCTAGCTATTGTTACAGATATGAACAACTAACTAACTAATCAGATATGTTCGCTAACACCCTGCCGCGGTCACAGCGTCTTCACTTGGGAGAACGCAAAGACTGGATCAGAAAGACTGAAATGAAGCTTTGGGCAATCCTTTCGTCATGATGTCAGCAAGCTGCTGAGTAGTAGGAACATGGCCCCCGGCGGCTCCCCAGCCCACGCTTCCCCCGCACCGGCCTCGACCGTGGGCCGCGACCAAGGATTGCCGCCTGACCCCAGCTCCCCCACGGCTGCTCCATCCTCTCCGCCTCCCCCCCTGATCGGCATCCGTTGATCACCCGTGCTTGCCACGGGATTCACAAACCCAACCCTCGCTACGCTAATGTCGTCACCAGTTCCATCTCTCCGATCCCACCCTCCGTTCGCGAGGCACTTCGGAATCCCAACTGGCGGGCTGCCATGACGGAAGAATACGACGCGCTCATGTCTAACAAAACTTGGACTCTTGTTCCTCGCCCTCCTCGAACTAATGTGGTTACAGGAAAGTGGGTTTTCAGGCACAAGAATCGGGCGGACGGCTCTCTCGAGCGGTACAAGGGGCGGTGGGTTGTGCGTGGCTTTGCGCAACACCCAGGAATTGACTTTGGGGAAACTTTTTCACCCGTCGTCAAGCCGGCGACGATCTGTGCTGTTCTCACCCTGGCGTCCTCTCGTCAATGGCCAGTTCATCAGCTGGACGTAAAGAACGCCTTCCTCCACGGCGTTCTTGAGGAGCAAGTTCACTGCCATCAGTCGACTGGCTTCGTCAACGAGCTACACCGCGACCATGTCTGCAAGCTTTCCAAGTCTCTTTACGGCTTGAAGCAAGCATGGCGGGCATGGTTCCAGCGCTTTGCCGCCTTCGCCATCACCATCGGCTTCGTCGCATCTCGTTCTGACGCCTCGCTCTTCATACTACGGCGGGGTTCTAAGGCTGCGTACCTGTTGCTGTATGTCGATGACATCGTCCTGTCAGCCTCTACACCAACTCTGCTCCACACCAACTCTGCTCCACGCCATCATCAACAAACTCAAGCATGAGTTCGAGATGAAAGACATGGGACCTCTCCACTACTTCCTCGGCCTTGAAGTGCACCGCACTCCTCGCGGATTCTTTCACAGCCTGGCCAAGTACGCTGAAGAACTTCTCCAACGAGCTGGCATGGCCAACTGCACACCCGTGTCCACACCCATGGACACCCTCTCCAAGGTGGCTGCTGATGTTGGTTCTCCGGTTGCCGATCCATCCGAATATCGCAGCCTCGCCGGCGGTTTGCAGTACCTCACCATGACACGCCCAGAACTAGCCTATGTCGTGCAGAAAACGTGCATGCACATGCATGACCCGCGCGACCGTCATCTCGCCATCATCAAGCGCATACTTCGGTACGTCCGTGGCACTACATCCTCCAGTCTTCTTCTCGAGGCCACACCCTCCACCGACATCGTCGCTTACTTCGACACCGACTGGGCTGGATGCCCGGACACACGCCGCTCCACCTCTGGCTATTGTGTGTATCTTGGCGGCGCTCTTGTCAGCTGGTCCTCCAAGCGACAAGCCACTGTTTCGCGATCAAGCGACAAGCCACGGCTCCAGAGACCATAGTTGTCATTCTCGTAATCGAGGGTGACAAGGATGTGGTCGCAAATCCGTAGGGCCTGGAGTTGAGGGGTGGGAAGGGGCTGAGTTGCAATGGGGATGCCGAAGTTCTCGACGGAGCCGTCATCGGAGTCGGACGAGATGTCGTAGAAGTCGCTCATGGCGAAGGAGAGGGTGGGCAGCGGAAGTCTGGAAGATTGGATCTAGGTGTCTGATACCATGTTAGAGCCTGAGCTAGGTAGAAGAGATAGGTGATGCAACAGCTGAGCTTTATTGATCAGATGGTGCAGCTATATATAGCAGTACAACCGGCGTATATCTCTCAAGTAACAAACTAGGGAGGAGATCGGCTGGACTAGTACTTATCTCGCTAGCTATTGTTACAGATATGAACAACTAATTAACTAATCAGATATGTTCGCTAACACTTTCAATGGGTAGTTGGATGTGCATACGCATTCACTATTTGCGCAAGTTATCAATATTCTCAAAAGTGTTAAGTTTATTTGTTGGAGTTTTAGAGAAAAAAAGTTACTACAAGACCAACACTTCGGTTCTTGCTCTAATGGCCATGGAATATCGCATGTTCATGCCACCTTTTTACTCTAGTTGTTATTTTTCCTGCTAACGTTGGTTTAGTTATGCCTTGAGCAAGAGATCATATCTAAATCAGCAAAAAATAATGTAGAGAGTGGTGTTTTGGCATATGGGAGCATATGTGAAATACATGTTACACACGCTTTTGAATCTTTTTTAAATTGAAACAAAAAATTTACATGTACATCTTCACGTGCTACAAAGTAGTTTCATGAGAAATCGACTTGTCGTGTGGTGTGTGTAAAAAAGAAAAAATTCAATGCTAAAATTAAGGCTTTTCAGAAGATAATTTTTCTCTTTTTTACATAGCCCACAAATTTTTTTGGTTCCTCGCGAAACTTGACGAATACACATATACTGTGGAGATGTATATGTAGAATTTTTTGTCAACATTTTCCCTTCAAAAAATATTTTTTTGGTAGAGGAAGCATATGCATCCTGCAGCCGAATTGAATTTCTAGATATTTTGCAGTTTCACATGCTATAATATCTTTCGATGTTCTTTTTAGTTACATCGTGTCTATGAGTTTTAACCTTTGGCATGGGCTCCCTGTCTCAAAATGAGGAGAAAAGATAAATGCACAGTTAGTTTCAGATACAAAACTACCAGAATCTTCAAAGGGTACAAAGAAAGTGCCAGGGCAGGTCCATGAAAAAACTCATCACAGTACAAAAGCACCAATTAATCAGCAAACATTTCAGTACATGACAAGAGGAAACGGGACATTTCCTGAATTGCTTCCGACCAACTGCTCAAGTAAAGTTTGTAGTAGTACATCCAGATCGATGATAACAGCAGTTGCAGCAAATTGGCACTCATCTCAACAGCAGCCAAAACAAATTCTAACATAAGATTTTCTTGCTTAATTCGTGAACTACATCCTAGTAGCTGCATGCTAGATGTCAAGAAGAAGCATGTGGCGTAACAAAATTCTCATTCGTTGGGCCAGAATGATGATCAGTATAGGCTCACTCCGAAGGACTCGCTGACGATGATGGCGATCCCCATTGAGATGGCGACGAGCGAGGCGGCCCAGGTGAGCTTCTCCGTGATCCGTGGCACCCTCTCCCTGAGCGCCTCCGTGCAGGTCCCGATGAGCACGGTGTAGCTGGCCATGGACATCACGGTGCCGACGAGGAACATGCCGAGGAAGGCCGCCCCCGCGGCCCGCGACGGCATGGCCAGCGCCGGCAGGATGATCATGAGCGCGTCGGGCTGCAGCCCGTGCACGATCCCCGTGGCGAACGTGGCGAAGCTGATCTCCTTCTTCTTGCCGCCGCCGCTCATCAGCGCCTTCTCCAGCGAGTTCCCGCCGTGCTGGTGCGGGCCGCCAGCGGCGCCGTCGAGCGCGGCGGCGACGCAGGGTGCCGCCTGGGTGGCCTCGCGGATGCCGATGGCGCCGATGACCATGAGGGTGAGGCCGACGACGCGGGTGCCCCAGGTGCGGAGGATCTCTATGTGGAGGCGGTCTTTGAGGCCGAGGAAGAGGAGGCCGAACATGACCTGGCCGGCGTCGTGGCCGCAGCCCCAGAGCGCGCCCACCGCCGCGCTCTCCACCGGCGACCGCCCGATGGAGAGCGGCGCCAGCGCGGCGAGGTGGTCCGGGCCCGAGAGCGTGTGCAGACAGCCGGCGAGGAACCCCGTCCACGCGCTGCCGAGGAACTCCGACTTGAAGATGCTCCGGCCCGCCGTGACGGCCGGGGAGTGGGAGTGGCTGTGCAGTGCCGAGGCCAGCGCCGTCGGCACCATGGACGACGGCTGGATTGCCGCCACAACCAGCGCCGCCAACAAGGCGACAACCGCGGCCGATGCAACCTGTGGATTATCGCGCGCAAGAACGTAAAATTTCTAACCACTGTTCCACGTCTGGTCCACAGTTCTTGGCCAGCCTTAATTAACGATTGTCCGCAAGAATTCAGAGGCAACAGACGAGAGCGCTGGCACACTGACCTTCTGGAAGAAGCGGCGCGGTCCGGAGGAAGGAGACACAGTTGCACCGGCGGTCTCGTCATCTTGCTCCAGCGGCGCGGGATTGACGGAACGGGAGGCGGAGGCCGCGGCGAGGACGGAAGGAGGCGGCCTGTGGAGGAGCGGTGCGAGATGGGGCAGCCTGAGCCCGACGGCGCCGCGGTGGGGCGCGAAGGACCTTGGTGCAGCGGTGGCGGGGAGGAGGTGGTGGTGGCCGGCGGCGCGGGGCCAGGAGGCGGGCGCGCGGGTGAGGTGGAGCGGCGAAGAGATAAGCCTGTCCATCGCGGGTGCGGGAAAACAATCGGGAGCTCCTCGTGCCGCTGTTTCGGTGTGGCTCAACTGAACTGAAGAGAGATTTTGGGGGATTGGGGCGGGCCGGGCTGGGCCTGTGGGCCATCTACTGGACCCATGTGGGCCTTTTGATGTCGTAAGATTGATGTAATGTAGCTTCAGTTGCAGGATTCATCATGATCATAATTTATTTTTCGCTCGTATATGCGTCCACACACTCAAATATATGAATGCATGCACGTACATCCTATTTTTATAGGCATTTCTGATAGATTGAGCCCAAAAAACTAATCCAACGGTTATTAAGATTGACAAAGTCAGCACGGACATTCTCCCACCGAAAGAATATTCCGTTTTTATGAGACACCAAAGTGCCATGATTATAATATAGACACTATGACGGTGAAGTGGTTTATGAAATGTGCTAGTATCTGCTTGCTTGGTGATCAAATTTAGCAACAAAGAGATAACACATGTTAAATGATGTTGACATGGGGGAAAGATCATATTGACCATGCAACTCGGCCAACATGCGAAGCATTGGCAGAGCCACAACCAACGGCGGCGCCAGGAAAATGCTGGTGGGTATTCCCACCAGCCAAAATAATATTCTCAAAGCAAAGAAAAACACGAGTAAATGCCTATAATTTTCACAAAGCATAGAAAAACACAAACAAAAGCCTATATAAGCTATATTTCCAGTAGGACAATAATTTTAGTAGGACTATAACAATTATTCCAGTACAATACATAATACTAGAGTGCATAAATCCATACAAATCGAAGTACAACAACAAATTTCAATGGAAAGAGGCAGCACCTCTTACAATATAACTTTGCGGGCACCCTTTTGGAAGAGATTGATGACATCCTCATCCTTCACTTGATTGAATAATTCTCTCTCAACAAATGTAACCATGTAATTGTTCAAGTAATCATCACTCATCTTGTTTCTTAGCTTATTCTTCACATAATACATGGAGGAGAATACCCTTTCAACAATGGCAGTAGAAACTGGCAAAATCAGTACCAACTTGAGAAGCTTGTAAACAGTAAAATATTGTGCATGCATATTTGTCTCCACAAGCATAACTGAAAGCTCAACTATATTCTTCAAGTTTTTAAACCTTTCATCTCTGCGCACATGAGTAATATACATATCTAGTTGCCATGTAAGTCTTGCCAATTCATCAATTGCGAAATCAGTAGCATAAAACTGTGAAGCAAGCTTGACCAATTTATTTTGATCATAAGCATCAAATGAGCGAACGGGAGATAATGCTGCCATGCAAGTAAGTAGTTCTGTGTTTACCTTATCAAATCTGCCATTTAGTTCTGAAAGTTGCCTATCAATGGCACTCACAACATATCAACATATGGAAGCGATGGTAATTATCTGCACCATTAAAGAGATCACCTCTTCTAGGTCGACCAACAGGATAGTAACGTGCCTTCATATCAACAACTTTGATCATGTGCTTTGTCTAGAAAAATGTTACCTTAATGAGGATATCGTCCCATCCAGGATCAGACCTCAAGCCCGCCAAGTGATACTTCGTATTATCAAGTAGCTGGATAGCATGAACAATATCTTGGTCTTTTGTTTGCAAAGCTCTGCTCAAGTCATATGTGCATCCAAATATTTCTTGCAACAAGTGTGCCATGAAAACAAACTCAAATGGCAAAATTGATGTCTCCACTGATAGAGCATCTTGAGCCTCCGTACCATGGTACTCTTTTCCAATATTCTTTAGGACTCTCTTTATTGCAGCATATAGAGAGAGGAGACGGTTCACTGTCCTGAAGTGAGAGCCCCAACGTGTATCACATGGCCTTCCCAAACCCATTTCCTGATTTTGCTTAGTCCCTATTTGTACTTCTTCAAAATTCAATGCATCAATCAGTTCCTCTGCTTGAGCAATCCGAAGCATCCTCATCAAGCAGTTAACAAGTGCGCAAGCTGCTGAAAGAACCAAGTACAATCTCCACTCTCCTTAGCAATAGCTACAAGAGTTAGCTGTAGTTGATGGAAAAAGCACTGCACATAATAGGCTGAAGGAGACTCATTCATAATTAGTTTTTTCAGACCATTGACATTACCTTTCATGTTGCTAGCTGATACGTCTCCAACGTATCTATAATTTCTTATGTTCCATGCTAGTTTTATGACAATACCTACATGTTCTATTCATACTTTATATCATTTTTATGCATTTTCCGGCACTAACCTATTAACAAGATGCCAAAACGCCAGTTCCTGTTTTCTGTTGTTTTTGGTTTCAGAAATTCTACACAGGAAATATTCTCGGAATTGGACGAAACAAAAGCCCACGGCCCTATTTTCCACGGAGGATTCCAGAAGATCAAACAAGAGTCGGAGAAGGCCAGCAGGGGGCCACCCCATAGGGCGGTGCGGCCCCACCTCCTGCCGCGCCCAGGTGTGGGGAGGCCACCCCCTGGCTCCCCCGATCTGCCCCTTCGCCTATATATTCCTTCGTATCGGAAAACCCTCGTACCGAGAGCCAAAATACCAGAAGAGTTCCAGAGACTCCGCCGCCGTCAACCCTAACTCGGGGGGTTTAGAAGATCTCCTCCAGCACCCTGCCGGAGAGGGGAATCATCACCGGAGGGCTCTACATCACCATGCCCGCCTCCGGATTGATGCGTGAGTAGTTCATCCTTGGACTATGGGTCCATAGCAGTAGCTAGATGGTTGTCTTCTCCTCTTGTGCCATCATGTTTAGATCTTGTGAGCTGCCTATCATGATCAGGATCATCTTATTGTAATGCTACATGTTGTGTTTGTTGGGATCCGATGAATATGGAATACTATGTCAAGTTGATTATAGATCTATCTTATATGTGTTGTTTATGATCTTGCATGCTCTCCGTTGCTAGTAGAGGCTTTGGCCAAGTTGATACTTGTAACTCCAAGAGGGAGTATTTATGCTAGATAGTGGGTTCATGCCTCCATTGAATCTGGGACAGTGACAGAAAGTTCTAAGGTTGTGGATGTGTTGTTGCCACTAGGGATAAAACATCAATGCTT
The DNA here is from genome assembly GCF_019359855.2 of Lolium perenne. NCBI lineage: Eukaryota > Viridiplantae > Streptophyta > Magnoliopsida > Poales > Poaceae > Lolium > Lolium perenne. Next base: position 7,485,106 of record NC_067250.2, on the reverse strand, counting down.
TGTCTAAGGATATTTGTATTGTTTACACTGCACACAGTACTTAATGCAATTGTCTGTTGTTTGCAACTTAATACTGGAAGGGGTGCGGATGCTAACCCGAAGGTGGACTTTTTAGGCATAGATGCATGCTGGATGGCGGTCTATGTTCTTTATCGTAATGCCCTAAGTAAATCTCACAGTAGTCATCATGATATGTATGTGCATTGTTATGCCCTCTCTATTTGTCAATTGCCCAACTGTAATTTGTTTACCCAACATGCTATTTACCTTATTGGAGAGACACCACTAGTGAACTGTGGACCCCGGTCCATTCTTTTACATCTGAAATACAACCTACTGCAATCATTGTTCTCTTTTGTTTTCTGCAAGCAAACATCATTCTCCACACCATACGTTTAATCCTTTGTTTACATCAAGCCGGTGAGATTGACAACCTCACTGTTAAGTTGGGGCAAAGTATTTTGATTGTGTTGTGCAGGTTCCACGCTGGCACCGGAATCCCTGATGTTGCGCCACACTACACTCCTTCACCAACAACGTTCACGTGGCCTTCATCTCCTACTGGTTCGATAACCTTGGTTCTTACTGAGGGAAAACTCGTTGCTGTACTCATCATACCTTCCTCTTGGGGTTCCCAACGGACGTGTGCTTTACCGTCACAAGCACTAGCTCCATCATATCCTTGCCCACGGGCCATGGCAAATGTCAACTTGTACTCCATAAGCATTTCTTGAATTGCAGCTTCAAGTGTCAAAGAGGTAGTGTCCTCAACATGAGCAAGACCAAGTAATCTTACAACTGCCCTTCCTTTCTTATGAACATAGCGCAAGCAAACAACAAACTTCTCATTCTGATACACATCACTAGATTCATCTGCAAGTTTTGCAAACTGACCACCATCAAGTTCTTCAATGAGTAGTTTAGTAGTCTCCCGTGCACAACATTTGATCAGCTCATGTTGTATGTCATGTTGAGTCATCCTGCAATTGTGTGAAGCGTTGTTGAGAACCACCTTGTTAACCTCTTCAAAATTTCCCGCAAGCCAATTTAAGAGCTCAAGGAAATTTCCTTTATTTAGTGAATCTTCACTTTCACCGTGTCCTCTAAATGCCAAGTCTTGATGCAATAGAAACCTCAAACACTTGAGTGTCCATGTCAAACGCTGCAAATACATAGCCTTGTATTGTGAATTGCTTGAAGCAAGAGATGCTCGGATTGGTGCTGTTGGTGTACAGAACATATCAAATTTCTCCTGAGCTTCAGCATGAGCACTACCAACACCACCTTCATGTCTCACCAATCTCTTTTTCATGTTCTAGTTCCTAAAACGATCCTTCACAAATCAATCTCCATCGGGAAATTTTGTTTTATCGTTGAACAAATAGCAAACAAAGCAGCATGCATCATTCTTTTCCACACTATACTCAATCCATGGAAATTCTGCAAACCAAACTAGCAAAACTGATGATCTTTTCCACTCTTTACTGTGACAAGAAACTTGTGATTCTTTGGTTGGCATGGCCCCATCTCAATGTATTGACTTCTTACTCTATCTTGGTCATTGACAGCATATCTCGGCATGGGAATCTGCTTGCCAGGTGTAACGGCCCAGGGTAGGACCACCTAATAGTTTTGCCTGTTGTTTTTCTTGTATGCATCATCATGGCATCATGCATCATATCATCCATGTTTTTGCAAAAATAAAGATATTTTATAAACCCTTCCTCCTCTTTCATTTAACAAACCCTAAAACCAACTCTTCGAAACAAATCTTTTTGTTTTTGAAATATTTTCCTTTCCCTATCTCTACCTCTGTTTTCCTTCAAAATTCAAATTTGTTTGAATTATTTACAAACAATTTTGAAAAAGAAAGAGAAAGAGTTTTAAAAGAAAACCCCCTAACCCCCTGGGCCTCTACCTCTCTTTTGGCCCAACCCCCTCTCTCTCTTCTCCCTCTCCTCCCTTTGCTTTTCTCTGGCCGCAACAGCCCATCCCTACCAACCCACCGACGGCCCAACCCACCTCACTAGCCCAGATACCCCTTCGCCCCCTTTTCATCTGTTGTCGTCTTCCCCACGTACGGGCAGGCGCATGGCATGAGAGAGCCGTGGTCCTCCTCCACCACGGCACCGTGCCCCACCTCCACCTGCTCCCCCTCTCCCTTATCTCCTGTCGCGGCCGAACCCTAGCCATCTCTTCCCTCTCCCGCCCCACCTTCCCCCTTCATCTTTTCTTTCGCTGCGAGAACCACCGAGAGCGCCGCCGCCACTGCTTCTCGCCCATGTCGGCTCCGACCACCCCGCGCCTCACTGACGCCACGTCGAACTCTACCTCGTCGTCCTCTTCACCCCTGGAAGGAATCGTCCTCGCGCGCCTTGTATCATCGCCAAATCGCGCCTTCTTCTCCGACCCCGGCGGCAAAAACTCATCGATCCCGGTGGCTCCGGCTATCCCCCGGCATCCTCGACCACACCATCGTCTTCAGGGTGAGCAGGCGCAGCTCGACAACCTCCCCTTGCTCCCCCTCCATCTCTGTTTCGCTCTGCCGGCGGTGACGTTCGTTTCTCCCCACAGGTCCTCGACACCGGCGATGCTCCGGTGACCTCCAGCCGGCGGCGCCGCCACCATCAGGTCCACACCACCGAGGCGCACCCGTAGGCCTTCTCCTCGCTACATAGAAACCACTAAGGCGCCCGCGCGCACCATGCCATGCCACGGTGGTCACCGCTAGGCGCGCGGCAAGTCATGGGTCGAACACCTTCCGTGGCGCAGCACAAGCTTTGCCAGCGTGGCGCCACCTCAACGTCTGGGCCCACGCGTCATCCTCTGCGACTAGGTAACCTTCCGGTGAGCAAACTCTTCCAAAATGCAGATCTGAAATCTTTGCACCGAGGCCCCTGCACCTTTCTACATATCAACCCGCGGCCCTTGGCCCTGTCGGTTTGCACGAAAACCCCCTTAACCTTTGTAAAATAAACCCGGGGTCCTCCCCCCCTTTTCGGAAATCAAATCTGAGCCCTTTTCCTAATTAAAATAAACCCTTTTCTCTATATTTAAATAATAAACAACTAATCTATTAATAACTTTTAAATGGTAATTCAAAATGAAAACTGTTATATATGAAAATTGATCAGAAAAACATGAGGAACATGAATATGCCATCCATATGTCTGTTTGCATCTCGCATAATGTCGTTCATCCATAGTCATGTATGTTTCACCTTAATGAACCCCCGGAGTATTTCGGAACACCGACTTGGTTTTCCCTGCTCCGCTTAAACCTGAAGTAGATAACCCTTGCCATGCTTGCCATGTTAACCATGTAGGGATTCGTAGCATAGAAAACAAAAAATTTCCTACCTCGAGAACGCAATCCAAGCCAAGATGTAATCTAGAAGATGGGAGCAACGAGGGGATGAACGAGACTAACCCTTGAAGATTTCCAAAGCCTACAAGAGGAGGCTCTCATTGCTGCGGTAGACGGTCACTTGCCGCTTTCAAAAGCGCGTAGAAGATCTTGACGGTGCCACAATCGGGCAGCACCTCCATACTCGGTCACACGTTCGGTGTTGATGACGATGTCATTCTCCCCGTTCCAGCGGGCAGCGGAAGTAGTAGATCCTCCTTGGAATCCCGACAGCACAACGGCGTGGTGGCGGTGTTGATGGAGATCTCCGGCGGAGCTTCGCTAAGCATATGCGGGAGAGGTGGTGGAGGAGAAGTAGCTAGGGTTTGGGGAGAGGGGGCTTGGGCGCCGGCCCTCAAAGGGGTGCGGCCAAGGTGGAGCCAAGAGTGGCCGGCCAGCCCCTCCCCTCCTCTCTTTATATAGGTGGAAGCCCCAAGGATTAGGTCAAAAGTCTCCGAATAAGACCCCAACATAAACCTTCCATATGACCAAACCTAGGGGGAGTGGGACTCCCCCCTTTCCTTGGTGGGGTGGCCGGCCACCATGGGAAGGAGTCCACTTGGGACTCCTCCTCCCTTAGGCTGGCCGGCCAAGGTGGGTGGAGTCCCCCACCTTCCATGCTGATTTCTTCCGGACTCTTCTAGAACCTTCTAGAACCTTCCAGGAAAAATACCGGATCATTTTCAAACCTAGAAAATGACTTCCTATATATGAATCTTATTCTCCGGACCATTCCGGACCTCCTCGTGATGTCCTGGATCTCATCCGAGACTCCGAACAAAACTTTGAACTCCATTCCATATATCCATATCCACTTAAACGATATCAAACCTTAAGTGTGTCACCCTACGGTTCGCGAACTATGTAGACATGGTTGAGACTTCTCTCTGACCAATAACCAACAGCGGGATCTGGAGATCCATATTGGCTCCCACATATTCAACGATGACTTTAGTGATCGACTGAACCATTTACATACGATACCGATTCCCTTTGTCACACGATATTTTACTTGTCAGAGGTTTGATCATCGGTATCTCTATACCTCGTTCAACCTCGTCTCATGACAAGTACTCTTTACTCGTACCGTGGTATGTAGTCTCTTATGAACCATTCATATGCTTGCAAGTGATACGTCTCAAACGTATCTATAATTTCTTATGTTCCATGCTACTTTTATGATGATACTCACATGTTTTATACACATTATATGTCATTATTATGCATTTTCCGGCACTAACCTATTAACGAGATGCCGAAGAGCCGATTCTTTGTTTTCTGCTGTTTTTGGTTTCAGAAATCCTAGTAAGGAAATATTCTCGGAATTGGACGAAATCAACGCCCAGGGTCCTATTTTTGCACGAAGCTTCCAGAAGACCGAGGGGGAAAGAAAGTGGGGCCACGAGGCGCCCAAACACTAGGGCGGCGCGGCCCAGCCCCTGGCCGCGCCGACCTAGCGTGTGGGGCCCTCGTGTGGCCCCCCGCGTTGCCCTTCCGCCTACTTAAAGCCTTCGTCGCGAAACCCCCAGTACCGAGAGCCACGATACGGAAAACCTTCCAGAGACGCCGCCGCCGCCAATCCCATCTCGGGGGATTCAGGAGATCGCCTCCGGCACCCTGCCGGAGAGGGGAATCATCTCCCGGAGGACTCTACACCGCCATGGTCGCCTCCGGATTGATGTGTGAGTAGTTCACCCCTGGACTATGGGTCCATAGCAGTAGCTAGATGGTCGTCTTCTCCCCATTGTGCTATCATTGTCGGATCTTGTGAGCTGCCTAACATGGTCAAGATCGTCTATCTGTAAAGCTACATGTGCGTTTGTTGGGATCCGTTGGATAGAGAATACTATGTTATGTTGATTATCAATCTATTACCTATGTGTTGTTTATGATCTTGCATGCTCTCCGTTATTAGTAGAGGCTCTGGCCAAGTTTTTACTCTTAACTCCAAGAGGGAGTATTTATGCTCGATAGTGGGTTCATGCCTCCATTAAATGCAGGACGATGTGAAAGTTCTAAGGTTGTGGATGTGTTGTTGCCACTAGGGATAAAACATTGATGCTATGTCCGAGGATGTAGTTATTGATTACATTACGCACCATACTTAATGCAATTGTCTGTTGTTTACAACTTAATACCGGAAGGGGTTCGGATGATAACCTGAAAGTGGACTTTTTAGGCATAGATGCATGTTGGATAGCGGTCTATGTACTTTGTCGTAATGCCCAATTGAATCTCACAATACTCATCATGTCATGTATGTGCATTGTCATGCCCTCTCTATTTGTCAATTGCCCAACTGTAATTTGTTTACCCAATATGCTATTTATCTTATGGGAGAGACACCTCTAGTGAACTGTGGACCCCGGTCCATTCTTTTACATCGAATACAATTTCCTGCAATACTTGTTCTACTGTTTTCTGCAAACAATCATCATCCACACTATACATCTAATCCTTTGTTACAGCAAGCCGGTGAGATTGACAACCTCACTGTTTCGTTGGGGCAAAGTACTTTGGTTGTGTTGTGCAGGTTCCACGTTGGCGCCGGAATCCCTGGTGTTGCGCCGCACTACATCTCGCCGCCATCAACCTTCAACGTGCTTCTTGGCTCCTACTGGTTCGATAAACCTTGGTTTCTTACTGAGGGAAAACTTGCTGCTGTACACATCATACCTTCCTCTTGCGGTTCCCAACATCACAAGGAAGCTACTACGCCCACATCAACTGTGCGCAAGCAGCAGCAAGCTATTAGACGACATTCCACCGAGAGGGCCCAGAGTATATCTATCCGTCATTGGGATGGACAAATCCCATTGTTGATCCATATGCCTCAACTCATACTTTCCGGATACTTAATCCCATCTTTATAACCACCCATTTACGCAGTGGCGTTTGATGTAATCAAAGTACCTTTCCGGTATAAGTGATTTACATGATCTCATGGTCGAAAGGACTAGGTAACTATGTATCGAAAGCTTATAGCAAATAACTTAATGCCGTGATCTTATGCTATGCTTAATTGGGTGTGTCCATTACATCATTCATATAATGATATAACCTTGTTATTAATAACATCCAATGTTCATGATCACGAAACCATGATCATCTATTAATCAACAAGCTAGTTATATAAGAGGCTTACTAGGGACTCTTTGTTGTTCACATAACACACATGTATCAATGTTTCGGTTAATACAATTATAGCATGGTATGTAAACATTATCATAAACACAAAGATATATTATAATAACCATTTTATTATTGCCTCTTGGGCATATCTCCAACAAACCAACCCTTTAACTTTGACGGTAGAAATGCAACTCCAACCCTAACCTGTTTGTCCGGGGTTCTGACTCCGCTTAAATTGGATAAGTGCATCGCATCATGCATATCATCTCGATCATGCTGGTTCTTGTGCCGTAGTTGTAAGACTTGCATCTGTTGTGTGTGTTCCACCATTTGCTTCTTCCCGAATAGGACCACGAAGTGATGATGTGAGACACGACAAGTTCTTCTGCAGCTTTTCATAGGCGAGCCCACCCCTTCACCTATTTTACAGTTTCATTCTCGTTGCTCTCCTGCTATCCATATGTTGCGATTCTATTGTGTCACGTGTCCTATTCCACTGTTACCCATATGAGCCGTGTCAAATATCCGCGACGTATCACCGTTGTTTGCTGTTTGAGTCTTTGCGAGTCGTAGCGCATATTTAGGGATCTGATGTTATCTCTATATCTGTTGGGATGCTATATCAGTAGTTGGAGATACTCATGCTTTACTTAACTGTTAACCACTAAAATTGTAAGCAGAGGCATCTTTGAGCCCCTTTGCGAAAACATCGGAACTTTGACTTGCTAATGTCCCCTAGGACCCGAGTTCTTGTTATCTGTTCCGAGATTGAGCGCTCCACCCGTGCGTGGGGATTCACTGGGACCCCCCATCTATTACCTTTTCTCAAGTCTGTTGAAAAGGGGGCCACAACCTTGATTTTATTTGCATATGCCATGTATGCCATGCTTTACTTACTGTTTCCTTCGGGTGTTTACATTCTGTTGCCTTCGGGCGGTTTATATTATGTACTGTACATTGCGGGATATTTAGCGAAGCATGTGGTTTGCACGCCTAGCCACCGACGCAAACCTCTGAGTCCGTCTCGGAGTACGGCTGGACTTCGTTACGGGTATCTTAGTCGGGTGGCCCCATTAGACTTTCTTGTTGAACTGGGAACAGTTTTGTTGTGAGACATCGCCTGTCGTAAGCGGGTCAAGCATGCATATGGTTACATTTGGGCAACTCTGTAGGGTGTACATCTTATCGATAAGCCGTGTCCGCGGTTATGGATGACTTGGAATTGTATGGCTTGATCATAGAATAACTTACACCCTTATGTTGTTGCTAATAACTTGTTAATAACTTGCATAGTAAACTAGCATCACTATAATTGATACCTAATAAAACTTGTCAACCGTGTGAGTGCCCTTGTTAGTACTTCTTCCTAGTGAAGGGGGATGCATCGGATGTGTTATGATTGCAGACTATAGAACTGTTACCTTATGCTCTCTTATCTCCTCTGATTATACGAGTGTTGTAGCGTATCTCTATTGGTTAGTTGCTTTCCTGCCGCTAAACTCCACCATATAGGTGGGCGATGTTTTTACCGCCCACCAGTGAGCATAACTGGTCTTGTCTCGCAAGTATGTGCCATGGTACTTACCCTCGCCTTTCTTCTTTTTGTCTCCTCCCCTTTTGTCGGCAACCGATGGCCCGACTTCGGCAGGTACGGGAAGACGATGTTAGCAAGGTTACCCTTCCGACTTGGCCTGGGCAGGGTTATGGACGCCATCGTTTATCTTCAGGACTCTTAGTCCAATTTGTATCTTGTTCGTACTCGGACGTATTCGATCTTCTGTATTATACGGATCATTGTATCTATTTGTATCTTGACTCGTTGGAGTCGTTGTTGTAATATAAGTTTCTTATGGGCTCTACTGTAATCCTGTTGTAATGTTACCGCTCGTGTTAATTTCTCTGGCATCACGTGTGTGATTCGTCGCGCACGTCGTGTCGGAGGGCGTCTCTGAATCGATATCGTGCGGATTTCGGCAGGTTCGCTGGGATCCTCATGGTACCGGTTTCGGAGCGTCACACCTGGGTCATGTTTGAGGGCCCGCAAATCTGCATGTCTTGCTTCATCATCTTCATCAGTTGACAAATCATCTTCCACAATTGGGGCTGCGTTTCTGGTGATGTTGTCCGGTTCACGTTCTTCATCCGGTGTTTGCACTAGCGCCAACTGAAGATTGTTCTCAACCTCATCATGAGAAGCACTTGATTCAACAACAGTCTGATTTGGTGTGGATGTTTCATCTATCTTCTTCGCTTTTGAAGCTTTATTCCACATATGCTGCTTCCAGCAGGCCAGCCACCATTCTTTTTCTTCATCTACATAACAACCAAAAGAATGGAAAAATTTCAGATATGAACAAATGGTATATTCTGATTTTCTATCTACTAATTTTAGTGCTAGTTTAGTAATCTACAGCTCTCCTAAATACCTAAAATACTAATTTGGTGCAGGTAATTTCAAATTTAATAGACAACTATGAACATCTAAATCCTAAATCGAAATAGGGAAGAGAAGAAGAGGCAAGAGAGGGAGGATTCGTACGTGCGAGGCTGCGAGTCCTCCTGGCCGCCTGTGAGTCGGTCGTAGGTCGCCGGTCGCCCGTCGACGGTGCGGTTGTGCCCTGCGCCCCTGCCCAGTGCCCAGCCGCCAGTCGCCATTGCCTAGGGTTCCCTGGCTCGCGTCGTCTGGCTGGTTGGAACGATACAGAGATGAGATGAGCTATTCCATGGGCTTGGGCCTAATACAAAAAAAAATTGGGCCGAAATCTATTGGTATGCCTGGGCATACAGGGGCATACCCCTAGCGCCCCCATGGCTCCATATGGCAACGGGAACACTAACCACTGGTTATTTCTCAACCATAACCATCCCCGTGCAGAAAATTTTTCTCCGTCCTCATACCCACTAACTGTAATGGGGCTAGTTCTTTTACCATCCCCGTCCCCATCGGGTACACAAATAACCATCGGTTAACCATTCCCGCTTTAGCTAGTAACAATGAGCCTAAAATAAAATGACAACATGGTAGGATGACGGGGATGGCTGGATCAACAGTTTAGGAAGGAGAGGCAAGCGTTTGGGAGTTGGGGTTTAGGGACTACGACAGTTGGGGACGGGAGGAGAAATGTAAGCATAATAGGTAACCATGAAATCTCCGTTAGGCACGTGATATTATCTGGTATGGATAATGTTAACATAGACCCATTCCCTTCTTACCTAACGGGGAGAGTTTGCCTCAAATAAGATCAACACGGGGATGAAGTACTAACCAAAACCGTTCCCTAATAGGTGCATTAACCACCGGGGATCGGGGAATGGGGCCCATTGCCAAATTGACCCATGGCCACAACTCTACTAACCATACGTGACCTACTCTGATTCCTTGAATCACTCTAGGCCTGATATGCAACATACATTCAGCTAATTGACTTATTTGACCACTAGCATGACCGAACCACTAAGCTCATACTACAAGGTAGATAATGCAATCAATCTAATTAACTAGGTACAACGTTCAAAATTAGAGCCAACAAATGATTCTGGTTTCCGGGTTGGAGTTAGTACGAAAGTTTCCAAGATGTTTAAATCCTAGAGTGTGAATGATAAACTTCAATAGACTTAGAACGATCAATCTAATTAACTAGATACAACGTCAAAGTTAGAGTCAACAAATGATTCTTCGCAACTCCAATAGATTTAGAACGATGAATAGATATGGTTGCCGGACGGCTCATTTCCCCCCTCTCCCCCTATCCCCCGCTACAATATCTGAGAGCTTTCTCAAAGGGGCCGGGCTGAACCGAAGCCGATCTCGCCGGCGCCGCCGGTCGAGATGGGTGGAGGGGAGGTGCCGGAGTAAATAGAGTAGTTAGGGTTAGTGGCTATATGCCGGTAGAGGGCTTGATGCCCAGTAGCTGGAGCGGTGGACGGGATCTGGCCGCCTGGATCTCTGTCGATATAGGATCTCTCTCGCTTCCTCTTCAACTCCAGTGGTCGGAGGGGAGAGTGGAGAAGAAGATCGACGCTCCTTTCAATAAAGGAGTGGCGGTGTGCCTTCTGCTGCAACGAGACGGCGGTGAGATGCGATTTTTCCTGGCCGGCCTTGGAGGCGAGGGGGAAAACGCGTGCACGCCGGCGATCTGCGTCCTGGAGGAGTTCCTGGCCGGCCATGGAGGCGAGGAGGAGCTCAGCCGCGTCGTCATCAATGCGTCTGCTTCTTGGAGGCCTTATCCTTTCTGCTACTGGTGCGGAGGTAGCGCGCCAACGTTGTTCCTCTCGGCCGGCTGTGGGCGAGGGCAGCGAAGGTGTTGCTGCTTCTCTGTACCGGTGGTGGTGTTTCTTGAAGCTCGGTTTGCGGCGGTTCTCAAGCGTCGGTGACTCCCGCCGCCGCTATCTTTGGCCAAGGAGGCCTCGCCGTACCTCGGCAGTTCCTGCTCTAGGGAGTATCAACTTCCCCCACGCCTTAGGGCTGTGGAGAAAGATCAGCAATCTCAGCTCGGCGATCCATCCCGACGGTGAACCAAGTGGCGTAGTCCCCGGCGTCATCGTCAGTGGCCGGTGTCTGAGGTTGAATCAGAGCTGCGGTGGAGAAGAAGGAATTGATCGTTTTTTCCTATTTTTCCTTGAGGTCCTTTATGTAATTTTCCAGGACACTTGCGCTATTTCTGTTCAAGCCAAGGTCCTGTTTGTAATTGTGCCCACCGTTCAATAGAGCTTCTCGGACCTTCGGGGCTTCCTGTTCAAAAAAAAAAAGAAGATATGGTTGAGAATTAACCGGCTGATGGCGTGCCTTATCAATCCTAGAGTGTGTACACCATATTTATTCAACTTATTGTGTTTTGTGTTTATATACTGACATTTATGAAGTTTTTGTGTGCGGTGCTGAAACCACCCTTTGTCTATTCCATAAGAAGTGACGAGAAACATCACACAAGGTAGACAAATAATAATAAAAATCGTTTCCTCTATAACTTATATTTTTGGAACTTTGGTATTTAGATGCTTGGTGCGAATGATAAACTTTACTCATGTTCTAAGAATAGCGAACTATACCCATGTATGTTGTATGAATGTGAATATGTTTTCAACATGAAATGAACGTGTGAATTAGATCAATATTGCTTGTTGTGAAACTTTGTGTTTGAAATGAAAATACCTTGCATAACCCCGTAGCGAAAAGGCCATGTGCAATGTGAGCTCAACGCACACGTTTAGACAGATGTTTCCATGTGCAACGTGGTCTTAAGGGACACATCCGAACCAGGATGATCGATTCCAACAAAGTTGCAAATCTCAAAAGAATTTCGTTTTGCATTCCGACGAGTTACCACATTGAGCACCATGCTTGCGTCTGTTTGAAAGGGCGACGATCACTATTCTGTTGTCGATGTGTGTTTCTACCCGCCTCCAAGATGGCTTTATATACTAGCTAACAATCGTACATTATCAACATTTTTAATATAACTTTTTAAACTTTGGAGATTAGTTCAACTTGTAGCATAGTCTTCCAAAGTTACTTAATCAAATTAACTTGAAAGTGGTAGATTGTATTGACAACCCACTAAAGCAATCAGCCCGTACCCCGTAGTATTTTATGCCTGCAATAATAAGTCGAGTAATGCTACGAAATCAATTGAGGTAAAGTATTATGTTGTGAAACACAAGGTCCAGGATCACACTATAAGTGTCGGGCATATAAGGACAAAGGATATGCTTGCGGATCCGCTAACGAAAGGCTTACCAACACTTAGCTGGCATGGGTTTAAGGGAAAGCTTTACCATTCCTGTATCATAAGAGCCCCAAAAAAAATAAAATTTGTTTCAAAACAAAGAAGTATATTGTAGTTGTCTGATTCTATTGGCAATTGAACCGTGATGATGAAACATGCTCTACTAATCAAAAAGGTACAAAATTAAAAGTAAAGTTGAGATCAAAGGTGAGAACGTTAAATTGATCTCCTTTCCGCCTGGGCCCAATGGCCCACCGGGCCCCTTTGACCTGCCCCTGATCGGGGGGCCCAACCCACTATGCACTACAAGAAAAACGTTCCATAGAGACATTTTACTAGAGACACTTCCTACTTTGCCTCATTAAAAATCACATTAAGACACTTTGCATATTGTAGTGACACTTTTTGAGACACTTCAGAAATAGTCTCAAATGTAGGGACATTAATTGAAATATTTTTGTAAGGTATTGCAATTTTCATTCTATAGACAACTTATGAGACACTTCAAAAGTGTAACAGGTAAGTTATCAAGAGGCAATCCATGAGACACTTGATTGTATGTCTTTACTTTTCCTCTAGAGGCAATGTTTGAGGCATTTTGCTTGTTCTCTAGAGACATTTGTTCTATGTTTGGGCCATGGTGGGCAATACTAATTAGAAATTTGTTCCAAATATCAACATATACTTGTGAAAGGGTGAGATGGTTAATGGATTAAGTTTTAATCATTAAGGTCATGAGTTCGAGTATTGCTTTTCACATGGTTTCTTCACATTTATTTACACTAGAGACACAATATAATGCCTATTTTATGTCTTCTAAAATGTAAAGACATTATTACTATTGTCCTTAGCACGTAGAGACACCGCCCGTAGTGACACTTTTGAGACAATATGTAAAGTGCCTCTATAACTACGTAAGAGCAATTTAAGTGTCTCTACTGGACGAAAATAGTGTCTCTGCATACCAATTCTCTTGTAGTGATGGTTGGCGGGACCCTGTCACGCTGCGCTATATAAAGAGGTGGAAGCCGGCGGCATGCAAAACGAGGTTCGTCGCGCGCCGTACACCCCACCGACACACTCTACTGATCTAGGGCTCACAGCAGTGATGGGAAGCACCGCCACCACCGCCTCGCCCACTCCTGCCCTCGCCGCCGTCCTTCACCATGGCCACCCCGACAGGCTCGTCGAGCCAAGGAGAAGGTTCCTCTCCAATCTCTCTATTTTCTCTCTCAGATGTCAGGTTAAACTCGATGCGCGGATGGTTCTACCGTTAAGATCTAGCCTGATGATCCTATGTTCTAACAATAGTTGGTAAAACGACGGTGAGTGAGGGCGGGGCCTCGGAGAAGGTCGGACTTTTCCTAATGATTTCGCATAATTTGACGTTCTACAGTTCAAAACAGAAGCATTCGGCCGTCAGTTACGAGTAGAAGGATTACGGCTGCTTTACTTAATCTGTTTCTCACGCTTCCGATCCCTACTTCGTCTTCTTGCCGGGAATATATAGGAGAACCAGAGAGATTTTTTACGCACCCATCTCTGGAATGAAAAAGTCAGAGCTAGGCTCGCGCGCGTCTCGGCGGGGCAGCAGATACGACATCGCCTTGTGGACGATTAATGGAATGCACACTTGCGTAGTTGCGTTAACATTAATGGATAGACCTTCCTTTGCGTGCATATGGTAGATCTTCGACTTTGGAAGAGTACATCACACTTGATTTGCTTACTGGTCGAAATGGCGTTCAAGTATTTGCAGGCCTGCAGGGCCAGCTAAGTACAGCATAAGAAGTTGATCTCTCACCTCTTGGTCGGTCGCGCGGCCGCGCAACTTTTCCAGCCATGCCTTCTTCTTCGGATTGAAGACTTGACTTCCGAAGCTGATAGTATAGCACTATATATAGGAGTCACTCTACAGTAGAGGCTCTACTCTACAGTTGAGGCGGTCGACATGGGCATACTGAAGAGCATGCAGCACGACGGCGCCAGCGTCAGTCACTCGGTTTCGTTCCTCCTTGGGGCTCTTCTCCCCACCCTCCTGCTCTTCTTCCTCGCGTCCGACAGGGTCAGTGAGCACCTATCAAGCATATCGAGCTTCTCAGCTCATCAGCTGACTAACCTCTCAACACATGGTTCAGCTGCCCAGAAGGTACGTACGTAGGACAGATCGATGTGCAGTGTTTACAGCGCAACATGTATTTGCAGCAACGGAAATGTTTCCGAAAATTAAGATACGTACGATTTCAATGCGCATGCAGGAGGAGAGCTTCCCGGGGCTCGCGGAGCTGCTGCCCAAGGTGGCGACCGACGACGGGACGGTGATCATCACGTCGGTGAACGACGCGTTTGCGACGCCGGGCTCCCTGCTCGACCTCTTCCGCGGGAGCTTCCGCGACGGCGAGGGGATCGCGCACCTCCTCAACCACACCCTCATCGTCGCCCTCGACCCCGGCGCCATGGCGCGGTGCGGCGCCGTGCACCCACACTGTTACCACCTCGAGGTCGCCGCCGCTAACGTCAGCTCCGCCAGCCGCATAATGACGAAGAGCTACCTCGAGATCGTCTGGGTCAAGCTCTCCCTCCAGCAGCGTGTCCTCGAGCTCGGCTACAACTATCTCTTCACCGTAAGCTACCTGCATGACTTCAAGTTATTTTAAGACGCTTAAAAGAAGTTGGATTTCATATTAATGTGCCCTCGGTAGTACCTCCGCACGATTTATTAAGTTGACAATGTTTGCAGGATGTGGATATCTTGTGGTTCCGCAACCCATTCCGACACATCAACCTCTACGCCGACATGACCGTCTCCACTGACAGATTCAAGGGAGACACGGAATCCTTGACGAACTGGCCCAACACCGGCTTCTACTACGTCAGGTCGACGAACCGGACAGTTGAGATGTTGAGGCAATGGCGGGCTGCGAGGTCGCGGTTCCCTCCGGACCACGACCAGTTTATCTTCGACAAGATCAAAACTGAGCTCGCCCACGGCGAACTGCAGATCAAGTTCGTGTTCCTCGATCCTGTACGCTTCGACGGCTTCTGCCAGCGCCGCAGCAAGATTGACACGGTGTGTACCATGCACGCCAACTGCTGCATCGGGCTCGAGAACAAGGTGCACGACCTGAAGAACATGGTCAATGATTGGAAGAACTACATGAACCTCACGCTGCTGGAGAGGAGGACAAGTAAGAATGGGTGGAAAGTCCCCGCCCACTGCGCCACATCGATGAGAAAAGGTTCTGGGCATGGCAAATAATGTCGATAGAATCATTTTACACACTCTTTTTTCTAAATGGGAATATGACTCGGCCTCTGCATCAATCGATCCACATCACCTTTTATTGCATTGTTAAAATGTTCAAAAGTTTACATCTCAAAGATCACTTAGAGTGTTCATAAAATTCAACCATCTAAAGAACAAAATTATAATGAGCTTAAGCATGTTGAATTTTCTTAGAAAGCCGTCACCCACTCTAGTTATAGATAGCCCGAGCAACCATCTCCAGATGGCTGCATCTTTTTTTTCCAAACGACCTCACTGGGTCGGATTTCATTACCCAAGGATAACGAAACAGAGTATCACGCCCACGCGTGTTTTGGCCAAAGTAACAGCTAACAAACTATTACACTCGCCGCCTAATGCTAGCGACAACAAGCATAGGAGTTTTACTTGCCCAGGGGCACAGAACCGACACTGACAAAAGCTAAAACAGGGGGAACAAACTAACACCTGACAACCACGAAACAACTAACATAACAAGATGTAATCTTCCAGGAAAGGGGGGAGGACATCAATCTTGCTCCATATCATCATTGCCAGTGCCCACGCTTGCATCTCTGATCCGCAGAGGACGTTGTAGTTTTTTTTTGCGAAAAGCCATCTAGAGGGGCAGCAGCACCGAAGTTAGTCGCGCTAGCAAGCCGTAACAAACCATCCGCACCCGCCTGTAGATCATCAGCATCCTTCTCTCCATGCAAACCTGCCCAATATTTCATGAAAACAGTAGAATAACTAATTAACTCCACAGGGTTGTTAATCAGCTTATGCTCAAAGCAAGCACGGTTTCTAAGTTTCCAAATGGCCCAGCATATTGCAGCCAACCCCGCAATCTGGATGTTTCTGCTAGCAGGCAAGAATTGAGGGAACCACCAGAAAAACTGTGTAAAGGATCCAGGTCTGGATTGGGCACTAATCTCCCCACAACACTCCACACAAACTTGGCAGCTGGGCAAGAAAAGAAAAGGTGAGAGATGGATTCAACACTATCACAGAACTGACAAGTGGCTCTCCCTTGCCAGTTCCTTTTCAGCAAATTGTCTTTTGTAGCAATGGTATTGTGCCAAATCATCCAAAGCCATATCTTAATTTTCAGGGGAATTTTGCTTTTCCAGAGATGTTTAAAGGATCTGTCCATGCCTGCACCACACAAATGATTATAAACTGTTTTAACAGAAAACTTGCTGCTTTGTCAGGGTAAGAAGGGGTAGAGAAAATGCCTCGAGCCGAGGTCCGAGTACCAAGCGCTGCAGCGCTGAAGTATGAGCCCCATGGACTAGCGATTGCTTCTCCACGAGGCTCATACCAGGCGCTACGGCGCTGAAGTATGTAACTGATGCCATACTCCCAGGAAAAGCTCGAACGGCCTTCAACAAAAGGGTACCTGTACCCGAAACCAACACAGGTGGGTAGGTAGAGAATACCTAGGGGCGCGAGACAACTCTCTCTAAGGAACTCGGCAAAATAGCCCCGTAACTTCAGGAGAAGGGGTGCCGCCTCACAAAAGGGGGTCGCAGTGAACAGGCCCGAGCGACTGTTTACCAAAAACACAGGTCTCCGCAAAGTCGTAAGACCACTCTGTCTTGTTCATTTGTGAGGATAGTTGGATCCATAATTTGATTCAAGCCATGAATTTGACAGGCAAGATCGGGGGTCATCCATCTCTTGAAAGAGAAGTTCCAATGCATGTCAGCTGCATCATCCACAGTCACCTCCTGTTCAATACAGATATCATAAATATATGGGAATCTATCATTCAAAGGCACCTGATCACACCAAGAATCACACCAGAAACTTGTATTCCTGCCATTCCGCACTTTCATCCTTCTACCACACAGATATATCTATTTGACATGTAACATATCAGTCCACAGAGGAGAGTCTCCAGGTCTCTTCCTTGTATAGATGTTATCACCAGATTTTAACCAAGTCAGGAGGTGGGTCGTGATTGAGATGGGCTTGGAGAATATACACGAGAAATATGCATGAATCGGCCTTGTACAAGAGTTTGGGCTAGATTGCCCGTGTATCTGTAAATTATAGTAGGATACGTGTCGGTTAGGGTTAAAAGATAGAGTTTAGCTCGTGCACGATTGGGATTATTCCCAAGTTAGAGAGTCTACGGACTATAAATATGTATCTAGGGTTATTGAGAAGGAGGACGATCACGTTCGCAACAAATCAATCTAGGCGCATCGCCACCCCTTGTTTCGAGGGTTTCTCCCGGGTAAGCAACATGCTGCCTAGATCGCATCGTGCGATCTAGGCAGTATTAGTTTATTCGTTTTTGGTGTTGCTCGTGCTGAAGCCTTTTTTATGGCGAGCAACACTCTTATCTTAGGTGTTTTGGGGTTAACGTCGATGCTTTCACGATGCACTTGTTTAGCTACGCTACCCCTCGATATCCAGCTGCCCTTACACCTATCCTAGGTGTAAGGGTAGCATCTTGCTTGTTCTTTGTCTAGTAGATCTGATCCGTTATAGTTGTTCCTTGTTCTTCAAGGATTGGTTTGATATCCGCTTGGTTAGGCCTTATAAACGGGTTGAACGATCCGGTAGTGCGCAAGGTGTGGTTTATGAAGTCCGAGAGGGATTGTTCCGGGGATCAACTTCATGTTGGTTTTTAGGCCTCTTTAGGGCTGGTTTTCCATCACCTTACGTATCTACTAGGCTCAACTAAGCGTAGGATGTTCCGGTTATGCGGTGAGAACCCTAGACTATCGTAGATTAGTTTAGCTTGATATTGATTAAGCAGGACCCCCCATGTTAATGTAAAATCCAACGTGTACCATGGGGCAATCGGCTCTTAGAGCCGATCCACAGAGCAACCTAAGAGCCGATCGGGGCTCGTATTTAATGTTTGCGTGTTTGCCATGCAGGAAATTAAGTCGAAGCAATCCATCACCTTCCTGACCAGGTATAGGTCAGGTGGCACGCCCTTGCACCAGCATCGGACGTGCGTACCAGGAGCATTGCGGGCCGTCGCCCGAGGGACCAGGGCCCACCGCAGTCCTGGGAGCCTCCCGGCTCTACGGTGTTACCCGTCGCTGCTCGCCGGTGGGTTTTGGTGGGTAACACATTCTGGCACGCCCGGTGGGACGCTCAACAACAACGGCATCGACATCCGCCTCTGAGATGGCGGACGAACCAGTCAAGTACGAAGAGCTGCCTGAGGATCACAAGAAGAAATATGATGAAATCAAAGCCCTCTTCGAAGCCGATCTCATCGGCTCTTTCACAAAGACCCGTTCACATGGCATCAGGTGGAAAGGGTTCTCACCCGAGGGTGCTCTGGATGGAGTAGATCTGTCTACCCCTTCAGAGGAACGCACTAGAGCTCTACGCCAGGAGGTTAATTACATGGCGGCTCATTCTCTACACCGTCATTCTGAAAGCCTGGTGAACGCTTTGGAGCGCATTGCGGTCCGCGTGGTTCAGGAAATAATGAAGCACCAATATTCTCCGTCAGGGCCTGTCCTAGGGACTCACCAGGGAGAACTACCATTCCAGACCAGACCGCCACTGCCATTCGCGCTTGCAGCTCCAGAGCCACGGGGTTCACCGGCGTTCGTCGTCTGCAAGATTGGAGGCGATCCTGCTGATTACCAGTTCATGCTGGAACCGCCTAAGGAAATCCCGCATGGATACACGTGCATGTATGTGCCAGATTGCAATAATTTGGCGCGCACGAACCAGATTACAGCAGGAGGAATTTCTGGAGCCACATGAGGAATTACTGGAGGAGACGCCGATAAACAGGCGTGGCTGGCTAAATATGCCACTGTGACAGATCAGCAAAGTTCAGCCCCTGCAGCTCCTACAGTGGACCAGATCAGTGCAATCTTGAGAGGCCAGTTCGGCATGGTGCCAAAGAGGAGGGCAATCGGCTATTCCAAGCCGTATCCCAATGAGTATGATCTGATACCACTGCCGCCCAAGTATCGGCTCCCTGAGTTCTCTAAGTTCAGTGGGTCAGTGACAAGGTATCAACTTGTCAATGCCTATGGATTGTAGGCTAGGGTTTAGTTGGAAGTAGAGGGTAAGTAGATCTCGAAGGTTTCAGCCGAAAAGTACTCGACGATTATGAAAACTAGGGTTTGTAGACAATGATTCGATCCTTTCTTCGTCCCTCGACTCCCCCTTTATATAGGAGGTGGAGCCGAGGGATTCGTGCTATACAAGTTACGCAGTCCGGACGGTTTCTAACTCATCCCGCCAGATTACAAATAACACTTCCTATTACAACTCTTGACTTTCCTTGATATATCTTGGGCTCCCGAATCTTCTTATTCTTCGGGTAGTGGGCCTTCAGTAAACCCCGGGTACTATCTTCGGCAGGCCCATTTGGGATGCCTATGTCAGTAGCCCCCGAGATTTTGCTTGAATCGTAGAATCAGGGAAAATCTCCACTGTTTATTTTTATTCGAAAGCTTCAACTTTTTTATATTTCTTCACATAAAATTCTATATTGTACAGGGATAATGGTAGTTGGGGCTAGTTCATCTGACGGATCAGGTACTAGTTAACTGCTCTAGTGGCAATCCGCAAAAACCTACTTCAAGATCACGTCCCTGGACATGATCTCGGGATACTGGTGTAAACTTCGACAGGTGCCGCTTAAGGTCTTACCATTCTGTCGAGTCCCAGTCAAATTTATCGGGTACCTAACGCGTCCGTTAGGATTTTTCTTCGTATCATGATACGGATAAAGGTAGTGAGCAGTCTTTGGCGATGCCACGCCCAGCAGAACGGATCTGGGTCTTACCTTCGCAAATTTGCGGCATTCAGAAATTGATCGCAACTTCGGCGTTCTGTGAATATATTGTCGAGTGCTTTTCCGGCTGTTGGAATGGCACATGTGATCGAGTCAATTTTGACTTAGATTGTTCTCCGATGGGAGTATATGTAGAGTTAATTATAACTCGAAATATACTCTCTTGCTTTTCTATCTTTTATTTTTGAACTTCATCGGGTACGCGAACAGCGTTCCCAATGGGAGTAGCCCCCGAGGCTACAACCAAGAACTTGTGCTTGGTTGTAGGCTCGACATTTTAGTCCACCTTGTCGCTATATTGTCATTATTTCCCAATATGATCTCTCTCTTCTTTTTTTTATCTCTCGGGTGCGCGAACAGCTCCCGATGGGAGTAGCCCCGAGGCT
This sequence comes from Lolium perenne, assembly GCF_019359855.2. Classification (NCBI taxonomy): domain Eukaryota; kingdom Viridiplantae; phylum Streptophyta; class Magnoliopsida; order Poales; family Poaceae; genus Lolium; species Lolium perenne. The sequence continues at coordinate 7,464,403 of NC_067250.2, read as the reverse complement.
ACAGCCAAGGACTTGTGCTTGGTTGTAGGCTCCCGCAATTTCTATATTGCCATACTCGAAATTTTACTTTTTGTCGAAGTAGCCCCCGAGCATTTGGGCAAAAACTTGTATTTGATCAAAGGCTCCCGAAGTATTTAATAATTCTCCATGTCGCCAATCTTCTTTTATTTTCCTTGTCGACATGCTTCCCTTAACCAAATTTACTTCATCCCTGTTGAATAGTCGTGATTTTTCTGCCCTGTGGGTCCATTGCTTCCACCACGTTGACACGTCGTGCAAGTGGGGGACACACGTCCTCCGCTTTTTCTGGCGCACGTACGGTAACGCCTATCTCAGTAAAAATACCTTTTTACCCTTGTATCTAGGAGATCTTTTTTCACCACACGATTTCTTCATCCAACGGCGCACTGCTTCACCCGATTCTTATATAAACCTTTCTTCAACCTCCGTTCATCCCCTCGCTTGCGCCGCTCATCTGTTCCTCTTCGCAAAAGCTTCCCCTGCGCCCAACTCTCTCTGATCATCCGCACTCACGAGCATTGCTCTGCCCATTGCCGTTGATGCCACCGCGCACGCGACTCACTCGCCACAGTACTTCGGAATCCAAGATGGCCGCCGAGGATCTTGAGTGGGAGAGATCTAAAATCTCCAACCAGGACATCAACACGCTGAAGAGGCTTGGCCTCATGAAGAAGGAAGACGCCATCCGCTTTCCCAGTGAAGAAAGCTACCCCAAGCCTCCAATGGAGTACCGGGTTAGTTTTGTTGATCACCTTATCCGTGGTCTTTCGACCCCAATTCACGATTTTCTCCGCGGCCTTCTTTTTGTTTATGGGATTCAACTGCACCAGTTGACCCCCAATTCCATCCTTCACATTTCTATTTTCATCACACTTTGCGAATGCTTCCTCGGAATCCCTCCCAATTGGGCTCTGTGGAAACGCATTTTCTGCCTCCGCCGATGGCTCCCACAACGTCACTTATAACATAGGTGGCGTTGTTATCTGTGTTCGCATCGATGTCGATTATTTCGACGTCAAATTTCCTGATTCTGTCCAAGGATGGCGCAAAAAGTGGCTCTATATTCACGAAGAAAGCGCCAACTCCGTTGAACACAACATAGTTCCTTTCGACGGAAGTGCGAATTCAGCGCCGCCGCTCCCGGGATGCCGAAGCTTCGAGGAAGAGAAAAGGCGACAGAGGCACTCATGTCTCGTATTCATCAGCTTCAAAACACTCGAGGCAAAGAGCTGTCTGGTGTTCAAATCACTGCCTACTTCCTTAGGATTAGAGTGCAGCCTCTTCAACTCGCAAAAATCCCCTTTGGACGTACTCGGCAAAACGACGCCAACAGAATCTCCAACGATCTTTCTGTAAAGGACTTGGAGAAATTGGTTCGAAGAGTTTCTCGACTAGCGAAGAAGGATCCTATTCCCTCCTCTTGTCAAGTAGAACCATACATGGCTTCCAATCCTCTTCCCGAGGTATTATGTCTTCTCGAGTTTTTGTCTTGTTCTAAACTTTTCCTTGCATCTCATTGTATTGATATCTCGCTAATTTTCTTTTGTCGCTATTTTCTTGAGAACCATCCTACTATGTCTTCCCTTCCTCCTCTTCCCGAGGATGGAGAAGTCGAAGAACAGGCCATCGTTGCCGAAGATACTCAAGGTTCTTCTATTCCTGAAAGTGAAGTCGCGGGTTCTCACAAATCTGCGGCTTCTCACGAAAAGAAGTTGAGTCTGAAGCCGGTGAGTCGACGCAATCCCTTCCTCCTGCTGTTTCTCCAAGGAACAAAAGGAAAAGGACCGATGCCGAGGATTACGGCACTTCTAAGGCTGAAGAAGTTGTTCCTTCTCATCCGAAGGCAGCTTACGATCCTTATGTTGAATCCTCGTCAGCTCGTAAGTCGTCTTTATTTCTCCCCCTTTTTTTTTTTTTTTTTTTTTTTTTTTTTTACTCGAAATATTTATGTTTTGTTGATTTTTATGCTGCCGATTTTTTGATCAACGGTGATGACGAGGAAGAAGTACCAACTGCGACGTGGCTCCTCGGACAAGCACGTCACGTCTTGTACTTGCTTCAGACACGCTAGTTGAAGGAGAAGAAACCTCGCCTCCTCAACAAAACGTCGTCACTACTACTCCACCATCAAGCCCCCTTGCTCCTTCACCAAAAAGGACAAGGGTTGAAAAGATTGTTGAACCTGCCCCTCAGTTGGGCAGTTCGTCGACTCTGCTCTTAGATGATGTAAGCTTGTCGACATCTATATTTTCCTTATTTTGTTTTTTCACACCTTTTCTCTTTTTCATGCCGATGTTTCTCTTGCTGTGTTCACCTTGAACAGCCTATGATCAAAGATCTTCTCCGCATCGGTTCCCAATTTATTGGATACCGTGAATATGCTAATAGAGTCGAAGGTAACGACTTTTATACTTGCTGTTTTTCCTTGATTTGTTACTCCTGTTGCTTTTCGCGATTTTGATCTTTCTTCTCTCTCTTTTCCATATCTCGACAGAGAAACTTGCAGAGGCCAACGAACGCGCCAACGCACTTGCTCGAAAACTTGAGCAAAGTGAGGCGGCTCGCAAGAAAGCCGAACTCGCTGCTAGCAAAGCCAAGGCCGAAGCTGATGAAGCCAAGGCGAAAGCTGCTGGTGTCGAGGAACTGCAGAAAAAACTTGAGGATGCTACAGCTGCCTTGGATGAGCACAAAGCTGCGCAAGCTTCTCGTGAAGAAGGAATCCTCAAGCGCCTGAAAACTCAGAGTCGCCGCACTTTCAGTAATTTTGCTGATCCCTTCTATTTCTATGAGAATCGTTGTTTCTTGTCTTTTCACTAATGCTTTGTTTCCTTGACAGCCCAAACAAACCAGGATTTTGATCTGACGAATCCTGTCAATGACCCTGTCCTTGACGCACTTTCCTATCTGGAGCTTCATGGATCCGAGATTCGTGAAGGTGTGTCGAATGCTAGCGCAGTGTTGTCGGCATTGTTCCCCTACTTCTTCCCGAAGAAAGAGGAGCCTGCGACTTTCCTCAACCTTGCCAAGATGTTCAATACACCGGAAGACCTTGGACTGAGGATGCGCCAAGAGAATATGAAGGTTGCCATTGAGAACACTGTCGCGTTGGTTCGACGATCGACGGACTATTGATTTGGATGAAAGTTGGCGACACCGAGCAGATAGAGCAATCAAGATGGAGGTCGTTGATTAAGGCAGCCAAGCCCAACACGAAGAAGATCTTGGCCTATCTCGGGATCAAGCCAGCGTCGACTCCTAGCTCATCAAGGCCGGAGGTCTAGTTGCATGCCTCTTTATTTTTCTTTCTATGTTTCTTTTGCTCTTGTCGCCAAAGTAGCCATTTGGCGATATGTACTTCCTTAGCTCCACTGTAATGCCTTTGTAATTATTCCGAGAGATCAATGAAAACTCTATCTTTGCTTGTTGTTTGATGTTGTCTTGTTTAAATTTCAGTTGATATTTGATAACTATACTCCATCTTCCGCTCCTTCCGATGTTTCGCCTTCTTCTCGCGCGAGGAGAACTTTTGCTGATACTGCACCTGTCGACGATGCCTTGTCGCAAGAACTGGATGAGCTTCGACAGCAGCTTCAGTATGCGAAGAAGCAAACACTTGTGATGATGGAGCAATCTCGTAAGTCATCTGAAGCCGAAAAAGTTGCTCTTCAGCAAGCTCGCGAGGCCGTGGCTGCTAAGGAAATTGCTGCTTCCGAGGCTGAAAAGGCAACCACTCGAGAGAATTTCATGCTCGAATTAATGAATGAAGCCAGTGCAGATATGTCGGGTATGCTTGCTTTATCCTCCGATATCTTTCATCCTCATGCTATGTCTCTTAAAGGTTTCCCCTTCGTTGTTTTGATAGGTTCCTTTACTGATGCTGCTGCCGAGGAAGAGAGGGTAAATGCTAGGACGAACCTCCTTGTTAACCTTTCCCTGGACCATGGTTCTTTGTTTTGGGCTACCCCAGAGAGGACCCGACAAATTGTCAGATTCCAAGATCGCACCTCTCAAACTCGCGATTTCCTTGACTTCTGTACCAAGACCTTGTCCATGGTTTACAACTCCATGTTTCCTCGGAACGTCCTACCAAAAACTCTCCACTGAATTGATGGAAAGATTCAAGGATGCTCGCAGTATCCATGATTTTGTCAAAGCTCAACTGGTAGCTGGCGCGGTTTGCTCTTATCATGCTCCAGATCTGCCACTCAAATCTTGACCTTACCCAAGTTGTCGCAAAAGTTCATCAAAAGGTACAACGTCGAAGAGTTGGTGTTGACAGGATTAACACGAAGGTTACGCCTATAGCCGAAGAAATGATTGAGGACCTTCTTCGGATGGACGCCGACTTTTTTGCCGATGGCCATTATGCCGATTTTCTTGGTGCTGCTCCTGAAGAAAACAGAGTTACTCTTGATGACATATTGAATCAAGACTAGTTATTTTCCTCTTGTAGATACTTCTTCTTTGTAATCCATGACTATATTGTAAAGCAATCATTATATTTCTCTGTTCGTCTAGCCCCGAGTGTTTCGGTGACTCTTTCTTGTATTTATATATTTGCGAGGTTTTGAACCAAGGCATTTATATATTTATGGCGAATATGAGCCACCGAGCTTCTTTATTGAGTACTATTTTGTACTGACTCACGAGGTATTTTAATACCAAGGCAAGGTTTTTTCTTTTTTGATGGACTATATTGAAATTCGTCGGAGCGAAGACTTTGAACATGTCGATAAAGAGAAATGTATATTGACACTATCTTTATTATATTGCAGCACCGCGAGCCCGCCTCATTAAAAACCTTCTTCGGCCCCACTCGGTGCCCCGAAAAAGGAAAAGAGTGCGTCTGAAAACTCGCGGGCGTTTCAGTATATTGAAGTTTTACAAGGACTATATTTCGACTCTAGGCGTAGAACCGCCTGAGTTGCGCCACGTTCCAGGGGTTTGGCTCCTCCACCCCTGTCTTCTTGTCCTTTATCCTGTATGCTCCTCCTCCGATTACTTCCGTGACAATGTAAGGGCCAAGCCATGGTGACTCGAGTTTTTCATGACTTTTTTGCGTGAGCCGAAGAACTAGGTCTCCCACCTGAAAAGATCTTGGCCGCAAACGTCGACTGTGGTAATTCTTCAAGTCCTGTTGGTATTTGGTTACCCGAGACAATACTTCGTCTCGGGCTTCATCAAGTGCGTCCACGTCGTCTTCTAGCGCTTTTCTCGACACTTCTTCGTCATATTCGACGACACGTGGAGAGTTGTGCTCTATCTCGATTGGTAGTACTGCTTCTGCTCCATGAACCAAGAAAAACGGCGTTTCTGTGTTCTTGTGTTTGGTGTTGTTCGGATGCTCCACAACACACTTGGTAGTTCTTATGGCCAGGTATGCCGAGCTTTTTCCAGTGGTCCTAACAAGCGTTTCTTGATGCCATTGCAGATGATGCCATTGGCTTTCTCGACTTGCCCATTGGTTTGAGGATGTGCAACTGACGCAAAGTGCAACTTGATGCCCACCTCTTCGCAATAATCTTTGAATTCGTGGGATGTGAAGTTATCTGCCGTTGTACGTGATGATGTGGGGCACTCCAAATCTGAAAACGAGGCCTTTTATAAATTTTCTGCGGATGCTCCGTCCGGTGAATTTATCGGCTTTGCTTCTATCCACTTTGTAAATTTGTCGATGACTACTAGCATATACTCCTTTCCTCCTGGCCAGGATTTGTGTAACTTGCCCACCATATCAAGTCCCCATTGAGCAAAGGGCCATGACAATGGTATTGGTGCCAGCTCTGGCTGGCTGGAGAGTGAGGTTTTGCGGCAAACCTTTGACACGCGTCGCAAGTTCTTACTATGTCCTTGGCGTCCTCGATTGCTGTCAACCAGTAGAATCCTGCCCGAAAGACCTTGGCTGCAATAGCTCGACTACTCGCGTGGTGGCCACATATTCCTTCGTGTACGTCCTTCAGAATTATTCTTCCTTCTTCGGGTGTGACACACCTTTGCAAGACGCCTGAAATACTTCGCTTATACAATTCTCCTTTGACCACCGTGAAAGCTTTGGAGCGTCGAATTACTCGTCTTGCCTCAACTAGATCATCGGGTATTTCTTTCCGAGGATGTATGATATGTACGGCTGCATCCACGGTATCTGTATCACCATGACCAGGTCCCGATCTTCTTCTTCTTCCTCTTGCTTTTCCTTGGTAGCCCCAGGGTTTCTTCTCCTTCTTTTTTGATTTTGTTGATTTGGTGGACCTCTCTGTTATCTCTTCCCGAATACACACAGCGGGACTGCAAGGCATTGCGACCCGATGTTTGCAAGAACGTCGGCTTCGTCGTTGCTCAATCTGCTAATATGATTTACTTCGCATCCATCGAACAACTTCTCGAGCTCGTTGTACACCTCCTTGTACGCCATCATGCTATCATTGACTGCGTCACATTGGTTCATAACTTGCTGAGCCACCAACTGTGAGTCGCCAAAGATTTTTAGTCGAGTTGCACCGCAGCTTTCGCCATCTTCATCCCGTGTATGAGAGCCTCATATTCTGCTTCATTGTTAGATGCGTTAGGGAACGTCATCCGAAGGATGTACTTTAACTTGTCGCCTTCAGGTGATATGAGTACTACTCTGCGCCAGCTCCTTCGATCTTTTGGATCCGTCAAAGTTCATGGTCCAGGTTCTCGACAAATCTGGAGGTCCTGTATTTTGCAACTCCATCCACTCTGCAATGAAGTCCGGCAGTATTTGCGACTTGATTGCTTTTCTTTTTTCATACGTGATGTCCCGAGGGAAAGTTCTATTCCCCAAAGGGAGACACGACCCGTAGCTTTCTGGGTTGTTCAGTATATTTGACAAGGGAGCTTCATTGACCACTATGATCGGATGTGCCGAAAAATAGTGGCGCAATTTTCGTCTTTGTCACGAACACTCCATATGCTATCTTTTGGTACTGAGGATACCTTTGTTTTGAGGGCGATAAAACTTCGCTAACGAAGTATCTTGGCCTCTGCACGCCGTGGAGTTTTCCTTCTTCTTCCCTTTCAACAACTAGCACCGTGCTCACCACTTGGGGCGTGGCTGCGATATACGACAGGAGAGGTTCCCTTTCTTTTGGCGCCACCAAAATTGGTGGTGTCGAGATTGTGCGCTTCAAATCCTCGAAAGCTCTGTCGGCTTCTTCGTTCCACTGGAATTTATCTCCTTGCTTTATCAAAGCGTAAAATGGTAACGCTTTTTCACCCATCCTAGCGACGAATCTGCTCAAAGCTGCGACTACTTGATTAGTCGTTGTATCTCCTTCAACTTTGTTGGCTTCCTCATTGTTATGATAGCTTGTATTTTGTCGGGATTTGCTTCAATCCCTCTTGCTGAGACTAGAAACCCCGAAGTTCTCTATTTGGGACGCCAAAGGAACACTTCGTCGGGTTCAGCTTGGCAGAATTTGTCGAGGTTATCAAAAGTTTCTTTGAGATCCTCGATCAGCGTTGCCCCCTTTTTTGATGTTATGACGACATCATCAATGTATACTTGCACGTTCTTCCCGATCTGTGTCGCCAAACACTTCGCATCATCCTCGATATGTTGCTCCCGCATTTTTAAACCAAAGGGCATTGTTACGTAGCAAAACACGCCGTAAGGTGTAATAAACGCAGTCTTTACTTCATCTTCTTCTTTCAATCTGATCTGGTTATAACCAGAATATGCATCCAGGAAGGAAAGACGTTCACATCCAGCCGTGGAGTCGATAATTTGATCGATCCTCGGGAGGGGAAAGTGATCCTTTGGACAATGTTTATTGAGACACGTAAAGTCGACGCACATGCGAAGGACCTTAGTGTTTTTCTTGGCACCAGCACAGGATTTGCTACCCATGTGGCTTCGTGAATATCTCTTTTATAAAACCAGCTTCTTGTAGTCGATTGATTTACGTGACAGCATGGCTTTGCGGTTTGGTTCCGAAAAAAGCCGCAAAGGTTGTTTGATTGGTCTCGCTAGTGGATCCAAGTTTAGGTGGTGCTCGGCAAGTTCCCTGGGTACTCCTGGCATGTCAGCTGGACACCATGCGAAGATTTTCCAGTGCTCACGGAGGAACTCGACGAGCGCGCTTTCCTATGCGATATCCATGTCGTTTGCGATAGATGTCGTTTTTTCGGTCTGTCGGGTGAATCTGCACCTCTTTTGAATTTTTCTGTACTGAAAGTTGATTCTTTGTTTGGCCTTCCAACGTCTGGTAGTACGTCGTAATCAGTCATGCTTTTTGACGCCAAGTACTCAGCTTGCATCCCGAAAGTTTCTGACAGCCGGTGAAAATCCTTGTCGCATTTATCGGCTAAGGCAAAGCTTCCTTTGACTGTGATTGGTCCCTTTGGCCCAGGCAACCTCCACAACAGGTATGTATAGTGTGGCACCGCCATAAATCTAGCATATGCTGGTCGTCCCAACAGAGCGTGGTACTGCGACGGAAAATCCACGACTTCAAATTCGAGCCTCTCGATTCTATAATTTTCTCGGGTCCCAAACTGAACGTCGAGATTGATCTTTCCCAATGGATAACTTGGTTTCTCCGGTGTGATGCCGTGGAACCTTGTGTCTGTTGGTTTCAAGTTTGCTAAGGATATGTTTATCTTCCTCAATGTATCTGCATACATAAGGTTCAAGCTGCTGCCGCCGTCTATGAACACTCGAGAGACATCAAATCCCGCGATAACTGGCGAGAATAAGTCTTGACTGCCTGGTCGAGGAACTTGCTGCGGATGATCTGCTATTGTGAAGCCGATATCTTGTCCTGACCAATTAAGGTACTCAACTGTTGGTGGAGGCATTTTCTCTGCCATAAACACCTGTCGTGAGATTACTTTACGAGCTCTATTGGACGGCCTTCCCTTCGAATCATCGACACTTGCTCCATTGGAGTTAGGATCAACATAAGGTGGTGGTGCAGGTGCTGCCGCTATTACGAGCTGATGCCGATTGTCGTCTGTGATCGCGGGAGGAGGCGGCAAGTGAATCTCGCTTCTAGGTTCTCGAGGATTTCTCTGTGCTGCCCGCGCGTTGGCGTTTCTGCACCGCAACATTGCCTGAAAATTTCGACGGTCTTTACGCAAGTGCCCTGACTGTCTTTTACCGTTCTTGTCGAGGAAAAAGTGCATCCGCACGGTCCATTCATCATCTCTTCAGGGGACACGAAGGGTCTTGGGAACCTAGGCCCGCTATTTTGCCTGCTGCGTGAATCATCCCTGTTATCACCTCGTTGTTCATTGCTTCTCTGGTAATCATCTCTGTTGCTTCCTCCTGTATTTGTCCGAAAACCTGCCGAAATTTGTCCTGGAGCGTCATAGTTCTGGTACTGCCGGGGAAATCTTCGCCTCGGTTGATAGTTTCGACCACGGTCCTCCTCTGGCGACCTGTGCCGTTTGTTGTGGACAGCGTCTTCTCCATCTGCCCATTTATTTGCTATCTCCATTAACGCGGATACTGTCTTTGGATTGGTCCTTCCCAAATCCTCGACAAAATCTCCACGCGACTCTGCGACAAACGCATCTATTGCTCTCTCGTCAGATATATTTTCTGCCGAGTTTTTGATGATATTCCACCTTTGGATGTACTTTCTCATTGGCTCATCTGGCTTTTGTCGACATGCTCTCAACTCCTCTAACGACGCGGGTTTTTTGCACGTGGATCTGAAGTTCTTGACGAACACGTCCTCGAAACTTTCCCAGCTGTCGATAGATCCTGGAGTGAGTTTCTTTATCCACGATCGTGCGGCTCCACTCAAATGCACCTGAATTCTTTGCATGGCTGTTGCCCTGGTTCCTCCCGTGAGCTTCACTGTCTCCAGATAGTCGACTAGCCAATCCTCTGGATCTTGAAGGCCGTCGAACTTTTTGAAATTATCGGGTAGCTTGAATCCTGAGGGGACTCGAGTTTTTCGGACTCTCCTCGTGAAGCATGGCAAGCCGCACATATCTTCGTCGTTAAGCTCCGAAGATTGCCGATGATCCCTTCTGCTTTGTCGTGCTCTGTCGACTCTTGCTTGTGCTACCGTATCTCTTGCTCCACTTGGTCCTTCAGGGGCTGCCGTTCTTTGCTGCAGGTCGTGGACTATTTTGCCTTGCTGTTCCTTCGGGAGGCGTTGTAACGAACGCTGTCCCCATAGCTCCAACTCCTGCTATCGCCATATTGTATAGTGTTTCCCTTGGATCACCTGGAGGTGGTTTAGACGCGAGGATAAAAGCTTGTGTCGCCATATACCCAGCTTCTGGTGTCTTAGGGATAATGTTTCCTCTTGTGTCTATCGACATAAAGGACATGTCGAGGTTTTGAACCAAGTGCTCTCTTTCTGCTTCGGGTATGTGTTGTAACCTTGATCTTCCTCCTGCTCCGAGCCTCCTGTGGCTATCACCCGAAGTTCTAGATTGTCGACTCAGATCTGCCCTTCTCCCCGCTGGATGCGTAAGCTGCTTCCTTTCTCTGTTCAACTCACTTGTCTGTTTTTCCAATTCCCTCGCAGCTCGTGCGAGCCTATATTGATATGCTTGCAATTCTTCTGGTGTGGCTGTGGTAGCCATTGGTTCTGTGCCGTTCATAGCTCTCGCGGCTCTGTCCCACGCTGCTTGTGAAAGTTGAACTCTATCTTGCGGCTCTGGCCCGACGTATTTGTTGCCCAGGCCTTGTCGCAGATTGGAGGGATCGACGTATGGATTTCCCAGACTGTCGAAAGCCTCAGATGTCTCCTCTTGATCTTCAATGGCGTAAATCTGATGATACTTTGTACTCAGATCTACGTTGGGTTTGGTGACATCATCGTTGAGATTGATGAAGACCTTGCCTACTGTGATAGATTTGTCGATGAAGTCATAGCTGTCGACATTGCTTGAGCCATCGCTTATGTATGAGTCCGCAGATGACTCAAACGACATGTCGTTGAAGATCTTGGCGAGTTTCTCTCTTGTTCTGGTGCTGATGTAGCGTGTCGCCGAGGTTTCTTCTTCTTCTGACTCGGTTGACGACGCATAGCTTGAAAAATCGGAATCGACCTTCGACGATCCCGACGAAATCGGAACCTCGACACGATACGATCCTTCCTTCTCGACGCGAAAGTGAAACCTTCCGAACGTCATCTCCATGGGCTCCGCCAGATACGCATATGCATCCAAACGGGAGGGTGGGTGAGGAACAAAATCGACAAGATCAGCAGCGATCTGTTTACCTCGATCCATTGTGTTGCTTGCAGTTGATGATGTCGAAGATCTTGAACGTGCCATCGAGATCAGATCCTTACGCCTCTAATCCCCACGGTCAGCGCCAATTGACACTTGTCAATGCCTATGGATTGTAGGCTAGGGTTTAGTTGGAAGTAGAGGGTAAGTAGATCTCGAAGGTTTCAGCCGAAAAGTACTCGACGATTATGAAAACTAGGGTTTGTAGACAATGATTCGATCCTTTCTTCGTCCCTCGACTCCCCCTTTATATAGGAGGTGGAGCCGAGGGATTCGTGCTATACAAGTTACAGAGTCCGGGACGGTTTCTAACTCATCCCGCCAGATTACAAATAACACTTCCTATTACAACTCTTGACTTTCCTTGATATATCTTGGGCTCCCGAATCTTCTTATTCTTCGGGTAGTGGGCCTTCAGTAAACCCCGGGTACTATCTTCGGCAGGCCCATTTGGGATGCCTATGTCAGTCAGAAGGCTCTAGCTCAATTGAGCACGTGAGCCGATATTTGGCACAGTTGGGCATGATCTCAGCATCAGACCAGCTGCGCGTGAGATTTTTCGCGCAGTCCCTCACAGGATCGGCTTTTGGGTGGTACACCTCGCTGCCACCAGACTCAATCTGGACGTGGAAGCAGATGGAAGAGCAGTTCCACATACAATATCACTCAGATGCTTCCGAGGCTGGCATTGCCGATTTGGCACAAGTGCGACAGAGGCGTGGAGAGACAGTGTCAGAGTACATTCAGCGCTTCAGGACTGTGAGGAACCGATGCTATTCGGCTCGTTTGAATGAGAAAGAAGCCGTTGATCTGGCAGTGGTAGGTCTTGCGTCCCCCATCAAGGACATAGCTTCTCAAGCAGAGTATACTTCACTGGCGCATATGGTTCAGAAACTATCATTATATGAACAGCGCCACCCAGAATTGTACCAGGACAAATTCAAACGCCCGGTAAGCCTGATCGAGGTAGAAGAAGATGAAGACTCAGCAGGAGATCAGGAAGTAGCCGTGGCTGAATGGGCTCGGGGGGCAAACCCTGTGTCCTGCAAATGGGTCAAACCACAAGGTCCTGCAAAAGGGTTTGACTTCGACGTGAGCAAAGCTGAGCAGATTTTTGATCTTTTGCTTAAAGAGAAGCAGCTGAAGTTACCCGAAGGCCATAGAGTCCCTACGGCGCAAGAGATGAACGGAAGGCCATACTGCAAGTGGCATCATTCGTTCACACATACCACCAGCGACTGCAAAGTGTTGCGTCAGCAGATCCAAATGGCGATAGAACAAGGCCGTCTGATTTTCAGCCAGTATGCCATGAAAGTGGACACGCAACCGTTCCCTGCTGTCAACATGGTGGAGTATAGTTACCCCACGAGGCGTCAGCCAGATTTCTCGTTCAGTATTAACATGACAGGGCCTGTATACCACCCTGGCAAGGACAAAGAAGAGAGCAGTCGTTCTCGTGGCAAGGACAAGGAGGAGGCCGGTTCACGCGATCGGCCCCGATACGATGATAAATGGTACGTCACCGAGGAGCAAGTGAGAAGCGTGCGGTACCAATGACCACTCTCCGAGCACCTTCTTAACAAATACGAGCGTCAGCATGACCAACGCCGGCGGTATGACACAGCCGATGACATAGCTCGTCGGCCTAACATAAACGAAAGAAAATATCGGCGGTATGATAGAGACGACGAAGGATATGAGCGCCGCGCTAAGGGAAGGTCAAAGGAGCAAGAAGACATGGACCGTCACTGGGACTGCCCTTTCTTTAAATATTGCTGGGACTCTGGAATGAGCCGATTGCCTACAATCGAAAGCTGCCCAGAATGTAGACCAAAGAAGAAGGACACAGGAGATGTGTCAGTGTTCAAACGTCTAGGACCTCTCCCATATCGGAACAAACAAGTTGAGTCCTCTCGAGAGGAAGATCTCGAGGAGATAGAAGATGAAGAAGAAGAAGAAGATAGATACCACCGGCCAAGGTGGTGCCCTGATGGACTCAGTCACTCTCAGAAACGCAGGGTTCAGCGGCTACGTAGCTTGGAGGAAGCTGAGAGGTTATACCTGCACACGCTGAGGAAGGCGCGGCCCGATCTGGCCGCGAAAATTCAGCAAACTTTGGACGAGGAGGGTCGTCCACAGAAGAAAGAATGGCGCCCCAAACCGAAGAAAGCCGATGATAAGGCGTCGGCTGGCACAAACATGGTGTTCATACTTCCGTCGGAGTTTTGCGCTCCAAGACCAGAAGAGGCATCTGTAGCACAACTTGACTGCGGCCCACGGCCAGTCGTCTTTGAAAAGCCGCGAGAAAGGAGTTACAGACATCTGAAGGCCATGTACGTGAAAGGTTACATCAACGGGCAGCCTGTCAACAAGATGCTAGTTGACACGGGAGCGGCAGTCAATATAATGACGTACTCCATGCTACGTCGCCTGGGACGCTCTAGCGCGGATCTGATCAAAACCAACGTCACATTGAGCGACTTCAACGGCCAAGCATCAGAAGCGCAAGGCGTTCTAAGCGTGGATCTAACAGTAGGCCGAAAAACCATCCCCACGTCATTCTTTATCGTCGATAGCAAGAGCACCTACGCTGTCCTGCTAGGGAGGGATTGGATTCACGCCAAGTGGTGCATTCCATCCACCATGCACCAATGCTTGATACAGTGGGATGGAGATGAAGTGGAGGTCGTCCATGCAGATGACACAGCCGAAATCTCAACGGCTGGCATGAACATTTGGGACGCGGTAGACCAAGAGCCACTCTCTGGAGTCAGTTTAGACGGCTGCGAGCGCATCGAGGTGACAAAAAACGGGGTGAGGCTGGTCTTATCCACCGGCCTGACAGTGTAGTAAGAGCAAAGTCTGTGGACTTACGTGACAAGGCCGATCCTTGTGATCGGCCCCAAAAAATAAGAAGTAACGATCTCAACTCAAGTACGTCACGTAGATATAGTAGAGCACGAACAAGTTGTGAACCTTCATTGAGCAGTGCAATCAAAGTGGGGGCCGATTCTAGCAATCGGCCCATATTATCCTCACCATACGTTTTGCCCGTTTTCAGTATTGATCTAGCAGGCGACGGAAAACTAGGATATGGGTTTACACCGGCTGATGAGCTAGAAGAGGTTGACATTGGTCCTGGGGATAAGCCACGACCAACTTTTATCTGCAAAAAGTTAGATCCACACTTGAGGAGCCTGATGATAGCTCTGTTGAAAGAATACCCAGATTGCTTTGCATGGGATTACACAGAGATGCCTGGGTTAGACAGGAGCATAGTTGAGCATCGGCTCCCTCTCAAGAAAGGATTTCGGCCATTCCAGCAACGAGCACGTCAGATGAAGGCCGAAATTCTTGAAGAAGTCAAGAAAGAGATCAAGAAGATGTTGACCGCCGGGTTCATCAGGCCATGCAGGTATGCTGAATGGATTTCTAATATCGTACCTGTAGAGAAAAAGGACGGCCGATGGCGTGTCGCCATAGATTTTCGAGATCTCAACAGAGCTACTCCAAAGGATGAATATCCAATGCCTGTGGCAGAGGCATTGATCAATGCCGCTGCTGGTCATAAGGTGTTAAGTTTCATGGATGGCAATGCCGGTTACAACCAGATTTTCATGGCTCCAGAAGATATACATAAGACTGCATTCAGAGTACCAGGATCAGTGGGCTTGTTTGAATATGTGGTCATGACTTTTGGATTGAAGAATGCCGGCGCAACGTACCAACGAGCCATGAATTACATATTTCATGATCTGATCGGCAAGTTGGTGGAGATCTACATTGACGACGTGGTAGTTAAATCTGTCTCAGTAGAAGGACACTTGGAAGATTTGCGACGTATCCTGGACCGAACTAGGAAATTCGGACTAAGAATGAATCCAAAGAAGTGTGCCTTTGGTGTGACGGCCGGTCAATTCTTGGGCTTCTTGGTTCATGAACGCGGAATTGAGATCGGCCTAAAAAGTCAGGAGGCAGTGCGCACAATGAAGCCGCCTACCACGAAGAAGGAACTGCAGTGTCTCATCGGCAAAATCAATTTCGTCAGAAGATTCATCTCCAACCTATCAGGGCGGATCGAGCCGTTCATGGGATTGGTAAAAATCAAAGCCGATGAAGAGTTTCACTAGGGGGCAGAGCAACAGCATGCGTTTGACGAGATTAAAGAATATCTAACAAAGCCACCTGTGTTAGTTCCGCCCCAGCAGGATAGACCATTCTTTATCTATCTGTCAGTAGCCGACACTTACATCGCTTCAGTAGTGGTGCAAGTCTATGATGGTCTGGAGAAAGTCGCGTTCTACCTCAGCAGAAGGATGTTGGATGCAGAAACCAGGTACCCTGAGATCGAGAAGTTGTGCCTCTGTTTGTTCTTTACCTGCACCAAGCTTCGTCACGTTCTGCTGAACGCGGAAATTATCATCATATGCAAATCAGACGTCATCAAACACATGTTGTCGGCCCCTGTGTTGAAAGGCCGACTCGGCAAATGGATGTTTGCGTTGTCAGAATTTGATCTCCGGTATCAGCCTGCGAAGGCAGTCAAGGGACAAGCATTGGCCGATCTGATTGCTGAACGAATCAACACTGACATAGCAGCACTATCTGTACGTGCATGGGCCATGTTCTTCGACGGATCGGCTTGTAATGATGGTTGTGGCATCGGCATTCTACTCGTGTCGCCTCGGGGGGCAACATATTCCTTCTCAATCAGGTTATCCACCCCTTGCACCAATAATGTTGCTGAGTATGAAGCAATACGCAAGGGAATGGAGTTGCTGATAGAAGCCGAGGCAGAAGCGGTGGAACTTTTTGGGGATTCAAAGTTGGTGATTTCCCAGCTCACAGAGGAATACAAGTGCGAAAGTGAGTCACTTTTTCCATTATGGGTGCAATGCCGTGAGTTGATGGCACAATTTAGGTACATAAATTTTAATTGGATCCCAAGGTCACAAAATACCGAGGCCAACAACCTCGTACAGGGGGCATCAGGCTACAAGGACGTAACAGATGAAGGCGATGTTCAGGTGCAGTTCCTAGAACAGGACGACTGGAGAGCCGATATCTTCAATTACTTGAAAGATTCGGCTCGGGGGGCACCTAAACGGATAAGGTACAAAGCCATGAAATATGTCCTTATAGGAGATGACATGTTCTACAGGACTTTGGAGGGATTACTTCTCAAATGCCTGGGACCAGCCGAGTCAAATCGGCTCTTACACGAGGTACACGAAGGCGCCTGTGGAACTCACAAATCGGCTCATAAGATGAAGTGGCTAATCAGGCGGTCAGGGTTTTACTGGCCCACCATGCTTGAGGACTGCTTCAGGTACTATAAGGGATGCCAAGCGTGTCAGATGTTTGGGAAGATGCAGATGGTACCCGCATCAGCAATGAACCCCATCATCAAGCCTTGGCCATTTCGAGGTTGGGGTATGGATATGATCGGCAAAATCCATCCTGCATCGAGCAAAGGCCACGAGTGGATTTTGGCCATTACAGATTACTTCACTAAATGGGTGGAGGCCGTCCCTATGAAGAAGGTAAAATCGGAAGATGTTATCAGTTTTGTGAAAGAACATGTCATTCATAGATTCGGGATTCCCCAGACTATTACGACCGATGGAGGTTCGGTCTTTATTTCTAAAGAGTTCAGAAAGTTCTGTGACGACATGGGAATTAAGTTGATCCGATCGTCTCCATACTATGCTCAGGCGAATGGGCAGGCTGAAGCGTCCAACCAGAGCCTCATCAAGTTGATCAAGAGAAAAATTGACGAGCACCCTAGACTGGCATGAAGTGTTGTCAGAAGCTCTGTGGGCTTATCGCATGTCGTGTCATGGGGCTATAAAAACCTCGCCATACCAGCTGGTCTATGGACAAGAAGCCGTATTGCCTTGAGAAATTACGGCTGGATCGAGACGTGTTACGTTTCAGAATGATCTAACATCTGAAGAATATGCGGCACTGATGAGTGATACTATTGAGAATTTAATGGAACTCAGACTTTGGTCATTGGAGAAGATTAAAGAGAACAAAGCCAAGGTAGCCCGCGCATACAATAAGAAGGTGAGACCAAAGGAGTTTCAGGTCGGTGATTTAGTATGGGAAGCTGTGTTGCCATTAGGAACTAAGGATAAAGCATATGGTAAATGGTCTCCTAATTGGCACGGTCCGTACAGAGTCGACCAGGTTTTGAAAGGTAATGCATACATGCTCGAGCAACTGGACGGGGTTAAATTCCCAGTGGCTGTCAATGGGCAACATCTCAAGAAATATTTCCCAAGCATGTGGGATGATGGGCAGTGAAATGTGGGGGCCGATGCATAAAATCGGCCAGTAAAAAAAATTTCACATCCAAGTCATGGCCGATGTACAGACATCGACTTTAGAAAAAAAAAAGCCGATGCACAGACATCGACTTCAGACTAAAAAGCCGATGCGCAGCCATCGACTCTAGAGGAACAAGCTCAAATGAGCGGTTAACAGATTATTTTCAGGACAGAGACCGTGGCATTGGGATGATTCTCCTATTGGATTCGCTGAGGGGTTGAACCTATGCGGTTGAAATCTAAGGATTGCATGGACGCGAATTGGACATGTTTGGACGGCAATTTGGGGGATCTGAGTCTATTTTCTCAGACGAAGGTTGCAGATTATCATGTGAATAGGCAACTGAATCGACAATTTGGGAAAGGCCGATGCGCTGCCATCGGCTCTTTGCGCATTAACTTACTTGGGCAATCGGCGAAATTGATGCGAAAGCAAAATCGACATAGGAACATTTTCTTCATTAATAGAAGGGATTTCTTACAGAGAAAGAGCCGATTGCTCGAGGGAGGAAGAACAAAAGAGAGGTCTATTGACCAATCTACTACTACTAGTCCTATACTAGTAGAGGCTACTCTATGGGCCGTCGCTGCCCTCGTCGTCGCCGTCGAAGCTGTCGTCGGCACTGCTGCCGGCGGGCTCCTCGTCGCTGCTCCCGTAGCCCTCGATGGGAGCCTCCTCCTCCTCGTCGTCGTCATCGTCGTCGTCGTCATCCGACCCAGCGCGGAAGCGCTTCGCCGGCGGATAGTCCTCGAGGGAATCGTCGTCCTCCTCTTCTTCCTCCTCGTCGGAGGAGGTGAAGTCATCCCAGGAGAAGCGGTCGTCCTCGCTCTCCGCCTCCGACTCCCCATCGGCGAGGAATTGGAGGTCGTCGTCTCCGTCGGTCAAGGATTTGTCATCCTCAGACCAGACGAAGGAGTCATGGGACTCCTGGTCCCATTCCTCTGGGGCGAGGATGTCGTGCGCCGCCAGCGAGCCCCACTCCGGCGTAGGCTCGCGAGAGGAGGAAGAGGAGGACTGGAAAGAAAGACCCGATGAGGCGGAGGAGGAGGAAGAGGAAGACATTGCTACAGGGGAAGGGGGGTTTTTTTTTGTGCCGATGGCTAGTACGGAGCAAGAGGATGAAGAGGCGAACTGTTCGGCGCGGTTAAATAAAGGGGATATAGTGGAGATTTAATGCCACAGCAGTTTCCGAGGAAGTGGTGCCAAAAAACTGTCAAATCGTGCAGAGAAGTTGAGAAGGCAAGGCATCATGATGAAGGATACTGCAACGGTTCTGCTCTGCCACGACATGACCCTACGAAGAAAAAAAAAGAGTGGTTTTGGAATTATCATTGCCAAAACCAGGGGGCATGTGTTATCACCAGATTTTAACCAAGTCAGGAGGTGGGCCGTGATTGAGATGGGCTTGGAGAATATACACGAGAAATATGCATGAATCGGCCTTGTACAAGAGTTTGGGCTAGAATGCCCGTGTATCTGTAAATTATAGTAGGATACGTGTCGGTTAGGATTAAAAGATAGAGTTTAGCTCGTGCACGATTGGGATTATTCCCAAGTTAGAGAGTCTACAGACTATAAATATGTATCTAGGGTTATTGAGAAGGAGGACGATCACGTTCGCAACAAATCAATCTAGGCGCATCGCCACCCCTTGTTTCGAGGGTTTCTCCCGGGTAAGCAACATGCTGCCTAGATCGCATCGTGCGATCTAGGCAGTATTAGTTTATTCGTTTTTGGTGTTGCTCGTGCTGAAGCCTTTTTGATGGCGAGCAACACTCTTATCTTAGGTGTTTTGGGGTTAACGTCGATGCTTTCACGATGCACTTGTTTAGCTACGCTACCCCTCGATATCCAGCTGCCCTTACACCTATCCTAGGTGTAAGGGCAGCATCTTGCTTGTTCTTTGTCTAGTAGATCTGATCCGTTATAGTTGTTCCTTGTTCTTCAAGGATTGGTTTGATATCCGCATGGTTAGGCCTTATAAACGGGTTGAACGATCCGGTAGTGCGCAAGGTGTGGTTTATGAAGTCCGAGAGGGATTGTTCCGGGGATCAACTTCATGTTGGTTTTTAGGCCTCTTTAGGGCTGGTTTTCCATCACCTTACGTATCTGCTAGGCTCAACTACGCGTAGGATGTTCCGGTTATGCGGTGAGAACCCTAGACTATCGTAGATTAGTTTAGCTTGATATTGATTAAGCAGGACCCCCCATGTTAATGTAAAATCCAACGTGTACCATGGGGCAATCGGCTCTTAGAGCCGATCCACAGAGCAACCTAAGAGCTGATCGGGGCTCGTATTTAATGTTTGCGTGTTTGCCATGCAGGAAATTAAGTCGAAGCAATCCATCACCTTCCTGACCAGGTATAGGTCAGGTGGCACGCCCTTGCACCAGCATCGGACGTGCGTACCAGGAGCATTGCGGGCCGTCGCCCGAGGGACCAGGGCCCACCGCAGTCCTGGGAGCCTCCCGGCTCTACGGTGTTACCCGTCGCTGCTCGCCGGTGGGTTTTGGTGGGTAACAATAGAACACACCACCATGTCTCATATACATCTGTTTCATTAAATTTTGCCAAGGGCCTGACCCATTCTCCAGTTTCTACCACCACTTGCACATCAAACTAACATTGAACTTATGCAAGTTCTTTATACCCAAACCACTTTTTTTCTTGGGTTTACAGATCCATTTCCATTTCACAAAATGATACTTCCTTTTATCAGCACTCCCAGCCCAAAAGAAAGCTCTGATGAGTTTATCCATCTGTTCAATATTTGATTTATGGAGCAGTCTCATAGACATCTCATAAACAACAATACTTGACAGGCATGCATCAATCTTTATCACTCTCCCGCTAATAGACAGTGTATTTTCCATCCAGCTACCCATTTTTTTCTTTGTTTTCTCCCCAAGGAAACTCATTTCAGCAACAGTTGGTTTCCTGGCACACACATGAGTACCTAGATATTTTATAGGCCAACTCCCTTGCTGACAGTTAAACAAGGAAGCAAAATTATGTGCTTTCATATCATCATCCAGAATCATCATAACCTTACTTTTCTCAAAGTTAATTTTCAGGCTAGACATTGACTCAAAAATGTACAAGATAAGCTTCAAATTCACAGCTTGCTCCTCACTGTTTTGGATGAGGAGAACAGTATCATCAGCATATTGGAGGACAGCAACACCATTTTCTACAAAGTTACTAGCCAAACCCGTGATGAGTTCATTTTGCTGTGCCAAAGTAACCATCTTGGACCGACTATTTGCAGCCATATTGAACAGAAATGGAGCAAAGAGATCACCTTGACTGACACCTTTATAGCTAGCAAAGTAAGGGACAATTTTATCATTTACTTTTACACTAGAATCGATAGGCATCCCTTGCGCCTTCGGTAGTAGATAAGACCATTCTCAGATCCAATAAGTAGCCATATGAATAATCTGTAAATAAACAGTTTAAATTCTACTAGACTATATCATTTCTACAATTCCACATAGCCCAAGAGTGGGAGGAAGGTCATAACCATTGATTTCGGACTCATCACCCAGCTGGTCCACTTGTGTTTTCTAAAGGAACCCCAGCCCACACGGTCACACATGTCTTCGATATCCAGTTTGTAAGATAGAAAATAGTTGAAGAAATTAATTGCGAGGACCAATCAATGGTTGGATTGTTAGGAGCGCAGTGGCACCTCCATTTCAGTAAAGTTTAAACTCAAGTTTAACACTTTAGAAGAAAAAAAATTAGTGGGAGGCGATGTTGATGGTGAGGCCCATGTATTGACTTTGTCAATTTCAAAACCCACCGGATCATCAGTTTCATGGAATCAGTCCCTTGAAGGAGGTGTTCACGTACTGTGGTAGTGTATGTGTGTTGTGTTCTAATCCACCCGCTAGCGTGTGTGTTTCGCATTTTTTTTGGCAAACTATACAGGCAGGTGTCATGTTGCCGCGGCGGCCATCCATGCATCTACAATATTACAATTTTTCTTTAAACGAAGCGAAAACTTTACCTTTTATTGATATAGGAGAAAAGAGTTGACCCGTTTATGAAGAAAACTGGCCGAAGAACAGTTACAACACGACACCACACGTCAGCCCCGAGGCTGCGCTCCACACGGGTCGATGACCAACTAGGTCGGCACCACACCTCAACGCAACAGACGGAGGCGAAAAACCGGAGCCACCGCTCCAACTACCACGCCGGCCCCAAGGCTGCGTCCCGCCTGGCCGAAGACGAACCCGTCTCCACCGAACCACCAAAACACTCCACAAGTCCCTCTGTCCGGTGGACGTCCAAAGCGAGGCCCCAAGAGGCAAAGCGACACAAGAGCGCTGCCCACGCCCGATTCCACGAGGGATCTAGGGTTTCCCCCGGAGAGCCCGAGCGGAGATCAAGAAACACCCGCTTCGATGATGCCTTCAAGAAGGATGCGACGCCCACGGGCGTCACCGTCGTCGATCCTGGTCAGCCGCCAAGATAGAACTTCCGACCAGCGAAGAGTCCCAAAACCTCGCGCCCGCCCAACAAGGACCAGCACTAACCACCACCTGCATCCGCCGCCTAACTACCCCCGGAGAGCCGCCGCATGCACCCCGCCCTGCTGCCTCGAACGCTAGTCTTCCTGCAGCATCCTCATGGCCAACCTCTAGCCACTGTCGTGCTGCACAGCCTGTAGCGAACGGAGCACTGCCGACCGTGGGCGCCGCCGGAACGCCACATAGAGGGGGCGCCGACCAACACCGACACGGGGCTCGAGGACGAACGTCGAAGCCCGCAGACATGAGCTCCCAGCACACCCGTAGGGCCGCCGCCCCGCCATCCAACACTGCGCCCTCCCCAGCAGCATCGCCGGTGAAGACCGGGAAGAAGGGCATCGCCTCAGCCCCGGCATCCACGGGCCGAGCCAGCGCAATCTGGGGTGATCCCGAGCCGGCCCGCCGGAGCCCATCTAGGCCCGAGCGCGTGCCGCCTTGCCTGCACCGCTGCACGACCGCCGCGCCCCGCAGGCACGCCTAGCAGCCGACCCCAGCGCCCGCCGCCCTGCCCCACGCCCGACGAGCTCCCTCTCACCAGGGGACGCGGGAGGGAAAGGAAAACCGCCCCACTGCCACTTCCCCGGGGTGTGCGTGGCTTTGTCGGTCCCCCTCCGGCGGCGGCGAAGCAGGGAGGAGAGGTGGAGGCTGGAGGGGGGCTACAGGCGGCGGCTAGGGTTTCCCCCTGGTTCAGAGGAGGGCGACGCGGGGGGGGGGGGGGGCTAATTTTGTTCTTAGTTAGGTGATGTCATCAAATTTTAGGTCCAAATCATTTTGCAACTAATGATTAGTACAAATCAAGATGTAAATCAAATGGTGTAAGAATTGAGTGAGGACGAAGTTACTAGCAAATCCCTTAACTATACGTTATAACCCCGCAAGCCGCAACCACACTAAAATCTACTTCGTAGACAAGATCAACAACATCTGGTATGATCAAACGTTGCGGAAGAACTTGGACGGCTGGAGGCCCGCAGTGAAGTTGAAGAACTTGAGCGTGGTGGACCACCTCTCGTTGTCCTTGAGCTTGTGCACGGCGATGGTGTCCGGCACCAGCTGGTGCGCGCACGCGTCCCTCGGCTGCGGGAAGTCGTACATGGCCGGCTTAGCGTCCACCCAGTTCTTGGCCTTGCCGCCGAGGCCGAACCACTTGCGGAGCGTCCAGTCCTCCGGCCCCGCCGTCCGGTTCCGGATCACCTCCGCCGCCGCGATCCACTCCACGAGGTCCCAGGAGAGGACGTATCCCATGCCGGACATGTACTCGTCTTTCGCCGCGCGTCTCATGTCGCATGACACCCGGCACCCGTAGTAGAGGTCCTCCCTGGGCGCGCGGCCCAACGACTCGGCCAGCTGCGGCAGCCGGAAGAAGGTGTCGTCGTCGGTCTTCATCACGAAGTCGTAGGCAGAGGCGCCGAAGAGCGCCGGGACGCTGGAGAGGTAGGAGTAGGTCTTGCCGTTGTCCATGTTCTCCGTGCAGTCCAGCTCGACCACGTCGCCGTACCGCATCGCCTCCAGCGCCACCAGCACGCGCTCCTCCTCCGAGGCCACCCGGCAGAAGATGAACCGGACGTCGACGATGCGCGACGCCGGTAGGCTCGGCTGCTGGAGCGCGTACACCGTGCGGATCAGGTTCCGCCGCTCGTACAGGCCCGGGAGGGTCAGCACGCCGATGAGCAGCCGGAAATCCACGGCCACCCCGACGACGTCCGTGGCCGTGAGGCCGGCATTGTTTTGGCAGGTGGGGCTGGACTGGAGTGCCAACTCGTTGGGGTATACGACGAGGATCACGGCGACGAGGAGCCCGAATGGGAGCAGGAGAAGCATCGCTGTAGAGATTGATGGCGCCATGATGCGGAGCATCTTGACGAAGTGCGTACCCAACAGAATGGTTTGTGCTTGGTTCGCACTGTGCTCTCTATGCGCAAGACAATTGGTACATACGTACCCTATACGTACTATACACAATTGTCAATGGCTGGACTTTGCTGGGAAAGAACGCCAACAAGTTTTGTGATATCTACGTAACACATATACATAAGGAGCAATGAGAGGCAAAAAAAAAGTGAGTCAACTCTATGCATGCAACTGTATGTCTGTATCCCTCAGTTAGCTTTGGACTTGCTTCCATTCTATCCAACTAAAAGTGAGTCAACTCTATGCATGCTTTGTATGCAAGTTAAAAAAATTGTTCTCCATCCTACTCCACGCTCCTAATTCAGATCAAAGAGAGGTAAAACACTACTACACTGCTCAGCCAGTTTACATATCTCTCTTGACATTATATCGCAGGGCAGGGCCGAGGTACACACCTACTCACTAGTTCAGTCTTCTTCCTGCCCGCCCGCCTGCGACATAAGCACAAGTCGTCACCGATCTTGTAAGTATTTGTCTTTTCGTCGTGATTTTCCAATCCTGATTTTTGTAGTGTTCTCTCTTGATTTATCATGGTGTTAGTCAGGATGAAAGTAACCTCGTTCCTAAAGGTGTTGCCTGTGGCTGTGGCGTTGGGGTTCTTCATGAGCGTTTATTTTCCCATTGCGATCACACCAAAGGTAGGTGGAGAATGAATTTAAGTTTTGGGAGACTGGCTTTTCCCATCATACCCTGATGAGCTCTGAAGCTAAGATTATCCCATTCCCATGCAGCTTCAGTGTGGCATACTGCCTTGGAGTAGTAGTTTTTCTGTAAACTCCAGCTTCAGTGACAGCAGCATAGTTGCTAGACTATGGGCACCATTCAGCAACACCACTACCTCAAATGCTACTTCTGGGGTACATTAATTTGCATGCAGTTCTGAATGATTCAGTTTCGGTCCCAACTAAATGGTCTCTTAAGCAAACACTCCACGTTTTCTTAATTTTAAAGGTTGCAAGAAACCCGCAAGGTTCAGAGAGGCTACCACCAAGGATTGTGGTGTCGGAGTCTGATCTTCACCTCCGCAGACTCTGGGGGTCC
Source organism: Lolium perenne (assembly GCF_019359855.2). Classification (NCBI taxonomy): domain Eukaryota; kingdom Viridiplantae; phylum Streptophyta; class Magnoliopsida; order Poales; family Poaceae; genus Lolium; species Lolium perenne. The sequence goes on along the minus strand of NC_067250.2, from coordinate 7,439,341 downwards.
CCAACAGAGGTCTTGATTTCTCTGACCCTGAGCTCTCTCGAATCGTAATATTGCTTTAATCTGAATATAAACATCAACTGAATTTAAGTCAATGTCAATGCAACTTGTTCCGGTCTGCAATGCATAGGACACGCCGACACGCAAGTACCTCCTGGCGCTGGCCGTAGGGTACGCCGAGAAAGTCAATGTCAATGCAACTGTGCATAAGGTAAGAACCAAGATATATTTTTTGAATTTTGATCATGTTGTATCGTATCACCATGTACTATACTTCAGTACATGTCAGATGTAAGTCGATGACAGAAGCAGCCCATTCTTCTCCTGTCTGCTGAAGCCTGAGCTCCATTCGTTGCTCCCGATTTGCAATTTACTGCACCTTGAATCTCCAGGTTCCTAAAAGATCAACTGACCTTGTACACTATGTAGTTCTCTGACAACTTCGACGTCATGGTGTTCCACTACGACGGTCGCACGACGGAGTGGGACGAGTTCGAGTGGTCAAAGCAGGCTACTCACGTTAGCGCCAGACAGCAAACCAAATGGTGAGAGCACCACACTGACAGAACTGTATATCTTTGAGATTTTCAATGGAATTATAATATTAGATTTTAACCTGTTATGATCAAGGTGGTTCGCCAAGAGGTTCATGCACCCAAGCATCGTGGCGCCGTACGACTACATCTTCTTGTGGGACGAGGACCTCGGCGTCGAGAACTTCAGTGCGGAACCGTATGGTCCACCAACAATGCCTGCATGGTCGGTTTGATATCTGGACTCTGAATCCGATCATTGACTGGTTGTGAATGCAGGTACATCGACATTGTGAAGAAGCATGGGCTAGAAATCTCGCAGCCAGGGCTGGACGTGACCAAGGGGAAGAAGCAGTACGATATCACTGTCAAGAGAGACGCTGGCGAGATGCACAAGTAAGCACGTGCAGAATCCATGATGATGCAATTGTAGATACCAGGCCCTGGTAGATAACATTTCTTGTTAACGAAATGTGTATAGATAGTATATGTAATTTACCGTTTGTAACCTGTCACAAACAATTATTGGCCTGAACAGGACGGACGCAGGGGGGAAAGGCTGCCCCGACGTGCACCAGCGGCCTTGCAGCGGGTACCTGAATTATTCGATCACCTAAAGGTCACTTTTTGGTTTGCAATGAGCTGAAAGATCTGATGGAATTGACATGCAGGTTCGTGGAGGTGATGGCACCGGTTTTCTCCAGGGATGCTTGGAGATGCGTCTGGCATATGATACAGGTTTGTATTTTTCAGACTTAGCCCAATTGTATGTAGTACATTTGACCTAAAATCGAAATAATTGAATTCGCACTCAAAAAGTACTTTGTGGTTTTGTACCTACTTGCAAAATGTTGCACAAAAGTTATGTTCTAGTTGCAGAGGGATAACACAGGCAAAACCCTGCCGCATTCCCCTTCCTCCTTCGCCTTGTTGTCCACCAACGGAGGACCTACAATGGCGTGTGAACTCACTCGTTCGATGGTTCCTCCCGCTGCGCAATGCCGGCCCTGGCCGGCACTGCTGATGAGGGCGGTGGCAATTGCCGGTAATACGGCCTTTTCACGCAATGCCGGCTCGGGCTGACACTGCTCATTGAGGCTCTCCAAACAGGAGTGGTGCTGAATGTTGGTGGAGCGTTTGGTAATTCTAGGGCAAGCGCTGAAGGTAGTCAAGCTTTTAGCACGACAATTGACGTCGATCGTTTGTTCACTGCCCTTCCATCTCCCCGAATGGGGATTGATGGTGGTGCCCTTGTTAAATGTGCTGGCTAAGAGCTTATATTTTTTCGATAAAGAGAATATATTAATATCACGAAGATATCAATTACATACAACCTCTGCAATAAGAAAATATCCTAAAGACAATACGGATGCACACAACCCAACTACGAAAAGAAAAAAAATGTCCCTATACGGTGATCAAAACCTTCTAAGTGCAACACAAACCACTGCCGAGAGAGCACCTAGAGTCCCTGCCCACAAAACAATGCCTTCGACAAGGCCATTGCAAAGGCAACAGAATTAAGGGCAGACCTTAGATTTTTTATCCAGGAGAAAATCCTCCCTCTCAAAATAATACCTTCAACAAGGACATTGCCAAGCACAACTAATTAAGGTCAGACCTTGGATTTTCATCATGAAAGATAATACTTTGTACTTCGCAAAGACTTTGTACTTCTCTTCTGATGCCACCCCCGCATGCCGATATCGCTACTGCAAGTTAAGAAACGCCAATCAAAGTCCTTATCGCCTTGAAGACTTACTCCGCCAAAACTATACCTCAACCGTCATGACATTCTCCACTATTGTCTTCTCCATGGAAATCGAAAACTGAGATGTCCCATGATGGCAATAGCCTGCGAAGCTTCACGTCACTCCCTCACAAAGTTAAACGGCCAGAAATATGGGTTCGCACGACCGAATCACATCCGTCCAGCAATCTACAGGCATTAGGCACCTGATGGAGATCAGCGGCAGAGCCTTCCAAAACTCGTCACTGGCCAAATTAACCAGGACCGGCATCAAGCAGAACACCGTCTTAGCACAAGAAGAACCAAAGAGTTGTATGCTTTATTAAGCAGATCGACATACCACCATGTTGACGCCCGCTGGCTCCCAACAGCATACTAGAGATCTCAGCGGGCACCACCGCCACCACCCGCACCACGCGGAGATTAGGGGTTGATCCGTACCGAGTCCCTGAACCAGGCGCCGTGTCGCTCTTGCTTCCACAACGATAGCCAAGATCATCGAAGAAGTCCAGGGTTGCCGCCCCATCGTCCATCTCCGATGGACGAGCCTTGACATCCAGGGCCACTGCGAAGCTCAAACCGAAGATCCCACCATGCGAGTAGGAGGATCCCTCCGCCGTGTGTCGCATACGGAAATGAGAGCCTGCCACCGCTGTCTACCGGGAGGGACTTTGCCCGACAGCTTCCTCCGGCGGCGGCGGAGGGATGTGGGGCAGCGGTGGCTAGGAATTTGCCCGAGCCACCGCCAGGAGCGACGCGAGCGTTTTTCTAATATATAATTCGGGGACGATGGTTTCAAGTTTGGCATATTGTTGGCCCCATCAACATCGGCGCATGTGCCACAATTTCGTTTTGAAGACATTTTCTTCGAGTAGCGTATTTTTCATTTTAGTAGCGTATTCAGTTAGATTGTTGGTTCTGTAGATGCAAGGTGCAAGCATGTCGACAGTCTGCAAATAAAATTGCCCATGAACTTGCAAAATTGGAAAAATCTTGTAATGCCCAAAAGGCTTTAGTCTGGGATATTGATGTACCAGCACTTGTTGCCAATGTTGTGGTGGGTGATTTGCCCCATTAAAACAATAAAGTTTCATGATTCTATCTTCTATCTATTATACTAAAAGTAAAATACGGATGTCTAAAATAGAGACACCACATTAATCCACATCATCACAATTATTTTAACGGTTAGATCCAAAATTTGAGGCTAGAATTTAACAAACGACTAATTAATAGCTACATATCTAAGTGTTTAATTTAGATCGACACGCTTAAATATTGTACCAGAAAATATGTGGATATTCCAACACGTATCTTCATCGGACGGTAGAGTAGTCTATTTTAAGAAAAGAAAATCGTTACAGGAGAGTTAACCCTTTTTTTGCAGGGTAAAAGGGATTGTATTATTCAAATAATAGTTTTGTTACAATCCCGAACGATACGACCCACAAGGGATCAGGAGCGGACCCTAACCAAATAGAAGTTCTATCTTCCAATAAACCTAACCTAGGTAACTCATGACTAACATAATTCTGCTCCCTAGGAATTTTAGTTATAGATACAATACGCTTTCATGAAAATAACTGTGGCAAGTCCTCCACTAGATGACCAAAGCAAGACCTATCAACATTATTGCTTCTCACCATTGATACCATATCGAGGCAGTCCGTCTCCACTAGGATGTTTCCCTGACTAAGATCAATCGCCATCTTGACACCCTCCAATCAAGCGATGATCTCCGAATCAAGAGCTAAGGAGCAAAATCGTAAAGATTACATGCCGCAAAAACAATAGTGCCATCACTGCGCCTCAAGATCATGCCCGCGCCAGCCTGTGCTGATTGGACCAAGAATGCCCCAAATATATTTAACTTCAGAATACCTTCAGGAGGTTTTACCCATAGTACATTAACCGATTGCATTGCCCGGCTGTCAGTGTTTGAGCCACGAAGAACTTGCTTCCCCTTCAGCACTACCATCAGTTCGAACTTGCGAATATTTTCCAAGGACTGCAAATAACTACAGATGAACCTACGTGATACCCCAATAGGAGGCATCAGTTTGTCATGTGTGATCTCACTCCGCACATGCCAAGCTCTCCATGCAATCATAAGAATTCTACCACATTGTTGCTCTATAAGAGGCAAGAGCCAAGTCTCCAACCAATCCTCCTAAATAGGGGTAACTATTCTAGGAGCATACAAGTCCATCCTCATCACGTCCCAAAGAGCAGATGCATGATAACAATGGACCAAAGCATGATATGTGTTCTCTTTCTCATTTTCACATATACGACAGATGCCAGACACCGGCATATGATAACGTCTTTTTTTTTCCATTGCTAAGCCATTAGATAAGGCCTTCCACGCAAAGATGCACACCTTCTTCTCTAGAATATTGCATTTCTAAATCTTTTTCCATATCTGCTTATCACCCAAAGGAGCCAAGCTGCTAGTTGCAATCACCCGATCATGTTGTGCAAGCCGTAGCCCAACACGGTACACACTCTTCACTGAAAAAGATGTCGTTGCCTTCATGTTTCCATGCAATCATATCATCTGGTGGCAACCTAGATGAGGTTTTAATTCTCAATATAATCTCGGCATCAATTGGCAAGAATGTTTTACATACTCGAGTTTCATTCCAACTCCCATCATCATTAAGAAGACTGGACACCCGATTCAATCAAGATCGGCCTCTCGGCCCAATCACCTTAAGTTCCTCAGAACGCAGGAGCCAATTGTCCCGCCATATACGCACTGATCGCCCATCACCAATTCTCCAGATCACCCCATGTTTAAGTAGTTCCATCCCATAGCTTGGATCCCCACCAAAAGTCCCCACTCGGATCCCCACCAAAAGTCCCCACTCGGATCCCCACCAAAAGTCTCGGATCAACTTTGTCAAATTATCACATACTGAGATGGGTAGTTTAAACACCGACATGATATAAATCGGCAGGGCTTGAGCAACCGCCTTAATCATAATCTCATTGCCCCCTTGCGACAGATGACCCCACTGTAAAATCCTCTTTGATAGCATAGCCTCCAATTTATCAATTTTTTCTTTACTCATCCTTCCTTCAGATGTCGGGAACCCGAGGTACTTATCCTCAAAAGGATCATGTTGAATACTGAGGACATCACGTACACCATCTTGTATCTCCTCACCACAATTTGGACTAAACATGATAGAATACTTAGAAGGATTTATCAATTGGCCCGTGACCTCCGCATAGGAATTTATCACAGCCTTGACCCTCACAGCTTGATTACAAGAAGCCTTAGAGAACAACAAAGTATCATCTGCAAACAGCAGGTGGGAAATTCCCGCAACTTCTGCAAATCTTGATGGGCGAAATACCACCCGCAGAAATTTCTTATTGTAGCAGAGCGGATAAATCGTCAGCAACAAAAAGAAGCAAAGACGGGGATAACGGGTCACCTTGCCTGAGACCTCTCGTGGGGGAGAAACTCCGTTAAATTTTACAGAGTACCTCACCGTGGTCACGCACAACATTATCCATTGCACCCACCGGCGAGAGAAGCCCATCTTATGCATCACCTCCTCCAGAAAAAACAACTTGATCATAGACCTTCTTCGACAAATCCAATTTATATGCACATAAAGGATTGTTTGCAGTAGTCCCATGCTCCATATAATGCAAGCTAGTAGAGCATTATCCGTAATGAGGCGCCCCGGCACGAAGGGGCTCTGATTCTCTGAAATCACATCACCAAGAATAGGTCTCAAGCGGTTTACCAGACACTTCGATATTACCTTTTGTTAAATATGATGAAATAGATCTAACCTGAGTTGCATAGCTAGCTGGTCGTACCATTGATTGTAAGGACACCTTGATCGTGCAATTTATGTCATGCGTTTGTTTTATTATTATTTTGCTTTGCTATAATAATCGTGTCAAGGTGTATCTCCAAAGTATGATATCTCCGCGGTTGGGTGCACATATGGAAAAAAATCAATCCCAAAGTATACTCTATGGTTGCACGAGTATACAAAATTAATCCCAAGGCAATTAATCTACACAAAAGTATGGTGCATATTAAGTTTTTTTTAAAGTCAAGCCGTTTAAACTTCAACCAATATTTGTACAAAAATATCAGTATCTAGAATATCAAATCAATACTATTAGAAACATCATGAAATATATTTAATATGGTATATACGTATTAATTTTCATGGAATACAATGCGTACTATATTATGGCAAGTAGGAAGTACATATTTTATAGAAAACTTTCCATTATCCTGCTATGAACATCTATGTGATTTCATTAATGGAAGTCTCTTTCTTCAAAAAATAATACTGCCTCCGTTCCATGAAACATGTCTTAAGTTTATCTAAATTTGAATTTATGTACACAATAAGTTAAGACATATTTCATGGGACCGACGGAGTATCTATGTTTCTAGGAACATTGGTTTGTACAACTGCACTTGCACCGATTTTCATGGAGCTTGAAGATTGACGAGTCCACATAATCAACTATATTTTAATAGTTGGAGCTATTATTAAGAGCTAGAATTCAGTTAACAATCAATCCGAATTGGACACACCAATTTCGTGGAGATTCAACGTTGGCGGGTACACACAATAAAAATATATTTCAATAACTGTATCTATTATTTCGATCATGTATTCATTCAACAATCAATATCAGCATGATGGTTTAATTTAATTTGGACTCCTATATTTTATGGGACATGTAGATAAATGATCTCTAAAGAATCCATTTAATTTGTGTTGTGTGAAGAGATATTTGTATCGATAGACTAGCTGCTAATCTTTAAACTAAGCGAGCTATAGAATATGCCTTAAATCCTCAAATTGAATTAACTATAACATAGCAAACTTTCTATAGCGCTTTATGGGTGTTATACCAAGAGAACATGGAAGCACATGTGACCAAGAGATACCGAAAACGCACGTATCTGGCATGTATAAGAACAAGTCTTACACCACATCAAAACTATATGCACGATATAAAGTCTGGCAATGATTCTAAGGTATTTTTCATCATGAGCATCAGCTCTTGGGATGATTATAAAATTACTAAAAATAATTTAAAGAGTATGAAAGCTGAACTTTTTGTCTATATACATGTTTGTGTCTTGCATGTCGGTAGAAAGTTTCACGAATATGTCCAGTCCTAGGAAAAAAATGTGCCCTAGAAGAGCCTTTTTAGCACCAACATTTTTTCTTTCATAAACGGCGAAGCTTACTTTGTCCATGAATTACACATTGAAATGGACAATGATATGTCTAAAGAAATTCATTTTTTTGTCGATAGCATCATTTGTTTTTCCACAAGAATATATATGCTCTTAGGAGCCAATTTGGCTATTTGGTTTCGAGAACGTAGGGGTCAAACAAAAGACAACCTCTGGAAAAAAGACCAACAGTTGATTTCAATCTTAATACGAGCATGAAAATAAAAATAAGCAACATGGGTGCAGTCTAACCCAATTACATAATCGTCAACTTTTATATTTTACCGTACTCACCTCAGATTGCCATGTGAATTTACTTCTATGATTTTTCCTAATACTACCACCTACAAAAGTACATTCTATCACTGATACATCTTATATATATTGAAGTAATCTTAACCCCAGAAATTTAGCATTATTAAAAGAATTTTCAGGTGCACCTAACCCTTTTCATTTATCATAAAACTTATAGTGAATACGACCATATGAACGCTAATAAAATTATTTATGTCTACATTGTTCATTTATATATTTTTAAAACATTTTCATATGTTGCCCTCATATTTGCGTGGACCACTATGCTAGTTTAAGAAAAAGTACTTTCCAACGAAGTGCAGCTTAATGTCTTGCCCCTTGGCTTTGGGCCCACATAATAAATACACAGTACATGTATCATGTATGATAAAAAAAATTGGAAGGGGAAGTACAAAAAAATACAGTCTTAATACAGTACGTGTTTCTCTGTAACAAAACTTATGTAACATTTGTCTGAACTGCAACGGCGAAATTGATTCTATTGCAGAATGACCTGATCCATGGATGGGGACTGGACTTCCATTTCTGGAGATGTGTCGATGTAAGCACATCCTAAGATCATACAAAAAAAAACTGTATTATCATTTTTATTGAGCTAGGCGTAGAAAACTGTGCATATCCAAAAACTCTTTTTTTAATCGTGTCAGGATCCTGAAGAGCAGATTGGCGTCGTAGACGCTCAATATGTGGTCCATCACGCAGTAACGACACTCATGGGAAAGGTAACTAATCATCAAGGGCTCTACATGAATAATGCTCTACCATAATTTCAGCAACAATTTAAGTAACCCAGTAGCCGGATCTATCTATCATAGTATCACACCGTAGAACATATAAATCACATTATCACAGTATTATTTTCTACACATGCAAAAACAAGATGGAAATTTTACATCCTGAATATACATCTTCGATGAAGCAAATTGTGTGCAATGAAAATCTTTTCTCCTGGTGATGAAAATATGTGTTCACTTAAAGGAAACAAGTTTCATGAATGCTATGATCCTACTAGGGATGTAATATATTTCATTTTTATGTATAATCCTTTTGACATAGAAAACTATCTTTTCATCATGTATGTGTTTCTCTCTTCAGGGCAACAAGGCAAATACGGGAATCGGTGCAAAGGTATACAAATATTTATGTTTTCTTCCGATACAATCATTAGAAAATAATAATAATAAACTAGCATAACATATTACGTGAGCAGAGTTGTGTTAGGCTAATGTTTTTTGTTGTTGTTTTGTGCTGCCGGCAGGTGAAAGCCCGATGTACCGAGGAGTATGCCACCTTCAGATCCCGAATTTCAGATGCAGACAAGGAACTTGCCAACTCTACCACCACATCATCATCCACAACACTAAGCTAATTACACGAGGATAATACTGTTGCAAATATGAGCTTAGAGGAAATCATGGAGATGATGAATTTTTCATATGTTTATGGATCTAATAAAGGAATATTTGTTATTCCATCCCTTGACTAAGCTATCATAATATTGGTTAATGGATATATCATTGGGGACACGCAAACCCCGTGAAAGTTCAAGCGAGCCAAGTAGAATGCACAAGATTTCTATTTGTACATATCAGAAGGCTCGCTTGAACTATTCGGGGTCACCTGTAGTGACATGAGATTTTAATCATAGGCATTCTTAAAAACACAAAACTAAGCAACAATGATTTGTAGTTGTTCCTCATACTTACGGTGGTCACACAAATCCCAGAGGTGGAGTAAGCAAACCAAGTAGGATGCACAAGATTAATATTTGTGCATCTCACAAGGTTCAGTGACACTGTCCCAGGATCACATAGTGCCACAAAATTTTAATCATCAACATTCTAGAAAAACACTAAACATATGTGTGCCTCATACTTAAAGTGGACAGAAAAATCACAGGGGTGGAGCTAGTGAGGCAAGTAGGATGCACAAAATTTGTATTTGTGCATATCAAAAGGATCACTAGCACCATCCTAGGATCACATCCGAAATTTTAATCATCAACATTTGGCATTGACAACACATTTATAACATGTATATGTCAAGAAATTTATTTCGAAATTTTAACCGTAGTTTTAGAATACTTTGGCTTAACTAAAACTGAGATGCCTACAAGCTTGTTATTTTTTCTAGATCAATGAAACCTAAGCATGGATATGTCCTTGTTCATAGCAGGGCATCAAATACATTGAAAGGAAGAGCGCTCCTCTGAAATTTATACAACACTACACCATGGACAACATCCAAACAAGATTTTGACAAAGAGAGAGTGAATAGGTTTGGGTATACTCACATATATGCAAGGGCGACCATTGGGGACAAACAAGGAGCCGTTCCACTCACAAATCTTCGCGCAGAAGTGACCGGTGGTGGGGATGGCAGGCTGGGAGGGGCAGCAGGGTACCGGCAGCAGCGGTGGAGGTTCATCTACGAGGCGATTGTTTGGACAAGTTGGGGCAGGGGAATGAGGAAAATTTTACTCCCCAATTTTTCTTGGATTTTAATTAATTAAGAAAAATCTTTTGAAATGGAATAACTCAAATTTATTTTGAATATTCATAAATTTGTATAAAAAATCACTATCTTCTCTATAAAAAAATCAAAGTTATTTTTGGGTTATTTTCTAGTATTTATTTATCTACGATAGGTGATTTTTATTAAAAGATATAGAAAAGGATTTTTGCAAGGGCATAAACGCCCCTAACCTCACAACTCGGACCAAACCCTAGTGGTTAGTTGAGCCGACCGGCTCGGTCGGGTCAACTACCCAGACCGACTGCACATGTCCTCACTCTCGTCCTCTCCTCTCTCTCTCTCTCTCATGATGTGCCTAGCGATTTCGTCACCGCTGTCGTCACCCCCCGATTGCTGCCGGTTCCGACCCCAGCTCCGCCTCCACCACTAGTCGCAATCGGCGCACCTCTGTATGCACCATCTTCCTATCTGACTCGATTTGTTTCCTCCACTCTCGCGGTCGTGCGCAACCCTAACTGGAACTTAGGGTTTCAATGGTGTTGGACTTGTCGTGCTCTGATGGTGTTGGCCATCGATACATGGCTTTCCTGGTGGTCTCGTGCTAATCGTACATGCGTTCTTCTTCCTGGTGTCGCCAGCTGAACGTTGGCGCCTTCCTTGGATATTGTAGTAATCACGTCCACACACGCACTGCCTCACCATGCCGTGGTGATTTCTTCTAGGTGTCTGGTAAGCTTCCCCTTCTTTGCTCTCTCTACTCTCTTTATGTGCCTCTCTTAGTGTTCTAGGGTTAGGTTCCGTGAAATTGTTGTTCATTCGATTCTAGGGTTTTACTGTTATGGAGTAGCATCTCGATCATGTTAACGATTTAATGGTGTTGGTGTGTAACTCCGTCAGTTTCGGCAGTTAACACTTGTGTTTAACATGGGATGCTTCTGTTAGTTTTCACTATGGTTCCAACGTGGTACAAATTGGCGTGGGCTATTGATTCACTTCGCAGATAATTCTGTTACTACTTGATCTTGTTCGTCGTTATTGGTTCATCTAATATGCTTCCACATGTGTACATGTATTTTAATGTACTTGTTGTCTATGATTATCTAGATATGTTCATGGTGTGTGGTTAGACAATATTTGGCCTTTTTCTGCCTTCTCTACCTTGATTTTTAGTCAAGGTGAGTGGGTAGATAGAGCTTGATTATTGGTTAATAACTTGTGATAAAAGGGATAGAGTTGTCAAATGTGGGTATGATATAGTACTATATGAAATGTTGTTTGGATATTGTCTATCTTCTCTTTCATAATTATTTTTTAAGGAAGGGAAGTAGAGAATGTTTGAATTGGTTTGATTACAAATTGTAGTTGGATCTTGGGTATGCTACATGGATTCCTTTGCATGTACCATCAACTTTGCTGTCAGTAGGTGGTATAGGATTGGGAAACATGTGCTTATGTGCATAAGATATTTTTGGTGTTATTGGTGGGATTTGAAAATGTTGTGGAAGTAGGTGACCTATCTTGGTTGCTACTGCTGCCCTATTGATGGATTAAAATGTGTAGACAAAAATAATGGTACCAATGTCAGTCATTTGATTAACTAGACCAAGAATTAATTGTTTAGTCTAGTGTTTGCATTTGTTTGGTTTTGCTGTTTCTTATTTGTCCATGTGCTAATCTTGGTGAATTTAAGCTAGGTTGTAGTACCTTGTTTGAAAGGATGCATAGCTTGAGTTTTTGCTTATCAATATTTTATTTTTGTGACTAATTACTTTCTTAATAGCTATCGGTACTCATATAGTCTCTATCCAAATGATGTAAAAAATTATATAAACAAACTTTGTTCGATATTGATTCTTGCTTGGAGGATATAAAACTTTTGGAAATTATGTCCCCAATGATCCGCTCCATGATTCGATTTATACCTCACTCCAGCACCTAGTGCTTAGTCTTGTTGATCTTGTGTAGCTTCTAGAGGTTGATTTACCACCTTCTTGTGGTAGGACTCCTCCTCCTCGTCGCTTCTTACTTCACCATGCTTGCTAATGATAAGTTGGGATGTGTGGTTGATGGTTTTGTGATGCTAAGACGATACTTGGATTTATTAAGAATGGCATGGTGGCCTTGGTAATGAACTGATGATGATTTGGTGTTGTTCTTGGTTGGTCCGAGAAACTAGTTCGATGGATTTGGGATAGTGATGCGCTATGCAGCCGTGTGCTACAAGAAATGATGATTTTATATGCTACCATGGTGCTCTCCTTGGTCGACAATAGTGTCCTGTCGGTGTGTAAGTTGTTAGCTTGCCTGGTGCAAGTTTCAACTTGGGTGCATCTCCTCTTTTGGATATGCTCGTCTGAAAATATCTACACTCTTATTTATCTCTATTTTTTACTCATCCCATTTGTTAATACTATTTTGTTTGTTTTGCAGATCACAAATATAAGACGAAGATGATGATGTCGATCAAGTTTTAGTTTAAGGTTTTATTTTTCTTCTTCCTAAAACTTGTAACTGTATTCTTTTATTTATTCTTTTGTAAAGATAAAGTAATATTTTGTTAATATCGATAAAGATCAATTTTCGTTATTGATCAATGTCTCACTTATGATTTACTTGTATTGTTTTTTTAGTTCATTTTCAATTTCAAATCCAATTTCAAATGTGTTATCGATTGTTCAAATTCAAGTTAGAATTTGAATCAAATTATGCCTCCCAAAATCACGACATTAACAAAGATCATATCAAAATCTATAGCAATCAACTGATGACCTAGAGCTTGTCACCAAACAAAAGAGATTATGGTCCCTTTGAGGTTTTGTTTGAGCGTGAAAAATTTACCCTCAATTTCAGATGCATGTACGCAGATGCAAATATTCCTAGATCTACCCCTCATTTGGTCCTAAACGATGAGATGTTACACCTTCACTTGGGGTAATCAATCGCTGCTGACCTACTTAACCAAGACAAATCCGGTGGCTATAGTGACCACATCCAAATCTAGTGCCGACGTCCACGTCGGAAGCCACGTGGAACCACTCACCTGATTGACATGCGCGAAGCAGAAGCAGGTCGGCCCTCCTCCAATGATCCAAGCATCCACAACTGTGCCGACATGGATCCTCGGTCGCATCTCCGCTAGCCTGGCATGTCGTAGGCTGGGATCTAGACCGGCCGGCGTGCTACCCCTATGATGACGCCCAAACCATCCAACCACACGCACAACACACCGCTACAGAGCACAACGGTCCACTAGAGTGTCACGCCATATGACCTCCCATCTCTCCAAAACCGGACCTTGCGGTCCCGACCTCACCCTACCTCCCCACCACCACAACACCCGCAAAAGAGCACATCGCCGCCGCTGTCCTTGGCAGGACAGTGGAATTTCCTATCTGCTTTCTCAGGCAGGGGCGATGTCAGGAGAGGCGAAGTGTAGGTGAGGCTTGGTCTGAGTCGCCTCCCGTCTCGCCCCAGTGTGAGCGAAGTGGGTTCACGCCAACCGAAAAAAATGCAATTAAAATCTGTTATTGACTCGTTCAATCAGATTTTTAGTTTTGCTTGAGGCATTTCGACTCCCGACCTCCACTCAACTCTTTTTCCAAAAACTGAAAATGTATTTTTGTCTAAAAAAGTCTGAAAAATAATATACAAGTACACACACTTGTCTAGTTTGTACGACTAAATTTGCATTGAAATATCTATCCACATGTGGTCTGGCCAAGAAAAAGACAAATGTTTGAAGTAAAACATAGTTACTCTTGACGTTGTCAAAGCCCTGACCTAGTGATTTAATGATTGTATCCTACATAAAGATTACTATTACTTAACCATAAAGTAGGTAATTTTTAGATTTTCAAATTTTCAGGTTTTAGGTTTGCCAAAAAAAACATTATTAAAAAATAAAAAGTAAAAAATTAGTTATAATACAAATTGAAAAGTAATATTTATTTATTTATTAATTACATCATTACTTTTGTTTATTAAAAGAATTATTTGAAATTCAAATAATAAAGAAGTGTGACATCGACCAACATGTTAATATGATTGATATGATACTAGTATCGACAACATGCACGCGAAACACTTGGAAGCGAGACGGAAAGGAACTTAAAAGTTAAGGGTGCTAGTGCTGGAGTAGTGGGATGATGGGTGTTTAACCACGAGTAACTAATTTGACTAGATATTAGGTGTAGTTAGAGACTAAACTTATCAAATAACTAAAATACTAAAAATTCTAAAAAATAGAAAAAAGAGGGAGTGAAAAATAATTTGAAAAAAATAACGAAATAGCCTTTAGTCTCTTTTGGTGTTACAAACCGGGAATAAAGGTCCTTCGCCTCGGCGCACGCCCGCAGCCCACGTGGCGTGGCCTTAGTCTCGGTTTGTATTAAAACCGGGACTAAAGGTTCTACTAGTGATCCGCAATTTCGCATCTCCATAAAATTTAAATATTTTTTCTAGGTAGATGATGCATATATGTATGTGCTAATTTGTATACAGTACTCAAATTTTAAAGTATATAGCTTAGGTAAAAATCACAAGTTTGATATGAACTTTTTTTTTCGATAAGGAGCATAGCCCCAGCCTCTGCATCAATAGATGCACACGGCTTGTTTTATTAAAAAGGTGTATCAAGTCTCAAAAGTTCCAACAAAACTTATTACATTTAAGGGAAAGCTAAGGTCGATACATGAATCAACCAGCTAAAAGTACGACAGATAGATCGGCTATGCATTTGCTAATCTATTATGATGTCGCCACCCAGTAGCCTGGAAAAAGAAGTCCTGCGCAACCGCTAGCATCCGGTTGCATCCAATAACCATAGCCTCCCGCTGGTCCAATGGGAGAAGCAAAACCCACTGTTGAATTGAGTGAGCAGCTCGCCGGATAACCTGCAAAAAATTAGTTCCATATTGATTGTTAAAGATGAAATCATTTCTGGTTCTCCAAATAGCCCAACAAAGGGCCGAAACACCAATTCGAATTTTCTGTTTATCCTCTTTCCTCACCCCATTCAGCCATCTACCAAACATATTAGTAATATTTGCTGGTGGAGGAATATTATAAGCAAGGTACATCATTCGCCAAACTATCTTCGCAAAAGGACATTCGATAAATAAATGATTAACAGTTTCGAGAGAGTCACAGAAACAACACTTTTGACAACCCTTCCACTTTCGTTTTGCTAAATTATCCTTCGTTAGAAGCACCTTATTACTAAGGAACCACATAAAAATTTTAATTTTCAAAGGAATCTTCAACTTCCATAGATATTTGCGAAGATAAACTGTATGGCCATTCATCCAATCAAGATACATAGACTTGACCGAAAAAATGCCAGAATCCGTAAGTTTCCAAATAAACTTATCCGGTTCAGATGTTAGATCAATTGTAATTAGGCGTTGGCATAGATGTAACCATTGTACCCATTTATTATCATTCAATCCTCGTCTAAAAGAAATGTTAATAGGCTCAGTAGCAAACACAGTTGATACTAACACATTCTTATGTTGAGTAATATTATACAGTGCAGGATATTGATTAGACAAAGGTGTGTCTCCCAACCACACGTCCTCCCAGAATCTAATGGATGTTCCATCCCCCACACTAAAATAACCTCTCTTGAAAAAATCCTCTTTAACATGCATAAGGCCCTTCCAAAAAGGTGAATCAGTCGGTTTCACTTCAACTTGTGATAGTGTTTTATTTTTAAGGTATTTGTTACTTAATAGCTGCTGCCACATACCCTCCTCTGAAAGAAATTTGAACAGCCATTTGCTTAATAAGCATTTATTCTTTAATTCCAACACTTCAATCCCCAACCCTCCTTGATCCTTTGGTCTACACAACATATTCCATTTAGATAATCTATATTTCTTCTTGTGTTCATCAGATTGCCAGAAGAAATTTGATCTATAATAATCTAGCCTCTTTCTCACTCCAATTGGAATTTCCAGAAAAGAGAGCATAAACATAGGAAGACTTGTAAGAACCGAATTAATCAAGACTAACCTATCACCATACGACAACATTTTACTACGCCAGCAACCCAATTTGGAAGCAAACCGAGTTTCAATAGGATTCCACTCCGCATTTCGCAAAGATCTATAATGGACCGGAATCCCCAAATATCTCAAAGGTAGGGATCCAGACTCACATCCAAAAATATGCCTATACTGTTCCTCCATATCCTTTGCCTTGCCAAAAGTAAAAATTTCACTTTTATGGAAGTTTATTTTTAACCCCGATAATTGCTCGAAAATGCATAATAACAGCTTCATATTTACAGCTTTAGCTACATCGTGTTCCAGAAAAAGAATTGTATCGTCTGCATATTGTAAAATAGAGATGCCACCATCAATCAAATGTGGCAGCAAGCTCCCCACTTTACCTTCATCTTTAGCCCGAGCAATCAGGATTGCTAACATGTCAGCGACAATATTAAAAAGTATCGGGGATAAAGGGTCTCCCTGGCGAAGTCCTTTCCTAGTTTGAAAATTATGTCCAATAACATCGTTAACTCGTATACCAACACTCCCCCCTTGCACAAATTGCTTTATTCTCTCACACCAGATAGGGTCAAATCCCTTCATACGTAGCACTTGTTGCAAAAATGGCCATTTAACCTTATCATATGCTTTTTCAAAATCAATTTTAAATATCACCCCATCAAGTTTTTTCCTATGCAACTCATGGATTGTTTCATGTAAAACTACCACTCCTTCCAAAATGTGTCTTCCAGGTATGAACGCTGTTTGACTCGGCCTAATAACTTTTTGAGCAACCTCAGAAATTCGGTTTGTTGCAACTTTAGTAAAAATTTTAAAACTCACATTGAGCAAACAGATGGGCCTAAACTGTTGGATCTGAGTTGCATTTTCTTTTTTAGGTAGTAAAGTGATCACCCCAAAATTCAACTTATATAGCGGCAATTCCCCTTTCTGAAAGCTCTCAAATAAAGCCATCAGATCGTTTTTAATAACCCCCCAAAAGTGTTGGTAAAACTCAGCGGGAAAGCCATCAGGCCCAGGTGATTTATTATGTTCCATCTGAAAAACAGCATCATAAACCTCCTCCATTGAGAAGTTTTCAATTAGTAATGTATTCTCCTCCGCCGACAATTGTGGTATATCCTCAGTTCTATCTTCATCTAGCGACACCGAGCTCGGCTCGGGATTTCCAAAAAGTTTTTTATAGTATTCCGAAATGTAAACTCTTAGATTATCATCCCCAACAATAGTTCCCTCTTCTTGTTCAAGTTGATATATTTTCTTCTTCCTAAATTTACCATTCGCAATCAGGTGGAAATATTTGGTATTATCACCCCCTTCCTGTATGAACTTTACCTTAGCTCTTTGTGCCCACTTAATCTCTTCGTCTCGACGTAATTTATTTAAATTTTCATTAGCTTTTTTTAACGCATCCCGCTCACATAGAGATAACGGAACCGTTTCCGCCTTAATATCCAAATTATCTATAATTCCCAAGAGTCGTTCCTTCTCCCTCTTATATTTTCCACTTAGGTTTTTTGCCCAGCCACGTAAAAATCTTCGCAAATGCCGTATTTTATTTTGCCACGTGTGAATTGGTGTTTTTCCAATGGGGCCGGCCGCCCACTCATGAGCAATAAGCTCATAAAACCCCTCTTGTTCTAACCAAGCCAATTCAAAAGAGAACCGGGGTTTATTTCCTACATGCGCCTGCACTCCCGCATCAATCAAAAGCGGGGTGTGATCAGATCCAGAGCGAGTCAAAGCCCGGACCGTAACCAGAGGATATTTCTGTTCCCATTCAATACTTGCAAGTACCCTATCCAATTTTTCATATGTAGGATTCTCTCTTCTACTCGCCCAAGTAAATTGTCGCCCGGATAGAGCAATTTCTCTTAAATTAAGATTCTCAATAATCGCATTAAAAATAAAAGGCCATCGGGGATTGTAGTTACTGTTACTTTTCTCTTCTGGTTTTCTCAAAATATTAAAATCCCCTGCTAAAAGCATAGGTATCGTTTCAGATTCACACGTCCGCACTAATTCAGCAAGAAATTCATATTTATTTTTTTCTTGTGCCGCACCATATACAGGCACAAGTAGCCATTGAAACCCATCTTTCTTAGAAGTGAGCGACAGTTTCACACAGTAGTCCCCACTATCTACTCTATTGACCACCAAAGTAGTCGTGTTAATCCCTACAAGGATCCCTCCCGATCTCCCATGTGGCGGCAAACAAAACCAAGCAAACTCCTTACCCGCTGCTAAGTCTCTTAAAAAATGTACCGCAAAATTCGATCGCCCTGTCTCTAGCAAAGCAATAAAATCAAGGTCATACTCCCTTATAGACTCTTTAACAAACAAATGTTTCCCTGGATCTTTAAACCCTTCACTATTCCACGTCAATCCTTTCAAATTTGTCATTGTAATTTTGATGGTTTGATTCTAATCCTATTACTCCGTCTAACATTTTTCTCATCATACGATTTCTTTTTGCGTTGTTTTCTTTCCCTAGTACCAACCTTAGGGATTAGCACATCCTCATCTGTCATTAAGTTTTCTTCTGCTTCCAAGTCATCACACAACTCGGATGCACGTGAAACCGCTAGACAGAGAGAAGCTTGTTCACTATTTTCCTCTAAATGTTCATTACCTTTTAACATAGTGAGAGATCTCTGTATCTCGACATCTTTTATTAACCTAGCTGACTTAATACAATCAGAATGAGAGCCCCCCAAAGACACTCCCAGCGACCTAGCATTCTCAATAATTTGAATCTCTGAAAAGGACGTAATAGAAGTTGGTCTGGATGTAGACATACCTATCACTGGCATATCCGCGCGGCTCTTCGCGATCAACATCGCCATCTCCATTTGCGTCATATCGGCATTCGCTGAGAGCGCAGTCTTCCACTCGACCGCACATCCCTCCTCGCCTCCTCTTGAATTCCCCCAAAGGCCACAATTTGCTCTTTAGTGTATGTCCTAGGTGTCTCTTTCATCAAAATAACTGGAGCCGATGGGGTATCCGCATTTCCCTGTACATCATACTTTGTTTGTGTAAAAGAACCGTCACACTTATTTAAAGATAGCCCAACATACGGCGAAATTTTCACCTTGTCTTGCTTGATGGACGTATCCTTCCCCGGCGATGCCCCATACATGTGCATGTTTGTGTCAAATCCATGCACAGCGTGCTGCGTTGCAGCCAGGTCGTCGCCCACATGCACTGTGTCGCGCGGCACTGCCGCAATAGCTCGCTCAGTCGCCACTGTGCTGCGCGGCGAGACGATCGCATGCTTCGCAGACGAAGCAGCGACACCCTGCTGGCCCAGCTGAGCATGCTCCGGGGCGCGTGCGCCATGCACCCCAGGCGTGATCGACGTTCGCTGCGCCAGAACCTCGCCGACGCGCGGAGAAACAGGCGCATACGCCTTATTAAGCATCCCAGCCTGTGTGTACTGTTGACTAGTTATAGGTGTATGCAGCCCAGACTTGTCGACACCCTCCACCACAGAACTGAATACAGAGAGTAGATGTTTAGGACTAATACATGTTCTATATGAATCTAGAAATACATCATCATACCTTGGTGTATTTTTAGACTCAAGCACAGTTTTGCTCTTGATGTCCCCAGCATCAACATTGTCACCCTTGCAGCCAAGCGTGCAAACTGATTTTGTATTAATATCAGGCTGAGAGTTTGATGTTCCTGTATCACCATTCTTCTCCCCTGTGCTCTTAGCTCTTTTAGCACTAAAATCATTTTCATTACCCCCCCGACTTATCATGGAGATTAGAATGTGAGTCATCATCACCTCCATCCCCCGGCGCCTCAGACATAGTGACATCAAGATTATTAGAGGGCTGAACTCCCTCCACCTCAAACCTCAAACGAAAAAATTCATGTTTGATTTTGAGATCCCATGAGTCAGGTATAAGGGCAGTATCAAGACATGTAATAAGCATGCGTAGAACATTATTTTGCCTAGTAAAAGCGATATCAATATCCAAAGTCTTACCAAAGACATCACCAAGTGCCCAAAGAGCTAAATAATCATCCAGAGCAACAGGAGGCAAGCCAGACACCCTTACCCAGACATCTTCAGGTACCCAAGCAGGTTTGACCTCCTTCTTCCAAAAGTCAAATAAGAGAACAATATTGGAGTCGGCGACATGAAATCTCCCAAAATGTTGTACTCTGACCAACTCAACTTTACTTGGGAAATTCACTCTGAACACATTATCTTCCATTTGCTCAACCTCCCACTGATAAAGAGGATCAGGGACAATCCACTGCAAATGGGTGATCAACTGATCAACAGATAGCTCACCACCAGATACTTCCACTCTTCCCAATCTAGTATTCTCTACTCTTGGTCTAACTGAAGCAGAAAGGGGCAACTCCCAAAAGGCTAAATCCGGGTGACCCAAACCATACATAGCAAGCCGAGGTCGAGGAGCACGAAGTAAAGGACAATCCTTAGAGGCATGGTCCGGTTTCTGGCAACATTCACATAACACCGCCACACAATCATTGAGGAAATGCCCTACCTTTCGACATCGAAAGCAACTAGGACCTCTCTTCTTAGTAGCTGCGACAAATTCCTCCTCTGTTAGACCCTCCAAATCTGTCCCATTAACACATCCCGCCACTGCCAACAACACCTCTTCAGCCCTTTTAGCCCCTGGTTGTTGCTGCCCTTGCCCAATAGCATTATTTTGTACCGGTACATACACCGGCGCAGCTCTAGCGAGACCAGGTTGGCGCACGACCGCTGTCCCTGAAGGTACCATAGTATCTTTGTACAACTGTTGAGTCGCCGGCTGTTGGGCCACCGGCTGCTGAACCACCGGCGGTGAAGGATCCGGGCGGCCAGCTAGCTGGCGAGCAAATGCCTCCGCTGCTTCCGCCACCATCTTCTGCTGTAACTCCGTCAAGCCCGCTGTTTGAGCAGCATACCTGCCCTGGCCATTGCCAACCCAGCCATTGTTGTTGTTCATCGGAGCAGAACGGCGAACATTATTACCATTGTATCCGATGTTGCGGCGACCGTCGCCACGGTTATTGTATCCCTGATAGTTCCGCCCTCCACCCGAGTACTGTCGACCTTGCCCTGCGCGGAAGACACCATCCGCAAACACATTTGTACCTTGATCCCCACCATGACCGGAACCGGAGCCATCACCGGCGGTACCACTTGGGCCGCCCTCGTGATAGTTTCTGCCACGGCCACCACGTCCTCCTCCATCACCAGCAAAACCATCTTGCCACCCCGAGCCTCCACGTCCCCCATGCTGGCCACGGCCACGGTTTGGATACCCGCCCCGATTCGCCATGGACAGCAGAGAGGAGGAAGCGAGCGGTGTGACTACAGGCGCTGGCGGCTTACGATCAGGGAACCCTAAGCGATACGAAAACCCACGAGCAAATTGGGGGATTCGCAGCTTAACTCGATCCTCAATGACCGGATCATGGCCCATACGACCGTGCTGATCCAAGTCAAAAATCAACGGCACCGACAATCTCGAGCCCACATGGCCCAATTTCTGAAAATTTGAAAAAACCCGATCTGCAGGCTGTTGTACATTCTGTATGTGCGATCTGGCCGGCCGATGAGATCGCCGGTGCCGCCAGACCGATCGCTTCCTCCTCCTCCGTTGTACCTCAATCCATTCATCCGCGTCGAACGAATCAAGAAGAAACGTCGACGGTATCAACACCGGTGTGACGAAACTGCATCTCCTCACCGGCTTTCCTGCACAAGGCATGGCAAGAAAAGACGGAGAAGAGGAACAAGAAGACATACCTGATCGGAGTATCCTGGCCGCCTCTCGCTGGCGCTGCCATTTCTGCTCTTTGCGGGCGATGGCTGACAAAGCCGAAGGTAGCAAAGTGCAGCTCTCCTCGGACGGTGTTCTGCAGAACTCCATCGGAGACGAGGCAACGGGCGCGGCCGGCGTCGTCGGCGTTTCCTCGTCGGAGTCCTCATCGGTGGAGATCGCCCAGAATCGGCCTCCGGTCGCCTCCAACGGTCTTCCGCAAAAAGCATATGAACTGTCTAAAGGAAACTTTCCTTTTCAAAATTTCTGTAAATTGATGATAGGATATATAGCCCTCAACCTAGCTAGTATTGGAGTATCTTTAATCAAGATAAGAAATATCCATGTTTCAAAAAAGTCGCTTTATAATAGGATAGGATGATTGCAAGAATTATATGCCTTTACGTTTATTAACATGACGCGCTCTGTTGATATGCAAAGGTTTTGAGTGCGCGCTTTGCTCTCGTATCGTACGTGTATCACTGTCACCGATCACGAGCCAGCATACGCTTTTCCCGTTGGGTTATCCACGAGACCACGACGTGATAAAAGCAAATCGAAGAAACATGTTCATCATCGTCCATCGGCAGCGAGGGAGCTAGCTGGTGGCCAAACCAGACGGCTGGGCGCTGGCACGTGCGTGCACGCCGCCGAACGTTTGCGCACGTCGTTGTCGCTTCTCTCGATCGAGAGCCATGTATAGAAAGCGCAACGCGAGCCCATGTGGGAAGAAGAGGAGAACATATCTAGTGCTACCACCTCTTTAGGTGCTACCGTGCTACCGTATAAAAAACGTATTTTATACGTGTTAAAAAATTGTACGAAAAATTGTGAGTGCTCATGAAGCATGTCCCTACAACATCCTAAAATTTCATATCCAAAATCGACATGGACACTGAGAAACAAAAAAAAAAATCAGCATAAATAGTGTCATTTTCTGATTTGTCTTTTTGTGACACTAGGTAGCACTATTCATGCTGATTTTCTCTTTTTAGTTTCTCAGTGTCCATGTCGATTTTGGATATGAATTTTTGGGATGTTGTAGGGACATGCTTCATGAGCACTCGTATTTTTCCGTATAATTTTTTGACACGTATAAAATACATTTTTTTTGTACGGTACCACGGTAGCATGCAAAGGGGTGGTAGCACTAGATATCTTCTCGGAAGAAGAGCAAACACCATGCATCTTCCATGTGCCACGTACGATCCGATATACCAATTCGGTGCATGATCAGCCTTCAACGAGAGAGAAACCACGCATGCATGCATGCATGCATGATTGGCCAACACGTCGACGCCTGTCCAGCTCTGCGAGTCGCCATTAATTACGTTTTGTTAATTAATTAATTAAACTCTCGCAAACATGGTGGGCCACCTACTCCCGACTCCCGTCATCCCGTAATTCGATTTTTCACGCTTTGTTTTCATAAATTATTCATTACAGCTTCCTTTTCGAAATCAGCGACTCGGTTTAATCTAAACACGGATATATCTACACAACTAAATACGTATGGATATATCCGTATTTAGACAAAACTAAGTCACTTAATTTGAGCGGAGAACATACCTTTTCATTCACTGCTACTCCAAAACATCCATATATCTAGATACTTTCATATTTTTTATGTGTATAAATGTAGAGTCTACATGCATTTGAATATGTAGGTTCACTCACTTCGTTTTGTATCTAATATATTGAAATATCCAAAAATATCGTATACTCTAGGCCGTCGATCTGTGGAAGAAGAATGAGAGAGAAAATTGGATGGAGGGCAACTTTGAAAGAACATCGCCAAAACAACGCATGACGTCACCCGTGCCTTGCATCCTCACGAAAAATTGTAAGAAAATTTGTGCCTTAAGCAAGTGAAATCTTAATTATGTGGCTTTGCTTAGGGGTGGAAACTCGCAGTGATAATCTGTATTATCCGGCATTCATATTCGAGAAACTGAAAATGGAAGTGATCATATCTAAATCTGCACGTCCGTGGAAATGGTCAAATGGATATGGTAAATATCTGGGTCCGTTTTACAAAAACAAATACAAATGTGGTATTGAATTTTGAATCAAATGTGGATATGAAAATAGATATGTTAGAATCCTAATAAGATTTATGTCAACTAATTTTTGAAATTCAACCCCAATATGCCAATTACCTAACCGAGGGAAACTAACGAGTTGCTCAAATATTCTTCTATATAATTGAACTTGAAACTACTATGCATTATATCAGTATATTTATCTCTCTACCATTCTCTGGTTGGCTCATTATAAGACATGAGTATATTATTTCCTTATATCTGTATCTGCTCCAAATTGAGAAAACATCCGATCAGTATATCGAGTAACATTCACTCTGAGTTCGTATTTGGCGACATCCATATCTGCATCCATATTCATTTTGAAAATATGGATACGGAAATGGGAAGGGCACTATTCGATCCGCATCCGATCCGTTTCCACCCCTAGCTCTGTTGGTTGCCTCCAAAATATGACTAGTCAAAATGTATATTATCATATAGTAGTAACATGCATATGATACCAGTGTAGAACACTACCTCTATAATATATACTATTATGCAGTGGTATTATATATTTTTTATTTATTGATTTATAGAATCTCAATGCATAATTATGTACAAGATCTGCTAGAAATTTTTTAGTTTTATGTGCTAAGATACATATACCACTATGATCTCTCTCATTGTTAATTATAACAATACATCAAAAAATTTACATGCATGAATTGTACAATGTGTAGTCTAAACTTGTTTGGACTTTTCTTACGGCATGTGTGTGCGGTTTTCTCTTCATTTGGTGAGTCATCGAATAGCCTGTCGGATATAACAAAGCATTTATTTTCCTCGTACAGACGCCAATCACATACTATACCAGTTACATTAATATATTTATTTATTCATATACACTCACGAAATAAAATGTACAGTAGTGTACAAGTACTTAGTTAATCAATACACTAATTAATGCCACGATGCAGATCCACCATCCAATGGTGCCTGGTCCGTCACACTCTGACGAGCACGGCCGTCCACGTTGCAGAATCCACAGTCGTGCACGAGCGTACGCACGTAGTTTTCGAAGTCTTTTTTCCATGGCCGGTGACGGACAACGCAACGCCGTGCTGATCTTCCCGCCACTCGCCCCACAATAATTTAGTTATAATATCGCGCAGGCCCTTCTAGAAGAACGTAATTACAGGACAGAGATTTAGTGCACGGTAACAGTGACCACAGCTTTTCTTAAGGAAAAAGTTGAGTTTCAAAAAATTCTGAAAAAAATCCGCGTATAGTCAATAATGTATTCCATAAACGTGTAAAATATCAACTTCAAATACTTTATACTCTGAGCTACACAAAAATGATAAAAATGCAGATCTAAGTAGTAGTTATTTTCAAATGTCCAAAACATATCAGATTTTGTCATTTTTGTCTAGCATAAAATAAAAAAAAACTGGGTTGAGATTTTTGTATGATTGTGAGATGTATCACTCACAATTCTCAAAATTATTTTCAGATTTTTTGATAACTTATAAAAATGTTTTTTTAATGACAAGAGCACTCGAGCTCGGGTGTCAAAATCACTCTTTTGTAATTATACAAGTGGCTTTTTTTTATAAGGAAGTATTGAACACTTGCACACTGATTGAGCTAGTTGAACGAATACATCGGGCGGATATTCTAGCACCATCACGAGGTAAAACAAAAGCACAGACGAGCACAAGCACATCCTTTTTCTTCTCCTTTTCAAAATATAAGAAAGTATTGTTATGATGACACGTTAGTTCTCCTCTACAAAGAATACTACCGTTATCTATTTTCATCCTCTTCAAGTGTATGCTCAATGCCCCATATGGAAATGTCTATCTTTTTTCGTTTCTCCTCAGAGCATGTTGACTGGTCTAACTCACTTGAGTCGACCTTGTGCCGAGACAGAGCACACGGTTGCGAATGACTACATTGTCTATGCAAAGCCCTATAGCTAAGTTCAGCCGACTTATCTTCCGCGACTTCTCCACACTAGTGAACATGAGAAATTGACCATACATGTTTTTTTGGGATCTAATCCAACTATTTCGTTTCTGCTGCACATCGATCAAGCATGTATTGATGTTATTTTTGGTTAAGGTTATATAACTAGTAACCATAAATGTAGCCCGAACTACACATAGCTTCCTTTATAAATTTTTTTTGAAAATAACATATGAAGTTTCAAAAAAAATTGAAATTGAATCTAGATGTACAAAATGTTGTCTTCTACCAACTGCAAAATTTTAACTCAAAATAGCTTATATCCGGGATTGTGCAAAACCAATGATAAAATCTGCCATCTGTAATAGTGAACAATGCAAAATTTTAAAACCTCAAAATCTATCATATTTGTCATTTTTGTACAACCTCAAATATAATGTATCTCCAGTTCAGATTGGTAGAACACGGCATTTTCTACATCTCGATTTCTTTTCAGATTTTTTAAAACTTTAAAATATTATTTTGGAATTTTGAAAAAACGAGGTACATGTAGTATGGCCTACAAAAAATCCACTCCGCGGCAATTATACCTCCATCAGACAATATAAAACACTTTGCCAAGTTAGGTTGTACAAATGTGTATCGATGTTTTTCTTTGATTATTTCCCCGGAGGTAATACAACACTATGTTGCAATACGTGTGTTGATACGCTCATTAGTACACCTCCGTTCCAATTTAATCGACGCAGAGTGTCAGCAATCAGGAGCACATCATCCGTGTTGATTAAATCAGAACAGAGGTATTAATTTAAAAATGTAAACGAGTATTTAGATTTTTTTAACTTAACAAGTAATTAGAGTTAAACAGGAGGTCCAGGCACGAAAACAGCAAAAACACAACCATAACCGGAAACAAGCTAATTGATTAATCAATAAACAATTTAGCAGCTTTGCAATAATTAACCTGCATTTATCTAGCTAGCTATCTCCCCTCGATTTACGAAAAAACAAACAAACTCTGGCCCCCCTCTCCCTCTGCTCCTCCGCCGCGCGCGCCTCGCCGGACTCCGGCAGCCGCGCCGCTCGCTCAGCCCCACACTCCCTGCTCCAGGGACCCTCGCCCACGCCGCCTGCCGAGCCGAGGGGAATGTCCTCTTGACGAGACCGACGCCGCGTCGACCGAGCATGATGAGCTCGTCGGCTTCGAGGAGGGAGGCGGCGAGGAGCGGCGAGCTCGGGCGGACCAGCGGAGCGGAGCCTCCTCCGAGGCCTTCCCCTGCCCCAGCCCCGTCCGCGGCCGCCAAGGCGCGGAGCGGGGAGCTGCCGGCGGGCGGCGCGGCGGTGCGGCACGAGGGGTGGATGGTGCGGTACGGGCGGCGGAAGATCGGGCGGTCCTTCTTCCACAGCCGCTACTTCGTGCTCGACAACAGGCTGCTCGCCTACTTCAAGAAGCAGCCCAGGGACAACATGGTAAGCAGGCACTTCGTAGCTCATAGCTAGCAGCAGCTATTTTTTCAGAGTCGCGATCCGATTGGCACGGAGAGTTTCCTTTGCTCCCCTGCAAGCGTCGGCGAGCTTTTAGCGCGGGCTATCCTCAACCGTGGTGCGTTTCGACCAATTTTGGTAGAGCGGAGTGGACGATCGGGGGATTCGTTTGGCTGCTGTTCTAGTTGGGGTAATCAATCAACTTCGGAGATCGGATCGCTAATTGATCCGTTCGTTATTTCCGAGGGAGCCTATGTGCATAGACTCGGGGAATTCTCTTGTTCATTTTGATTTCCAAGTGATTTGACTAGATACAGATTTGTGGAACTGGGCCAGGATCTGCTGAACCGAATGTTTCTTCATGTCGTGAGAATCAGATGAGATGGGGCCAACTGTATACTCTGATGTAGAGCCCATTTGGTTATTAGTGTTTACAAGCTTTTGTGGTACCGGGGGTGTTGACCATTTGGATTATTGGATGTGTTTAATTGAGTCTAGGAAGTGCTAACGAATGCCAGACTTGCTAATCAGCGGTTTTTTCTGTTTTTCCTTGTCAATCATGTAAGCAACTTGTTTGATCTGCCTGGAGCCCTGGACCTATTTTAGTGTCCCAATAATTGAGACTAGTTTTTTCTTTTAAGCTGCTTTCATACATGGACAGCACATAGATGGGAGTAAGAAATAAGTATGATCTGGAACAATTTTCTCCATTCTTGTGTGACCTAGGAAGTTTAATTTAGCTGCAGTCAGGTCTTCTTTGTTGGAGCCTTAGCAAGAGGTTCGCAATGCCATAAAAACATGACAATTTTGTACCAGTACATTGTTTAGGTGGAATATTCTGCTACAGGAGCATGGTACTTGTCCATGGTGCTTGTATTTAACTCTGTTGCAAATCTTGTGGATGTGCAGGTGCCACTCAAGTCTCTTCTAGTAGATGGGAATTGCAGAGTGGAGGACAGAGGGCTTAAAACACATCATGGACAAGTAAGTTTGCTCCATTCTGTTTACTTCATTGTATCCTTACTTCTGAGGATTCTACCTCTTAGCAGGGCATGTTTTTTTTTATTTTATTTTAGATTGGGTTTTGTACTACCTTTGTCTATAAATAGACATCTGAGATTTGTATTGTATTTAGACGCTATTTAGTGTCTAGATACATCCCGATTTAAACAAACCTTAGACATCTATTAATAGACGGAGGGGGTATTAATTATGAGACATAGTTTGCATTACAATCGCGCTGAGTCAGTGCCAGTACACAGGATGGTACTGCACCATGCATAATCCCAGAACACCTCTGATTAAGATCAACGACAGCATGGGCCATTTCGTTTCCTTTGCATGAGATCTCACAGCTTTTTAAAACTGAAGGCTCCAAGATCTTGGCTTTAAATTAATAAAGCCACAACCGCCCACGAGTGTTACAACATCCTGCTGGCGTTACCAGCTAGACGATACAAGCAGAAAGCACAACAGCAAGACCACACAAGATGCGGGAAAACAAGCAAAGCTAACCTAGCCTACTTAAAAAAAAAATCTTCACAACTTCGATATCTGGTAGGTCATACAGAAGAAGCTTGATTTCTCTGATCACCCTGGACACTTGCAATCCGGCAGGAGTATTGCTAAGAGGCGCATAGTGCAACATGTATTTCACTTACACACATATCATAGTTTTGATCATACATTGAAGCTGTTTTGTCAACAAGTAAACCATACAAAGTGAACACACATCTTATCAAATTGGGAAATTTAAACTGGTACTATATTGTGTCTACTTTGAAACAGTTGATCAACGTAGAAAACTCAGCTGATATTGATATAAGGTTAATATATCAGTATTCCAGCATATGCATGAATGTGATGTGTGCTCCAAATTTACAGTCATTTAAACATTTACTTGAATTTTGAAATTTTACTCATTATATTGCTCTCATCTCCTGTCAAAACTTCTCAGATGGTTTACGTTCTGTGTGTTTACAACAAGAAAGAAAAGGACAATCCAATCACGGTAAGTTACAATGCTGAGCCCTTCATTGTTATCAGAATTTGGAACCATCTGTCTGACTATATCCATATTAATTCATGTGCCTTTACCTACGTTTGGCAGACATTTTTCTTTGATAGACATTGGTGTTGCTGCAATATACTGCATAGGAAAATAGGAAGGCTGTAAAACCATTTTTTTCTCTCCTTTAAGTATAGTTTACTTGCAAATAGCCTCATGTAGGCTGTAAAACCATTTTTTTCTCTCCTTTAAGTATAGTTTACTTGCAAATAGCCTCATGTAGGCTGTAAAACCATTTTTTTCTCTCCTTTAAGTATAGTTTATATTGAACTAGTCGATACCCCGCGCGTTGCTGCGGGAATAAAAGATGCTTTTGCTATATGCAAGAAATATCATGAGTTGGGTTGCATACTTGCATGCACTTCGCGAGAAAAAAACTCGTGCCTGCATGGTCATGCAGATGATAGGGGATGCTTGAGTGGATATTATACATGTGCAACTACCAAACACTAAAGTTGCATGCCCTTTGCCAGAAAAAAGTTTCATTTTTGGTCATGCCGCATTAAAGTTGCTTTTTTTAGGACAGAGATTTGGTGCACATGGGCACCAGTGATCTCGTTTTTTTTTTAAATAAAAAATCATATTTTTGAATTTTGAAAAATTCTGGAAAAAAGTTTACACATAGTCAATGATGTATCCCACAAACGTGCAAAAAATCAATTTCAAATACTTAATATTTTGAGCTACACAAAAATGACAAAATTGTAGATCTGAGTAGTCATTTTCAAATCTCAAAAACATGTCAGATTTTGTCATTTTTCTCTAGCTCAAAATAAAAAGAATTTCGGATTGAGATTTTTCATGATTGTGGGATGTATCAATGACATTCTTCAGAATTATTTTCATGATTTTTATAACTTGTAAAAATATATTTAATTTTTTTTTTAACATAGCAAGAGCACTGGAGCTCGGGAGCTGAAAGCACTTTTCGCTTTTTTTAATAGTAAAAACACGGTTCATGCATGGTCATGCTGGGCTGACTGGTGACGTGGATCCTTTGCACATGAAGTTCAATTTATAAATAATATAGATTATGCCGATGCAAACAACATCGTGAAATAATCAAAGGGCAAACTATTGCATACGTCGTGGTAAATGCATAACGATCTAACGTTATATAGCTAAATTCTGCAAACGCTGAAAGATATATTTTTCGGCAATGATATAAATTAGTAAAAGTAGAGCAGAAGATAAATCGTGGGCAAACTGGCAAGAAACATAATCAAGGACAAATAGAAAAGATCTGTAATTGCAAGCCTGCAAAAAAAATTTGCAGTTCAATACCGATACTACACATGGTTTTCTCTTGCATGACCTGGTGATCATTACTAAGGTACATACACCACCCATGGAGAGAGAGGAAGAACACCTAATGAAAGAAAACCTTGAGAAATTTCGCGCTGGAATGGATGTGTGTATGAAACTTCCGTGGTCCTGATGTGGTCACCAGGAAATAAAAGCCGGCTGGCAACGAATGTAATCATCCTTGTGTAAGGAGCCGCATAGGTATACCAATCATGTCACCAAGAGGATGACTTGACTTCTAACATGTGATGCAAGTGACACCCTGGCAATAGAGATATATAAGGGGATACAAAGCAGATGAAAGGTTGGAGAAGAGATGAGGAAGGAGAGGAAGCAAAACAGATGGGATCAAGGATTGGGTGGTTTCCTCGTATGCCGACAGCAGTTCAGGATGGGATGTTTTGGGTGGACGTGAGCATAGCCACGGAAAAGTTAATAGAGGGAAGGGGAAGTGGACCGGCTTATCCGTTATGGAAGTAGTGGAGGAGGAAAAGTTAACCGATGTTCAATTGATTGCAGATTGAGTGCATGATACTCCGGTTACCAATTTAGAGGGACCTTGAATGAAATCTCAAGCAGCGCACGGGTAGGAAATAGTAGGCGTGTGATTCAGTGATTGAGGGTGCCATCCGACTGATATCTGAAGACCATAAATTTGAAATTCAACGGATATGAACAACTGGTATTATGTGGCTGCATGATGATTGAGCTTGCAAACATTAAATGCATTTTAGTGGGGATGAACTTTATAGATAAGGTTGCCACTGATGTAGCTTTTCAAAATGGGACTTAGTATTGCCTCTGATTGATAATTAAGTGACGTTATGCAATTTTTGTGCTGGAGTTTGGCAATTACGATATTATATGCCATGTAATCCCCCCTTTTTTTGCAATCTTCCGAGTTCTGTCTAGTCTTCTGAGTTGACTATTTCTGTCTCATATGGTAACCTGTTTGATATTACTGATCGTTCATGTCCCTATCATTCTTCAACCAGATGGGTGCACATAATATTGAGGATGCCCTGGTGTGGAAAAAGAAGATAGAGCTCCTTATTGATCAGGTATTCAGGTGTTATAAGTCTGACACACTGTAACTGAGCGAATAACATTTAGTTAGCTAGACTATAAATACACTTCATTGTTCTTCCATCCTAGATTTCATGAAATACTATCAGCATATAATTTTAGGAGTTTGGTATGGCAGCAACGGAAATGTACTAAGTTACCTAGTGGATGTTTTCCTGGACCTCCAGAAGAACTCAGTGTCAAAATGTATGGAACTGCAAGATACATGTCCATATCACATATTATTCTGATAAACATCTTCATTATGCAGCAACAGGACACTATGACAGCTAGAAATCGTAAAGCTTTTGCTTCGCTGGACTTTGACATGGATCTTGGAGCACTTCCATTCTCTGACCATGATAGTGGGCAAGTGAAGCTTCAAGTTATAATTGCAGATTAGTTCTTGTGGTTAATAACTGGAAATGATATTCTATTGTAGACCTGAAGACGAAGAGGAGCCCCGTCCCATGTTGCTTCGCAGGACAACTATAGGGAAGGGTAGGAAGTTTGGTTACACAAATTTTCAGGAAAAATTGTATATTATTCTATATTGAGGATTATGACTTCTAAATATGCCATTTCTTCATTTAGGCATTCCTGATTCTGTACATGACTGGACCAAAGAGCATGATGTTGGTCTGTCAAATCAGAGCGACACCAATCAATCTAATTCTAGAAAGAATTGGCGGCTGCTTAGATGCCAGAATGGCAAGTTTAAGTCCTTTATATAGATCTGTAACATCAGTAAGAGACTGTACTTGGTTCACGTGGAGTTATACTTAGTATCTTGTTTTATCATCGGCAGGGCTGCGCATCTTTGAAGAACTGGTGGAGGTCGAATACCTTGTAAGTACTTTTTGTTATGCCTATTTAATGTTGGAGAGGTGCTGAAGCCTTGCTAATTGATAACGAGTGGACATATTTATAATTTTTTATGTTGTGTGCAGGCAAGAAGCTGTAGCCGAGCAATGAGGGCTGTTGGTGTCGTGGAAGCCACATGTGAGGCTATTTTTGGGCTGATAATGAGTATGGATGTAACAAGATATGAGTAAGTGTGTATTGTTTATTATCTGTGTGCTTATATATGTATATTGATCTAGGTTTTCTTTACATTCAAATGTAGGTGGGATTGTAGCTTCCAGTATGGGAGTTTAGTTGAAGAGGTTGATGGTCACACTGCAATACTATACCATCGGCTACAGCTGAACTGGTGTTCAATGTAAGTTACCTTTTTGTTGTGTCAACAACTTGTGTGATGATCGAATTGCAAGTCTCATTACTTGTGCTGGCTTGCTGCTACAACTTGCAAGTCCTATTGAAATAACAGGAGAGGATTCTTCAAAAACAAAACAAGGGAATGATAGGCTAGATAACCCTGACAAGTCAATGAACTATCTGAGCACAGACTTGACTCGTTTGTACTTCAGTTCAGGACTTTAAATTTTTTCATATGGTCATACACTGTAGCATTGTAAAATTAGCATTATCTGGTCTCAGTAGAAATCCTGTATTCTTTTAGCAGCAATGCTGTATACCATCGAATAGGTATGTTTGTCCATGCTTAAGCCTGCTGCGCAAAACCAAAAGTTGAATGAATGACATCCAAGTATAACCAACTTACTGGAGTAGCTTCAGAGAGGGAGGAGTGCTGGCAGGAAGGCGTGAGATTTTAAATATACCACATGCAGAGAATGGGTGACTGATCTGCTTACTTGGATAGGCAATTATAAAGCTGCATGCCTGCATGGTAGCCCCATAAAGCTGTGGATTCGAAAGATTCAATATAGAATTACAATGCATTACCTCAGACTTTCCACCTAGTGTAAACAATTGAACCTGCAGGGTTGTCTGGCCTCGAGATCTTTGTTATGTACGGTATTGGCGGCGCAACGATGATGGAAGTTATGGTAAGCTCTTGAATGATTTTATTTCTGGTTGCATCATCCGCTTAAAGTGGTTTGTGTTTAAACTTGCAGTTGTTCTGTTTCGATCTACTGAACATCAGAACTGTGGCCCACAACCAGGATTTACAAGGGCTTCTATTGAAAGTAATTTTGCCTTCTGTTTATCGGACACCCTACTTTTCTTCAGATAATTTTTAAAAAGTTTTGAACTTCGCATTAGTTCAGGTGGAGGTTTCAAGATCACTCCTCTCAAATCTGTGAATGGGAGACCTCGCACTCAAGTTCAACACCTTATGCAAATTGATCTAAAGGGATGGGGCGTGAATTATGTCACATCATTCCAGTACCACTCTTTGCTGCAGATGCTGAACTGTGTTGCTGGTACGTAGTACAGACAACTATTCTAACTTGTTATGGCATGAATTGATTATCTGTAAACAAAAATTGGTTGTACCTGCTCAATATTCCTTTTCATTAATAGTTTGTGACCGTGATTGTTTGACATTTGCATCTATTTCCAGGATTGCGTGAATACTTTTCTCAAACTGATGACATTCATATAGTTCCGAGGATTCCTGTAATGAGTACTATGACTAATGTGGCCTCGGTTAAAAAGAATCAGAAACATCAAGAAGCTGACTCGAAGACCAAACAAGCAGATTCAGCTAACGAAAATTCGGATATGATAGATGATGAGTCAGAAGAAGAAGATGATTATCAAGTCCCCGAAGCTAGCTTGGAGGTAGTAACCCTAGACTAGAGCCATTCCTTGGTTTGCAAGAAGTTATGTTTGATTTGCTACACTAAAATCTCATTCCAATTGATTTCCAGGAAGACAGTACCAAATTTGACGGTGACACGAAGTCCTCTGGTTCATTTCTTGTCTAACTACGTCTTGGCATCTTGTATTCTAACACTTGTACACGTTACCTATATGATAAGCCAATTCTAATGTCATGCATTTTTATATATTGGGTGATCCAGATCCGATTGATTTGTCTTGCTTTTCGGGCACTATCCGTCACGATGGAAATGAGAAAAGTCGTAACTGTTGGGCAGTACCTGATAGCAAGATCTTCAAAGTTCGTAGCAAGAACTTCTCACATGACAAATCAAAGGTCTAAACCTTCAACATGCTTTCTTGTTTTTGAAGATAGCAGGTTATCAAGACCTTATCATGTTGTTATTTGACTAGCAGGTATCTGCAGGGAAGTACCTTATGGAGTTTGTCGCAGCTGACTGGTTTAAGGACACCAAACGTATGGATCATGTTGCCAATCGTAAAGGATGTGCTGCTCAGGTAAATAGTTTCTTATGATTGATTGGCTGTCTATCTGTGTCTCACTGGACTTGTTTTTGTAATTAGCAACATGATCGTGTGAACATATGAAACACCATTGCAAAGCAGCATTTGGAATACTTTAAATTACTTTTTTTTGCAAGAATACTGGTAAATACATAAATCATTCGTTTTTTTTCTTTTTTTTAAATCCCAAGCTATCATTTTCTTCCGTTCCTATAATCTTATTGAGTATTAGTAGTTTGATATAGTTTTTGGAATCATAGAAGATTGATATAGTTGTACTCTGCATACCAGTAGCTAGCTCTATGATCGGGTAGTTTTCTCTTATCATGTGAGGAGTAATAATCTGTAGTCTGATCTACATGTTAGGGAGAGTCTGAATTGATGACAGGATTGTCTGATCGGTTTTTAAATTGGATGTTATTATAGTCTTAGACTAGAGCTGGCACAGTGAAA
The DNA here is from genome assembly GCF_019359855.2 of Lolium perenne. Lineage (NCBI taxonomy): Eukaryota > Viridiplantae > Streptophyta > Magnoliopsida > Poales > Poaceae > Lolium > Lolium perenne. The sequence continues at coordinate 7,403,648 of NC_067250.2, read as the reverse complement.
TCCATGTCACTTGCCACTAACCTAGGATCAAGAAGGTTGTAGAGAATCATAGAGATGGAGCGACCAGGGATATCTTGTAATTATGTTATTATACTGAATATTTAGTGGAAGTGGGTACCACTGAAGATTTATTGCCTGCCTGCATGAACTGAAAAGAGGTCCTAACTAACCCATGTATTGATGTTGACTGAACCTTTACTACTGTAGGTTGCTGCTGAGAAGGGGATGTTCAGCTTTGTTGTGAACATACAGGTAAGCTCGTGTTCTGTTACTCCATCTGTTTTTTTCTTACAGAAAGGCAACCATACTCGGTACATAAATTATCAGTCACTTCCATTTGCACTATAATTTTTGGAACTCTTTGTCATGACTTTGGCAAAATCCTAATCGGGAATCTGCATTTGCTCTTTTAGCAATCCTATTTTGAATAGTCTCATAAAACATTGCAAATGGGGCAACAGATGCGAAGTACTGCAATGCAACTGCTGTATGGTTAACAGCATATGATGCATGGCTTTAACTTCTATTTGTTGATATTATAATCATTGTGCCCTCTGAAAAAATAATTCTCATGCCTTTTCCTCCCAAGTTCCTGTTGGCGCTTCTTTTCCGTCTTCTGGCCATGTTTTAAGTCAATAACCTTTTGCAGATTCCTGGATCAAGTCATTACAGTTTGGTCCTCTACTTTGTAACAAAATCCTTAAAGAAAGGATCGCTCTTGCAGCGTTTTGCTGATGGTGACGATGATTTCCGAAACAGCAGATTGAAGCTTATCCCATCTGTCCCAAAGGTGTTATTTCGTAATGCACAGTCGTTTCGAATGTATGGCTGTTAGCTTTTCTCACTCTAGTATATTGACTTTATCAGGGATCTTGGATAGTGCGGCAAAGTGTTGGAAGTACCCCTTGCTTGTTGGGAAAGGCTGTTGATTGCAGCTACATCCGTGGTCCAGAGTACATGGAAGTAAGACACTAATTATGCTCACAACAATAGTTCTTTTCGCTGAACAATATCAAAGTACATTTCACATGGGATAGTTGAATTTATAACCAAGGCATAAACACTGCATTTTTCTGGTCATCCCTTCTTCTGCAGGTAGATGTAGACATTGGATCCTCGGCAGTAGCTAATGGGGTTCTGGGTTTGGTCTTCGGTGTAGTTACCAGTTTAGTAGTCGACATGGCTTTTCTCATACAGGTAAAAATACCTGCATCATAGTTGCAAGTCTCCAAGATTCCACTTTGAACGATTTATTTCCTTGACTATTGTTACACCTGCAGGCAAACACATACGACGAGCTCCCGGAGCAACTCCTAGGCGCTGCAAGGTTCTCGCACATTGAACCCTCCGCAGCAGTTGTTCCTGTGCTTGATGAGGCCTCAGCCGGGGAGTGAAAATCATTTGTGCAGATTCTTTAATTCTTTCCGCAAACTCCTCTCTCCATCTGTCGAGCCGCTGCAGCAATTTGCAGTTTGTAAAGCATCATTGGTGAAGTCCATATGGCAGCAGGGGCAACTGCAAGTTCATACAATTTTTTGTTCTCATTGGCCTATCGCTTCCGTTCACATCAATCAGTTGCTACTAGTAGGTAGGTGTTGGTTCGGTACTAGTACATGTGTGTACAACTGTACATACGGATACTGCAGACCTAGCTTGACTGCCATTTCTTGCTATACTTCTTCTGTGAAGTGGCGTATTGTATACATGTAACAGTACATTATATACAACATTTTGCAAAGAAATGTTTTATTTATTGCTTCAGTCTCTGTGAACTGTTGTTGACTTTGGTAATTTCAGTGTTCCTGCAAGAAAGAGGAGTTGAACTGTAAGGTATGAATTTGTGTCCGTAAAATCGGTTACGCGAATGGTTCCTGCAGGTTTTGCCAGGATTTGTTTTCTGTTATTCTCGCATTATTCCTGTGTTTTATTTTCTTGTTGGGCATATGGTGTGTTTCTGTATTTTGTGGCTTCTCATGTTTCTCTCATAGTATAACGTGTCATCTCATGTTTCCCTCATAAGGTCATGTACAATAGTAGAATAGTATAGAAGACTCCCTCTCTTAGTGCATCCCCAGCCGTTGGAGGCCCCCGGGCCATAATCCGGATGAAAATTCGTCCGGATTGGATCTATTTTTGGTATGGGGAGCAACGATTTTCCAGCCGTCCCGGGGAATTTGCGCGGGCCAGAGCGTGGAATCTTCACTGACACGTGGGTCAGAGCGCGGAATTTGCTCCATCCGGAGTCCCCGGCAGCACCCCGGGAAACCGAGGATGGCCTGGGGAGTACGGACGGATTTAGGCCCAAATCCAGACGAAAACAAGAAGTTGGGGTGAGCCGAAAACAAGAAGTTGGGGTGAGCCAGTTTCGTCCATCCAGATGAAAAAAAAGAGACCCTGGGGGGCTTCCCGGGGGCATGAGTGGAGATGCTCTTAGTCCTCCAGGTTATCTATGGAGTACATTCCGTATAATATGTTGAGAACTGATTAAATTTTAACACGAATACATTGTGTTAATTTTTCTGAAACCAATACATTGTGTTAATTTAAGGTAAGGCATGGTGCAATATAGAGAGAATAATTCTCGAGATCATTTAACTAAGAAAAGACTTTTCTTTCTTTATTCTCCCCTCCAATTAACAAAAATCTAACATGGGGTATGCCCTGCATACTTGGAAAAATGTATAAACTCGGACTTTTCATGTTTGGAATGTCTGAAAGGCTGAAACTTCACTCACATGCAGAAATCGACATCTGCACAGAATGGGAAAAAAATTGTAAGGGCCGGATAGATGAAACCTTTACAGCCCCCTCATTTTCAAAGCACTTGAATCAACTATTAAACAATCCATATCACCAAGAACTTTCACTAGAGTTGCATAATTCGAAGATCAAACCAGATTTACAAGTGCACAAGGCTGCAGCGTTGCAGTAAGGATGCAATTCAAGGAACTTCCAGGCTGTATCTAATAACTAGTAGAGGACGATACGTGATGCAGGATCACCAACATGACGAAAAGAAACACCTTGTGTTGGCATACAGTAAATATGATGTTTTTTCTATTCCGTAGATGATATTTATCCTTTTGATTTGCACGGGGAAACCGCCACGGTTTGTCATTTATTGAGTCTTCATCTGATCACCTCTGGTTATCACCTTTGTTGGTTCTCCCTCCTTCGTGCGTAGCGGGTTCTGTCATTGTACCTAGGCCTGTCTGATGCCCTCTGTGGCACAGGTTCCACCCTTCTCTGCCTCTCTGGAGATCTCTGAACAATCTCTCCGTTGACAAAAAGCTCAGCTGCAAAACCAAATACATCAAAGATCATGGATACATTACATTTAGAAGGGTAATCTACATAACCTAGGTTAATCCAAAGACACTGAAATGTTATACAGGCAGCTAGACAGAAAACATAATGGCCCTGAATGCATCATTCAATAGCTAATATATACGAAAGTGACAACCAATATCGAAGATTTTCTTCAAATCCATTAACATTTAAAGAAAAGGAACTGCTGAAATTAACGAAGTACACAAATAACTGAACTATAACCCCTTGAGCCACAGACCACAACAAAAGTAAAACAAAATATGTAAATAAACACAAAACTTCTGTAATAGCTAAATGTGCCATCTTCAAACCAGTAAAACAACAACATATGTGAATCACACAAGACTATTGTAATAGCTAAATTTCTACTGATATGCGCCACATTTCAGTGAGGCACTTCAGATCATCCACATTAAAAAAAAAATCAGTGCCAAATAAGCTTCACATCTTTGCAAGGTGAACTGCAAGACAAGTTTGTTGAAGGCTGGCCACTAATTCAACTCAACACAGATAAAGGGGGAAGTGAACATGTCATCATTGTCTCATCTCCACTGATCAGAACCCCATTTTGCCAAGGTGCTGACAGTTGGAGAAACATTTGATATTAGTCCATTAGCATTCAAAGCAAGACATTGCCAACTAGGCTTCACCGCTTTGCCAAGATGGACTACCAAGACAAGTTTGTAAAATGTAAAGAATGTCACTGAACATTCTAAATAAAAAATCTTGAAAGAAGCAACCCCCAAGAGAAGGTGAATGTGCTACCAATGTCTCATCTCTAAAGATCAAAATCTCATCGTACTGAGGAGCTGAACCGTTTTCTTAATGCATTAACACTCAAATCAGGACACTGCCTTTTAAGATGTTACAACTTTACCAAGCTGGAATAAAAACCCTTCATAGAGAATGGCCACTAGTTAAACTCAAAAGAGACCAAAAAGTTGTAGATGAGTTATGTAATGTTTCATCTGCACTGATCAGAACCCCCAAATTGCCAATCCGTTCTAGAGACATTAGCTTTGCTAATATGGACTAGAGCATTAGTGGTTAGTTCTTGGTCTGAAGAAACGTTGTGATGAACTGATATCCTAGCCATACACTCCCAGAGGTGCATTGATCCTAAAAAAGAGACTTGGGCATCATATTGGCACTTGCAACGGGGGGCATTGTACATACATAGTATATACAATTCCAAAAATGTTTTTCTATGCTACAAGTAATCATATGGAGCACACAGGAATGCCATAGATATGACAAAATGAACTGGTCCCCTGAAGGAAATCAGTAGTGATTGAGGGAAAACACCTACCTCCATAGTCCTTGTGCTCAGGGTCAACATATGAATCAGGTAGCACGAACAGAACACCAGGAATGCCTGCAAACATATCAAAAGATGCATTAGATGTACTCCTCTGCTGAAGAACAAGAGGGCAATCCCTGGTACAGAGACAGGACAACAAACCTTCCAGTTTGTTAGATGTCTCCTCGTCGATCTCGCACCCGAAACCGAAGTATCGCTCACACGAGACATTGTAGATCTTCTTCTTGGCCTCCTCCTCGCTGCACCGTGGATAAGGCAAACCGGCGCAGGAGTTAGCAATAGAACTAAAGTGCCATATCTCACAATTTGATAAGGCAAATCGCGTGCTGCTGTGAGTGCTGCCACAGAAATGAGGGGAGGCTGGCAGAGGCGCACCTTCCGAGGACCTTGGAGAGGGTCTGGATGTAGCAGTCGATCATCTGCTGCTTGGAGGCGCCCTCCCCGCCGGGCTTGTCCATGACGATGAGCCAGTGCTCGTAGTCGCACCCGGGGAAGAGCGGCGCCATCTCCGTGGGCGCGCGATCGCTTCCTCCACCGCCTCCACCGCCTCGCATAGGGGAGTACCCGTCGCCGCCCGGCCGGCGCGCCATCCCGCGGAGGAAGCCGAGGCGGGAGGCGACGGCCGCGAGTGCCGCCGGGCGAAGCAGCGGCTCGTGGGACGCCGCCGCCGCCGGGCTCCCATGGCGGAGGAAGGCGGACACGGAGGAGGAGGACGCGCGGCGGGAGAGGAGCCTCCGGGCGGCGGCGGCGGCGGCGGCGGCGGCGGCCATGTGCGTAAAACCCTAGCGGCGGTTCGGGGAGGTGTGCGTGCCTGGTGGAGTGGTGGTGATAGGTTTTAGGGGAGTAGGTAGTAGACGATGGTTTTGTTCTAAGATGGGCTTATACTGGGCTCCAATGGGCCGTGTAAATACCTGTCCCAACTCCCCCAGACAGCAGCATCTTGAATGCAGGTTTTCTCATTTTCGACACAGAGCTAATGCACCATGGGATGGTTTTAGTCCTACTTTTTTTTTCGATAAAGGAAATATATTAATATCAAAAGGTACAAAATATACTTAGTTTCTGAAACAACGCAAACCCTAATATCAGTATGGATGCACACAGCCAAAAAAGATAAAACAAACTACGAAAGAAAAGTTCCGCTATAGTATCACATGCCTAGCAACAGTAATATATCCACCCGTAGACAACATCTGAAATACATACTCTCCAAAAGCGACGCCTCCAAGAAGGGAACAGTGCACCAGCGTCATCGTTGTCTGATCAAAGATCTTAGGTTTTCATCCTAAAGATAGTCTTCGCTCTCAAAACAATGCCTTCAACAAGGTCATTGCCAGGCACAACCAGCTAAGGCCAGACCTTGAGTTTTCACCCTGAAAGGTAGGACTCTGAACTTCACATGTGTTGCCGCCTCCATTTTCATATCATTTTTACGAATCCCGAAACACCAAAGAAAGTTCCTCAACATCGCTGAGACTTGAACCTTCTTTAGCTAATCCCCAATCCCGCCTTCGTGAAATTCTCTGCTTCTGACTTCACCATGGACCAAAAGTCTCTTGATGTCAACACAGAACAGAGCTTCGCGCCGCTCCCTCCGGAACCAAACGGTCGGAATAAAAGCATGGGTGCGTGCGACCGAATACCACCCGATCTTGTGAACTCCAGGCAAAATATGCACTATTTCATTCGCTGTCGGAGCCTTCCGGAATTCATCACTCCGGCTAGATGAAGAAAGATCGGCAACCGAAGCATCTTCATCTTCACGAAAGAAGAACCCTAGGACCATCACCATGAAAGCCGGAACGGCCGAACCCCACACCGCCGACATGGCTGGGATCCGCAGTCCATCTTCCTCCTCCAACCCGGCCGGTGGAGGTCAGCAGCGATCCCGTTGTCGCCCTTTCCCCATCGAGTTCCGCCACACCACTACGTCTCCTACTATGATCTAGGTGAAGCAGCCGAAGGCCACCACCACCAGACCCGTCGTCCACTGTCGCCGCCCCTGGAGGACCCCGCCTTCGCGCGAAGGGGAGTCCATGGACGCGCCACTGATGGCACGTGATGCACACGTCTATTGGGAACCCCAAGAGGAAGGTGTGATGCGCACAGCAGCAAGTTTTCCCTCAGAAAGAAACCAAGGTTATCGAACCAGTAGGAGATGAAGGCCACGTGAAGGTTGTTGGTGGAGGAGTGTAGTGCGGCGCAACACCAGGGATTCCGGCGCCAACGTGGAACCTGCACAACACAATCAAAATACTTTGCCCCAACTTAACAGTGAGGTTCTCAATCTCACCGGCTTGCTGTAAACAAAGGATTAAACGTATGGTGTGGAGAATGATGTTTTTTGCAAAGAACAACAGAGAACAGAGTTTGCAGTAGATTGTATTTCAGATGTAAAAGAATGGACCGGGGTCCAAAGTTCACTAGTGGTGTCTCTCCAATAAGATAAATAGCATGTTGGGTGAACAAATTACAGTTAGGCAATTGACAAATAGAGAGGACATAACAATGCACATACATATCATGATGACTACTATGAGTTTTAGGGCATTACGACAAATAACATAGACCGCTATCCAGCATGCATCTATGCCTAAAAAGTCCACCTTCGGGTTAGCATCCGCACCCCTTCCAGTATTAAGTTGCAAACAACAGACAATTGCATTAAGTATGGTGCGTAATGTAATCAACACAAATATCCTTAGACAAAGCGTTGATGTTTTATCCCTAGTGGCAACAGCACATCCACAACCTTAGAACTTTTTGTCACTGTCCCAGATTCAATGGAGGCATGAACCCACTATCGAGCATAAATACTCCCTCTTGGAGTCACGAGTATCAACTTGGCCAGAGCCTCTACTAGCAACAGAGAGCATGCAAGATCATAAACAACACATATATGATAGATCAATTAATCAACTTGACATAGTATTCCATATTCATCGGATCCCAACAAACACAACATGTAGCATTACAAATAGACGATCTTGATCATGATAGGCAGCTTACAAGATCTAAACATGATAGCACAAGAGGAGAAGACAACCATCTAGCTACTGCTATGGACCCATAGTCCAAGGATGAACTACTCACGCATTAATCCGGAGGCGGGCATGATGATGTAGAGCCCTCCGGTGATGATTCCCCTCTCCGGCAGGGTGCCGGAGGCGATCTCCTGAATCCCCCGAGATGGGATTGGCGGCGGCGGCGTCTCAGTATGTTTTCTTGTATCGTGGCTCTCGGTACTAGGGTTTTCGCGACGGAGAGAATAAATAGGCGAAGGGGCAGAGTCCGGAGGCGCTCGAGGGGCCCACCCCATAGGGCAGCGCGCCCAGAGGTGGGGTTGCGCCCCCCTAGGGTGTGGCCGCCTCCTCGCCCCTCTTCGTCTCCTCTTCGGACTTCTGGAAGGCTCCGTGCAAAATAAGACCGTGGGCTTTTGTTTCGTTCAATTCCGAGAATATTTCCTGTGTAGGATTTCTGAAATAAAAAACAGCAGAAAATAGGAACTGGCGCTTCGACTTCTTGTTAATAGGTTAGTGCCAGAAAATGCATCAAAATGATGTAAAGTGTATATAAAACATGTGAGTATTGTCATATAACTAGCATGGAACATAAGAAATTATAGATACATTTGAGACGTATCAAGCATCCCCAAGCTTAGTTCCTACTCGCCCTCGAGTAGGTAAACGATAACAAGGATAATTTCTGAAGTGACATGCTACTATCATAATCTTGATCAATACTATTGTAAAGCATATGAGATGAATGAAGTGATTCAAAGCAATGATAAAGATAATGACTAAACAAATGAATCATATAGCAAAGACTTTTCATGAATAGTGCTTTCAAGACAAACATCAATAAGTATTGCATAAGAGTTAACTCATAAAGCAATAGATTCTTAATAGAAGGTTTTGAAGCAACACAAAGGATGATATAAGTTTCAGCAGTTGCTTTCAACTTCAACATGTATATGTCATGGCTAATTGTCAACACAAAGTAATATGATGAATGCAAATAAGCAAGTATGTAAGAATCAATGCACACAGTTGACACAAGTGTTTGCTTCTAAGATGGAAAGAAGTAGGTAAACTGACTCAACATAAAGTAAAAGAAAGGCCCTTCGCAGAGGGAAGCAGGGATTACTCATGTGCTAGAGCTTTTTATTTTTAAAACATGGAAACAATTTTGTCAACGGTAGTAATAATTCATATGTGTTATGCATAAAACATCCTATAAGTTGCAAGCCTCATGCATCGAATACCAATAGTGCCCGCACCTTGTCCTAATTAGCTCGGATTTCCATGGATTATCATTGCATTACATATGTTTCAACCAAGTGTCACAAAGGGGTACCTCTATGTCACATGTACAAAGGTCCAAGGAGATAGATCGCATTTGATTTCTCGTTTTTGATAAATCTCAACTTGAGGACATCCATACCGGGACAACATAGAAAACAGATAATATTCTCATAAGAGACTGAGGATTAGTCCAAACTGAAACTTCCACCATGATACATGGCTTTGGTTGGCGGCCCAATGTTCTTCTCTAACAATATGCATACTCAAACCATTTGATCATGATAAATCACCCTTACTTCAGACAAGACAAACATGCATAACAACTCACATGATATTCAACAAAGGTGTAACAGTTGATGGCGTCCCCAGAAACATGGTTACCGCTCAACAAGCAACTTATAAGAAATAAGATACATAAGCGACATATTCACTACCACAATAGTTTTTTAGGCTACTTTCCCATGAGCTATGTATTGCAAAGACAAGGAATGAAATTTTAAAGGTAGCACGCAAGCAATTTACTTTGGAATGGCAGAGAAATACCACATAGTAGGTAGTTATGGTGGACACAAATGGCATGGGTTTTGGCTCAAGGTTTTGGATGCACGAGAAGCATTCCCTCTCAGTACAAGGCTTTGGCTAGCAAGGTTGTTTGAAACAAACACAAGTATGAACCGGTACAGCAAAACTTACATAAAAACATATTGCAAGCATTATAAGACTCTACACTGTCTCCTTGTTGTTCAAACACTTTTATCAGAAAATATCTAGACTTTAGAGAGACCAATCATGCAAACCAAATTTCAACAAGCTCTATGGTAGTTCTTCATTAATAGGTTTAAACTACAGTATGCAAGAGCTTAAACATGATCTAGTTGAGAACTCAAAACAATTGCCAAGTATCAAATTATTCAAGACCATATACCAATTACCACATGAAGCATTTTCTGTTTCCAACCAAATAGCAATGAACGAAGCGGTTTTCAACCTTCGCCATGAACACTAAAAGTAAAGCTAAGAACACCAGTGTTCATATGAAACAGCGGAGTGTGTCTTTCTCCCATACAAGGAATGCTAGGATCCGATTTTATTCAAACAAAAACAAAAAACAAAAACATACAGACGCTCCAAGTAAAGCGCATAAGATGTGGCGGAATAAAAATATAGTTTCACTAGAGGTGACCTGATAAGTTGTCGATGAAGAAGGGGATGCCTTGGGCATCCCCAAGATTAGATGCTTGAGTCTTCTTGAAATATGCAGGGATGAACCACGGGGGCATCCCCAAGCTTAGACTTTTCACTCTTCTTGATCATATTATATCATCCTCCTCTCTTGACCCTTGAAAACTTCCTCCACACCAAACTCAAAACAAACTTATTAGAGGGTTAGTGCATAATCAAAAACTCACATGTTCAGAGAGGACATAATCATTCTTAACACTTTTGGACATTACCCAAAGCTACTGAAAGTTAATGTAACAAAGAAATCGATTCAACACAGTAAAAGAGGCAATGTGAAATAAAAGGCAGAATCTGTCAAAACAGAACAGTCCGTAAAGACAATTTTTTTTGAGGCACTTAAGATGCTCAGATGAAGAAGCTCAAATTGAATGAAAGTTGCGTACATATCTGAGGATTACTCATGAATTTTCGCAGATTTTTGTGAGTTTCCTACAGAGATATCTAATCAAATTCGTGACAGCTAGAAATCTGTTTCTACGCAGAAATCCAAATCTAGTATCAACCTTACTATCAAAGACTTTACTTGGCACAACAATGCAATAAAGTAAAGATAAGGAGAGGTTGCTACAGTAATAACAACTTCCAAGACACAAATATAAAACAAAAATTGCAGAAATAAAATAATGGGTTGTCTCCCATAAGCGCTTTTCTTTAACGCCTTTCAGCTAGGCGCAGAAAGTGTAAATCAAGTAACATCGAGAGAAGAAGCATCAACATCATAACTTGTTCTAATAATAGAATCAAAAGGTAACTTCATTCTCTTTCTAGGGAAGTGTTCCATACCTTTCTTGAGAGAGAATTGATATTTAATATTTCCTTCCTTCATATCAATAATAGCACCAACAGTTCGAAGAAAGGGTCTTCCCAAAATAATAGGACAAGATGCATTGCATTCAATATCAAAGACAACAAAATCAACGGGGACAAGATTATTGTTAACCGTAATGTGAACATTATCAATCCTCCCCAAAGGTTTCTTTATAGAATTATCAGCAAGATTAACATCCAAATAACAACTTTTCAATGGTGGCAAGTCAAGCATATCATAGAGTTTCTTTGACATAACAGAAATACTTGCACCAAGATCACATAAAGCATTACAATCAAAATCATTGACCCTCATTTTAATGATGGGCTCCCAACCATCTTCTAACTTCCTAGGAATAGAAGTTTCAAGTTTTAATTTCTCTTCTCTAGCTTGAATGAGAGCATTTGTAATATGTTTTGTAAAGGCCAAGTTCATAGCACTAGCATTAGGACTTCTAGCAAGTTTTTGCAAGAACTTAATAACTTCAGAGATATGACAATTATCAAAATCAAAACCATTATGATCTAAAGCAATGGGATCATTGTCCCCAATACTCTGAAAAATTTCAGCACTTTTATCACAAACAGTTTCAGCAGTTTCAGGCAATTTTGCACGCTTTGTATTAGAAGTAGAAACATTGCCAACACCAATTATTTTACTATTGATAGTAGGAGGTTTAGCAACATGTGAAGCATCAACATTACTAGTGGTGGTTATAGTCCAAACTTTAGCTACATTATTCTCTTTAGCAAGTTTTTCTTCTCTTTCCCACCTAGCATGCAATTCAGCCATCAATCTAATATTGTCATTAATTCGAACTTGGATAGAGTTTGTTGTAGCAAATGACTTAATATCTTTATCTTCATTAGGCATAACTTTCAATTTTAAAAGATCAACATCAGCAGCAAGACTATCAACCTTAGAAGCAAGAACATCAATTTTACCAAGCTTTTCTTCAACAGATTTGTTAAAAGCAGTTTGTGTACTAATAAATTCTTTAAGCATGACTTCAAGACCAGAGGGTACACTCCTACTATTGTTGTAAGAATTACCATAACCATTACCATTATTAGAAGGATATGGCCTATAGTTGTTACCAGAATTATTCCTATAAGCATTGTTGTTGAAATTATTATTTTTAATGAAGTTCACATCAACATGTTCTTCTTGGGCAACCAATGAAGCTAAAAGAACATTATTACGATCAACATTCGATCTACCATTAACAAGCATAGACATAATAACATCAATCTTATCGCTCAAAGAAGAGGTTTCTTCAACAGAATTTACCTTCTTACCTTGAGGAGTTCTTTCAGTGTGCCATTCAGAGTAGTTGATCATCATATTATCAAGAAGCTTTGTTGCAGCACCCAAAGTGATGGACATAAAAGTACCTCCAGCAGCTGAATCCAATAGGTTTCTTGAAGAAAAATTCAATCCTGCATAAAAGGTTTGGATGATCATCCAAGTAGTTAGTCCATGGGTGGGGCAATTCTTTACCAAAGATTTCATTCTTTCCCATGCTTGGGCAACATGTTCATTATCCAATTGCTTAAAATTCATAATGCTACTTCTCAAAGATATAATTTTAGCGGGAGGATAATATCTACCAATGAAAGCATCTTTACATTTAGTCCATGAATCAATACTATTCTTAGGCAAAGATAGCAACCAATCTTTAGCTCTTCCTCTTCAGGAGAAAGGAAACAATTTCAGTTTTATAATGTCTCCATCTACATCCTTATACTTTTGCATTTCACAAAGTTCAACAAAATTATTAAGATGGGCAGCAGCATCATCAGAACTAACACCAGAAAATTGCTCTCTCATAACAAGATTTAGTAAAGCAGGTTTAATTTCATAAAATTCTGCTGCAGTAGCAGGTGGAGCAATAGGAGTGCATATAAAATCATTATTACTGGTGCTAGTGAAATCACACAACTTAGTTTTCTCAGGAGTATTCATTTTAACAGTAATAAAAATAAGTAAAGCAAACTAAATTAAATAAAGTAAATGCAAGTAACTAATTTTTTGTGTTTTTGATATAAAGAAAGCAAACAAAACAGAAAATAAAATAAAGTAAAGCAAGACAATAAACAAAGTAAAGAGATTGGATGTGAGAGACTCCCCTTGCAGCGTGTCTTGACCTCCCCGGCAACGGCGCCAGAAAACAGTCTTGATGGCGCGTGATGCACACGTCCGTTGGGAACCCCAAGAGGAAGGTGTGATGCGCACAGCAGCAAGTTTTCCCTCAGAAAGAAACCAAGGTTATCGAACCAGTAGGAGATGAAGGCCACGTGAAGGTTGTTGGTGGAGGAGTGTAGTGCGGCGCAACACCAGGGATTCCGGCGCCAACGTGGAACCTGCACAACACAATCAAAATACTTTGCCCCAACTTAACAGTGAGGTTGTCAATCTCACCGGCTTGCTGTAAACAAAGGATTAAACGTATGGTGTGGAGAATGATGTTTGTTTGCAAAGAACAGCAGAGAACATAGTTTTCAGTAGATTGTATTTCAGATGTAAAAGAATGGACCGGGGTCCACAGTTCACTAGTGGTGTCTCTCCAATAAGATAAATAGCATGTTGGGTGAACAAATTACAGTTAGGGAATTGACAAATAGAGAGGGCATAACAATGCACATACATATCATGATGACTACTATGAATTTTACTTAGGGCATTACGACAAATAACATAGACCGGTATCCAGCATGCATCTATGCCTAAAATGTCCACCTTCGGGTTAGCATCCGCACCCCTTCTAGTATTAAGTTGCAAACAACAGACAATTGCATTAAGTATGGTGCGTAATGTAATCAACACAAATATCCTTAGACAAAGCATTGATGTTTTATCCCTAGTGGCAACAACACATCCACAACCTTAAAACTTTCTGTAACTGTCCCAGATTCAATAGAGGCATGAACCCACTATCGAGCATAAATACTCCCTCTTGGAGTCACAAGTATCAACTTGGCCAGAGCCTCTACTAGCAACGGAGAGCATGCAAGATCATAAACAACACATATATGATAGATCAATTAATCAACTTGACATAGTATTCCATATTCATCGGATCCCAACAAACACAACATGTAGCATTACAAATAGACGATCTTGATCATGATAGGCAGCTTACAAGATCTAAACATGATAGCACAAGAGGAGAAGACAACCATCTAGCTACTGCTATGGACCCATAGTCCAAGGATGAACTACTCACGCATCAATCCGGAGGCGGGCATGATGATGTAGAGCCCTCCGGTGATGATTCCCCTCTCCGGCAGGGTGCCGGAGGCGATCTCCTGAATCCCCCGAGATGGGATTAACGGCGGCGGCGTCTCAGTATGTTTTCTCGTATCGTGGCTCTCGGTACTAGGGTTTTCGCGACGGAGAGAATAAATAGGCGAAGGGGCAGAGTCGGGAGGCGCTCAAGGGGCCCACCCCATAGGGCGGCGCGCCCAGAGGTGGGGCCGCGCCCCCCTAGGGTGTGGCCGCCTTGTCGCCCCTCTTCGTCTCCTCTTCGAACTTCTGGAAGGCTCCGTGCAAAATAAGACCGTGGGCTTTTGTTTCGTCCAATTCCGAGAATATTTCCTGTGTAGGATTTCTGAAACCAAAAACAACAGAAAACAGGAACTAGCGCTTCGGCATCTTGTTAATAGGTTAGTGCCGGAAAATGCATCAAAATGATGTAAAGTGTATATAAAACATGTGAGTATTGTCATATAACTAGCATGGAACATAAGAAATTATAGATACGTTTGAGACGTATCAACCACCACCGCCCCTTCCTTTGACAACCGGATGCGGCCACCACCGTAGACCCCGACGGCAGCAACGGCCAGGAGGAGGAAGTTTGGGCCGCCTCTTCTTGGGTTTGGGTCGTCACCCGGAGCCCGCCTCGCGCGAGATGACCCGGGACGAAGGTGGGAAGGGAGGATAGGGGATGGGAGGGGTGGTGGTGAAGGGTGGAGGGGTGGCGGCGGCGCTGGGAGGGTGGAGGGGTGGCCCTACTCCTACATCTTGCAATGCATGAAACCGCCATCCCGTAACTTGGGTTCATATGATGTTTTGGTCCTCGAAGTCGGATTGTGCCACGGTGGAGTCCGAATTGGTCGCAGGCAATGTTCTATCGCGATGGCAATTTCGCAAAGAACCCCTCCTGATAATTCTGAATCTCCATTACTATCCTCACGCTTGGCTGGCTCGATGAGATATTAAATTCTGATTTTTTTCTATCCAAAATTAAAGGCGCAGTCATCGTGTTCTTCCTCGCGCACGCATCGCTGCTAGCTCCGGCGCCTTGATGTCTATGGGTGCTTCTATTCTTGTAGACAGTGTTGGGCCTCCAAGAGCAGAGGTTTGTAGAACAGCAGCAAGTTTCCCTTAAGTGGATCACCCAAGGTTTATCGAACTCAGGGAGGAAGAGGTCAAAGATATCCCTCTCATGCAACCCTGCAACCACAAAGCAAGAAGTCTCTTGTGTCCCCAACACACCTAATAGGTGCACTAGTTCTGCGAAGAGATAGTGAGATGCAAGTAATATGAATGAATATGAGCAGTAGTACGGCGCCAGAAAAGTGCTTCTTTGGCGTGCAGTTGATGGTAGTAATATTGCAGGAAGTAAAGATGCAGTAAAACAGTAAACAAGCAGCGATAGCAGTATTTAGGAACAAGGCCTAGGGATCAGACTTTCACTAGTGGACACTCTCAACATTGATCACATAACAGAATAAATAAATAGATGCTAGACTCTACACCCTCTTGTTGGATGATGAACACCACTAACTGTGTAGGATTACACGAACCCTCAATGCCGGAGTTAACAAGCTCCACAATATTCAATGTTCATATTTAAATAACCTTAGAGTGCATAACAGATCAACATAACCAAACCAAGTACTAACATAGCATGCACACTGTCACCTTCACACTACGAAAGGAGGAATAGATCACATCAATACTATCATAGCAATAGTTAACTTCATAATCTACAAGAGATCACAATCATAGCCTACGCCAAGTACTACACAATGCACACACTGTCACCATTACACCGTGCAGGAGGAATAAACTACTTTAATAACATCACTAGAGTAGCACACAGATAAATTGTGATACAAAACACATTGCAATCATAAAGAGATATACATAAGCACTTCACTATGCCATTCATAACAGCGAATAAGTATTCTGTGAAATATAGCCTAAGAGACCCACACGGTGCACACACTGTCACCTTTACACTCGTGGGACAAGGAGTCTCAGGAGATCACATAAGTAAAATCCACTTGACTAGCATAATGACATCTAGATTACAAGCATCATCATATGAATCTCAATCATGTAGGGCAGCTCATGAGATTATTGTATTGAAGTACATAGGAGAGAGATGAACCACATAGCTACCGGTACAGCCCCGAGCCTCGATGGAGAACTACTCCCTCCTCATGGGAGACAACAGCGTTGATGAAGATGGCGGTGGTGTCGATGGAGAAGCCTTCCGGGGCACTTCCTGTCCGGCGGCGTGCCGAACAGAGACTCTGTCCCCCGGATCTTGGCTTCACGATGGCGGTGGCTCGGAAGGTTTTCTCTGGTTTCGTCGAACGTGGTAGGGTTTTCGCGACGGAGACCTTAAGTAGGCGGAAGGGCAGGTCAGGGGGCCACACGAGGTGGCCACACAATAGGCCGGCGCGGCCCAAGCCCAGGCCGCGCCGCCTTGTTGTGTCGTCGCCTCGTGGCCCCACTTCGTTTCCTCTTCGGTCTTCTGGAAGCTTCGTGGAAAAATAGGACCCTGGGCGTTGATTTCGTCCAATTCCGAGAATATTTCCTTACTAGGATTTCTGGAACCAAAAACAGCAGAAAATAGGATCTGGGCCTTCGGCATCTCGTCAATAGGTTAGTTAGGAAAACGCATAATAATGACATATAATGTGTATAAAACATGTAGATATCATCAATAATGTGGCATGGAACATAAGAAATTATCGATACGTCTGAGACGTATCAGCATCCCCAAGCTTAGTTCTGCTCGTCAGAAGGTGTAAACGATAACAAAGATAATTTTTGGAGTGACATGCCATCATAACCTTGATCATACTATTGTAAGCATATGTAATGAATGCAGTGATCAAAACAATGGTAATGACATGAGTAAACAACTGAATCATAAAGCAAAGACTTTTCATGAATAGTACTTTCAAGACAAGCATCAATAAGTCTTGCATAAGAGTTAACTCATAAAGCAATAATTCAAAGTAAAAGGTATTGAAGCAACATAAAGGAAGATTAAGTTTCAGCGGTTGCTTTCAACTTATAACATGTATATCTCATGGATAGTTGTCAATGCAAAGTAATATAACAAGTGCAATATGCAAGTATGTAGGAATCAATGCACAGTTCACACAAGTGTTTGCTTCTTGAGATGGAGAGAAATAGGTGAACTGACTCAACATAAAAGGTAAAAGAATGGTCCTTCAAAGAGGAAAGCATCGATTGCTATATTTGTGCTAGAGCTTTGGTTTTGAAAACATAAAGAGAGCATAAAAGTAAAATTTTGAGAGGTGTTTGTTGTTGTCAACGAATGGTAGTGGGCACTCTAACCCCCTTGCCAGACAAACCTTCAAAGAGCGGCTCCCATTTTATTTTTATTTTTGTGTGGCACTCCTTCCAACCTTTCTTTCACAAACCATGGCTAACCGAATCCTCGGGTGCCTGCCAACAATCTCATACCATGAAGGAGTGCCTTTTTATTTTAGTTTTATTATGATGACACTCCTCCCCACCTTTGCTTTCTTAAGCCATGGCTAACCGAATCCTTCGGGTGCCGTCCAACAATCACATACCATGGAGGAGTGTCTATTTTTGTTAATTAATTTGGGACTGGGAATCCCATTGCCAGCTCTTTTTGCAAAGTTATTGGATAAGCGGATGAAGCCACTAGTCCATTGGTGAAAGTTGCCCAACAAGAATGAAAGATAAACACCACATACTTCCTCATGAGCTATAAAACATTAACACAAATCAGAGGTGATAAATTTTGAATTATTTAAAGGTAGCACTCAAGCAATTTACTTTGGAATGGCAGAGAAATACCATGTAGTAGGTAGGTATGGTGGACACAGATGGCATAGTGGTTGGCTCAAGGATTTTGGATGCATGAGAAGTATTCCCTCTCGATACAAGGCTTAGGCTAGCAAGGTTATTTGAAACAAACACAAGGATGAACGGGTGCAGCAAAACTCACATAAAAGACATATTGTAAACATTATAAGACTCTACACCGTCTTCCTTGTTGTTCAAACTCTTTACTAGAAATTATCTAGACCTTAGAGAGACCAATTATGCAAACCAAATTTTAGCAAGCTCTATGTATTTCTTCATTAATAGGTGCAAAGTATATGATGCAAGAGCTTAAACATGAGCACAACAATTGCCAAGTATCACATTATCCAAGATATTTTACCAATTACTACATGTAGCATTTTCCGTTTCCAACCATATAACAATGAACGAAGCAGTTTCAACCTTCGCCATGAACATTAAAAGTAAAGCTAAGAACACATGTGTTCATATGCAACAGCGGAGCGTGTCTCTCTCCCACACAAGCATGTATTTATTCAGAGAATGAAAATAACAAAATGAAAATAAAAGCACACAGACGCTCCAAGTAAAGTACATAAGATGTGACTGAATAAAAATATAGTTTCAAGAGAAGAAACCTGATAAGTTGTCGATGAAGAAGGGGATGCCTTGGGCATCCCCAAGCTTAGATGCTTGAGTCTTCTTGAAATATGCAGGGATGAACCACGGGGGCATCCCCAAGCTTAGACTTTTCACTCTTCTTGATCATAGTATATCATCCTCCTCTCTTGACCCTTGAAAACTTCCTCCACACCAAACTCGAAACAAACTCATTAGAGGGTTAGTGCATAATCAAAATTCACATGTTCAGAGGTGACACAATCATTCTTAACACTTCTGGACATTGCCCAAAGCTACTGGAAGTTAATGGAACAAAGAAATCCATCCCACATAACAAAAGAGGCAATGCGAAATAAAAGGCAGAATCTGTCAAAACAGAACAGTCCGTAAAGACGAATTTTAAAATGGCACCAGACTTGCTCAGATGAAAATGCCCAAATTGAATGAAAGTTGCGTACATATCTGAGGATCACGCACGTAAATTGGCATAATTTTCTGAGTTACCTACAGAGAATTAGGCCCAGATTCGTGACAGCAAGAAATCTGTTTCTGCGCAGTAATCCAAATCTAGTATGAACCTTACTATCAAAGACTTTACTTGGCACAACAATGCAACAAAACTAAGATAAGGAGAGGTTGCTACAGTAGTAACAACTTCCAAGACACAAATATAAAATAGAGGTACTGTAGCAAAATAAACACATGGGTTATCTCCCAAGAAGTGCTTTCTTTATAGCCATTAAGATGGGCTCAGCAGTTTTAATGATGCACTCGCAATAAATAGTATTTGAAACAAAAGGGAGCATCAAAAGCAAATTCAAAACAAATTTAAGCCTAACATGCTTCCTATGCATAGGAATCTTGTAAATAAACAAGTTCATGAAGAGCAAAGTAACAAGCATAGGAAGATAAAACCAGTGTAACTTCAAAAATTTCAGCATATAGAGAGGTGTTTTAGTAACATGAAAATTTCTACAACCATATTTTCCTCTCTCATAATAATTTTCAGAGGCATCATGAACAAACTCAACAATATAAGTATCACATAAAGCATTCTTATTCACATGCATAAAAGTATCATTACTCTCCACATAAGCATAATCAATTTTATTAGTTGTAGTGGGAGCAAATTCAACAAAGTAGCTATCATTATTATTCTCATCATCAAATATAGGAGGCATATTGTAATAATAATCAAATTTATCCTCCATAACAGGCGGTACTAAAAGACCAATATCATTATAATCATCATAAATAGGAGGCAAAGTATCATCAAAGTAAATTTTCTCCTCAATGCTTGGGGGACTAAAAATATCATGCTCATCAAAGCCAGCTTCCCCAAGCTTAGAATTTTCCATATCATTAGCAACAATGGTGTTCAAAGCGTTCATACTAATATGTTCCATAGGTTTTTTAATTTTTGCATCAAACCATCCATGTCTTAAATCAGGGAATAGAATAAGAAGCTCATTGTTGTCCATTATGCCTAACTAGTGTAAACAAGAAACAAAAAGATGCAATTGCAGGATCTAAAGGAAATAGCTTCGAGCACACACACAACGGCAACAGAAAAGTACTTATTACCTGGGACCGGAGTATGAGTGCCTTTTACCTTTCCTCCCCGGCAACGGCGCCAAAAAATAGCTTGATGTCTACGGGTGCTTCTATTCTTGTAGACAGTGTTGGGCCTCCAAGAGCAGAGGTTTGTAGAACAGCAGCAAGTTTCCCTTAAGTGGATCACCCAAGGTTTATCGAACTCAGGGAGGAAGAGGTCAAAGATATCCCTCTCATGCAACCCTGCAACCACAAAGCAAGAAGTCTCTTGTGTCCCCAACACACCTAATAGGTGCACTAGTTCTGCGAAGAGATAGTGAGATGCAAGTAATATGAATGAATATGAGCAGTAGTACGGCGCCAGAAAAGTGCTTGCTGGCGTGCAGTTGATGGTAGTAATATTGCAGGAAGTAAAGATGCAGTAAAACAGTAAACAAGCAGCGATAGCAGTATTTAGGAACAAGGCCTAGGGATCAGACTTTCACTAGTGGACACTCTCAACATTGATCACATAACAGAATAAATAAATAGATGCTAGACTCTACACCCTCTTGTTGGATGATGAACACCACTAACTGTGTAGGATTACACGAACCCTCAATGCCGGAGTTAACAAGCTCCACAATATTCAATGTTCATATTTAAATAACCTTAGAGTGCATAACAGATCAACATAACCAAACCAAGTACTAACATAGCATGCACACTGTCACCTTCACACTACGAAAGGAGGAATAGATCACATCAATACTATCATAGCAATAGTTAACTTCATAATCTACAAGAGATCACAATCATAGCCTACGCCAAGTACTACACAATGCACACACTGTCACCATTACACCGTGCAGGAGGAATAAACTACTTTAATAACATCACTAGAGTAGCACACAGATAAATTGTGATACAAAACACATTGCAATCATAAAGAGATATAAATAAGCACTTCACTATGCCATTCATAACAGCGAATAAGTATTCTGTGAAATATAGCCTAAGAGACCCACACGGTGCACACACTGTCACCTTTACACACGTGGGACAAGGAGTCTCCGGAGATCACATAAGTAAAATCCACTTGACTAGCATAATGACATCTAGATTACAAGCATCATCATATGAATCTCAATCATGTAGGGCAGCTCATGAGATTATTGTATTGAAGTACATAGGAGAGAGATGAACCACATAGCTACCGGTACAGCCCCGAGCCTCGATGGAGAACTACTCCCTCCTCATGGGAGACAACAGCGTTGATGAAGATGGCGGTGGTGTCGATGGAGAAGCCTTCCGGGGGCACTTCCCTGTCCCGGCGGCGTGCCGGAACAGAGACTCCTGTCCCCCAGATCTTGGCTTCACGATGGCGGTGGCTCTGGAAGGTTTTCTCTGGTTTCGTCGAACGTGGTAGGGTTTTCGCGACGGAGACCTTAAGTAGGCGGAAGGGCAGGTCAGGGGGCCACACGAGGTGGCCACACAATAGGCCGGCGCGGCCCAAGCCCAGGCCGCGCCGCCTTGTTGTGTCGTCGCCTCGTGGCCCCACTTCGTTTCCTCTTCGGTCTTCTGGAAGCTTCGTGGAAAAATAGGACCCTGGGCGTTGATTTCGTCCAATTCCGAGAATATTTCCTTACTAGGATTTCTGGAACCAAAAACAGCAGAAAATAGGAACTGGCCCTTCGGCATCTCGTCAATAGGTTAGTTCCGGAAAACGCATAATAATGACATATAATGTGTATAAAACATGTAGATATCATCAATAATGTGGCATGGAACATAAGAAATTATCGATACGTCGGAGACGTATCAGCATCCCCAAGCTTAGTTCCTGCTCGTCCCGAGCAGGTAAACGATAACAAAGATAATTTCTGGAGTGACATGCCATCATAACCTTGATCATACTATTGTAAGCATATGTAATGAATGCAGTGATCAAAACAATGGTAATGACATGAGTAAACAACTGAATCATAAAGCAAAGACTTTTCATGAATAGTACTTTCAAGACAAGCATCAATAAGTCTTGCATAAGAGTTAACTCATAAAGCAATAATTCAAAGTAAAAGGTATTGAAGCAACATAAAGGAAGATTAAGTTTCAGCGGTTGCTTTCAACTTATAACATGTATATCTCATGGATAGTTGTCAATGCAAAGTAATATAACAAGTGCAATATGCAAGTATGTAGGAATCAATGCACAGTTCACACAAGTGTTTGCTTCTTGAGATGGAGAGAAATAGGTGAACTGACTCAACATAAAAGGTAAAAGAATGGTCCTTCAAAGAGGAAAGCATCGATTGCTATATTTGTGCTAGAGCTTTGGTTTTGAAAACATAAAGAGAGCATAAAAGTAAAATTTTGAGAGGTGTTTGTTGTTGTCAACGAATGGTAGTGGGCACTCTAACCCCCTTGCCAGACAAACCTTCAAAGAGCGGCTCCCATTTTATTTTTATTTTTGTGTGGCACTCCTTCCAACCTTTCTTTCACAAACCATGGCTAACCGAATCCTCGGGTGCCTGCCAACAATCTCATACCATGAAGGAGTGCCTTTTTATTTTAGTTTTATTATGATGACACTCCTCCCCACCTTTGCTTTCTTAAGCCATGGCTAACCGAATCCTTCGGGTGCCGTCCAACAATCACATACCATGGAGGAGTGTCTATTTTTGTTAATTAATTTGGGACTGGGAATCCCATTGCCAGCTCTTTTTGCAAAGTTATTGGATAAGCGGATGAAGCCACTAGTCCATTGGTGAAAGTTGCCCAACAAGAATGAAAGATAAACACCACATACTTCCTCATGAGCTATAAAACATTAACACAAATCAGAGGTGATAAATTTTGAATTATTTAAAGGTAGCACTCAAGCAATTTACTTTGGAATGGCGGAGAAATACCATGTAGTAGGTAGGTATGGTGGACACAGATGGCATAGTGGTTGGCTCAAGGATTTTGGATGCATGAGAAGTATTCCCTCTCGATACAAGGCTTAGGCTAGCAAGGTTATTTGAAACAAACACAAGGATGAACGGGTGCAGCAAAACTCACATAAAAGACATATTGTAAACATTATAAGACTCTACACCGTCTTCCTTGTTGTTCAAACTCTTTACTAGAAATTATCTAGACCTTAGAGAGACCAATTATGCAAACCAAATTTTAGCAAGCTCTATGTATTTCTTCATTAATAGGTGCAAAGTATATGATGCAAGAGCTTAAACATGAGCACAACAATTGCCAAGTATCACATTATCCAAGACATTTTACCAATTACTACATGTAGCATTTTCCGTTTCCAACCATATAACAATGAACGAAGCAGTTTCAACCTTCGCCATGAACATTAAAAGTAAAGCTAAGAACACATGTGTTCATATGCAACAGCGGAGCGTGTCTCTCTCCCACACAAGCATGTATTTATTCAGAGAATGAAAATAACAAAACGAAAATAAAAGCACACAGACGCTCCAAGTAAAGTACATAAGATGTGACTGAATAAAAATATAGTTTCAAGAGAAGAAACCTGATAAGTTGTCGATGAAGAAGGGGATGCCTTGGGCATCCCCAAGCTTAGATGCTTGAGTCTTCTTGAAATATGCAGGGATGAACCATGGGGGCATCCCCAAGCTTAGACTTTTCACTCTTCTTGATCATAGTATATCATCCTCCTCTCTTGACCCTTGAAAACTTCCTCCACATCAAACTCGAAACAAACTCATTAGAGGGTTAGTGTATAATCAAAATTCACATGTTCAGAGGTGACACAATCATTCTTAACACTTCTGGACATTGCCCAAAGCTACTGGAAGTTAATGGAACAAAGAAATCCATCCCACATAACAAAAGAGGCAATGCGAAATAAAAGGCAGAATCTGTCAAAACAGAACAGTCCGTAAAGACGAATTTTAAAATGGCACCAGACTTGCTCAGATGAAAATGCCCAAATTGAATGAAAGTTGCGTACATATCTGAGGATCACGCACGTAAATTGGCATAATTTTCTGAGTTACCTACAGAGAATTAGGCCCAGATTCGTGACAGCAAGAAATCTGTTTCTGCGCAGTAATCCAAATCTAGTATGAACCTTACTATCAAAGACTTTACTTGGCACAACAATGCAACAAAACTAAGATAAGGAGAGGTTGCTACAGTAGTAACAACTTCCAAGACACAAATATAAAATAGAGGTACTGTAGCAAAATAAACACATGGGTTATCTCCCAAGAAGTGCTTTCTTTATAGCCATTAAGATGGGCTCAGCAGTTTTAATGATGCACTCGCAATAAATAGTATTTGAAACAAAAGGGAGCATCAAAAAGCAAATTCAAAACAAATTTAAGCCTAACATGCTTCCTATGCATAGGAATCTTGTAAATAAACAAGTTCATGAAGAGCAAAGTAACAAGCATAGGAAGATAAAACCAGTGTAACTTCAAAAATTTCAGCATATAGAGAGGTGTTTTAGTAACATGAAAATTTCTACAACCATATTTTCCTCTCTCATAATAATTTTCAGAGGCATCATGAACAAACTCAACAATATAAGTATCACATAAAGCATTCTTATTCACATGCATAAAAGTATCATTACTCTCCACATAAGCATAATCAATTTTATTAGTTGTAGTGGGAGCAAATTCAACAAAGTAGCTATCATTATTATTCTCATCATCAAATATAGGAGGCATATTGTAATAATAATCAAATTTATCCTCCATAACAGGCGGTACTAAAAGACCAATATCATTATAATCATCATAAATAGGAGGCAAAGTATCATCAAAGTAAATTTTCTCCTCAATGCTTGGGGGACTAAAAATATCATGCTCATCAAAGCCAGCTTCCCCAAGCTTAGAATTTTCCATATCATTAGCAACAATGGTGTTCAAAGCGTTCATACTAATATGTTCCATAGGTTTTTTAATTTTTGCATCAAACCATCCATGTCTTAAATCAGGGAATAGAATAAGAAGCTCATTGTTGTCCATTATGCCTAACTAGTGTAAACAAGAAACAAAAAGATGCAATTGCAGGATCTAAAGGAAATAGCTTCGAGCACACACACAACGGCAACAGAAAAGTACTTATTACCTGGGACCGGAGTATGAGTGCCTTTTACCTTTCCTCCCCGGCAACGGCGCCAAAAAATAGCTTGATGTCTACGGGTGCTTCTATTCTTGTAGACAGTGTTGGGCCTCCAAGAGCAGAGGTTTGTAGAACAGCAGCAAGTTTCCCTTAAGTGGATCACCCAAGGTTTATCGAACTCAGGGAGGAAGAGGTCAAAGATATCCCTCTCATGCAACCCTGCAACCACAAAGCAAGAAGTCTCTTGTGTCCCCAACACACCTAATAGGTGCACTAGTTCGGCGAAAAGATAGTGAGATGCAAGTAATATGAATGAATATGAGCAGTAGTACGGCGCCAGAAAAGTGCTTGCTGGCGTGCAGTTGATGGTAGTAATATTGCAGGAAGTAAAGATGCAGTAAAACAGTAAACAAACAGCGATAGCAGTATTTAGGAACAAGGCCTAGGGATCAGAGTTTCACTAGTGGACACTCTCAACATTGATCACATAACAGAATAAATAAATAGATGCTGGACTCTACACCCTCTTGTTGGATGATGAACACCACTAACTGTGTAGGATTACACGAACCCTCAATGCCGGAGTTAACAAGCTCCACAATATTCAATGTACATATTTAAATAACCTTAGAGTGCATAACAGATCAACATAACCAAACCAAGTACTAACATAGCATGCACACTATCACCTTCACACTACGAAAGGAGGAATAGATCACATCAATACTATCATAGCAATAGTTAACTTCATAATCTACAAGAGATCACAATCATAGCCTACGCCAAGTACTACACGATGCACACACTGTCACCATTACACCGTGCAGGAGGAATAAACTACTTTAATAACATCACTAGAGTAGCACACAGATAAATTGTGATACAAAACACATTGCAATCATAAAGAGATATAAATAAGCACTTCACTATGCCATTCATAACAGCGAATAAGTATTCTGTGAAATATAGCCTAAGAGACCCACACGGTGCACACACTGTCACCTTTACACACGTGGGACAAGGAGTCTCCGGAGATCACATAAGTAAAATCCACTTGACTAGCATAATGACATCTAGATTACAAGCATCATCATATGAATCTCAATCATGTAGGGCAGCTCATGAGATTATTGTATTGAAGTACATAGGAGAGAGATGAACCACATAGCTACCGGTACAGCCCCGAGCCTCGATGGAGAACTACTCCCTCCTCATGGGAGACAGCAGCATTGATGAAGATGGCAGTGGTGTCGATGGAGAAGCCTTCCGGGGGCACTTCCCCGTCCCGGCGGCGTGCCGGAACAGAGACTCCTGTCCCCCAGATCTTGGCTTCGCGATGGCAGCGGCTCTGGAAGGTTTTCTCTGGTTTCGTCGAACGTGGTAGGGTTTTCGCGACGGAGACCTTAAGTAGGCGGAAGGGCAGGTCAGGGGGCCACACGAGGTGGCCACACAATAGGCCGGCGCGGCCCAAGCCCAGGCCGCGCCGCCTTGTTGTGTCGTCGCCTCGTGGCCCCACTTCGTTTCCTCTTCGGTCTTCTGGAAGCTTCGTGGAAAAATAGGACCCTGGGCGTTGATTTTGTCCAATTCCGAGAATATTTCCTTACTAGGATTTCTGGAACCAAAAACAGCAGAAAACAGGAACTGGCCCTTCGGCATCTCGTCAATAGGTTAGTTCCGGAAAACGCATAATAATGACATATAATGTGTATAAAACATGTAGATATCATCAATAATGTGGCATGGAACATAAGAAATTATCGATACGTCGGAGACGTATCACGCCACGTCGCTTCGGCCGCACATGCGCGGTGAACTCGCCGGAGACTCATGAGCGCCCGTGGAAGGATGATCCGCCTACCTACGGTAGGGCTCGCCATCCTCGACTCCCTCTTATCCCTTTGTTTCTGTTTCTTCCACTCGACATGGATAGCAAGGTTTTGTGTTAGACATTTGATTCAAAATTTCAAAAAAGCAGATCATAGATGAGAGGCATTGAAGAATGACTTATGTGCCATTGCAAGATCAACTAATATTCCCAAATAGCAGAAAAATATGGACAAGATGAAGGCAGATAGTGAGCAAGCATTTGAGTGGGTAGAAAAATTAATACCAAACACATAGATCAAGGCATTCAAATAGATGCAAAGAAATTTGTCAAAACATAGAGATGCTGCAAAATGGCATGGAAGGATTGTGTCCTAAAATAAAGAAGAAAATGAACAAGTTGACTGACTGGAGTATGAACTGCATTGTCAAGGCTGGAAGAAATTACAATTTTTCTGTTCAATCACATGGGCTGGAAAGAACTTAGTGTTTGGACTTGAAGGGGAAAACATGTGATAGCAGCACGTGGCAACTGGCAACTAACATGCCTGGATCCTGAAAATCTAGTTTATTCTTGCTACACAGTTGACATCTACAATAGAGCATATGGATTTAATTCAGCTCCACCAAGAGGCAGAATTTTCTGGGACAAAATAGATGCAGCAGAAGTGCATCCACCTCTGTTCACAAAGGTAATGGAGAGACAAAAAAAGAACATAGGAAAAGCACCAGAAGAGAAAATTAAGAAAGGAATCAAGGTGTTCACCAAAGTTGGAGTACACATCCACTCTTCTATATGTAGTAAATATTGTCACAACAAAAGAGGTCACACTAAATTTGTGCAAAAACAAATGGCTCAACAACTTGCTAGAATATGACATTCCAGAAATAATGCTAGTAAGTGAGCACAACACATATTATTATACCTTGCATACATATTGCGTGGTAGCAGGTACACACACTACATGCTTGCAAACACACACTCACATAGTACATGCTTGCAGAGACACACTCCATGATTGCAGAAACACTATTGCTTCCTTAAATTGTTCCCCACCCTAGTTAACCATCTCTTTATAGCCCTCTTGACCTTGCACAACACAATGGAAGCAGTCACTACTTTCTCTGTTTCTGGAGGTATCAATAAATGCAGGTACTGTCCTTCAAGAACCCTCTCCAAGTGTTATAGGGGAGGGTACTCCCCTGCAAAGATTTGTTGGTTCCTTGCAATGTTCAAGAAATCGTTAATCTTAACTTATCGGTCGGCCTTAAAATGAAGATTAATTGCTTATTGGTCGATTAATCGATTTTATCGATCAGCCATTTATCGATTTATTTTTTGTAAATCCTAATTTTCGACACTAGATTTTCTATAATATGCTATGCAAAAAGTAATATTTAAGCATTGCACATAAGTATTACCTTGATTCCTTGCATTTGAATCAATAATAATGAAAAATTTGAGCTAATGCACAATTCTACAAAACCATAGGATGAAAATATCGACTACCATACCAAATGTCATTGAAATTTCTCAGACAATCAGCCGAAATATCGGTCGTGAGAGTGAAAATCGGGTGAAATATCGGCTCTCATATAGAAAATCGGCTGAAATATTGGTGGAGCGATAAACTGGCCGATATGCCAAAATCTTATCGGTTACCACCCGATTCATGATAAATCGGCCGATAAATCGGCATCTCGGATGATTTTTAGAACAGTGGTTCCTTGACTCCCTAGGATGTATTCATCCACTCTACTTGGCATCTCGTCCATGGATGGCATACCAGGTCGACATGCCCTTCTAATGTGAGACTGAGCATTTGGAGAAGGTAATGTTGTGATAGTGGATCTCACAAGATATTCACCTAGCTGCTCCGAACCTCTTACAGCTTCCTGCTCCCTGGAAGCTTTGTTTCTCTCCAAGGCCAACTCCCTCTCTCTTACACTTCTTCTATGGTACACTAGGGGATTGGCGATTATACGTTTTGGACGTATCAACCTACGCCAAGTACTACATGATGCACACACTGTCAACTTTACATCATGGAGGAGGAATATACTACTTTAATAACATCACTAGAGTAGCACATAGATTAATAGTGATACAAAGCTCATGATCACATAAAGATCACACCATGGGAGAGAGAGATGAACCACATAGCTACCGGTAGAGCCCTCAGCCTCGGGGGAGAACTACTCCCTCCTCATCATGGGAGACAGCAACGGCGATGAAGATGGCAAAAGTGTTCGGGAAAGTAGATACGTTTTGGACGTATCAACCTATGCCAAGTATTACATGATGCACACACTGTCAACTTTACATCATGGAGGAGGAATAGACTACTTTAATAACATCACTAGAGTAGCACACAGATTAATAGTGATACAAAGCTCATGATCATATAAAGATCACCATGTGAGAGAGAGATGAACCACATAGCTACCGGTAGAGCCCTCAGCCTCGGGGGCGAACTACTCCCTCCTCATCATGGGAGACAACAACGGCGATGAAGATGGCGGTGGTGTCGATGGAGATGACTCCGGGGGAAATTCCCTGTCCCGGCGGCGTGCCGGAACAGAGACTTCTGTCCCCCGAAACTTGTCTTCGCGATGGCGGCGGCTACGGAACTCTTCGTGGAATATGACTGGATGTGTTAGGGTTTTCGTGATGGAGAGAATATATAGGCGAAGGGGCGATGTCGGTGGAGTCCCGAGGGGCCCACACCACATGGCGGCGCGGCCAGGGGTGGGGCCGCGCCACCCTAGGGTGTGGCCGCCTCGTGGCTCCTCTTCGTCTCCTCTTCGGTGTTTTAGAAGCCTCCGTGGAAAATAAGACCGTAGGCTTTTGTTTCGTCCAATTCCGAAAATATTTCCTGTGTAGGATTTCTGAAACCAAAAACAGCAGAAAATAGGAACTGGCGCTTCGGCATCTTGTTAATAGGTTAGTGCCAGAAAATGCATCAAAATGATATAAAGTGTATGTAAAACATGTGAGTATTGTCATAAAACTTGCATGGAACATAAGAAATTATAGATACGTTTGAGACGTATCAAGCATCCCCAAGCTTAGTTCCTACTCACCCTCGAGTAGGTAAACGATAACAAGGATAATTTCTGAAGTGACATGCTACTATCATAATCTTGATCAATACTATTATAAAGCATATGAGATGAATGAAGTGATTCCAAGCAATGGTAAAGATGATGATTAAACAACTGAATCATATAGCAAAGACTTTTCATGAATAGTACTTTCAAGACAAGCATCAATAAGTCTTGCATAAGAGTTAACTCATAAAGCAATAGATTCTTAATAGAAGGTTCTAAAGCAACCCAAAGGAAGATTTAAGTTTCAGCAGTTGCTTTCAACTTTCAACATGTATATCTCATGGATAATTGTCAATACAAAGTAATATGATGAGTGCAAATAAGCAAGTATGTAAGAATCAATGCACACAGTTGACACAAGTGTTTGCTTCTAAGATGGAAAGAAGTAGGTAAACTGACTCAACATAAAGTAAAAGAAAGGCCCTTCGTAGAGGGAAGCAGGGATTACTCATGTGCTAGAGCTTTTTATTTTGAAAACATGGAAACAATTTTGTCAATGGTAGTAATAATTCATATGTGTTATGCATAAAACCTCCTATAAGTTGCAAGCCTCATGCATCGAATACCAATAGTGCTCGCACCTTGTCCTAGTTAGCTTGGACTTCCATGGATTATCATTGCATTACATATGTTTCAACCAAGTATCACAAAGGGGTACCCCTATGCCACCTGTACAAAGGTCCAAGGAGATAGATCGCATTTGATTTCTCAATTTTGATAGATCTCAACTTGAGGACATCCATACCGGGACAACATAGAAAACAAATAATGGACTCCTCTTTAATGCTTAAGCATTCAACAACAGATAATATTCTCATAAGAGATTTGAGGATTAATGTCCAAGCTGAAACTTCCACCATGATACATGGCTTTGATTGGCGGCCCAATGTTCTTCTCTAACAATATGCATACTCAAACCATTTAACTCATGGCAAATCTCCCTTACTTCAGACAAGACGAACATGCATATCAACTCACATGATATTCAACATAGGTGTAATAGGTTGATAGCGTCCCCAGAAACATGGTTACCGCTCAACAAGCAACTTATAAGAAATAAGATACATAAGAGACATATTCATCACCACAATAGTTTTTTAGGCTACTTTCCCATGAGCTATGTATTGCAAAGACAAGGAATGAAATTTTAAAGGTAGCACGCAAGCAATTTACTTTGGAATGGCAGCAAAATACCACATAATAGGTAGTTATGGTGGACACAAATGGCATAAGTTTTGGCTCAAGGTTTTAGATGCACGAGAAGCATTCCCTCTCAGTACAATGCTTTGGCTAGCAAGGTTGTTTGAAGAAAACACAAGTATGAACCGGTACAACAAAACTTACATAAGAACATATTGCAAGCATTATAAGACTCTACACTGTCTTCCTTGTTGTTCAAACACTTTACCAGAAAATATCTAGACTTTAGAGAGACCAATCATGCAAACCAAATTTCAACAAGCTCTATGATAGTTCTCCACTAAAATGTTTAAACTACATGATGCAAGAGCTTAAACATGATCTACTTGAGAACTCAAAACAATTGCCAAGTATCAAATTATTCAAGACAATATACCAATTACCACATGAAGCATTTTCTGTTTCCAACCAAATAGCAATAAACGAAGCGGTTTTCAACTTCGCCATGAACATTAAAAATAAAGCGAAGAACACAAGTGTTCAAATGAAAAAGCGGAGCGTGTCTCTCTCCCAAACAAGGTATGATCCAATTTATTCAGAGAACTAAGATAACAAAACGAAAATAAAAGCACACAGACGCTCCAAGTAAAGCACATAAGATATGACGGAATAAAAATATAGTTTCACTAGAGGTGACCTGATAAGTTGTTGATGAAGAAGGGGATGCCTTGGGCATCCCCAAGCTTAGATGCTTGAGTCTTCTTGAAATATGCAGGGATGAACCGCGGGGGCTTCCCCAAGCTTAGACTTTTCACTCTTCTTGATCATATTATATCATCCTCCTCTCTTGACCCTTGAAAACTTCCTTCACACCAAACTCAAAACAATCTCATTAGAGGGTTAGTGCATAATCAAAAATTGACATATTCAGAGAGGACACAATCATTCCCAACACTTCTGGACATTACCCAAGGTTACCTAAATTTAATGGAGCAAAGAAACCCATTCAAACACAGTAAAAGAGGCAATGCGAAATAAAAGGCAGAATCTGTCAAAACAGAACAGTCCGTAAAGACGAATTTTTTCGAGGCACTTAACTTGCTCAGATGAAGAAGCTCAAATTGAATGAAAGTTGCGTACATATCTGAGGAACACGCATGAATTTTCGAAGAATTTTTAGAGTCTCCTACAGAGAGATCTACTCAAATTCGTGACAGCTAAAAATCTGTTCCTGCGCAGAAATCCAAATCTAGTATCAACTTTACTATCAAAGACTTTACTTGGCACAACAATGCAATAAAATAAAGATAAGGAGAGGTTGCTACAGTAGTAACAACTTCCAGGACACAACAAAACAGTAGCAAAATAAAACATGGGTTATCTCCCAGGAAGTGCTTTCTTTATAGCCATTAAGATGGGCTCAGTAATTTTAATGATGCACTCGCAAAAAATAAGAGTTGAAGCAAAAGAGAGCATCAAAAGCAAGTATGAAACACTTTTAAGTCTAACCCACTTCCTATGAAAAGGAATCTTGTAAATAAAGAAGTCATGTAAGCATAATGCAATAAGCATAGAAAGGCAACGCAAGCGCAACTTCAAGATTCTCAACATAAAGAGGGGAAACTTAATATTATTAAGATGCATATAACCATGTTTCCCTCTCTCATAATAACTTTCAGTAGCATCATGAACAAACTCAACAATATAACTATCACATGAAACATTCTTATTCACATGCATAAAAGTATCATTACTCTCCACATAAGCATAATCAATTTTATTAGTAATAGTGGGAGTAAAACTATCACACCCATCATTGTAATTATCATAAATTGCAGGCATGGTATAATAAACTTTATCCTCCATAGTAGGTGGCACGAAAATATCACTATCATTATAATCATCATAAATGGGAGGCAAAGTATCATCAAAGAAAATTTTCTCCTCAAAACTTGGGGGACTAAAAATATCACAACCAGCTTCCCCAAGCTTAAATTCTTCCATAGCATTAGCAATAATAGTGTTCACAGAGTTCATGCTAATAACATTGCTACAACTATTTTGCAAACAAAGTTCCATGGGTTTTTTAATTCTCTCTTCAAACACATCATGTCCTAATTCAATATAAAGTTCATAAAGATCTCTAATTTTTTTGTTGTTTTCCATTAAGCCTAACTAGTGAAAATAAAAACAAGAAACAAAAAGATGCAATTGCAGGATCTAAAGGAAATAGCTTCGAGCACTCACACACCGGCAACAGTGCTAGGAAATAGCTTAGTAGTCAGAGGATGTGAATACATTTTACCTTACCTCCCCGGCAACGGCGCCAGAAAATAGCTTGATGTCTACGCACGCTTCTATTCCTGTAGACAGTGTTGGGCCTCCAAGAGCAGAGGTTTGTAGAACAGCAGCAAGTTTCCCTTAAGTGAATCACCCAAGGTTTATCGAACTCAGGGAGGTAGAGGTCAAAGATATCCCTCTCAAGCAACCCTGCAATTAAGATACAAGAAGTCTCTTGTGTCCCCAACACACCTAATACACTTGTCAGATGTATAGGTGCACTAGTTCGGCGAAGAGATAGTGAAATACAAGTAATATGGATGATTGTAAGTAGTAATTGCAATCTGAAATAAAAATGGCAGCAAGCAAACATGTAACAGAACTTGTTGGAAACGGTGTTTCAATGCTTAGAAACAAGGCCTAGGGATCATACTTTCACTAGTGGACACTCTCAACAATGATCACATAACTGAATGAATAAATAAATGCTAATCTCAAACACTCTCTTGTTGGATAACAAACACCATTCATCGTGTAGGGCTACAAGAGCACCCTCAAGCCGGAGTAAACAAGCTCCACAACTTCATAAAGGAATCACACACGATGCACACACTGTCATCGTCACACCGTGGAGAGTGAATCCAGAGTTCATATTAAAGTAACCTCTAGAGTGCATAATAGACCGTTGCAATTTAGACCGAGCGAATGAAGCCTGGTGACCGGGTGTATACGTGAGCACGCATCCATTGGTTGACACGTGTCACATCTAGCAATCCACTGTTACCATCATTGTTGGGTTAGCAAACCACATCAGCACTAATAACACTTCGCTAATGATTTCGCTAATAATTGGCGCTACCAATCATTGAAACGTGGGACCCGCAGCCCACGCCAAGTACGCTTAGCGATGGATAAGACAACGTCAAGGCAACAGATCCAATTGATAAGAACCGGATCTCAACGCAGATCATGTGGCATCTAGAGGGTGCTCACGTATACACCTAGTCACCAAATCCCCTCTCTTAGACCGAGTACTAACATAGCATACACACTGTCAACGATAGCTATGAAAGGGGAAATAGATCACATCAATACTATCATAGTAATAGTTAACTTCATAATCTACAAGAGATTACAATCATAACCTATGATGACCCACAAGTATAGGGGATCGCAACAGTCTTCGAGGGAAGTAAAACCCAATTTATTGATTCGACACAAGGGGAGCCAAAGAATATTTGTAAGCCTTAACAGCGGAGTTGTCAATTCAGCTGCACCTGGAAACAGACTTGCTCGCAAGAGTTTATCAGTAGCAACAATTTTATAGCAGTAACAGTAGTGAAATATCAGCAGCAGTGTAACAAAGACAGTAGTAGTGATTATAGTAAACAACAGGATTAAAATACTGTAGGCACAGGGATGGATGAACGGGCGCGGCATGGATGAGAGAACTCATGTAACAATCAAGGTAGGGCATTTGCAGATAGTAATAAAACAGTATCCAAGTACTAAATAACCATAGGCATGTGTTCCGTATATAGTCGTACGTGCTCGCAATGAGAAACTTGCACAACATCTTTTGTCCTACCAGCCGGCGGCAGCCGGGCCTCTAGGGAATCTACTGGTAATTAAGGTACTCCTTTTAATAGAGCACCGGAGCAAAGCATTAACACTCTGTGAACACATGTGATCCTCATATCACTGCCTTCCCCTCCGGTTGTTCCAATTTCTGTCACTTTGGGGCCTCGGGTTCCGGACAGCAATATGTGTATACAACTTGCAGGTAAGATCATAAAGCAATGAATATCATCATGAATTGATAACATGTTCAGATCTGAGATCATGGCACTCGGGCCCTAGTGACAAGCATTAAGCATAACAAGTTGCAACAATATCATAAAAGTACCAATTACGGATACTAGGCACTATGCCCTAACAATCTTATGCTATTACATGACCAATCTCATCCAATCCCTACCATCCCCTTCAGCCTACAGCGGGGGAATAACTCACACATGGATGGGGGAAGCATGGTTGGTTGATGGAGAGGCGTCGGTGGTGATGATGGCGATGATCTCCTCCAATTCCCCGTCCCGGCAGGGTGCCAGAACGGAGTTTTCTGGTCCCCAGACGGAGTTTCGCGATGGCGGCGGAGTTCTGGATGTCTTCTGGCATTTTTGTCTAACCCCCGTGCGTTTTTAGGTCGAAACCCTTAAGTAGTCCAGAGGGGGGCGTCAGAGGCTGGCCGAGGCGCCGCCACCATAGGCCGGTGCGGCCCAGGGGCCCACCGCGCCGCCTTGTGGGGTGGGCGCCTCGTGGCCCCCCTCCTTCTGGTCTTCTGGCTCCGTTAATCTTCTGTGAAAATAGGCCCATTGGAATTAATCTCGGGGATTTTCCTAAAAGTTGAGTTTCTACACAAAAACAAGACACCAGGGCAATTCTGCTGAAAACAGCGTTAGTCCGTGTTTGTTGTATCCAAAATACACAAATTAGAGGCAAAACAATAGCAAAAGTGTTCGGGAAAGTAGATACGTTTTGGACGTATCAACTCCCCCCAAGCTTAGCTTATTGCTTGTCCTCAAGCAATTCAGTTAACAACTGAGTGCGATAAAAGAACTTTCACGAACACATTTGTTCATATGATGTAAATATTCTCATGATATGGACAAGTACTTAGGCAATTCATAATAAGATACATGCAAATAAAGTCATCTAATAGCTATGTCAATCATGGAAAAGGTACTAACAAATTAATAATAAGCATCATGAATCATGTCTATCAGCAAGATTGCAATGTTCATAAAAGGATATGATAAAGTGGTATCTCTCTTGCCCGTATTTGTATAGCAAAACATAAATGCGCGGGCACCTTCGAAGTTGATGGAAAGACTGGAAGTAGAGATTATCAAAGATAAAAGCATCAAAGTTATACCACAGTTAATCACATTTTGGGACAAGCATATTGTACTAAGAATGACAATTGTGCTCTCAAGAAGGTGCTCAAAGAAAGGATGGCGACTCAATGTAAAAGTAAAAGATTGACCCTTCGCAGAGGGAAGCAGGGATTAACATGCGCTAGAGCTTTTCATTTTTAAAACAGGAGTAAAATTATTTTGAGAGGTGTTTGTTGTTGTCAACGAATGGTAGTGGACACTCCAACTACCTCGTCAACCAGACTTTCAAGAGCGGCTCCCATGAAGGACGTTATCTCTACCAGCAAGGTAAATCATCCCTCTTCTCTTTTGTTTACACACGTACTTTAGTTTCATTATGGATGACACTCCCCCCAACCTTTGCTTACACAATCCATGGCTAACCGAATCCTCGGGTGCCTTCCAACATTCACATACCATGGAGGAGTGTCTATTTGCAAATTAAGTTGCTTACTGATAAATCAGGGCAAAACATGTGAAGAAAATTATTGATGAAAGTTAATTAATTGGGGCTGGGAACCCCGTTGCCAGCTCTTTTTGCAAAATTATTGGATAAGCGGATGTGCCACTAGTCCATTGGTGAAAGTCTGTCAGGAGTAAATGACAAGGTTGAAAGATAAAACACCACATACTTCCTCATGAGCTATAAAACATCGACACAAATTGAGAAGTATTTTGAAGGTTTAAAGGTAGCACATGAGAATTTACTTGGAATGGTTTGAAATGCCATGCATAGGTATTTATGGTGGACACTTTGGAATAACTTGGTTTTCAGGGGTTTGGAAGCACGAGCAGCGTTCCCGCTCAGTACAAGTGATGGCTAGCAATAGACTGGGAAGCGACAATCAAGAGAGCAATAACTGTCATAATCATGCTTGCGACAAAATAAATTAACAGAGGCATAAAAGTGATACAAGAACTCTGAGGCAAAGTAAATCATCGAGGCTTAATTGACTTTTGTTCAGTCATATGCATGCGTGAGCATGTGCCAAGTCGATTCAAGTGAATTATTCAGAGGAGGATACCACAATGTCATACCTATCTACGAATAAAACAACGCAAGCAAATATTTATGATATGCTACTCATATTAATAAATTGGAGCTAAACACGAGAGATCATGAACTACTAGACTTTCTTAAATGACATATACCTCACATGAACCAACTAAGCATGCTCACATGGATGAGTATATGTACAAAAATGAAAACAAATAGAGTTCATACCAGCCTCTCACCACAATCGAGTTGTCGTAGATCGTCATTATTGCCTTTCACTTGTGTAGCTTGAATAATATGGAATGAAAACCAAGCTCCAGCCACCAGAGACAGCTGAACTCCATAATGAACTTTAAAAAACCAAAGAAGAACAACAAATGTTTTTGGTGTTTTCGAATTGGAGACAAGAACAAAGGAAACAAGCAAACAAAGCAAAATCTTTTTGGATTTTCTTATAGCAAACCAACGATAGCAAATAAAGCAAAATAGGAACAAGAAACCAAAATAAACAAATGGTAAAGAGAAACAACAGAAATATTTTTGGTCTTTTTGTGTTTTAGGAAAGAAACAAAGCAAAAACAAGAAAATGAAAACTAAAAGAGTCACATAAACACAAAGTAGCAGAAATTCGTCAAACTTGACAGCAGTACAGTAATCTATTTTTACGAAAATCTTCCGCTGCTCAACTCGAAAAGTGCTCAACTAATGAAAGTTAGATAATAATCTGGGGAACATGCACAAAAATTGGCTTCGCAAAATAACGTTCTGGCTGTTTTTGGGATTTTTTTTGGTATCATTCTAGAATCTGTTTTCAAACAGCATTTCCCCAAATATCATCTCCCTCTTATTAGAAACCACCTTAAGAAGCTAAACAAGTATGTACAAGTATCCGGCAATTGTAATATGCAATGAATGAGTGATGCCGGTATACCTCCCCCCAAGCTTAGGCTTTTTGCCTAAGTGGAGATCAATCCCATGGTGCCCATGAAGTGGCACCTCCGTAGTATGACGAAGAAGGATCCTGTTCTGGGTATGTGCTGGAAGACGCACCAGGATACGTGACGGTGTACCCGTAGGAGGGCTCGGCGTCCTCGGAGTCATGCTGCTGGTGGAAACCATGTATCCCCCTGCTCATCCACCTCCTCCTTAGAGCGCGACCACGGTCTCCTGTGAACACTGAACAAATCGGCCTGCGGCAAAGGGATTTTCCTCTATCCCCGTCAATAAACAACATTTTATAGACAATATTTTCTAAACTAGAGTCAGTTGTGACAAATTGGTGACTCTTCATAGCAGCAATATCAAGCCTTATAGGAGTTAATTTCTCATCAGTAGGATCAAGAGGAAGATCTAGATATGCCATAATACGTGAGGCAACAATTCCTCCAAAAATAGGCGCCTTATTGGATAAACGACGAGCAACAAGAGCACCAAGATGATAAGGTGTATTTCCAGCAAGTGCAGCAACTAGAAAAGCAAGATGATAACTAGAAATATTGCTAGTGTTCTCCCTACCAAGAATGCTAGTAGCAAGATAGTAAGCGAAATATCTAATGGCAGGGAGTTGAATGTTTCTTATCTTGCCGCGCTGAATGGTGCGGCTATCATCATTGGTAACTTCTCGATAGAGCTCCGTCAAAGCCTTGGGGCTTTTCTTGATCTTCTTCACTGTACCTACAGGAGTAATATCCAATGCAGCACAAAAATCCATCAACTTCATAGTAATAGGCCTATCATAAATCCTAAATGTAACTGATGGTATGAAGTGTGTGTTGTTGAACTTAAAGCTTTCAACAACGATTTTAGTTAGCATGTAGTATTGACTCCTCTCATCTTCCATATAGGTAGATAAGCCCACATTATTGATGAGGAACAAGAAGTCATCAAGCAGCCCTGCATTACGCAAAAAGTCATAGCATGGAAAGGATGAAGCATTAGGAACTCCATTATCCTCTTCAACTTCGAAGCTCGGTGCGATGACATCCTCATTATAGGATCGTCTAATTCGAGTGGCTGCCCTTGAGGGCCTCCCCGTGCTTGTCGTCTCTCTTTCGAACACTTCTCCAAAAGTATGGTTATGCATCTTCCTTTTCTGAAATTTTTCAACAAACATTATAAAAGTTGATTTGGAGACATATAATGAGGGAAACTAGTATAGGAACTTGGTAGAGTACTAAACATGCATCAAAGCTAATTTTTACAACTTAGAACAAGCATGCAAGCTCACTTAACATGTTACCTACAATAGCAAAATACTCAAGATATACTCAACCAAATAAAATTCTATTTGGATAATCGGAGGAGTCACATACCGGAGAGCAAATGTGCCAAATTTCAGACAGAAATCTGGGCTGAGCAAAGAGATCGAGAAATCCTGAGCTCTTGAGCAAAAACGCGAGTGAGAGAAAGTTGGTACGAGTTTTTCGGGAGAGAGAGTAGAATGGGAGGAAGAGATGACTTAGGGCCTCTTTGTTTGGGCTGGCTATGGCTGGCTGTGGCTGGCTGTGGTGATGTGCAGGGAAAGCTGCTGTGTAGAAGAAGCTGCTTTTTTCAGTGTTGATCTTTGGTAACTTGGTTGGCTGTTTAGCTGTGAACTGAGGAATTGTCAAAAACACCCTAAAAGTAATGTATAATTGCAGATGTACATGTAACAAATAACATATGGATTATTGAAATACACATGTGAATATAGTTTTAGCGAAAACACATATCCCACATTTCCAAACATTCATCGGATTCCGTAACATAGGTCACCACAAACATGATTTTTCAACATACATATGCAATAAACAGATCCCTAATTTTTACAATAATGACCCTGCAAAGAATTGGGGGAAAAGCAGTCGGGTCCAGCAGGTCTTCTCCACGCACATGAGCACAACGAATTTCAGTAGTGCAGGCAAGAATTATATTAAGGAACGAGGATTAGCTATGTCAAACGAGAGCTATCTTGTCCCAATCGAATCTAGCAACTAGTTAGTCCCAAACGAGCAGCCCGATTCCGAGCAGTGAAGCGGGCGTGGCCGCCGGCGACACGGCCGATGTTGCTGCTCCCATCGCTCCTAGCTAGTCCCAAATGAGCAAGTAGCTAGTCCCACCGATGCTGCTCCCATAGCTGTTATCCACGCGCGAAGGTGATCGGCCCGATTTGATGCGGTAAGTCAGCGGAAACCAGCCAGAGATAGAAGGTTGCCGGCGGGGGACGATGGAAGCGGAGGGTTGTCGGCGGGAGTGATTGCGGTGATGGATTTCGCCGGCGGAGGTAGGCCGGAGCGGCAGGCCGTAGGGGTGGCTGCGTGCGGGAATCCGATCGCCCAATCTCACTTTCCTTCGCTCGCTCCAGACGTGAAAAAGAAAGAAAAAGGTAGCTGGGGAGGAAAGAAGAAAAGACACGGGGGTACGGGTATTTTGCTTCTCACAGTTCGGCTCCGCGGTGGCAGTTTGGCTGTAATTTTATTTAAGGAAATGGGCAATGAGTGGGTACCGTTTCGAGAGCTGAGGAAAAAGCTCGGGAAGCTCCTCTCACCCGTGCTTTTTTATCTGTACGGGGAGGGGACCTGCTTTTGGAAAAGCTCACAGCAAAGCCCACCCGTTTGTTTGGTTTGTCCTACTTTTTTCTGTGGAAAGCACATAAAAGCCCAAACAAAGAGGCCTTTAGTGGGGCAAGGAGGGGCCCACACCACAGGGTGGCGCTCCCCCCTCCTTGGCCGCGCTGGCTCATGGGGGGCAGCCCTGGGGTGCCCCACTGGTCAGCCCCAGGCACTCCCAGGTTGCTCTTCAAAAAATAAGACCAACGGTATAATTTTTGTAAATTTTTGAAAACTTTGAAAAATGCACATTTTTGGGTGTTAAAATTATTATTACAGGGCAGAAAAAGATTTTTCAAACCTCTAAACAACTAAAGCATCTTGCAAAACAAGTAGTGCTACAGCAATTAAAACAAGTGGAGGAAGAAAGAAATGTTGTTTAGCTCCTCTATGCATATAGAATGTACTTGTTAACAAGGTTGATCAAGTCTTGCCACCAAATAAATTTTACATGACATAAGAAGAAATAAACCTCAAATCAATCATGTTACCTTGTATTGAATTGATATGGATCCAATCATAATATTTTGATATCCTTCTTTAGGCTCATATATAGGACAATCAATAACTCCCACTTTGATAGTTCTCACATTAGAAATTGTATTAACTCCACATACTTTATCAATCCTCTTGCGAAAATAAACAGTATGCTCCTTGTCATCAACATTGAAAGTAACTTTTCCTTTATTGCAATCAATAACAACCCCTGCAGTGTTAAGAAAAGGTCTTCCAAGAATAATAGACATATTATCATCTTCAGGCATTTCCAACACAACAAAATCAGTTAATATTAAGCAATTATTAGTAACTTGAACAGGAACATCCTCACATATACCAACAGGAATAGCAGTAGATTTATCAGCCATTTGCAAAGATATATCAATTGGTATCAACTTATCCAAATAGAGTCTCTTATAAAGAGAAAAAGGCATAACACTAACACCTGCTCCCAAATCACATAGAGCAGTTCTAACATAATTATTCTTGATGGAACAAGAAATAGTCGGTATACCTGGGTCGCCCAGCTTCTTTGGAACTTTGCCATTGAAAGAGTAATTAGCAAGCATAGTGGAAATCTCCTCATTACGAATTTTCCTTTTGTTAGTGACAATATCCTTCATATACTTTGAATAAGGAGGCAATTTAATAGCATCAGTCAAAGGGATTTGCAAGAACAAAGGTTTCATCCAATCACAAAATTTATTATAGTGTTCTTCTTCCTTTGATTTTAGTTTCTTAGCAGGAAAAGGCATTTGCTTTTGAACCCAAGGTTCCCTTTCATTACCATGTTTCTTAGCAATAAAATCTTCTTTAGTATACTTTTTATTTTTAGCATGCTTTTCAGGTTCATCTTCAACCTCTTTTTTATCAGAAGCATCATTCTTATCATTATCTTTATCATCTTCATTACCACTTTCAGTTTCAGCATCAGAAAAGAAATACTATTAGGATCGTTAACAGGCTCAGAGGATTCTACAACAGTTTTATGTTTCTTCTTCTTTTTCTTAGAAGGAGCACTAGTTTCAGTTCGTTGAGAATCTTGTTCAACTCTTTTGGGATGCCCCTCAAGATATAGAGGATCCTGAGTAGAAACACCACCTCTAGTTGTTACTTCATAAGCATGTTTTTCTTTAGAACTATTTTTTAACAAGTCATTTTGCACTTTAGTGAGTTGATCAATTTGAGTTTGAACCATATGAAAATGTTTAACAAGCATCTTAACATCATTGGAGGTTCTCTCCACAATATCATGCAATTTACTAATACCGTGAGAATTTTCCATTAAATGATTCTCTACTCTCATATTAAAATTATCTTGCTTAACAATATAATTATCAAACTCATCTAAACATTGAGCAGGAGGTTTTGAGTACGGAATATCTTCCCTACTAAAGCGTTGAAGAGAATGTACCTCAATCATGGATGAAGGGGGAGTTATTTTACATAAATCTTCTATGGGAGGTAAATTCTTCACATCTTCATATTTAATACCTTTCTCCTTAAGAGATTTCTTGGCTTCCCTCATATCTTCATCATTTAATTTAATCAAACCCCTCTTCTTCAATATTGGTGTTGGGGTTGGTTCAGGTGTAGTCCAATCATCATGATTTCAGCCTATTCTAGCCAATAATTCTTCAGCTTCGTCTGGAGTTCTTTTCCTGAAAACACAACCAGCACAACTATCCAGGTATGCCCTCGACTCAATGGTTAGTCCACTATAAAATATATCAAGTAAATCATGCTTTTCCAGATCATGTCCAGGCTGAGCTCTGATAAGAGAGCAAAACCTTGCCCAAGCTTAAGGCAATTTCTCTCCATCTTCCTGGTCAAAACTATAAATTTTCTGCAAAGCAATATGTTGAGCACTAGCAGGAAAGTATTTCCGAAAGAAAACATCAAGCAAACCACTTGGACTATCAATAGAATCAGGAGGCAAACTATTATACCAAGTTTTAGCATCATCCTTTAATGACAAAGGAAAAAATTTAGCAACAAAATAAGTGCGCTTCTTGGTATCATCAGAAAACAAGCTACTCAGAGTAGACAACTCAATCATGTGTTCTACAGCACTTTCTTTTTCAGTACCGCAAAAAAGTGTTTTCTCAACAATAGATATATGAGATAGATCAAGGGAAAAATCATAATCCTTATCCTTAATGTTTATAGGAGATGTGGCAAATTTAGGATCAGGAGATAGAATCAAGAAGCTTTTTAATATTACTTGCATCAGTAGTAGCATTGCATTTATTAATAAAATCATCATCAAGTTCCACATAATCTTCATCAAGATCATCACTAGAGTATTCAACAGACTCAGGTGAATTAATAGGTGTAACAATATTTTCATTAGGAATTTCAGTATTTTCAATTTGTCTAGACCTAGCAATTGTAGCATCTAGAAAAGATCCTAACGAACCACTATCATCAAGCACAGCAGAAGCATCATTAAAATTATAAGAAGAATTTTCAGATTCAGCAGAAGTACCAGCATGTGAAGCTTGTGGTGGTGAAACAAGTTGACTTATCACAGATGGTGAATCAAGAGCAGCAGAGGTACTCAGAGTTGTACCTTTTCTTGTAGTGGATGGTAATATGGCGACTTTAGTATCGCGAGGTTTACCCATGATGGAGAATTTGCAACGAACAATATCAATCCAAGTGAACTTGCAAATAAAGCTATGCTCCCCGGCAACGGCGCCAGAAAATAGTCTTGATGACCCACAAGTATAGGGGATCGCAACAGTCTTCGAGGGAAGTAAAACCCAATTTATTGATTCGACACAAGGGGAGCCAAAGAATATTTGTACGCCTTAACAGTGGAGTTGTCAATTCAGCTGCACCTGGAAACAGACTTGCTCGCAAGAGTTTATCAGTAGCAACAGTTTTATAGCAAGAGTGAGTGAAATATCGATGCTTGATGTAACAAAGACAGCAGTAGTGATTATAGTAAACAACAGGATTAAAATACTGTAGGCACAGGAATGGATGAACGGGTGCTGCATGGATGAGAGAACTCATGTAACAATCAAGGTAGGGCATTTGCAGATAG
Organism: Lolium perenne; assembly: GCF_019359855.2. Lineage (NCBI taxonomy): Eukaryota > Viridiplantae > Streptophyta > Magnoliopsida > Poales > Poaceae > Lolium > Lolium perenne. The sequence goes on along the minus strand of NC_067250.2, from coordinate 7,358,881 downwards.
TAATAAACAATATCCAAGTACTAAATAACCATAGGCATGTGTTCCGTATATAGTCGTATGTGCTCGCAATGAGAAACTTGCTCAACATCTTTTGTCCTACCAGCCGGTGGCAGCCGGGCCTCTAGGGAATCTACTGGTAATTAAGGTACTCCTTTTAATAGAGCACCAAAGCAAAGCATTAACACTCCGTGAACACATGTGATCCTCATATCACCGCCTTCCCCTCCGGTTGTCCCAATTTCTGTCACTTTGGGGTCTCGGGTTCCGGACAACAATATGTGTATACAACTTGCAGGTAAGATCATAAAGCAATGAATATCATCATGAATTGATAACATGTTCAGATCTGAGATCATGGCACTCGGGCCCTAGTGACAAGTATTAAGCATAACAAGTTGCAACAATATCATAAAAGTACCAATTACGGATACTAGGCACTATGCCCTAACAATCTTATGCTATTACATGACCAATCTCATCCAATCCCTACCATCCCCTTCAGCCTACAGCGGGGGAATTACTCACACATGGATGGGAGAAGCATGGCTGGTTGATGGAGAGGCGTCGGTGGTGATGATGGCGATGATCTCCTCCAATTGCCCGTCCCGGCAGGGTGCCAGAACGGAGTTTTCTGGTCCCCAGACGGAGTTTCGCGATGGCGGCGGAGTTCTGGATGTCTTCTGGCAATTTCGTCTAACCCCCGTGCGTTTTTAGGTCGAAACCCTTAAGTAGTCTAGAGGGGGGCGTCGTAGGCTGGCCGAGGCGCCGCCACCATAGGCCGGCGCGGCCCAGGGGCCCACCGCGCCGCCTTGTGGGGTGGGCGCCTCGTGGCCCCCCTCCTTCTGGTCTTCTGGCTCCGTTAATGTTCTGTGAAAATAGGCCCATTGGAATTAATCCCGGGGATTTTCCTGAAAGTTGAGTTTCTGCACAAAAACAAGACACCAGGGCAATTCTGCTGAAAACAGCGTTAGTCCGTGTTAGTTGTATCCAAAATACACAAATTAGATGCAAAACAATAGCAAAAGTGTTCGGGAAAGTAGATACGTTTTGGACGTATCAACCTACGCCAAGTACTACATGATGCACACACTGTCAACTTTACATCATGGAGGAGGAATAGACTATTTTAATAACATCACTAGAGTAGCACATATATTAATAGTGATACAAAGCTCATGATCACATAAAGATCACACCATGGGAGAGAGAGATGAACCACATAGCTACCGGTAGAGCCCTCAACCTCGGGGGAGAACTACTCCCTCCTCATCATGGGAGACAGCAACGGCGATGAAGATGGCGGTGGTGTCGATGGAGATGACTCCGGGGGGCAATTCCCCGTCCCGGCGGCGTGCCGGAACAGAGACTTCTGTCCCCCGAAACTTGTCTTCGTGATGGCGGTGGCTACGGAACTCTTCGTGGAATATGACTGGATGTTTTAGGGTTTTCGCGACAGAGAGAATATATAGGTCAAGGGGCGATGTTGGTGGAGACCCTAGGGTGTGGCCGCCTCGTGGCTCCTCTTCGTCTCCTCTTCGGTGTTCTGGAAGCCTCCGTGGAAAATAAGACCGTGGGCTTTTGTTTCGTCCGATTCTGAGAATATTTCCTGTGTAGGATTTCTGAAACCAAAAATAGCAGAAAACAGGAACTGGCGCTTCGGCATCTTGTTAATAGGTTAGTGCCGGAAAATGCATCAAAATGATATAAAGTGTATGTAAAACATATGAGTATTGTCATAAAACTAGCATGGAACATAAGAAATTATAGATACGTTTGAGACGTATCAGTTATTTAAGGACCTTTTGTCCCGGTTTTAGGCTCAAACCGGGAAAAAAGGGTCTGAGGCCTTTTGCAGCCTGGTGGCAGCCCTTTTTGTCCCGATTTGAGCCTAAAACCAGGATAAAAGGGCCCGGCCTATATATACAGCCAACCCCCCCATTCTCCCTACATTTTTTTCCTTGGTGGAAGGTGGAGGTTTCTGCTAGGTATTTTTTCTTCATGTGCACAAGAGGTGTTTGATGGAATGTTTGCGAGAACGATGCCACTTGAGCTTATTTAATAAGATTTCTCCTCTTTTTTGTTTCCAAGTGTTCTAAAAGGTTAGCAACTATTTTCTCATCTAGACCGCAGTACTAATTTTAGTATGGCAATTGTGTTTGATATATAATTATATGTATGGTGCAAATGAGCCATCCATGGATGTACGGTAACCGATGCGATCCCGCTTTCTGAGAGGGCGTGAAATCTTTCTTGCTTGTGGCCGAGGCCAACAAGGGGCGGGGAGGTTTTATTTGTTGTCCATGTTTAGAATGTCGGAATGAGAAGGATTACTCTTCCTCGAGAGACATTCAGAGCCACCTGCTTCGGGGCGGATTCATGTCCGGCTATAATGTTTGGACCAAACACGAAGAAGAAGGGGTTATGGTGGAAGACGACAATGAAGAAGATAACGATGACAACTACCAATCTATGTTCTCTAAATACGGTGATACCACAATGCAAGACAATGAAGAAGAAGGAGGCGAAGAATGGGCACCAGATGAGCCTGCTGATGATCTTGGTCGGGCCATTTCTGACGCGAAGCGAGACTCTGACACAGATAATGAGAGGTTGCAGTTCGACAAGATGTTAGAGGACCACAAATTTTTTTTGTACCCAAGTTGCGAAGATGGGCAGAAAAATCTAGGTAGCATATTGGAATTGCTGAAATGGAAGGCAGAGACCGATGTGACTGCCTCGGGATTTGAAAAATTGCTGGTAATACTGAAGAAGATGCTTCCAAGATAGAATGAAGGGATTTCTATTTCTGTGCCCTCGGGTCCTTAGTTGTGCTCAGTTTTCCCCAGCTCCTTAGTTTTTCCTCAGTTTTCCCCAAGACCTTGTGTGAAAACCGCAGAAGGAGCAGAAGCAGCTCGGACGGCAGGATTCCGTTAAGTTGACCGTTCCGTGCTGACGAGTGGGGTCGTGTCGTTTGTGGGGCCGCATCGTGTGGGGCTGGTAGGAAGGAACCGCGTGGGACAGGACGAGACCATGTTTGTGTGGCAGTAGCGTGTGTGGCCGTAGCGTGTGGGGCCGTAGCGTGTGGAGCCGTGTGGGTCCGGGACGTGGGCACGAGTGGTTTCTGTCTCTTTCGCCCAGATTAGCAGTTTTCAATGTACCTTTTTCCTCTCTCTCGCTCGATTTCATTCATATTTGATAGCCCAAATTGGTAGCAAATCTAGAGCAGCTTCTCCTTCTGTTTTTTAACGACATTCATTTCTTTATGCCTTCGTTTTTACCCAATCAGGTAGGAAATCTAGGGCACAAATCCAGAAAAAATATAGGATAAGCTGCATACAGCAGCCAACATAGCATAGATATGTTCACGACAGATCCAACAGTAGTACCGATAGAACCCTACAACATAAGCTACATTTTACATGAATTTAAGCTACTCTACAGATAGAGCAGTTACATACAGAGAGTGCAGTAGGCATGTTCAACGCCTCCAGGTTGCGCCTGTGACTCGCCTGGAGGTTGCGCAGGTGAATCCCAAGTGCTTTGTGTTTGGCCATGAACGCATCCACGTTCACCATCGTTCCAACTCTAGCGCCGCATCTGCCAATGGATTCAGCATGGTTCACCAGGCAGTTGAAGTCGGTGGCGCGGAGCTTCCTGTTGCAGAAGGGGCACTTGTAAATGCCTCGAGCAAAGGGGCCATCGTAATGGCCGGACTGCAGCCTCCTGAGGACGTGACGAGTCTTAGTGTGGAAGGACTCGTCGTCACTGTCGACGTCGCTGCTCTGCACCTGTCACGTAGCACCAAAGATCGTGCAAAAAAACGGAGTCAATTGCAACGATGATGGAACAGAGAGTGAACAAAGATCATGCATGATAATATGGGCTCGAAAAAAAGAGGTAGCCTCAGTTACATTGGACACACTTATATCCAGGATTTGAGTCAGTAAACCAAAGATCATGCACAACAAATTTGTACACACCAATTGTTTACTGACCAAACCCTGAATCAATTTGTGCCCAAATATTCATCATCATCGGCACAAATCTTAAACAAAAGCAAATCACAAGCACTAATAACACAAGATCTAACACAAAAGGATTGAACTAGGGAACAGACGCACCCTAATAACGTTAGATCTAACACAAATGGATTGAACTAGGAACAGACGAACCCTAATAACGCTAGATCTAACATAAAAGGATTGAAATGGGATAAAAACAAGGGAGCAAAGGGTTACCTCCGGCTCGTCGTCGACGATGCTAGTGTCGTAGGGGTTCTCCGGCGCGACGTACGGCGTTGGTTCGTACGGGTCCCAAGCGACGGGGGCCTGGACGGTGGCGGCGGCCGATTCGCCGGCGGCTGATGCGCCGGCAGCTACGTTGGAAGCAGCGACAGGGGCCTGGACGGGGGTAGCGGCCGATGCGCCGGCGGCTGATGCGCCGACAATGGGCATCTCATTCTTCTCCATCGCCGGCGGTTTTCGTCGGGGTTTTTTCTTCCGTTGTGGAGAAGATGATGGGACAGGAGAGGCGGTTGCAGTGAGAAAGTGCGTCGAGGGAGAGAGAAAGGGCTCTATAAAGACGAAGGTGGCGTGTACCGCAACACGCGTCCGCTATGCACGGCTGCAGCGTGCACCGCGACACGAGTCTAACCCTGGGACGTCTGGTGTACTCAGTTATAACCTCGGGCCTTATACAAAATTTTTATCTGTACTCAGTTTTCCCCTCGAGTACTTAGACTGGCAAGTGCAATATACTCAGTTTTACCCTCAAGTAGCTAGTCAACTGATACGTCTCCAACGTACCTATAATTTCTGATGTTCCATGCTTGTTTTATGACAATACTTACATGTTTTGCTTGCACTTTATAATGTTTTTATGCATTTCCCGGAACTAACCTATTAACGAGATGCCGAAGGGCCAGTTGCTGTTTTCTGTTGTTTTTGGCTCCAGAAAGGCTGTTCGGGCAATATTCTCGGAATTCGACGAAATCAACGCCCAGAACCTTATTTTTCCCAGAACCTTCCAGAAAGTCAGAGGGGGACCAGAGGGGAGCCCTGGGGGCCCCACACAACAGGGCCGCGCGGGCTCCACCCTGGCCGCGCCGGCCTAGTGTGAGTAGGTCCCGTGGCCCCTCTGACCCCGACTCTTCGCCTATAAGACCCCTTTCGACCTAAAAACGCGATACGAATTGACGAAACTCCAAAAAGACTCCAGGGGCGCCGCCGCCATCGCGAAACTCCATTTCGGGGGACAGAAGTCTCTGTTCCGGCACCCTGCCGGGACGGGGAAGTGCCCCCGGAAGCCATCTCCATCGACGCCACCGCCTCCATCATGCTCCGTGAGTAGTTCCCCCATGGACTACGGGTTCTAGCTGTAGCTAGTTGGTACTCTCTCCCCCATGTACTTCAATACAATGATCTCATGAGCTGCCTTACATGATTGAGATTCATCTGATGTAATCGGTGTTGTGTTTGTTGGGATCCGATGGATTGTTACATTATGATTAGTCTATCTATAAAGTTTGTGAAGTTATTGTTGCTGCAATCTTGTTGTGTTTAATGCTTGTCACTAGGGCCCGAGTGGCATGATCTTAGATTTAAGCTCTATACTTATTGCTTAGATTGTACTACCTCTGGACAGAATTAATTGACGCAACAACCTACTAATCACATGCGTGAGCAACTCTCCCTCCGCGTCGATTAAATCCGACCGGAGGGAGTATCTACAAGTTGTATGCACATGTCTATGTCCGGAACCAAAGGCCCCAAAGTGACAGAAATAGGGACAACTGGAGGGGAAAGCTTAGATATGAGGATCACATGTTTTCACAGAGTGTTAATACTTTGCTCCGGTGCTCTATTAAAAGGAGTACCTTAATTTCCAGTAGATTCCCTAGAGGCCCGGCTGCCACCGGCTGGTAGGACAAAAGATGTTGTACAAGTTTCTCATTGCGAGCACGTATGACTATATATGGAAAACATGCCTACATGATTAATAATCTTGATGTTCTGTCTTAATGCTATTTCAATCCTATCAATTGCCCAACTGTAATTTGTTCACCCAACACTTGTTATTGGAGAGTTACCACTAGTGTAGATAGCTGGGAACCCCGGTCCATCTCTCATCATCATATACTCGTTCCTACATGTCATTGGAAGTAGTATCAACTATTTTCTGGTGCCATTGCTCTCATATTACTGCTATCGTCATTGTATCACATTACTGCGCTCATATTATCACGCTTTCACATCACCCCTGTTACTAGTGCTTTTCCAGGTGCAGCTAAATTGACAACTCAGTTGTTAAGGCTTATAAGTATTCTTTACCTCCCCTTGTGTCGAATCAATAAATTTGGGTTTTACTTCCCTCGAAGACTGTTGCGATCCCCTATACTTGTGGGTTATCAAGACTATTTTCTGGCGCCGTTGCCGGGGAGGCATAGCTCTACTCATAAGTTCACCTGGGGAGTACACTCCACCTCTCTCTCTCTGTTTTATTTTATTTTGTTTTGCCTAGTTTACTTTTGTCTAGTTTATTTGTGCTTAGTTTATTTCTGTCTAGTATTATTTTGCTTAGTTTACTTTTGTCTAGTTTATTTTTGTCTTGTTTTATTTTTCCTATATACCCAAAAATCCATAAAATTTGAAAAACCAAAAAATTAAAAACTGTTGTTATGGAAGAACCCACAACCTATTTGGAGCTTATTGAATTATATAATAATTATAGAGAATCAAGAACAGGTAAAGTTATGAGTGCTGTGATAGAAAAACTGAATACAATTGCTAAAATCTTGCTTAAACGCCATGATATAAACTGTTGCTCTCAACAGGATACTAAACATCTTAAATTTCAATGTGGCTTTAGTGAGGAAGTTTTAATTAAGAACTATAATTGGAATAGCTATATTCATCTTGGGTTCGAAGAGGTAGAACAATTTTTCATATTTATGGGAGCCTCTGAGATAGAATCCTTCATGTCTAAAAATTATGAAACTTGTGCTGTTTGTAAGGACCTTAAAGATTATGTCTCTTCTATCCTTAATTTTTGCATAGAAAGTTACAGCAGTAATCCTTATATCATTGATTATAAAGAGAGACTCATTAATGCACAAGAATGCACTCACAATTTACAGGAACCATTGGAAGAAGAAATTGATGAACCTAAAAGCGCATTGGATGAAAAAGAGGAGGAAATTGATGAACCTAAAAGCTTATTGGATGAAAAAGAAGAGGAGAGTGATGAACAAAAGGAGGAAGAATGGATTAGCTACCCATGCCGACCTTCTAATGAGAGTAACTCTTTATCTCTTACACTATTTGATTGTCCTCCATGTTTACCAAAGGAGAATGGATGTTATGTTCCTGTGGATTCTCTTGAAATATTCCCTATGAGTAAAACTTGTGAGAATAATTATGCTCCTGTTATTTATGATAATCCATGCTACTTTGATAAATCTTATGATAATGCTTTGTTTGTGCCTGATGTCGAAATGCATGGTACTAAAGAGTTTTGCTTGGCAAATGTTTATGATAAATCTCTAGATGATGGTCCTATGTTACTTGATAATATTAATTATACCACTAATGAAAATGGGATTGGAAAGGTCTTGACTTTATCTAGGAGTCCCATATCTCTTGAGAATGATCAATCACCTTGTTATATTATTGATAAAAGTGGATTCGAAAGTTTTAATCCCACTATTTTTAAGCTTGATAAAAATTATGTGTTTATGGATCATGAAAAGTATGCTGCATGTGATAGTTATATTGTTGAGTTTATCCACGAAGCTACTGAAAATTATTATGAGAGAGGAAAATATGGTTGTAGAAATTTGCATGGTACTAAAACACCTCTCTATATGCTGAAAATTTTGAAGTTACTCTTGTTTTATCTTCTTATGCTTGTCACTTTGTTCTTCATGAATTTATTTGTGTACAAGATTCCTATGCATAGGAAGTGGGTTAGACTTAAATGTGTTTTTAATTTGCTTCTTGATGCTCTCTTTTGCTTCAACTTTTATTTCTTGCGAGTGCATCATTAAAATTGCTAAGCCCATCTTAATGGCTATAAAGAAAGCACTTCTTGGGAGATAACCCATGTGTTTATTTTGCTACTGTTTTGTTGTGTTTTGGAAGTTGTTACTACTGTAGCAACCTCTCCTTATCTTTATTTTATTGCAATGTTGTGCCAAGTGAAGTCTCTAATAGAAGGTTGATGCTAGATTTGGATTTCTGCGCAGAAACAGATTTCTTGCTGTCACGAATCTGGGTATGATTCTCTGTAGGTAACTCATAAAAATCTGCCAATTTACGTGAGTGATCCTCAGATATGTACGCAACTTTCATTAGTTTTGAGTTCTCTGATTTGAGCAACGGAAGTACCTCTTAAAAATTCGTGTTTACTGGCTGTTCTGTTTTGACAGATTCTGTCTCTGTTTTTTGCATTGTCTCTTGTGGACTTTAAGTGAGGCTTTCTAGACGTGGAGAGCTGTAGCTAATGTTTTATTGAGTTCTTGCAATGTGTCACTACAGGACTAAGGTGGATTAAAGTTTTTTGAGTACTAACCCCTCTAATGAAGTTTATGAGAAGTTTGGTGTGAAGGAAGTTTTCAAGGGTCAAGAGAGGAGGATGATATATGATCAAGAAGAATGAAAAGTCTAAGCTTGGGGATGCCCCCGTGGTTCATCCCTGCATATTTCCAGAAGACTCAAGCGTCTAAGCTTGGGGATGCCCAAGGCATCCCCTTCTTCATCAACTTATCAGGTTTCTTCTATTGAAACTATATTTTTATTCGGTCACATCTTATGTGCTTTACTTGGAGCGTCTGTGTGTTTTTTATTTTTGTTTATGTTTGAATAAATTCGGATCCTAGCAATCCTTGTGTGGGAGAGAGACACGCTCCGCTTTTTCATATGAACACTCGTGTTCTTCGTTTTACTTTTGATGTTCAATGATAAAAGTTGGAAGCTATTGCATTTATTGCTATTTGGTTGGAAAAAGAAAATGCTTCATATTGTCTTGGATAATTTGATACTTGGCAATTGTTTTGAGCTCTCAAGTAGATCATGATTACGCTCTTGCATCATGTAGTTTAAACCTATTAGTGGAGAAATACCGTAGAGCTTGTTGAAACTGGTTTGCATGATTGGTCTCTCTAAGGTCTAGATATTTTCTGGTAAAAGTGTTTGAACAACAAGGAAGATAGTGTAGAGTTTTATAATGCTTGCAATATGTTCTTATGTAAGTTTTGCTGTACCGGTTCATACTTGTGTTTGCTTCAAACAACCTTGCTAGCCCAAAGCCTTGTACTGAGAGGGAATGCTTCTCGTGCATCCAAAACCTTGAGCCAAAACCTATGCCATTTGTGTCCACCATATCTACCTACTATGTGGTATTTCCTGCCATTCCAAGTAAATACTTCATGTGCTACCTTTAAATCTTCAAAATGCTTCTCAATTTGTGTTGATGTTTTATAGCTCATGAGGAAGTATGTGGTGTTTTATCTTTCAATCTTGTCATTTACTCCTGACAGACTTTCACAATGGACTAGTGGCTTCATCCGCTTATCCAATAATTTTGCAAAAAGAGCTGGCAATGGGGTTCCCAGCCCCAATTAATTAAATTGCATTAATAATTTTCTTCACATGCTTTGCCCTGATCTATCAGTAGGGAACTTAATTTTGCAAATAGACACTCCTTCATGGTATGTGAATGTTGGAAGGCACCCGAGGATTCGGTTAGCCATGGCTTGTGAAAGCAAAAGGTTGGGAGGAGTGTCATCCATAAATAAATAAAACTAAAATACATGTGTAAACAAAAGAGAAGAGGGATGATCTACCTTGCTGGTAGAGATAACGTCCTTCATGGGAGCCGCTCTTGAGAGTCTGGTTGATGAGGTAGTTAGAGTACCCATTACCATTCGTTGACAACAACAAACACCTCTCAAAACTTTACTTTTATACTCTCTATATGATTTCAAATCTTAAAAAGCTCTAGCACATGATTTAATCCCTGCTTCCCTCTGCGAAGGGCCATTCTTTTACTTTATGTTGAGTCAGTTTACCTACTTCCTTCCATCTTAGAAGCAAACACTTGTGTTAACTGTGCATTGATTCTTACATACTTGCATATTTGCATTCATCATATTACTTTGTGTTGACAATTATCCATGAGATATGCATGTTGAAAGTTGAAAGCAACTGCTGAAACTTAAATCTTCCTCTGTGTTGCTTCAATGCCTTTACTTTGAATGTATTGCTTTATGAGTTAACTCTTATGCAAGACTTTTGATGCTTGTCTTGAAAGTACTATTCATGAAAACTTTTGCTAGATGTTATCTATTTGTTAGCAACTATAGATCATTGCCTTGAGTCACTACATTCATCTCATATGCTTTATAATAGGATGATCAAGATTATGTAAGTAGCATGTCACTACAGAAATTACTCTTTTTATCGTTTACCTACTCGAGGGCGAGCAGGAACTAAGCTTGGGGATGCTTGATACGTCTCCAACGTACCTATAATTTCTGATGTTCCATGCTTGTTTTATGATAATACTTACATGTTTTGCTTGCACTTTATAATGTTTTTATGCATTTCCCGGAACTAACCTATTAACGAGATGCCGAAGGGCCAGTTGCTGTTTTCTGTTGTTTTTGGCTCCAGAAAGGCTGTTCGGGCAATATTCTCGGAATTCGACGAAATCAACGCCCAGAACCTTATTTTTCCCGGAACCTTCCAGAAAGTCAGAGGGGGACCAGAGGGGAGCCCTAGGGGCCCCACACAACAGGACCGCGTGGGCTTTACCCTGGCCGCGCCGGCCTAGTGTGAGGAGGCCCCGTGGCCCCTCTGACCCCGACTCTTCGCCTATAAGACCCCTTTCGACCTAAAAACGCGATACGAATTGACGAAACTCCAGAAAGACTCCAGGGGCGCCGCCGCCATCGCGAAACTCCGTTTCGGGGGACAAAAGTCTCTGTTCTGGCACCCTGCCGGGACGGGGAAGTGCCCCCGGAAGCCATCTCCATCGACGCCACCGCCTCCATCATGCTCCGTGAGTAGTTCCCCCATGGACTACGGGTTCTAGCTGTAGCTAGTTGGTACTCTCTCCCCCATGTACTTCAATACAATGATCTCATGAGCTGCCTTACATGATTGAGATTCATCTGATGTAATCGGTGTTGTGTTTGTTGGGATCCGATGGATTGTTACATTATGATTAGTCTATCTATAAAGTTTGTGAAGTTATTGTTGCTGCAATCTTGTTGTGTTTAATGCTTGTCACTAGGGCCCGAGTGGCATGATCTTAGATTTAAGCTCTATACTTATTGCTTAGATTGTATCTACAAGTTGTATGCACATGTCTATGTCCGGAACCAAAGGCCCCAAAGTGACAGAAATTGGGACAACTGGAGGGGAAGACTTAGATATGAGGATCACATGTTTTCACGGAGTGTTAATGCTTTGCTCCGGTGCTCTATTAAAAGGAGTACCTTAATTTCCAGTAGATTCCCTAGAGGCCCGACTGCCACCGGCTGGTAGGACAAAAGATGTTGTACAAGTTTCTCATTGCGAGCACGTATGACTATATATGGAAAACATGCCTACATGATTAATAATCTTGATGTTCTGTCTTAATGCTATTTCAATCCTATCAATTGCCCAACTGTAATTTGTTCACCCAACACTTGTTATTGGAGAGTTACCACTAGTATAGATAGCTGGGAACCCCGGTCCATCTCTCATCATCATATACTCGTTCCTACATGTCATTGGAAGTAGTATCAACTATTTTCTGGTGCCATTGCTCTCATATTACTGCTCGCTGCCGTGTTATTCTTAATTGCTCTCATATTACTGCTGCTTTCACATCACCCATGTTACTAGTGCTTTTCCAGGTGCAGCTGAATTGACAACTCAGTTGTTAAGGCTTATAAGTATTCTTTACCTCCCCTTGTGTCGAATCAATAAATTTGGGTTTTACTTCCCTCGAAGACTGTTGCGATCCCCTATACTTGTGGGTTATCATCAACAGAGAGTCAACAAATGAGATTAACATATCTAATTGAGTCATTTCATGCGCAAAAAAATTAAAAAAAATAAAAACATAGTGGCACCTACTCATGGAGTCTTCCTATGCAACCTGCCACCAAGAAAACCTTAACAAACATATATAAATCAAGTTTTACCACAAATTGCCACTTCTCAGAATCACTAGTGTAGCTATGAAGATGCATGGTTTTCCACTCAAACCCCTTTGCAAAACATCTTCCCCAAAAACATAGTTTGTCTAAATGATGCCATAATTGTCACACTCATGTATATTTGAATTGCAAATAATTTGATGTAGCCCAATATGAATTATATTGTACAAAACACGCAGTTTTCATTTTGTAATTCTTTTTGTTTGAATCCCTTAGTCTGTTTACTATTTATGTGCCCTTGGATTGTTAGTACTACTCAGTTTTGCCCTCAAGTTCTGTCACAAATGCTCTCAGAAGCCCAAACTTATCCTGATTGGTTGAGCCGTTGTCACACGGATCGACTCCACGAACCGTTGATCAACTGATCTAACGGGCAGTATACCCCTCCCCGTCTCTTCGTGGCCACCCCTCTCTCTCTCTCTTCGTGGCCACCCCTCTCTCTCTCTGTAGGTGGATGCATTATTATCAACTATCTTTCGCTTTCCTTTTTCTTTTAGGGGATATAGTTTTGGCATATAGTTTCGTTAATTTGAAACATCCCAAAAGTGGTATAATTTCGGTATAAACATGAGGCATACATATTTGTGGATTTCGGTGAATGCATTATTGTCACCCCTCTAACAATTATCAACTATCTTTCGCTTTCCTTTTTCTTTTAGGGGATATAGTTTTGGCATATAGTTTCGGTAATTTGAAACGGCCCAAAAGTGGTATAATTTCGGTATAAACATGAGGCATACATATTTGCGGATTTCGGTGAATGCATTATTGTCACCCCTCTAACAATTATCAACTATCTTTCACTTTCCTTTTTCTCTTAGGGGATATAGTTTTGGCATATAGTTTCGGTAATTTGAAACGGCACACACTAATATAGTTCGGTGAGCAATGATAAGAATCCCTTGTATAAACATGAGGCATACATAAAGCATTCCAATATAGTTGGTAATTTCGGTGAATGCACACACTAACTATGAAAACAACTACAAGTACATGTAACTGAATAATGAATTTGTAACAAGGTATCCCTTGTAATAACTTCTAGCGCCTGGTGAGCAATGATAAGAATCCGATCGCAATTATACAACAGAAAAAATAACCAGCCATCAGATTAGCTTGCTTCTTCAACTCGATCAGCTGCCTTAACTGCTTGTTCATTTTCTTCAGTTCTCCCTTCACTTCCACCAGTCCTACATTGGGAGCATTAGGCATAATTGGAACGGCTCCTCTCTCCGCCGCATTCTCTACACAAGTCCCCCTCCCAAATTGCGCTCCCCAATAGCGCCAATTGATTCCTGCAATTGAAGCCTCTGAACGTACACATCGATCCACTCGAAATGCCTGCATTTCTTCAGGATCTGAAAACAACAACGGGAACCCTAAATCCCAAATTCGAGGGAATAGCAAGAAAATCGAGAGAAAACAGAGAAATTGGAGCGAGATCCAACCTTATCCCCCTCTCTATATGGCAAGCTCTCGCATGCAAGGAACTCACGTCCACGGTTGCCGTTCTCGTCCGTCTTACAGATCGACCGCTTCAGAGGCTCCTGGCGTGGGCAGTCAGGGCATCTTGTCAAAGGCATGGGTCCATACTGCGGCCATGAAGAATGGGAGGTCGAAGAGAAACTAGATGATACGTCCCAAACATATCTATAATTTCTTATGTTCCATGCTACTTTTATGATGATACTCACATGTTTTATACACATTATATGTCATTATTATGCATTTTCCGGCACTAACCTATTGACGAGATGCCGAAGAGCCAGTTGCTGTTTTCTGCTGTTTTTGGTTTCAGAAATCCTAGTAAGGAAATATTCTCGGAATTGGATGAAATCAACACCCATGGGCCTATTTTTCCACGAAGCTTCCAGAAGTCCGAAGAGGAAACGAAGTGGGGCCACGGGGCGATGACACGCCAGGGCGATGCGGCCTGGTCCCTGGCCGCGTGGCCCTGTTGTGTGGGTCCCCCGTAATGCCCCTGACCTACCCTTCCGCCTACATATAGTCTTCGTCGCGAAACCCCCAGTACCGAGAGCCACGATACGGAAAACCTTCCAGAGACGCCACCGCCGCCAATCCCATCTCGGGGGATTCAGGAGATCGCCTCCGGCACCCTGCCGGAGAGGGGAATCATCTCCCGGAGGTCTCTTCATCGCCATGATCGCCTCCGGATCGATGTGTGAGTGGTCCACCCCTGGACTATGGGTCCATAGCAGTAGCTAGATGGTTGTCTTCTCCTCATTGTGCTATCATGTTAGATCTTGTGAGCTGCCTATCATGATCAAGATCATCTATTTGTAATGCTACATGTTGTGTTTGTTGGGATCCGATGAATATTGAATACTATGTCAAGTTGATTATCAATCTATCATATATGTTGTTTATGTTCTTGCATGCTCTCCGTTGCTAGTAGAGGCTCTGGCCAAGTTGATACTTGTGACTCCAAGAGGGAGTATTTATGCTCGATAGTGGGTTCATGCCTCCATTAAATCTGGGACAAGGATGAAAGTTCTAAGGTTGTGGATGTGCTGTTGCCACTAGGGATAAAACATCGATGCTTTGTCTAAGGATATTTGTGTTGATTACATTACGCACCATACTTAATGCAATTGTCTGTTGCTTGCAACTTAATACCGGAAGGGGTTCAGATGATAACCTGAAAGTGGACTTTTTAGGCATAGATGCATGCTGGATAGCGGTCTATGTACTTTGTCGTAATGCCCTGATTAAATCTCATAGTACTCATCATGATATATGTATGTGCATTGTTATGCCTTCTTTATTTGTCAATTGCCCAACTGTAATTTGTTCACCCAACATCTGTTTATCTTATGGGAGAGACACCACTAGTGAACTGTGGACCCCGGTCCTATTCTTTACATCTGAAATACAATCTACTGCAATTGTTCTTTACTGTTCTTCACAAACAAACATCATCATCCACACTATACATCTAATCCTTTGTTTACAGCAAGCCGGTGAGATTGACAACCTCACTGTTACGTTGGGGCAAAGTACTGTGATTGTGTTGTGCAGGTTCCATGTTGGCGCCGGAATCCCTGGTGTTGCGCCGCACTACACTCCGCCACCAACAACCTTCAACATGCTTCTTGTCTCCTACTGGTTCGATAAACCTTGGTTTCTTTCTGAGGGAAAACTTACTGTTGTGCACATCACACCTTCCTCTTGGGGTTCCCAACGGACGTGTGTCTCACGCGCATCAAGACTGTTTTCTGGCGCCGTTGCCGGGGAGATCAAGACACGCTGCAAGGGGAGTCTCCCACTTCCAATCTCTTTACTTTGTTTTTGTCTTGCTTTACTTTATTTACTACTTTGTTTGCTGCACTAAAACAAAACACAAAAAAATTAGTTGCTAGCTTTACTTTATTTTCTGTCTTGTTCTCCATATTAAAAACACAAAAAAATTAGTTACTCGCATTTACTTTATCTAGTTTGTTTTATTTACTACTGTTAAAATGAATACTCCTGAAAACACTAAGTTGTGTGACTTCACAAACACTAATAATAATGATTTCTTATGCACACCTATTGCTCCACCTACTACTACAGCAGAATTCTTTGAAATTAAACCTGCTTTACTGAATCTTGTCATGAGAGAGCAATTTTCTGGTGTTAGTTCTGATGATGCTGCTGCCCATCTTAATAATTTTGTTGAACTATGTGAAATGCAAAAGTATAAGGATGTAGATGGTGATATTATAAAATTGAAATTGTTTCCTTTCTCCTTAAGAGGAAGAGCTAAAGATTGGTTGCTATCTTTGCCTAAGAATAGTATTGATTCATGGACTAAATGTAAAGATGCTTTTATTGGTAGATATTATCCTCCCGCTAAAATTATATCTTTGAGAAGTACCATAATGAATTTCAAGCAATTAGATAATGAACATGTTGCTCAAGCATGAGAGAGAATGAAATCTTTGGTAAAGAATTGCCCAACCCATGGACTAACTACTTGGATGATCATCCAAACCTTCTATGCAGGATTGAATTTTTCTTCGCGGAACCTATTGGATTCAGCTGCTGGAGGAACCTTTATGTCCATCACCTTGGGGGCGGCGACAAAGCTTCTTGATGATATGATGATAAATTACTCTGAATGGCACACAGAAAGAGCTCCACAAGGTAAGAAGGTAAATTCTGTTGAAGAAACCTCCTCCTTGAGTGATAAGATTGATGTGATTATGTCTATGCTTGTTAATGGTAGATCTAATGTTGATCCGAATAATGTTCCTTTAGCTTCATTGGTTGCCCAAGAAGAACATGTTGATGTGAACTTCATTAAAAATAATAATTTCAACAACAATGCTTATAGGAATAATTCTGGTAACAACTATAGGCCATATCCTGCTGCTAATGGTAATGGTTATGGTAATTCTTATGGGAATTCTTACAACAATAATAGGAGTGTACCCCCTGGTCTTGAAGCCATGCTTAAAGAATTTATTAGTACACAAACTGCTTTTAACAAATCAGTTGAAGAAAAGCTTGATAAAATTGATATTCTTGCTTCTAAGGTTGATAGACTTGCCTCTGATGTTGATCTTTTAAAATTGAAAGTTATGCCTAATAAGGATAATGAAAATAAAATTGTTACTACAGCAAATGCCATCCAAGTTAGAATTAATGAGATTATAAGATTGATGGCTGAATTGCATGCTAGGTGGGAAAGAGAAGAAAATGAAAAACTAGCTAAAGAGAATAATGTAGCTAAAGTTTGGACTATTACCACCACTAGTAATGATAATGCTTCACATGTTGCTACACCTCCTACTATCAATGGTAAAATAATTGGTGTTGGCAATGTTTCTACTCCTAGTGCAAAGCGTGCAAAATTACCTGAAATTGCTAAAACTGCTTGTGATAAAACTACTGAAATTTTTTCCAACATTGGGGACAATGATTCCATTGCTGTAGGTCATAATGATTTAGACTTTGATGATTGTCACATCTCTGAAGTTATAAAGTTCTTACAAAAACTTGCTAAAAGTCCCAATGCTAGTGCTATAAATTTGGCCTTTACAAAACATATTACAAATGCTCTCATAAAAGCTAGAGAAGATAAACTAAAACTTGAAACTTCTATTCCTAGGAAGTTAGAAGATGGTTGGGAGCCCATTATTAAGATGAGGGTCAATGATTTTGATTGTAATGCTTTATGTGATCTTGGTGCAAGTATTTCTGTTATGCCTAAGAAAATATATGATATGCTTGACTTGCCACCATTGAAAAATTGTTATTTGGATGCTAATCTTGCTGATAATGCTATAAAGAAACCTTTGGGGAGGATTGATAATGTTCGTATTATGGTTAACAATAATCTTGTCCCCATTGATTTTGTTGTCTTGGATATTGAATGCAATGCATCTTGTCCCATTATATTGGGAAGACCTTTTCTTCGAACTGTTGGTGCCACCATTGATATGAAGGAAGGTAATATTAAATATCAATTTCCTCTCAAGAAAGGTATGGAACACTTCCCTAGAAAGAAAATGAAGTTACCTTATGATTCTATTATTAGAACAAATTATGATGTTGATGCTTCATCTCTTGATAACACTTGATTCACACTTTCTGCGCCTAGCTGAAAGGCGTTAAAGAAAACCGCTTATGGGAGACAACCCATTATTTTACTTCTACACTTTTGTTTTATATTTGAGTCTTGGAAGTTGTTATTACTATAGCAACCTCTCCTTATCTTTATTTTATTGCATTGTTGTGCCAAGTAAAGTCTTTGATAGTAAAGTCAATACTAGATTTGGATTACTGCGCAGAAACAGATTTCTTACTGTCACGAATTTGGGTATGGTTCTCTGTAGGTAACTCAGAAAAATCTGCCAATTTACGTGCGTGATCCTCAGATATGTATGCAACTTTCATTCAATTTGGGCATTTTCATCTGAGCAAGTCTGGTGCCTCTAAAAAATTCGTCTTTACGGACTGTTCTGTTTTGACAGATTCTGCCTTTTATTTCGCATTGCCTGTTTTGCTATGTTTGATGGATTTCTTTGTTCCATTAACTTTCAGTAGCTTTGTGCAATGTCCAGAAGTGTTAAGAATGATTATGTCACCTCTGAATATATGAATTATGCACTGACCCTCTAATGAGTTTGTTTTGAGTTTGGTGTGGAGGAAGTTTTCAAGGGTCAAGAGAGGAGGATGATACAATATGATCAAGAAGAGTGAAAAGTCAAAGCTTGGGGATGCCCCCGTGGTTCATCCCTGCATATTTTAAGAAGACCCAAGCGTCTAAGCTTGGGGATGCCCAAGGCATCCCTTCTTCATCGACAACTTATCAGTTCACCTCTAGTGAAACTATATTTTTATTCCGTCACATCTTATGTGCTTTACTTGGAGCGTCTATTTGTTTTTGTTTTTGTTTTGTTTGAATAAGATCGGATCCTAGCATTCTTTGTTTGGGAGAGAGACACACTCCGCTGTTTCGTATGAACACATGTGTTCTTAGCTTTATCTTTAATGTTCATTGCGAAAGTTGGACTATTTCATTCATTGATATATGGTTGGAAACGGAAAATGCCGCATGTGGTAAATGGTATAATGTCTTGAATAATGTGATACTTGGCAATTGTTGTGCTCATATAGATCATGTTTAAGCTCTTGCATCATGTACCTTGAACCTATTAATGAATAATTACATAGAGCTTGTTAAAATTTGGTTTGCATGATTGATCTCTAGAGTCTAGATATTTTCTGGTTAAGGTGTTTGAACAACAAGGAGACAATGTAAAGTCTTATAATACCTACAATATGTTCATATGTGAGCTTTGCTGCACCTGTTATACTTGAGTTTGCTTCAAACAACCTTGCTAGCCTAGCCTTGTATTGAGAGGAATTCTTCTCGTGCATCCAAATCCTTGAGCCAAATACTATGCCATTTGTGTCCACCATACCTACCTACCACATGGTATTTCTCCGCCATTCCAAAGTACATTACTTGAGTGCTACCTTTAAATTTCTATTCTTTGCCTTTACAATATATAGCTCATGGGACAAATAGCCTTAAAAACTATTGTGGTGAAGAATATGTACTTATGTGTCTTATTTCTTAATAAGTTGCTTGTTGAGCGGTAACCATGTTTCTAGGGACGCCATCAACTTTTACACCTTTGTTGAATATCATGTGAGTTGCTATGCATGTTCGTCTTGTCTGAAGTAAGGGCGATTTTCATGATCAAATGGTTTGAGTATGCATACTGTTAGAGAAGAACATTGGGCCGCTAACTAAAGCCATGATTCACGGTGGAAGTTTCAGTTTGGACACAAATCCTCAATCCATTATGAGAATATTAACTGTTGTTGAATGCTTATGCATTAAAGAGGAGTCCATTATCTGTTGTCTATGTTGTCCCGGTATGGATGTCTAAGTTGAGAATAATCAAAAGCGAGAAATCCAATGCGAACTTTCTCCTTAGACCTTTGTACAGGCGGCATAGAGGTACCCCTTTGTGACACTTGGTTGAAACATATGCTATGCAATGATAATCCGTGTTAATCCGAGCTAATTAGGACAAGGTGCGAGCACTATTAGTATACTATGCATGAGGCTTGCAACTTATAAGATGTCTTATACATAACACATATGATTTATTACTACCGTTGACAAAATTGTTTCTTGTTTTCAAAATGATAAGATCTAGCACAAATATAGTAATCCGTGCTTCCCTCTGCGAAGGGCCTATCTTTTACTTCATTGTTGAGTCAGTTTACCTATTCTTTCTATCCCAGAAGCAAACACTTGTATCAACTGTGTGCATTGATTCTTACATGTTTACCTATTGCACTTGTTATATTGCTTTATGTTGACAATTATCCTTTGTGTTGCTTCAATGCCTTTACTTTGAATCTATTGCTTTATGAGTAACTCTTATGCAAGTCTTATTGACGCTTGTCTTGAAAGTATTATTCATGAAAAGTCTTTGCTATATGATTCATTTGTTTACTCATTATCTTCATCATTGCTTCGAATCGCTGCATTCATCTCATATGCTTACAATAGTATGATCAAGATTATGATAGCATGTCACTTCAGAAATTATCTTTGTTATCGTTTACCTACTCGAGGGCGAGTAGGAACTAAGCTTGGGGATGCTTGATACGTCCCAAACGTATCTATAATTTCTTATGTTCCATGCTACTTTTATGATGATACTCACATGTTTTATACACATTATATGTCATTATTATGCATTTTCCGGCACTAACCTATTGACGAGATGCCGAAGAGCCAGTTGCTATTTTCTGCTGTTTTTGGTTTCAGAAATCCTAGTAAGGAAATATTCTCGGAATTGGACGAAATCAACACCCAGGGGCCTATTTTTCCACGAAGCTTCCAGAAGTCCGAAGAGGAAACGAAGTGGGGCCACGGGGCGACGACACGCCAGGGCGGTGCGGCCTGGGCCCTGGCCGCGCGGCCCTGTTGTGTGGGTCCCCCGTGACGCCCCCTGACCTACCCTTCCGCCTACATATAGTCTTCGTCGCGAAACCGCCAGTACCGAGTGCCACGATACGGAAAACCTTCCAGAGACGCCGCCGCCAATCCCATCTCGGGGGATTCAGGAGATCGCCTCCGGCACCCTGCCGAAGAGGGGAATCATCTCCCGGAGGTCTCTTCATCGCCATGATCGCCTCCGGATCGATGTGTGAGTAGTCCACCCCTGGACTATGGGTCCATAGCAGTAGCTAGATGGTTGTCTTCTCCTCATTGTGCTATCATGTTAGATCTTGTGAGCTGCCTATCATGATCAAGATCATCTATTTGTAATGCTACATGTTGTGTTTGTTGGGATCCGATGAATATTGAATACTATGTCAAGTTGATTATCAATCTATCATATATGTTGTTTATGTTCTTGCATGCTCTCCGTTGCTAGTAGAGGCTCTGGCCAAGTTGATACTTGTGACTCCAAGAGGGAGTATTTATGCTCGATAGTGGGTTCATGCCTCCATTAAATGCAGGACGTGTGAGAAAGTTCTAAGGTTGTGGATGTGCTGTTGCCACTAGGGATAAAACATCGATGCTTTGTCTAAGGATATTTGTGTTGATTACATTACGCACCATACTTAATGCAATTGTCTGTTGCTTGCAACTTAATACCAGAAGGGGTTCGGATGATAACCTGAAAGTGGACTTTTTAGGCATAGATGCATGCTGGATAGCGGTCTATGTACTTTGTCGTAATGCCCTGATTAAATCTCATAGTACTCATCATGATATATGTATGTGCATTGTTATGCCTTCTTTATTTGTCAATTGCCCAACTGTAATTTGTTCACCCAACATCTGTTTATCTTATGGGAGAGACACCACTAGTGAACTGTGGACCCCGGTCCTATTCTTTACATCTGAAATACAATCTACTGCAATTGTTCTTTTCTTTTCTTCGCAAACAAACATCATCATCCACACTATACATCTAATCCTTTGTTTACAGCAAGCCGGTGAGATTGACAACCTCACTGTTACGTTGGGGCAAAGTACTGTGATTGTGTTGTGCAGGTTCCACATTGGCGCCGGAATCCCTGGTGTTGCGCCGCACTACACTCCGCCACCAACAACCTTCAACGTGCTTCTTGGCTCCTACTGGTTCGATAAACCTTGGTTTCTTTCTAAGGGAAAACTTACTACTGTGCACATCACACCTTCCTCTTGGGGTTCCCAACGGACGTGTGTCTCACGCGCATCACTAGACATCACCCGCTTGCCGGAGAAGGGCTGCCGCTGGCGGAGAAGAAGAACAATGGGGCGCGGGGAAAGAAAGGGGAAGCAATGGCACAGGCACGGGCGCGGGGCTGGCTCGGGCTCCCATTTTGCAACGGTCACCTGGGTAAGCTGTGGGTCCAGCGCACTTAACTTGGACAAGTTGTGGGTCCCACGATGATCTGGATAAGTGAAGACGTGTCCACTGCGGGGCACCAACAGCGGCCCCACTTGCCAGCACCAACCAACATCAACTAAACGGGATTCCTTTCGTCCGAGCTCCTTCTGCGGGTTTCAGACAAGGTCTTGGGGAAAACTGAGGAAAAACTAAGGGGCTGGGGAAAACTGAGCACAACTAAGGAGCCAGGGGCACGAAAATAGAAATCCCTAGAATGAATTGTCCGCCAGCACGTACGAAGCAAAGAAGCTTGTCTGCCCTCTAGGATTAGACATGCAGAAGATAAATGCATGCCCGAATGACTGCATCCTCTACCGCGGTGAGAAGTACGCGAATATGGATAAATGCCCGATATGCGGTGCATTGCGGTATAAGATCAGAACATATGACCCTAGTGATGTTGAGGGCGAGCCACCCAGGAAGAGGGTTCCTGCGAAGGTGACGTGGTATGCTCTCATAGGACCATGGTCGAAATGTTTGTTTAGAAACAAAGAGCATGCCAAGTTGTTGCGATGGCACATAGAAGAACACAAGAAAGACGCGATGTTGAGGTACCCCGCTGATGGTCGGCAGTGGAGAAACATCGAGAGAGAGTTCCCGAATTTTGCAGGTGAGGTAAGAAACTTATGGTTTGGTCTAAGTACAGATGACATGAATCCTTTTGGGGAGTAGAGATGCAGTCACAACACCTGGCTCGTGACTCTTTGTATCTACATCCTTCCTCCTTGGTTGTGCATGAAGCGGAAGTTCATTATGATGTTAGTGCTTATCCAAGGCCCAAAGCAACCCGACAGCGACATTGATGTGTACCTAAGGCCATTAGTTGATGAACTTTTGGATTTGTGGACCGAACCAGGTGTACGTGTGTGGGATGAGCACACCGAACATGAATTTGACCTAAGAGCGTTGCTCTTCATAACCATGAATGATTGGATGCTCTTAGTAACATTTTAGGATAGACGAACAAGGGATACAATGCATGCACAGTGTTTAGATGGGACTGAAAGTAAATATTTGGAAAAATATAGAAATAATGTGCACCCGTATAATCGCCGTTTTGTTCCGTGCAGGCATGCCTTAAGGAAAAAAGGCAAGCATTTCAATGGTGAGGAAGAACCCCGTCCGAAGCCTATCGTCTGTAGTGGTGTTGATGTATTTGAGATGATAAGGATTTAAATGTAATCTTTGGAAAGGGTCCAGGTAGACGACCTATTCCGAATGACACTGACGGACACACACCCATGTGGAAGAAGAAATCTATATTTTGGGAGCTAGAATATTAGAAAGTCCTGGAAGTCCGCTCTGCAATCAACGTGATGCACCTGACGAAGAATCTTTGTGTGAATATTCTAGGTTTCTTGGGCGTGTATGAGAAGACAAAAGATACACCATAAGCACGGGAGACCAACAACATCATAAAGGACGAGACGACAATCATCCAGGGCAGTTTCAAGGGCATGCCAGCTACACTCTTACCAAAGAAGAGAATGAAATAGGATATGCTCTTGATTTTCTTAACACACCATCGCAATATGACTTACACCAGAAGCAGGATGACTATACACACACACTTGCGAAGGAAATTAAGTAGAGTAAGAAAGAGAGGAAAAGTGCTAGTGGGAGCAAATCATCAACTAAAAGTGCAGCCGAAAACAAATCAAGTACAAGTAGTGCACCCCTCAAGGCCCAGCAAGCGGGAGCAAACATGAAAAGAAAGGACGTTCCCCAGCTCGGAGAACAGCCAAACAATCGATCCCACCCCTCAAGGTGTGAAATGTTCCCTTGGTGTACCAGGGTGGTTTGGATATGGAAGCAGCTGCAAAGCTAGCGGCTGAAATGAATTGTACTGTGGAGCAATTGCTGAGTTCCCAAGATAATGCACTACCCTTTGCTGATATAGCCCCTAAATTTGTCCACAGGGACAACCTGGTCAGCAAAAAGAGGCTGGAAGAACTACCAACGCATATGCGGTGCATCAATGGTACCTTGATGCTTGCAAGGTGAACAAAAGATACATCGTGGCGAATGTCCCAGAAGAATATTACTTTCGAATGGAGGATATCCATATTGAGATTTACGAACTCTGGTAGTTATTTAATTTAGACGCCCTCGACAAATCTCTCATGAATTGCTATTGCATGTAAGTTGTTGAATTCATCATCTACATATAAGTTTCAGTTCATTCAGTTATTTTTGTTCATTGCATGCAATTATACTCATTATATCCTTTTATACTTTGTTATGCATACTGAAGATCGATGAATGTAAAAGAAGTCATATAGACAATATTGGGTTTGTTGAGCCAGATAAAGTACATCATGACACGGTAAGGGGTAACCCCGATGATACGGAGGTAAACTTGCTAAGATTTTTAACGGAGCAACATTTCTGTGATTCAATACTGTTTCCTTACAACTACGTGTGAGAGTCTTACTCTGTTGTACACATTTAGTTTTTCTTACTCGACGTTAAATGTAATTCATGAGTTACTGAAGTATATATAAATATGTGCAGTTTCACTGGATTCTGCTAGACATTCAAGTTGATAAGGGAATAGTTGAAGTAAGTGATCCATTAAATAGAGGCCTGGAAGGGTTCCGCAACTTGCAGGACTTGCTCCAGAGGTAATTTTAATCATTGTCGCGCTATATCAATCTCTTTCATGAGATATCATGTAATTATGCACTCATTCAATCATTTTTTTTGCCTGGCAGGGTTTGGAGAGGGTTCAAGAGGATGGTTAAGGGTAGTACCTTCAAAGAGAAGCTAACGTTTACTCCTGTATCGTGCGCCCAGTAGCCACATGAGACAAATCTATGTGGATACTATGCTGCGAGTCCATTCGCATGTTAACCAGTAAGACGAAGGATCGTAGAATCGACGTAAGCAATACATTCACAACTTTAACTTATTATCATTAATATTTTGTTATCAAGATTGATATATTCATATTGATCTCATTTTCCTATATAGGTCGAGCACATGCGTGAGACCCTCCAACCACAGTAACGTATACTAATAATTATGGAGGAACTGGTAGGACTTTTGATGAGAGAAATAATAGATGACAAAGGCTTGTTAAGTATAAGTATGCGCTTCTGATGATCCCCATGTAATAGTTCAAACATACGACGGGCTCTAGTCTCGGTAGTAGTGAGCTCCATTTATATAAGGGATAATATATATATATTTGTTTGCACAATCGTAATACAAGTTATCTGATATATAATGCATGAACGTGTACAGAATAGCGTACAAATATATGCAAATTATTTTGAAATGAAAAAATAAAATAAAAGGGGGTGGTAGCGGGGGGTGGCTGCACCCTGCTGAACGCCCCCTAAACCTTAAAGGAGCAACATCCTGCGGGTGCCACGTAGAGGGCATTTTTTTCCCGATCTGTGTTACCAGCCGGGACAGAAGGAGGTGACCCCTGCGCGCTTCACGGCGACCACGTGGTGGACTATAAGCCGGGACGGGACAAAAGGTTGGACCTTTTGTCTTGCCTCCACTATCTCGGTTGTCCAACCTGAACAAAAATCTCTTATGGACCGAAACAATTAGCCTGTTCTTCACTAGTGGTCGTGTTCTTCATCCGTAACCTGAGCATGTTCCTGCGTACTCGGTTTTCCGTCAAAGAAGAAAAGATCAACTAGGGAGGACACAATCCAAAAGGCAGCAGCCATTGTCTCAAAGGAGAGCGGATGCAAAAAGAAGTCTGACTCCGAGCCTTCGCGTAGGAAAAGACTTCAGGTCTAATGTTTCGTCAACATCAGGTTTTTTTTTTAGAATTTCTCTGCATTCATATTACGAGAAAATACAAAGTTGTAGACCCTTACAATTACATAGAAACATAAACACAAAGGATCAAGAACACCTAGAATACCCTAAGACAACCATAACCCATAAAGATCCCCGGAGCCCTGTATTATCATCCCAGAATCTTGAGAGAAGACCACTACATCAGAAAGAACTGCAACCAAGCGCAAACAGGTCATCATTTTCAACCATGGTACAATTGCCACCACACTGCTTCCTCTTCATTGACACCAGCGTCGAGAAGGCATGGACACCAATCCAACACACCGTAAGAGATTTACGGAGCGAAAAATCTCGATGGCATCGTCCGCCGCCATCCAGCATACTCATATCACACACGCGCTCGACGCGCCGCCTCCGCCTACCAGCCGGCTCCCCGCGCTCGACGCTGCTGATGTCGCCGACACCTGATGACACGAACACCGGCTCCCTGAAGCCGCTATCTGAAGCTAAATGTAGACTTTCTGTTTTCGTCATCTTTCCTGTTGCATTGTTCTATTCATGGTGCCATGTAGTGCATTGTTGTGTTCACTCATTCATCGATTTCACTTCTATACTAGTCTATATCCAAATAGCACAGTACCGTAGCATGTAATTGTTTGGATTGGTTCAGCTTAGTTCGTATTTTGTTTGTCTATGTTTGTGTAATTGCTGTATGAGAAATTAAGGAAGCTGGGCTTCAGATTGGTTCATATGCATTCCTTCAGATCTATCAACACCTTCTGTTTACAAATCTGAACTACTACTTCTGAATACTATTTGTGTTTACACAAGTTGTGTATGTACCAAATCTGAGCTACTCACATTCAAAGGTACGCATGAACCAAATCTGAACTACTACTTAGCTTGTTATGTCCAGGAGTACAACTACCGCTCAGTAATGAAGGTTTGAACCAAAATGCATTCTGGACCTTTTTATTCAGAAACGCTGATTTGTTCTGTTTGTTAAGTTCTCATAGTTTTGAATGTGAAAATAACAGTAAACAACATTTAATCTGTGTCATTATAGTGTGTTCTTCTTAGCTATAACCCTTATGTATGATTGATGTAGTATGTGAGGTTTAAAAGAAAGATAGCTATTGAATATTCGACCAAAGGTTTATCTGCATTGCGAAGCTAAAAAATTCAGGATATATTTATATGAATCTGAAAACTGAACCTTATAGGAAAAAAAAGTAGAGGTGCATAATTTTTTTCCTTCAAGTTGGACTATCCAATATTTACTTTTATTCGATTGTTCATAACTGTTTCTTTTTACTGCAGGCGAGGCAACGTTCACATAAAATTAAGGGATTGAGTTTTGTGTAAGTTTCTCAACCAAATGAGTTTAAAATGATCACCAATACACTTTGCGCCAATTTTTCATGCCTTTGCAATGTTGTTCCCAGAAGTAGTGGTGAACTGGTGATAGGGCGTAATCACAAGCTGTTTTACATCACATTGTCATTATTTTAATAGTGTTCTTCTGTTTGCTGGAAGTTATTGGTAATACATATAAAGCTCAATAAATATATCCAACCCTTATTTTGAGAGGAAAGTGTGAACCTTTGGTGCCATCCGTGATAGAAAACATCATTTGTCCAATGAATATATATTTTAAGTTTGTGTGATACACTTTCTTTGATTGTCATTCTTTCTTGCTAGCTTTTGTGATCTTTTCTGAATGTTTGGTAGCTCTGAGAACTTAAAAACTTGTTATTCTTTTTTGCTAGCTTCTAGGACCTGTATGTGGTATTATTAGATTGTCTTAACAGGCAACTATTTGTGCATTATACTGAAAAGGGAGTGATGTAGCTAAATCTCCCCATCCTTTCAAGTTTCATCGTTGTCTTTTATATGCGATGATTGTTTAGGTTGTTTAAACGTCTTGCAATTGTTTCTTCTCATTAGTTGTAACATAAAACTGAATCCTGGCATATCTGGAATTTGGATATAAGTAAAACTTGAAATATACTATTCACGGCAGTTAATCATTGTTAGTTTGACGTATGCTAATGACAACTGCATGGGTTTCCCAATTGGTACGCAGAGGTAGTGCCCATAAATAAACGTTATTTTTTTTGGCTTTCTTATTCTTTTAGACTGATCATACAATTTTTTATAGAGTTGTGGAAGAAAACAATAATCTTTAGTACTTAATGCTCACCCAATTTGCGCTGCCAGTAGTTCTTGCATGTGAAGTCAGTGATTTTAGCATTATGTTGGTATAGAGACACTGCTAACGGGAGCCTTTGTGTTAGAAATTGCACAACTGATTTAGTTCCGTAATGTTTGTTTATAAATTTTCTCTCGATTTCTTTTCCAGCTTGGCATGCTATGATAACCTCTTTTAAAAGTAGCTACAGAACGATGCCATCCCTCTACTTCAGTTTGTTCTCCTCCTCTAACCTAGCCGCCGCCTCCTCCTCTCCCGCCCCCCTCCCGGGCGGCGGCGGAGGATCTACCCGCCCCGCTCCGAGCAGCCACCCCCGGATCGCTGCACCTCAGCCGCCGCTGCTGCCGGCCTCAGCCCCGGCCCGGCCTTGGCCTTGGCCCCGGCCACAGCCCCGGCCCCGGCCTCGGCCACGACGGCGGTGGCGGCGCCCCTTCCGTCGAACGACGAGGGGGAGGAGAGGGTTTCCACGGTGGCGTTCCATGGGAGGTGATGAAGCGCCGGTGGAGGAAGCCGGGCGGCACGACTACTTGGTCGGGGCTTGATGCTCTCCGTCAGTAGCTATGGAGGATTCGGTGGAGCGGTGGCGGCCTCCGCCCCGGTGACGGTTCAACGGTGGTACGCATGATCCGCGCCGCCGTCTTCTTCCCTGGTGATCCGGCAGGAGGGACTGGCGGCGTGGGGGCTGCTGGTCTTGCTTTGTTTTTGGTGGCGGTCCTCGGATTTCTCGCAAGCGAAGATGAAGATCTACCGGAGGTCAGTTTGCTTTGATCTGGCTGGAGAGATGAGTTCCGGAAAGCTCCGCTGGCGAATGGAACAGTGCATATTTTGCCTGCAGTTTGCTGGATCGGGTGGTATTCGGTCGCGCGCACCCATGTTTTTATTCCGACCGTTTGGATCCGGAGGGAGCGCCGCGAAGCTATATTCTGTGTTGACATCTGGTGACTTTTTGGTCCATGGTGAAGTCAGAAGAAGGAATATCATGAAGGCCGGATTGGTGGACTGACTAAAGGAGGTTCGAGTCAACGTGATGTTGAGGGATCTGCTTGGCGTTCCGGGCTTGCAGCAGTGGTATGCATGTGGGGGCGGCAGCACAGTGGAAGTTCGGAGTCTTACCTCTCAGGGTGAAAACCCAAGGTCTGGCCTTAACTGGTTGTGCCTGGCAATGTTCTTGTTGGAGGCATTGTTTTGAGAGTGGAGACTATCTTCAGGGAGAAATCCTAAGACCTTTGGTCGGGCGACGACGGCGCTGGTGCACTGTTTCCTTCTTGGAGGCGTCGCTTTTGGAGAGTCTGTACTTCAAGTGTTGTCATGGTGGTGGTTGTATTGCTGTTGCTAGGTCTAGAAGGCTGTAGCGGGACTTTTATTTCTTAGTTTTCTTTTCTCTTTTTTGGCTGTGTGCATCCGTACTGCCATTAGAGTGGGGCGTTGTTGCAGAGGCTGGGTGTAATTGGTATCTTTTGATATTAATATATTCCCTTTATCCTTTTTAGATATAAACTATTTATTTTGATACGGTAAATATCGTTCTGCCTCTCTTGGCCGGTGGAGATGCTCTAATCGTAGCCAAGGGGGGCAGCTGCCCCTACTCAATTTTCTGAAACCTTATAATATGTTAAGCTAAAGTCTGATTTGTCCCCACTTAAAAATGATATTTGCATCACTTATTATATGTTTGCCCCCTCTAAAAATTTATCCTACGTCTGCCCCTGCTTGGTAAGAGTAAGCTCCTTGAAAAGAAGAACGGGTTGTATTATCGAGCACGATCTGACATGGATATATTTATATACGCGCGATCCAATGCTAGCCTGGTAGAGTTGACATCCAATGCAGATCTAGCTATAGCAATCCAGCTGACTTTTAATTCACTAATGTAAACTGGGTCTAGGTGTGCCTATAAATAGTGTCCCCAGCTCCATCAAATTGGGCACCAACCAAACGCAGGCATCTCGCTTAGCTCATCCCTTGGCTCTCATCCATATATTCAGCTAGCGAACTTGTTGTACGACTATGTCTTCAGGTTCAGCTGCATTCAGGGCGGCCGCGGTAGCGGCGGTACTATCCATGCTGGTTCTACCTTCCTTGGGCCGCTGTCCGTCGCTAGGACCGGCACCACCACCGCCTGCGCTGGAGACACCGCCACCACCACCGCCGCCTGCGCTGGAGACACCACCACCGCCGCCTGCGCCGGTGACACCACCGGCCCTCGCACCTGCGCCTGGGCCGGCACCGCAGGTATCATGCAGCGAGTGCCGCGCCCCTCTCGTCCCGGCATGTCAGTCGAACTGCATCGCCACTGTGACCGCGGGATGCAATGCGACGTGCAGCCCCCAGAACCAGACGGTCTGCGACGAGTGCCGGGCGATGAATAGCAATTGCACGGCCTGCTGCAACGACGGAACCTGTAGCTGCGACTGCAAAGCCGCCGGCGACTTCGACTGCCGCGGCCGCTGCTACGTCCAATACACAGGATGCAACTACTGCAACACGTCGGGAATGAATCGCTGCATGTCCGACTGCCTCAGCCCCTGCGATGCCACCTGCGCGAGGGATCCATTATACAACTAGTCGAGGTAGCTAGTAGCTACGCTAGGCATGTGTCTGCATCTTACTACCACTCCATGTGTGATTTTGAATGCATCTATGTAGTCCTGTACTCTCTGAGATACACAAGAATAAAAGACTAGATTTTACTTTTACCCGTGGCTATCACTTGTCGCTACCCAAGCTTAATAGTTTTCCTATTTTTACACCACAGACCAACGTGCTTTACTCTACACTTTTCCCCAACTTAAAAACTGCACGCCACACGTCAGCATAATGTGCCAGCTGACTAAGGTGCCATGTCACAAAATGTTGAATAGGAACGATAAACACATCCCACCTTAATTATTTTTTCATTCCAAATTGATTGCTTTTTGTTTAAAAAATATTAGAATTGCTAGCTGAATACCCATGAGTTGCTATGCCTCTTAAATTTTAGCCATCACACATATTGTTCACATGTAACAAAAATATTCAAGTATTTTTTTTGACGAAGGGAATGTATTAATATCATGAAGATACCAATTACACCAGCATCTGCAACAACGCAGTATTATTCTTTGGAATTCATCAATTTTCATTGGATAGTTGGTTGAATTGCAAAATTGTGGCATTGTCATAAAATTCACATCCAATCATAATAACGCCAGCTGGACTTTAGTTTCTGTATATGGCCCTTGCCTGGGCTTGGAAAGGGATCTTTTGTTTCATGGTTGTATAACCTACATTTTTCTGTTGCTGCCAATTGGCTTCTTCTTGGAGATTTTAATTTCATTCCTTCACCTAAAATTCTATAAAAAAATGGATAAAGTTTCAAAAACAAAGAAAAAAGTGAATTAATTTTAGTAGATAAAGTATTCTATCAGATTCGAACCTTGAAACAAGTTAGGGGGGATATGAATGATATGTTCATATTTAAGGAGGTGATTGGGCACTTGGGGTTACTAGAGATTCCCTTAAAAGGAAGAGAATACACCTGGTCAAATAACCAACCTCTTTTCTAGAGTAGCTGGGTTGGTTTCTTCAAAGTTCTAACTGGATAGCTGATAATCCAAATTCAGCGGTTCCACCCCTTGTTAAAACTAGACCGGACCATGTGGCATGTGTAGTGAACATTGACACCTCTATCCCTAAGCCAAATTATTGTGTTTTGAGAATTATTGGGTTGACCTCCCAGGTTTCATGGAATGTGTATCAACATCTTGGGCTCAAAAAATCCTGCAAATCTTATAGTTCAGCTATTTTGGTTGATAAGTTGAAAGGTTTGAGAGCTGACCTTAAAAAATGGCATGTTAGCCTTGCAAGAATAAAAGGTCTAATCCAAAACTGCAACAAAGTAATTCTTGTACTACACACTCTTGAGGAACAAAGGCCTTTTTATAGGTCAGAGTTTAATTTCAAGAAAGTGTTTCAATTGCATTTAGAAGATCCTCTTAAAGATGAATGTAACTAGTGGAGAAAGTGGTTATCAGGAAATAAAATTTAGATTAATATTATTATGCTCTATATTTTTTGGGGATAAGTCAAGAAACTATCAAGGTTAGATAAAACTTAGTTATACTGACCACATTGAGATGTTAATTATTGGAAGGTCAGAATGTGATACAAATAATTCTGAGATACAAGAATTCTAACTTTTCTTAACATGGATAAGAATATAACAAAACATGCCGGTCATGTGTGTCTTGTATTTCTTGCAGTAGTAATATATATTAATAGCCATTCTATAGTAAAAGCCTTTTTGAGATTGTAAACAAGAAAACAAATGAAATGTATTTTGTATAAATTTAGCTACGCAAACGCACTAGTTACATTGCTAGTTAACAATTAAAATGAGACTACTTTCTATTGAGGAACATATTGGTCACATATTTTTCATATTTATATTCACAAGCACATTTATTGTACTGCAATTAATAAATAACAAAGTCAGGTCAGCACGGGTAGGGGAGCCGCAATAGCAGCATGTTGGCGGCTTGCCCTGGCCACGCTAGTGGTCGTTTGGTGGTGCACAAATGTCAATGAAGATTTTATTATGTTTGTGATTTGTTCCTCTGTCGAACTTTTATAATAGATGGATGTCTTTCTCAAAGAAAGCTCTAAATTAATTCATGACACTAAGATGTACAACAAATGAATACCACCTCCATCCTAAAGCTTAAGGATTTTTTTTGAAAAGTCAAACCAAGTAAAGTTTAACTAAATTTTTAAAATCTATTAAAAATATAATATTTGTAGATAACATACGAAAATATATTTAATTATCTATTTAATGATACTAATTTTATATTTTGTATGTTAACGATTTTTTGGTAAAAGCTTAGTCAAACTTTACATAGTTCGACTTTCTAAAAATAATATAAGACTTAAACTTTGGGATGAAATGGAGGTAGTATATCTTTAAGACCAGGCCTGCGGACGGGAAATATCTCATCCAACCTTTTTGTTGTTTTTGTTGTTGTGGGAATAATTTCTGATCCAACTGATCAGCTGTTTGCCCTGAGCCTAAAGATGCACTCATGTCCAATGGTTGTTCGAGCCCGGGGTGCTCTCCGGGTTGCATCGTAACTGACACCGATTCCTTCCCCGGATCAAAGTAGGACGGAGTCTTTGTGTCGAGGGTACTCCTCGACAATGCCCACCTTTTGGGGCTTAGGGTTGACAGAATCCTGCAGGCTGATACGAGACATCGGATACCAAACAAACGGGGAGAGATATTTCCCCAGGTTCGGGGCCCTCGATGAGGTAAAACCCTTACTTCCTGCTTGTCTAATCTTGATTATTGAGAATATCGAGTTACAATGGGGTAGCCGAATGCTTCGACTATGAACTCGTCCAGAAGCTAAGATTTCGTATGACCTAGCACTAGACTTAAGATGGTTATGGCTAAGTTGATTGTGTGTCCCTCGGCAGACACTCTCATGACCCTTATATTGTGAGCCAGGTTTCGAGGTCTGTCCGGGTACGACTAGGTTACAGAGAGTTCTACGTCTAAACTTTCCTTGTTCTTCGTCTTCTTACCTTGTTCATCAAGTATATTTCTTCAGAGCTCAAATCTGATGCGTTGTGTTTTCCTACATCCAACAACTCCAATATTTTAGATTCATCGGATCCGAAGGACGAAAATGGAGGCGACCTAGCCCTGGCCTCCGCCGCCGCCGCCCCGACCCCCCTTTCCACCAGCCTCCGGCCGCTCTCCACTCCGGTGGGCGGATGCCCCTTCTCATGGCCCGCCCCTGCTAGTTCAGTCAGCGGCCATCTCCCTCCCTCCCGTTAGATCCGCCTCGAACAGTCCCAAATTTCTTTTGCCTCGCTTCCGGTGAGTTTGCAATCTTTTCCCCGTGGGTCACGACCGGCGGCGGATTCCCTTCACAGCTTCGCTTCTGCGGCTGTTTTATCCTGGCTTGGCTGAGTTCCTCTCACCCCTGTCCCGTGTAGCTTCGTGCTTGTGTGATGTCTGAAGCCCGTGAGGTGCTGCAGGGCTTGGCAGCCCCTGTGGAGGGTGCTGAAGAAGGTGTTAACTCAATGATGGGTCGCCTGAATTTGCTCGCAGATGAGACCGAGGTCGTCGAGATGAGCGATGATGAAGATGATTCGGGTGCTGCGGCGGAGCTGTGGGCGCTGGACGGCAAGGTGCTCTCGCCGCATACCACTCATATCCAGTCTGTTCGGGCAGCAATGAAGCCTGCCTGGGGCAACCCAAGGGGCCTGCGGATTAGGCCTGCGGGAGACAATGTCTTCGTGGCCGTCTTTGCAACCTGTGATGACCGGGACCGGGTGCTGGAGGGGACGCCGTGGATGGTGGGGCGGCACGCCGTTCTTTTGCAACCTCATGATCCTCGGCTCAGGCCCTCCGATGTTCGCTTCGACTCCATGACTATTTGGGTGAGAATTCTGAACTTACCTTTCGAGTGGATGAATAATAAGAAGGGTCTGAAGATTGCAAAACTCATTGACAAGAATTGCTCAGTCGATGTTGATGAATTTGGGGTGGCGTCTGGCACTTTCCTTCGTGCTAAGGTGGCCATCCCTTTTGACCAACCGCTGCGGCGCTGGGTGATTATCCGCCGCGACGGCCGCGATGAAAGTTTCAACCTGCAATATGAGAAGCTCCCGTTCTTCTGTTTTGGCTGTGGCCTCATCGGCCACGGTGAGCTCGAATGCAAGAGCCCTGCTGATAGGGATGCTTTGGGAAAGCTCCCTTTCGATAGAAATCTGAGAGCACCTGAAGAAAGGCGTAGAAGAATGCAATCTTTCGAACAAGCCGCTGCCTCTGCGTCTTGGAACAGTGGCTCAAAGGATCGTGGAGGGGGCAGCCGAAAATCTGGGCCAAGCTCTGCTACCAGCAGGACCTCCGCGGATGGGGATCCGCTGAAACTCGGGGAACATATCGTGAACTCCCCGCCTGCAAAGGTTGGTGCCAGCACCGAAAAGGCTTTGGCTTCTGAAGTTGCCCGTCAGCTTTTTCCGAACAACGGCTCTCTGGTTCAACCCACTTTGAAGAGGAAGCCTAGTGCATGCAGCGTGGGGGCTGGTGTGTCTTCCCCCGAAGGGGATTTGATCGATCAAATTGACAAGAGCTCTGCTTTGGTTGTGGTACCTGTGAGGTCGTCCTGTGTGACTGGGGCTGGAACTTGTGGTGCAGGTTTTGACACTGGACAAGGCAGCGTGAAGAAGCTAAGGAGTGGCCAAGAACAAAAAATTGAACGTTCGGTGTATGTGCGCAACTCATCCGGGAAGGGTGTTAATTCTGACGCGGGGCTGCCTATTCAACCCTGCAGTAAGCAATGAAAGCTATTGCATACAACTGTCGGGGGCTTGGGAACCAGCCGGCAGTTTTGGGCCTTCTTGAGTTATGGAAGGCAGAAGCTCCTGATGTTCTCTTCTTGTCTGAAACAAAGCTTGACAAGGAGGGGATGAAGCGCATTCAAGTGCTGTTGAACATGCCAAACATGGAGGTGAAGAGTTGTGACGGCCGGAGCGGGGGTTTGGCCCTGCTTTGGAAGAAAGACGTTAATCTTGCTGTGAATCCGGGGATGTCCCGCTACCACATCGATGCGGTCATCACCGGAGATGATGGCTTCACATGGAGGCTCACGGGCATTGATACGTCTCCGACGTATCGATAATTTCTTATGTTCCATGCCACATTATTGATGTTATCTACATGTTTTATGCACACTTTATGTCATATTCGTGCATTTTCTGGAACTAACCTATTAACAAGATGCCGAAGTGCCAGTTCCTGTTTTCTGCTGTTTTTGGTTTCAGAAATCCTAGTAACGAAATATTCTCGGAATTGGACGAAATCAACGCCCAGGTTCCTATTTTGCCCGGAAGCATCCAGAACACCCGAGAGTCGCCAGAGTGGACCCACAGGGGGCCCAGACCATAGGCCGGCGCGGCCCAGGCCCTGGCCGCGCCGCCCTATAGTGTCGGCGCCCCTTCGACCTTCCGAGGCTGCCCTTCCGCCTATTTAAAGCCTCCGTCGCGAAAACCCTGATACGTTCGACGAAAACCACAGAAACCTTCCAGAGCCGCCGCCATCGCGAGGCCAAGATCTGGGGGACAGGAGTCTCTGTTCCGGCACCCTGCCGGAACGGGGAAGTGCCCCCGGAAGGCTTCTCCATCGACACCGCTGCCATCTCCACCGCCATCTTCATCACCGCTGCTGCTCCCATGAGGAGGGAGTAGTTCTCCATCGAGGCTCAGGGCTGTACCGGTAGCTATGTGGTTCATCTCTCCCATGTACCTCAATACAATGATCTCATGAGCTGCTTTACATGATTGAGATTCATATGAGTTTTGTATCACAATTCATCTATGTGCTACTCTAGCAATGTTATTAAAGTAGTTTTATTCCTCCTGCACGTGTGTAAAGGTGACAGTGTGTGCACCATGTTAGTACTTGGTTTATGCTATGATCATGATCTCTTGTAGATTGCGAAGTTAACTATTGCTATGATAATATTGATGTGATCTATTCCTCCTACATATGCATGAAGGTGACAGTGTGCATGCTATGTTAGTACTTGGTTTAGTCTTTTGATCTATCTTACACTATAAGGTTACTAAAATATGAACATTAATTGTGGAGCTTGTTAACTGAATTGGAAAATGATACATGTAGTAATTGCTATAAATGTCTTGGGTAATGTGATACTTGGCAATTGTTGTGCTCATGTTTAAGCTCTTGCATCATATGCTTTGCACCTATTAATGAAGAAATACATAGAGCATGCTAAAATTTGGTTTGCATAATTGGTCTCTCTAAGGTCTAGATAATTTCTAGTATTGAGTTTGAACAACAAGGAAGACGGTGTAGAGTCTTATAATGTTTTCAATATGTCTTTTATGTGAGTTTTGCTGCACCGGTTCATCCTTGTGTTTGTTTCAAATAGCCTTGCTAGCCTAAACCTTGTATCGAGAGGGAATACCTCTCATGCATCCAAAATACTTGAGCCAACCACTATGCCATTTGTGTCCACCATACCTACCTACTACATGGTATTTTCCGCCATTCCAAAGTAAATTGCTTGAGTGCTACCTTTAAAATTCCATCATCACCTTTACAATATATAGCTCATGGGACAAATAGCTTAAAAACTATTGTGGTATTGAATATGTAATTATGCACTTTATCTCTTATTAAGTTGCTTGTTGTGCGATAACCATGTTTACTGGGGACGCCATCAACTATTCATTGTTGAATTTCATGTGAGTTGCTATGCATGTTCGTCTTGTCTGAAGTAAGAGCGATCTACCACCTTATGGTTAAGCATGCATATTGTTAGAGAAGAACATTGGGCCGCTAACTAAAGCCATGATCCATGGTGGAAGTTTCAGTTTTGGACATATATCCTCAATCTCAAATGAGAAAATTATTAATTGTTGTTACATGCTTATGCATAAAAGAGGAGTCCATTATCTGTTGTCTATGTTGTCCCGGTATGGATGTCTAAGTTGAAGAATAATCAATAGCGAGAAATCCAATGCGAGCTTTCTCCTTAGACCTTTGTACAAAGTGCATAGAGGTACCCCTTTGTGACACTTGGTCAAAACATGTGCATTGTGATGATCCGGTAGTCCAAGCTAATTAGGACAAGGTGCGGGCACTATTAGTACACTATGCATGAGGCTTGCAACTTGTAAGATATAATTTACATGATACATATGCTTTATTACTACCGTTGACAAAATTGTTTCATGTTTTCAAAATCAAAGCTCTAGCACAAATATAGCAATCGATGCTTTTCCTCTATGGAGGACAATTCTTTTACTTTCAATGTTGAGTCAGTTCACCTATTTCTCTCCACCTCAAGAAGCAAACACTTGTGTGAACTGTGCATTGATTCTTACATATTTGCTTATTGCACTTGCATTGACAACTATCCATGAGATATACATGTTACAAGTTGAAAGCAACCGCTGAAACTTAATCTTCCTTTGTATTGCTTCAATACCTTTACTTTGAATTATTGCTTTATGAGTTAACTCTTGTGCAAGACTTATTGATGCTTGTCTTGAAGTGCTATTCATGAAAAGTCTTTGCTTTATGATTCACTTGTTTACTCATGTCATTACCATTGTTTTGATCGCTGCATTCACTACATATGCTTTACAAATAGTATGATCAAGGTTATGATGGCATGTCACTCCAGAAATTATCTGTGTTATCGTTTTACCTGCTCGGGACGAGCAGAACTAAGCTTGGGGATGCTGATACGTCTCCGACGTATCGATAATTTCTTATGTTCCATGCCACATTATTGATGTTATCTACATGTTTTATGCACACTTTATGTCATATTCGTGCATTTTCTGGAACTAACCTATTAACAAGATGCCGAAGTGCCAGTTCCTGTTTTCTGCTGTTTTTGGTTTCAGAAATCCTAGTAACGAAATATTCTCGGAATTGGACGAAATCAACGCCCAGGTTCCTATTTTGCCCGGAAGCATCCAGAACACCCGAGAGTCGCCAGAGTGGACCCACAGGGGGCCCAGACCATAGGCCGGCGCGGCCCAGGCCCTGGCCGCGCCGCCCTATAGTGTCGGCGCCCCTTCGACCTTCCGAGGCTGCCCTTCCGCCTATTTAAAGCCTCCGTCGCGAAAACCCTGATACGTTCGACGAAAACCACAGAAACCTTCCAGAGCCGCCGCCATCGCGAGGCCAAGATCTGGGGGACAGGAGTCTCTGTTCCGGCACCCTGCCGGAACGGGGAAGTGCCCCCGGAAGGCTTCTCCATCGACACCGCTGCCATCTCCACCGCCATCTTCATCACCGCTGCTGCTCCCATGAGGAGGGAGTAGTTCTCCATCGAGGCTCAGGGCTGTACCGGTAGCTATGTGGTTCATCTCTCCCATGTACCTCAATACAATGATCTCATGAGCTGCTTTACATGATTGAGATTCATATGAGTTTTGTATCACAATTCATCTATGTGCTACTCTAGCAATGTTATTAAAGTAGTTTTATTCCTCCTGCACGTGTGTAAAGGTGACAGTGTGTGCACCGTGTTAGTACTTGGTTTATGCTATGATCATGATCTCTTGTAGATTGCGAAGTTAACTATTGCTATGATAATATTGATGTGATCTATTCCTCCTACATATGCATGAAGGTGACAGTGTGCATGCTATGTTAGTACTTGGTTTAGTCTTTTGATCTATCTTACACTATAAGGTTACTAAAATATGAACATTAATTGTGGAGCTTGTTAACTCTGGCATTGAGGGTTCGTGTAATCCTACGCAATGTGTTCATCATCCAACAAGAGTGTAGAGTATGCATTTATCTATTCTGTTATGTGATCAATGTTGAGAGTGTCCACTAGTGAAAGTGTAATCCCTAGGCCTTGCTCCTAAATACTGCTGCGTTACTACTGCTTGTTTACTGTTTTACTGTGTTACTACTGCTGCAATACTACCACCATCAACTACACGCCAGTAAGCTATTTTCTGGCACCGTTGCTACTGCTCATATATATTCATACCACCTGTATTTCACTATCTCTTCGCCGAACTAGTGCACCTATTAGGTGTGTTGGGGACACAAGAGACTTCTTGCTTTGTGGTTGCAGGGTTGCATGAGAGGGATATCTTTGACCTCTTCCTCCCTGAGTTCGATAAACCTTGGGTATCCACTTAAGGGAAAACTTGCTGCTGTTCTACAAACCTCTCGCTCTTGGAGGCCCAACACCGTCTACAGTGAAAGGAGGGGGAACGTAGACATCAAGCACTTTTCTGGCGCCGTTGCCGGGGAGGAAAGGTAAAAGGTACTCACACTCCGGACCTCGGCTACCAAGCTATTTTCCGCCATTGTAAGTACTCGAAGCTATTTCCTTTAGATCCTGCAATTGCAACTTTTTGTTTCTTGTTTACACTAGTTAGGCATAATGGAAAACAACAAAAAAATTGGTGAGCTTTTTAGTCTTTTTCCTGATTTAGAATGGTTTGATCTGAAAATTAAAAAACCCATGGAACATGTTAGTATGAACACTTTGAATACCATTGTTGCTAATGATATGGAAAATTCTAAGCTTGGGGAAGCTGGTTTTGATGAGCATGATCTTTTTAGTCCACCAAGCATTGAGGAGAAAACTTTCTTTGATGATACTTTGCCTCCTATATATGATGATTATAATGATAGTAGTCTTTTGTTGCCACCTGTTATGGAGGATAAATTTGATTATGAATACAATATGCCTCCTATATTTGATGATGAGAATAATAATGATAGCTACTTTGTTGAATTTGCTCCCACTACAACTAATAAAATTGACTATGCTTATGTTGGGAGTAGTAATAATTTTATGCATGAGACTCATGATAAGAATGCTTTATGTGATAGTTATATTGTTGAGTTTGCTCATGTTGCTACTGAAAGTTATTATGAGAGAGGAAAATATGGTTGTAGAAATTTTCATGTTACTAAAATGCCTCTCCATGTGCTGAAATTTTTCAAGCTATACTTGTTTTATCTTCCTATGCTTGTTACTTTGCTCTTCATGAACTTGTTTATTTACAAGATTCCTATGCATAGGAAACATGTTAGACTTAAATGTGTTTTGAATTTGCCTCTTGATGCTCTCTTTTGCTTCAAATACTATTTCTTGCGAGTGCATCATTAAAACTGCTGAGCCCATCTTAATGGCTATAAAGAAAAGAACTTCTTGGGAGATAACCCATGTGTTATTTTGCTACAGTACTTTGTTTTATATTTGTGTCTTGGAAGTTGTTTACTACTGTAGCAACCTCTCCTTATCTTAGTTTTGTGTTTTATTGTGCCAAGTAAAGCCGTTGATAGAAAAGTAAGTACTAGATTTGGATTACTGCGCAGTTCCAGATTTCTTTGCTGTCACGAATCTGGGTCTACCTCCCTGTAGGTAGCTCAGAAAATTAAGCCAATTTACGTGCATGATCCTCAGATATGTACGCAACTTTCATTCAATTTGAGCATTTTCATTTGAGCAAGTATGGTGCCATTTTAAAATTCGTCAATACGAACTGTTCTGTTTTGACAGATTCTGCCTTTTATTTCGCATTGCCTCTTTTGCTATGTTGGATGAATTTCTTTGATCCACTAATATCCAGTAGCATTATGCAATGTCCAGAAGTGTTAAGAATGATTGTGTCACCTCTGAATATGTTAATTTTTATTGTGCACTAACCCTCTAATGAGTTGTTCTAAGTTTGGTGTGGAGGAAGTTTTCAAGGATCAAGAGAGGAGTATGATGCAACATGATCAAGGAGAGTGAAAGCTCTAAGCTTGGGGATGCCCCGGTGGTTCACCCCTGCATATATCAAGAAGACTCAAGCATCTAAGCTTGGGGATGCCCAAGGCATCCCCTTCTTCATCGACAACATTATCAGGTTCCTCCCCTGAAACTATATTTTTATTCCATCACATCTTATGTGCTTTTCTTGGAGCGTCGGTTTGTTTTTGTTTTTTGTTTTGTTTGAATAAAATGGATCCTAGCATTCACTTTATGGGAGAGAGACACGCTCCGCTGTAGCATATGGACAAGTATGTCCTTAGTTTCTACTCATAGTATTCATGGCGAAGTTTCTTCTTCGTTAAATTGTTATATGGTTGGAATTGGAAAATGATACATGTAGTAATTGCTATAAATGTCTTGGGTAATGTGATACTTGGCAATTGTTGTGCTCATGTTTAAGCTCTTGCATCATATGCTTTGCACCTATTAATGAAGAAATACATAGAGCATGCTAAAATTTGGTTTGCATAATTGGTCTCTCTAAGGTCTAGATAATTTCTAGTATTGAGTTTGAACAACAAGGAAGACGGTGTAGAGTCTTATAATGTTTTCAATATGTCTTTTATGTGAGTTTTGCTGCACCGGTTCATCCTTGTGTTTGTTTCAAATAGCCTTGCTAGCCTAAACCTTGTATCGAGAGGGAATACCTCTCATGCATCCAAAATACTTGAGCCAACCACTATGCCATTTGTGTCCACCATACCTACCTACTACATGGTATTTTCCGCCATTCCAAAGTAAATTGCTTGAGTGCTACCTTTAAAATTCCATCATCACCTTTACAATATATAGCTCATGGGACAAATAGCTTAAAAACTATTGTGGTATTGAATATGTAATTATGCACTTTATCTCTTATTAAGTTGCTTGTTGTGCGATAACCATGTTTACTGGGGACGCCATCAACTATTCATTGTTGAATTTCATGTGAGTTGCTATGCATGTTCGTCTTGTCTGAAGTAAGAGCGATCTACCACCTTATGGTTAAGCATGCATATTGTTAGAGAAGAACATTGGGCCGCTAACTAAAGCCATGATCCATGGTGGAAGTTTCAGTTTTGGACATATATCCTCAATCTCAAATGAGAAAATTATTAATTGTTGTTACATGCTTATGCATAAAAGAGGAGTCCATTATCTGTTGTCTATGTTGTCCCGGTATGGATGTCTAAGTTGAAGAATAATCAATAGCGAGAAATCCAATGCGAGCTTTCTCCTTAGACCTTTGTACAGGCGGCATAGAGGTACCCCTTTGTGACACTTGGTCAAAACATGTGCATTGTGATGATCCGGTAGTCCAAGCTAATTAGGACAAGGTGCGGGCAGTATTAGTACACTATGCATGAGGCTTGCAACTTGTAAGATATAATTTACATGATACATATGCTTTATTACTACCGTTGACAAAATTGTTTCATGTTTTCAAAATCAAAGCTCTAGCACAAATATAGCAATCGATGCTTTTCCTCTATGGAGGACAATTCTTTTACTTTCAATGTTGAGTCAGTTCACCTATTTCTCTCCACCTCAAGAAGCAAACACTTGTGTGAACTGTGCATTGATTCTTACATATTTGCTTATTGCACTTGCATTGACAACTATCCATGAGATATACATGTTACAAGTTGAAAGCAACCGCTGAAACTTAATCTTCCTTTGTATTGCTTCAATACCTTTACTTTGAATTATTGCTTTATGAGTTAACTCTTGTGCAAGACTTATTGATGCTTGTCTTGAAGTGCTATTCATGAAAAGTCTTTGCTTTATGATTCACTTGTTTACTCATGTCATTACCATTGTTTTGATCGCTGCATTCACTACATATGCTTTACAAATAGTATGATCAAGGTTATGATGGCATGTCACTCCAGAAATTATCTGTGTTATCGTTTTACCTGCTCGGGACGAGCAGAACTAAGCTTGGGGATGCTGATACGTCTCCGACGTATCGATAATTTCTTATGTTCCATGCCACATTATTGATGTTATCTACATGTTTTATGCACACTTTATGTCATATTCGTGCATTTTACGGAACTAACCTATTAACAAGATGCCGAAGTGCCGTTCCTGTTTTTCTGCTGTTTTTGTTTTCAGAAATCCTAGTAACGAAATATTCTCGGAATTGGACGAAATCAACGCCTGTGTTCCTATTTTGCCCGGAAGCATCCGTAACACCCGAGAGTCGCCCAGTGGACCCACGGGGGCCGGACCATAGGCCGGCGCGGCCCAGGCCCTGGCCGCGCCGC
The DNA here is from genome assembly GCF_019359855.2 of Lolium perenne. Taxonomy (NCBI): domain Eukaryota; kingdom Viridiplantae; phylum Streptophyta; class Magnoliopsida; order Poales; family Poaceae; genus Lolium; species Lolium perenne. The sequence goes on along the minus strand of NC_067250.2, from coordinate 7,315,214 downwards.
CTCTATAGTGTCGGCGCCCCTTCGACCTTCCGAGGCTGCCCTTCCGCCTATTTAAAGCCTCCGTCGCGAAAACCCTGATACGTTCGACGAAAACCACAGAAACCTTCCAGAGCCGCCGCCATCGCGAGGCCAAGATCTGGGGGACAGGAGTCTCTGTTCCGGCACCCTGCCGGAACGGGGAAGTGCCCCCGGAAGGCTTCTCCATCGACACCGCTGCCATCTCCACCGCCATCTTCATCACCGCTGCTGCTCCCATGAGGAGGGAGTAGTTCTCCATCGAGGCTCAGGGCTGTACCGGTAGCTATGTGGTTCATCTCTCCCATGTACCTCAATACAATGATCTCATGAGCTGCTTTACATGATTGAGATTCATATGAGTTTTGTATCACAATTCATCTATGTGCTACTCTAGCAATGTTATTAAAGTAGTTTTATTCCTCCTGCACGTGTGTAAAGGTGACAGTGTGTGCACCGTGTTAGTACTTGGTTTATGCTATGATCATGATCTCTTGTAGATTGCGAAGTTAACTATTGCTATGATAATATTTATGTGATCTATTCCTCCTACATATGCATGAAGGTGACAGTGTGCATGCTATGTTAGTACTTGGTTTAGTCTTTTGATCTATCTTACACTATAAGGTTACTAAAATATGAACATTAATTGTGGAGCTTGTTAACTCTGGCATTGAGGGTTCGTGTAATCCTACGCAATGTGTTCATCATCCAACAAGAGTGTAGAGTATGCATTTATCTATTCTGTTATGTGATCAATGTTGAGAGTGTCCACTAGTGAAAGTGTAATCCCTAGGCCTTGCTCCTAAATACTGCTGCGTTACTCTCGTTTGTTTACCGTTTCTTTACTGTGTTACTACTGCTGCAATACTACCACCATCAACTACACGCCAGCAAGCTATTTTCTGGCACCGTTGCTACTGCTCATATATATTCATACCACCTGTATTTCACTATCTCTTCGCCGAACTAGTGCACCTATTAGGTGTGTTGGGGACACAAGAGACTTCTTGCTTTGTGGTTGCAGGGTTGCATGAGAGGGATATCTTTGACCTCTTCCTCCCTGAGTTCGATAAACCTTGGGTATCCACTTAAGGGAAAACTTGCTGCTGTTCTACAAACCTCTGCTCTTGGAGGCCCAACACTGTCTACAGGAAAGGAGGGGGAACATAGACATCAGGCATCTATGGTGAGCCGCAGGCGGGTGCAAGGGAGAAGACTTGGAAGCTGCTATGCATTCTTCATGGTCAGTCTGATCTACCATGGATGTGTTTTGGGGATTTCAACGAGGTCCTCTTTGCCAGCGAGAAGCAGGGTGGTGTCCCTAAGAAGCAATCCTGCATGGACAAGTTCAGAATGGCTCTGGAGTTCTGTGAGCTGGAGGACTTGGGGTTTATTGGCGACCCATATACTTGGCAAAACCACAGCCAACGTGCGGACACATATATCAAAGAAAGACTGGACAGGTCGGTGGCCAATTTGGAGTGGAGAACTCATTTCCCGGCCTACAAGGCTATCAATGGGGACCCCAGGCATTCTGATCATAGGCCTGTCATTGTGATCTTGGACCCGAATCCTCATGGCAGTGGCTCCTCGGGTGTGAGGGAGCAACCAAAGTTTGAAGCATGCTGGCTCGAGGAAGAGGAGTGTGAGGGGGTTGTTCAAAACGCCTGACAGCTTGCTTTTCTCTCTGGGGATGTCGTTGTCGCGGATGCCATTAGGAAGGTGGGCGCTGAGCTCCATATTTGGAGCAAAGATATTCTGGGGGATCTCCAAAACCGTATCAAGAAAACGAAAAAAGAGCTCAATCGCTGTAGGAAAAGGGTTATTTCCAATGAGCAGGTTGCTTTGGAACACATGCTTAGATATAAGCTCGAGCGCCTTCAGGATCAGAAAAATATCTTCTGGAAGCAGCGTGCCAAGGCCCACTGGCTGAAGGACGGCGATAAGAACACCAGTTTTTTCCATGCCTGTGCCTCGGAAAGGAAAAAGATGAATCGACTGAAGAAGTTGAAGACTGATGATGGCACGGTCGTGGAAGGGGAGAAAAATCTGAGATCCCTGATTGCTTCTTATTATCAAAATCTTTTCACCTCTTCGGCTGGTACTAGGGAGTCTGAACTTCTTGAGGTGGTTCCCTCTGTTGTCACCCCTGAGATGAATTCCTTCCTTAGGAAGCCTTTCTGTTGTGATGAAATCAAGCTTGCCCTAAACTCCATGGGGGATCTCAAGGCCCCCGGTCCTGATGGCATGCCGGCCATTTTCTACAAGCGCTTCTGGGACCTGGTTGGTGACAAGGTGCAGCAGGAAGTGCTAGGTGTTCTGAATGGTGGGGCTATTCCAGCGGGTTGGAACGAGACCGTGATCGTGCTGATCCCCAAGGCCACCAACCCTGAGCGAATAAAGGATCTTAGGCCCATTAGCCTTTGCAACCTTGTCTTCAAGATTGTCTCCAAGGTGATTGCCTGTAGATTTAAAGAGGTCTTGGATGACATCATTTCTCAAAGCCAAAGTGCGTTTGTGGCGGGAAGACTGATCACTGATAACATCTTGATCGCTTATGAGACTACTCACTTTATGCACACGCGGAAGGGGGGCAGAGATGGCCTGGCTGCTGTCAAGCTTGATATGAGCAAAGCTTTTGATCGAGTTGAATGGTCTTTTTTAAAGAATATGATGCTGAAGTTGGGCTTTAACTCCCTCTGGGTTGAGTTGGTGATGCGCTGCATTACCTCTGTCACTTACAGAGTGAAAGTCAACAACAACCTTACTGAGGTTATTACTCCGCAGCGCGGCCTGCGCCAGGGATGCCCTCTGTCCCCGTATCTCTTCATATTGTGTGCTGAGGGCCTCTCTGCTCTCTTCAAGAAGGCTGAGGAGGACGGTTCTTTGCAAGGTGTCCAGGTTTGTCCGGCTGCCCCTCGCATAAACCACCTGTTTTTTGCTGATGACTCTCTCATCTTCTTGAAAGTAAATGATCAGAGTGCAAAAAAGCTTCAGGACATTCTAGCTCTCTATGAAGATGCCTCTGGCCAAATGGTCAACAAGGAAAAATCGGCTGTGATGTTCAGTAAGGGAACCTCTTCCACGGCCAAAAGAAAGTTCAAGGGCCTTCTCCACATAGCTGATGAGGCTTTCTCTGATAGATACCTTGGGTTGCCTGTCCACCTAGGCAGATCTGTCTCGCTGGCTTTCGACTACCTCAAGGAAAAAATCTGGAAGAAAATCCAGGGCTGGAAAGAAAAATTCCTCTCTAGGGCTGGGAAAGAAATTTTGGTGAAAGCTGTGGCTCAAGCCATCCCAACCTATGCCATGTCCTGCTTCGACATCACCAAAACCTTCTGTGACGACATTAGTTCCATGGTTTGTCGATATTGGTGGAACAACCAGGATGAGGAAAGACACCATTGGCTGAGTTGGGAGTGCCTGTCCAAACCAAAGTGTGTTGGAGGGCTTGGTTTTAGGGACCTGCATCTGTTTAATATGGCCATGCTCGCAAGGCAGGGTTGGTGTTTGCTTCAAGATCCTGAGTCTCTCTGCGGCAGGGTGCTCCGAGCAAAGTATTTCCCTAATGGCAACATCTTGGAAGCGGTGGCAGCCCCGGGCATCTCCTATACCTGGCGCAACATTTTGAAAGGATTGGCCCTCCTCAAGGAGGGGCTGATCTGGCGTGTTGGCGATGGCACCAACATCAAAGTTTGGCGTGACCCCTGGCTCCCTGTTGGTGACACTAGAAGACCAAGATCCTTGCATGGTCGATCGCCTATTTCTCTGGTGGCTGATCTCCTGAACCCCATCACTGGCAATTGGGACGTTGATCCTGTCGTCAGCCTCTTCCAGCCTGATGATGTGAAGGCTATTCTCTCCATCAATGTCTGCGAGGGAATGGAGGACTTTCTGGCTTGGCACTTCGATCCTAGAGGCCAGTTCTCTGTCAAGTCTGCTTACAAGCTTGGGGTGATGCTGTGTGATAGGAACTCGGGCAAGGAGGCGGCTAGCTCTGCGTCCAACAATGACCCCAGGCCATCTTTTGATTGGAACCATATTTGGCACTTGAAGGCCCCGACCAAAATCAAGATGTTTCTGTGGCGTGTTGCACACAACAGCCTTGCAAATCGTATGAAGATTCATAGGATCGGTGTGGACCTGGACACTAGATGCCCTGTATGCAACAGGCAGGATGAGGATGGGGGCCATGTCTTTTTGAAATGCAAAGCTGCAAAGGCTTGTTGGAATATCCTTGGGCTGGGTAACCTCCGGGATAAACTCTCTCTCTGCACTTCCTCGCGCGACCTTCTCACTGAGTTGTGGAACTGTGATGATGACACTCAGCTGCGCGCGGCAACATTCATGTGGGAGTGGTGGAACATCCGTAACAAAGTGAATGCTGGCGAGAGCATCACGGACCCCAGGGTAGTGTGCTCCAAAGTTGAAAGACTGCTGGTTGACTTCTTATCTTTGAAGAAGCCAGTAAAACCGCCTAAGCCCCCTGACATACACAAGTGGGCAAAGCCTCCAGATAATCATGTCAAGTAAACTTTGATGGCTCCTGCCTTGCCGGTGCCGGAACGGGTGGCTGGGTCTATGTTATCCGAGACCAGGCGGGCAATTTCATTGCGGCAGGTTTGGGTAAGTCCCCGCACCTCGGGAGTGCTCTTGAATCTGAAGCTGTGGCCTGTCTTGCTGCGATCCAGGGTGCCAATGAGATTGGCGCCAATCGCATCATCTTTGAATCGGACGCGTCTACTCTGGTACAAGCCCTGAAGAGCAACGACTATGATATGTCTTCAATTGGTGTGGTGGTGAAGGAAGCTAGAAGCCTGTGCACTTTAAACTTTGATTCTTTTCAGTTCTCTTTTTGTCGCCGCGCCTGTAACAATGCTGCCCATGAGCTTGCAAAGCTGGGAGCAAATTCTGAGTCTATTGACTCCCACTGGGATGGCCCTGTCCCCAGTTGTATCGTTACTATTTTGGCCAGTGATTTAGCTGAGCCATTTTAATGGGAGTCCATGTTTAAGCGTAAAAAAAAAGTATATTTCTTCAGAACCGACATGGAGGCCACCTTGGCCAATGGATGATCTTCATGGGCCCCTGGTTGGGCCGCAAGAGGTAGTACAATACAAGTTACCCGAAGGGTAATGCCCACATCACTTTGGCTAGGGACGTCTCTCTCATATCAATATATGACACCGACGGCGACGACACAACTCAACACCTATACCAGACATAGCCTCCTCCTAATCCCCAAACCAGCAACCAAGATCGGAAGGAAAGAAACGCTCGTCGGTTAATTATATTGCCCTTCTGGTCCAAGGCCATGACGTGCAAAGAGGAGGGTTAAAGATGACGGCATGTTAGCGGCTTGCCCTAGCGGCGGTAGTGGTCCTTTGGTGGTGCATTTTTTTTGAACAATGCATGAATCTAAATGTAGCTTTTATTATGTGTGTGGTAATTTGTACCTCTGCTGAACTTCATTAATAGATCTGTGTATTTTTTGAAGAAAAACCTATAGATTTCATGCCCCTTATAGATGTATAGCAAATGAAGCAAATAGCTTAATATGTTTTTCGCAAAGAAAAATGAATTAGTAACAGGCTCCTGCATAACTAAATGAGAATTCTGTAGTGTAGACGGAAATATCTGATGCACGGGCTCACCCCGGCCCAATGGTTGTTCGAGGCTTCGAGCCCGGGGCTCCGGGTGCACCGTAAGAGCATCCCCACTCGTCTCCCCGACGAGGCCCCCGAGCGATGTTTTTTCCATCCGGACGGCGGTCCAGTCGCGCCCCCGGTTCCTCATTTTCGTCCGGATTTGGCCCTTCATCCATCCGGCGAGCCCACGCCAACCCCGGTCCCCCGGGGATCTATCGGGGAGTCCGGATGAGTGAAAAGCGGGGAAGGGCCCGATCTGTCGGCGACTCGACACACGAACCCCACCGCCACCTCGCTCAAAATCCCCCCCACCCCTCGTATCTCTCTCGCCGCCGGCACCACCCCACCGCCTTGTTGCCCAGATTCCATCGTCCCTCCTTCCCCACCTGCCTATATTCCGCCGTCTTTCAACGACGGCCTATCTGGCTGCTCCTCCGCCGGCCTGTTTTCCGATGATGGCCTACTCCTCGTCGTTTGCGGCTCGGGTTGCCTCGACCACGCCCGTCAGGTGTTCGTCCATTTGTCTCGCCGGCCATGGACTCGGACGAAGAGGAGGAGCAGATGTTCGTCGAGCTTATGCGAGAAGAGATGGCAGCCGCCGCCCAAGACGAGGAGCACATGATGATCCTCGGTTTCTTATCAAGCATGTACGCCGGGGTGGCAACTGGTCGACGTGGTGGGTCGGCACCAGGTCGCCGGAAGTGCAAGCCGAGACAACGAATGGAGGGCCACTGCATGTTGTACGCCGACTACTTCGCCGACAATCCATTGCACGGTGAGACTGTTTTCATGCGTCGTTTCAGGATGAGCAGAAAGCTATTTCTGCAAATTGTGTATGCCATCCGAGACTTTGACCCCTACTTCAGATGCAAGGCGGATTGCACTGGCTTGGTTGGATTTTCGTCACTGCAGAAGTGCACAGTGGCTATGAGGATGCTGGCATATGGAGCTCCCGGTGATGGTGCAAATGACTATCTTCGGATGGCGGAGTCCACTGCCCTTGATTGTTTCTACCGGTTCTGCAGGGCCGTCATAGCAGTGTTCGGGGACTTTTACTTGAGATCACCCACTGTCGAAGACACTCAGAGGATCCTTGCAACAAATGAAGCTAGGGGTTTTCCAGGGATGCTTGGAAGCATTGACTGCATGCATTGGAAATGGAAGAACTGTCCGTTTGCGTGGCAGAGAATGTACAAGGGTCACAAAAACTGCTGCACTGTGATACTTGAAGCAGTGGCTACCCATGATCTCTGGATTTGGCACTCTTTCTTTGGTATGGCTGGATTCAACAATGACATCAACGTCCTAAACTGCTCCCCGATCTTTTCCAAGCTTGTTGAGGGTCATGCTCCCCCAGTGAACTATGTGATCAATGGTCGGCACTACAACAAAGGATACTACCTTGCACACGGTATCTATCCAAAGTGGGCAACATTTGTGAAGACTATCTCGAAACCTAGCACCCCCAAACTTTGCGAGTTTGTCAAGAAACAAGAAGCTTGCCGAAAAGAAGTCGAGCGTGCATTTGGTGTCCTCCAGCAGAGATTTGCTGTCGTCCGGTTCCCCGCTATGACTTGGTCCAAAGATCAGATGTGGGAGGTGATGAATTGTTGTGTGTGCTTACACAATATGATTATTGAAAATGAGCGAAAACATTCGGTTCCTCTGGCTGAGCAAGAAGCACCATAAGAGAGAGAGGGTCCTCTTGCACAGCCTAATCACCAGGTGCCGACATCATGGGCCGCCTTCATTGCTATGCGCCAGGAGATTCGAAGACTCTACAATGCATCAACAGCTGCAAGATGATCTGGTGGAGCACATATGGACGCTCCGAGGCAACGCCAACGCCGACGCCAACTAGTCTGTCTTTCTTAATTTGTTTCAAAACTTGTGAAATTGTGTGCTTCATTTGTTTCAGCACTTGTTAAACATTGTACTGATTATCGCCGAATTTGTTTCAGCAATTTTCTGACTCTTGTTCGCTGAACTTGTTAAATTTTATGTCGAATTTGTTTGAAATATGTCAAATGGTCGAGGTTGGGGGTTCCCTGCCGGGGGGACGGCTGGAACTTCGGCGCTCCCCAGGCCAATTTTTCCTCCAATCCGGACGTAAATTTTGCCGGATTTAGGTGTGGAGAACGCCAAGGAGTGGAGATGCTCTAACCGACACCGGTTCCTTCCCCGGATCAAAGGAGGACGGAGGCTTTGGCCAGGGTTTGTCTCACTTGTGTCTATATATGACACCGACGACACAGCCTCCTCCTATCCCCAAACCAGTAACCAACATCGAAACCTTCTAGTCCAAGCTAGGCCGGCCATGGCGTGCAAAGAGGAGGGCTCGATGGACGGGATGCCCCAGGCTGCGATGCCGCCAGTTCCAGTCGCACGTAGGAAGCATCGGCTCTCGAAAGGCGAGATCTGGACCATACTCGCCCTGAGGCCGCGTCCGCTCCCCTCCACCGACGACCTGGACGACCTCACGGACATCTTCTCTCCAGAGTATATCGCAGAGAGGAAGCGGCACCTCGAGGCCGATATGGAGCTCCGACGAGGAGTCGGAGGCGTTCCGGCAGAGGATCATCAAGAGCGTGCGTGAGAACGGCTACTTCGAGGTCGACGACGAGTTCCTCGTCAACAGGGAAAAGGCCAATGAGTTGGCGCTCGAGCAGTGGGCAAACACGGATCTCAGCGGGCTCCAGTTCGCTGCCGACGATACTCCGTACATTCTCGACGAAGAGGATGCCGCTGTTCTAGATCTTCTGAGTAGTGACGAGGAAGATTGATTCTTGAAAGGTTGATCGGTCCGCCATCCATCAGAGTTGATCGGTCTACCTATGTCGTCTATGAGTCTATCTATCTTTGTTTTATGGTAATATACTCGTCGTGTTATATTGCTTTTGGCGGACACATATTGTAATTTGGACATCTTTGTTCAACTACTGCAATGTGGTTGTTGTTGGGGATTGGGGTGACTCCTGAAAAATAACATTGTCTCTAAAACAGTCCCTGTCATCAACAGTTCAACCCAAATCAACAGTTATATGTTTGGATGATGGGAAATCTTGAACTTCCTTTTGGGTGAGTGTGCCACAGAATTTAATTTAGGATAGACGTAACCTAGCCAGAAACTCAATTCGGCTCCCGGGTGCGTATGATCCCTCTACCATAAAAACATATTTTCAAGTGTTAATTTTTTTTGACATGTACATCTTCATAATATATGTGTATTCGTCAAGTTTCACGAAAAAATGATATTTTTTATAGTCTAAGCGAAAAAGAGAAAATTTATCTTCTGACAAGTCTTTGTTTCAGCACCGAATTTTGTCTTTTTTACACACACCACATGACATGTTGATTTTTCATGAAACGACTTTGTGAGCGGGTAGCAAATGAAGATATACGTGCGAAATTTTTGTTTCAATTTTTTTGACATTTTAAAATATGTCTAATATGTATTTCAAAATAAAGGGAGCATACGCTCCCATGTGCCAAAACATCACTCTCCTAGCCTAGCTAGCTTTCATCCTGCCTTTTTTTGTCGGCTCTGACTCACAAATGGTAATCTCGTCAATGAAATCTCTTTGAAAGTGTGAGTTCACTTGACTGATGATGTCTGGTCGGCCTGCAAGGTAGTTCTTGGTGTAATCATGTAGCATAAAGTAGGGAATTACATGTTAAATTGTGGATGAAAAGTTCCAGGAAAAGAACCCGAACTATATGTCTTTATACAGAGGTTAGGCCGGTTGTTTTTTTTAGTATTTTAGGAATCCTCTAATTAGATGTATCCGTGACTTAGTCTAAAAAGTTATACTGCCGATTGACTATACTCACCTAGCTGGGAAGTACTCAGGCAACTCATACCGGTCAATGGAAGGAAGCCTACTGCCCCCGAGCTATCAATGGACGGTATATGAAGAAATTCAACCAAGTGTGTAGCAAACTAGAAATACGCCTAGGCGTACTTATGGTCAATATACACGTATTTCCCTTAGCAAAACATGCCCGACGAGTTAAAAAATTGCCCGGTCTAACACTCTACATGGAATATTTTTTAGCACGCAAACTCTGCTAACAAATAGGAGGCATGTGATACCACCCATTTTAATAGGTAGCCAATTGGGCGAGAAAGACCAACTGACCGCTTTTGCTTCAGTGTCTCCCCTCTCTAAACGTTGCCTATTGTAGATGGTCAGGATCTCTTAATACCTCTTCGTGGCCTAATTTATTAAAAGTTTACATAACCCCAGATCTTTTAGAGTTTAGACACTAAACCCCCTCAGCTCTAAACTGACATACTTAAATCTCCAAAATTCTAAAATCAAACAATTACCCCCTAACCTTTGGTAAGCTATTTGGGAGGCCGGTTTTGGGGACGTGGTACTACCAAAATTAGGTACAACTTGGAGCAGCTAAGGAAGTCCGTCACCATCGAGGCTACTAACGGCGTCACCATGTAGGCGTCCACAAAACCGCCTGACCATGCTGGTGTACTGCATCAGGCCGCTCATTGTCGCGCCGGCAAAACGAGAGTGGCACACTGCCTATCGAGTATCGTGGCCGTGGCTAGATGTGCAGTCAAAGCGTCGCTAGTTTAGGAAATTGGGCACCGACGAGCTGCAAAGCATCGTAACTAGCATGGAATTTCCATCATCGAATTTTGTACATAAACGGCCACGTGGAGAAGTGCAAAATTCATGCAAAGCTGAACTTTCATGCAAACGGCCACGGTTGTGGCAGACCTGAACGTGACGACTGCGGCTGAAACTCCGTCATGTACTTCGCCCACATGGTGATACCGGCGGCGTTCTCCGGCAGCTGCAGCTCCTCGTACTGGTGCCGCTCGCGGATATGCTCTATTACCTCGCTCCGATTCCGACAGCTCCGACGTGGTAATCGGGACCAAGTTTGTGGCGTGGCGCAGCAGGGCAACATGACTCGTCCCTTCCCCCGACGTGCACGTCAGCGAGAAGAAGACGGATGTTGACTAATTTTTTACAACCCAGTCCCATGTTGGGCGAATGATGGAGCGAGGCAAAACCAGCCTCCAAAGTAGCTTACCCGAGTCTAGGGTTCAATTGCCTCGTTTTACATAATTTTCGGAATTAAAGATACGTACCAGTTTAAAGTTGAGGGGTTACTGTCCAAATTAAAAACTCCCAGGGACTATGTAGACTTTTTTAGTAACTTACCGTGGTGAGCTTGGGGGGACACCGGAGCAAGGCTCCCAACTAACGACGTCTAGCACTAGGCCAGATTCTTGAGGAGCCGTACGGTGAGCGGACCTTAGGGGTGGAAACTGGAAAGAAGATGATGTAACCAAGAGATTCTAGAAGCTCCACCAAGCAAAGCAAGATATGGGACATTTACGGTATCTCCAACGGGAGGACCCATCCTGCGCCCGCGCGTCCGGATGGATTCAGCAGAACAAAAAAGCGGCCTAACGTGGCGATGCACCGCAAATGCGGATGGTCGCGGCGTCCGGAACGACGCAAACCCGGCCAAAATCTGGGCTAGATTTGCGTGGCCGCGGATGGCACGTGGCGTCCGGTCGCGTCCGGCCGCTTGGCTGCTCGTCTCCCTTGGGCCCACCTGTCGGTGATCGGGGAGGGCTTATTAAATGTGGACTGGAGGGATCTGTCCCTCCAGTCCACTCCCCTTTCCACTGTCCACTCCCCGAGCGCAACCGCCGCCATGGCCCCGAAGCGACGGTTCGCTCCTAGAGCCAACGACGAGGAGGCGAGCAGCAGCCGCCGTCCTCCACATCGGAGGAAAGCGCGGCGGCCTCCACATCGGAGAGGCCGCCCGCGGCGGCGCGGCATTGGCGCAACCGCCGCCGCTGCTGCTCGAGCCGAAGCCGGAGTCCTCGGAGGAGGACCCCGACCTCCGCGCCGCTCTGCTCATCTCGGCGGCGGAGGAGGAAGCGAAATGGCCGCACCTCCAAGCATCCATTCGCACCTCCGCGATGGAGGAAGAGGCCCGGCAGGCGGTGGAGGAAGCCGAGGCCTGAGAGTTGTACGCCCAGGCCCGCCAGGCGCGACGGGAGGAGGAGGAAGCGGCGCGGCGGCAGGAGGCCAGGCGCCGCGCGGAGGAGGAGCAGATGCGGCAGGAGGCTAGGCGCCGCGCAGAGGAGGAGCGGCGTCAGAAGGCCAGGCGCCGCGCCTGGCAGGAGATGGAGCAGCGCCTCAGGGAGGAGGCGCAGCTCCCTGCTGCCGCGCCGCCGCTTCCTCGGGTGGCTCCGGACCCCCATTCCGCATGGGAGGAGGCCCTGTGGTCTCCGTGGCCGGAGTCCCCGGCGGTCGAGCCACAACAACAGTGTGGCTCGACCGCGCCGGGGACGTCGTCGACGCCGACGCCGACGCCGACAACGCCCACAGGGACTAGGCGGCGCACCGGCAGCCACCGCGTCGTCAAGCAAACCCTAGCTTAGGATTTTTTATTTTGTTTTAAATTTTAAAGTCCATATAGAGGGCTTCTTTTGTTAGTTTATTTGCCCAAAATAGGGCTATGTACAAATGTGCCTAAAATAGGGCATATGCTTAATGAAATTTAGTTCGAATTAACGTTTTAAATTTCATTTTTGTTTTTATTCGAATTTGCGCTGCGTCCGCGTGTTAGGCGCAGCGTGCGACCCAAACGAACACGCAGACGCGGAACGCTGTCCAGATGTCCCGTGGCCACCCAAACGGCCTAAAACAAACGGTCCGACGCGTCCGTTTGGATCGCATGGTTGGAGATGCCCTTATGCCCAAAGCCCATGACCCAGCTGGATTGGCACAAAGCAAACAAAGGATGAGGCTGCTCCAAATGAGCCAACCCGGACACTTCGGTCCAGATCTAGTAAAAAGCAGGTTGTAGCTTCTACCAGTTTAGAGCTAGAATTTGACAGAGTCCAGTGTAACGTGTAGAGGTGTCCAAAACTTGTACGGAAAGACCAACTACTCTATATATTGTAAAGGGATCGATCAATAATAGACAATCTATCAACGCATCTTTTTATCTCCTCAAACCCTTGTCCCGTTTCTAAGCTGGTCATAGTGCTAAGTATCATATAGTAGTATCATGCATATGATACTTGTGTATGATACTATCTCTATAGTGGGTAGTATCATAGTTACGATATATTTATTGCTATTTAGAATCTCAATGCAAATTGATGTACAAGATTTCTTTGGCATTAATTTTTCTCGTGATATGCGTTATGATACGATATCTACCTATGATACTCTAATCTTATCTCTCCTCTTTAATTAGCTGCTGATACGTCTCAAACGTATCTATAATTTCTTATGTTTCATGCTACTTTTTATGATGATACTTACATGTTTTATACACACTTTACATCGTTTTGATGCGTTTTCCGGAACTAACCTATTGACGAGATGCCGAAGGGCCAGTTGCTGTTTTCTGCTGTTTTTGGTTTCAGAAATCCTAGAAAGGAAATATTCTCGGAATCGGACGAAATCAACGCCCAACATCCTATTTTTCCCGGAAGCTTCCAAAGCACCAAAGAAGGGCCAGAGGGGAGCCAGGAGGGCCCCACCCCACAGGGCGGCGCGACCAAGGGGGGGGGGCGCCCCCCTAGTGTGTGGGCCCCCCGTGGCCCCTCCGACTCCGCCTCTTCGCCTATTTAGTCGTCCCTGACCTAAAACCTCGATCCCGTTCGACGAAACCAGAGAAAACCTTCCAGAGCCGCCGCCATCGCGAAGCCAAGATCTGGGGGACAGGAGTCTCTGTTCCGGCACGCCGCCGGGACGGGTAAGTGCCCCCGGAAGGCTCCTCCATCGACACCACCGCCATCTTCATCAACGCTGCTGTCTCCCATGAGGAGGGAGTAGTTCTCCATCGAGACTCGGGGCTGTACCGGTAGCTATGTGGTTCATCTCTCTCCTATGTACTTCAATACAATAATCTCATGAGCTGCCTTACATGACTGAGATTCATATGATGATGCTTGTAATCTAGATGTCATTATGCTAGTCAAGTGGATTTTACTTATGTGATCTCCGGAGACTCCTTGTCCCACGTGTGTAAAGGTGACAGTGTGTGCACCGTGTGGGTCTCTTAGGCTATATTTCACAGAATACTTATTCGCTGTTATGAATGGCATAGTGAAGTGCTTATTTATATCTCTTTATGATTGCAATGTGTTTTGTATCACAATTTATCTGTGTGCTACTCTAGTGATGTTATTAAAGTAGTTTATTCCTCCTGCACGGTGTAATGGTGACAGTGTGTGCATCGTGTAGTACTTGGCGTAGGCTATGATTGTGATCTCTTGTAGATTATGAAGTTAACTATTGCTATGATAGTATTGATGTGATCTATTCCTCCTTTCGTAGTGTGAAGGTGACAGTGTGCATGCTATGTTAGTACTTGGTTTGGTTATGTTGATCTGTTATGCACTCTAAGGTTATTTAAATATGAACATTGAATATTGTGGAGCTTGTTAACTCCGGCATTGAGGGTTCGTGTAATCCTACACAGTTAGTGGTGTTCATCATCCAACAAGAGGGTGTAGAGTCTAGCATCTATTTATTTATTCTGTTATGTGATCAATGTTGAGAGTGTCCACTAGTGAAAGTATGATCCCTAGGCCTTGTTCCTAAATACTGCTATCGCTATTTGTTTACTGTTTTACTGCATCTTTACTTCCTGCAATATTACTACCATCAACTGCACGTCAGCAAGCACTTTTCTGGCGCCGTTACTACTGCTCATATTCATTCATACCACTTGTATTTCACTATCTCTTCGCCGAACTAGTGCACCTATTAGGTGTGTTGGGGACACAAGAGACTTCTCGCTTTGTGGTTGCAGGGTTGCATGAGAGGGATATCTTTGACCTCTTCCTCCCTGAGTTCGATAAACCTTGGGTGATCCACTTAAGGGAAACTTGCTGCTGTTCTACAAACCTCTGCTCTTGGAGGCCCAACACTGTCTACAAGAATAGAAGCACCCGTAGACATCAAGCACTTTTCTGGCGCAGTTGCCGGGGAGGAAAGGTAAAAGGCATTCATACTCCGGTCCCAGGTAAAGTACTTTTCTGTTTCCGTTGTGTGTGTACTCGAAGCTATTTCCTTTAGATCCTGCAATTGCATCTTTTTGTTTCTTGTTTACACTAGCTAGGCATAATGGACAACAATGAGCTTCTTATTCTATTTCCTGATTTAAGACATGGATGGTTTGATGCGAAAATTAAAAAACCTATAGAACATATTAGTATGAACGCTTTGAACACCATTGTTGCTAATGATATGGAAAATTCTAAGCTAGGGGAAGCTGGCTTTGATGAGCATGATATTTTTAGTCCCCCAAGCATTGAGGAGAAAATTTACTTTGATGATACTTTGCCTCCTATATTTGATGATGAGAATAATAATGATAGCTACTTTGTTGAATTTGCTCCCACTACAACTAATAAAATTGATTATGCCTATGTGGAGAGTAATAATTTTATGCATGAGACTCATGATAAGAATGCTTTATGTGATAGTTATATTGTTGAGTTTGCTCATGATACCACTGGATATTATTATGAGAGAGGAAAATATGGTTGTAGAAATTTTCATGTTACTAAAACACCTCTCTATATGCTGAAATTTTTGAAGCTACACTTGTTCTATCTTCCTATGCTTGTTACTTTGCTCTTCATGAACTTGTTTATTTACAAGATTCCTTTTCATAGGAAGCATGTTAGGCTTAAATTTGTTTTGAATTTGCTTTTTGATGCTCTCTTTTGCTTCAACTCTTATTTCTTGCGAGTGCATCATTAAAACTGCTGAGCCCATCTTAATGGCTATAAAGAAAGAACTTCTTGGGAGATAACCCATGTGTTTATTTTGCTACAGCAATTTTTGTTTTGCTGAGTCTTGGAAGTTGTTTACTACTGTAGCAACCTCTCCTTATCATGTTTTTGTGCCAAGTAAAGTTTTTGATAGTAATGTTGATACTAGATTTGGATTACTGCGCAGAAACAGATTTCTGTCTGTCACGAATCTGGGCAGAATTCGCTGTAGGTAACTCAGAAAAATCTGCCAATTTACGTGCGTGATCCTCAGATATGTACGCAACTTTCATTCAATTTGGGCATTTTCATCTGAGCAAGTCTGGTGCCACTTTAAAATTCATCTTTACGGACTGTTCTGTTTTGACAGATTCTGCCTTTTATTTCGCATTGCCTCTTTTGCTATGTTGGGTGGATTTCTTTGTTCCATTACCTTCCAGTAGCTTTGGGCAATGTCCAGAAGTGTTAAGAATGATTGTGTCACCTCTGAACATGTGAATTCTTATTATGCACTAACCCTCTAATGAGTTTGTTTCGAGTTTGGTGTGGATGAAGTTTTCAAGGGTCAAGAGAGGAGGATGATATACTATGATCAAGAAGAGTGAAGAGTCTAAGCTTGGGGATGCACCCGTGGTTCATCCCTGCATATTTTAAGAAGACTCAAGCGTCTAAGCTTGGGGATGCCCAAGGCATCCCCTTCTTCATCGACAACTTATCAGGTTTCTTTTCTTGAAACTATATTTTTATTCAGTCACATCTTATGTACTTTACTTGGAGCATCTGTGTGGTTTTATTTTTGTTTTGTGTTTGAATAAGATCTGATCCATAATGCTTGTGTGGGAGAGAGACACGCTCCGCTGTTGCGTATGAACACATGTGTTCTTAGCTTTTAATGTTCATGGCGAAGGTTGAAACTGCTTCGTTCATTGTTATATGGTTGGAAACGGGAAATGCTACATGTAGTAATTGATAAAATGTCTTGGATAATTTGATACTTGGCAATTGTTGTGCTCATGTTTAAGCTCTTGCATCATATACTTTGCACCCATTAATGAAGAAATACATAGAGCTTGCTAAAATTTGGTTTGCATAATTGGTCTCTCTAAGGTCTAGATAATTTCTAGTAAAGAGTTTGAACAACAAGGAAAACGGTGTAGAGTCTTATAATGTTTACAATATGTCTTTTATGTGAGTTTTGCTGCACCGGTTCATCCTTGTGTTTGTTTCAAATAACCTTGCTAGCCTAAACCTTGTATCGAGAGGGAATACTTCTCATGCATCCAAAATCCTTGAGCCAACCACTATGCCATTTGTGTCCACCATACCTACCTACTACATGGTATTTCTCCGCCATTCCAAAGTAAATTGCTTGAGTGCTATCTTTAAACAATTCAAAAGTTATTACTTCTTATTTGTGTCAATGTTTTATAGCTCATGAGGAAGTATGTGGTGTTTATCTTTCAATCTTGTTGGGCAACTTTCACCAATGGACTAGTGGCTTCATCCGCTTATCCAATAATTTTGCAAAAAGAGCTGGCAATGGGGTTCCCAGCCCCGAATTAATTAACTTTCATAAAGTTACAAATAGGCACTCCTCCATGGTATGTGATTGTTGGTCGGCACCCGAGGATTCGGTTAGCCATGGCTTGAGAAAGCAAAGGTGGGGAGGAGTGTCATCTAAATAAAACTAAAATAAAAAGGCACTCCTTCATGGTATGAGATTGTTGGCAGGCACCCGAGGATTCGGTTAGCCATGGTTTGTGAAAGCAAGGTTGGAAGGAGTGCCACCCAAAAATAAAATTTCATGGGAGCCGCTCTTTGAAAGTCTGTCTGGCAAGGGGGTTAGAGTGCCCACTACCATTCGTTGACAACAACAAACACCTCTCAAAATTTTACTTTTATGCTCTCTTTATGTTTTCAAAACCAAAGCTCTGGCACAAATATAGCAATCAATGCTTTCCTCTTTGAAGGACCTTTCTTTTACTTTTATGTTGAGTCAGTTCACCTATCTCTCTCCGCCTCAAGAAGCAAACACTTGTGTGAACTGTGCATTGATTCCTACATACTTGCATATTACACTTGTTATATTACTTTACATTGACACTATCCATGAGATATACATGTTATAAGTTGAAAGCAACCGCTGAAACTTAATCTTCCTTTGTGTTGCTTCAATACCTTTACTTTGAATTATTGCTTTACGAGCTAGCTCTTATGCAAGACTTATTGATGCTTGTCTTGAAGTACTATTCATGAAAAGTCTTTGCTTTATGATTCATTTGTTTACTCATGTCATTACCATTGCTTTGAATCGCTACATTCATTACATATGCTTTACAATTGTATTGATCAAGATTATGATAGCATGTCACTTAAGAAATTATCTTTGTTATCGTTTACCTACTCGAGGGCGAGTAGTAACTAAGCTTGGGGATGCTTGATACGTCTCAAACGTATCTATAATTTCTTATGTTCCATGCTACTTTTTATGATGATACTTACATGTTTTATACACACTTTACATCGTTTTGATGCGTTTTCCGGAACTAACCTATTGACGAGATGCCGAAGGGCCAGTTGATGTTTTCTGCTGTTTTTGGTTTCAGAAATCCTAGAAAGGAAATATTCTCGGAATCGGACGAAATCAACGCCCAACATCCTATTTTTCCCGGAAGCTTCCAGAGCACCGAAGAAGGGCCAGAGGGGAGCCAGGAGGGCCCCACCCCACAGGGCGGCGCGGCCAAGGGGGGGGGGGCGCCCCCTAGTGTGTGGGCCCCCCGTGGCCCCTCAGACTCCTCCTCTTCGCCTATTTAGTCGTCCCTGACCTAAAACCTCGACCCCGTTCGACGAAACCAGAGAAAACCTTCCAGAGCCGCCGCCATCGCGAAGCCAAGATCTGGGGGACAGGAGTCTCTGTTCCGGCACGCCGCCGGGACGGGGAAGTGCCCCCGGAAGGCTCCTCCATCGACACCGGCACCATCTTCATCAACGCTGCTGTCTCCCATGAGGAGGGAGTAGTTCTCCATCGAGGCTCGGGGCTGTACCGGTAGCTATGTGGTTCATCTCTCTCCTATGTACTTCAATACAATAATCTCATGAGCTGCCTTACATGATTGAGATTCATATGATGATGCTTGTAATCTAGATGTCATTATGCTAGTCAAGTGGATTTTACTTATGTGATCTCCGGAGACTCCTTGTCCCACGTGTGTAAAGGTGACAGTGTGTGCACCGTGTGGGTCTCTTAGGCTATATTTCACAGAATACTTATTCGCTGTTATGAATGGCATAGTGAAGTGCTTATTTATATCTCTTTATGATTGCAATGTGTTTTGTATCACAATTTATCTGTGTGCTACTCTAGTGATGTTATTAAAGTAGTTTATTCCTCCTGCACGGTGTAATGGTGACAGTGTGTGCATCGTGTAGTACTTGGCGTAGGCTATGATTGTGATCTCTTGTAGATTATGAAGTTAACTATTGCTATGATAGTATTGATGTGATCTATTCCTCCTTTCGTAGTGTGAAGGTGACAGTGTGCA
This sequence comes from Lolium perenne, assembly GCF_019359855.2. Classification (NCBI taxonomy): domain Eukaryota; kingdom Viridiplantae; phylum Streptophyta; class Magnoliopsida; order Poales; family Poaceae; genus Lolium; species Lolium perenne. The sequence continues at coordinate 7,296,222 of NC_067250.2, read as the reverse complement.
TGCTATGTTAGTACTTGGTTTGGTTATGTTGATCTGTTATGCACTCTAAGGTTATTTAAATATGAACATTGAATATTGTGGAGCTTGTTAACTCCGGCATTGAGGGTTCGTGTAATCCTACACAGTTAGTGGTGTTCATCATCCAACAAGAGGGTGTAGAGTCTAGCATCTATTTATTTATTCTGTTATGTGATCAATGTTGAGAGTGTCCACTAGTGAAAGTATGATCCCTAGGCCTTGTTCCTAAATACTGCTATCGCTACTTGTTTGCTGTTTTACTGCATCTTTACTTCTTGCAATATTACTACCATCAACTGCACGTCAGCAAGCACTTTTCTGGCGCCGTTACTACTGCTCATATTCATTCATACCACTTGTATTTCACTATCTCTTCGCCGAACTAGTGCACCTATTAGGTGTGTTGGGGACACAAGAGACTTCTTGCTTTGTGGTTGCAGGGTTGCATGAGAGGGATATCTTTGACCTCTTCCTCCCTGAGTTCGATAAACCTTGGGTGATCCACTTAAGGGAAACTTGCTGCTGTTCTACAAACCTCTGCTCTTGGAGGCCCAACACTGTCTACAAGAATAGAAGCACCCGTAGACATCAACTGCTACATCAGCATTTTTGTGGGACCAGTGTGCATGATACTAACTAAGATACTACCACTATGGCTAGCCTTAGCGATTTCACATAGATTTTGTTTGCAAATTGATAACCGAGTTAGGCTGGTCATAGTGGTAAGTATCATGTAGTAGTATCATGCACATGATATTTGTGTATGATACTATCTCTATAGTGGTTAGTATCATGAAGTAGTATCATAGTCATGCTATATTTATTGCTTTTTAGAATCTCAATGCAAATTTGTGGCACAAGATTTGTTTGGTATTAACTTTTCTCGTGACATGCGTTATGATACAGTATCTACCTATGTTACTCTAATCTCCTCACTCCTCCTTAATTAGCTGCCACATCAGCATTTTTGTGGGACCAATGTGCATGATAGTAGCTATGATACTAGCACTATGGCTAGCCTTAGGAGCAGCCGAACCAGCCTAGCTCACCTCATAGTAACACGTCCAATGGGTTCCTCCTAAGAACCATGCATGGGCTTCTTTAGAAAAAAAGGTCGGCTAAACTGTCCTGCATATCGCGCTTTCAGCTGGCATAAAAAGAATGTGGTGTATCACCACCGGTGCTGCAGGTACACGAGAACACGAGGATGTGTTCGTGTGCAAACAAAAAGTTCTTATTTCCAGAAAGTTTGTGTGCATACATAAATGTCCGGATTTACACATGAAAGGCTTTTAGATTTTCTTTTGGAATTTTTAAATCTGTTTTTTTTTACAACGAGTGTGTGTATACACCTTGAGCCAAATTGGATTTCCGAGTAGTGTAATGGAGTATCTCATCTATCAGAATGCTTAATAAAGCAGAACCTTTTCAAACCATGGTAATATGATCTAATCACGAAATATAATTATTTGTTCACACCAGGAACAATAATCTTGACAAATAGCAACAACTAATAACTGTTATTATTTACTCGCAGCTCATATATATGTGATAAAATAGGTAGGTTGTGTCCTTCGTAGCTCGTAGCCTTAGCCTAAGAAGTGGATGCAGCGGCAGTAGCTGCCTCCTCCAGCAGCTGCTTCACCTTGGTGACGTAGTCCGTCATTGCTTCCTCCTTGGATTTTGCTGCATCAAATTGTCATAGAATTATTTGAATATGCGTAAGTCTTGTGTTGGCGCAAAATGAACGTAAAGTATGGTTTAATGAATTGAAGAAAAGAGAAGAATTGAGAAATTTGCAAACCTTCCACAGCCTTCCAAGCATCCCATTTGGCCTTGCCGGCCATGTCAAAGAACCCGGGACGGGCTGAAAGACGAGACATGAGTTGTTAGGAGTGATTAATCGACGGTGACGATGCATTGCAGTGAAGCAAGTTGAAGCAGTGTGAATGGTTGGTTGGTCTCCTTAAAGTGGAGCAGACTTGTAAGTATCTCACTTTCTTCCTTGGAGATTGAAGGATTATACAGACCCGAAAATCATTAGAAATCTCGAGTGCTAATGATTTTCGCCATAAAAAGACATATAGTATTTAAGTAGGCTAACCAACTATGCATCCACGATCATCAACAAATCTTATCCACTGCTTGTGCATTTGCAACAAAATTCAAGATTTGGTCATCATATACTCAAGACTAGAAAGAAAGGCTCGTGCGTACCGGTGTTGACGGGGCCGACGGTGGCCTGCTTGAAGAGGCCATAGAGGCACAGCTTGTTTTCGTTGGTCGTCGAGTCAGGCAACGTCTTGGCCTTCTCCGCGTACTCCTCGAACTCCTCCTGGAGAAAGAACTGTCAAACAAAGCATTCTAATCCGATTGATCCTAAACTCGCTGGTTGTTAAATTTTCCCCAATATATGTATGAAGATCGAAGAGTAATCGTTAGCGTATTCTAGAAAAAGGATTAATATCTAGATACTAGTATAAGCTGAACCAGTGACAGTGATCTGCAGAAATATCGGAAGAGGATTCAGACAACAAAGCTGAGAACTACAATCGATTCTGCAGGGCTCTAAAACCTGAACCACAAAAAAACCAATAATCGTCTGGCCCGGAATAATTACTTGCTCTAAATTCTGCACCAGCAATTCTCGGGTAGATCGATCAGATACCGAACCCCCAAAACACATCCTAGAATTTCCAGTTAACACGGAGGATTTCGTTAATAAAATTTACTCCAATATACGGGATCGATCGATCGTTCGTTCGCTCAATCTAGGAAGAAACGAGGAGTGCGGAGATACATGCATGAATCGCAGCAAAGCACAGAGAGGAAGACGATCGAGCTGGAAGAGAATTTCTTGTTCACCTGGAGGCCCATGTCGAAGCGGTGGTTCGCCGGCTGCTCTCGTTCTAGGTTTCGTTACCTTCGAGGCCAGCAAGCGTATCTAGCGAGGCAAATAGTATGAGTAGTCCAAGGTGTGGGCGCCGGTCGTTTATATGGTATAAGGAGGTCCGTACGTATCAGGACCGATCGCGGCCGTCCGACAAGACTCGTGGACGGCAAGGAGACGGTCTCGTCGCGTGGTGATAACTACTACCCTTGTCGAATATAGGTTTCTTGGTCTAGGTATATCCGTTTTACGTGGCGTGCTTGGTTTCTGCCTAGATTTCGTCACCTGTAGCCACGGAGTCCACGACGCACAGAAACCTTTTGATGTTAATTAAAAATAAAAGTAAAAATATCTGTAGGGTTCAGTTTACTTGTCGTTGTTAAAACAACATTTTTTTGCGAATAGGATTTTGACATTAAAAGAAACAACGAACAGTACAAAGCACCCCAAGAAAAACCAAAATTACAATGAGATTCTTGAGAAGCTCTTCATCTTCAACTTCCAGACTGTGTCGACGGCGCGCCACCGTTGCCGCTCCTCCCTGAGTCGGCCTAACGTTGTTGGTTGCGGACGGAAAGTCGCCGAACAGGTCAAAAAGACCATATCCGTCCCAGAGACGAAGAAGAAGGAAAAACTGCCGATAAAGCTCATTGATGATCCTAAGATCCCCACAGCCAAAGGAAATCCTCGAAGACCACACCACTCCCACAGGCCTCTCGACGTTGCCGCCGAGATGGGGTTGAAGCCGGGGATACCTTATTGCACGAGACGCGCACCACCACCTGAGCGCCGCCCCCTACAAATCTTGACCCTAAAAACGAAGAACGAAGCCCTTAAAATAGGGAGCGGAGCCCTCCCACCGACGAGGGCCGAGATCCACCGTGCCTTCATGGCCCAAAGGCCACAGAGACGAGGCGATAAGCGGCAGCACCGGCAGGAGGCACGAGGTTGAGATCCAATCGTAACGTTTTGTTAAAAAAACTTTAGCAGGCCGCAAACCCTAAATACGCGTTTGCAAGCTAAATAATTCGTTATTTGTGGGCCGAGAAAAGCCTCTGCAAACCAGAGCCTGCAAAAGAGAACTGATTCGGGCATCTTTTAATAAAAGACCCACATCTCATTTTTTCCTTCAACTTCGTCTTCCTCCTACGTACATACAACCACACCTTCCTGCCTTCGCTGCACCGCCTTGCCCTTCGGCCGCTAGCCGAATGCTCGTCCCGTCGTCTGCTCCCTCCGCCCTGCACCCTCCGCGTGTTGCCTGGCCCTGTCGCGACTGCTGCGGGCTCCACCATGCCCCTGCCCCATTGCGCGAGCTCCGGCATGCCCTGCTCCTCCACAATTGACTCAATTGGCGGCCAATTCCAGCCCACCCTGTCTAATTTTGCCGATCTCCGGCTGGATTATTTGGGAGTTTTGCCAAAATTTGGCTGGACTCCGGTGAGTCTACCGATGAAATGTGTCGGCGCAAGGTGATTTTTTTTTCAATCGACAGCGTGTTGACCGTATCGAGGCTGGCTTGCAAAAACGCCTTCAAAGCTCCAACTATAGAGATCATAGGCTCGTGCAGGTTGGCTGCAAAAAAAGTTATGAGTTTGACCATTTTGAGGTGTCTGGTCTAGCTAAAAAAAACTTCTAAACCCTAAAATTGGCCTGCAAATTTACTGGTTTAACCAATTTGCGGTGTCTCCTAGAGTTGCTCTTAACATATTGAACAATTCAGTGGCTTTTGTGGGTTAGAATTAAGCCTATGTTTTTCCTGCATGTTTGTTGGACCGTTACCTTATTGGGTTGTTTGTGTTATTGGGCTTGCCATTCTTTTGAGCCAAAAAAAATACTCCCTCCGTCTATAATACTAGTGATGTGGCTCACATGTCGGTATCTTCTACCAGTGACGTGACACATATACAAATCAAGACGACGGCTTGATCGATTTAGTCAACAAAAAAAGTTGATTTAACTGGCAGATGTCGGAAGGTGGTGTGCGTGTCACACCCACGAGTAGAAAGTTTCAGACACTCTTTTTCTTACCAGGTACCTAAGGGGACTGGAAGGTTTTTAATGAGGCGCCTTGCTGGCTTAATGATGCAGCCCGACCTTCGGTCTTCACCACATCATATGCTTCATCGCCAAGACGACACGCAAAGGTGAATCTTCTCCTTTATGCGTGCCTACAATCGCCTATGTGGAACGATATACTACTTCATACTCTGTCATATCTTGATGATAGGAACTCGACGAAAAGTACGGAGGGAAGAGAGGATGCCATGGAGACCCGAGGATGCAAGGGCGATATCACGGAAGCATGGAAGAGAAGGAGGAAGAAGCGCTGGACGCTCCAAGCTGGAACTTCCGCCCGCCACCGCCGGAACTTCCGCCCAGATGCCATCCAAGAATGAAGATGCTCACGCTGAAGGAATCCAGCCGGAACTTCCGCCCCTTAGGACCGGAACTACCGCCTAGATGCTCACGCTGAAGGAATCCAGCCGGAACTTCCGCCCCTTAGGACTGGAACTTCCGCCCCGACCGGAACTTCCGCCCCAGAGACCGGAACTTCCGCATGTACACTTTACATCACGAAACTGCTTATTTTCAGCTTGTAACTTACCCCTTCGGCCCCCTACCTATAAATAGGCACCTACCCCCACCTTCATGAGGGAGAGATGATGTTTAGATGAATTGGCTTATGCCTCTATTATCCCTTTGTGGATTTGAGAAACCCCCATCTTAGATTACCCATCTATTGTATCCCTCCTTATCCGGATCTTTTCCATTTTAGTAATTCTATCAATTGAGAATCTCTAGCTTTGCAACTCTATTTTTAGTTGATCTTTTACTCTTTGGACTTCTATTTGGATTTGTCGATCTTTTGCGAGAGATTCTACCTTTTGGTCTTTGTCTTGCAATTCTATCGAGTTGGTGGTTCGGGCCAACGAGGACTAACCGATTTGTGTACGTGTGTTTGTATCGTGTTCTTCCGTTCATCCACCTCCCCACGAATCCCCCTCCGCAATCACACTTCCCCGGGTCAATTCGTGGAGATCGGGCAACCCACATGGTCACGCTATTAGTTATTTAAACGCACGGCTGCTCATCAGTCGTCAAAAGCATCCAGCTTTGCATTAGTGGAGTTGATGATATGCATCGTGTCAGAGACACGATCAGCTACTTACCAAGTACCAACTGCATCCGCGCTCAGATAGTGTATACTGTACATATATATATAGCCTCGATCGGCTAGCTAGAAACCCAGCGCAGGAATTCATGGAGGAGTTCCTTGCTGCCGTCCTGGTGTGCCTCCTAGCCGTGCCCATACTTGGCTTCCTGGGAAGCTACACGAGGCGGGTCTATGCTCAGCTGGCCGTCCACAAGATCGGGGACCCCGCCGTCGCCCACCGCGCGCTCATCGACAACGCCGATGACTTCTCCGACCGTCCCGCCGGGATCTTCCCCGTGTCCCTGGCCACCTGGCGCGACGGCGAGCCGAACGAGAACGTAACCACGGTGAGCTACGGCCGGCATTGGTCGGCTCTCCGGTGCAACCTCACGGCCGACATCCTGCACCCCACGCGCCTGGCCTCCCTCGCCCCGCTGCAGCAGGATGCCGCGCGGGCGCTGGTCGCCCGCCTGTCCAGCGTCGGCGCCGAGGTTGCCGACGTCCGCGAGCACATCACCGCCGCCGTGTTCGCGCTGGTCGCACAGCTGTGCTTCGGGGACGACGCGGGCGTGGACGACGTGCGCGCCATGGGGAGCAACGGAGCATGATACGGGGGTTTCTCTTCGCCGCTGGAGAGCTGAGCCCGAGGTTCGATGGCTCGGCTCTGTCCAAGCTCTTGAACTGGAGGGGGCTTCGCGGGATCAACGGCATGATCCGACGGCAGGGCGAGCTTTACCTCCCACTGATCGAGGCACGAAGGGAGCAGAGGCCACGGTTGCCGCTCTGTGCCGGTGCCGGAGGCAGCACTCCAGTCCACCCATACGTTGACTCGCTTCTTGATCTCCGCGTTGCCGACGAGGGCAATGTCATGCGCCCGCTTCGAGACGGCGAGCTGGTGGGCCTTGTGCTGGAGTTCCTCGGTGCCGGCATGGGGTTGGTGTCGGCTTGCCTCGAGTGGACCCTTGTGTTGGATAATTAGGCACAATTCCCATGATTAATTCTGAAATATTAAGCATGACGACAGTAACTATTAACATGTGAAACTCGAACATACTAGATGCAGTGATCAACATGAACAGTAGCAGAGCAAACAGTACAACATCCATCGCTAAACAGATCGAGATATGTCGCACGTATCGATCTGGTGGAGGTGGCGGTGGAGGTGTAGCAGACGATGTTGCAGCAGTAACGTTGTTGATGACAACGTTGTTGATGACGGGTCGAAGTAGACGGTGTTGAAGACGACGGTAGGCAGCACCGCCCGACTTGGACGGAAGGCGACCCGTGATGAAGAGCTTGAGCAGTCGCGCAGAGCGCTTCCCAAAAACCTAATTCGCCCTCTCCCGTACAGGATCGCAAGGACGAGCGGTTCCGGAGACCTGCTCTCCCGTTCGCCGATGCACGTCGGCGCGCGGGATGGAGTAGGCTACGATGGCGGCGCAAGCAGAGAGAGGTGGAAACCCTAACTCGTGTATTAGATGTATTTCTGCGGTAGCCGGGCAGGAGATTATATAGGCTCGGGAAACCCTAGGCAACGTGGGCCACGCCCACGTCGCATGAACGTTTCGAGTCGGTTACAGATAGCCCACGATCCGGGAGCGACCCGAACCGACTAACTGCGACGCGTCCGTCTAGGACTCTGTTCGTTTTCCTGAGCTGCAAAAAGTAAGGAAAGTCTCGGCTCGAGGCTCAATCCACTCACCACGAGCGCGGCGCGCGTCGTGACGTGTCGAGTCGAGTCGAGTCGAGACGAGTGAGGAGGAGGAGGAGCGCGCGTGTAGCACTCCTATTCTCACTCACTTACTAGTGGTGGAACAACCCACCTTATAAGGTGGTCTAACTTCCTCCCAACTTTCCATGTGGGACTAAACTTCCCACCTCTTGCCACTCCCTAGTGAGCTGCCACCAACTTGGGCTCAAACTCACAAGGCTGCCACTAAGTGGGCTTTGAGATTTATAGGGAAAATCTGAAATCTAGCATGGGCCACCAAATGTGGGCCAATATTTCAACAATCCCCCACCAGATCTCAAATACCCATTTAGAGATTTACCAATACTCACTGCTTGTTTATATACCAGTGTTTCAGCGGAGACTGTTAAGTTGAACTTCCGCCTAGAACCTTAAGCTACATCCATTCACACTTGAACAATGGACTAAGCCTTGAATTGCAAGTTTTGCGTGAACATGGTTTCACTCAAAGTCATGACCAGTACATGGCTGCCAGTAGCCTACCCCGCGGGTGAAGCATATGCGTCATACTTCGTGGTCTCTTCATGAGTTTACTAGAGATCACCCAAATCTTATAGATTGCGACGTTTAACAATCGGACTCATATAGGTGTGTTATTTCAAGAATGCTCTGTAGGACAGCATCTTTGCTATAATAGCCAACATAAACACATTAAGGCTTGTTGCCAACCTGCCTTACAGCAATTGAGAGTTGTGCATCTTCACATAGAGAGGGTTACACAATACTCTCCTCAATTAAACCACTAGTTTGTTCTTCCCAGGTCCTAATTCACGGGATCTCCGATCACAAAGGTTGGGTTACCACTATGGTGTAACATCAACGGGTCTCAAACCCATCTCCCTCGATGCACTTTCTATCACATTACGTGATAGTCCCTTTGTAAAGGGATCTCGCTGTGTTTTTGTCTCTGTTTGAATATATGTAACAGTTATTACTCCGGAGTTTCGCAATTTCCTGACAGACTTCAAACGTCTCTTGACGTGTCTTGATGACTTCGCGTTATCCTTAGAATTGTTCACTTTGACAATTACAGTTTGATTGTCACAATTCAAAAGGATTGCCGGAACAGGTTTTTCAACCACAGGCAAGTCCATCAAGAGCTCACGCAACCATTCTGATTCAACAGTGGTTGTGTCCAAAGCAGTAAGTTCTGCTTCCATAGTTGACCTCGTCAATATGGTTTGCTTACAAGATCTCCATGACACTGCGCCACCTCCAAAGGTAAATACATACCCACTTGTGGCGTACAGATCAGCTACATCTGAGATCCAATTCGAATCACTATATCCTTCAAGCACAGCTGGGTGCCCTGAGTAGTGAATCCCATAACTCATTGTACCACATAGGTAGCGCATGACCCTATCAAGTGCATGCCAATGATCAGTACCCGGGTTTGACATGAACCTACTCAGCTTGCTAACAGCAAAAGAGATGTCGGGTCTAGTCGCGCTCGCTAAGTACATGAGTGAGCCAACGATCTGAGAATATCTCAATTGATCTATGGCAATCCTCCGGTTCTTGCGTAGTGTCACACTGGGATCATAAGGTGTTGGAGAAGACTTGCTATCAATATAGCCGAACCGGCTCAAGATCTTCTCAACATAATGGGATTGCGTTAGAGTAATCTCACTCTCGTTCTTAATCAGCTTGATGTTCAGAATCACATCAGCTTCTCCCAGATCTTTCATATCAAAGCTCTTTGACAGGAAAGACTTGGCATCATGTATTACTCTCATGTTTGTACCAAAGATCAGAATATCATCCACATACAAACATAGTATAACACCTTCGCCCCCACCATGGCGATAGTAAACGCACTTGTCAGCCTCATTGACAACAAAGCCTACAGAAGTTAAAGTTCTGTCAAACTTCTCATGCCATTGCTTAGGTGCTTGTTTCAGGCCATATAAAGATTTCAGCAACTTACACACCTTTCTTTCTTCACCTTTTACTACAAATCCATCAGGCTGATCCATATAGATTTCCTCTTCCAACTCTCCATTAAGGAAAGCTGTCTTTACGTCCATTTGATGAACGATAAGACCATAGGAGGCAGCCATGGATAGTAGTACTCGAATGGTGGTAAGTCTAGCGACAGGTGAATAGGTGTCGAAGTAATCTTCGCCTTCTCTCTGTGTGTAGCCTTTCGCTACAAGCCGCGCCTTGTACTTTTCAATAGTACCATCAGGTCTTAGCTTCTTCTTGAACACCCACTTGCAGCCCACAGGCTTGCATCCATGCGGTCGTTCTGATAGCTCCCAAGTTCCATTAGAAAGAATCGAGCCCATCTCGTTATGGACAGCTTCTTTCCAGTCATCTGCATCTGGAGATGCATATGCCTCTGCAATGGACGTGGGAGTATCATCCACAAGGTACACAATGAAATCATCACCAAAGGATTTTTCAATCCTTCGTCTCTTGCTCCGTTTAGGAGCTTCATTGTCATCCTTCTCAATAACATTCTCATGTGATTGTTCAAAATACTCATTAGATGTACTGGACTCAGGAATTATCTCAGTAGAAATTCTAGCAATGCTATGCATATCTTTTATAGAAAACATATTCTCAAAAAATATTGCATCACGAGATTCCATAATAGTATCAACATGCATATCAGGTACCTCGGATTGAACTACTAAAAATCTATATCCCACACTCCGAGGAGCATAACCTAGAAAGATACAATCCACTGTCTTTGGTCCAAGTTTGCGCTTCTTAGTAATTGGAATATTGACTTTCGCCAAACATCCCCATGTGCGCAAATACGAAAGTGATGGTTTTCTCCCAGCCCACTCCTCGTAAGGGGTTTTATCTTTATTCTTGTTAGGAACTCTATTCAGGACATGACATGAAGTCAACAAAGCCTCCCCCCACCATGCCTTTGATAAACCAGCAGTGGCTAACATGGAATTCACCAAGTCAGTCAGCGTGCGGTTTTTCCTCTCGGCAACCCCGTTTGATTGGGGTGAATAGGGAGGCGTCCTCTCATGAATAATGCCATGTTCCTCACAGAATTCATCAAAGATTTTAGGGAAATATTCGCCACCACGATCCGACCTAAGACGCTTGATCTTTCTCTCTAGTTGATTTTCAACTTCGGCCTTATAAATTTTAAAGTAGTCTAAAGCTTCATCTTTAGTTCGCAACAAATAAACATAGCAAAATCTAGTCGCATCATCAATCAAAGTCATGAAATATCTCTTTCCACCTTTTGTCAACACACCATTCATCTCGCATAGATCAGAATGTATGAGTTCTAGAGGTGCCAAGTTTCTCTCCTCGGCCGCCTTGTGAGGCTTCCGAGGTTGCTTTGATTGCACACAACTATGGCACTTAGAACCTTTGGCAATGGTGAAATTCGGAATTAAACTTAAACTGGATAGCCGAGACATTAAACCAAAATTAATGTGACATAAACGAGAATGCCAAACACTGGTATCATCACTAACATTGCCACATATATGGTTCACAGACTTATTACTGAAATCAGAAAGCGAAAAGCGGAACAAGCCTCCGCACTCATAGCCTTTACCAATAAATTGTCCAAATTTGGAAACAACTACTTTATTCGACTCTAAAACAACCTTAAACCCATCTCTGCATAGAAGGGAGCCGCTAACGAGATTCTTGTTCATAATAGGGACATGCTGCACGTTCCTCAGCTGCACGATCTTCCCCGAAGTGAACTTCAGATCTACCGTGCCAACACCACGAACAGAAGCATGTGACCCATTCCCCATCAAGACGGAAGAATCCCGGGCGACCTGGTAAGAAGAGAACATGGATATGTCAGCACACACATGAACATTAGCCCCTGTATCAATCCACCAACATGGAGATTGAAATACCGAAAGAACAGTAAAGAGATTACCGTACCCATCAGCATTGCTAGCGGTCACCGTGTTGACTTGCCTCGCCTTTTTCTTGCGGTCTGCCCTCTCTGGACAGTCCTTAGAAAAGTGGCCAGTCTCTCCACATGTAAAGCAGCTCAGATCTGCTTTGTTTATCATCTTCTTCTTCTTGAAGGTTGTAGTCTTCATAGGCTTATTGAAGGAGGGCTTGTTATTCCCTTTGTTCTTGCTGTAGGGTTTCTTCTGCACCATGTTGGCGCTAGACTGACCCTCTCCTTTCTCAGTATTATCCTTAGCCCGAGCTTTCTCCTCAACATCAAGAGATGCTATCATATTTTCAACTGATATCTCCTGTCTCTTGTGTTTGAGAGTTGTGGCAAAGTTCCTCCATGAAGGGGGCAACTTAGCGATGATGCATCCAGCCACAAACTTGTCAGGTAAGGCACACTTAAGGAGTTCAAGCTCTTTCGCAATGCACTGTATCTCATGAGCTTGTTCGACTACAGAACGGTTGTTAACCATCCTGATGTCATGGAAGCTCTCCATGATGTACGATTCATCGTCGCATCGGTTGCACCGAACTTAGCATTCAGTGCATCCCAGAGCTCTTTACCATCTGTTATGTGCATATACACATCACACAGACGATCAGCAAGAATACTTAGAACGCATCCGACGAAGAGATTATTGTTTTCCTTGAACTTGTTCTGATCTTGGTCAGATATAGTTCCTTCAGGTAAACCATCAGTAACTTCGAACACTTTCAGATGAGTAAGCCAGAGCATGGCCTTATACTGCCACCTCTTAAAGTGCACACCGGTAAATTTATCCGGCCTCAGTGCGTCAGCAAAACCAGCCATTGTTAACTTAGGAAATTGCCTACAATTAGGTTTTTGGATTGTTGGATAATTAGGCACAATTCCCATGATTAATTCCGAAATATTAAGCATGACGACAGTAACTACTAACATGTGAAACTCGAACATACTAGATGCAGTGATCAACATGAACAGTAGCAGAGCAAACAGTACAACATCTATCGCTAAACAGATCGAGATATGTCGCACGTACCGATCTGGTGGAGGTGGCGGTGGAGGTGTAGCAGACGATGTTGCAGCAGTAACGTTGTTGATGACAACGTTGTTGATGACGGGTCGAAGTAGACGGCGTTGAAGACGACGGTAGGCAGCACCGCCCGACTTGGACGGAAGGCGACCCGTGATGAAGAGCTTGAGCAGTCGCGCAGAGCGCTTCCCAAAAACCTAATTCGCCCTCTCCCGTACAGGATCGCAAGGACGAGCGGTTCCGGAGACCTGCTCTCCCGTTCGCCGATGCACGTCGGCGCGCGGGATGGAGTAGGCTACGATGGCGGCGCAAGCAGAGAGTGTAGAAACCCTAGGCAACGTGGGCCACGCCCACGTCGCATGAACGTTTCGAGTCGGTTACAGATAGCCCACGATCCGGGAGCGACCCGAACCGACTAACTGCGACGCGTCCGTCTAGGACTGTTCGTTTTCCTGAGCTGCAAAAAGTAAGGAAAGTCTCGGCTCGAGGCTCAATCCACTCACCACGAGCGCGTCGAGTCGAGTCGAGTCGAGCGAGGAGGAGGAGCGCGCGTGTAGCACTCCTATTCTCACTCACTTACTAGTGGTGGAACAACCCACCTTATAAGGTGGTCTAACTTCCTCCCAACTTTTCATGTGGGACTAAACTTCCCACCTCTTGCCACTTCCTAGTGAGCTGCCACCAACTTGGGCTCAAACTCACAAGGCTGCCACTAAGTGGGCTTTGAGATTTATAGGAAAAATCTGAAATCTAGCATGGGCCACCAAATGTGGGCCAATATTTCAACACCTTGCGCACCTCATCGACCAGCCGGAGGTCCAGGACAAGCTGCGTCGCGAGATCATCGCCGCCGAAGGCTCCGGCCAGAGCCTTCGTACCATGCCGTATCTCGACGCCGTGGTGCTCGAGAGCCTCCGCATGCACCCGCCGGTGCCCTTCATCATGCGCGGCGCCCACGGCGAGGGAGCCAAAGCAATAATCGGCGGCACCGCCGCCGTTGTTCCGGCAGACGGGTTGAGGGTGCTGTTCAATCTAGGTGACATTGGAAGAGACAACAAGATATGGACGGACCCTGACAGGTTCCGGCCAGAGCGGTTCCTTGCCGGAGGCGAGGCGGAGGACATCGGCCCGTCGCCCGGCCCCAAGGAGATCAGGATGATGCCTTTCGGTGCGGGACACAGGCACTGCCCAGGCATGAACATGGGGATGCTGAACATCAAGTGCTTCCTCGCCGCGCTCGTGCGTGAGTTTGAGTGGGCGCCGTCGGCGGAAGACTGCAGCAATGGCGTCGACATGACTGAGGTTGATGGATTTCTGAAGTTGATGAAGAAGCCGCTTTCTGCGTGTGTCATGCGGACACACTAAAAACCATATGTATCTCCATGTGTATTTTATGTGTTTTCATATTATCATGTTGTATTTTCTATATAATAAAGAGAGCTTTATTACTTTTCTTTTTCCAGATTTCACTACGGGAAAAAGTTTATCCCTAAAGTACTACAAAAGCACCCGGAAGTTCTCAAAATAGTATGCAACCACTCACAGCTTTAAGAGCAACATTACAAGGATAACGACCAACATCAGCAAAACGCAACCCTCAGCTTTCCATTAGGGCATCTCCCTCCAGCTGCGCGACGCGCGTCCGTTTGCGTCGCACGGTAGACGCTCAAATGACCATTTTCGTCCGCGCGTCCGTTTGCATTTGGGGGTGGCTCCAGTGGGCCCGACGCTTTTTTTGTTTTTTTTTCTCTTTTTCATTTGAACATAGTTCCAAATATTACATATTGGAAGATTATTTTACACAAACTAATACATAGTTTGAAACATGGTTTGCACAAACTAATACATAGTTTGAAACATGGTGGACACAAATAAAACATTGCAAAATAAGGAAACCAGTTGTGTTGATTTTCGTATGTTCGCTGCCAAGAAAGAACATTCGAGGGCACACTCAGTCACCCAAACTGGAAAATCCAGCGGGAGACGGTTCCCTTATTGGTTCTACCGAGGAAGAACAGACAGAAACCTCCACTACTGGCTTCGTCTGGCCCGTAGCCAGATTCGCTGCAAAGAAAGAACACTCTAAGTTCTAACTATCGGTGTCTGAGCCGGATTCGTCCGTGTGGTAGTGCCTGTGGCAGGCTGTGTCGTCGAACACCTTGACGACGTCCCCCTCGTAGAGGAAGGTGAGCTGGTAGCTGGGCTCGAGCGCGAGGTCACGGGCAAACTTGTCCCACCCCGTCTGCAAGTACATCTTGCTCTGCCCGTCGAACAAGACCTCCACGGTCCAGCGGCAGAAGTTGCAGCTGGCCTCCCGTAGCTGCAAATGCGCCGGCTCGACGCCATCGACGAACTCGGCGAACTTGTCCGGGAGCCGCTTGATGCCGAGTGGGTCGTCGTCGATGCGGAGGAGGAACTCGAAGCAGCTGTCCTCCCGCGAAGACGAGGAGGGCGCATGCGACGACGAGCGTGGAGCCGTAGCTGCTCCACCACGGCGGCCCCTGTCGCGGCCCCGGGGGCACCCAGGGCCGCGGCCTCGACCGCCTCGCCGGCCACCAGGACCGGCCATGGACTTCCTCGCGGGCCTGGCTGCGTCGCAGGAACACCTAGGCGGCACTACGGTGGAGCTTTGTGGCGGCTATGGTTTCTTTGGAGGAGTGGATGAGGAAGAAGAACGCACGCCCCCTTTATATAGGCCGGAGGCATGTGGTGGCCGCGGGACGCGTGGCGTCGCCATTAACGTGGTTGGCGGAGG
Organism: Lolium perenne; assembly: GCF_019359855.2. Taxonomy (NCBI): domain Eukaryota; kingdom Viridiplantae; phylum Streptophyta; class Magnoliopsida; order Poales; family Poaceae; genus Lolium; species Lolium perenne. The sequence goes on along the minus strand of NC_067250.2, from coordinate 7,280,736 downwards.
TAGGCTGCGGCCGCTCGGCAGCCGAGGCATCACCATTAACGTGGCGCAGACTGCCGAAGCGACGCAGCGGCGCCAGTCGCTGCCGCGTTTGAGAAGACGCATCGACACAGGGTCGCTGTCAAGCGGGCCCGACGAAACGTCCGCCAGACGCGAGCGGACACTTTGCGCGTCCGCGCAACGTCCGCAGAGACGCATCCGAGACGCATATTTGGGCCAGGTTTGCGTCTCCGCTGACGATCCGGTCATTTTGCGTCGCCCCGCTGGAGGTGGTGCCAGACGCATTTCCGGTCACGGCGGATGGAAACAATCGCTTAGCGTCCGTTTGCGCCGCTGGAGATGCCCTTATCATCAACCTTCCAGGAACCATATATAGCCGACGAGCGCGCTACTCCATCACCAACCATCCCATCCTGGAATCCAGAGCCTTGTACATCAGCTGCTCATCACCACCTTTGATCAGCATCATGTCATCAGCGCAATACTAACATGCCCAATAACAAAGAAACGGGTACATAGAGAATATCTTCACCACATGATCACAACTCTTTTCTCGAAAGTGATCTGGTTCTTAACTTTTGTTTGCAATAAGCCCCATGTGTGCATCTAACTTTTATTTGCAATAAGCCTAGTTGTCTGTTTGAAGTTCAAAGTAAAAAAAAATTGTGCATTATTATCTTTTGATAAAACAACATTATTGATGGGGCATTCTTCTTCTTAAATTCCATGTCGTTATGAACAAATTCATGAAATTCACCCTCTCACAGTTGATGAATGAGTACGACAATTACCATGCAAGAATGAGTTCATGTGGGGAGGAGGCGTTTTGGCTCATAGGAGCAAATGCTCCCATTATACAAAATAATTAAAAAATAATTTTAAAATGGCAAAAAAATCTGACATAATTTTTTTGGTGTACATCATGACATTCTATGTTAGTGTACAAGTTTTCATGGAGAAACAACATTTTATGTGGCGTGTACAAAAAAGACAAAAAGATGTCTTTTTTACAGGAGCCACAAATTTTTTTAGTTTTTTTTGAAAACTTGTGTACGAACATGAAATGTGTAGATGTACATGTAAAAATTTATTTTAGAATTTTTTGACACTTCGAAATGTTGATTCACATAATGGGTGCAAATGCTTCTATGAGCCAAAGTGAATATCCCTTCATGTGATGACTATAGTTAATGTTTTCATTTCCCCCCTTCTCGAGGTCACTAATTTGATCTTATGTACTGTCCCAATGGCCCCACAATATGCTATAACATGTATTAAGAATTTGCCTCTTTTTATAGAAAAACCGAACTTGATGGGGAACATCTAATATGTGAGACTATCTCTCAACTTGTTTATAAGTTAATAAGGTCTAGTTGTTTAATAGATTATGTGATATTAGTGTCTATCAACTTTTTTATTAGTTAATAATGTCTAGTTGGTCAATAGATTGGGCGCTATTGGTGTCGATTTTTAATTGAAGGAGTTGTGACTTATGGGACTACTTGGTCGAAGAAAATTTGACATTTTTCCACTTTACCAGCTAGATGCCTAGTTTCTTGCGCTCTATATGGACACATGTGCATACAGATCACCCGGTGGTTAGAATGAAACCGGACGAAGGTGATCCCGTTGAAGTTCTTTGTTAGAAAGAATGTGTCTTAATATGTACCTTTTATTGATAGTAGATAGTATCTCAAGAGGTTTAGATCGATGTGAAACAGTCAAGAAAGATTGTTGTGAAGAGACAATATGCTACTTAGATAATGGACCATACTGTAGCGATATTGGTTAGATTAAGGTGCGGCAAAGTGTATTATTCAACTTTTAAACGAGAACAAGGGCTTTTTCAATGACCATATTTCACTAGGGTAGAGAATTGTGACATAGGCATACCCAATGGGCCTGCCGAAGAAGGTACCCGGGGTTTACTGAAGGCCCATTACTCGAAGAATAAGAAGATTCGGAAGCCCAAGATACTACTAAGGAAAGCTAGAGTTGTAATAGGAGTCATCGTTTGTAATCTTGCGAGATGGGTTGGAAACCCTCCCGGACTCTGTAAACGTGTGTATCACGAATCCCTCGGCTCCGCCTCCTATATAAGGGGGAGTCGAGGGACAAAGAGAGAATCGAATTTACTATCAACACAACCCTAGTTTTATATTCGTCGAGTATTTTTCGGCTGAAACCTTCGAGATCTACTTGCCCTCTACATCTAACTAAACCCTAGTCTACAATCCGTAGGCATTGACAAGTTAATACCTTGTCAATTGGCGCCGTCTGTGGGATCTAGAGGCGACAAGGAGCTGATCTCGATGGCACGTTAAAGATCGTCGACTTCATCAGTAGCAAGCAACATCATGGACAGAGGTAAACAGATCGAAACTGGTCTCGTTGATTTTATTCCTCACCCGCCCTCCCGTTTGGATGCATATGCGTATCTGGAGGAGCCCATGAAGATGACGTTTGGAAAGTTCCACTTCCGCGTCGAGAAAGAAGGAGCGTATCGTCTCGAAGTTCCGACCTCGTCGGGATTATCGGCGGTTGGTCCTGATTTCTCAAACTCAGTATCATCCATCGAGTCAAGCGACAAAGAGATTTCGTCGCCACGCTTCATCGGCAGCAGGGCAAGCGAAAAACTCGCCAAAATCTTCAGCGACATGTCCTTCGAGTCATCTGCGGACTCCTATATAAGCGATGATTCGAGCGACACCGACAGCTTCGACTTCATCGACAAATCCATCTCTATTGGGAAGGTCTTCACCAATCTCTATGATGATGTCACCAAACCAAGCAAAGTGAAAACTCTAAAATATCACCAAGTTTATGCCATTGGAGAAGCAAGTCGCGATCAAGAGGAAACATCAGAGGCTTTCGACGATTTGGGAAACCCCTATGTCGATCCCTCAGATCTAAGGAGAGGTTTGGGCACTAAATATGTCGGGCCCACACCACGTGTCAGAGTTCAACTTCCACAAGCAGCCTGGGATAGAGCTGCGAAAGCTTTGGATGGCTCTGAACCAATGGAGACAACTGCTACGGTCGAAGAACTGCAAGCTTATCAATATAGAATCGCCCGAGCTGGAAGAGAATTGGAAAAATAGACAGCTGCTTTGAACAGAAGAAAGGAGGCAGCTTCCGCATCAAGCAGGCGACGAGCGGAATTAAGTCGACAATCAGAAACTTCGGGAGAAAGTCACAGAGAAGCTCGGAGGAGAGCAAGATCTCGGCTGCAAAATATACCGGAAGCTGAAAGAGAGACTCTAATCCAAAACCTCGACATGTCCTTTATGTCAATCGACACGAGGGGGAATATTATCCCAAAAAACCCGGAAGCAGGGTACATGGCGACACAAGCTTTCATCTTAGCGTCCAGGCCACCTCCCGGAGATCCAAGAGAAGCGTTGTACAACATGGCCATGGCAGGATGTGGAGCCATGGGAGCAGCGTTCACAGCTACACCTCCCGAAGGAACTGCAAGACAAAATAGTCCGAGACCTACCGCAGCAGTGCAAGATCCACCAAGAGCGAGTGGAGCCAGAGACACAACAACTCAGGCCAGACTTGATAGAGCACGACAAGAAAGAAGGGAACGTCGGCATTCACCAGAACTTGCTGAAGAGGACATGTGTGGACTTCCATGTTTCACACGACGGGTCCGAAAAACTCGAGTTCCATCAGGATTCAAGCTACCCGATAGTTTCAAGAAATTCGATGGCCTGCAAGACCCCGAGGATTGGCTAGTTGATTACCTCGAGACAGTAAAATTGATAGTCGGGACCAGAGCGACAGCCATGCAGAGCATCCAGATACATCTGAGCGGAGCCGCCAGATCATGGATAAAGAAGCTTCCCCCAGGTTCCATCGACAACTGGGAAAGTTTTGAGGACGTGTTTATCAAGAATTTCCGGTCAACCTGCAAGAAACCTGCGACACTAGAGGAGTTGAGGTCATGTCGACAAAAGCATGATGAATCAATGAGGAAGTACATCCAAAGGTGGAACATCATCAAAAACTCGGCAGAAAATATATCTGACGAAAGAGCGATAGATGCATTTGTTGCAGGAGTTCGACGAGGAGATTTCGTGGAGGACTTGAGGAGGACAAACCCAAGAACAGTATCAGCATTAATGGAAATAGCAAACAGATGGGCAGATGGTGAAGATGCGGTACATAACAAACGACATAGGTCCCCAGAGGAAGATCGCAGTCGAAATTTCCAAAATAGACGCCGATTTCCCCGTCAATTTTCAAGTTACGATGCACCTGGCCAAATATCGGCTGGCTTTCGGGGAAACAATGGAGGAAACAGTAGAGATGACTACCAGAGAAGCAACGCACAGCAAGGCGACAATAGAGATAACAGGCAAAATAGCGGGTCAAGGTTTCAAAGACCTTTTGTGTCCCCCGAAGAGATGATGAACGGGCCGTGTTAGATGCATTTCTTTCTCGATAGCAATGGAAAAAGACAGTCAGGACACTTGCAAAAGGATTGCCGAAATTTCCAGGCAATGTTAAGATGGGCAGGACATGCAAATGCTCAGGCAGCGCACAGAAATCCTCAAGGACCTAGGAGTGAGATTCACTTGCCACCTCCTCCCGCGATTACAGATGAAAATCGACATCAGCTCAGAATAGCGGCAGCACCTGCTCCACCGCCCTATGTTGATCCTAACTCTAACGGAGCGGTCTCGATGATTCAGAAAGGCAGGCCATCCAATAGAGCTCAGAAAGTAATCTCGCGACAGGTGTTTATGGCAGAGAAGATGCCACCACCAACAGTCGAGTACCTTAACTGGTCAGGGCAAGATATTGGCTTCACAATAGCTGATCATCCACAGCAAGTTCCTCGACCAGGGCAATCAGCACTCATCTTACCAGCAGTAATTGCAGGATTCGACGTATCTCGAGTGTTTATAGATGGCGGCAGCAGTTTAAACCTTATGTACGCAGATACGCTAAGGAAGATGAACATCTGTCTAGCAAATTTGAAACCAACCGACACACGTTTCCACGGCATCACACCAGAGAAGCCAAGTTACCCACTGGGGAGGATCAATCTCGACGTTCAGTTTGGGACTCGAGAAAATTACAGGATAGAAAGGTTGGAATTCGAAGTTGTGGATTTCCCGTCACATTATCACGCTTTGTTGGGGCGACCAGCATATGCCAGGTTTTTATGGCGGTACCACATTACACGTACTTGCGTTGGAGGTTACCTGGACCTAAGGGGCCAATCACAGTCAAAGGAAGCTTCGCGCTGGCCGATAAATGCGACAACGATTTTCATCGACTATCAGAAACTTTCGGGATGCAGGCAGAGTACGCAGCGTCAAGGCTCATGACTGATTATGATGTGCTGCCAGACGTAGGGAGGCCCAACAAGGAATCAACTTTCAATACCACAAAAGATTCTAAGGAAGTGCAGATTCACCCGACAGATCCGAAGAAAACGACGTCCATCGCAACAAACATGGACCTCGCATAGGAAAGTGCGCTTGTCGAGTTCCTCCGTGAGCACTGGAAAATCTTCGCATGGTGTCCAGCTGACAGTCCAGGAGTACCCAGAGAACTTGCCGAGCACCACCTAAACTTGGATCCAATAGCGAGACCAATCAAACAACCTTTGCGGCGTTTTTCGGAACCAAATCGCAAAGCCATGCTGTCAGAAATTGATCGACTTAGAGAAGCTGGTTTTATTAAAGAGATATCTACCGAGGCCACTTGGGTAGCTAACCCAGTGATGGTGCCGAAGAAAAACACGAAAGTCCTTCGCATGTGTGTCGACTTTACGTGCCTCAATAAACATTGTCCAAAGGATCACTTTCCCCTCCCAAGGATCGATCAGATTATCGACTCCACGGCAGGATGTGAACGTCTTTCCTTCTTGGACGCATATTCTGGTTATAACCAGATCAGATTAAAAGAAGATGACGAAGCCAAAACAGCGTTCATCACACCGTATGGCGTATTTTGTTACAAAACAATGCCTTTCGGGTTGAAAAACGCGGGAGCAACATATCAACGGATGATGCAAAAGTGCTTAGCAACACAGATTGGGAAAAATGTACAAGTATACATCGACGACGTCGTCATCACATCAAAAAAGGGGGCAACATTAATCGAGGACTTGAAGGAAACTTTCGACAACCTCGACAAATTTTGTCTCAAGTTGAATCCGACGAAATGTTCTTTTGGCGTCCATGCAGGAGAACTTCTCGGGTTCCTAGTTTCAGCAAGAGGGATTGAAGCAAATCTCGAAAAAATCCAAGCTATCGTAACAATGAGGAAGCCAACAAAGTTGAAGGAAATACAGCAGTTAACTGGGCGAGTCGCAGCTTTAAGCAGATTCATCGCCAGGCTGGGAGAAAAGGCGCTACCATTCTACGCCTTAATCAAACAAGGAGAGAAGTTCCAGTGGAACGAAGATGCAGATAGGGCCTTCGAGGACCTCAAACGGAAAATTTCGACACCACCAATTCTAGTGGCGCCAAAAGAGAAAGAACCGCTCCTGTTATATATTGCGGCTACACCTCAGGTGGTCAGCACGGCGCTAGTTGTCGAAAGAGAAGAAGAAGGAAAACTCCATGGAGTGCAGAGGCCAGTATATTTCATCAGCGAAGTATTATCGCCTTCAAAACAGAGGTACCCGCAGTACCAAAAGCTAGCATATGGAGTATTCACAACCGCAAGAAAATTGCGCCACTATTTTTCGGCGCATCCGATAATAGTGGTCAATGAGGCGCCTTTATCCAACATACTCAATAATCCAGAAGCTACAGGCCGTGTCTCCATTTGGGGAATAGAACTTTCTCCTCGGGACATCACGTATGAAAAAAGAAAGGCAATAAAGTCACAAATTCTACCAGACTTCATCGCAGAGTGGATGGATTTGCAAAACATAGGACCTCCGGATTTATCGAGAACCTGGACTATGAACTTCGACGGGTCCAAAAGGCTAGAAGGAGCTGGAGCAGGGGTGATACTCATGTCACCTGAAGGCGACAAATTGAAATACGTCCTGCGGATGACGTTTCCAAACGCATCTAATAATGAGGCAGAATATGAAGCCCTTATACATGGGATGAAGATGGCGAAAGCCTGCGGCGCAACTCGACTAAAAATATTTGGCGACTCATAATTGGTAGCTCAGCAAGTCATGAACCAATGTGATGCGGTCAATGATAGCATGGTGGCGTACAAAGAGATGTATAATGAGCTGGAGAAGCTGTTTGACGGATGCGAAGTAAACCATATCAGTAGGCTGAGCAATGATGAAGCCGACGTTCTTGCAAACATCGGGTCGCAGTGCCTCGCAATCCCTCCAGGTGTGTTCTGGGAAGAGATAACAGAAAGATCCACGAAGCTGAGGAAATTAACAAAGAAGGAGAAGAACGAGAAACCCTCGGGGGCTGCGAAAGAAGCATTGGAAGAAGAAGAAGAGGAACAGGATCTAGTACTGATGGTGCAAATCCCATGGATGCAGGCGTACGTATCATACATTCTAAGAAAGACAATACCCGACGATCCAGTTGAAGCAAGGCGAGTTATTAGGCGATCCAAAGCTTTCACGGTGGTCAAAGGGGAGTTGTACAAGCGAATTATCTCGGGTGTGTTACAAAGGTGCGTTACACCCGAAGAAGGAAGGATAATTCTGAAGGACGTGCACGAAGGAGTATGTGGTCATCACGCAAGCAGTCGAGCTATTGCAGCCAAGGTTTTTCGAGCTGGATTTTACTGGCTGACAGCAATCGAGGACGCGAAAGAAATTGTGCGCACTTGCGACGCATGCCAGAGATTTGCCGCAAAACCCCACTCTCCGGCGGCGGAATTGATGCCCATACCCTTATCTTGGCCCTTTGCTCAATGGGGTCTCGATATGGTGGGAAAGTTACACAAAGCTTCGCTAGGAGGATACGAGTACATGTTGGTCGCTGTCGATAAATTCACCAAGTGGATAGAAGCAAAGCCGATAAACTCACCAGATGCAGCATCAGCAATAAAATTCGTGAAGAGCATCGTTTTTCGATTTGGAGTACCTCACAGCATCATCACAGACAATGGTAGCAACTTCACGTCGAAGGAGTTCAAGGCATACTGCGCAGAAGTAGGCATCAAATTGCACTTCGCGTCAGTTGGGCACCCGCAAACCAACGGTCAAGTCGAAAAAGCCAACGGTATTATCTGCAATGGTATTAAAAAGCGCCTGCTAGGACCGCTTGAAAAAGCTCGACACACTTGGCCAGAAGAATTGCCAAGCGTTTTGTGGAGTATTCGAACGACACCAAATACGGCGACACAAGAAACTCCGTTCTTTTTAGTCCACGGAGCTGAGGCAGTACTACCGATTGAAATAGAGCATGACTCCCCAAGAGTCACAGAATATGATGAAGAAACTTCAAGAAGAGCTTTGGAAGACGATGTGGATGCACTCGACGAAGCTCGGGATGAAGTACTCTCACGAGTCACCAAATACCAGCAGGATCTGAAAAACTACCACAGTCGACGGTTGCGACCAAGGTCTTTCCAAGTCGGGGATTTGGTCTTACGGCTCAATCAACAAAGTACTGAGAAGCTCGAGTCACCATGGCTTGGCCCTTACATCGTTACAGAAGTCATCGAAGGAGGAGCGTACAGGATTAAGGACAAGAAGACAGGGGCTCCCGAGAAAAACCCCTGGAACGTGGCACAGCTAAGGCGTTTTACGCTTAGTGTCAAAATATAGTCCTCTTTGTAAAAATACAATGTACTGAAGCGCCCGCGAGTTTTCAGATGCACTCTTTTCCTTTTTCGGGGCACCGAGTGGGGCCGGGAAAGGTTTTTAATGAGGCGGGCTCGCGGTGCTGCAATATAATAAAGATAGTGGAAATATATGTCTGTTCTTCGACACGATCAGGGGCTTACGCCTCGAAGTTACAATATAGATGAGTTTAACTGATGAAATTATCTCGCCTTGGTACCAAGTACCTCGCCAGATAAAACGAAGTTACAAGATAGCAATTAAAGACAAAATACTCGGGGGCTAGTACCCGCAAATATAGTATAAAACTTGGATGCTTTGGTTTAATACCTCGCATATACAACACAAGGACCTATCACCGAAACACTCGGGGGCTCGAAGGAAGAAAAATATACAACTTACAATATAAATACAGCAAAGATATAGTCCCTATCGATAAAATACAAACTCAGTTGTGACCCAACAAGTCGTCAATATTCACTCTGGTTTCTTCGGGAGCAGCACCCAAAAAATCAGCATAATGGCCGTCTGAAAAAAAGTCGGCGTCTATCCGAAGAAGGTCATCAATTATTTCCTCAGCTACTGGGGTGATCCGCTCATTGATTTTATCAACACCTCTTCGCCGTTGCCTCAGCTTCGTATGAACAGTCTCCACCACCTTTGTCATATCAAGTTTGGGATGGTAGATTTGAAGCATGATAAGGGTTACCTTGGCGCCAGCTATCAGTTGAGCTTTTACAAAGCCATGGATTTTCTGCACATCCTTAAATTTCTCCATAAGTTCGAGGAGAGATTTTGGCTGAACATTCCGAGGAAACATAGCATTGAAAATCTTGGACAAAGTGCTGGAACAAAACTCAAGAAATCCTCGAACTTGGCTCGAGCGGTCTTGGAATCTTACAATCTGTCGGGTACGTTCAGGCGTAGCCCAGAAGAGGACACCATGATCAAGACCCAAGTTAACAAGAAAATTTGATCTTGTATCTACTCTTTGATCCTCGGCCTCAGCATCTAAAAAGGGACCTGCTTGGTGACAATACATCAGTTAAAGATAGATAACAAGCACAGTAGAAAAAGGGAGAGAAGGATTAAGTCCAAAAAATATACCCGCCATTTCTGAGCTTGCCTCAATCATTAATTCAAGCAGAGAGTTTTCTCGAGAAGCAGCTTTCGTGGCTTCATCTAAGGCGGCTTCCTTAGCAGTTATGGCATCGCGAGCCTGTTGAAGTGCCACTGTTTCCCTCTCGGATGATTTTCGAGATTGCTCCATTATCATAAGTGATTGTTTCTTCAGAGACTGGAGCTGTTGGCGAAGTTCTTCCAGATCTTCTGTTGAATGTTTATTCGACGAGTCTTCAAAACGCTCGACAGCAACAGGTTTCTTCAAACAGGAAACATGAAAAGGATCGGAAGGAGGGGTCACAGTATAGTTGTCAAAAATCAACTGAAAAATAAAGAATCTCGACATTAATCATCAAGCAAAGATAGATTTCCATTAATTCTTCAAATATATACAAGGCTGTTACAAAAGAGGGACTCCTAGTGAACTACTGAAGTAGTTGTCGTCAAATCTAGAAAGGCAACAGTGCCAACAGAGAATTAAAACTAGAAGCAAAAGGAAGGTGGTCTACTTGACCTCCGGCTTCGACGAGCTAGGCGCAGAAGTTGGATCATATCCAAGATAGGCAAGGATCTTCTTCGAGTTAGGCTTGGCAGCCTTAATCAGTGCCTGCCACTTCTTCGTCTCCATCTCCTTTGTGCAGCCAACTTTTGCCCAGTCGACGTCTTGCTGACTGTCAGCAACCAAGGCAATGGTACCTTCAACTCCTACTTTTAACTCCTCTTGGCGAAGTTGGAGTCCAAGGTTATCTTGAGAACTGAAGCACTTGGCAAGAGCAACAAAAGTTCCAGGCACTTCTTTCTTCTTGAAAAAATATGGAAAAAGCCGCGACAACCCAATCTTCGCTTCAGTAAGACCATCGCGAGCCTCATCACAGTGAATTTCCAGAAGAGAGAATGCATCAAGGAGTTGGTCACCTTCGGCACCCTCTAGCTCATACTCTTGCCAGTTCTCCCTGAGCAAAAGTGGAAAAAGTTGGCCAAATGAAAAAAAACACGACACAAGGAAACAGCAAGGATCTGAACACTTACTGATAAAACGTCGACATTGCGACTCTAGGCGAGAAAGGATCTCCTGTTCACGCGCAGATTGTTGAGTTATGTTTTCACTCAAAGAAGTTTCTGCGTCGTGAAGTCTTTTTCGGAGTTCTCCGACAATGGCGGCATCCTCCTTAGCCTTCTTGGCATCCTCTTCAGCTTTTTCGTGAGCCTTTTCGCTCTGCTCTAACCTAGCAGCAAGAGCGTCAGCACGCTTGTTGGCCTCCGCAAGATCTCCTGGCAAAATAAGCGACAGTCAGACATCATGACAAAACATAATGGTACATATGCCATAGAGGAGGAAAATAAAAGAAAGGGATTTCTATTTTCGTGCCCTCGGGTCCTTAGTTGTGCTCAGTTTTCCCCAGCTCCTTAGTTTTTCCTCAGTTTTACCCAAGCCTTTGTCTGAAACCATCACACGTGATGTAACGGCCGGTTGCCCGACGGTTGACCGTTATCTTCTGACTAGTGGGGCCATGTAGAGCCCGCAAAGACACGTCAGACCATCCATCTTTGTTTGACCGTAAGCATCGGTGTATCCCTGACCAAAACGCGCACGAGTGGGGCTTCGGTATATCGAATGACAAGTGGGCCATGGCGCTGATACAATGGGCAATACACGGGTAAGAATAGATTTTTAAACGGAGCTCTACAGCGATGGCACGGAGGAGGTGGCCTGCGGGGTGCCGAGATGAGATCGACATCCACAAAGAACTGCATGAGGCGAGACCAGACGCATTAGATAGATATGAACTAGATGCGTTTAACCATGCAAAGAAGAGAAGAAATGGTCGACGACATCGACGACTACCTCAAAACTTTGACTGACCGTGTCCGACACGAACGCGAGCAATATAGAGAAAACTAGTGTCTCTCCTTTCTGGCGTGTATAGATGGGTGCTAGAAGAGTGTGGTGGCGAAGGGAAAGACCTCGCGGTGGTCTGTGGCGTCCAGCATAGCGGGGCGGCGTGGCCGTGCCCACAGCGGCGTGCATGCATGTTCGGCATTGGCATCAGCATGTACGTTCGGCATTGGCCTCGGCGGTATCTCTGGTGTGTCAGTGATCGAATGAGGGGACGGGATTGACGGTGCATCCCGACGGTGACCTAGCAGTGGCGGCGAGCATAGTCGTTCTGACCATGCCGATATCGGCATCGTTTGGAGGCTGTGGTGCTCGAATCAAGGTGGGATTTGTTTCTTGTACGCCAAAAGTGATTTGAAACAAGTTTCGTGTTGAAGGTTAGGTAACGAAAGTTTGTAACTAAGCCCAAAATTATACTAGCGCCATGGTGAGGTTCTTTTTGATAGAGCTATACGGTTGGGCAAAATTTTTTGACACTTTTTAGATAGGGTTCCTTGTTGTTACACGTATGGCATCATGTATGGCAAATTTGGGGTCATTTGGAGATGTTCAAAAAAATCACTTTGCTTAAACGCATGCCGTTTCGTCTCACTAAAACCAGCTTTTCTAACAAGGTGATTTTTTCTACATTCTCTAAATGACCTCAAATTTCATACAGCTGATCTTCTATACATAGATAGATAGATGGTTTCGTTTTTACATTTTTCAAACTTTTTATTTCCCTTTATAATACCCAATTGATTTTCAGATTTTGTAACAAGTTATGGCATCATGTATGGCATCATTTTCGCCCTAAATTTCAAATTTTGTGAAACTTTCCCTTTTAGATATTCCTTATTGTTATAGATATGGTATCATGTATGCCAAATTTTGTTAGGTCTCACTGAAACAAGCTTTTGTAACAAGTTAGGTTTTTTCGACCTTCTCAAAGGGATTTTTTTTCTACCTTCTCTAAATGACCTAAAAAATCATACAGACGATCTTCTATACAAAGATAGGTAAATTTTTGCGTGAAAAGTAATGGCTACAACAAATCGGTGATGGTTTATCATTTTTTTGTGAAAATTAATGGCTACAACAAATCGGTGATGGTTTATCATTTTTTGCGTGAAAATTAATGGCTAGAACAAATCGGTGATGGTTTATCATTTTTTGCGTGAAAATTAATGGCTACAACAAATCGGTGATGGTTTATCATTTTTTGCGTAAAAATTAATGGCTACAACAAATCGGTGATGGTTTATCATTTTTTGCGTGAAAATTAATGGCTACAACAAATCGGTGATGGTTTATCATTTTTTGCGTGAAAAGTAATGCCTAAAAGAGTTTGTAATTTTTAGCGCGTGAAAATGAATACAGAAAACCGCCCTTTATCATACTTAGAGAGTGGAAGGTAACCGCCGACAGAGAGAGAGAGGGGTTATCCTGCCCGTTAGATCATACGATCAACGGTCGGCGGGCACGATCCGCGTGACATGGGCTAGACCAATCAGAGCAATGTTGCACGTCTGCGAGAATTTGTGGAGGGAGAGGGCAAAACTGAGTAGTATCAAGAAACCAAGGGCACCTGTGTAATAAACAGACTAAGGGATTCAAATATGAGATTTAAAAAATGGAAAATGTGTGTTTTGTACAATGAAACCCATCTTGGCCTACCTCAAACTATTTGCAATACAAATATACATGAGTGTGAGAATTGTGGCCTCATTTAGACAAAGTATGTTTTGGGGAAAGCTGTTTTGTGAAGGGCTTATTGTGGAAAACCATGCACCTTCATAGCTACTAGGTGATTTGAGAAGGCCTTTGAGAAGTGACAATTTGTGGTAAAACTTGATTTATCTATGACTTATCTATGTTTTGAGAACTGGAAATTTGTGGTAAAGACTCCATGAGTATGTGCCACTATTTTTCGGAATTTTTTGCACATTAAATGACTCATTTAACTAGTTAATCCCATTTGTTGACTGTCTGTTGACCAGCCACTTGAGGGTAAAACTGAGCATATTGCACTAGCCAGTATTAGCACTCAAGGGGAAAACTGAGCACACAAAAAATGCTAGTATATGACTCGAGGTTATATCTGAGTATATCTAAATTTCCAGGGATAGACTCGAGGACGCGTGTTGCGGTGCAGAAATGGAAGACGTGCAATTGTTGACGCGTAGATGCGGGTCGCGGTGCAGAAGTCGAAGACGTGCAATCGTGGACACGTGTCGCATTGCAGAAGTCCAAGACGTGCAGACGTGCAGCGGTGGACGCGTAGGACGCGGGTCACATTAACCACCCTCGCCTTTATAGACGCCTCCTCCCACTATCTCTGTCACTCTCACTCGCCCACGCAACGACGCCTCTCTCACGTCCCATCATCTTCTCCAAAGCAAAAAACCCTCTCCCTCCCCCTCTCCTCTGCCGGCGAGATGGACAAGGAGAATGCCAATCCCATCGTCCACGGCCCCGTCGGCTCCAAGCGCGACACCTCCCTCTTCGACGCCGTCCCCTCAACGGACGTCGCCGCCGCCTCCGCCGGTGCATCGGAGGCTGCTGCCGCCGGTGGCGGTCAGATCCCGCCGGGATATGACCCCTATGAGCCGGTGCCGTACGTCCCGCCCCCGAACCCCTACGACACCTTCCTGGAGGACCCATGGAGCGAGGTAACTACGGTTTGCTTCCTTTTTTGTTCCCCATTCCTTTTTGAACCCTATTTTTCCTGGTGTAGATGGATCTGTAGATGGATGAGCATTGGGCTAATATTTGCGCCATTTTTATTCCATTTTGTTTTGATCACTTCTTGATTTCCTTTAAGATTTTGGGTGATACGGGCATGGAGGCCTATGTGGAGCCCAGATTCAGGACTCCACCAGCTTATTTATCCTAGTTTATGTAATGGTCATATATGGGCCAATTAGGGTTTTTAATAATTTGAGTCAGTTTGGTTTGGGCCTGTCCAAACCAAGGTAGAGAGGCCCACTAGGGCTGGCCGGCCACCCCACCCCTCATATAAGTGGAGGTGCGGCTAGGGTTTAGGGGAGTTCAAGTTTAGTCTAAAATATTAGGGTTTCCCTATTGCGTGTGATCACGTGTATCATCCCTCCGGGGGTGAGGCGTTGCCGTTATCTATTATATCCGCTGCGAAGGTTCTTGTGTTCATCAAGGATTATCTAGCTCTTGGTTTGAGGCGTATCGTTCGTCGATCCGTTGCTTGCTGGATTCGTTCCCCCTTCTCCAGGCTGCGTTCATCGCGTTGTTGGGAGGATTAACTACCCCAGGTTCTCGCTGTGAAAGATCGGGCATCAATCTAGGTGGATTGGCTAGGATCTACCGTATCATGTGGTATCAGATTTCTGGGTTGCTCACGGCGAGGTGTTGTTGATCGATCTCTTTGATCGGTTTGCATCGGAGAAGATTAGCTCTAATATCGGAGGAGTTTGGCTCTCGGTCAAAGGAGTTTGGTTGGAGGAAGTTTGGCATAGTTTGGTGCAGTTTGGAGGTCATCCATGGCTGTTTCGGAGGTCAAAATCGCGAAAAATCGCGACCAGAATCGGGAAGAAGGTGAAAATTCGCGACCAGGAAAAATCCGGTCTGAAATCCGGTCAACCGGGCCAGTGACCGGGCAGCCTGGCGGGAAATCCGGTCAACCGGGCGGCAAACCGGGAAGTTCGCAAAAATTCATCCGGTTGTGTTCCGGTCCGATGCATCCGGTTGGCGACCGGTCAACCGGGCCAGGGGCCGGACTGGCCGGTCTGGAGGCCGGTCCAACCGGGCCCTGGGCCGGATCGGCGCCTGGTACTGCAGTTTTTTCTTCGGCAAATTATCATGCTGTTGATCGTGTTTCATCTCCAGCGATGCTACTTGATACTACTACTGTTGTTGCTTCATTTTCCGACGATATAGCTGGCATACGGTGTTCACGTGGCACGAAATCTGGTGATGTTTTCAATGATTACCTTGATATCCGCCGTTGGGAGGAAGTACCGCGTCCCGTGTCGGAACTAAAGTGGTATTTACGCCGTTCCGCGACAATTGAGCAGTACGAGGATTGGGAGAAGTACATGGAGTTGGGTTTCCAACGATGTCGTCGCTACAAAGGGAAGTTCACTGGGTATGATGCATGTCTTCTAGCTCACCGGCGTGTGGATGCCGAGTTGGACATATATTGGTATGATGCCGTTGATAGAGGCGAGTATGCTTATACTTGGGCGGACTTCAAAAAGTTTCTTCGTGGTGGTTTTGGGTTACCATTGCAGCAGCGTAAGCAGTCGTCCAGAGTTGTGCATGCAATAGAGGAAGTGGACAAGTGCATAGTTCCTATTCAGGAGATTGTTCCACTACCAACAGTCACTAAGGTTGAGGTGAAATCTTCAGAGGAGAGGAAACCTGGCTCTGATACCAAGAGCGCTACTGTGACTGTTGAGGCGGATGTACCATTGAGTGGGCTGAATATGCAACTCAAGAAGGTACAAGGTGATGCTTGCAAGACAGTTGACAAGAGTCAGCGGTGGAGTTTGTTTCAGACTCAGTGCTTTATCAAGGGCAAGGCTTGCAAGTTGATGATTGATGGAGGAAGCTGTACTAATGGCATTAGCAAGGCGATGGTGGCAGCATTGGGGTTGTCTACATGGCGTCTTCCTGAACCTAAACATCTTGAGTGGTTGAATAGCTGTGGTATGCTAAAGATTACTCATAAGGTGCGTGTGCCATTTACAGTTGATGATTATGTTGATGAGATCGATTGCGATGTGTTGCCATTGGAGGTGTGTGGATTTCTACTTGGGCGTCCTTGGCAGTATGATCGCAATGTGATACATGCTGGGCGAGCAAATACATATTCTTTTATGCATGGTGGCAAACAGCGGACTTTGAAGCCTATGGGTGATGATCATATCAAGTCCGATGTGGAGTTAGTGGTGCGTAAGGAGAAGTTGCACAAGCCTAATGTGCAGCATAAGGTGCATGATGTTCCGAGCATTGATGTTGGTGATGTTTCAGCCAAGCCTGTAGATGACAAGCAAGTTCTTGTTGGTGACAAGCCGGATGAAGCTACACTTGTTGTTGATGTGGATGTTGCAGCATGTGCTACAGTTCCAGTTTGTGTTGATGCCAGTATACAGACTGATGATATTTGTGCTGATGATACTTCAGTACATGTGGCGCAGATGCGCGTGGGAGGAGTGGGAGGCGAGCGCGTCAGTGGAGACAGTGGGCCGTGGCACTTCCGTGCTAGGAGTACTGCAGTCCAGTTGTCTGCGACACCGCGGATGCATCGAGGCAAGGATGGACGTGTGAGACATCTATGTGGCCCAGGAATTACACATCTTGTGCAGGGTCATGTGCAGCGACACAAGGGTCCATCAAAACCTCGCAAGAAGAAGGAGTTGGCGCCAAAGTCCAAGCTCATGTGGAGAAGAAAGGAGGCACCAAGTGCTGTGTCAAGTCAAGCAGGCCGCGAGGGAGGATGTGGTGTGGAAGGCAAGCAAGACTTGAAGACGGCGAGGATGTGTCATGTTCATATCACGTCACCTTTTCTAGAAGAAATAGGTAGCCTACCTACAGCCCCACATATACCCTGCTTTGTCGTGTGATTGTTCTTATACCCTTGATATTCGCTTTGCTACATCCGTGCACTAGTTGTTACTACAAGTGGTAAGCAATACTAATTTACTTTGGAACGGTAAGATTTCCTTTTCTTATCAGTTTTGAGTGAGTTGTGAGAGTACCACCATATATTTTTGATTTAGTGCACTAACCTACTAATCATGTCTGCTAGTGATAATAAGATTGTTAACCAGGAAAACAAGAATTCGGCAGATATCATCACATGGAGGGAGTATGAAGCTCTTCGTAATGAGATGCGACGTGAATTCCGCACTAAGGATGATGAGCTTAAGGGTACAGTTGACGAGATCAAACAAACGCTGGATGCTACTAATGTTACCGTCACTGGATTGGCTGATCAAATGACGGATATCCAGCGCAATATTGCAGATATGCGCCTCGCTATTGAGAATTTGACTGCACAACAACAACAGCAAGACGATGATGAAGATCCTGAGCTTGAAGATGACGCACACAATGCTCGTGGTGCGCCTCGTGGTCATCGTCCTCGTCGCTGGGTTCCACTTGGCCGCAATGGTCGTGGACAAGATGAAGAAGATGGATTGGGTAAGCCCAAGTTTTCCATACCCAAGTTTGAAGGAGGAGCTGATGTTGAAGAATATCTCACTTGGGAGCTCAAGATTGAGAAGTTATGGAGCTTACATCCCAACTATTCTGAAGATAAGAAGATCAAGCTTGCTTCTTCTGAATTTGATGGTTATGCATTGCGTTGGTGGGATTCTTTGGTTCGTAACCGCGATGAAGATGGTGCACAACCTATCCGTACATGGCGTGCTATGAAGGAGGTTATGACTTCTCGTTTTGTGCCTACAAATTACATGCGGAATATATTTGATAAGCTAACACTATTGAGGCAAGGTGTGAAGACTGTTGATGAGTACTACATGGAGATGGAGATGCTTATGCAGTGTGGTCGTGTCCGTGAGTCTCTAGAGATGACAATGCAGCGTTTTCTCAATGGATTGAAGTATGATGTTAAAGGCATTGTTCGTCATTACACCTACACCAATATGAATCAATTGTTGCATCATGCAAGAGAAGCTGAATCACAGTTGGCTGAAGAAGCAAAGGTTAAGGGTCGTACTACAGGAGCTGGGCGTTTTACACCCCGTGCGCCTTCTACAGCGCCGACGCCTTCGACGCGCTCCGTTCCGTACTCTACCCCGCCTAGCAAACCGGTCTCCAATGTATCTAATACAAAGAAGTCCGAGTCTGCTGGAAGTACGAGTGGTTCTAGCATGTCTACAGCGCGCAACCGCGATATGATTTGCCACACATGTGGTGGCAAGGGTCACTTCAAGAGAGATTGTCCTAACCGCAAAGTCATGATTATCAATGAGGACAATGAGTATGAGACTGGAGATGATGTTGATCCAAATGCTCCAGACGATGATGACTATGACACTGATGGTGAAGATGCCTATCCTTCTGATGCTCGTACCATTGTTGTGTCGCAGCGTGCTCTTAATGTGTTGCCAAGTGCATCTACTCAGCGCTGCAATTTGTTCCAAACCAAAGCTTTAGTTGGTCCTGACAAGGCTTGCAAGGTCATTATTGATGGCAGGAGTTGCCGCAATTTAGCAAGTAAGGAGTTATGTACCAAGCTGAAGTTGAAGTACCTACCGCACCCGCATCCATATTATATTCAGTGGTTGAGCGACAATGGTGAGATGAAGGTAAACCACATGGTGCGTGTTGAGTTTGAGATTGGACCGTATAAGGATTGCATTGATTTTGATGTGGTTCCTATGACGGTTTGTCACCTCTTATTGGGTCGGCCTTGGCTCTATGACCGTTCAGTGCAACACAATGGACGAGCCAATACATATCACTTGGAGTACAAGGGCAAGAAAATTAACTTACAGCCTATGTCACCACAACAAATTGTCAATGAGTCTCGTCAGAAGATTGAAGTGAATTTGGAGGATGCACCTCTAGATAGGCGAGCGAATTGTAATGTCGTGAGTGATATAACGAAAAGTGAGAGAGTGAATTCCTTAGTTTCATTAGCCACCAAAGAAGACATGAGAGAATTTAGTGAGGATCCTACGGCCATGCCTCTTGTGCTTTTGTACAGGGGTACGGTCTTGGTTACTAACGACATGACCCCTCTTCCTCTTGGTGTTTCTAATATTTTGCAGGAATTTGGTGACGTGTTTCCGGAGGAGGTACCCGCAGGACTACCACCATTGCGAGGTATTGAGCATCAAATTGACTTAATTCCCGGAGCTTCGCTGTCCAATAGGGCGCCATATCGCACTAATCCCGAAGAGACGAAGGAGATACAGAAGCAAGTACAAGCGCTACTCGACAAAGGTTATATCCGTGTCGTCGTGGTGAACAGACAGATGCCATAGGATGGCTTAGATTGGGGCCGAATGGACGCTAGAGGATTCGGGGGAGGGTTTGTGATCAGATGGGATGAACTTCCGGATGGTTTCCTCAAGAACTTGGCCAGGACCAGAGGTTGAAGAAGAAAGACACAAGGAAGAACTCGCTCTAGATCACTTTCTTCATTGATTCTCACAGGTTACAGGTTTGTGCTTCGTGCCTTGCTACTTTCGTGCGTCGCCCGTAAGGAGGGCTGCCCCCTCTCCTTATATAGGGGAGAGGATGGCTTACAGTGCAAGAAACCCTAATGGTATCTTTGACTAGACAAACTACTTTACAAAGCTACTTTACAAAGCTACTTTACAAAGCTACTTTAATCATAGATGACACCGGGGTCCTCTTTAATCAGGGAGGCTGACGTCCCCCGGCTTCTTTCTCCGTCATCCTCTTCTTTATCGTCAGTCCTTCATTTAAAGCTACTTTGCTTAGCTCATCTTTGTCTTCTAGCTCTGGAGAGGATCTTTGACCAGTCTTGCCGACATGCTCTTCTTTCCGGTGGCCCGGTACCTTTTCTATCCGGTTCTGGTATACCTCCCCTGAGGATACCGGCTTGGCCCTGCTCAGCCCAAACGCCCATCTTATGCTCCGGTATGAACATTTAACCGGTATCCTGATGGCTCAAACCATCCGGTTTGGCATGCCTTTGGCATACCGGGGGTCATCCCCCCAACATTAGTCCCCGAAGCTGGTATAGTCTGTCGGATCCTATCCAACAGACCATGCCAGGTTCTCACGTCTTTGGATACCGGTTTAATCCATCCGGCGTTGGGCTCGGATCCGGCATCTTTTCCCGGATTTTTATTATCTTTCTTTGCAAGTCATTCTCCGGTGTCTTATCCTTCGGCATCTTAGCCATTAAACAGCTCCTCGGCGAAGTCGAGAATATCTTGGGCCCCGCGCCTGACAGAGACATGCGCGCTGAGACTGACGCGCGCCAAAGGTCGTGGGTCACTTCCCTTCGGCTTCTGCGCCAGCATTTATGGCGGCACACCGGATCCTCGTGGCCGTTCCAGATCCGTGTGGCCTTCTTGTGGCAAACTGTTCTCCGCACGCGTGTTTGCGCGCCACGTGGTGGCCCGTGGAGCGAACCGTCGCGGCCCACGATCTGAACCACCGAGGCCCAGCGGTTTTCTGGCCCACATCACCCTTTTCCTTTATAAAGCGAAACCGCTCCTTCTCCTTCCTCTCCTCGCATTCTCCATTTCTCCGCGCTTAGTGCCTTTGCCCTCTGCGCCTCCGCCTCTCCGTTTGCCGTTCAAGCTCCGCCGCCCGACGGACTTCCGCTGCCGTTCTGCCGGACGCCGCTGAACTTCACCGTGTGAGGAGCCTCCGCAGCACACCTGTCGCGGTTGCTGCATTAGCGCTTCCTCGAGCTCTTCCTCACCTCGCCGTCGACGGACCTCGTCGCCGACCGTAGGCTCACCATTTCTCCGGCAAATCCCTTCTTCTGCAACTTCGCCGCCTCAGGTTAGGCCCGACACGCCTCTACCTCTTTTCTTCTTGCTTTCCAGATCTTGGGGCGGTAGGGTATTTATCCCCTCTTTAATTTTGCTTTTTCTCTTACTCGTAGATCTTCGCGCGAGGGTCTTTCTGGGGAAAATTGTTTTTTGGTAGATTCCGGCGTCGCCCATATCCATATGTCTAGCGAAGGGTCTCTCCCCGCTGCCACCTCTAGTAACCAAGGCAGTAGTACTTCCGACGGGCTAACCTAGGATCTCGCCCGGATGGATTTGGCGTCTAGCCGAGATCAAGAGGCCGGCACCTCTAGCCGGGCCTCCGGAAAAGATCTTTCCGGTAAGACACGCGGAGCCTGGAGGGGTTCCGATGTGACTCAGTATGAGATCGACTGGCTTTACCGGTCCAGGAGAATTCCGGAAGGAGTCATCTGCCGGCTTCCAGGTGACGAGATCGAACCGGTGCTCGAACCCGGTGAGGCCGTTGTTTTCCTTGCTCATTTTGAGCGTGGATTCGGCCTTCCTGCCTCCGATTTCTTCCGCCAACTCCTTGATTTCTACCGACTCCAACCTCACCACCTTCCCGGCAATGCCGTTTTTTACCTTTCTTGTTTTGTGGCCTTCATGCAGGGCTACATCGGCATCCGTCCCGCTCGCGAGACGTTTGCCCGCTTCTTCTCTCTTCGGATCAATTCGGTCCAGGGCAAGGACATTCCCAAGCCCAAACCCCCCGTGCAATGCGGGTCTTGTATCATCGGCTCCCGCCAAGGGAGCCCCTTTTTTAAGTTCAACGGCCTCGAGTCTTGCCGGTTGTGGCAGACAACGTTCTTCTATGTGAAGAACAAGAGCGCCACCGACCTCATCAACTTGCCGGCGTTCAACCCGGCGCCGCCCGCCAAGATCAACTGGAACTACAACCCTGGTATGGATCACACAGAGACGAACCGGGTGGTACGCTTCATGTTGAAGTTGATGAAGAACACCAATATTTGCTCCGACGATATCATCCGCACCTTTATCTGCCGCCGGGTGCTTCCCCTTAAGCAGCGCGCTCACAAGATTAGCGAGATGTATGGCCCCGGTGATCCCACCAAGATCACCGGCCTGCCCTTGAGCAAGGCGGATGTGGTCCTGAAGCCTAATCAGATATGCCAAACGGACATGCCGGATGACTGGGAGTGGGGCCTTTGCCCTCTCAGCTCCAGAAATCCTCCGTCCCAAGAAGTAAGAAATTGTGCGGCTCGGGTCGTTTTACCGGTAATTTTAATACTTGCGATTAATCCCCTTTTTTCCTTCGTTTTCAGGCCAGGGACCGCTTCCCCCGTATTGACTCAGATCAGCGAGGCCCTTGCCGGAAGCGGCCTTTGGACAAGTACGACCCGGACCCTTTCATTCATTGGCTGGATCTGAGGATGGGCCGGACTCCAGCCTCACGCCTCGGCAAGTCTCCACCGGAACCAGCTGGTTCGTCTGACGACCTGACCTTGCTTGAGGTAGCTTTTCTGTTTGATCTCTCATACTCTTTTGTTATTGTTGTTCTGTAGACATTCCCTCAGCCAACCTCAACCCACAGGTCCATGAGCACGTGGCTCCCCTGCAGGCCGAGGTCGGGGATGAGTTCCTGGACAAACTTATGGCCGAAGGCCAGAAGAATAATGCTCCAGCTGCTGGCGCCGGCCCTAGCCATGCTCCTCCTGCCAAACGCCCTCGGACAGAAATCCTTGGAGGGAAGCAGGTAAGCACGAAGCGCTACAAGCAAAAGCGGATGCCGGTTTCTTCCGGGTAAGTTCTTCATTTCCTTTTTATGTTCTCTCCGTTTTCATCAAGTTCCTTTCCGGTTGCTTTTTTCCAACTTGCTCTTTTTTCTCTCTTTCAGCCCTGCGCTTGAGCTTGGTTCCAAGCCGAAGGGCTCTGCCGGCTCCGCAAGGACCTCAACTCCTCCTCCTCACTCAAGTCCGGCACCATCTGGTGCCGGCAACACCTCTGCCTCCCCTCCGGGAGGCACTACAAGTTCGGGGTGCGCGGCCCCTACACCTCCTGATCACCGCGCGGAGGAGGATTTCACCTCCCCTCCTGAAGCCCAAGACACCGGCGCCAGCAACATCGGCGCCGACGAGACAGATGCCGGGCAGGCGGAACCTCTGGTTCCTCCTTCCCCGAAGAAGAAAAAACAGAAGCAGCCAAGCTCTTCCCCCATCGCGCCGGATACTTCCGCGCCGGTATCTTCTCCTCCTACCGGGACCACGCCGACACCGTCGCCAAGCCAAGGACCTTCCGCGGCCAAGCGAATGGCGCCGCCAGAGACCCCCAAGATCACCAAGTTCCTCAAGCCCGGGGCTTCTCGGGGCAAGGCCGTGGAGGGCGACGCCTCAGGCGGCTCGCGGTCCGTGGTGCTGCATGTCGGCCCTGCTGCTGCTGTTGTCCCAGAAAAACCTTCCGGCCTCCTAGGCCGGATCGTTGAGCTGAATCGCGCGGGTAAGGACCTGGGGCACCTTCTCCCCTACGCCCAAAAGTGGAATGATGCGGATATCTCTGCATCTACCCGCGGCCTGGGGAAGGACCGCCTTCCAGCGCCAGACCCTGCTGGGCCTCGGTCCACTGAAGAACACTTCACGCGGCTTAAACGCGCCGTGAAGGAGTGTGACAGTGCATGGTACGATGCCACCAGCAAAGTGGTGGTAAGTTTTGCCAACCCTCTTGTAATTTTTGTTGATGCCGGTTTCTTTTCTTTCCGGATCTTGTCTATCCTCCCAGTCCCCGAGTTTCGTGTTGAGAGCGTAGCTTTTAGCGCGAAACTTTAACTAGAAACGCGCGAAACTGGCATAGCCAGTCCCCGAGTTTCGGGTTAAGGTTTTTGTTTCTTTCTTTCTCATAACCATCTTCCTTTGAACAGAGCACCGCGGATGCCCGGAAGCAACTTTTGAGGAGCTTCTGTGGGAGCATCGGGACCTTGCCGAGGCCCACAGCCACTGCCAAGGTTTGTTTTCTTTCTTTTCCTCCGGCATCTTTTCACCGGAATGTTTTCTTCTTTGATATTTACGCATCTTTTTGTTTAACAGCTGTTCCGGAAGCTACCATCGAGGCCCTTAGGGCCCAGGTTGTCAAGCTTCAAGGTACCACCCTTTCTTTTCCAGTTAACCCGTTCTTTTTTCATTTCATCTATTGCCACTTGCTAACACCTTTCTTTCCGGTATTTAGGCGAGAAAGAGCAGCTCATCAAGGAGCACCACGAGGCACTGGACGCCCAGAAGACCGCCTCGAGGGAGCTGAAGGAACAGGCTATGCAAGCCGCGCTCCAGCATGAGCAAGCTCTAAAGGATGCCCGGGTTGCAGCTGAGGCCAGGCTGGCGGAGGTCGTGGAGGACTCCACGAACTCCAACACAGTACTGACGGCAGAGCTGGAGGAGGAAAGGAAGGCGCGGAAGGCAGCGGAGCGCCTTATTGATGTCATGACCACTGATCACAAGGAATATGATCGGTTGGTTATGCAGATTGATGCGCTGGCTTTCCGTGAGTCCCTGCCTTGTCCCTTCTTTCGCTTATAAGCTTTCTCCTTGTGAAGATGTATCCGTGTTCCTTTTTCTTCCGGCATGCTATTTTCCGGTATCTTGTGTTTATGCTTTTCCCTTCCTCCTGCAGAGCATTTCCCGGACTCCCAGGCCCACGCTGTGAAGAAGGTGATGGAGGATCGGGTAGCGCGGCAATTTCCCAACATGGAGGCGCACTGGGACGGGTACGACTATCTGGTCGCCCTCTCCGCGCGAGTCCAACATATGCGCTCCGTCGACCGGCTCCTTGGCGACCTACCAGACGCCGCCATCCAACTCTTCAAGGTGCTGTGGCCTGAGGAGAAGATGCCGGCAAACATCACGCTTACCGCCCACCGGCTCAAGGATGCCGGGCGCCGGATTCGCGAGTGGCAATGCTCCGCGGCTCGTGCCGGAGCGGACACGGTGCTGCGCTCCGCATGCTCCTGGTACCCGGATCTGGATCTGGATGCTCTTCAAAGCGTACGCCAAGATGCCCCCACCGACACGGATCCGGCGCTTACCGCGAAGTGGCAGGACCGGGCCTACCGGCTTGCTGAGTATGCCGAGGTCCGCACCTTCATCCCTCCCCCTCCTGGTGTCAAGGACTACCTCAGCGATGAGGAAGAAGAAGAGGGAGATGAAGATGAGGCTACCGAGGATGTGCCGCCGGAAGCTCCCGAGGCCAGCACTGCTCCCCCTGAAGACACCGAGACCGGTGCTGCTCCACCTGATGCCCCCGTCGCCTGAACTATTTATCTGCTCCTGCTCGCTTTACAACAGAACTCGTTAAATTCGACCCCGGTATGCCGGGGTGTATGATGTAAAACTTTAAGTTCGCTTTTGGTTGCCACACAACATTTTATGCCGGTAAGTTATACCGGTAGTTAATTATCTTGAGTTTGCCTTAGCATATTTGCTTTTGGTTCTACTTTTATCCTGCACTGCAAAGATTTCCCAATTGTTTCCGCATCCAATTCGATGCATACTTGGTTCTTTTGCCTTGGCTCTGCCTGCCTTCTCTGGGCGTTCTTTAGCGTATGAGCGCAAGGTTCTTTCACCAAACAAGCATTTTCTTGAACTTAGAAATAACTTCGAAATTTTGTGAAAAACCGGTTTAACCGGGGTTAGTCAAATTTTCCGGATTGTTCTTTCCTGCTCTCCCTCTCCGCGGTTCATGTGCTTATCCCCTACCGGTTTATCTTGCTTGCCATGAAGCCGGGTTGCGGACAGCAGCAGAGTCGAAGACTCCGGTAGGATTTAGCACACTACTAAACCGGAAAGAAAAAACGTTCAATAAGCAACCGGTAAACTGAAAAAATAAACAAGTTACATGCAACCTTATTGGGGTAGTCCCCGAGATTCATTCAAGGTTCCGGCATCTTTTATTCATAGCATATAAAGTACAAAAAAGGAACTCCTTACACCACAGCTTCAAGAGTAGAAAGGACGCAACAAAGCTACGTTCCATGGACGCTTGCTCTCCTCTCCGGACCTGTCCGCCTTTCCTTTTTTCCAGTCCTGTGCATCGATCAAGTAATATGCATCATTGTGAAGCACCTTGCTTACAATGAAGGGACCTTCCCATGGTGGCAAGAGCTTATGCCGGCCTTCAGTGCGCTACACTAGGCGTAGCACGAGATCTCCTTCTCGGAAAACTCTCGGGTTAACCTTCCGGCTATGATAGCGTCTGAGGTTTTGTTGGTAAATGGCTGTTCTTGCCAAAGCCAGCTCTCTTGCTTCTTCTAGCAAGTCCACATCATTTTCTCTGGCCTCTTTGACCTCTTGCTCAGTATAGAGCTGTACCCTTGGTGAATCATGAATGATGTCAGTTGGTATGACTGCTTCTGCTCCATAAACCATAAAGAACGGAGTGTATCCGGTAGACCGGTTTGGAGTTGTTCTTATACTCCATAGCACTGATGGTATCTCATCAAGCCAACATCCCGGTGATTTTTCCACTGCATCAATGAGTCTAGGTTTGATACCGGAGAGTACCAAAGCATTCATTCTTTCCACTTGGCCGTTGCCTTGTGGGTGTGCGACTGAGCACAAATCCAACCGGATGTTCTTGTCCTCACAAAACCTTTTGAACTCACCTTGAGCAAAGTTGGTTCCATTGTCAGTGATGATGCTGTGCGGGTATCCATACCGCAAAATGACATCTTTTAAGAACTTCACCGCTGTGTGCCCATCACATTTTGCGATAGGTTTCACCTCTAGCCACTTGGTGAATTTATCCACCATAACCAAGATGTGAGTCATGCTACTTCTTGCAGTTTTGAATGGGCCAACCATATCGAGGCACCAAACGGCGAACGGCCATGTTAATGGTATTGTCTTTAAACCGGACGCTGGGGTATGATTTTGCTTGGCGTACCTCTGGCACCCGTTACATTTTCTCACTAAATCATCAGCGTTTTCCAAAGCAGTGGGCCAATAAAACCCATGCCGGAATACTTTTGCTACCAGCGCCCTTGATGAAGCATGATGGCCACATTCTCCTTGGTGAATCTCCTCAAGCATTTCTTTCCCCTCTTCCGGTTCCACACATTTTTGAAGGACACCGGTAACACTTCTCTTGTACACCTCACCATTGATGAATGTATACGCTTTAGACCTTCTTTGAATTCTCCTTGATTCATTTTCGTCATCCGGCAAGGTGCCGTTGATCAGGAGTTCCTTGATAGGTTTAACCCACGACGGTGTCTCTCGAACCAAAAACACTGGTGCATCTATCTCCATGCTATCTACAAGCATCATCTCTTCCGGTATGGGTACAGCAGTCCCCGAGCTTACCGGAGCAGTCCCCGAGCTTGCCGGAGCAGTCCCCGAGTTTCCTTCATCGATATCCATGGGCACTACGTGCGATTCCGGTACGAAAATTGATTCTGATTCCGGGCTTGGTTTGATCGATGGTGCTCTTAAGTGAGCTAAAGCTATTCCGGGAGGAATTACTTGCCTGGATGAGCCCAGCTTGGACAAAGCATCCGCGGCTTCATTTTCTGCGCGCGGCACATGGTGAAACTCACACCCTTCGAAGAATCCGGCAATCTTCTGCACGTGAAACCGGTACGAGGCCATGTTGGCATCTTTTGCATCCCAATCCCCGGAACACTGCTGTACCACAAGATCTGAATCCCCATAGCAAATGATCCGGTGCGCACTGATTTCTTTTGCGACCTTTAATCCATGGATCAAGGCCTCATACTCAGCGACGTTATTTGATGCCCTGAAATGCACTTGCAAAACATACCGGAGGTGATCTCCTTTTGGCGAGGTAAGCACCACACCAGCACCTAGACCCTCTTTGAGTTTGGATCCATCAAAGTGCATTTTCCAGTATTCTATCCTCTGATCTGGCGGTTTGTATTGCATTTCCGCCCAATCGACGAGGAAGTCAGCCAAAGCCTGTGATTTTATGGCATGTCTTCTTTCATATACCGGCACGTATGGTGATATCTGGATTGCCCACTTTGCAATCCTTCCACTAGCGTCCTTATTGCACATGATATCGGAGATTGGTGCTTCACTCACCACTTTCATGGGGTGCTCCTCAAAGTAATGCTTGAGTTTGGTGGCGGCCATGTACACGCCATAAGTCATTTTTTGAAAATGAGGGTAGTTTTATTTTGAGAGGGAGAGCACCTCGCTCAGGTAGTATACCGGCCTCTGGACGGTTTTTCCTTCCTCTTCTCTTTCAACCACAACCACTATGCTCACAACCCGGTTTGTTGCCGCTATGTATAATAGCATAGGCTCTCTTTCTAGAGGTGAAGCCAGTATAGGTGCTGTGGCTAGCATTGTTTTTAGCTCTTTAAACGCTGCGTCTGCCTGAGGAGTCCAGACGAACGTGTCAGATTTTTTCATGAGAGCATAGAGTGGCAGAGCTTTTTCTCCCAACCTGCTTATGAACCGGCTTAGCGATGCCAAGCTACCGGTAAATTTTTGCACATCTTTTAGTTCTCGTGGGATAGTCATTCTTTCTATTGCCCGGATTTTTACCGGATTGACTTCTATGCCCCGGCTTGACACCAAGAAACCGAGCAACTTGCCGGCAGGGACACCGAAGGTGCATTTTGCCGGATTAAGTTTCATCCGGAACCGTCTTAGGTTATCGAATGTTTGCCGGATGTCATCGATTAAGGTGTTCTTTACCTTAGTTTTTATCACAATGTCGTCTACATAGACTTGCACATTCTTTCCTATTTGATCAAACAAGCATTTTTGCATACAGCGCTGGTACGTTGCACCAGCGTTGCGCAAACCAAAGGGCATAGTAACATAGCAATAAGCCCCATGCGGGGTAATGAACGCAGTTTTTATTTGATCTTCCTTTTTCAAGGGAATTTGGTGGAAACCGGAATACGCATCCAGGAAGGACAACAACTCACACCCAGCAGTTGAATCAATCACTTGATCGATCCGTGGTAGAGGAAAAGGGTCTCTTGGGCAAGCCTTGTTTAGGTTGGTGTAGTCGATGCACATGCGCCACACCTTCGGAGCTTTTGCCTCCAGGTTCTCATCTTTTTTCTTTTCGACCATTACCGGATTGGCCAGCCACTCTGTGTGCGTGACCTCCACAATGAATCTGGCAACGAGCAGTTTTGTCACCTCCTCTCCTATGATTTTCCTTCTATCTTCAGCGAACCGGCGCAAGGGTTGTCGCACCGGCTTGGCATCCTTCCGGACGTTTAAAGAGTGCTCAGCCAGCTCCCTCGGAACACCTACCAAGTCATCAGTTGACCAGGCAAAGATATTCTGATTCTCACGGAGGAAGCTGACGAGCGCGTTTTCCTATGCTTGATCAAGTCCGGCACCGATGCGAACGGTGCGCTCTGGGTAAGCCGGATCCAGCACAATGTCCTTTGTTTCATTTGTCGGCTTGAATGCCGCTGAGCCCAAGCTTCCACTCATTGCCGCTAAGCTCAATTGTGAGGACTGAGCCAGTGCAACCGCTGTTTGCATCCTTTTCTTTTCCTCCGCGATCACCAGCGATTCCGCTAGGTTTGATCCGGCAGATGCAGTTTCCAGTGAGACTTTGTAGTTCCCCACCACAGTCAAGGGTCCACGAGGTGCCGGCATCTTCATCTTGAGGTAAGCCGTATGAGTTGTAGCCATGAAGGCTGCCAATGCCGGTCTTCCCAGCAACGCATGGTAAGGACTGTCTAGATCCACCACCTCAAACTCGATATTTTCAACCCGGCAATTGTCACGTCCCCCAAATGCTACGTCCACCCGAACTTTTCCTACCGGGGCACAGGACAAGCCCGGAACGATTCCGTGGAACGTCGTACGCGTGGGCTGAAGCATGTTTTCTGTTATGCCCAGCGTATGCATGGTGTGCTTGTACATGATGTTTATGCTGCTGCCGTTGTCTATTAGCACCTTGCTGAATTTTACTCGAGTTTGCGGCCCTTTCATGATTGGGTCCACAACAAGAGCGTATCCACCCGGATTCGGCATGATCTTAGGGTGATCCTTAAATGACCAGGTAATTTCCTGATCTGACCATAGCATGTATTTGGGGACTGCCGGCATCACAGCATTGACCTCCATGGAGCGGCGGTGCACACTTTGCCTGTCTGTTGGCTCAGTGACAAAGACAACACAGCACATATGCGGGCCCTCGTAAACATTCCGGCCTAAAGGTGCCGGTGGAGGTGGTTGATCATCATTTTGCTCTACCCGGTTAACTTGCTAGTACTGCTGCCTATTTGGCTGCTGCTGTACCGGTAAAGCATTTGCTCCGGTGAGTGGTGGCGGTGGTGGTAGTTGTTGCTGGCGCAGCATATCTTGCGATGGTGGCAACACTGTTAAGCACCCTTGTGCCTGCGCGTCCTTTACCGCTCCCTTTTGCATCAAGTACTTAGTCCAAGAACAATCCTTCGTCAGGTGGTTTGACGGGTGATCCGGGTTCGGCGTGTGCCACCGGCAAGGTTGATCCACGGCGGCTTCCATGGTGTATTTTACGGGTTCCTGCCAATTCTTTTTCTGGCCCCAGGGTTTCTTTTCGACCCACTGCTTTTTTGGACCCGCCCATGGCTGCGATCCGGTTTTCTGCCTTTGGCTGCCGCCGGCATCATAATTTTCTTGCACGGCAGCAACGTGCTGCGGAGCGTACCTTCGATCCAGAAAATCTTCCCTTCTCTTGTGATTCCTGTTGTCCCGGTATTGTTCCTGTCGCTGCTCCGGCTCAGCTTGTACTGCCGGTTGCAATGGGTCTCCCAATGCATAGCTGTCCGCCACACGTATCATCTCTGCCAAGGTTGCTGGCATGCTTCTCTGCAGCTTTTGCCACAGCGGTGATCCTCTCCGGCACCCTTGACTAAACCAAGCAATTGCTTGTGCCTCAATCACTCCTTCACACGTGTTTCTTGTTGAGTTCCACCGGGTGAGATAATCTCTGTCTGTCTCTCCGGCACGTTGCTGGCATAAAGCGAGCTGTTGGGGCCGATTCGGCCTCTTGTAAGTGCTACTGAAGTTGTTCACGAATGCTTCCTCAAAGTCCAGCCATCCGTTGATGCTTCCTGCCGGCAAGTTGTTAAGCCAAATCCGTGCAGGGCCTACCAGGTAGGATGGTATGATTCTCACCGCCCAACGCCGGTTCACTCCACCACCAGCTACATAAACAGCTGTGACATAGTCCGCCAGCCAATCTTCCGGCTTGGTCGTGGCATCATACGTTTTTGTGTCTCGAGGCAGCTGGAAATTGCGTACCGGTGGCTCCTCTCCCATGATCCGTGGGCCAAAACACTTTGGGCCAGGAGGACCCTCAGATTCGATCATTTCGGAAAGATGTACTCTATCCAGCCTGTGCCTCGCATCCTGGTCTGGCAAACATCTCTCCCCCAGGCGGTCTCCCAAGGGGTTCCGGTAAACTCTTGTTCGCTCTACTTCGGAATCTCCCTCTCCGTATCTTTCCGGTTCCGCGGCTCTTGCCTGCCGGTACCTTGGTGGTGGCATTTCTTCACACGCTGCCCTTGCAGCTCGATAATTTTGCCTGGTTTCATATCTACCGGCATGATTATTTCCGGCATAGCACCCTCTGGCGTAGCCTCGACCTGCCCCTTGGCTTTTTCTACCGGCATCGTGTTGCCCGGCTTGTTGCTTTCCGGCAAGAACCGGATCATACACAGTCATCTGCTGTGCGTTCATTTCTTTTTCTCTTCTTCTGTCCGGATGGGGGGACGATGCCTGCCCATGGGACTTGCTTCCGGCATTCTTTGTTGAACGTGCGGATTTTGAGGCCGCGGCCTTGTTCAGCTTAGCCAGCTGCTCAGCATTTTGCTGCT
Source organism: Lolium perenne (assembly GCF_019359855.2). Lineage (NCBI taxonomy): Eukaryota > Viridiplantae > Streptophyta > Magnoliopsida > Poales > Poaceae > Lolium > Lolium perenne. The sequence continues at coordinate 7,248,703 of NC_067250.2, read as the reverse complement.
CAATAGTTTCTAGCAGCTCTCTAACACGCTCTTGCTGTTTTGCCAAAGCATCTCCGGAAAGTGACTCGCATAGCTCTACTGCAGCTTTAGCAGCCTTTATAGTTTTATCCGGGCTACTGTATTTAGGTTTTTCCATGATGCTAACAGATGCAGAGGTACTCTTGCCGGCAAGAATTTCTTTGCGCAAATCCTGATCTAGGTTGCGAGCTTTTAGCCGGTTTTCCGGCATCCTAGCAGCATGCGCGCTAACTGAAGCAAAGCCATGGGCAGCGTTATACTCACGTAGGGTTAGGTTCAGCTCGCGTTGCGCTCGGACGATGTCCTTGCCGCTCTCGAGCACCTTCTGGCGCTGCGCCTCCAACTCCGCCTGAGCCGCTGCCGGGTCGATGTTCTGCGCGATGGGGGTGGCGAGGACGTTCATCGCCGCTTGGAGCGGTGTTTCCGGTGGCGCGGACGATGCTGCCGCTGCGCCTGCGTCGCGCTCCAGCGGTGGCTTGGCCGCACGGGTCGAAACCGCACGACCAGCACCTTCACCCACAGCTTCTTTTCCTGCACCAACCACGCCGGTCATCATTACCTCGACGCTGCCGGCGGCGAGGCCAGCACATAGCCATCTTGGCAGGTCCGGCGCCACCAGCACCGGCGAGAGGCGCTGGCGCACAGGGACGGTGCCGAAGTAGACGCGGTGGCTGCCAAACTCGATGACGCGGCCGTTCTTGGGGAAGATGCCGCCGTTGGCGAAGCAGCCCGCGTTGTCGTTGATGAAGTCCATGGCGTAGATGCGCTGCACGAGCGCGGACACCGTACGCTCGCCGGCGACCTCGAGGATGCCCGCTCGAATGTGAACTCCTGCAAGTGCCACTTCATGCCCCACGGTGGGCGCCAACTGTCGTCGTGGTGAACAGACGGATGCCATAGGATGGCTTAGATTGGGGCCGAATGGACGCTAGAGGATTCGGGGGAGGGTTTGTGATCAGATGGGATGAACTTCCGGATGGTTTCCTCAAGAACTTGGCCAGGACCAGAGGTTGAAGAAGAAAGACACAAGGAAGAACTCGCTCTAGATCACTTTCTTCATTGATTCTCACAGGTTACAGGTTTGTGCTTCGTGCCTTGCTACTTCCGTGCGTCGCCCGTAAGGAGGGCTGCCCCCTCTCCTTATATAGGGGAGAGGATGGCTTACAGTGCAAGAAACCCTAATGGTATCTTTGACTAGACAAACTACTTTACAAAGCTACTTTACAAAGCTACTTTAATCATAGATGACACCGGGGTCCTCTTTAATCAGGGAGGCTGACGTCCCCCGGCTTCTTTCTCCGTATATTATTAAGCATAAGAAGGGAAAAGATAATATTGTTGCTGATGCTCTATCTAGGAAGAATATGCTATTAACTCAACTGGATGTTAAAATTCCTGGTTTAGAGATACTATGTGATTTGTATGCTACTGATCATGATTTTGCTGAACCATATCGCTTATGTGCTCTTGGTAAAGCATGGGAAAAATATCACATACATGATGGGTTCTTGTTTAGAGCTAACAAACTATGTGTTCCAGAATCGTCTGTGCGTTTGCTCTTATTGCAGGAATCACATGCTGGAGGTTTGATGGGTCACTTTGGGCGTGAGAAGACGCTACTCATGCTAGCTGACCACTTTTATTGGCCAAAGATGAGGCGGGACGTCGATAGATATGTGAGGAGATGCATTACTTGCAACAAATCCAAGTCCAAGCTGAAGCCTCACGGTTTGTATACTCCTTTACCGGCACCTACTACACCATGTGAGGATATTAGTATGGATTTTGTGTTGGGTTTGCCGCGTACTAAGAGAGGCCATGATTCTATATTTGTGGTAGTGGATAGATTTTCTAAGATGTCCCACTTTATTGCCTGCCACAAGAGCGACGATGCGTCGCATATTGCTAACCTGTTTTTCAGGGAGATTGTACGTCTACATGGAGTCCCGAAGACTATTGTTTCTGATCGTGACGTGAAGTTTATGAGCTACTTCTGGAAGACGCTTTGGAGAAAGTCAGACGAAGGCGCTGTTCAGCACTACTTGTCATCCCCAAACTGATGGTCAAACTGAAGTGGTGAATAGAACATTGTCACAACTGTTGAGATCCATGATCAAGAAGAACCTGAAGGAGTGGGAAGAGTGTTTGCCGCATGTGGAGTTTGCTTACAACAGGGCGGTGCATTCTACCACGGAGCTATGTCCTTTTGAGGTGGTGTATGGTTTCAAACCCATTACTCCACTTGACTTGTTGCCTTTGCCCATACATGAGAGAGTCAATATGGAGGCATCAAAGAGGGCAGATTTTGTGAAGAAGATTCATGTGAAGACTAAAGAGTTGATTGAGACGCAAGAGCAATGCTGCAAGGATGAATAAGAAGCGCAAGGAGATGTTGTTCAAGCCTGGTGATTTGGTCTGGGTACATTTTCGCAAGGATAGGTTCCCGAAGCTGAGGAAGTCTAAGTTGAAGCCTCGTGGTGCTGGTCCTTACAAAGTGCTTGCCAAGATCAATGATAATGCATACTCGATAGATCTTCCCGGAGGATGAGTTTGGTGTCAGTAATTCTTTCAATGTTGCTGATTTGACACCATATGACGAAGAAGACCTTGGAGCGTCGGGGTCGACGCCTTTTGAAGGGGGGGGGGAGATGATGAGGACATCCCTACCTCACTACTACCTCCGTCATTACCAATCGAAGATGAACTGCTTTGTGAAGCTCAAGTCCAATGAAGTCAGGATTGGACCAATGACACGAGCTCGTGCGAAGCTACTTAAACAACAGGTGAACTTGTTCCTAAACGATACCTTGATTGATGAGAACTTTATACTACCTAAGTCCTATTACTTATGTATCGTCAGGTATGAAGAGGAGACAAGCATCGCACGAGGAGGAGAGGAGCAGCTGGACGTAAAGATGGACGTGAAGCTGGACAAGGAGCTGGACATGAAGATATTTCATGGACGCGCGAGGGAGGAGCGGGAGGAATGCGCGAGAGGAGAAGAAGAAGTCCAGGCCGATCCAGCGCCCGGTCGGACCGGCCCCACGCCGGCCGCCCGTCCACTCTGCCGGTCGACCGGCCGCCAACCGGCCACCAACCGGAGGGAGTGCATCGTACCGGGCAGAAACCAGAAACTTCGCAGTTTCCCGGTTGGCGACCGGTTGACCGGACCACCGACCGGACCGGCCGGTCCACAGCCCGGTCGACCGGATTCCAGACCGGACCAGTCCGAGTCTGTCTCGACCAGATCTATTCTGGGTCGGTTTTACTTGTATTTTTCGACCAGAACTCGTCCCGGACGCCTATATAAGTGCCTTGGACGACCCCCTAGCTGCCTTAGACCACGTTTAAGATAAACCCTAGTTCTTAGTTGTTTGCTCTGCAAAACTATTGAATTCCCTACACCATATTGCTTGGATATTGTGTAGATCCTGTTTAAGTCTTGTGTGATCTGCTGTTCCATTGGGAATTAGACGGTTGCAACTTACCGCTTCGTGGTCGGCGGCTACGTGCGCAAGTGTGTGGAGTTGCGAATATCTTGCAGGGTTGAGAGCTGTTGCATCTGGCGACAGGGACCAATCGAGAGATCTCGTTGCGTCATACAAGTTATCATCCGCTACATCGTCGTGTTTCTCCGCTGCTATCACCCCGTGATCATCATCACCACCGTTGCTTACTGAGAAGATCGGGCCACCCCTTATCATTGGGTTCGGCCATTCGGTTAATTTATGCAAGTAATAATTGGATCTCAATCAGTTAATTTATGCAAGTAATCATGGGATCTCAATCAGTTATTTTATGCACTAATCGAAAGATATCAACCATTTAATTTTGCAAATAATCTGGAATGTGTTCAAGTTCAGATCTGGAATCTGTTTCTTTGCCTATGATGAATCGTTGGGCACAAATTTTTACAGGGAGGGTTCAGCGAACCATTGCTGTGTACAAATCTGTTGTGCATGAGCTTTGGTTCGCTTACACCTTCCCTGTAGATATATAATCGTGCCCACTCTAACTGAGGCAGACTCTGTTTTTCCTAACTTTGTTATCATGCACGTTCGTCATCGTTGCAACTCATTCACTCATAGTTTCTGTTTGATATGGATCAGATGTCTGGCAGCGACGTCGGCAGCGACGACGAGGAGGAGGACGTCAAGACTCGCCAGGTGCTGCGGAGGCTGCAGGTCGGCCAGTACATCTCCTACTTCGCCAAGGGTGTCTACAGGTGCCCCTTCTGCACTAGGAGACTCGGCGGCACGGACTTCAACTGCCTCGTCACGCATGTTGAGAACATCAGCAACACCTTCCCCAAGGTCGGCATGATGGTGAACGTCTACTCCTTCCGCGCCAAGCACAGGGCGCTCGGCATGCACCTCCGCAGCATGCAGCGGGTGGAGATCTCCGCCGGGCGCATGCCTCCGCTCAAGCCCAAGGCTCCCAAGGGGAGCAGCAGCAACAAGTGGAGGGAGAGCCAGATGGGGTAGGCGGAGTCCTGGACGTGTGCTGCTGCTGCCTCCCATTTTGTTGTTGGGATCCCTTTGTTGTTAGTTAGGGATCCCTTGTTGTTATGTTGTTTGTATGATGGTGCTGTGAAGAACCTAGAACCTGTTACTATGTTGGCTGCTGTGTATGTAGCTTATTATCTAGGGAGGGATCCCTATTATCTATCCCTGTTCTACTATATTTTGTTGGCCCTACTTTGTTTTCTCGATTTACTATGACTGTGAATTTATCGTACATTACCCTGGATCCCTACTAGATTTGCTGCCATATTGGGCAAACAACGAGGGCCAAAAGGCACAAATAATTGAAGAAAGACAGAAATGCAAACTTCTCTAGATTTGATACTTATTTGGTGAAAAGGACAGAGAGAAAAGAGGGGAAAAGGTGCTCTTAATAATGCCAATTTGGGGCCGAGAGAGACAGAACCCAGCTCCTGCTCACGTGCGCAACCAAACGCGGTCTCGTCTTGTCCCACGCGGTCCCTTTCTACCGGCCCCACACGACGCGGCCCCACACGTGACAGAACGGTCAACTAAACGGGAATCCTGCCGTCTGAGCTGCTTCTGCGGGTTTCAAACAAGGGCTTGGAGAAAACTGAGGAAAAACTAAGGAGCTGGGGAAAACTGAGTACAACTAAGGACCTGAGGGCACGAAAATAGAAATCCCTAAAAGAAATACCTTCCAGCTTTTTGGTATGGTCACGGTACCCGATGAATTGAGTACCGAGCCGAATAAATTCCTTCATCAAAGGCTGAAGGGACAACCAAGGGAGAATGGAAGTCAATATAGTCGGAATAAATTCGATAACACCTAGCAAAAAATAAAGAGGAGATGGAAGCATTAAAAGGCGTGGAACTTACATCATTCAATGAAGGTGTCGACGAACTACCAGGGAATTGGATAGTTTCCTTGGTTGGCTCGACCCTCACTCTTTTTGGAGAAGAAGCTCGGGGGCTTTCAACTACTGGTGGCTGCTCGACGTTTTGTTGAGGAGGCGAAGTTTCGTCCCCATCAGGTCGAGATTCAGAAACAACTAAAGTGCGGGACGTGCTCGTTCGAGCAGTCGCATCAATATGTGTATCTTCATCTTCCTCGCCACTACAAAAATAAAGCGCCAAGATAAGGAACATAGGAAAGCATTATCAAAAAATAAACAAGTACAGCGCATAAATACTTACGAGCTGATAAGAGCAGCCTCGTAAGGATCAAAGGTTTTCTTTCCAGCATCAAGCGCAGGCCCTTTGCCATGAGCAGCACCGGCCTCAGAGGTGCCGGAATCAACAACGTTCTCCCTTTTTCTCTTATTCTTCGGGGAAGCAGCTGGAAGAGAAGAGCGTGTCGATTCGGTGGCTTCAGTTTCAATCTCTTTTTCAGAGGATGCCGCAGATTTTCGAGAACCTGCGACAACACTCTCAAGGCGAGAAGTCCCTTGGTTGTCGTCGGTGACAACGGCCCGTTCTTCAACATCTCCACCTTCAGGAAGGGGAGGAAGAGGTGATGAAGTGTCATGATTCTGCACAACATAGAAGTGTTTTCGACATGGATTCGTATCAGTAATAGCAGTTCAAAAACTAGCAGTACCAAAGAGGAAAAAGAAGGAGTCTGTAATTAAACATAGGACAAAGATATATCACCTGAGGAAGTGCGTTGGTGGCGCTGAATGGCGTCACACGGCAAGTCGAAGGAACGATGTCTTTCTTGTTCAACGACGAGATTTTTTGGACAAGTTTCTCTAAGTCCTTGACTGATAAATCTGTCGACAAGCGGTCTATATCTTCGGCGCCAGTATACATCCAAAGGGGATTTTTTCGGGCTTGTAGAGGCTGCACCCTGATCCTAAGGAAGTACGCCGTGATTTGGATACCCGATAATTCTTGTCCTCGGGTGTTTTGGAGCTGATGGATGCGTGTCATCAAGGCCTCCGTCGCCGTTTTTTCTTCGTCGGTAACCTCTGCATCCCAGGAACGGCGGCGACAAATTTTCACGGTGCCATCAAAAGGAGGGATATTATCTTCGACAGAGCCATGATTCTCTTCATGAATGTACAACCACTTTTTGCGCCACCCTTGTACTGAGTCTGGGAACTTGACATCAAAGTACTCAACGTCGGGGCGGACGCAGATAACAACGCCACCGATGTTATAAGAAACATTGGCAGAGCCATTACGGCGACATAAGAAAATGCGTTTCCAAAGAGTCCAGTTAGGCTGGACTCCCAGGAAAGCCTCGCAAAGTGTGATGAAGATGGAGATATGGAGGATGGAATTGGGAGTAAGGTGGTGAAGTTGTAGTCCATACATGAAAAGCAACCCCCGTAAGAAATTGTGGATGGGGGCAGAAAGACCGCGGATGAGATGGTCGACAAAACTAACCCGGTACTCCATTGGAGGGGCTGGATAGCTTTCCTCACTGGGGAAGCGAAGCGCGTCCTGCTTCTTGCTAATCCCCAGTTTCTTCAGCAGATTGATGTCTTGTGAGGATATTTTGGATCTCTCCCACTCTGTGTTCGCCAGATCCTCAGTCGCCATCTTTGATTTGGGCGTGCTGTGCCTGGTGAGTCTGCGCGGAGGCATCAACAATGGCGCCGGAGTAAGGGGCGAATATGGTTGAGCTCAAGAGCTTTGCGGCGTAAGGGAGGATTTTTGACAGAGGAGAACGGATGAGCGGCGCGAGCGAAAGGACTAGAGGAGGAAAACGACGCCCTTATATAGAGGTGCGGTGAACCGTCACGCCGTTGGATTGAGAGATTACGCCACAGATGGTGTACACGTGGACAAGGGGTAAACGGTAATTTCATATAGACGAGAAAGTGCAGCAACTACAGTACTTGCGCCAGGAAAAGCGGAGGACGTGTGTCCCCCACTTGCACGACGTGTCAATATGATGCGGAGTTTGGGCCCGCAAGGCAGTGAGAGAGAACATCTCGCGATTTCCAGATACAGTGATCATGGCTATCGTCAGCAATGATGTCGCCTTGACAAGAGAAAATTTCGGCTACGAAGGTTTGTAAAGAATGGAGACAGTAGAAGATTGATGAATTATTTCAAGAGCCTTTGATCAAATACACGTTTTTGCCCAAATGCTCGGGGGCTACTTTGGAAAAAATGAAAAGTTTGAGAAAGAAAAAATAGAAATGGTGTGAGCCTATGATCAAATACAAAATATTTGCTCATAGCCTCGGGGGCTACTCCCATCGGGAGCGCTGTTCGCGCACCCGAGAGATTTGAAAATTTCGGGAGAGAAAGAAAATATAGCGGCATAAGGCGTGGAGCCTACACCCAAGCACAAGTCCTTGGCTGTAGCCTCGGGGGCTACTCCCATCGGGAACGCTGTTCGCGTGCCCGATGAAGTTAAAAAAAAAGAGAGAGAGAAAAGAGAGAAAGATGGAAGAACAAGAGAGTATATTTCGAGTTACAAGTAACTCTACATATACTCCCATCGGGAGAGCAATATAAGTCATCCGTTGACTCAATAAAATGTGCCATTCCAACAGCCGAATAAGCACTCGACAATATATTCTCAGAACGCCAAAGTTGCGAACAATTTCTGAATGCCGCAAAACTTTGCGAAGGTAAGACCCCAGATCCGTTCTGAGTGGCGTGGCGCCGTCTCTGACGTCGGTTTGCTACTTTTATCCGTATCAACAGATACGAAGAAAAATCCTAACGGACGCGTTAGGTACCCGATAAATATAACTGGGACTCGACAGAATGGTAAGACCTTAAGCGACACCTGTCGAAGTTTACACCAGTATCCCGAGATCATGTCTGGGGACGTGATCTTGAAGTAGGTTTTTGCGGATTGCCACTAGAGCAGTTAACTAGTACCTGATCCGTCAGATGAACTAGCCCCAATTACCATTATCCCTGTACAATATAGAAATTCATATGAAGAAATATAGAGAAGTTTAAAGATGTCGAGTAAATATAAAGGTGGAGATTTTCCCTGAATCTATGATTCAAGCAAAATCTCGGGGGCTACTGACATAGGCATACCCAATGGGCCTGCCGAAGAAGGTACCCGGGGTTTACTGAAGGCCCATTACTCGAAGAATAAGAAGATTCGGAAGCCCAAGATACTACTAAGGAAAGCTAGAGTTGTAATAGGAGTCATCGTTTGTAATCTTGCGAGATGGATTGGAAACCCTCCCGGACTCTGTAAACGTGTGTATTACGAATCCCTCGGCTCCGCCTCCTATATAAGGGGGAGTCGAGGGACAAAGAGAGAATCGAATTTACTGTCAACACAACCCTAGTTTTATATTCCTCGAGTACTTTTCGGCTGAAACCTTCGAGATCTACTTGCCCTCTACATCTAACTAAACCCTACTCTATAATCCGTAGGCATTGACAAGTTAATACCTTGTCAAATTGTCATGTTGCTTTCTCCATCATCTGGAAGATGGGCGTACACGTGGATTCATGATTTTTTCGCCATCTCTTCTAACATCTTTCTGATCTTATTTTACTATAATAAGAGCATCTCTAGCAGAGTTCGTAAATACGTGAACTGAAAATTCGGAGTTCAGTTCACCAAACTCGTGTTTACGGATCAGAAAAATGTTGTCACAGAGCAGAACCCGTAAAACAAGAACTGAAAAAGTGAATTGAAATGTCGCGGGGAAATTGGTAGATGATCATATATAGATGGATTTGATGCTCCGATTGATCATCAAAAGTTACATAATTCGATAAATTAAACCTAAATTACTTAGTACACCGGCCGACGCTACTAATTTTAACCAAAATGCGGCCTAATGGCTTATGCGCGCGGCGTGCCGGTGGTGGCGGAGCGTCGAGGCGGCCGACGGCATCGACGCTAGCGTCGAGGAGCTTTGCTCCTCCTCGGCGTCAAGCTCGCCTATCTTGAGCTTGACACGGTGGACGCGCTCCTCCCGGCGCGCCGCCTCGTACTCGCGGACTTGGCGGACGCCGTCCGCCTCCTCCCGGCGGAAGCGAGCGTGGGCCTCCGCCGCGGAGATCGCCTTCGTCTGCTTGAGCACGGCGTCCTCCTCGTCGGAGCCGTGGACGTGGTCGCCCGCCGAGAACGTGGGCGACCGCATGGGGACGAGCTCGTCGTCGTCGGAGCTGCCGGCAATGGGGGCCGCGGTGTAGGACTGGAGCCGCCAAACGACGACCCCTCGCCGCCATTGGCGTACCTCGCCAGCAACCCTGGGGGCGTGAGCCCCCAGTTCGTCCACCGGCGGGCGCTGCGCTTGCGCGCGCCCTCCGACTGGTTCCACTTCCGGCGTTCCGCGTCGGTGCGGAACACGGGGGGACACGGCGGCGAGTCTCCGCCGCCCAATCCCATACCGCGGCATGCTGAGGCACCACGGGAGGCCATCACGCCGCTTAGTAGGGTGGAGGGGGTGGCTGCACAGAGCTCGATTGCTCTCCGGAGTATGTGTGAGGCGGCGGCGGAGGGAGTGGAAGCGGCGGAGGGGAGTAGGGTTTGGAAATCGAACTCCCCTCTGTGGCCCCTTTTAATACGGGGCGGCCGCCCAGTTTCTCGGGGGCCTGAACTCGTTATACGGGCTAGGCCGCGAGTTCGGGCTCCGTTCTGGCCCAGTTTTGGCCCGAACCCGTATTTCCGCCGGAGTTTTTCAGTTTCGGCCTGTTTTACGGGCTCTGCTAGAGATGCTCTAAAGTTGCTAAATTGTTGAAAACTTTTAGTAGTTTCATGTGTGCAATTTAGTGACACAAATAATTAAGTTCTTCTCCTAAAAATGCTTTCCAAAATGGTGTACTTATTGCATAGGCTCGTGCTTGCCAAAAAAAAGTTATTGGGATTCGTAGAAAACAAAAAATTTCCTATAACGAATAACAAGCCAAGATCTAATCTAGTAGATGGTAGCAACGACATAAGATCAACATACCCTAGAAGATCGCTATGCGTTAACGAGATAAATCTCGTGGATGATGTAGTCGATCACTTGCCGCTCTCAGGAGCGAGTAGAAGATCTTGACGGTGCCGCAATCGGGCAGCACCTCCGCACTCGGTCACACGTACGGTGTTGATGAAGACGTCCTTCTCCCTGTTCCAGCAGGCATCGGAAGTAGTAGATCCTCCTCGGAATCCCAGCAGCACGACAGCGTGGTAACGGTGGTGGTGGAGATCTCCTGCAGGGCTTCACCGTAGCCGTGCGGGAGAGAGGTGTAGGAGGGTGGTGCTAGGGTTTGGGAGAGAGGGGTTGGGGCCTTGAGGTGGTGCGGCCAAGGTGTGGCCAGCCCCTCCCCTCCTCTCCCCTTTAAATAGGTGGAAAACCTAGCCCTCCAATCATACTCCCTCTAGAAGTCTTATTGGAAACTTACCATAATGAGAAACCTAGTCAAGATGGGATTTCCCCCTTCCTTTTGAGTTGGCCGGCCATGGAGGTGGAGTCCACCATGGAGTGGACTCCACCTTCCCACATGGTGGGTCGGCTAGGGTCGGGACTCCACCTGCCATAGTGAAAAGTTTCGGATGATTCTAGAACCTTCCATAAATTCATTGGACCATTCCCAAACTTGGAATATGACTTCCCATATATGAACCTTATTCTCTGGACCATTCTAGAGCTCCTCGTGATGTTCTGGATCCCATCCGAGACTCCGAACAACATTCGGTCTCCATTTCAAATTCCATGTCTACTTAAAACGACATCAAATCTTAAGTGTGTCATCCTATGGTTCGCGAATTATGCAGACATGATCGAGACTCTTCTCCGATTAATAACTAATAGCGGGACCCGGAGGTCCATAATGGCTCCCACATATTCAACGATGACTTCATGATCGAAAGAATCATTAACATACGATATCGATTCCCTTTATCGCGCGATACTTTACTTATCCGAGGTTTGATCGTCGGTATCTCTATACCTAGTTCAACCTCGTTACCGATAAGTACTCTTTACTCGTAACGTGATATGACATCCCTTGTGAGCCAGTCACATGCTTGCAAGCTAATTGGATGACATTCCACCGAGAGGGTCCAGAGTATATCTATATGTCATTTGGATGGACAAATCCCACTATTGATCCACGCGCTTCAACCTATACTTTTCGAATACTTAATATCACCTTTATAACCACCCATTTACGAAGTACTGTTTGATGTCATCAAAGCATCCATCCGGTGCAGGTGATTAACATGATCTCATGGTCGAAGGGTTAGGTTACTATGTATCTTAAAGCTTGTAGCAAAACGAACTAAATGACTTGATCATATGCTACGCTTACTATTGGTGTGTATCCATCACATCATCCACCTAATAATATGATCTTGTTATTAATAATATCCAATGTTCATGATCATGAAACTATGATCATCTATTAATCAACAAGCTAGTTTAACAAGAGGCTTACTAGGGACTCTTTTATGTTTACAAAACACACATGTATTAATGTTTCTGGTTAATACAATTATAGCATGGGATATAAACATTTATCATAAACACAAAGATATAACAATACAAACTTTTATTATTACCTCTTGGACATATCTCCAACAATTTTAAGGCTCACAATACAGGATGATGCCTCTCTGTTTTCCTTGGCTTGGTTACTACTTGCTGGCGGAGCCTCGTTGGGCTTAACTGGACCATGGCCCTCCTAGGTTTTCTGCTAAGAATACACTTACTCGTGTGCATCGTCCCAAGCCCATCAGTTTGCACTGGCCTGCCAGCTACGTTGTTTGTCATGTTCAATTGACCCTCCCAGTCTCCTTCTCTTGATAGAAGCTAAGGCCATGGGGATGGCCAGATGGGGGGCCTCCTCGCTATCGCTAGAGAGTGAAAAGCAAGGGGTGTCGAGGAAATCGGTGGAGCAAGAGCGGCATGGGAGGCATAAGTGCCGTTATGCCACCCGCAGCCAGGGGCGGCCATGGGGACCTGTTCGTCCGCATCACACAGGCGCTGGCACCGGCCGGAGGTCCAACGGCCGGCATGCGACGCTGTGACGGGATAGAGTCCCTGCTCTACTCCAATTTCCCTGCCAATATACTTTTCATTTTGGTTAGCAATTTAAAAGTACAAACGATTGTTTATCCAATTTGGTCTTCAATTTTGCAAACTTCAATAGCCATAAGAAAGAAAAAGATTTATGTGTGCTTCTTTTTATAGTCTGGTCCGCCCATGGATTTCTTTCAGAAGTCACACTCGGTTTCTTGAATTCCAGTGAAAATTCACTTTTGGTTCCAGAACTTCTGTTTGGTTTAAGATGAACCTTGAACTCTCAGAATCATTCACTTTTTAGTCCTTATCCCGGGTGAGCCAGGCAAAGATGCGCCACGCGTAGCCAAAAACTCAAGAAAATGGTAGGCAAATCAAGCGGTAGGGCGATACTACCAGGCAAATCAAGCGGTCCTTCATGTCGCAACGCTCCAACTTAATTTAGAGATGGGGAAGCCGAGCGAGAGATCGGTTCTAGGACACACGGTGATTTCAATTTTTCGAATCAAGATGTTGAGTTCCCCATCAGAGCTAGCTTGTGCTTGGTCCTGTTCAGAACCAATTTGGGTAGTTAACCGTTTCTTCTTTCCACGCCGGCGATTTCCTCGGCTCAATCGGAAAAGGATGACAAATGAACTATTCTGAGAGTCCAAGATTCATTTTAAACTAAAGTAATTTTTTAGGACGAAAAGTGAACTTCCGAGAGAATTCAAGGATCAGCGGTGGACTTTCTTCTTTCTTTCAAGCTCCGCCGCCCCTACTGCTGCTGATCTCATGCCATAAGGATGTGTTGTACAAACAAAGCTACAGTGGACGATGTGATGTTTGTAGTTTAGCATATTTTTTTGTTTTAGAGTTATATCAAAATTTAGATTTGGATATGTCCTTCCAAAATTAGATAAATCATGGCACACCAGTCACCACGGGTTCAAAGTCGGTACAAAAATAGAGGGGGACATGACATGGGATAGCATGATGGGCGACGCGAGAGATCCGTGAAACCGGCCACGGTAACCACGTCCACCCGTTCCGCCCTCCTTCCTCCTCTGTTTCTTTCTTTCTTTCTTTGGGTTTCGCTTCCGCTCCACTCCGCCCTCCCCTCCTCGCCCATCCCGAGGCCACCCTCGATCGCCACCACCGCCACCTGCTCGACGGATTGCGCTGCAGGAGGAAGGACACCAATGGCGTCGCTGCGGCCGCTCGACCCCTCGCTCGCCACCGCCACCGCCGCCGCCGCCAGGCCGCGCCTCGTGCCCGCGCCCTCCGCCGCGGGCGCGCTGCTCCAGCGAAGCGGCGCCCTCCTTCTGCGCGCACGGCGGCGCGGGTTCTCGTGCCGCGCGGGGCCCGCCGCCTCAGAGATGTAATGCCCCGTTGCTTCTTATTACTGTATTATTATATTTATTTCCTTGGGCGGGATACTGCTGTTCCCTTCTTGCTAAGCAATGGTGACATGCAATCTGCATAACCAGTAAAAAGGGGGTGATCGCAGAGCCGTCATTCCCAAATTCGTACCGAACAAACATGTACCACGGCCACTGTCTACAAATAGCAAGGCAATGCAAAATTGATCTGAAATCCCACCACCCAACAACACACATGTACCGCAACACTAATGGCGGGACAAGCATGTAGATAAGCATATAGTTAATGGTAGCAAACCACGGGAAAATTAATCTAGTGCGCACCGATGCTAACCCATAAGGGTAGGCAGGGGCCAATCAAACTAACAATCCAAGGAAAGAAAGTTGAAAGCGGCATATAACATTAGTAATGTATGTTTCTGGGGATGGGTACAGTTCCAGGTAAACTCAGGCGAGAGTTTCGGTATTTTGCAGATGGCATGCAAGATATTTCCCATTCTATAAATATATAGTTTTAGCTAAAAGCTAAATCTGATACATTGGACTCATGTGTAGTGCCATACTGTCAGCCAGGTTACGCTTAATTTATTACCGCGGCCCTTTTTGCGACAGTGCTTATATGTCTTTCTGGTATGAGGATCAAATAAAGTTGAAAAACTCAGCTGTGCTATATGTCTTTCTTCATTGTAAAGAGTTCTATGCACAAATGCAGCTGCGCAGTTTACCCACTTCCATTTTCTGGACAATGTTATCATTACAGTTTATATATTTTATTACTATTTGCTACAGAACGAAGGAGAAAAGCGGAGTAGACCCTTCAAAGCTCGATGTGGTGTTACTCCGGGTTTGCTTAGAGCACCAGGTTAAGTATGGCGAGCATGTTGGTATCATAGGATCGACGGAGGAGCTTGGGTCATGGAAGAAGCATGTTGAACTGGACTGGACTCCGGATGGCTGGGTCTGCCAGCTTGAGCTCCCTGGGGAAACGCTTGTGGAGTTCAAGTTTGTTATAGTTTTGAAAGGAGGGAAGGAGAAAACGTGGGAGGGTGGTAACAACCGTGCTATTGAGCTGCCAAAACATGGTGCATTTGATGTAGTTTTCCACTGGGATGAGACAGAAGAGCCTTTAGATCTTTCGGGGACATCAAAGGTTGATAGAGTATCCAGATATGTTGTTCCAGAAAAGGTTGGAGATGCTTCAGTGGCCGAGAATGGTGATTCAGCATTTGGTGGGCAGTGGCAAGGTAGCGAAGCTGTTTTCATGAGGTCAAATGAGCATGGGAGTAAGTCAACTGACAGGAGGTGGGATACAGCTGGCCTTGGTGGAATGGCACTGAAATTGGTGGAGGGTGATAAAGCATCTAGGAACTGGTGGAAGAAGGTAAGTAATATTCCATGGTGTTATGTTATTTTCCTCTGTAAAAGTAAAACTTTGATGCTAAACTTTTAAATATCAATGGAGGGACGCGTATAATACTTTTAGGTCTGGAACATGTTTATGGTTTGTCTTGTGTGAATCGGCTGGCTATAAATTGATTTTCAAATAGTTTTATATTCCCTCCGTTCCTAAAATAGCTTCGCAACTTTTTCTAGATACGGATGAATCTATAGCTAAAACATGTCTATATACCTACGTATCTAAATAAAGTTTGGAAACTTTTTTAGGAACGGAGGGGGTAGTAAGTATTATCTAATATTTTGGTTACCAACATCTCCAACTACTTGAGATCAGGTGGAATCATATTTCTTTTATAGCTACAAAACGTTGCAGTAAGTATCTCAGGTTCTTAGACATTCGCATGTCATGCCAAGCACCATGAGCCTACTCAAGCACATTTTGTGCCACATATTTAGCTT
The DNA here is from genome assembly GCF_019359855.2 of Lolium perenne. Taxonomy (NCBI): domain Eukaryota; kingdom Viridiplantae; phylum Streptophyta; class Magnoliopsida; order Poales; family Poaceae; genus Lolium; species Lolium perenne. Next base: position 7,233,034 of record NC_067250.2, on the reverse strand, counting down.
AGATTAATTGCCGGTACCATCGAGGTGCTCAAGTTAACAGTACCACTGCGGCAGCGCCGAGAACAAGCTCACTCAGATGCACCATTTCAGCTTCCGTGCAACTTCAGCGATTTATTAGCCTTGAAAATACCTCACCCATCAGTATCCTTTGTTTTAAGTTGACGAACTAGAGATATAAACATGTAGTACCTCTTCATAATAAGATTAAATGTCCTTCAACATATCTACATGCAGCGCCCCTCCATATTCTCGAAAAAAAGAGAGTAAATGCCCTCCATGGTGAAGAAACCACTTTAACTATCTGCTGCTTTGAGGAGTAAAGAACCAAGTTCGATTTGAACCCAAGAGGAAGTCGTGGTAGCCTGACATTAAAGAGTAAGCAACACTATTAGTAAAATGATAGGCACTATTTAAAGTTCACACACTTCACATGGGAGTCACAGATTAAACTAAGCAATTGCCACACCATTGCTGCAGCTATCCATCAATGGTCAGATGACCATTGTTATAGTTGCTCCATTCCGACCAAGTTGATGCACCACTGATTAGGTGGTTATGACTTATGAGGTGCATTGGGTGGGGAAGAGCATGGAAACAACAAAAAGATAAAATTGGCTCATAAGGTCCCACGTTGGTCACTGTTATTTTTAGTATTTAACCTTCATTTATAGAATTAACAAAAAAGTAACAATCATGGGGTGATGCAGTCCCCACCTTGTAACTTGGTGTCTCTTTGAAAATACTACGTTTCATTGTAGTAACTTCTTTTAACAAGTTTTTTTTCCCCTTGCAGTTGGAGCTTGTACGTGGACTCTTGTCAGAACCTGTTGATGATCAAAGTAGATTGGATGCCCTTATATGCTCTGCTATTTATTTAAAGGTTTCTCCAATTACCCTTTACTGTGCTATTTGTCACTGTGTTTCCTACCATTTTTTTTCCTTTGTAGAAATGATCATCTGAAAACATATGATCTGCCATTTATTTAAAGGTTTCTCTGGTTGCACTTTAATATGCTATGTCAGTATAGATCATAGAAGTTTTAGTTTTCTTTTTAAATTGTAAACTGAAAACAGCAAGACTGTTTAGAAGTGCATTAATGTTTTTTTTTAAAATTTCCCTCTATTGCAGTGGATTTATACAGGTCAAATATCGTGTTTCGAAGATGGCGGTCATTATCGACCCAACAAACATGCTGAGATATCGAGGCATATTTTCCGTGAACTTGAAAAGATGTACTACATAAAAGGCACATCACCTGAGGTTTGTGCAATCAGTTACAAATATTTCATGGAGATCAGTATTTGACTACCTCTAATGCTGCGTTTGACCACTGTGCCTTTAGCTAAGATAAACCAGTTCGACTTTCGTACTGTCAGTTTGGTACTGTGGCATATTGATATGTGCAATCTAACGCTTTTTAAATCATTAGTTATTCATCTTGGTAATGTGGTATACATTGGTGCAGGATGTGCTTGTGATTCGTAAGATTCATCCTTGTTTACCTTCATTTAAGGCGGAGTTTACTGCAGCTGTTCCTCTAACACGAATTCGTGATATTGCTCACCGGAATGACATCCCACATGATCTCAAGGTGATGCCCCCTTTCGAAAGCTTAGCATAACTTCCTATATATTTTTTTGCTACTCACTTAATCTTCTACCGTCAACAGCAAGAAATCAAGCATACTATACAAAACAAGCTACACCGTAGTGCTGGCCCTGAGGATCTTATTGCTACAGAAGCCATGCTTACCAGGATTACGAAGAATCCTGGAGAATACAACGAAGCATTTGTAGAACAGTTCAAAATATTCTATGGCGAACTAAAAGACTTCTTTAATGCTGGCAGGTTGTCTAACTCATTATTTCTCATATTTTATACTTCCAGAATATTGCTAAAAGAAACTAATGAAACTGTGACTCTCCGAAACTTATGTCATACTGAAAGACGTAGTCACCAGATTCTATCCTTTGTTTATTTATTTATTTCCTAGTTCCTGACTTATTGCCCTCAGAAGTACTAAATAGATGGAGAAGTCATTGCAGAAGACTTGTATGTGTAGAGGTCCTTATAGTACCTTATGGAACTATTTTTATTAGAAATGAAAAGGAACTGTCCAGAAACAAGAGAATAGCAAATCTCTTTAACTTATTCTAGCAATAAGAATTCCATATATTTACCAGGATACTTACAAAGTTATAAACGATCAGTTAACATAAAGCAGTGTCATAGATTGGAACTAGTACAATATGTGATTATAGTTCAAACTATGTATTGAACATACTTCCTAAAAAAAACTTTTTGAGATACAAGAATCTAGAATAATAAATGTTACTTCGAAAATGTGTATAGATATGTAGGATGCATTGGTACTGTTCACTCAAGTTTGAAGCTAAAGAGACAATTCTATGAATAATGTGAAAAGTGGCCCCTCTGCTAAGCATCAGATGTTATTCTATAGCAATGAGCAGCCCCTCAGATGATCATCAAAAGCTTTTCTGTGCAAATGATCAAATAAGATTCATTTTAAATGTATGATAATGTGACATGGTATTGGGTAATTCTGCAGCCTGTTTGAACAACTGGAATCCATCAAGGAATCTTTGAGTGAGTCTGGCCTGGAAGCACTGTCATCATTTGTGAAAACCAAAAAGGTCAGTGATCTGTTTTCTTGCTTTCATATCTCAAATCTTTTATATACAAGATAGTACTCTGCAGGGGATACTCAAAGTTTTCAATTGTTTAGGCACTTTTGTGATCTGTTCACCTAATATAGACAAGGAAACACAGTTAAAATGTATATTTTTTTCGAGAAAACGCAAAAGAATTTGCGTTTCATTTCGTTGAACAGGAAGAAAACATCAGGGGTACAACCTCCACAGGAGGGACACACACAACACACACACACACACACATATGTTACCAAATCCTGCATAAGGTCATTTCTTTATTTTCTCAATTGTATAGAAAGCATCTAGCTCCTGCTTGCTTTACTGGAGTTCATGAATACACTGCAGTTATTGTGAATTTTAATACCCTCGTAAGATATGATGTTACGTATATCGGGATTTGATAATTACTGTGCTTACTAGCTACATGTTATGAAAGATCTCTTGCCTACCAATTCAGTTGTAGGATGGACCCATTTCTTCAGTTGTCATGTGTAATTTGTTTTTATATCGCATTTTTTCAGAGCTTGGACGAAGTTGAAGATGTAAAAGTTTTGATGAAGACCTTGCAAGCATTATCGTATTTGAGATCAGTTCTAATGAAGGGCCTTGAAAGTGGCCTTAGAAATGACGCGACTGATGCTGGTATAGCAATGCGACAAAAGGTTATTTGATCAAAACAGAACCCAGAGCTTTTATTCCATATTGGCTGCATACATTTTCAATTATAATTACTTTGTGAAGTTTTGCAGTGGCGCCTTTGTGAGATTGGTCTTGAGGACTACTCGTTTGTTTTGTTAAGCAGGTACTAATTAATTAGTTTAAACTGAATTTGTTTTTGCTTTAGAAAAAACTGTGATTTCCTGGAAAACATATCTTAGTTTTCAGTGCAACATTATTGGTTTAGTATTTCATTGTTAGAGCAAATTTTACAGAACTACAACTGTGTTCCAATTTGAAGGACCTACAGGTTTAAGGAGCAATTTCACATCAATGTAAAATAAAGGGCTATTTTATATCTTTGAACTACAAGTTATACAATTTATCGTAATTCCCCACTGCCCTGACCGTCCTGACGACTGTGGCCCTCACGCCACCTTCTCTTTCCTTGCTCCCCAACTGCTCCACGGGCCACGTCATCAGGCCCATCACCCTGCCCATGCAAAAAGGTGCGCTGTGAAAGCACACCTACCATATGGGGAAGCATGGCTAGTTGGTGTTCCCATAGGGTTAAGGAAAAAAAATGTTTTGGAATTGCTGGTCCATAGCATGGAAAGCCAGCAGTGGAACCATTACCTGGGAATTACTTTCTGAATTCTGTCACTGCTACCCTGCATTCCAGCTTGAGGACGAGCTGTATTTCCAGGAGGGAGAAGAGTAGGAGTTGATGTGGGTTTGTTACTGGGTATAACATATCGTCATCAGGTTATTGCACAAGGCACCACTGCAAAACTGCACAAGGAGAATTGGAGTGCGCAATGCTTCAGGGGCGCGCTGGAGATTGAGTTGACTTATAGAAGTTAGTTCAGGATTTGTTAACTTGATTAACTACCTTATCTCTAAGCTATATATGGTTGCCAGCGGCACCAACTTAAAGAGGTAGCCATCAGCTAATTTCTTAAGCAAGAGTTATTCAGAGCGCTTTTCATCAACCGTAGCTATCAGAGCGTAATTTTACGGCCAGGAACAAGTCCCGCCTTATCAGGACTGTGATACCTTGTGTACACCACCTCTTTATCCAGTGCGATCAAAGTCTGAGATCCACCTCCTTCCACAAACGCTATACTGCGGAAATAATATCAGCTAACAGTTTTGAATCATTTTAGTAAAGGTACACTGGTAGGTAATTGACACTGCATATAAATGTTTAGCTCACATATGGTGATACATATGCATTATTAGAAAGTTGTCAACTGCTACTAATTTATTTCTAAAGTTGTTTAAAGATAATTCATCTGGCTATGTTATCTTTCGAGTTGTCAAAATAAAGGATCTAGCAAAATAGACTTAGATTATTCTAATGGAGATACAGCGAGTTTATTTTATTTGCTCTGGTGCCTTAACAGATACATCAATGGTCTTGAAGCTTTAGGTGGATCAGCTTCGCTTGCACAGTGTGTGGCTCGAGATACAAGTGTATGGGACGATACCCTTGATGCCCTTATTATTGGTATCAACCAAGTTAGCTTTTCAGGTTGGAAGCCAGAGGAATGCATTGCAATAGGGAACGAGCTTCTTTCTTGGAAGCAAAAAGGTCTATCTGAAAGTGAAGGTGCTTTTTTCTTCTTTAACATCTAGTGTGAATGTTTCATCCTTGTATCATTGTATGTTTTTGGTGCCCTGAAAGCATTTCGTGTCATTTATGTAGGCAGTGAAGATGGGAAGTATATTTGGGCACTGAGACTTAAAGCTACACTTGATAGAGCAAGGAGATTAACGGAAGAATATTCTGAAGCACTGCTTTCTATATTCCCTGAAAATGTCAAGGTGAGAATTTGCCCAGTGATTGTGTTCTCTTCCTATTGCTTGATGGATGAGAACTGCATGGTTGGTACCCATACTGGCAAGTCAGGCCACCTAATTAGAATGCTAGTCGACTCATAAGTAATTTAGGTTAGGGATTTTTTTTACCTCATGTAGCATTTGGTTTGTGGAACCACCCCACCATTGGATTGTTTATCCCTTGATTCTGCTGGGACTATCCTATTCCTTATTTTTATTACCAACTTGATGCTTATGGGAAATGAGGTGACACCATTCCACAAATGAAACAAAAGCACGGGCAAATGGTTGGTCAATCAGAACATCATAAGTCTTGGATATACTACCTCCATGGCTCCATCCCAAAGCTTAAGGCTTATATTATTTTTAGAAAGTCAAACTATGTCAAGTTTGACTAAGCTTTTACCAAAAATCATTAACATGCAAAATACAACATTAATATCATTAAATAGATAATGAAATATATTTTCGTATGGTATCTACAAAATATTATATTTCTTGATAGATTGTTCTAAAAGTTTGGTCAAACTTTACTTGGTTTGACTTTTAAAAAAAAAACCTTAAGCTTTGGGATGGAGGTAGTACTATTTTGGGAAAAATTTGCTACTCCAAATGTTGGCCATCTTGGTTGTGTGCCTGTGAGATAAAACTTGTCAGTTTTTGCCACTCCCGTTTTCCCTTTTGTTCAGTTTTTGCCGTTGACACTAGTATTTGTTAGTGTGATTGCTACTTCTTGCCAGTCTTTTCCAAAAGGAATGGCTCTCAAGAAGAGCGCACCTGACAGGCTCTGACCAAATCTTGGTGCTTCACCACAACACAAAAGTGGGCCTAGTATTACCATTTGAAGTAATAAGTTCTGTATCATCACAAATAGCACCTTACACATTTTAAAATCATATCCTTACTGGCATCTACAACTGCTGGTACACTTGAATTTTCTCATTTTTTTTTTGCTATGTTTTGGACTGGAATCATATATATAGATGTCTGTTTCTATAGGTCCTTGGGAAAGCCCTTGGAATACCAGAGAACAGTGTGAGAACATACACCGAGGCTGAAATTCGTGCTGGGTAATCCTTTTTTCCTAGTGAACCACTGTAGTTTATTGTCACATATAATCCGGGTAATCCTAACTTTGTATATCCTTTCTAGTGTTATTTTTCAGGTCTCCAAACTTTGCACTGTACTTCTGAAAGCTGTTCGAGCAGTAATTGGATTGTCCGGCTGGGATGTTCTTGTTCCTGGAGAGACCCATGGAGTTTTGATACAGGTATCTTCTGAAACAATGCAGGAAAGCAGAATGAGTCTTGTGATGAACTTCCTGATGTTTTGCTGCCATGTTAGCGAGATGTTGTCACTTAGGAAAATTCTATCCTTTTGAGAAAAGATACTAGTTTCACTTTTAAGGCCTGTCCTGGTCACTGCCGCACAACAACTCTTATCTTGAAACTCCAGCAGGTAGTTATCCTATTGTTACATATTGTAATCGTTGTAATTAGAAGATGTCAATAGTGCTTTGAGCCAGCTTGATGTGAATACTGTAGCCTGATGCAATTTTAAGCCAGACATGTGCAAAGCCCTCCTGCAGGTGATCACTTGCTTTAGGCTAGTGCACTCCCAATCAGCTTCACATGAGTTGCGTGCATAAGGCACTATGTCATGAGCTGTGTGGAATGCCCACAAGTTGTTCAACAGCATGCCTAGAACGGAAAAATAACCAGTGTCATTTGGATGAATATTTTATTATTTTAAAGGGCAGGCTGTATGCAAGTCAATTAAGTCCCAGTCAAGCCCTTCTACCGTAGAGTCACATTTTGCAAGGAAATAATATTTTCCTTTGGCATACAAGAAACTAGACAGTTTTCATTGGTTTTCATTTTCGACATTGGCATGGAGAAATTTATCATATTTTATATTTGAAATTCTAAATGTCTTATGATTTAATTCCTTTTTTTTGCGAAAACTTATGATTTAATTCTAAGATCCAAAATAACATATGCATTTTTGTATTTGATACTTGTTTTTATGTTATGCATAATATATATTTTTGATTTCATGAAAGATCATCTGTAATTTCTCGTAGACATGCCTCCTAGGAGGATTGTAAATCTTTTCAATGAAATGAAACGCAAAAGTCTTAAGCGTTTTCACAAAAAATAGTAGACTTCATGTGTAATATAATTATGCTTAGGCCTGGGTCACGTGAGAAATATTGGTGTGTGCCCAGGCTACATGATTTTTTTGACATGACTCCAGGTCAGATACATGAATTCTATATGCGCTCAGTCTAAACTGAAATCTTGTCTGGCCTGGAGATTATGAACCAGGCTAAGAGATAAAAAAAATTGAGCTTTGGTAACTGGCCAAATTTAAATTTCGTTTTGAATTTGATCATTATAATTGTTTGGTAGAAAAAGGTTTTTTACTGGTAAAAAGCTCAGGAGAATTATCTTTACCGATTATGGAATCCTTACTATCCTTTCTAGTTGTATTAGAGTCAAAACTCATGCTTCTGTTGCAATGGTTTGTTTACTTAGGTAGAAAGAATCATTCCTGGATCATTGTCTTCATCCATCAAAGGACCTGTGGTTCTACTTGTAAATAAGGCTGATGGAGATGAAGAGGTACTCTTGGAACATCAAATGCTTTGTTAATCTTGTCTCGACAAATCGCTCATATGGACAGGGTTTCTTCTTTATTTGACAGGTCAAAGCTGCTGGTGATAATATCGTGGGGGTTATTCTCCTACAAGAGTTACCTCACTTATCACATCTTGGTGTTAGAGCTCGTCAAGTTAGTCTTACTAAACCTATGTTCTTGTACTTTTACTGGTGCCAGTTCTGAAATATTGCAACTGCTGACATGTTTCCAGGAGAAAGTTGTATTTGTAACTTGTGAAGATGATGACAGAATTGCAGGTCTGAGGTTGCTCGAAGGAAAACATGTCAGGTTATGCTCTGTTTTCATATGCATGTCTTTTTGTGGCCTCTGACAAGAATTTGATTGGTACCAGTATAGGTCCAGAATTTTTTGTGCCTGTTGAAACTAGACAAGAATTCACTTTGATTTATTACAGGTTGGGAGCATCATCCAATGATGTTGATTTGTCAGTAGTTTCAGATGAAAATGTCAGTAGCATATCTTCAGAGCCGTCCAGTACACAGAAACCCTCAAATGAGTTCTCTTTACCACTGGCTACGGACAAGTCATCATACATATCTGAGGTTCTTCATCATTACTGCACAGATGACAGAAATACATGTCTTATTTGTATTACATATTACACTAGATGTTGCTATGATCCTGCATAATTTCTTCAGTTGCTCCTACTTACATTTTTCTATTCTCAATGGGACATCATTGCAGCCAACTTCTGGAGAAAATGATAGTTCCGGTGTTCTTGAGCTTTCAGAGGCATCAATTGAATCATCTGGTGCTAAAGCTAAAGCTTGTGGAACTCTTTCTGTGCTAGCCTCACTGTCAAGCAAAGGTATCACTTTTTAGTAACATTCAGTACAGTAATGTCTGTTTGTTTCCTGACATTCTTCTGAATGGAAACTAACTTCTGCAAGATAATAACTGCTAAGAGATTTATGAAGTTAAGTGTGTTATTTTAGAAATCATGGCATTTCGAATAGAGATACTCCTAAATTTTCTTAGTGTCGAAGTGAAGATTCAGTCAAGCTGCTGGAATAGCTGGGCATGATACATTTCTGATTAATATCAGGGAAGCCAAACTGAATTTCACATTTTCAAATTCAACCAAAATACACCCTGGTATTTTGCTGCAAGTGACATTGTTCTGTGAAATCGTGCATGTGTGTAATTTCGTAGAATCTCGATACACCGATGGTAGATCATCTAATCATGTACCTTCTTCAATGAAATGAAACGCAAACATTCCTTTGCGTTTTCTTGAAAAAAAATCATGTACCTTCGAAATATACAAGTCATTTTATCTATACGTACAGTTGATATATAGTGCTAAATTGCTAGCCTTGGTATCTTGGGGTGGGCATCTTTTTATTCTGCTAAAGATTTGTTGAATGACGGAAACATAGTCATTATGGTCTCACATATCATAACTCATGTAAGCTTAACTCCTTTGTATAAACATTTTATGATCTTATTATTTTTCTCTTTTATCATTGGTTAGTTTACAGCGATCAAGGAATTCCAGCGGCATTTCAAGTTCCTTGTGGTGCTGTGATTCCATTTGGATCAATGGAGGATGCACTCAAGAAAAGTGGATCACTGGAATCGTATACCAGCCTTCTAGAGAAGATCGAGACAGCTGAAATCGAAAATGGTGAACTCGATAGCTTATCATCTGAGCTACAATCAACAGTATCACTACTTTCACCATCTGAAGAAACCATTGAGTCTTTGAAAACAATCTTCTCCAAGGATGGTCGGCTAATCGTCAGATCTAGTGCCAATGTGGAGGATTTGGCTGGTATGTCAGCAGCCGGGCTCTACGAATCCATTCCTAACGTCAGTCTCTCGGACATAACTTCCTTTGGATCTGCGGTCGCACGGGTTTGGGCCTCACTATACACGAGGAGAGCCATCCTTAGCCGCCGAGTGGCTGGTGTGCCTCAGAGAGATGCCAAGATGGCCATTTTGGTCCAGGAAATGCTGGAGCCAGAACTATCGTTTGTGCTTCACACTGTCAGCCCCTCTGACCATGACACCAAGGTCGTCGAAGCCGAGGTTGCCCCTGGGCTTGGCGAAACACTAGCTGCAGGGACCCGTGGCACCCCATGGAGGCTCTCGTGCGACAAGTTTGACACCAGTGTCACCACTCTAGCCTTTGCGAATTTCAGCGAAGAGATGCTGGTGCTCAACTCTGGCCCCGCCGATGGGGAGGTGGTTCATCTCACCGTGGATTACAGCAAGAAGCCGTTGTCAGTTGACTCGACCTTCAGGAAACAGTTTGGTCAGCGCCTCGCCGCGATTGGCCAGTACCTGGAGCAGAAATTCGGCAGTGCCCAGGATGTGGAAGGTTGCATGGTCGGCGAAGATATCTACATAGTACAGAGCAGGCCACAACCACTGTAGAAGTGTTTTGCTTTCATGAGCGAAGTTTTGTTAGGTGAATAAAATTTGCTGAAAGTATTACGGTTTTTGTAATACCGCGTGGCAAAATAAAGAAGAGCCCTCTGGCGAAACTGAACAGGTCTGAATAATGCTTCGGGTTGTATTTAACTTTCGGGGTGTGGATTGTATCCACTGTAATCACATACAGTACTTCTTTTTTTATTTGTGAGGCTGTTCAAATGAAAATAGAATATGTAACCAGATTGGACCAGTACTTCGCAGCCTTCTGTTACCAACGTAGTTTCTTTATCAAGAAAGTAGATTGAACAGAGACTGGAAGTGTGTCTGAAAAACAACACTGAGCATGTCAGTTTTGGATGCACTGTGCAACCAAAATGAAGCACGAAATTCAACCTAAACCGCCAAGTCAAGTCAGTTCACTCTTGTACAACCCACGGTAATAAACAGATGTTAAAACAACACGCATCTGTCCAGTAAATTTGAACACATCCATTTCTGCTGATTTCATCAATCTTAAAGCTCAGCTATTCCTGTTTTTACAACATGTACATAAATCTGCGTGTATGTGTCTAAGTGGTGCTCCCTTTATTCCTTAAAAGACACTAATATAACGAAACAGGGAAAGAGGCATCTGAAGGTTCTTTGTTGAACCTATTTTTCGGTGTCTTGTTCAAGATGGTCGAGGCAGCAGCTACGTCTTGAAGTCGGAATAAGGTCCTCCTCACTCCATCCATCTTTGCTCCGTTGGTGCATCTAGTATCATCGGAGGATGCGTAGAGTCGCGTGTCAGGCGGTTTACAGTTATCATCAATGGCAATTGTTGTTACTCTGGTGCGCTGGTCCATCGTGGCTTTAGCTCGACGACTTCTCATTTATCTGTTACAATAAGCTTTGAGGCTGTAGCTCTGTTATTAACTCAAATTTATCCAAATACGGATGTAGCTAGATCTGGCATACCATCATCCCTATCTAAACAAAGCGAGTAAAAAATAAGAGCAAAGAATGTGCCAAGCTAGTGTCCATCTGACATCTGGGTCCCACCATCTTCTGGGTGTCACTTTACCCAATAGCAGATCCACCTCAATCTCTACTGCTACGCGGAGCAACTCTGCACTCGCCGACACTCATGGCCCACCGCGCCACCGCCGCGCTCCTCCTCATCCTGCTCGCCGCCGCCGCCGCCGCCGCCGAGTCCGAGGTGGTGGTTCAGGCGCCGGAGACGCCGAAGGCGGCGGAGGAGCTGGCCCGGATGCTAGAGAGGCTCCAGGAGGTCGCGGACTCGCTCGCCAGGTCCGTCCGCGCGCTGGAGTCCGTGCTCGCTAGATCCGCGGAGCCGGACCCCCCGCCGCCGCGGCAGCCCTTCTCCGCCGAAGCCCCGGCGGCACCGGGAGCTCCGGACCAGCTGGCCCCGCAGCGGGTGGCCGTCACGAAGCGCCGGCCGGTCTGGTCCGAGCGGTTCAACTTCGTGGCGGCGGTGCGGCTCGGGGACGGCGCGCACGCGGCGGCGCAGGCCGCGCTGCCGTACGAGGACGCCGACGGGCTCACCAAGTACTTCGCGGTGGGCGACTCCCGCGGCCGCGTCTTCGTCTTCTCCGCAGCAGGAGACTTACTGCTCGAGCTCAGCGCCGGGGACTCCCCGGCGCCCCCCTCCCCGGTGACCGCCCTGCTCGCGTACCTCTCCCCGCGCCGCGCCGACTGCCTCCTCTTCGCGGGCCACGCCGACGGCTCCATCGCGGCGCACCGCCTCACGGAGGCCTCCCCGCACGGCGACGACTGGCTCACCCTCACCGCCACCTCCTCCCGCCTCCTCGTGCGCGGCCTCGACGCCGCGCCCGTGCTGCACCTCGAGGCGCACCACGCGGGGCGGTCCCGCTACGTGCTCTCCAGCGACGCGGGCCGCCGCATCCGCGTCTTCACCGAGAACGGCACGCTCTACGGCACCGCCATCGCCGCCTCCACGCCGCTCGCCTTCGTCAAGCAGCGCCTGCTCTTCCTCACCGACGCCGGCGCCGCGTCCCTCGACCTCCGCTCCATGACCGTCCGCGAGACGCCCTGCGAGGGCCTCGCCGAGGCGCTCAACGGCTCCCGCCCCAAGTCCTACTCCTTCGACCCCGCCGAACGATTCAAGGCTTATGGCTTCACCGATGCCGGTGATCTCGTGCACGTCCTGCTGCTCGGCGATGTCGCCAACCTCAAGTGCCGGGTCCGGGCGGTGAAGAAGGCCGAGGTTGACGGCCCCGTCGCGATACAAACCATCAAGGGTTACCTCTTGGTGGCCAGCCAGGATAAGATCATGGTGTACAACACCTCCTCGCAGTACTATGGGAGGGTCGGGGCGCCGCGGCCGCTGTTCAGCACGGCCATTAGGGATATCAAGTCCATGTTTGCGGGTTCTAGCGCTGCGATGTCAGCCGTGATGAAGCCTCTGATCGCCGCGGACCGGGAAAAGCTTGTGATCCTGGGGCTTGGGGATGGCTACATTGGCATCTACCGGTCCAACTTCCCGGTGTACAAGCCGGAGAGCAACGCGGTTGTGTGGAGCGGCCCGGCCCTGCTTTTCCTCCTCTTCTTGATCGGCATCTGGCAAGTGTATGTGAAGAAGAAGGACTCGTTGGGGTGGACACCGGAGGAGACGTTTAACACCTCCGTCTCTGCTCCTACGGGGAGCATTTTGAATCATCCAGCTAGCGAGCGAGCGTTCGCGGATAGCACCACAAGAGCTTCTGATCGAAGCTATGCGGATGGCGCAGCAAGAGCCGGTGATAGAAGCTATGTGGATGCCACCACCAGATCTACCGACCGAGGCTATGCTGACACTACCAGGGCTGGGGACCTACGTGGCGGCGCGCTAAGAACTGCTCCGAGAAGGTATGTGTCCCCTACTAGATATGCAGGGGCAGCCGGCATTCCATATCGACCTGTTTCGTCTGAGCCTGGGCTTAGAGCCACTCCAGAGCTGAAGTATAGAGGCCCAGGTATGGAGCCGCCTGGTTTCCCCAAGAAAAGAGATGCATTGTTCTTGAACAACCAAGCTGTAGTAGATGATCATGTCGAATGAGGGTGTCGGTAGTTGGTGTAGACTGCCCCCCTAAATTTTGGTCAGGTTTTGAAGATTCCTCACCTAAGAGGGATGCCAGTGATACCAAGCCTGTTGTTGTAAGTTGTAAAACTTAAAATGTTTGTATTGTACGAGTAAATTATGACCAATTAAGATACGTTGGTGCAAATAGTGAAATAACACAAAAGACTGGGTTGCATCTGTGCAATTTTACACGGTCTATGTATAGCTCTAAGCCTCTAACCGCCCAACTCATATTTAATCTGCTCTTAAGCTTAAATGGTGTAAGGAAATTACTCTTTAAGTCTCAGAGTTCATAATGAACTCCAGTTGTGCTGGGATGCGAATTGCTCTACTTCTGAACTGGATGTCTTGCTGCACTGAAGAACTGCCTTGGCATTTTATCAAGGAACAACTACTGGTAGATTCAGTCAATTTCATTAGCATTCTAGTAGCCATAGGCCATATGTTATAAGATGAAGATGCAGGGTTGTCTTTTTTGTTTCGGGTACTTCCGACTACCACATGATTCACACGCTTTAAAGTAAAAAATTGCATCACATGGCACGGGAGTGGTGTTTTGGAACATGGGAGCATATGCTCCCTCCATTTTAAATTTCATCTTACATATATTTTGAATTTCAAAAAATTGAAACAAAAAATTCGCACGTACATCTTCAAGTGCTACACGCTCACAAAGTTGTTTCATAAAAAATGGGCTTGTAATGTGACGTGTGTAAAAAAGACAAAACTCAGTGCTAAAAATAATGTTGTTTACAGGATAAATTTTCTCTTTTTTATATAGACCACAAAAAATATTTATTTTTCGTGAAACTTGACAATTGCACATATATTATGGTGATGTAGATGCAGAATTTTTTGTCAAAATTTTTCGACAACTCAAAATATAATTTTTTGATATAGGGAGCATACGCACCCGGGAGCCGAATTGAATTTCCGCATCACATGCTACATTTGAACTTCCATTTTCTGTCACTATCTAATCCATGTTCTATCTTTTCTGCGTCAATGTAAGGAGGATCATCTCAGTGTTTGATAGTGCCACATCACCAAATATGTTGACGTTGACATTGACATGTGAACTGCAGTTATCCAAGTTTGAGTTTTTTCTTTGTCCTTTTGTCATTATGTGTAGCTCACGTGATCTGCCTATCTGGTTCCCATCTGGATGATACTACAATTTTAGAAAACTGTTATTTATGCTACCATCATTTTTGTCTTCTTAATACAGTATATGCACGCTGCCAATTATACGAAAAACTGTATTGTGGCAGGAGCTTAATTTTCATCATTTCATCGGTTCAAGAGACATTATTTTGGTGCCATCTGATGGCAAATTTATCTTAAACTTCTGCAATACCATTACAAGTTTCAGTTAGCGTGGTTTTTTACTACGTTCCAGGTGCAACGAACTTCTAAAATACAAGTATATGTTTCAGTTAAGCGTGGTTTATTACTTCGTTCAAAGTGCAACATTTTCAGTCGCTCATACAGGTCTGGCCAAAATAGAAGAACAGCTGCTGAACAATGTCGTAAATAGACCAGATTACGAGTGTTGAGCTTCAGTTTGCATTGATGCAACACAAGACTGTCGCAATCGATATAGTTTGCAGCCGCAGATAATAGCATAAGCAGCTGCAGAGGCAACAGAAACCCAGCCAAAATAACACTCTAACATGGGGGTGGACAAAAAAAAAATGCTGCATAACTTCAAACCATAAACTTGAAGCATATTAAGATTAGTAAGAAACACTGCACCACATGATGATAATGGGAAAGCAATGCAATTATTTACTTCCTGTTGGAAATTTTCACCGAGAACATAGTTCGTCAAAAGGCGAGTGAGCAATATGCTCCCAGAAGTTGCGCACGGGCAGTGAAAACCGCGCAAAAAGGTATACCCTGACTTTAGTCCCTTTTATTAGGACTTCAAAAACCTAGAAAAGAAACTTTGACTCCATGGAGGAAGTAAGACGAAGATCCAGCTTGGTCCGCCTATTCAGTCCTTGACGATGAAGTTCTGGCGGCTGATGGGGTTCATGATGACCGGCGGTCCAGCAGTGCGAGGCCAGGCCTGAAGCTTGGCCTCCGTGGCTTGCTGCCACTCCTTGTCAGTGGCAGTCTTGCAAACGGTGCCTGTTTCCAGAGGAAGCAGCAGTTTCAGATACAAAACTCACCACTACAGGTACCTTATGTCAGATTACACTCACCTCCGAAGATCTTCTTGTCAGAAACAATCGTGTCGCAGACATACGCAACGCCAAGGGATCCGATCAGCGCCCCGACAATGCATTTCGCCGCCATTGTTGCTGCACAGCACCGAAACAGGGTACATATTGTCAGGTCCAGTGAACCGCTATGCAGAAATCATTCACACGCGCAAAAACCATCACAAAACATAACATGAGGTGTTTCCTCTATTCTCGTAGACATCAACATGAGCTCCATCAGTCATGAGACAAAAGTAGAACAATGCCCGACAGAAAGTAGAGATCATGCGCTCTATTCACCATCTTATTTCACCCTCTTAAATACAACATATATTCAACATTCATATAAGAATTAGGTAGCGATGGCCAGCTTGACAGAAAAAGAAAGAAACATGGATGTACAAGTGCAGAAACTACGCACACGGTTTTTGTCTATCAAAACCACCCACGGATTCACCGGCAACATATCATCCAATGTTGCCCAGCAGACAATACTATACTGGCGTACATGTACAAGTGGAATGGTCAGATATGTGCTAGTGTACATATAAAACATCCACTGTTTGCTGTCAACAGAGAAATGGCATTTGTCTACATAAACTAGGGACCGAAACACAGGCAATAAATCGGGGCTCATCCGTTCGTGCGTTAACAATGAAAGATGAAAATATGAATCGTAATAACGAATGACGAGCCTTGCTAGATGGATGATTCCCAATCCAGTGGAACGCGGCCTAACGAAAGCGCGCGATCCAACGGTGCGGGGAACCACACGGATCGGTCGTCCAGAAACCCAAATTATATTACTCAAAAAAAAAACTCAAAGATATCAAAGGATCATCTTTCGAAACGGTCTTCAACACGCGATGGGTAGACGTTGCGCATCGTGCGGGACGCAGGTGGTCAGGTAGATCTAATCGGGTCGTGACCATCCTGTTCATCTCGTCTTTTCCAGATCATACGATTATACTCGATGATCACCGAGCCCTAGCGCTGGGATGGAGAAATGGCGGCGAATCTCGTTCGAGCGCGCGCTCGCGCGTGCGGGATCGGCGGAAACATCCGTCGAACAGACACGGGGAGAGGGGGAGGGAGGAGGCTGACGAGAGTACCTCGTGATCCGGTTCGCCTGCCGCCGCCGCCGCCGCCGCCGCCGGGGAGAGAGAGGGAGAGGGAGGAGACGCGCGCGTGTGGAGAAGGGGCAGGAACGCGAGCGAGCGAATGGGCGGAGAGAAATCATAAAAGGGCTCCGGGACTGTCTATCTTGACCGCTTCTCCACTGGGCCACGTTCACGTGGTGGGCTGAACCGGGCTTCTCCTGACCTTTCTCACCATATTGGGTTAACTTTTTTTTTTTTTGAACAGATATTCGTTGACTTTTTTTTTTGGAAAGACCCCGATGCTGCATTAACTCATATAAACGGTGGGTACCCCTGAAAAGAGAAAAGAGAATGCAATCCAGTCATTGGTCCTCTCCACCGGCGGTGAGACTCCATTGCCGGCCACCTTCACTCCGCCGGGGGCGAACCACTTGACAGTGAGGAGGTGCAAAGCTCCGGCAAGAATCTCCTTGAAGGGCATCCACTATGGTCCCCGCAAAAAAAAGGGCATCCACTATGGAGGTTGGAGAGACGCTGACGATGCGGCGCTTGGAGTGGCCTCCCTTGGCAGAAATCATGGCGGAATGCTTGGCCACCATGTAGTGAACTCCCGCTTGCAGCAGAGAAACTCCCCGCCATCTTGATGCCGGACTATGTTGTTCGTCGGAACGCCTCCTCCCCTCGCCACCAAGGCCGGATGGAAGAGTGTAGAGGACGAAGAGACAGCAGAACCCAAGATGGCCATCGAACATGACCTTATTGAAGGAGACGGTGGCCTTCCTTGCCGCACCTTCCTCCACCCGCTAGAGCAATTGGAGGACAAGGAAGAACCCTAGCTCGCCCCAGATCTAGTCAAACAGATCTAGGCTCTGCTCCACCCTAACGGCATGAAGCCGAGACGCCAAAGGGGCAACACCAAAGCTATTCTACTCTGTACATGCCGGTCTCCACCCTCTCTACCACACGAGATGGTCTCGCTGCCGATGAGGAGAGCCGGGCGAACTAGTAGAACACAGATGACTCTCAAGGGGGCCAGAGCGGAGAGAACGAGAGGAGGAACGAGAGGAGAACGAGAGGAGGGACAATCATGGATGAGTCATGCACATTGCGGAACCAATTTGTCTGTATTAGAGAAAGCTTTCAAAATATGTATAATTTTTAGTACTACCTCTGTCCATAAAAAATGGTAAATTTATCTAAATTTAGATATATCTAGATACATCTGAACTTGACAAACTTCTAACATCCTGAATACAAGTTGACTATGAACATGCAGTACGAGCTACAGCTACCGTCTCGCTAACTGGACCATTGTCCAAAAGGATGTTGTTTAGGAGTGGAGCTCATGGGGGTGGCAACCAGAAATAGGCCCAAGGATATAAAATTGGGGCAAGTGAAAAGATGGTATATGGTTATTTGAATTTATTTGACTTATTTTTCTCTTTAGTATATCAAAATTTAATTATTTCATTTATTCTACTTGTCCCACTTCCGCATCCCTAAATGGGGCGGAGCGCACCCGTTTAGCTCTAGCAAACACAATAAGCGTGTTCCATAGCTCGCACGCTCTCCACTCAGAAATAGGGGAAAGAAAGTATGGAGTTCTTAGCATAAAGCTATCACATTTGCGTGAAATGTTTGGAAAGCTACCACTTTACCTTTTCGTGAGAAAATGTGACCACTATTGGGTACATATTTTTTGCAATGTGCATCAACTCAAATTGATAATAAATTGACAGTCATTCTGACCGGTGGGATCCACCTGTAACACCAACGTGGCACAAAACATAGTGAACTTATTGATGTGGGCAGAGGACCGATGGGTCAGCCCTATAAAAAATAAAGGTCAACTCGCTTCGCTCTCAATCTAGCCACCGCCATGGTTCCCCATAGCCTACCTTCTTCTCCATTGAAGGGAGCTTTTCCCCTTAGTCATCCCCGACCCCTGTTTTTCGCTCGCCGATGCTCTGGTGCCAAGTCCCGCATCCTCAAGATTTGGCGACGCACAGCTGGCCCCTGCGCCATTTCCGTTGTCCCCCGACACCATCCACATTGCATCACGGTGCCTTGCCGCCGGTCGAGATTCCGTAAGTCCCCTCATTGCCACTCCTAGCCAGCCAGAAATTGGAGGCGCCCAAAGGAGAGAGTTAGAGGGGGATTTGGTGCAAGAGGGCTAGGACGGGGCTGGAAGGAGGGACATCCATCGCACGGTGGCGCCCATCTCGCGCACCCTTCACATACCTCCATATCTCCGACCTCCACAACATGACGACGCCGGGGAAGACACGACAGTGGTGCCCCAGCGGCCGGATTGAGACGGGAGAGCTCACCCACGTGTTCCATGCAGGCTCTCCACGATGATTTTGCCGGAGATGCGGCAACAAGTTCGCTGAGAAAGCGGCGATGACCACTCCATATTTTTTTCCAAGAGATCCACACGGATCGATTTTCATTACCCATGGATAACGAAAGCAGGAGTATCAAGCCACGGGGGGCTAGTTGTTCGAAACAACAAAGGAAACTAAACTAAAAACGCGCCTCCTACTGCTAGCGTTACAGCTTAGGAGTCTTTTAACGGCCAAAACCCCACAAAAAAAGCTTAGAGTATCATTACAACCACATACATGCAGGAAAAGTGTTATGACCCAAAGTTTTGCTTGTTTAAATTTCACCACTCGCGTAACAGTTATGAATTTAAATAATGACAATAAGTATTTTTTTAAAGTAATTTGCTGAGGAGAACCAAAATAACATAACAACAGGGAGCTATAGGTAAGATTCCCAGATATTTTACTACCGCCTCAGTCGTTAGTTGTCTATTGCTTGGACCAAAATATCTACTATTCCTATCCGGAGAAGTGCACTGCCCAAGCTATCCTTCTTCCGTTCTTATCTTTAATCCCTTAGGGGCCAAGCTTCCCTCGGCTGATCTTTATCTGCTCCCAAGTCCCAACAGTGTAGAAGTACACTATAAATACACCTCCCGTTGGAGCATCTCTGCCATCTCACCATCAAGCTAGCCTCTCTCCATTTCTTTCGGTTCCATCCATAGGGAAAGCTCTGCTTCTGCTCCTGGGATTAGACAACAATATTCGTTCTTAGAAGATAGAAGAAGGAAGCTGTGTGGAAATATTTTAAGGTGTTCTAGAGAGGGCGATCAGAGGTAAGTTGTTATTTATGTCCAAGCTGATCTCTTAGTAAATTCCTCCATCCAAGCTAAATGATCCACCGAGTCATATTTCTATACAAAAGCACGAATACAAATGTCCACCTGCTTCCCACTGGTTCGGACCAAACTAGCTAAATAATATTTTCACCTGTATACTGGATTAAGGGCTAACACTACTCAGTCTGTCCTCTGAATTTAATTACTGGGATTTAACATACATGATCTGATAAAATAAATTAGACAGGCTATGCATGTATATACTTGGAACATGAACAGTGACAAAGAACTGAAATAAACATCAGGATGACTAGCTCTTACGTGAACCATACGTGTACTTAAGGAGAAGTGTGGTACATTTACCAAAACTTATAGACTATGTAATATGACTAGGTCCAGGAGCGGCACAAGTTTAATCAACGAGGAAACTCAAGGCAAGCTGCGTATACCAGAATGTTCTTGTCTGCTTTGTATTCCCTAGATTGATTTATTTGGTTGCGATGCTTATATGTGTATTGTTTGCTATATCTCTATATCGATAGAGTTATTTCTTTTGCATTTTTAGCATATTTTAATAGTTGCATATTGGTCAAGCAAGATAAAATATGGGATCATATATCAACAAATTGGTTGGTCATAATCATGAAAAGTGTGGTGTATCCAGCCTGAGACGGTCGATACCTGAAAGGTGTGGGATGGCAGGCCCGGATGGGAAGGCCCACACAAGTAGGGGACTCGACGACGTGATTCTCAGAGATCGATACTATCACGAGGTGGGATTATGACAATTGATTTGCTGATACTCTGCAGAGGCTTAACTAAAACTTAAGTTTTAATATATATTAAGGAGGATATGGATGTTGGTGTTGCTTGGTTTATGCCAAAGGGCGTTTAGTCGCTATGAGTGCATATCGCACCCTGCTGAGCTATGGGGATATAATTGACTGTAAAATCTGTATATTCTTGCTGAGTATGTTTAACATACTCACAGTCTTTTATTTTTATCTGGTATGCGCAGATCAATTTTAGGATCAAGTGGCGACGGCTGAAAATCCATATGACGACATATAGCGTAGAAGTGGAGCGAGATATTAATAGAAGAAAATATCACTAGTGTTGTAATAAATAAGTTGTACTTGTAATATTTGATAATGAATAAAGTGGAGACTTGCTTGGCATTTGTCAGTGATATTTCACTATTTAGCCTTGTATGCTTATGGTTCCTTCAAATCATAAGCATACGGCGGCTGTCATTCTCCTAGGTCGTGGCTTGGGGCGTGACAAAAAGGTCCAAAAGTTTCAAGCATTTGCACCCCCGATCTTCCATTTTCAGGTCACCAGCGTCGGCTTCAACATCCCTTGCATCCCTTATCTACAGAGGACGTTGTTGATGACCAGGGGCATTTTGTGCAGCACTACCAGTACCAGAAGAGCCAGCAAGTCTCAATAAACCATCAACACCCGCCTGGATATCGTCCGCATCCTTCTCATTGTGCAAACCTGTCCAGTATTTCATAAAAACAGTAGAATAACTTATTAGCTTAAAAGGAGTTTTAACCAGCTTGTGCTCAAAGCAAGATCTTTTGAAGTTCGAGTTTAGTGGGCATTAATTTGACCATATTTTGTCACGAAAATGTAAAGTGGTAGTTTTCCGAATATTTCGCGCACAAGTTATTTTATGCTACTAACTCGTAAAGTCGATCTGATTCACCTGATCCACTTCAGGCTATGGTCCAGGTGGTTCTTAAAGCATTTTCGAATCACTCCCGGATGTGGAGAAGGGAAATGAGAAGGGACGCTGAGTCGACTTTCTTATAGTAACTATTATACTGAACTTGTGTAGTTAGGTTTTACGTATGACTAGTAATGTCTCACATGAGTTCTTCGTCTACGCGTTTGTAGAATTTTCTACGTTTCAACAAGTAGTACTAGTAGTCTAGTAGGACCGACAGGTAGTTCAACTTCCACAGCAATGCAGACAACATCCATGCACCGCGTCCGTGAGATACGCCACTGCACGTGGGCCCTGCACAGTCTCCCGTCCGCAGGGTCCACGGTTCGCCAGGCTCAGATCCGACCGACCGTCCGGGCGTGCCCCCTCCCTACGCGCCTCGAGCAAGCAACCGACGCCAGGCACCATCCACCCCACGCTTCCCGCCCACCACCCACCGACAGGTGGGCCCACACATTTCGCGGCCCCATCCGCAGTGTCACCGCGAAGGTACACTACACTAAAGCAACCGGGAAAAGGTTGAAGATGCTAAACCAGATTGGTCCCAACTTAAACTATCCCATAGCATCTGTTGATTCAGCACAACGATACAATGCAAACATTAATCTATAAGGGATTGTCATCAGTTACCTAATCCAATCGTGAGACATGGGACTCTATGCACTTTGAACCACTCCATATTTGGATCAACGGGATATGTGAGGAGGTAGTAGGCTCGAAAAGAAAACCGCGATTTGCTATTTTAAAACCAAGGTATTTTTAGTAGGGCTGATATGTGGGGTCATGTCCTGTCTCTGCCACCTCAGCGTTGATAAATGAGCCCCGCTGCTTTTTTGGGCATTAGTTTGCTGCCAGTCCGATTTTAATGCATATTTCAGAAAAGTACAGTACTGGATAGCTGTCGCATTGTGCTAGGAAAGATAGTTTTTTCGAGGCACATTTGACACATCGATGATAGTTTTAACGGTAAGCCGCGTCAATTTTCTAACTAATGGACTTGTGCACTGGTACGTAGTTAGGACTTTTTAGTTCTTCGTATACGCGTTCGTGGATTTTTATACGTTTCAAATACTACTAAGTACCGACAGGTAGTTCAGCTTCCACGGCAATGCTCTCAGCATCCATGCACCGCGTCCACGGCACACCGCCCGTAAGTTACGCCACTGCACGTGGGCCCCGTGCAGTCTCCCTTCCGTACGGGTCCACGGTGCACCACCAAGCTCAGATCCGACCGACCGTCTCTGCGCGCCTCGAGCAAGCAACCGACGCCCGGCGCCATCCACCGCACGCTTCCGGCCCACCAGTCACCGACAGGTGGGCCCACTCCTTTCGGGGCCCCACCCGCAGCGGCACCGCGTAGGTACTGCTACACCAAAGCAGCCGGGAAAAAGGTTGAAGATGCTGCTAACCAAAGCAGCAGGAATAAAGAAAAGGCTCTCCCGGGTCTGCTGCCTTCGCTCCAAGCCGGAGCTACCGTCGCCGCCGCAGTGGTGGTGGTAGAGCGAGAGCCACCGGACTCCGGACAGCTAGCAAGATCGAGCCGGGAGGTTTGAGTTAGCCGGAGGCGGAGGTTGTCGGCGCAGGACGGGATGGAGAGGAAGGTGATGGCGGTCTGCGCCGTGGTGGGCTTCCTCGGCGTCCTCTCGGCGGCGCTCGGGTTCGCCGCCGAGGGCACCCGCGTCAAGGTCAGCATCCAATCCCCCCTCCCCACCTTCCTCTGACAAACCAGCCGCCGCGGCATCCGCGTTACGCTCGATTGGGTGAGCAGAGGCGGTACCAGATCTCGCCACCCAACTTGCGTGTTCTTGCTCACAGAGCGTACCTACCTCTCCCCTTCCTCCTTTTCCCCATCTAGCCTGTAGGCTCTACCTCCTGCCTGTCCCCGTGATGGGCAGATCGCGCGCGTGGTGCCCAATCTCCATGCCGCGCATTTGCGCGCCGCCGATGTGCGAGGAGAGAATATGCTAACTGAACAGAACACAGTTTTTTTTTTTTTTTGGTCAGAAAAGAAAACTGAACATGGTTGGTTATATCTGGCTTGGATTTTGGAGGTCATATGTGAGCCGGAGTTGGTGTTGTTTGGCTGGCTTACTATGATTGGACCAGTCCACCCTGTAAAACAGTACCAGTACGACTGAATCACGATTGGTTAAAACTCTATCCATGTAGCTGACAGCTGCTGAAATATATACTACTATGTAGTAACTATGTATGCTAATACTACTATGTATAGTATACAAACCATGATGACTCTCTGTTCCTTTACTCATAAGTTCGCTTGATTGTAGTTGGGGGCATATTTATCCACGTACGTCCCGAATGCGATATACTCCCGCCGTTTCGTTTTATAAGACGTTTTGCTCTTTTGAAGATTCACTCACTTTTGTGTGTATCTAGTCTATTTTTAGTATGTTGATTCACTCCTTTTAGTATGTATCTAGTCAACTCTAAAAATAGCTACAACATCATATATTACTGCACGGAGGGAGTAGACTGTAAATATCGATATAATGTTCCGTCATAACATCTTCCAAGGAACAGCAAGCAACATTATACATTGAACATGATTCAATGTGCGTGCTCAACAGATGATGTCGTAGGCTCGTAGTATTGTTATTACATCTTAATATTAATATGATGCCAGAGTATAATGCGCTGCTTGATTCATGCAGGCTTCAGACGTGCTAACAGATTCCGAGGATTCTCCAGGCGCATGCATATACCCAAGAAGCCCAGCCTTGGGCCTTGGCCTAATGTCTGCCGTCGCTCTTATGGTCGCCCAGTCTATCATAAACACGGTTGCTGGTTGCATCTGCTGTAAGAGGCATCCAGTACCCTCGGACACTAACTGGAGCGTAGCTCTGATCTCATTCATCGTATCTTGGTAATGTTTTGCCTAATATGTTTCGGTTCCTGTTCCCACATTTTGAAGAATTCAACATAACATTTTATGAAATTTTGCTTACCCTTTTGCTAGAGAATCCTGCACACTGTTATATTATATCGAACCTGCACTTAGTCTTACATAATTCTGAAACAGTATTAAAAGAAGTGAGGGGCCCTAAAGTTCTGTAGCACATTGGATATCACTTCTTTCTTTCAAGCCCAGTTGTTTTGTTCATGTTGATTATTTATCTTCACGTTCTTGACTGTCAATTTGCTATTCTTAAGTTTATGTTAGGAATACATCCATTAGGAAGATTGGCTACGGTTGTGCCCGTAGTCCTGCAACCTTTATTAAAACCCATTAATAGGTGTAGGAGTTTCCCATTGGTTCTAGGGCTCTAGGCTGATGCCAGTTGTAGTTTTTTGGAAGGCTGATGACCTGGGGTGCACATTAACTTGTTGTCCTTACTTGTAACTCACCTCCTAGGAGGATTGTAACCCAAACTCTACCTATTCAACGAAAAGAAGCGCAAAGGTCCTTTGCATTTTCCGAAAAAAATAACATCATGCATGAATGGTCCATATGATGACTCAATTGAATAACTTTTTTCTCCTTTTCTACAGAACATGTTCCTGTCCTATTGATTATTGTTAGTTGTGATATATTCTTAGGTAGCATTCACCTCTGCACTGCAGAAATCTGCTGCTTGTTTTCCTGCTCTGCGTGCAAACTTCTTTTTGTTATTTGTGAGGACTTGAACAACTATTTGTGATAACATCATCCCTGCACCCTGGGGATTTTTACATTCTGCAGGGTCACTTTTATAATAGCGTTCCTTCTTCTGCTGACTGGAGCTGCACTAAACGATCAAAGAGGTCAAGAGAACATGTACTTTGGCAGCTTCTGCTACGTCGTCAAGCCTGGAGTCTTCTCAGGAGGAGCAGTGCTCTCCCTCGCCAGTGTGGCTCTGGCAATAGTGTACTATGTCGCTCTGACATCGTCGAAAAACCCTCCATCCTGGGGCCCACAGCAGAACCAAGGCATCGCCATGGGCCAACCCGTGATCCCGCCGCAGAGCAGCGAACCAGTGTTCGTACACGAGGACACCTACAACCGGCAGCAGTTCCCTTGAGCACACACATATCTAAGCCATTTCGACGGCCACTACGAATGCTATGTTCGCAAGTTTGGTTTGTATAGGCTTGCAGAGTAGAACAACAGCAGTCGCCGCTGTTGTTTAGCTAGGTTCAGTCTTTTTTTTGATGACCTTTCTTTGCTGGGAATGGTTGTGGCATGCCTGTTTCATCACTATGGATGTTTGATTTTAAATGAACTGGGTAATGTTGACATTCATATCTTGCTTATTTGCAAGTCTTCAAGTTGTACATGATGGATGGGATCATGGATGCGGACTGGAAATTTGTCCAGTATACAGAGATGAAACTGATTCAGAAATAAGAAGCAATGCAGCTAGAATGCTAAGCCATCAGTGACGCTGTCAATGCCAGCTCCTCCTTGTACTGAGCAATGGTGGCTTTGACAATGGTTTCGGGACGCAGTGTGGCGTCGACAACAGTGATCCCCTCGTTTTCGTCTATCTTCAGCAGATCAAGCTGGCTTTGCACCAGGCTCGCAGGCATGAAGTGCCCTGCTTCCTTCGCCCTCCTCCTCACCCTATCAGCGATCAACTCCGCTGAGGCCTCCAGACAGACAAACTTCACCCTGCAGGTTCCATAGCACCCTGCCTTGTAGTTGCTGTCTCCTTCCCTCAGGATCTCCCTGTACTTCAGCTGCAGTGCCGAGCAGCTGACGGCGACGTCCTCGCCGCGGTCCAGCAGCTCCCTGATGGCGTCCCGGAGCGACTCCAGCCACGGGACGCGGTCGGCGTCGGTGAGTGGGATGCCCTTGCTCATCTTTGCTGCCATTGTTTTGCATAAAAGAGCAGAGAAGTTCAGTAGTGGTAAATTTGAGAGGATGGCAAAACCACAGAAGACAGAAAATATTCTTGTGGAAATTTGCATACCTTTGTTCGCCTGGGAGTGGTAATCGTCTGCCTCGACGAAGTTGCAGCCCAGGGCTGCAGCGAGCATCGCCGCGACGGTCCTGCGCACGTCAAAAAGTTGTTGAGAAGAAACGCCATTGCCATAATCTCATAGGAAGATAGCAGCAAAGTTCATTCAGGTAGCCTAATCAGAGGGCCGGCTACTGTTGGCCAAATCAGTCAGCTCATGTTCTGTTCTTCATCAGAGAGCAATCGGGGATTCGGTGAGAGCCTCAGGGAGGAGGATTGTTGAGGAAAGAGAAGCTTACGATTTGCCGCAGCCGCTGACTCCCATGATCACGATTGCCAATCCTGAAAGCAGAGAAATTAATACGAAGGTCAGATTAACCCAGTTGATGACCGAATCAGCTCAGCTCGTAACAATTAACCACAGATTCTGGGGCCATCCAAGAGAGATCGTGAGAGAGAGAGAGAGAGAGAGACGACGATGATGATCTAGCAATTCAAGATCTTACTGACCTGTATGAGGGAGATCAGAGCCGGCCATGGTGCTCCAATCCAGACGGCCTCGCCTTCTCTCTCTCCGGCGGCAGTGAGGGAAGAGTACACAAGAGCGGCGAATGGATGATGAGGATGACAACGACCGTTGCTGCTCTATTTCTCGGGGTTGACCATTGCTGCGCAGTTTCTCAGATTCAGCCAAAAGCATTGGCACAATTCATTAAATTCAGTACAATTATCTCAAAAGATTTTACAGTTTCGTTCCTCAGTATGCTGTTGATAATTGCTCTTTGCTGGACCATCCAGCTACAACAAAATCTTTACTATTAAATGGAAGTTGGTCGTTTGACACTCAACGCACTTTGGTGGTAGTCATTAAAACAATCCGGACCATCCAATGTAACCTCATGTCTCCGCTCAATACCTGACCATTGATTGATTTCCGTGTGAGCCACTTCCTCTTACATCGTCAGGCTAATTAAGGTACGGTATGATTTTTTTTTTGCGAAAGGTACGGTATGATTATTTCCAAAAACAAAGGTGATTCTATACCAAGAGGTTGGCTTTGCTCCATTTTGTTCGCTGTGCATCATCAGCGTTGATTAAGGTTTTCCTTGCATGGTGGTGGCATAAATCCCTGACCGAAAACAGCAACAAATCGTCTGTGATTCGCGTGGCATAATCACGGCTTGTTTTAGCGAAGAAATCAGGTGTGCTTTATTTCACCTCTCCTCTTCCTTGGATCACCGCCGCCGTTCAGACGTCACCCAACCCACCCGCGATGTGCCCCCGGCAGCAGCCACCCCTCTCTGTACCGGATCCATCTTCCAATGATGCGAAAAGCTGACGCTTTCAGGGCGCCGACCTAGGATGCATTGCATCGCCGGTGACCGTGGTATTTGGTCTGCCAGAGGAGTTGTGCGCGGTGCTTCCGGCAGATCCGTGGTACAGAAGATCACCTCCAACGCACAGGCGTCCTGCATCCGGCGGTTTGAGGCTTAGGCCGCAGGGATGCACACTCAGCTCAGAGCTCACCCTGCATGACGCCGCCACCCAGGACATCCGCGAACGCGTCAGCAGCTCGAATACGCGCTCGCGCTCACCACCGACCGCCCTCAGCCGCGCCAGTGAATAGAAGGTAACTTCTTTGCTGCAGATTGTTATGCCAAGCCGGCCTTTATTAGGTGCGAATAGTCAGTTTAATGTTTCTCTGTCTTTCTCATGCGGATATGTGTAGGAGACTCTGCTGAAATAGAATGTTGCCGGACACCATCAAGAAGCTGAACAGAGACGTTGCTAAGGCAAATTGCCATATTTTGCATCGCATTCTGGAAGCATAATTAAAGAGAGAAGTTTCTTCTTTTCCCATGTTAAAATCTTAATTTATCGATGCACCACTTACTGAATATTCTTGAGGTTCAGTTTTTATCCTTGCTCATTGTTGAAAGCATAAGTCGTGATCCATCTAAGTTCATGTCTGGGATTGCAAATTATATGCAAGTGAACCAACTCATTGGTACGAAGAAGTTAGAATGCGTCTGCCACTGGAGCCCTATAAAGTTATTACTATTTTAGACCGTAAAAAATATTAAAGATTCCGGTCGATCTTTCTCAAGGCAGTCCCCGACATCTACAGCAAAAGAAACCCCCATCGCATGTCGTATCTCTTTATTTCTTGTTTCTCAATTTGGAGTTCACAAAAACTCGCAATTAAAATCTCTATTTGGTTCTATTAGAAACATACAAGAATTTCACAAGCAAGCAACAGATATCAGAGATGGAACATGATCATGTTTTGATTCACATTTTTTCTTCTCATGTCTTATGCTTCAGTAAAAATAACTTTAGAATGCTAGCTCGCGGGAAAAACATTGTTTTCTAAATAGTACAACTTCAAATTAACATAAATGTAAAAAATGAGATGAACATCTTGTATATATAAAAAAAATTTCGTGTATCTTCAATGAAGCATTATTGTCCGTACAGTTATATTTTAGTAGTACAACTTCACTTATGCTGCAATATTAAGCTGTGAGCCGCTAGAAAGTTTGGCATATTTTTCAATATATGAGTGATGAGTCCACCAAATTCATTTTACCTCCATTTGCGGTTTGATCTCTACTAAGCAAGTAAGCATCTATGGATCTGTTATGAACAAGAAAACGAACATCAAAGATGTTCATCCTTTTTGACCTGGGCTATGGCGGGCTTACGCCATCCTGAACTCATATATCATCAAAACAAAGGTTTACATGGGATCATTACAAGGTAGGAGAAGAGAGAGAGGGGGTGAATATATACGTTTTCCATTTAGTTAGTTTTTATTGAATCATATTGCACTCGAATATTTAATTTGAATGACACAACTGAACACTATGTGAGTTAATTTTTCTTGGCATTGTGGCCAATCATATTATCTTTCAAGGAAAAGTGTGAACTCTGGATCTCAATTTCCATCATTGTTTTATAGAAGGATGCATAAATTTTTTATCAGAAATGTAGAGAGCTCTCATGTCCTCTTTATCTCGAAACAAGGTGTCATGCCTTCTCTCTGCTAGCTATCTCTTGTTTTGTGTGTGGATCGCCCTACACTCCTGATGTTTCAGTATTATGAGCTTACCAGGCATGTCTGTATACCACTTTGTTGAGTGTAAGCCTTTGTCATGATCCTTACTTGTTGTCCTTAACCCGTTCAAATAAATGATAGTTTTTTTGGTTAAGTAAAGTCGTGATGAAATTTAATCAGTTATTGATGAAGCTTTGGCACTATTATCATCCCTATGATACTTCAAGACTTCAGATTTTTCATACTAGATTGGGGTAGCAAATTAGCAAAGTTCTTGATTGAAAAGCTTGCAGTATAGATTCTTAATTCCCTTCATGCAGAGTTTGTGACAGGTTTTATCTATGAACAGGCTATTCCATTAATGAAGTAACATACAAAATCCAGGTCTCAAAGGTTATTACAGTTACTATTATTGAATTAAATGAAGGAATATAGTAAGTAGAAGTGTAGGCAGTCCGGTGCATCAAGCTCCCGCTTTGCGCGGGTCCGGGGAAGGGTTTGAACACATTGGATCATTGTACGATAAGTAGGAGTGCAGAAGTGTGTGAATTCTGAATCAATTTCTAAAGCCTTCACCTATTTTGTTGTTTTTACCTGGTGGGTACGGTGAGTATTTTTTTTTTGTCAACAAAGATACGTACCCATGGTCAGAATTTATATATATGCAATTAGCTATTATTTTCATACAAATTTAGAGTTGCGCTGAAGAATAGAATGTGTATCCCCACTTTTTAGTTCTTCTGCGAGTTAGATACAACAATTACCAGTCATGGATAAGTTGATCGGTAGCATTCAATGGATGCCAACATAGAGTGACAAATGTATGTTAGCAAGGAGGAGGCACCCGCCCCCTAATCAAGTTCAACGGTGGTATGTGGCCGTTTTAACGCCAATGTTATTACGACGTCTGATGGCCACTCAGATCCATCCATGGACATGCTTGCCGTCACGAGCAACACTTTTTTAGGATAAACGCGAGCAACACTTGATGCAACCTCAATATGAGACACGAAGCCAGCCATGGCGAAGTTCGGCCGACGGTCTTGATGTTGAGTGTGAAGGTTTCATAGCAAAGGATCCACATGTATATCTTTTTGATCCATGTAAATACTATCTTGGCTATTATTTGAATTGTCAAGCGAGATACATGATGTGGTTACGAATCTAGGCACGCGGATTCGGTTGGCCACAAATGAAATGTTTCTATGACAAATGTTACCCACCGTCAGGCCTTTTTAGAGATAAATATGTCTTATTGAGATCATTGGCAAAAAAAAATCTGTTTTTTTGTGTGTAGTGTTTAGCACGTATCCTAATTTGGGTGGGTGACTCGAGTTGTTATAGTACTAATAATTGTTGGAGTAAATATTGAGGATCCGTAGCAACGCACGGGCATTCAACTAGTTGTAGTATCATGCGAGTTCAGTTTTTTTTTTGGTAGTATCATGCAAGTTTTTTCCCTTTTCTGTTAAGATATTTAATTTGCAGGTTTTTTTGAGAGAGATTTGATTTGCATGTTAAGTACAACCAACAGCAGCTTACATTGGACGGCCAGGAACATAACGAGAAAGATTTTTTTTTGAACAATAACGAGAAAAGTTTGGTGAGCAATCAAGCATGAGGCGTGCACGAAAGCTCATTCAGTGACGTAGCTCACAACGGACAGACAGATAGGCCATCTCGCTCACTCATTCCTCCTATAAATGTTCAAAGACTACTCGGCCAACCAGGCCATCTGAGAGGGGCACATTGATCTGGGTCGCACGTTTGTGAAACCCACCTCCCACTTTCTTCCTCAGCCGTCCGATGTGGTGAATTTTTTCTCACCAGTTGCTTCTCTGGATGAGTCTATGGCGCCTGGGGCCAGCTACGTGCGGGGGCCAACGGTTAGAGACAGCCAAATACACTCGTTCGGGTCGCCTTCCGTCTCCATCCGCGGGACAGTGAAAACCTAGATCGAGACATCCAAATCCGCTCCCCAATCCCCGCCCCTCCCTCCTCGCCAATCCTCGTCTCACCTCCTCCCGAATCAGCGGAGGCCAGCGGCGCGCCGCCTCTCCCCCGAGATCGAGCCGGTCGTGGGCAGGATGAGGTGTTGCAGGAGCGCGCATAGAGGAGGAGGGCGTCGGCGACGCCTCGTCCTCTCCTCTTCCCGTCCTCTCGTCTTCCTCCGTCCTTGACGTCCCACGGCTTGGGCGGCCCATTTGGGTGGTGTCGTCGGGGGTGGCGGGTGGAGGCGAGGCGGGCGCGGCCGGAGACGGGCTGGCGCGGGGCGGATCCGCGGCGGCAGCGACCGGAGGTGTTGGGCACGGCCGGAGACGGTCCGGCGCGGGGCGGATCCGCGGCGGCGAGGCAGAGGAGGAACGGTCAAGAATCGCAGTAGGAGGGGCGGGATCCGGGGAGGACATGCGGGATCTGGTCATGCCGGTTCTCCTCTGCGTTGCTGCTTGGGCTGCTCCCTCCTCGTGGCTGCCTCGTCTCCCCCAGGTAGGAAATCAAGGGCTCCACTTCTTCTCTTTTGTTTTCTTCATTCTCAGATGGATTCATTGGGTCTGCAAACTTTCTTTGTAGGCTTTGGAAGATTTGGATGGAGCACAGGTCGGGATTGGTGGTGCACAGGCGAGCTCGGACAGGGGCGGGCACAGGCGAGCTCCACCTACAGCAGGGAGCGTCACATCCCAATATCTACCAGGTAAATCCTAACCCTAGCTCATGTATTTCCCGATCTGACAGTGATGGTCATGGTCAGGGATCTGCTGCAGACACTGTAGGCTTTGGAAGATTTGAGCACAAGTCGGGATGCTCCCGTTCATCTTTGGTAAGTGTGCCAATGTGCAGCATCCTTGGTAATCTTCAAGTCTGCTGCCTTTTATTTCTCACTCGGTTTGCCCAAGTTTCTAATCCAATTTTTGTGCGTGAATTTGTAGGTTGTTTCCTTTCCCCTCTCTCTACGTTTGGAATCCCATGCCAAAATCGAAGGTCACAACCCCCAGGCGAACATTGCTCCATCTGATCTCTTCGTGTCCTTTTTATAAAAATTCTAACATGTTTGGTTGTCCAATCTGTCATTATTTTCTTGTGGATTAATGAACAACTTTGTAGCGATGCAGCAAAGCTATCCTCCCGTGGGCCTTTCTTCCAAGATTTTGGGATGGGCTGTGTCTTGCTTGACATGGTATGCACACCCATTTTCTGGTTCCACAATTAAATATCGAATTATATCCGCTGCTTGGTTCTTATCTGCATAGGTCTGCTTGTTCTTGAATCATTGTCAGTAGATGTGAACCTGGGAATGACAAATGAATAAACTTGTTATGACTATGGTGAACCTACATGCTA
Organism: Lolium perenne; assembly: GCF_019359855.2. Lineage (NCBI taxonomy): Eukaryota > Viridiplantae > Streptophyta > Magnoliopsida > Poales > Poaceae > Lolium > Lolium perenne. The sequence continues at coordinate 7,200,219 of NC_067250.2, read as the reverse complement.
ATTTAGTTCCTCTTCCTTTAACATGCTTAACCTCTGTTGTCAGAAAAGTTCATGTGAGAATTACTGTTACCAATTTATCGAGTTCAGAGAAGATGGTATTTGTTTCCTACAAACAATCATGCCAATGCGTGAGCTGTCATCTAACTCTATGCATATGTATACCTTAAATGCTACAGGGAAAGAGAGAGCGTTTTTACACGGCGTATAAATATTTTCCTCAACCAGATTTGTTTTCCCATATCACTGCTTCAGTTATTTGCCTTGATAAATGTTCGCACCTAATCACCACTGTTTCTAATTTAATCAATTTAGAATATTTTGCTGTAAGTGGATGATCACATGCTCCTTGTTTGGTTTTAGATAATAGTTATTGGACACTGTATCCCTGCACTTTTTTAGGATAGTGATCGTCTTCATGTTGTAATATGAATGCATCTAGCCATTAAACATTTTGCAGGGAGACGTTCACATAATGAGAGCTGCTCAAGGATGCTTCTATCCTCAACATGATTCCTGGATACAACACAATATCAGCAGCATATGCATCTTGTAGTCTTTGTTCTTTTTTTTTGTGAAAACTTCAGTAGTATTCCTCTATATGCAGCTATTTTTTTAGTTAATGCTAATTATGACTAAAATCTTAGCACAAAATGCTTTTATATACATCTATATTTATCTATAGCTGATATCAGGTTTTTGCAATCAGAACATGTATTTGCTGCAGTCCAACATAAAAGGCGAGGGTGCGCCGCGAGCACCGCCAAGCCGTGCGAGGAGCCTAGGCTAGACCAATGCTGGAATAGGGTCACACTTTTGTTTGGCACGCAGACAGGTAATGCCGGCAGCTGCATCAAGCTACATTTGTGCGCAGCACTCTCGCTCGCATGTAGTTGATTTTGTTTGCATTATGCTAGCTAACCTAGCCTCTTTTTCTTCTACATGACACTGTTTATTTCTCTTCCAGATGCTATTTTTTCGGTTGCTTCGATGTGTTATAATGGTTTCTCTGGTGCGAACACGAATATTTCTATTGCATATGTACTCAGTGGCATTCCAGGCAGACCAGCACCGACACAGTCTTCGCCAAGGTACTTCCATTTGTAGTTTTACGCCTTCGTTTGTCTCGTGCAAAAATCTAAGCTCATGCTCTGCTTTGCTTAGCAGGCTAGGCGAGTTATGAGAATGATGTGAGATGGAATTGAAGGTGAGCAAACAATTGAAGCTTGTTAAAAATGTATGTACAGTGTGGCCCTCTAGCTATAAAGTGAGGTGGAAAGCTAAGGTGAGCAGAAAATCAAAGTGAGCAAATTTTGGACTTTGAATTTGAAGCATAGCTGGAACGTTATAGTTGATTTGAATTAATATATTAGAAATGACTAATTTTCTAGCTACAGACTGATATGGGGTTTAGTTATGTACCACCTGCAATATTCAGAAGATAGTTTATGAGTTGTGTTATAGGCATTTCTTTCAAACTTTTACTTCCACCAAATACTTGTCTCCTTTATTCCCAGTCCCTTAAAGTTATGTCTCTGTACAGATTACTTTCCTGACCATTGAGGACTATGAGAATATGAGTACATCCAACAGAAACACATTTTCAAGTCTGCCTACTTGGTGAGTGCAACGTCAACAGTGTCGCCATTGTCTGACACCCTCAACACTGGCTGGATGCGCTCAATGTAGAATTATGTCAATAAGCAGTCTGTCGTTGATGGCCCACATGAATCGGCTCCTAATAGCACGGAAGTAATGCATCCTCCTTTTCTTTTTTTTGGCTCATAAATTTAAGATGCTCCTTCCCATAGTGATGCTAACATACATTTCTTGGTTGTGCAGCCTGGACAACAACTGTTAAGTGGTTTGGTGCTAAGAGTGAGTACAATGTTCTTGTTATGTTCGTGTTGGGACCAAGCCTGGAACATTTTTTCTGCTCTTGCAACAGAAAACTGTCGCTCAAAACTGTGGTTATGCAAATGGTATGCTCTACAATTAAGCTCAGTTATTCTTTGCCATTTTGTTTTTTATTGTTAAATTGCAGAGAGAGCAGTCATTTAGCTTAGACAGCTTGATGTGAGGGTGTAACTGCTTTCTTCTCTCCCAAATAAGCTTCCTGGAGATTTGTTAGATTCATCCTTATTTGTACTGGTATAATAGAACACAATTCTACCAGCTTTCAAATGTCTCCGAAGATGCGGCATCATCTACTTCTTTTAATTTACTTGTTTTAACAACTATAAATTGCAGGTGCTACTCTCGTTGAAAATTATTGGACTCGAAGAATTTGAAATGACTTTACCTGATGAACCTGACGAAAGAGAGGGATTAGTTTTCTCAAATTTGTTGCACCTGACACTACCAAAAGCGCATTTCAGAATGGTGTCTTCAGGTAATTTTGCCTGTTCCATTTGCCCTGTATATATGTTGGGTATCTGGCTGTTATGGCCTAGGAGGTAATTTCGCTCCTCTTGCAGCCTATGCTCCCTTGGGGCGAGACGCCATTCCAGCTCGTGTGTATAAAGATCCAGGAGATAAAAGTGTTCCGCTGCTGACCAAGCTTGATCCTTTTGACCACATGGTAAGTTGGCTATATTTTTGTGGTTTCGCATCACATGTACTCTGGTTCAACGATTCCGATGGTGTGCTTTGTTCTTCACACAGAACTATTGCAATATGATGTTTAGATTATATTGTCGGAGAAAGGTGTAGGCAATTGGAAACTTCCTCAGTTTAGCAGTTTGAGGCATATAATTTTCTTATGTTGAAGGCAAGATACATCATTATTTCTTCTTGTGGCTGAAAGGGATAGCAAGTGTCTTTGAGATCCTATCAGTATTAATTGATGTATACAGAGATTAAATTTTGACATTCATATATTTATGAGGGGCTAGAAGACTGATATATCATTATATAGTAGGAAGTAAGATAATTACTTTTCCGTTGATTCCCTTTTCGGAAATTTTATATTCATATCTTTGATATCAACACTCGGAAGGTAAGATGCTGGTTAATATTCACTTGTGTGGCATCAATTTGCTCATAATTCTGCTGTTGCATTTCTTGAGGAAGTAAGCCGTGGTGCCACTGTAGTTGGCTTCCATGGAGATGCTTGTTTTGCCCACCACAAAATAATGTGTGAGTTCGGATTGTCATGCTATGTGCATGGGCACATGGCCACACTGTAGAGAACTGTGTAGTATTTCTTTGCACTTGTTTTGATAAGCTATTGTGTATTCTTTTTGCATAAGATTTTCATAAGTGCATATATTGTATTTTTGAAGGACTTTCTCAAGAGCATTGTCTCTGACAAATTAGCAATCACTTACTATAGCTATCATCCAAGAACTGCATGCTATAACTTTTTGCTAGAACTAGAATGCGGTGTGTCATGAGTGGTTTATTTAGTTGCATAATGGAGTTCTATTATTGTTCGTTGCGTCCAGCGTGTTTACCCTTTTTTGAATCGCTTCACTTCTTTGTTGTCAGGCATACATATCTTACATGTGGTACCTGGCAATAAATTATTTTTCCTTTAATCCATTCAGTGCCTGTTTTCTCTATGGTGATTGAATGATTGTTCTTGCTTTGTATCTGATACACTCCACTGCTATATTTTTTTAAAATATGTTATATCCATTCCACCACAATGCCTCTAACTCAGATTTATTGTCTCAAAGATGATAAGAGAGATGCGGTGTGAGCAGTATTGTTTTGCTTTAAGAAAACTTTTATATATTTGTGTATATGCAGTTAACCCATATGAGTATGTGATCTACTAAATAACACCGAGACAGTCCTAGGCATGAGTGAAATCAAGGTATTATTGTTATAATTCACTTTACTATACTACATGACCTACTTATTTTTGTATTGTATTGTCCTGAAGTATTTGGAGTTCCATTCATAATACCCTATTGGTGTGGGCATACAAGATTCATTTGTTAATATCACCGTGCTCATTTATATTGTGTAACCAAACTGAAAAGATTAAAGGAATCTTCGATCAAGTCTGTTTGATTGTTTACTCTATAAAATAAATTAGAGAATTATTTTTTGTTTGATCATGTATCTTCAGTCAGGTGCATTTTTTATTTGCTAAATTTTGCGTGCTTTAATATCTGCATGTACATGATCAATTTGGATTCTTGTTATTTTGGTTCTACCAACGAAAATTTTGGTTCTAAAGATGATGAGTTTCAGAATGTGGTTAGTTCTGAGTATTGTGCCATTATTATTTTCTCTCTTTGTAGATGAATAATTAGCGGGATTGTATAGACCCGTTCTTAGCTCTATAAGCATTATTGTTCTTTAGTTTTAGCTGTGTTGATTATACCACTTTTGTTTTCTCCCATTGCAGCTAAATGATTAGCAAGACCGTTTGGACTGAATAATGTTCCACGCGAGAGAAATAGCATGCTGATATTATCCTGAAATAAAAGCATAGGGAGGGGACGAGTGCTATCTGTGTGTTTAATTTTCATGACTATGAAACTCAGCTCATCCTTTCTTTGATTCTGCACTTCGATACTTGGTTTGTTTGATTCTGCACTTTGATAATTGGTTTCTTGATCTGAACTCAGTTTGTTTTAAGTTATGCTCCCTCTACTCATTACTTCTGATACTTGGATACTTTGAAACTGCACTTTGATGCTTTGTTTCTTTGATTCATCCTTACATAGAATTGCCTCTATGGAGCCCACCCCGGGAGAGGTGGAGGCCTGCGGATCGAGCCGGATGGGGTGGCCGCCGTGGCGCGCGGGCGAAGAAGGAAATGTTGTGGCACGTCCCTGAAGAGGGCATCGGCGGTGGCACGCCAATCGAGTCCACCACATCCTGGGCCTCAAGATCTTCTCCGGCTGTGGCGATAGGAACCGCTTGCCGCCGTCGTCAAGGAAGCTGCACAATATGATGGTGGTGGATCCCGCAAGACCAGGGGAGTTTCCATGAAAAGAAACGTGGTCAATGGCTCTAGGTTAATTTTCTCTCTTCTTTTATCAGCTCCACGGGGTTGCTCAGGCTCGGTATACGTGCCTGTTCGCCCTCCATGAGACCGTGTATCAGCAGTTGCAGTTCTCTGCTCGGCGCTAGCCTTTGTGTGGTGGTTGAATTTACCTTGGTTTGCTGCTGCAGGGTGACGTGGACCTCCAGGACAAGGTAACGAGCAAATGCTTCTTCGAGGCTGAGATCGGCGGGGAGCGCGTGGGCGAGGTGGTCATCAAACTCTTCGGCGAGGTCGTCCGAAAGACGGTTGACAACTTCCGTGCCCTGTGCACTGGTATAGCAGGCTAATCAATACTATGCAAATTAGCGCTCTGTTTTGGTTGGGAAGGAGACAAAGGGTACGTATACAAGGGCCGCTTCTTCCACCGAATCATCAAGGATTTCATGATTAAGGGTGGGGATTTCCAGGAAAACAATGTAAGAACTATACACCCTGTAAAGTTCGCACTTCATTCCTACTCCTCCTTACTATATAACGTATATCAATTTGAGGAAGAATAAATTGTCAGGTTCCCCGTTGTTTCAGATGGTGCTTTATGCAACATTTATCCATTGCTGCACTTATAGGGTGTAGTGTTGTCTCTGATTCAGATGTTACATTCTTCAGGTCTGAAGAGCATTAGTGTCCTCTGTTCAGCTTTTTCTCTTCGTCTATTCGGCAGCCGCTGTTGGTGGATGACGGCAGCCTCAGGTGGTGCATGGTGGTGCCTGCCACATTGCCTTGGGTCCTTATGAAAAACAAACACATAATATTGCTTTGGGTCCTGTTATAGCAACATTTTTGTTATGGCCAAAACATACCATTTCTTTGTTACAAGTAAGCTTCATTTCCATCATAAAAAAACTATTTGTTTGGTATGAAAATGAAACCATGAGCAGTATATCTCTTGATGAGTGAAATTCTGCAAATGTAGCAATTTCCTTGGTCGTGTAAAATTTGTTCTTGGTGCTTGTGTAATGATGTTTATTCAACTATGGGAAAGATAAGTACCCCTCTGTTCTCTTTTAATTGACTCAAATTTAGTACAAAGTTGTACTAAATCTGAGTCAATTAAAAAAGAACGGAGGGAGTACAACATTGCATTTTTAAGAAATGATCATGTAAATATCAATAGCGGTGAATTAATGACAATCTGTTTTTGTACTTTGTGTTATCTTGATAATATATCTCAACTCCTATGTCCAAACAATTCATTTTATAGGATTGATGTTGCTTGACAGGATTTGTTCCTTTTCTTCCTCAGGAAGTCTGGGTTAGTAAATGTATATCATCTGAGTCACACTGGTCTGTGCGCCATCAGCAACTTTAGAGTGGCACTCTTTTCGGATTAGGGGTTTATTCCAGGCTCATTACACTCAGAGGATATATCAACTACTCTTCTTAACACCAGGTTTTAGTTTTCCCCTTTTTTCAATTGGTCTTGTTTTGTTAGATTTGATGGGGGCACCAAACCTTAGATTGTTCAGATATTGTACTACTCTCATTCTATCGGATTGTTTTTCTGTCTTTCAGAATTAATTCATATTGGTTGCAGCTAAACAATACATAATGTTACACTACTAATCCACTCGCGTATTGCTTGTGTTACAGGAGGAATGATGTCGCTTGCCATGAAGTCGAAAACAACAACTAGGCCAAGTGTGTAGTAGTTGATGGTGGAGATTTGAAATATTGTTCGTGAAGGATGCTGATGTTATCGCTAAACTCAAGGACTTCCTGAAAAATAATGTTTCTATCATCTATGGATGTCCTGAGTATCTATAATGGGATCTTACTCAATACTTAATTTGTTATTCCTCTATATCCAGATGCTAATTGGATATACATTTCACTCCAAAAATTGAGAGGGCTGATTCAATTCCAAACCCACAGTCAATTATTCCAAACCCACTGATGCCCTGTACTGTCATGTGCATGTCGGCTCTCAAAAGTACCAGCAACATTTGAGAGCATCAAGAGGAGAGTCATCGGTGGTGAGCGTTGAGACGCTCCATGCTTCTGACTACACCTCTTTGTTATGGTAACCAGCGTGTTCATATAGTATTTTCCTTTCCACCTCCATCAGTAGTTGAAAATTACAAGTTAGTGTTGAGATCTTTCAAATATTATTAGGATACAAGGTATGCTCCGATACTATTTTCTTTCCACTTCCATCAGCATTCTGATATTACATGTTAGTGCCGAGATTTTAGTGTGTTGTATATGTTATTAGCAATATTAGTTATGAGATCTTAATGGCATATGCTCCCAAAATTCAGTAGTGCAAAGTGGTTCTGAATAGGCTTCATCTTGAACTCGTATAATGACATAAGAAAAGTTAGAAACATAATTGATATGGTTTTCTTGCTTTATATCATCCCAAATGAAGCTGTAATTTCTGATTATAAAGCAAAAGTTCCTAGGTGGTTGCAGATATAAAATTTCTAAGCCAATGTAATTCAATGCAAGTTGCTTATATTTTTTAACATTCAGTAGGAAAAGTAAATTGCACTTACTATTTTCTGTTCTTATTTTATTTTGACAAAACATGATATTTTCTAAACTATTTGATCTTAGCCTTTCCTGTATGCTTTTGTAGTCAGAAATGTATTTTATGTTACAGTCTTGATATTCATGTTCCAGGGAAAAAGCCTGTGGTTTGATCAACTATTGGTGTCTTGCTGTGGCTACTATTGGGAGATCATGAATGCTCTCTTCACACTCAGAATTTGTACACAATAATATTATATCTACTATGGAAACTGGGGAATAAGTGTCAAAACAGTTTTGTCAAGAAACCGATTGATGATTTGGTATATTACATAGGCCCATTTTATCACTTTCTTCCAGTTTATGGCCTCTTTCTGATGTCTTTTTTCCTTTGCCCGCTATAATTGATGTATTAGTACTCTACTGGTTCCTTATACTCCTATTTAGAGGTTTTCCCGTTTATCACTTTCTTCCAGTTTATGGTCTCTTATTGATGCCTTTTTTCCCTTTGCCCGCTATAATCGATGTATTAATACTTTACTGTTTCCTTATACTCCTATTTAGAGGTTTTCCAAATATTGACATGGAGTTTATTTTCAGAATCTTGTCATGTCAAGAAAAAAACAATATAGTTTACACAATTCAGAAATTCTCAATTTGCGTAAAAGTGAATACTCTTCAATAGGACTATGTGTTACTTGCAATACTAATTTGACGTACTCGCACAAAAAAGTGAATACTCAGCCATTGTGTTGGGTTAATGATTGTCTTACTTCGAATAAAAATAATACGGTTATGTGTTCTTATTGTGCTGCTTGCGTCAAGAACGAGGATACTCGACTAATATGTGACCAAAACAACTCTAAACAAACTAATGGAGCTTTCGGTGACGTGTCCATATTTCTTTTAGTGAGTTGCACATCATTGAGACTGAAGCATGTGTTTTAAGTCGCATGGAGTTGATACAGTTTATAGTTATTGTTATATCGGTATAGAAACTCTTTTTTTCTTCGAATCAGTATACAAACGCTTGCTGACTAAGTGTGTGTGTTTTCATAAACGGTAAATTATGACAATCCCATGTTTTGGTCACTTATAGATAGAACTTACAACGATCATATACCAAGTGTTATTAAATCTAAGCTTCACATGAAAACCAAGTTTGGTGTGATTCTGGTACTATCACAGGCCACATTTTGTTTCCTAATGGTATTGATAGCTTTCTAGCAGATTGCATTATCGTTATTTTAGAAATATATTTCTTTAAGATTTTCTACTATTTCTCTAAATGTAATGTATTAGGATTCTGAATTGGCAACATATTGTCCTAGGATTCTAAAATGTTTAATATGTTAAATCTTGGGGTGAGCAGCGGATGGCGTGAATGGTTGTGGCTGATGGCGCGGATGGTCGCGGCAGAGTACTTGGTCAGCGGATTAGATGGGGTGGAGGGAATGGAGGGAGGTGTAGAAATTCAAAGCGGAGGGGTAGGGAGATAGGTTAAGAGGGAGAGACTGGGCCGTTAACGCAAATCACGATGGGATGGGCGCTATCAACCGAGAAAAGTGGTGGAAATTGTGTACGCGGAGTAAATATTTGTAATAGTTTCTGGATTCCCGTGCTATCGGTTAAGTGGCTCAAAATCCTGAACCAAACTTTTTATCTTGCTACTCATAATAAGTTGAAACATTCTTCTTGAAATTAGTAATTATCCTTTTATTCTTCTTTTATGGTGCTACCTCTTTTCGATCCAGTAAACATAATTTGGTGGGGGTTTATCCAAAAGCGTAAATGCCAAAAAAATAGTGTATGAATCGTACTAAATTAGCATATCTTAGTGCAACGCCTCTATGAAATGGCGTGTCTATAATATACTAAAGCAGTTCATTTTCAGGCTAATTAATAAATTAAAACTTATGATTTAAATTCTAACTTGATTATGCCATTTGCGCGATAGCGCAACGGGTCATCTAGTATCTTACAAAGCAGCTTGAAATTTCTTCTACTTAGGGCATCTTCAACCGCGTGACCCAAACGGACGCGCTGGGCCGTCCGTTTTGGACCGTTTGCGTGGCCGCCCGGACGCGCGGACGGAGCCCCGCGTCCGCGCGTCCGTTTGGGTCGCGCCCTGTGCCCAACGCGGCAGGTTTGGGTCGCGGTCCCGTACAGTACTTTTTCTTGTAAATCCAGTATAAAAACACAAAATAAATTGTAGAAAATATATAAAATAGTTCAAATGCTCAGAATTTATTACACATTACATTGTCCACGTAATGAAGGATAAAGTATTATTCAAAAAAAATGAAAAAACGATACAAATGATCTAGGCTTCCGGATTTCCTTCATCATCGTTGTTTGCAGCATTGTTGCCTACATGCTGCCAGACGTGCTCGATCAAATCTGCCTGCAGCTGATTGTGTACAGCTAGATCTCGAATTTCATGGTGTGCATGAAGAACTTCCTGGAATGATGCCGGGCCACGTTGAGGAGTAACCAACTCTCCCTGGCCCTCCCAGTCATTATCATAGAGTGAATCATCCCGCTCTACCTCAACAATCATGTTATGCATGATTACACATGCGGTCATCACCTCCCACGGAGTTTGCACATCCCAGGCTCTGGTAGGGTGTCTGACGATAGCCCAACGAGCTTGGAGGATGCCAAACGCCCGCTCGACATCTTTCCGGGTTGCCTCCTGCTCTTTGGCAAACCTTGCCTCCTGCACTGAGTTGGGTTTTCAGATTGTCTTCACGAGTGTAGCCCAAGGTGGATAGATACCATCAGCAAGGTAGTACCCTTGGTGTAGTGGTGGCCATTGATCTCAAAATCTACATCAGGGGACTGACCGTACGCTAGCCTATCAAACACCGGAGAGCGCTGCAGCATATTGATGTCATTGTGCGAGCCAGCCATTCCGAAGAATGAGTGCCAAATCCATGTATCCTGTGAAGCAACAGCTTCAAGAATGACTGTGCACCCCTCAGAATGACCGCTGTATGCCCCCTGCCAACCAAAGGGGCAGTTCTTCCACTCCCAGTGCATGCAGTCTATGCTGCCAAGCATCCAAGGAAACCCCCTGGAAGCGTTGATTGATAACAGACGAGCTGTGTCTTCTGCAGTAGGTTGCCGGAGGTACTATTCTCCGAACGAACCTATCACTGCTCTGCAGAACCTGTACATCGCTTCCAAGCCGGTAGACTCACTCATGCGCGTGTACTCATCTACGAAATCACCGGCAACGCCATATGCAAGCATCCTAATCGCTGCCGTGCATTTCTGGTACGAAGAGAGGCCTACCTTGCCAATTGCATCCACTTTCGCGTGGAAGTAGTCGTCGTAGAGCTTGACGCCATCCATTATCCGGCGGAACAACGGTCTGGACATCCGAAAACGACGGCGAAACAAGGCCGGCGTGTACAATGCCTTGGGGTGGAAGTAATCGGTGAAGAGCTGGTCGTGGCCGCGTTCTCTTTTGCGGTCCAAGGCGGCGGCGCGCCCCGGCAAGGACCCCCGGTGCACGGGGATCTGCGAGACAATGTGATCGTGGATGATCAGCGCAGCATCCGTGAAATTCATCGTCCGAGTCCTCGTCGAACGACGTGTCGATGAAGTTCTTGAAGAAGTAGTCGTCGTCGTTGTCCACCATGATCTACAGATGAAAAGGGACAAATTTTAGTATGCCCATTTCATCGAACACGTCGCACGCGGAGGCCATCCGGTGCGTCCGTAGGGATCTGCAGGCCATGGCCGTCTCGGCCGACTTGCGTTCTGCAAACACGGTGCACGAGAGCTCACCTCCGGCGGCAACGGCGCAGCTGCGAACGGCGGGAGGTCTCGCGACAGTGGGAGGACAGCAGCGACGGCGACGGCGTCCTCCGACTCTGCTCCGACGCGGCGAAAGCAGCGCGGGGCCGCGACCTATGCTTCCGCCCCGCTTGCCGACGTGTCGACGACAGTGGCCGGCGTCGACGCCTCTCCCAGATCGCCGGTCCTTGGCTAGCGGCGGAGCGCCGGGAGATGTGTGCGAGGGGTTTGTGTTTTGGGAGACAGACAGGCGGGCCAGGGGCGGACAAGGGGAGGACGCGAGCAACCAGCATCCGGCGTCCACGGCCACGCAAACTCGTCCCAGATTTGGGCCGGGTTTGGGTCGTCCCGGACGCCGCGGCCATCCGTTTTAGGGATAGGTCCGCGCGCTGGGCCGCGTTTTTGTCTGGCTCGACCCAAACGGACGCGCGGGCGCGGTTTGGGTCGCGCGGTTGGAGATGCCCTTACTAGTTAAATGTCTGTGCGATTGCTACTGGTTCAAAAGTGATAGTTGTTTCACACAAATAGTGTTGTTACAATAATCCATAGTTTTCCTGTTCCAACTTATCACTTGTCCTTGTGTACCGATGTTTTCTCCAACTTTGCCATTTCTGTAGCTTATGTCTTCGAAATAAATAGAACCCTTGCAATGGAATCTCCACCATGTCAACACATACCATGGTTTCATTGCCAGCCACATAGTCATATTCATAATTGGAAAAATAACATTTCATTTTCAATGCAGGAATGATAAGTATATAGATTTGCGGTAAATTGATAGAAAATACTCAAGATGACATGAGCAAGAGTGAACTTGGCTGTGGACTGCGAGATAATGCAGTTCGATGCGTTGAATGGAACCTGGACCTCGGGTTCTGTAAAGAAGCATCATTATTCGGTAAGGACAATGTTATAAAATCCAAATAATGCATGCATAGATGTATTATTTTATGTTGAATCCCTTATCCTTATATTCTATTAAGATTTAGGGTTGAATTAAGATTTGTGCCTTTGGCAGTAATTTGCAATTACTTTTAATTATAGAAACACTTTTATTTCATAAAGAAAGAATTTTAAAAGTAATAAAATTTTCCTTTTGGAAATATTTATTTCAAAATTAATTTGAAATAATAGAGTTTTCTCTATATTTTTGTAATAAGAATAATATTCATTGCCATTTCCGTAGCTTATGTCTTCGAAATAAATAGAACCCTTGCAATGGAATCTCCACCATGTCAACACATACCATGGTTTCATTGCCAGCCACATAGTCATATTCATAATTGGAAAAATAACATTTCATTTTCAATGCAGGAATGATAAGTATATAGATTTGCGGTAAATTGATAGAAAATACTCAAGATGACATATTTCTTAAAAGAAATGACTTGGAATAATAGAATTTCATTTTGAAATATTTGAAAACAAATATTTAAACTCATTTGAAATTTTTCCTTGATTTTTAAATACAAGGAAATAACAATTTAAAATTCCAAGTTTTTAATTTTAAATTCAGAAAATTCCAAAATTTGAATTTGTTTTCTAAATTTCATTTCTTATTTTATTCTTGTTAAGAATAATTTATGATTCATAAATCCTATTTTTCTTGGTTTTTTAGAGGTTCAACTAATTTGTTTGGAATTTTTTAAAATTCAGAGTTATTTTAAAATGGTGAAATTACCAAAATAACCCTGGCCCAACAAAATTAAATAACTCGGCCCGTTTGGGTCGGCCCATTTGGCCGAGCCAAACACCCCTTGGTGGAAACCAAACACTTCGGCCCACCCACTTACCTCTCTCGCTCTCTCTCGTGACCTGACCCTAACCCGCAGGCGATTGCGAGGCGATGGCGTCGCCGCCATGGCCGTCGCCCCGCTCCGGCCATCTCCGGGAACCCCTGACGCTGCCATCGGCACCATATGAACCGCCGTGCGGAGATCTATAGATCTACCCGCACGGTTTCGCCGATCTCTTCCTCCTTTTCCAGATCGCCACCCTACTGGATCCCGCGGAGAATCGCCTCCGATGATTGGCGATCACCGGCGAGCCGTGAACCTCGCCAACGACGCTAGTGCTGCCCTGGGATAGACCTGGCGTGGTTGCTGCCTTGGTAGCACCTGTGCCGTGATGCGTGTGGTTGGCACGTCCGTTGGGAACCCCAAGAGGAAGGTGTGATGCGCACAGCGGCAAGTTTCCCTCAGTAAGAAACCAAGGTTTAATCGGACCAGTAGGAGTCAAGAAGCACGTTGAAGGTTGATGGCGGCGGGATGTAGTGCGACGCAACACCAGGGATTCCGGCGCCAACGTGGAACCTGCACAACACAACCAAAGTACTTTGCCCCAACGAAACAGTGAGGTTGTCAATCTCACCGGCTTGCTGTAACAAAGGATTAACCGTATTGTGTGGAAGATGATTGTTTGCAGAAAACAGTAGAACAAGTATTGCAGTAGATTGTATTTCAGTAAAGAGAATTGGACCGGGGTCCACAGTTCACTAGAGGTGTCTCTCCCATAAGACGAACAGCATGTTGGGTGAACAAATTACAGTTGGGCAATTGACAAATAAAGAGAGCATGACCATGCACATACATATCATGATGAGTATAGTGAGATTTAATTGGGCATTACGACAAAGTACATAGACCGTCATCCAACTGCATCTATGCCTAAAAAGTCCACCTTCAGGTTATCATCCGAACCCCCTCCAGTATTAAGTTGCAAAGCAACAGACAATTGCATTAAGTATGGTGCGTAATGTAATCAACAACTACATCCTTAGACATAGCATCAATGTTTTATCCCTAGTGGCAACAGCACAACACAACCTTAGAACTTTCATCATCGTCCCGGTGTCAATGCAGGCATGAACCCACTATCGAGCATAAGTACTCCCTCTTGGAGTTACAAGCATCTACTTGGCCAGAGCATCTACTAGTAACGGAAAGCATGCAAGATCATAAACAACACGTAGATATAACTTTGATAATCAACATAACAAGTATTCTCTATTCATCGGATCCCAACAAACGCAACATATAGAATTACAGATAGATGATCTTGATCATGTTAGGCAGCTCACAAGATCCAACAATGATAGCACAATGGGGAGAAGACAACCATCTAGCTACTGCTATGGACCCATAGTCCAGGGGTAGACTACTCACTCATCACTCCGGAGGCGACCATGGCGGTGTAGAGTCCTCCGGGAGATGAATCCCCTCTCCGGCAGGGTGCCGGAGGCGATCTCCTGGATCCCCCGAGATGGGATCGGCGGTGGCGGCGTCTCAGTAAGGTTTTCCGTATCGTGGCTCTCGGTACTGGGGGTTTCGTCACGGAGGCTTTAAGTAGGCGGAAGGGCAGGTCAAGAGGCGGCACGGGGGGCCCACACCATAGGGCCACGCGGCCAGGGGTGGGGCCGCGCCGCCCTAGGGTTTGGCCACCCCGTGGCCCCTCTTCGTCTCTCCTTCGGACTTCTGGAAGCTTCGTGGAAAAATAGGCTCCTGGGCTTTGATTTCGTCCAATTCCGAGAATATTTCGTTACTAGGATTTCTGAAACCAAAAACAGCAATAAAAACAAAGAATCGGCACTTCGGCATCTTGTTAATAGGTTAGTTCCAGAAAATGCACGAATATGACATAAAGTGTGCATAAAACATGTAGATAACATCAATAATGTGGCATGGAACATAAGAAATTATCGATACGTCGGAGACGTATCAGCATCCCCAAGCTTAGTTCTGCTCGTCCCGAGCAGGTAAAACGATAACACAGATAATTTTTGAAGTGACATGCCATCATAATCTTGATCATACTATTTGTAAAGCATATGTAGTGAATGCAGCGATCAAAACAATGTATATGACATGAGTAAACAAGTGAATCATAAAGCAAAGACTTTTCATGAATAGCACTTCAAGACAAGCATCAATAAGTCTTGCATAAGAGTTAACTCATAAAGCAATAATTCAAAGTAAAAGCATTGAAGCAACACAAAAGAAGATTAAGTTTCAGCGGTTGCTTTCAACTTGTAACATGTATATCTCATGGATATTGTCAACATAGAGTAATATAATAAGTGCAATAAGCAAGTATGTAGGAATCAATGCATAGTTCACACAAGTGTTTGCTTCTTGAGGTGGAGAGAAGTAGGTGAACTGACTCAACATTGAAAGTAAAAGAATGGTCCTCCATAGAGGAAAAGCATCGATTGCTATATTTGTGCTAGAGCTTTGATTTTGAAAACATGAAACAATTTTGTCAACGGTAGTAATAAAGCATATGCATCATGTAAATTATATCTTATAAGTTGCAAGCCTCATGCATAGTGTACTAATAGTGCCCGCACCTTGTCCTAATTAGCTTGGACTACCTGATCATCACAATGCACCTGCTTTTTACCAAGTGTCACAAAGGGGTACCTCTATGCCACTTTGTACAAAGGTCTAAGGAGAAAGCTCGCATTGGATTTCTCGCTATTGATTATTCTTCAACTTAGACATCCATACCGGGACAACATAGACAACAGATAATGGACTCCTCTTTTATGCATGAGCATGTAACAACAATTAATAATTTTCTCATTTGAGATTGAGGATATATGTCCAAAACTGAAACTTCCACCATGGATCATGGCTTTAGTTAGCGGCCTAATGTTCTTCTCTAACATATGCATGCTTAACCATAAGGTGGTAGATCGCTCTTACTTCAGACAAGACGAACATGCATAGCAACTCACATGAAATTCAACAATGAATAGTTGATGGCGTCCCCAGTAAACATGGTTATCGCACAACAAGCAACTTAATAAGAGATAAAGTGCATAATTACATATTCAATACCACAATAGTTTTTAAGCTATTTGTCCCATGAGCTATATATTGCAAAGGTGAAGAATGGAATTTTAAAGGTAGCACTCAAGCAATTTACTTTGGAATGGCGGAAAATACCATGTAGTAGGTAGGTATGGTGGACACAAATGGCATAGTGGTTGGCTCAATTATTTTGGATGCATGAGAAGTATTCCCTCTCGATACAAGGTTTAGGCTAGCAAGGTTTATTTGAAACAAACACAAGGATGAACCGGTGCAGCAAAACTCACATAAAAGACATATTGAAAACATTATAAGAATCTACATCGTCTTCCTTGTTGTTCAAACTCAATACTAGAAATTATCTAGACCTTAGAGAAACCAAATATGCAAACCAAATTTTAGCATGCTCTATGTATTTCTTCATTAATGGGTGCAAAGCATATGATGCAAGAGCTTAATCATGAGCACAACAATTGCCAAGTATCACATTACCCAAGACATTTATAGCAATTACTACATGTATCATTTTTCAATTCCAACCATATAACAATTTAACGAAGGAGAAACTTCGCCATGAATACTATGAGTAGAAACCAAGGACATACTTGTCCATATGCTACAGCGGAGCGTGTCTCTCTCCCATAAAGTGAATGCTAGGATCCATTTTATTCAAACAAAACAAAAAACAAAAACAAACCGACGCTCCAAGAAAAAGCACATAAGATGTGATGGAATAAAAATATAGTTTCAGGGAAGGAACCTGATAATGTTGTCGATGAAGAAGGGGATGCCTTGGGCATCCCCAAGCTTAGACGCTTGAGTCTTCTTAATATATGCAGGGGTGAACCACCGGGGCATCCCCAAGCTTAGAGCTTTCACTCTCCTTGATCATGTTGCATCATACTCCTCTCTTGATCCTTGAAAACTTCCTCCACACCAAACTCGAAACAACTCATTAGAGGGTTAGTGCACAATATAAATTGACATATTCAGAGGTGACACAATCATTCTTAACACTTCTGGACATTGCATAATGCTACTGGACATTAGTGGATCAAAGAAATTCATCCAACATAGCAAAAGAGGCAATGCGAAATAAAAGGCAGAATCTGTCAAAACAGAACAGTTCGTATTGACGAATTTTAAAATGGCACCAGACTTGCTCAAATGAAAATGCTCAAATTGAATGAAAGTTGCGTACATATCTGAAGATCACTCACGTAAATTGGCATAATTTTCTGAGTTACCTACAGAGGGATTTTGCCCAGATTCGTGACAGCAAAGAAATCTGGAACTGCGCAGTAATCCAAATCTAGTACTTACTTTTCTATCAACGGCTTAACTTGGCACAACAAAACACAAAACTAAGATAAGGAGAGGTTGCTACAGTAGTAAACAACTTCCAAGACACAAAATAAAAACAAAGTACTGTAGGTAAAAACATGGGTTGTCTCCCATAAGCGCTTTTCTTTAACGCCTTTCAGCTAGGCGCAGAAAGTGTGTATCAAGTATTATCAAGAGACGAAGTGTCAACATCATAATTTGTTCTCATAATAGAATCAAAAGGGTACTTCATTCTCTTTCTAGGGAAGTGTTCCATACCTTTTTTGAGAGGAAATTGATATTTTATATTACCTTCCTTCATATCAATGATAGCACCAACAGTTCGAAGAAAAGGTCTTCCCAATATAATGGGACAAGATGCATTGCATTCAATATCCAAGACAACAAAATCAACGGGAACAAGGTTATTGTTAACGGTAATGCGAACATTATCAACTTTACCTACAGGTTTCTTTGTAGAATGATCAGCAAGATTAACATCCAAATAACAATTTTTCAGCGGTGGCAAGTCAAGCATATCATAAATTTTCTTAGGCATAACAGAAATACTTGCACCAAGATCACATAAAGCATTACAATCAAAATCTTTAACCTTCATCTTAATGATGGGCTCCCAACCATCCTCTAGCTTTTTAGGAATAGAGGCTTCACGCTCTAATTTCTCTTCTCTAGCTTTTATGAGAGCATTTGTAATATGATGTGTAAAAGCCAAATTTATAGCACTAGCATTAGGACTTTTAGCAAGTTTTTGCAAGAACTTTATAACTTCAGAGATGTGGCAATCATCAAAATTCAAACCATTATAATCTAAAGCAATGGGATCATCATCCCCAATGTTGGAAAAAATTTCAGCAGCTTTATCACAGGCGGTTTAAAGCTTTTATGGTTTCAGGCTGTTTCTCGCGCTTTGCATTAGAAGTGGAAACATTGCTAACACCAATTCTTTTATTAGTATTAGTAGGAGGTGCAGCAACATGTGTAGCATTAACATTACTAGTGGTGGTAATAGTCCAAACTTTAGCTATATTCTTCTCTTTAGCTAGTTTTTCATTTTCTTCTCTATCCCACCTAGCACGCAGTTCAGCCATTAATCTTATATTCTCATTAATTCTAACTTGAATGGCATTTGCTGTAGTAGTAATTTTATCATCTAAATCCTCAGGTTTAGCAGCCATTTTATTAATTAAAGAAGATTGTGATGCAGACATGTATGAGATTCGGGTTTCAGCATTAGCAAGTTTAGTTTGCAACCCCGAGATCTCCCTATTCAAATTTTCAAGTTGATTCCCTATATTCTTCAACAAGGTAGATTGCTCATTCATAGTTTTAGTAAACAATTTATTTTGCTCATATTGTGATTGCATAAAGCTCTTAGTGGATCTTTCAATTTCTAGCATCTTTTCTTCATTAGATGAAGCATATCTACCATAAGAATTACCATTAACAGGGTATGGCCTAGAATCATTGTGATTGTTATTTTTAATGAAATTCACATCAACATATTCTTTTTGAGCAACTAATGACGCTAACGGAACATTATTAGAATTAATATTAGGCCTACCATTCACAAGCATAGACATAATAGCATCAATCTTATCACTCAAGGAAGAGGTTTCTTCGACAGAGTTTACCTTCTTACCTTGGGGAGCTCTTTCCGTGTGCCATTCAGAGTAGTTGATCATCATATTATCAAGAAGCTTTGTTGCTTCACCAAGAGTAATGGACATAAAGGTACCTCCAGCAGCTGAATCCAATAGGTTCCGCGAAGAAAAATTTAGTCCTGCATAGAAGGTTTGGATGATCATCCAAGTAGTCAGTCCATGAGTTGGGCAATTTTTAACCAGAGATTTCATTCTTTCCCAAGCTTGAGCAACATGTTCAGTATCTAATTGTTTAAAATTCATTATGCTACTCCTCAAAGATATAATTTTAGCAGGGGGATAATATCTACCAATAAAAGCATCCTTGCATTTAGTCCATGAATCAATACTATTCTTAGGCAGGAGATAGCAACCAATCTTTAGCTCTTCCTCTTAATGAGAAAGGGAACAATTTTAGTTTAATAATATCACCATCTACATCTTTATATTTTTGCATTTCACATAGTTCAACAAAATTATTAAGATGGGCAGCATCATCGGAACTAACACCGGAAAATTGCTCTCGCATAACAAGATTGATAAAAGCAGGTTTAATTTCAAAGAATTATGCTGTAGTAGCAGGTGGAGCAATAGGTGTGCATAAGAAATCATTATTATTTGTGGTTGTGAAGTCACACAACTTAGTATTTTCAGCGTTGGCCATTTTAGCAACAGTAAATAAAGCAAACTAGATAAAGTAAATGCAAGTAACTAATTTTTTTGTGTTTTTGATATAGCAAACAAGATAGCAAATAAAGTAAAACTAGCAACTAATTTTTGTATTTTGATATAATGCAGCAAACAAAGTAGTAAATAAAACTAAGCAAGACAAAAACAAAGTAAAGAGATTGAGAAGTGGAGACTCCTTGCGGCGTGTCTTGATCTCCCGGCAACGGCGCCAGAAATTTGCTTGATGCGTGTGGTTGGCACGTCCGTTGGGAACCCCAAGAGGAAGGTGTGATGCGCACAGCGGCAAGTTTCCCTCAGTAAGAAACCAAGGTTTAATCGGACCAGTAGGAGTCAAGAAGCACGTTGAAGGTTGATGGCGGCGGGATGTAGTGCGGCGCAACACCAGGGATTCCGGCGCCAACGTGGAACTGCACAACACAACCAAATTACTTTGCCCCAACGAAGCGGTGAGGTTGTCAATCTCACCGGCTTGCTATAACAAAGGATTAACCGTATTGTGTGGAAGATGATTGGTTGCAGAAAACAGTAGAACAAGTATTGCAGGAGCTTGTATTTCAGTAAAGAGAATTGGACCGGGGTCCACAGTTCACTAGAGGTGTCTCTCCCATAAGACGAACAGCATGTTGGGTGAACAAATTACAGTTGGGCAATTGACAAATAAAGAGAGCATGACCATGCACATACATATCATGATGAGTATAGTGAGATTTAATTGGGCATTACGACAAAGTACATAGACCGTCATCCAACTGCATCTATGCCTAAAAAGTCCACCTTCAGGTTATCATCCGAACCCCCTCCAGTATTAAGTTGCAAAGCAACAGAGACAATTGCATTAAGTATGGTGCGTAATGTAATCAACAACTACATCCTTAGACATAGCATCAATGTTTTATCCCTAGTGGCAACAGCACAACACAACCTTAGAACTTTCATCCTTGTCCCGGTGTCAATGCAGGCATGAACCCACTATCGAGCATAAGTACTCCCTCTTGGAGTTACAAGCATCTACTTGGCCAGAGCATCTACTAGTAACGGAAAGCATGCAAGATCATAAACAACACGTAGATATAACTTTGATAATCAACATAACAAGTATTCTCTATTCATCGGATCCCAACAAACGCAACATATAGAATTACAGATAGATGATCTTGATCATGTTAGGCAGCTCACAAGATCCAACAATGATAGCACAATGGGGAGAAGACAACCATCTAGCTACTGCTATGGACCCATAGTCCAGGGGTAGACTACTCACTCATCACTCCGGAGGCGACCATGGCGGTGTAGAGTCCTCCGGGAGATGAATCCCCTCTCCGGCAGGGTGCCGGAGGCGATCTCCTGGATCCCCCGAGATGGGATCGGCGGTGGCGGCGTCTCAGTAAGGTTTTCCGTATCGTGGCTCTCGGTACTGGGGGTTTCGTCACGGAGGCTTTAAGTAGGCGGAAGGGCAGGTCAAGAGGCGGCACGGGGGGCCCACACCATAGGGCCGCACGGCCAGGGGTGGGGCCGCGCCGCCCTAGGGTTTGGCCACCCCGTGGCCCCTCTTCGTCTCTCCTTCGGACTTCTGGAAGCTTCGTGGAAAAATAGGCCCCTGGGCTTTGATTTCGTCCAATTCCGAGAATATTTCGTTACTAGGATTTCTGAAACCAAAAACAGCAGAAACAAAGAATCGGCACTTCGGCATCTTGTTAATAGGTTAGTTCCAGAAAATGCACGAATATGACATAAAGTGTGCATAAAACATGTAGATAACATCAATAATGTGGCATGGAACATAAGAAATTATCGATACGTCGGAGACGTATCATGCCGTCATCCCTGTGTTGTTGTGCTGTCTGCGGAGGTCGTCGACGTAACGTCGGCGTCCTCCCTGGATTAGCAATGGCCGTGGCCGCGCAGTCACTGCCTCACCATGCCATGACCCTTGCTTTGACGCGCGGGTAAGTCCTTGATCCTCCCCTCTCTCTACTCCGTGTCTGTGCGCCTCCATGCTCCTATACTTCTGCTACCTCTTGTTCCTCGGCTTCCTGATGATCATATGATCACCAGGATCCTGCTGCAGCTATTACCTGCCTCGGATCCTTGCTCAACCTAGCCCTAACCCTTGCTGGTTACTGGCTTTGATTAAGTGTTGCGCTGTGCTGTTTAATTCCTAGCTATGCTGCTCCATTGCTTACTCCTGAGCCATGCTGTACATGTTTGTGATGCTGCTTATGCTTACTGGCATCCTATCATTGCTTGTCTAGGTGTATAACTATGCATGTGCTTGTTGGTGATGCTTATAGTCATGCTGTGCTGTGTCCTTGACACCTGTGCGGCTAGTGATGTGCTCAGTACCCTGTGCATGATCCAATTGATCCCTTGGATCATCATATATGCATGGTTACTGTGTGTGGATTGCTTGGCTATGTTCTAGCCTTGGGCTAGACACTCTAGACTGGATGGTTGCCAATTTATTACCCTGTAATGCTATATGAAAATTTAATTCTCATTTGGTATAACTTGTGCTGCTGTTGGTGCTTCACCAATTGACTGGGTGCATGCTTAAGGATTAATTGGTGTGCTTAATCTTGTATTATTGCTTAGTTAATGGCTTTGGTATCCAGATAGGCATTACTGAAGCATCTGCTTCAGCAATCCTTCTGTGCATGTCATGTTGTTACCAGGTTTTAATTTATGTCAGTTATTCTTGATGAACCATGTCTGGTTATGATTCAATGCTTCAGTTGTTGCTTAAATGAATTCCAAGATCATCTTGGAATATAAATCCTTGACTGAACCTGTATGGTGATGATGTCAAACTGCCTGTGTGGCTTTGCTTGCATGATGAGACGGTTTGTGACCTCAGTAGTTATCTACTGCATCTGGTTGCATCCTATTTGGCTATCTGGTGGGTTTTATGAAAATAAAATAAACTCCATAGTTGGGAATCACCAAGGTGAATGCCTTGCCGATGATTTTGATGAAAAAGGGTTGAATCTGATGGTTTAATACACCATAGGTGCTAGGTAATCTAGTTGGCTACTGTTCTAGGGTTTCAGTGACATGGATAGCTAGCATTTAAGCATATCGAGTGACTAGATCCAATAGATCTTGGTCTGGCCTCTTCTGCCTGGCACCACTTGGTGAATACCAAGTGATGATATATCCAGTGGAGTAATCTGCTCCACAACAAGTGTGTATGAGCATGCTTATGATGGATTGGATCATAAGATCCATCCAGGTATGATGTATACCTTGCTCCAGCTCCAAGTGTGAAATTTTGTGTTGTTGCAGTGCTTCTGGACAATTGCTATGATCACAGCCCTTCTCCTGCTAGCTCCTGGTTGATCTATGTCTTAGGTCACCATGGTGTTTGGGTGCTGGGTTGGTTTTGGTGATGGATTTTCTCTGGATAACTATGGGATATTACCTTGTTGGATGTTCTTGATGTTCTTCCTTGATGAACTGATGGTTCATCCCTATCTGAATGTACTGTTCTATTTATAGCACCTTCAGCTGTTGTCCTAGGTCGATAGCTCAAGCGTGTGAATTGGTGTGCTGTCTTGTGCACCTCTTCTGGCTCCTGTTGGTGCCTGCAGTTTGGTTCCCCCTTGTCCTGGTGGGAACTTGCTTCCAACCATCAAGCTTATCCTCCTAATTCTGTTTATTTTCATTGCCAAGTGTCAATGACACTTGGATCTGGACAGAAACCTTTGTTTGTCTTTGTTTTGCAGATGTTCAAGATCAAACAAGAATTTGAGAATGTCTACTGGAAGATTTGATGAAATTTTAGTCTAGAATCAAATCCATTTTGTAACTTTTATTTCCTCTCTATATTATTCATCAATTCTTGTAATAAGAATATTGTAATGACTTTGTATGTGTGTGTATATCAATAAAGCTCAAGGTTTCTCTATGAGCTTGATTGTATTTGTAATAATTCTATTTCTAAATAGTTTTTGTATTCATAATTCAGTTTAAAATTCAAAGTCATTTGAATTTATGAGTTGTATTTAAATTATGAATTCCTTTTTCCATATTCGCTATTTCTTATTGTTTATTCTTGAGTTATCAATTCAATATTACTTGTCAAATGAAATCAACTCCCAAAATCAACAAGATACAAAAGAGGTCATGTCAAAATTCATAACTCAACTTGCCTAACCCTAATTGCAATTGAGAGAGAACCTCGATCCCTCTTAGGTTTAGTTGCAATAAGGCGTGAAAATTTCCCTCGTTTTGTGATGAAATGCACATCCCATTCCTAAATCTACCCTTCGTTGTTCCTATATTCTGGGTTATTACAGCCACTCCCCCTTAACAGAAACTTCGTCCCGAAGTTAAGATCGGTACCTGAATAGCTCGGGGTAAGACTTCCTGAGCTCCGCTTCCGTCTCCCATGTTGCTTCTCATTCAGGGTGATGTTGCCATTGAATCTTGAAGTATTTGATTGCCCTATTTCTTAACTTCTTCCACTATACCTCCAAGATCTTTTCAGGCTTCTCCACATAGGTTAGGTCTGATTGCAACTCTATTTCTTCATGTGTGACGGGATCATCTGGTGCCTTCAAACACTTTCTGAGTTGTGATACATGAAATACATTGTGAATCAGTCTTAGTTGCTTGGGTAATTCCAATGCAAAAGCTGTTCCTCTATTCTGACTGAGTATTTTGAATGGTCCTATGTATCGAGGACTTAATTTTCCTTTTACTCCGAACCTCTTGAGTCCTTTCATTGGGCTAACCTTCAGATATACCATGTCTCTCACTTTTGGTTCCCAAACTCTTCTCCTTTGGTCCGCATAACTCTTTTGTCGACTCTGAGCTATCTTGAGTCTATCCCAGATCACCTTGATGACTCCTTGCCTCTCCTTGATATAGTCTAGTGTAAACTCCTTGTTCTCTCCTGTTTCAAACCAACAGATTGGAGATCTACACTTTCTCCCGTACAATGCTTCATACGGAGCCATCTGTATGCTACTCTGATAGCTATTGTTGTATGAGAATTCTGCTAATGGTAGATAGTCTTCCCATGAGCCTCCGAAATCTAAAGCACAAGCTCTAAGCATATCTTCTAATATTTGATTGGTTCTTTTGGTTTGTCCTCCGGTTTGCGGGTGATATGTCGTGTTGAAATCTAACTTAGATCCCAAAGCTTCTTGGAGTTGTTTCCAAAATGCTGATGTGAAAATCGAACCTCGATCTGAGACTATCTTCTTTGGTACTCCATGTTTACTAACTATTTCCTTGACATATATATCCACAAGCTTTTCCGAAGTATCCTTCTGGTTTACGGCTATGAAATGAGCACTCTTGGTAAGTCTCTCCACTATTACCCATATCATATCCTTTCTTTTACTAGTCATTGGTAGACCAGTAACAAAATCCATTCCGATTTCATCCCATTTCCACTCTGGTATCTCTAGTGGTTTAAGTAATCCAGCAGGACTCTGATGTTCTGCTTTCACTCGTTGGCATGTATGGCATTATGAAACATATTGAGCTATCTCTCTTTTCATGTTGTTCCACCAGAACATTTCCTTCAAATCCATATACATTTTCGTACTTCCCGGATGTATTGAATAAGGAGTTTCATGTGCTTCCTTTAATATGATTGGCTTCACTTCCGGATCATCCGGTACACACATTCTCTTCTGAAAGTATAGAGAATCAAACTCTCCGAGATTGAATTCTGATGGTTTACCTTCTCCAATCCTTTTGATTACTTCTTGGATAAATTGATCATCCACTTGCTTTCTAATGATCTCATATTTCAAGTCTGAATACATCTCATCCATAATCCTCATGGTTGCTATACTTCCCACTGCATCACCTTGAGTAAACAAAATCTGGGCTTCTTCTAGCTCTTTCCAAAGTTCTTTTGGAATTTCCCATTCCGTAGGTTGATTCTCAGTACTCTTCCTGCTTAAAGCATCTGCTACTACATTAGCTTTGCCTAGTGTATAGTTGATTGTCAGTTCATAGTCCTTAATCAACTCTAACCATCTCTTCTGTCTCATGTTTAATTCCTTTTGGGTGAAGAAATACTTCAAACTCTTATGATCTGTATATAACTCACATTTGGATCCATAGAGAAATTGCCTCCAACTCTTCAAAGCATACACAACTGCCGCCAACTCTAAGTCATGTACTGGGTAATTATGTTCATGTGGCTTTAGTTGTCTTGATCCATAAGCTATAACCTTACGATCCTGCATTAGAACACATCCAAGTCCATTCTTGGAAGCATCACAATACACCGTATAATCCTTTCCGGGTTCAGGAACTGCTAACACCGGTGCTGTGGTTAACTTCTCCTTGAGTGTTTGAAAACTTGCTTCACACTCATCAGTCCACACAAATGGGGTATTTTTCTTGAGTAATTTGGTCATTGGTCCTGCAATCTTCGAAAATCCTTCAATGAACCTCCGATAATAGCCTGCCATACCTAGAAATCCTCGTATTTCCTTAGCATTTTTGGGTGACTTCCAATCCAATACTGACTGAACTTTGCTTGGATTCACCGCTATCCCTTCTTTGGTTATGACATGTCCAAGAAATTCAACACTATCTAACCAAAATTTGCACTTGCTGAACTTTGCATATAACTGATGTTCTCTCAAAATTTGCAAAACTATCTTCAAATGCGTTGCATGTTCTTCTTTATCTTTGGAGTAGATTAGAATATCATCGATGAACACTCTCACGAACTTGTCCAAGTACTTCATGAATATATTGTTCATCAAATTCATGAAAACAGCTGGTGCATTTGTTAGTCCGAATGGTACAACCAAGTATTCATGTTGTCCATACCTTGATACAAACGCTGTTTTTGGTACATCTTCCTTCCTGATCTTGATTTGATGGTATCATGACCTTAAATCTATCTTCGAGAAGACTCCAACTCCTTGAACTTGATCAAAAAGGTCTTGCATCCTAGGTAAAGGGTACTTGTTCTTGATTGTTACATTGTTAAGATTCCTGTAATCTCCACACATTCTCTTACCTCCATCTCTTTTATCCACAAAGATAACTGGTGTACCCCATGGTGAGACACTTTCTTGGATAAATCCCTTCTGTTCCAGTTCATCAATCTGAGCCTTCAGTTCTACTAGCTCCTTTGGTCCCATCTTATATGGTGGTTGAGCTATTGGTGTTGTGCTTGGAATCAGATCTATTGTAAACTCTATCTCTCTATCGGGTGGCATTCCCGGTAGTTCCTTGGGAAATACATCTGGAAACTCATTTACTACAGGGATATCTTCAATCTTAACCTCCTTCAGACTGTTAAGCTCCAATCCTATCTCCAACTGAGTGTATTTGTCTCCTTGGAACACTATCTGACCTCCCATAGAATTGCGAAGTGATACTGTTTTGTCTCCACAGTTGATCACTGCTCCATTCTCCGTCAACCAGTCCATCCCTAGGATGACTGATATATCCTTCATAGGAATGATGAATAGGTCCGCGAAATACACACAGTCACAAATGGTTATGACATGTGCTTCTTTCACGTGGGTTACTAAGATCGTTCCCCCCGCAGATAAAACAGTTATGGGGTTTTCTAACTTGGAACATTTAAGCCCGTATTCTTCCACAAACTCCCGTGCAAGAAATGATGTGGTTGCCCCAGTATCAAATAAGACTTTGCTAGGATGAGTAAGAATGCTGAGCGTACCTAAGACTGCTTGATCCGACTCCCCCGCTTGCTCCAAAGTTGTGCAATTCATCTTTCCATACGACTTGCCCCTCTTGTTGTTGTTGTTGTTGTTGTTGTTGTTGTTGTTGTTGTTGCGGTTGCTGCTGTTGTTGTTGTAGTTGCGGTTGCTGTTGTTGTTGTTGTTGCCACCTCCACCTCGTCCTCCTAAGTTTTGTCCACTCCATGATGCCTTATTAGGACAATCAGGTTTCATGTGTCCTTTCGGCCCACAACCATAGCAGATGATCCTGGGTTTCTGACACTCCTTTTGGATGTTTCCCCTCTGCCCACAGTTGTTACAGATGATCTGGGACTTGGGATTTTGACTTGGGCCTCCACGGTTGTTTTGATTACCGATAGGCCGGTATCGTGGTTTGAAACTCCGATCTGGTGTTGATTTGGTAATTGGGTACTTCCTTGGCTCGATACGAGCCCTCTTCCTTCTATCTTCCTGAACCTGCCGGTAGTCATCCTCGAAAGTGATTGCCGAGTCAATCAGTTCCTGGAATTCTGCGGTCCTTGTCAGCCTCAGTTGCATCTTCATGTAGGGATTCATGCCTTTCATGAACCTCTTCTTTCGCTTCTCATCTGTGTCCACCTCATATGGCGCATACCTAGCCAAACGATTGAAATCCCGAACATACTGCATTATAGGTGCAGTGTTCTGTTGAAGCTCTTCAAACTCCCTCTTCTTCAATTCCACTACACTATCCGGAACATGAGCTTCCCGGAACTTCTTCTTGAACTCTTCCCATGTGAACACCTTTTCTGGAGGGTGTACTGCCACAAGGTTCTCCCACCATGATGCCGCTGGTCCTGACAACAGATAAGTGGCATACCGAACCTTCTCCTCGTCGTTGCATCCAACGGTCCTCAACTTTCTTTCTGTATCCATTAGTCAGTCTTCTGCATCCATTGGTTCTGGAGCTGATGCAAAAGGTAGTGGTCTTGCATTTTGAAATTCTGATAAGGTTACTCCTTTTCCTTCATTACCCCTATCGTTAATGACGTGGGTAAAGAAATCTTGCATGTTCTTGTTTTGACTTTCCTGGTACCTCCTCCTATCTTCTTCCATTGCTCTCATGTATTGTTGGAAATCTAGATGCATCATTGGGTGTGGTGGTGGTGGTGCATTCTCCGCTCTAGCTGCTGCATCTTCTTCCTCTTTCTCTTTTGCTTCCCGCTCTCTCCAAGCCTCTTCGGTTTCGACTAACGCCATAACCCCCTAGTCCTGCAACAAAGAGCGATTACTCATAATTACACCATGCAAATGTTTTCTGAGCTCAACTCCTTGCCCAGAACTAGTCACACAATGAAATCAAGAAGCAAATCCAAAAAAAAAACATTTATTATGTATATACACTATATATCACATAACTTACACACATATATTACATGTGGTACATATATAACCACTTATTTGGCTTCAAGCCCAAGCCAACGGAATTTTTTTTAAAATATGTTCTAGTACAATACCACCTATACTACTTTATTATTCTCCAGAGCTTTACTCCTCATTGTATTCATTCGCCTCCGCGTACATCCCTGGGGTCCATCCGGTACAGCGACTTGTCTCCCGGACACCATCCGGAACAAAGGTCCTTCTAGTAGGTATGTAGTCTGAATCGGATGAAGTGCCGAGACAGAGATCTATCATGCCTAAGTAACTAGACAATGACTCCTATGTATCCCCAGTAGGATACATACCTCCTTCTTCTGCCATCCATGAAGGGTTTTCTATTCACTTGCCCCCTCATCATTTTCTTCTTCTTCTTCTTCTTCTTCTTCTTCTTCTTCTTCTTCTTCTTCTTCTTCTTCTTTACTCCAGAACTCTCACCTTCCTCGTACTGAGACGGTTTTGATAAACCCATCTCCAAGTCTAAAGAAATGGAGTCGGTACCTTTCTCTTCATGCCTGTAGTGTCGGTTAATGTACTGGTTAACCCCGCCACCTTCATCTCCCGTATCACACGGAATAGGTTCCTCCTCATCTCCGAAAGGTTCCCCGAAACACCAACCAGTCGAGTTCTCGATTGGTGACTCCGAGCAGTTTAGGTTCCATGAATTATCTCCCCCATATCCAGAATCATATGATGCTGACACATGTGGATAGTGTGGGACAAAGTTGGGTGTAAGTGGTTCTCTCTTGGGCAACTGGTCACTCAAATCTACAGGGCTGTTTAAGATAAAGAAGGGTGTTGTTGAAAGGATCGTATGCCGCACCTAGAGGGGGGGGGGGGGTGAATAGGTGCTACCCAATTTTTAGTTGTTTTTCAATTTAGGCTTGACACAAAGGTAAATTCTCTAGATATGCAACTAAGTGAATTTACCTATATGACAAGGCAAACAACTAAGCAAGATATAGCTAAGAAATATAAGAGATAGAATAGGATAGAGGTAACCGAGAGATCCTCAAACAAGAGAGGGGGAAATGAGAAACGCTTCGGTGAGGATGTAGATCGGTGTCTTCTCCTTCGAATCTCCAAAGATCAAGAGATTTGGTTGGGGGAGGAAGGAGATCTTGCAAATCTTGTGTTCTTGAGGTGGCCCTAATGGAGGTGAGGCTTGGCAGATTTCTTGTGCAATGATTGAGCAAGGAGCAAGGTAGAAGAAGGGGGGTATAAATACCCCTCTCCAAATCCAGCCGTTGCGCCTCCGGGGGGGGGGGGGCGGATAATCCGGTGTAAGAAAGGGCCGGATAATCCGCCCCCCCGGAAAATCCGGCCTCAGGGACAAAACCGAGTAAATATCCGGCCAAATGTCCGGCCCCTATACTGCGCTGCTTTTCTTCTGGTCCTTAGCCGATTTCGAGGGGGCCGGATATTCTGGAAATATCCGGCCCGGATAATCCGGCCCTTGGACAAATCCGGGCAAATATCCGGGCAAATGTCCGGCCCCTATACTGAGCTGCACTTCCTCAAGTCCTTAGCCGAAAAACTGGGGGCCGGATATTTTGGAAATATCCGGCCCGGATTATCCGGCATGATGATCTTTTTGCTGCTTCTTTTTGGCAGAACTGACCACATCCAACACACATATAAATGTATCTATATAATCCTGTACCACTTAACCAAACATTAGTGTATCGCATACATTGACATCAAACACACAAAACAAAATATGAGAGATGTTCTTTCAGTTGTATATTGAGGTTGTGCCCTCAGATCATGCATCCGAGCTTGAACTTTATCAGGGTCCGTGAACTCAGCTAGCATGTGGTTGATCTCATCCACCATCTTCATGTGTAAAAGGTACATCGTAGTCAGCAAAGACTTACAGCTGTCCATGTGCTGCGCTGCTACTTCTGGATGTTTGTTTGCCATCAGCAGATGATTCAGAGTGGGATCCTCATCTTCCTCAGCATGAGGTATATGAGAATATTCTGAACATAGCAGTTCTACTAACTTGTGTTGCCTTATTTCAAGGATTGCCTTGAATATTGTGATGACCCAGCGTACCACTGCATGGTGTAGTACACAAGTCATTGACATAACACAAGTGAAACACCGTTCCACTCATATTACATCTCTCAGAGTGGTACAACAGAAACATATGCGAGTCCAAGGTATGTCTATAGAAGTACACATGAGCTGTTTACATAAGATCCACACAACCTCCTACTTTACAGTGAGGTAAAACTTCAAATAAAGCTCCAGAAGAACGACTCATAGTCTATCTTATTGCTAACTCAAGTTTAAGAGCTAATTGGCTTGCTATAGAAATCTAGCTACTTAGGTGCTATGATTAGGGAAAAGTTCCCTTCTATTACTAGTCTAGGTTTTCATTATAGTTGGTGCAGAAGTTGACTCCATTGACTTCTTTGATTGGGTTCTTCATATTGTTGCAGTTGACTCCTCTGTCTTCGAGTTCCACGGTAGTTTCTCCTTCGGTACCTTGATCTAAGAAGGGGGTTCAAACGAGATAGAATGAGTACGAGCGTACTCAGCAAGTTCATATTAGGAAATAGGTGTATCATGCACTAGCTACAACCATTGATCAGGAAATCGCAGGTCAATGCATGTTTCGAAATCATTTCTTCAAAAGGTTTATTTTATTCTGAAAACTATGCCCGTCAGTCTTCACAGGTTGACTAGAACTTCATGGAGTTCCTTTCCTGCCGCGTTCGCAGTTCCCTTCCTGGAACAAGGAGTGACAGCCACAATTTGATACACTCTGCAGAGGTGCGTTACTTTTCCCACAAGAGATCTCACCCTTTTTGCCATTCGCAGGGACTTGCCCCCGTTCACACTTCCTTTGGTGTGAGGCCAGGTATAAAGATCCAAGCCCACACCACCTTCTCCGCGACTGCAAACCCACCCTTTTGTCCACCCGCACACCTCCAGTAGACTTCCCCCGATAATACGGCTTTACTCATGGTGTACTTTGGACAATCCTTCATAGATCGTAGAGCCATCATCACTAATGGATGGGGATTTAAAAAGGCTATCCCAACCTACGGCAGTGCCTCCAACACCCCGCCGGCTCTACCAATCCGTTGGCGTGCAGAAGGGAAAAGATACGACTGGCTTCCCCAGAGCCATTATAGATCTCATGGATAACGCGATATGTACGGCGCTAGAATCACTGGACGGCATTGGTACTTAGTCCTAGATGAGTAGTACCCATGCAATGGAACCTCCACCATATCAACACATACCATGGTTCCATTGCCCACCACATAGTCATATTCATAATTGTAAAATAATACTTTGCTTTTCAATGCATGAGTGATAAGTATAGTACTTTGCATATAGTTTGATACAAATAATCAAATGACATGAGCAAGCGATGAACTTGCCTTTCTTGACTGCAAGATTATGCAGGCAAACGCTTCGATACGTGATAACTCCAATTCTGAAATACCATCATCGTCCGGTAAGGACAATGTTTAAAGAACTGGCAAAGATGCTATAATGCATAGTATGAGATGCAATCGTTCCGAGCGTAACCTAACCTCGATGATTTAGGATGTATGAGTTGTAAAGATTTCTTTAGGGTTGGTTGCACTTTTAGAATGGTTCTCAAACAAGGTTCTTATTAGGGTTTGGTTATATTAGCATCATAATCAAGTGATATAAGACATCATAACAATCATACACATAAAGAATAGTGGTGGAACAATATGTAAAGAATAGTTGTCAATTTTAAGTTCTACAGGACATGGTTGATGATTATTTATATTATACTTCAAAAGAATAACTTTTGAAGAACATGTTAATTAAGAACTAGTAAGTATTTCAAATAAGAACTATGGCTTCTATGGTTTGATTAACATTTGTACTTTAAAAGAATAACTTTTGAAGAACAGGTTAAATAAGAATATGAACTACTATACATAGGTGCTATGGCTTTTAGGGTTTACTATAGGATTCCTTTAGTTTCACTAATAGGAACTAGTTGGTTCTTAATTTGGAATGGGTTTCTATATAGCAAGCATTGGTAGGTTTATTGCTATGGTTTCTCATATACATCATATCAAAGGATGGTTATTAAGATGGTTCCATAGGTTTGCTATTAGGTTTACTATGGCTTCACATTTGCTTTCCTAAATAATCTCTAATGGTTTCTAAGCTAAGTGAATTATCATTTCCTAAGTAGGGTTTAGTTGAATAGGAGCATGTGATGTGATTTGCTACACAAGGTTGGTACTAGGGTTCATAATTATGGTTCTACTAAATTATGATGGTTGAGGTTGATCCTAATGGTATGGTATATAGGAGTGATGATCAATGGTACTAATTCAATTAACAAGTTAGGGTTTATACCTAGGTGATACTAGTGAATCATATAGGTTTTAATTAAGAATAGGAACATGAAATGATAATTTCATGTGAATTGGTTCTATGTTGGTGGATCATGACTTGTATTTGTTGGTCACCTAATAAGGTTCTCTATGTAAAGTGAAATTCACATGATCACATGTGATAAGCAACTAGGGTTTTAGAGTTACTACTAAAGTGTAATGATCACATGGTTTAAATCCTTAGGGTTTTAGGTTTGCAACTACTATGGATGAACACATGAAATAATGAGGTCAATGTCTTACTTAAATTAAAACTAGAGTTTCTAAATTATGGTACAACTCCTAGAATGTTGATTAATAATAGAGTTGTAGTTACTAATTACTTTGAATCAAACTTAGAAATGGTTTGACATTTTATTAATTTTCACAAGATTTAATAATTAGAGCAACTTCTATTTAGGTTTCATTAAGAATCAGGGTTTAATAATTGTTATTAGAGTTTAAAATAATTAACTTGTTAACTAAAGATGTTTAAGTAAATAAGTTTTGATTTACCAAAATAATATTGGCTTATAATATTTTCTTGAGTTATTGCTATTTACAGAAGATGGAAAATAGTAATTTGCAATTAGGGTTTATGAATTACCACTAATAATTAAGTTAATGCAAATATGGTAAATAAAATTAATCTTAACATTTTACTTAGTTACTGAATAGTTAAAATTTAATTTTTACACTTAACAATTTATTAAATTCAAATGGTATTTTAAATAAATGAAAAGGCATAATTAAAGAAGTTAAAAATAAATGGATTTTTATTTTGTCACACATTTTTGTTTTATATTTTATTTGAATAGAGTTTATTTTTGTGAGAATTTTGATATATCATTTATCTTTTTCTGAGTTGAAATGAATTTTGTATGATTTTACAAAGTTTCAGCATTTTCTGGAATTTGAAATAAAACGAAAATGCTAAAGATACCGGTTCACTCCTAGCCCTAGAGACAGACAGGTGGGGCCGTTGACTAGGTCACTTGCCACGCGGGCAAAGACCAGTCAACACGACCAGCAGGTCCACCTCCACGTCGACACCACCGGCGGCTTGACGCCGGCGGGTCAGAACGCGGCGGCGACCGATTTCTGGCCTCCCGGGATGCGCGAGTCTACTTTTCTGGATCCCCACGACCTACTGAACATGATGGTAGCGGTGGTTTGCCGAGAAACTCGCCGGAGCTACGTCGGCGACAATGTTTTGTGGCGGTGCTCTCCGGTGAGGTGGCTAAACGGAGCTACAGAGAGATCTAGGAAGCGAAACTTGATTCATTAGATGCGCGAGCTCACCGTGAAGATGATGGTATGGTCGGCGAGGACGTTGGTGGTCGGAGACGAGCTCAATTTCGCCATTACCGGCGAGGTACTGCAAAAGGGAACCTTCAAATTTGCCCTGCTGCGACCTCCCCTTGATGCTGGGCTCCTCCCAGATGCTCTACGTGGCTAGGCGCGTCGACTGAGCCACGCCCTGGACTCCGGGATGGCCTCCAGCGATGGCTTCTTCCTCGACTCCGGCGTACTGGCGCGGATGGAATTGAGAGCTAGAGAGGGACAGAGAGGGAATGGGGTGGTGAGTTGAACAAGAGGAGCAAGGTGATCCTCTTGGTGGTATTTATAGTGCCAGAGGAGGTCAATTTAGGAAGTTCACCGCCGGCGACGGCCGAGATGTGGCGGTGACAATGATACTGTAAACGAGCACGAATCGAGATGTTTTTGGATAGGCTCGACGCGAGAGGAATTGGGCGCGGTTCTGAGAGGTCTGACGACGTCCGGGGCGTCCCTATCTATCACGGTGAGGTGGCCGGGGTGCTCCTGTGTGCTGTCGTCGTTGGAGAAGACGACGATGCTCCTTTTCTTCCTCGACGAATCGGTAAGGTGGGTCGGGTCGTTTTCTTTGGTGTGATGGGCTGGTGCTGGGCCTGGTCGACGTGGTGGTGATGGGCTACACGGCCAGGTAAGCCAGGTGAGCTTTCCCTCTCTTTCTTATTTCAAATTTCTATTTTCTGTTTTTATTTCCTGGTTTCTATTTGGTATTTGAATTCATATTTGAATTCTGTTTTATTTTACAGGTTCTAAAATACTTGAGTATCAAGATAATTTGATAATCATGCCTACTGCATGGTTTTGTTATTTTAAACAAATAGTTTGGTTAGGATTTAATTGAGATCTTGTGAGGCTTAAGTAAAATTGAAATGGTTAGTTACTTATTTTAAATTCCCTTTTTAAATTTAGAAACTAGATCTATTTAAGTGGTTTGAAAATTTATGACCAGTGCTTGGTAAACATGTCATTAAGTTTTGTTATTACTTAACAATATTGATTGTCCCCGTGTATTTTATATCATGGTTAGATTTTAAATTAAATGGTGTTGAGAATGGAATGGTTCATGATTTTATGTGGAGATTTGTTTCTAAGGGTTTAACAAAATGGTTGGATCAACTCTATATTCATTACTCTTGCATAGCACTTCTATCTTGGATGTGTACTTGTGATCTATGATACACAAGTTAGGGAACAATATTTTAGGTGGATTGGATCCTATGTGAAGAGGTTTAGGGTTTTGATAATGCTTCACTAATTGAAGTATAAAATAGGCATGAGGTATGGCAGGGCTTTACTTATGATCCAAAGTGATGCTTGGATTGGAATTCAAATATGGTTTAGGGTTTTAGTAGTGATCACCAATGTGATACACCACTAGGTTTAGGATGTGAGCAATAGTTAGGTTATGTTTAATTGACTAGGATTACTCCTCTACACAGGGCATGAGGATTGGTTTGGGATTAACTACTAGTGATATACTTATTATTTTATGTGATAGATGAGATCTTTTAATAACATGGGTTTTAACTGATCATCTATATCTACAAGGTATAATCATGTATTAGACAATATCCACTTATTCCTCACTAATCACTCTTTATCATTCCTCTCATCACACTCACTTAGATTCTTAGGGTTTCTAAATAATAACAAATTGTGATGATTATGGAATTGGTTTCCTAAGGTATTGCTATTGGAATAAGGTTCTCACCTCCAAGATCAAATGTTGTCTTGAACAACTAGAATTAGTACTACTCTAGTATTATTGTATGGGCCTGGTTATGATTAGTATTATAACTTCTCTCACTTCTCAATGTATTGGAATATCCTAAGGTTCTACTCAGGAGATGATGATATGATTCTCTAAATATATGGTTTGCCTAGGAATTCTACCTTAGTATCTTCTGTAGCTTGTTCTTCAGGAAATCTGATAAACCTGCATCTTGTGGCATGCCTCCACCTCCTAGCTTCTTCATCTTGATCCTAGTTAATTCTCATGGAGTGGCTCTATGTGTTTGTTCCCATGCAACATGGTACTTGATGAGAAAATGGATGAAGGGTGTGGCTCTATTTATAGGCTTGGGTAAGCTCTAGTATCATGACACATAGGTGGTGACTCTTGTGTTGGTTTGATGAGTAAGGTGCTTGGTTGTCATGCCCTCATCCATAGCAATCCTTTGGGCATGAGGTGGCAAAGCTTGGAAAGCAAGTCATGTAGATATTTTGATCCTATGTGGCATAGATCATTATCCTCTCATATGATTTATTTTTGGATAGCCAAGTGGCATTTGTTACTAAATATCTTGTGGATGGTTTAATTATTGTTGATGAGTCACTATATCACATTTGATTGGATATATATTATAATATTGCTCCAAAGGTCAAGGTTGAAGGTTATTTCTCAATTTTGGATAGTTGGGTTTGATTTCACCAAGGCATGATCATATGAGTTTCAAAATACTCATAGTTAGTTTTATTCAAATAGTTTGGACTATAATTCGTAATGTAAATGGATTTAGTTTTATGATATTCCTTGTATTTAATAAGTTATGATTTAAATAAGAATGTGTGGCTTTTATGCACTTTAGACCTTGTGGTTTGCCTTATTTATAAGTGAATTAAATTACACACAAAAGTAGTTGCTAACTTTTAAGTATTAATAAGTTAGAGTTTGATTCTTAGAGAATGTGTTGTTGTAAAACTAATTCCATTTGATCTAATCCATAGATCAAATCATCTCTACCCAAAATAAGGTTTTAGCAAAGATCACAGTGAAGTTTATAGCGCTTGACTTGATGATCTACTTCAATTCCAGCAAGTCAAGTGAAACTTCAGTTACTATGGTAAGTTTTATTTGAAGCGCGAAAATTCCCCGGATTTTCTATGCAATGAATGCAATGCACACTTTGGTGTTCTCTCATTTTATAGCCTCTAAACCTGGGATATTACAAATATGGCCATGTGATAGGTTGTGGTAATGGTTTTGGCATCTCCGTACGACATTATATGACTCATCTCCAGTCGCATAGGTAGTTAGACTGAAACTCTGCACTTGGCTACGATCTCTCCATCATAGTAGATGTACTTGAGAACATGTATTCGAGTTTCGCAATGGAGTTCCTTCAGCATCCCACGCAGGAGATTTGTAAGTTGTCCATCGTAATCACCGAGCCAGCCTCAACCTTCCTCAAAGTCCTCTTGGGAAACGTGTACGCCATTATGGCTGTATACAAAAGCAGAATATTAGTAGTGATAATGCATCATAATAGTTATAATAAAGAATTATCGCACTAAAAGATATGATTTTTCTATTCTCAAGTGAATAAACATCATATTTCTAGAGAATCCTTTACTATTTCTACTTAACTCCTACAGGTTTCTTCCCTACACTAGGTTTTTCCAACCTAAGGTCGCAACATTTGCTCTGATACCAGCTGCGGTGACCCAGCATACCACTGCATGTTGTAGTATACAAGTCGTTGATATGATCTTCATGAAGGGACTTCTTCACAAATATCACATCCCTCAGAGTGGTACAACATAAACATTGCAGGTCATAACACTAGATATAATATTACAATCATGATCTTAACAAGTTGGTATTCTCACAGGTCCAATGAGAACACCCTAAGATAACTTAAGTACTGTTACAAACCAACATAAATATAAAAGAGATCTCAGCAACTTATTTAAGTATGCCACTACGTTGCTCGGCTCTAAGATAACTATAGTAAACTACTACTCCTCGGCTTCTGTGTTGTCTGCTCCATAGACTATCCCATAGTATACTCCTTCAACTCCTCCGGACAGATCGGGTTCCTCGTAAACCAGCTCGTAGTCCCCTTCCGGTGCTCCATCGTTGGCCTCCACTTCCATGTCACAGTCTAGCAAGGGTGTCGAAAGAAAGTTAGTACAGAGGTACTCAGTAAGTTCAAAAGGGAAAAGGTGTATGATGCACTAGCTACGACCATCGATCAGAAAATCTTAGGTCAATGCATGTTTCGAAAACATTTCTTCAAAAGATTGATTTTATTCTGAAAACTATACCCGCCAGTCTTCACTGATTGACCAGAACTTCACGGAGTTTCTTTCCTGCCGCGTTCGTAGTTCCCTTCCCGGAACTGGGAGTGACAAGCCACAATTTGATACACTCTGCAGAGGTGCGTTACTTTTCTAATTTTAAATTCAGAAAATTCCAAAATTTGAATTTGTTTTCTAAATTTCATTTCTTATTTTATTCTTGTTAAGAATAATTTATGATTCATAAATCCTATTTTTCTTGGTTTTTAAGAGGTTCAAACAATTTGTTTGGAATTTTGTAAAATTCAGAGTTATTTTAAAATGGTGAAATTACAAAAATAACCCTGGCCCAACAAAATTAAGTAACTCGGCCCGTTTGGGTCAGCCATTTGGCGAGCCAAACCCCCTTGATGGAAACCGACCCCTTCGGCCCACCCACTTACCTCTCTTGCTCTCTCTCGTGACCTAACCCTAACCCTAACCCGCATGCGATTGCGAGGCGATGGCGTCGCCTCCATGGCCGCCGCCCCGCTCCGGCCATCTCCGGGCACCACTGACGCCGCCATCAGCACCATCTGAACCGCCGCGCGGAGATCTATCGATCTACCCGCACGGTTTCGCCGATCTCTTCCTCCTCTGCCAGATCGCCACCCTACTGGATCTCGCGGAGAATCGCCTCCGACGATTGGCGATCATCGGTGAGCCGTAAACCTCGCCAATGACGCTAGTGCTGCCTTGGGACCGACCTGGCGTGGATGCTACCTTGGTAGCACCTGTGCCGTCGTCCCAGTGTTGTTGTGCTGTCTGCGGAGACCGTCGCTGTAACATCGGTGTCCTCCCTGGATTTGCAATGACCGTGGCCGCGCGGGCACTGCCTCGCCATGCCATGACCCTTGCTTCCAGGCGCGGGTAAGTCCTTGATCCTCCCCTCTCTCTCTACTCCGTGTCTGTGCGCCTCCATGCTCCTATACTTCTTCTACCTCTTGTTCCTCGGCTTTCTGATGATCATATGATCACTAGGATCCTGCTGCAGCTATTACCTGCCTCGAATCCTTGCTCAACCTAGCCCTAACCCTTGCTGGTTACTGGCTTTGATTAAGTGTTGCGTTGTGCTGTTTAATTCCTAGCTATGCTGCTCCATTTCTTACTCCCGAGCCATGCTGTACATGTTTGTGATGCTGCTTATGCTTACTGGCATCCTATCCTTGCTTGTCTAGGTGTATAACTATGCATGTGCTTGTTGGTGATGCTTACAGTCATGTTGTGTTGTGTCCTTGACACCTGTGCGGCTAGTGATGTGCTCAGTACCCTGTGCATGATCCAATTGATCCCTTGGATCATCAGATATGCATGGTTACTGTGTGTGGATTGCTTGGCTATGTTCTAGCCTTGGGCTAGTGTTGCGCGTCAGAAACCCACCGGCGGGTAGCGACAGGCAACACGGTAGAGCCGGGAACAACTTAGGGCTTCGGTTGGCCCTGGTCCCTCCGAGCGACGGCCCGCAAAGCTTTCTGGTCACACGTCCGATGCTGATGCTAGGGCGTGCCACCTGACCTATACCTGGTCAGGAAGGTGATGGAGATGCCTCGCTTAGTTTCCTGCATGGCATACACGTAAACATTAAATACGAGCCTCGATCGGCTCTCAGGTTATCCTGTGAATCGGCTCATGGGAGCCGATCCACCCATGATTCGTACGAGGTGCACGAATATATGGTGGTCCTGCTTGATCAAGGTAAAGCTAATAAGATCTACAACGATTTGGGGTTTTCACCGCATAATCGGAACATCCTACTCAGGATTGGGCCTCGCGGCCACGCACGGTGATCGTAAGCCGATCCTAGACAAGGCCTAAAAACCAACGCGAGGTTGATTCCCGGAACGTCCTGTCTAGGACTTGCGAACGACACCCTACGTGCCGCTGGATCCTCCAGCCCCTTATAAGGCCTAACTATTGCAGATATTAAACTAATCCTTGAAGAATCAAGGAGCAACCGTAACGGATCGAATCTACTAAATCATGATCAAGCGGGGTGCCGCCCCTACACCTAAGATAGGTGTAAGGGCGGCGAGATATGCTAGGGGTTGCACTTTGCAAGCATATGATACGAAGAACTATGCTGACCCTAACACATCTATGATAACTACGTTGCTCGCCATCAAAAAGGCTTCAGTACGAGCAACGCATGAACAACGTGGAGCTTGTGCTGCCTAGATCGCAAGATGCGATCTAGGCAGCTGATACGTCTCCGACGTATCGATAATTTCTTATGTTCCATGCCACATTATTGATGTTATCTACATGTTTTATGCACACTTCATGTCATATTCGTGCATTTTCTGGAACTAACCTATTAACAAGATGCCGAAGTGCCAGTTGCTGTTTTCTGCTGTTTTTGGTTTCAGAAATCCTAGTAAGGAAATATTCTCGGAATTGGACGAAATCAAAGCCCAGGGGCCAATTTTCTCACGAAGCTTCCAGAAGTCCGAAGGAGAGACGAAGAGGGGCCACGGAGGGGCCACACCCTAGGGCGGCGCGGCCCCCCCCTTGGCCGCGCGGCCCTGTGGTGTGGGGCCCCCGTGCCGCCTCTTGACCTGCCCTTTCGCCTATAAAAAGTCTCCGTGACGAAACCCCGCACCGAGAACCACGATACGGAAAACCTTCCAGAGACGCCGCCGCCGCCGATCCCATCTCGGGGGATCCAGAGAGATCGCCTCCGGCACCTGCCGGGAGAGGGGAATCATCTCAGGAGGACTCTACGCCGCCATGGTCGCCTCCGGTGTGATGTGTGAGTAGTCTACCCCTGGACTATGGGTCCATAGCAGTAGCTAGATGGTTGTCTTCTCCCCATTGTGCTATCATTGTCGGATCTTGTGAGCTGCCTAACATGATCAAGATCATCTATACGTAATTCTATATGTTGCGTTTGTTGGGATCCGATGAATAGAGAATACTTGTTATGTTGATTATCAAAGCTATGCTTATGTGTTGTTTATGATCTTGCATGCTCTCCGTTATTAGTAGATGCTCTGGCCAAGTTGATGCTAGTAACTCCAAGAGGGAGTATTTATGCTCGATAGTGGGTTCATGCCTCCGTGAATCTGGAGGAGTGACAAGAACCACTAAGGTTATGGATGTCTTGTTGCCACTAGGGATAAAACATTAGTGCTATGTTCAAGGATGTAGTCACTAGTTACATTACGCGCAATACTTAATGCAATTGTCTGTTGTTAGCAACTTAATACGGAGGGGGTTCGGATGCTAACCCGAAGGTGGACTTTTTAGGCATAGATGCAGTTGGATGACGGTCTATGTACTTTGTCGTAATGCCCAATTAAATCTCACTATACTCATCATGATATGTATGTGCATGGTCATGCTCTCTTTATTTGTCAATTGCCCAACTGTAATTTTTTCACCCAACATGCTGTTCGTCTTATGGGAGAGACACCTCTAGTGAACTGTGGACCCCGGTCCAATTCTCTTTCTTGAAATACAATCTACTGCAATCTTGTTCTACTGTTTTCTGCAAACAATCATCTTCCACACAATACGGTTAATCCTTTGTTACAGCAAGCCGGTGAGATTGACAACCTCACTTTGTTTCGTTGGGGCAAAGTACTTTGGTTGTGTTGTGCGGGTTCCACGTTGGCGCCGGAATCTCTGGTGTTGCGCCGCACTACATCCCGCCGCCATCAACCTTCAACGTGCTTCTTGGCTCCTCCTGGTTCGATAAACCTTGGTTTCTTTCTGAGGGAAAAC
The DNA here is from genome assembly GCF_019359855.2 of Lolium perenne. Taxonomy (NCBI): domain Eukaryota; kingdom Viridiplantae; phylum Streptophyta; class Magnoliopsida; order Poales; family Poaceae; genus Lolium; species Lolium perenne. The sequence continues at coordinate 7,157,874 of NC_067250.2, read as the reverse complement.
TTGCTGCTGTGCGCATCATACCTTCCTCTTGGGGTTGCCCAACGAACGTGTGAAATACACGCCATCAAGCATATTTTCCGGCGCCGTTGTTTGGGGAGATCAAGACACGCTGCAAGGGGAGTCTCCACTTCTCAATCTCTTTACTTTGTTTTTGTCTTGCTTAGTTTTATTTACTACTTTGTTTGCTGCACTAAATCAAAATACAAAAAAATTAGTTGCTAGTTTTACTTTACTTGCTATCTTGTTTGCTATATCAAAAACACAAAAAAAATTAGTTTACTTGCATTTACTTTATCTAGTTTGCTTTATTTACTGTTGCTAAAATGGCCAACGCTGAAAACACTAAGTTGTGTGACTTCACAACCACAAATAATAATGATTTCTTATGCACACCTATTGCTCCACCTGCTACTACAGCAGAATTCTTTGAAATTAAACCTGCTTTCTTGAATCTTGTTATGCGAGAGCAATTTTCTAGTGTTAGTTCTGATGATGCTGCTGCCCATCTTAATAATTTTGTTGAACTATGTGAAATGCAAAAATATAAAGATGTAGATGGTGATATTATTAAACTAAAATTGTTCCCTTTCTCATTAAGAGGAAGAGCTAAAGATTGGTTGCTATCTCTGCCTAAGAATAGTATCGATTCATGGACTAAATGTAAGGATGCTTTTATTGGTAGATATTATCCCCCTGCTAAAATTATATCTTTGAGGAGTAGCATAATGAATTTTAAACAATTAGATACTGAACATGTTGCTCAAGCTTGGGAAAGAATGAAATCTCTGGTTAAAAATTGCCCAACCCATGGACTGAGTACTTGGATGATCATCCAAACCTTCTATGCAGGACTAAATTTTTCTTCACGGAATTTATTGGATTCAGCTGCTGGAGGTACCTTTATGTCCATCACTCTTGGTGAAGCAACAAAGCTTCTTGATAATATGATGATCAACTACTCTGAATGGCACACGGAAAGAGCTCCACAAGGTAAGAAGGTAAATTCTGTCGAAGAAACCTCTTCCTTGAGTGATAAGATCGATGCTATTATGTCTATGCTTGTGAATGATAGGACTAATATTGATCCTAATAATGTTCCATTAGCTTCATTGGTTGCACAAGAAGAACATGTTGATGTAAACTACATTAAAAATAATAATTTCAACAACAATGCTTACCGGAACAATTCTAGTAACAACTATAGGCCATATCCTTATAATAATGGCAACGGCTATGGTAATTCTTATGGGAATTCTTACAACAATAATAGGAGTTCACCCCCTGGACTTGAAGTCATGCTTAAGGAATTTATTAGTACACAAACTGCTTTTAACAAATCTGTTGAAGAAAAGCTTGGGAAAATTGATATACTTGCTTCTAAAGTCGATAGTCTTGCTGCTGATGTTGATCTTTTGAAATCGAAAGTTATGACTAATGAGAATCATCATAATAAAATTACTACTACAGCAAATGCCATTCAAGTTAGAATTAATGAGAATATAAGATTAATGGCTGAACTGCGTGCTAGGTGGGATAGAGAAGAAAATGAAAAACTAGCTAAAGAGAAGAATATAGCTAAAGTTTGGACTATTACCACCACTAGTAATGCTAATGCTACACATGTTGCTGCACCTCCTACTCATACTAATAAAAGAATTGGTGTTAGCAATGTTTCCACTTCGAATGCAAAACTGCTAAAACTGCTGAAACTGCCTGTGATAAAGCTGCTGAAATTTTTTCCAACATTGGGGATGATGATCCCATTGCTTTAGATTATAATGGTTTGAATTTTGATGATTGCCACATCTCTGAAGTTATAAAGTTCTTGCAAAAACTTGCTAAAAGTCCTAATGCTAGTGCTATAAATTTGGCTTTCACGCATCATATTACAAATGCTCTCATAAAAGCTAGAGAAGAGAAACTAGAGCGTGAAGCCTCTATTCCTAAAAAGTTAGAGGATGGTTGGGAGCCCATCATTAAGATGAAGATTAAAGATTTTGATTGTAATGCTTTATGTGATCTTGGTGCAAGTATCTCTGTTATGCCTAAGAAAATTTATAATATGCTTGACTTGCCACCGCTGAAAAATTGTTATTTGGATGTTAATCTTGCTGATCATTCTACAAAGAAACCTTTGGGTAAAGTTGATAATGTTCGCATTACCATTAACAATAACCTGGTTCCCGTTGATTTTGTTGTCTTGGATATTGAATACAATGCATCTTGCCCCATTATATTGGGAAGACCTTTTCTTCGAACTGTTGGTGCTATCATTGATATGAAGGAAGGTAATATAAAATATCAATTTCCTCTCAAGAAAGGTATGGAACACTTCCCTAGAAAGAGAATGAAGGTACCTTTTGATTCTATTATGAGAACAAATTATGATGTTGACACTTCATCTCTTGATAATACTTGATACACACTTTCTCGCGCCTAGCTGAAAGGCGTTAAAGAAAAGCGCTTATGGGAGACAACCCATGTTTTTACCTACAGTACTTTGTTTTTATTTTGTGTCTTGGAAGTTGTTTACTACTGTAGCAACCTCTCCTTATCTTAGTTTTGTGTTTTGTTGTGCCAAGTTAAGCCGTTGATAGAAAAGTAAGTACTAGATTTGGATTACTGCACAGTTCCAGATTTCTTTGCTGTCACGAATCTGGGTCCACCTCCCTGTAGGTAACTCAGAAAATTAAGCCAATTTACGTGCATGATCCTCAGATATGTACGCAACTTTCATTCAATTTGAGCATTTTCATTTGAGCAAGTCTGGTGCCATTTTAAAATTCGTCAATACGAACTGTTCTGTTTTGACAGATTCTGCCTTTTATTTCGCATTGCCTCTTTCGCTATGTTGGATGAATTTCTTTGATCCATTAATGTCCAGTAGCATTATGCAATGTCCAGAAGTGTTAAGAATGATTGTGTCACCTCTGAATATGTCAATTTATAATGTGCACTAACCCTCTAATGAGTTGTTTCGAGTTTGGTGTGGAGGAAGTTTTCAAGGATCAAGAGAGGAGTATGATGCAACATGATCAAGGAGAGTGAAAGCTCTAAGCTTGGGGATGCACCCGGTGGTTCACCCCTGCATATATCAAGAAGACTCAAGCGTCTAAGCTTGGGGATGCCCAAGGCATCCCCTTCTTCATCGACAACATTATCAGGTTCCTCCCCTGAAACTATATTTTTATTCCATCACATCTTATGTGCTTTTTCTTGGAGCGTCGGTTTGTTTTTGTTTTTTGTTTTGTTTGAATAAAATGGATCCTAGCATTCACTTTATGGGAGAGATACACGCTCCGCTGTAGCATATGGACAAGTATGTCCTTGGTTTCTACTCATAGTATTCATGGCGAAGTTTCTCCTTCGTTAAATTGTTATATGGTTGGAATTGGAAAATGATACATGTAGTAATTGCTATAAATGTCTTGGGTAATGTGATACTTGGCAATTGTTGTGCTCATGATTAAGCTCTTGCATCATATGCTTTGCACCCATTAATGAAGAAATACATAGAGCATGCTAAAATTTGGTTTGCATATTTGGTTTCTCTAAGGTCTAGATAATTTCTAGTATTAAGTTTGAACAACAAGGAAGACGGTGTAGAGTCTTATAATGTTTTCAATATGTCTTTTATGTGAGTTTTGCTGCACTGGTTCATCCTTGTGTTTGTTTCAAATAAGCCTTGCTAGCCTAAACCTTGTATCGAGAGGGAATACTTCTCATGCATCCAAAATACTTGAGCCAACCACTATGCCATTTGTGTCCACCATACCTACCTACTACATGGTATTTTCCGCCATTCCAAAGTAAATTGCTTGAGTGCTACCTTTAAAATTCCATCATTCACCTTTGCAATATATAGCTCATGGGACAAATAGCTTTAAACTATTGTGGTATTGAATATGTAATTATGCACTTTATCTCTTATTAAGTTGCTTGTTGTGCGATAACCATGTTTACTGGGGACGCCATCAACTACTCTTTGTTGAATTTCATGTGAGTTGCTATGCATGTTCGTCTAGTATGAAGTAAGAGAGATCTACCACCATAGGGTTAAGCATGCATATGTTAGAGAAGAACATTGGGCCGCTAACTAAAGCCATGTTCCATGGTGGAAGTTTCAGTTTTGGACAACAATCCTCAAATCTCAAATGAGAAAATTATTAATTGTTGTTATATGCTTATGCATAAAAGAGGAGTCCATTATCTGTTGTCTATGTTGTCCCGGTATGGATGTCTAAGTTGAAGAATAATCAATAGCGAGAAATCCAATGCGAGCTTTCTCCTTAGACCTTTGTACAGGTGGCATAGAGGTACCCCTTTGTGACACTTGGTAAAAACAATGCATTGTGATGATCCGGTAGTCCAAGCTAATTAGGACAAGGTGCGGGCACTATTAGTATACTATGCATGAGGCTTGCAACTTGTAAGATATAATTTACATGATACATATGCTTTATTACTACCGTTGACAAAATTGTTTCATGTTTTCAAAATCAAAGCTCTAGCACAAATATAGCAATCGATGCTTTTCCTCTATGGAGGACCATTCTTTTACTTTCAATGTTGAGTCAGTTCACCTATTTCTCTCCACCTCAAGAAGCAAACACTTGTGTGAACTATGCATTGATTCCTACATACTTGCTTATTGCACTTATTATATTACTCTATGTTGACAATATCCATGAGATATACATGTTACAAGTTGAAAGCAACCGCTGAAACTTAATCTTCTTTCGTGTTGCTTCAATACCTTTACTTTGAATTATTGCTTTATGAGTTAACTCTTATGCAAGACTTATTGATGCTTGTCTTGAAGTGCTATTCATGAAAAGTCTTTGCTTTATGATTCACTTGTTTACTCATGTCATATACATTGTTTTGATCGCTGCATTCACTACATATGCTTTACAAATAGTATGATCAAGATTATGATGGCATGTCACTCCAGAAATTATCTGTGTTATCGTTTTACCTGCTCGGGACGAGCAGAACTAAGCTTGGGGATGCTGATACGTCTCCGACGTATCGATAATTTCTTATGTTCCATGCCACATTATTGATGTTATCTACATGTTTTATGCACACTTCATGTCATATTCGTGCATTTTCTGGAACTAACCTATTAACAAGATGCCGAAGTGCCGATTCTTTGTTTTCACTGTTTTTGGTTTCAGAAATCCTAGTAAGGAAATATTCTCGGAATTGGACGAAATCAAAGCCCAGGGGCCTATTTTCTCACGAAGCTTCCAGAAGTCCGAAGGAGAGACGAAGAGGGGCCACGGAGCGGCCACACCCTAGGGCGGCGCGGCCCCCCCCCTTGGCCGCGCGGCCCTATGGTGTGGGGCCCCCGTGCCGCCTCTTGACCTGCCCTTTCGCCTATAAAAAGTCTCCGTGACGAAAACCCCAGTACCGAGAACCACGATACGGAAAACCTTCCAGAGACGCCGCCGCCGCCGATCCCATCTCGGGGATCCAGAGATCGCCTCCGCACCTGCCGGAGAGGGGAATCATCTCCCCGGAGGACTCTACGCCGCCATGGTCGCCTCCGGTGTGATGTGTGAGTAGTCTACCCCTGGACTATGGGTCCATAGCAGTAGCTAGATGGTTGTCTTCTCCCCATTGTGCTATCATTGTCGGATCTTGTGAGCTACCTAACATGATCAAGATCATCTATCTGTAATTCTATATGTTGCGTTTGTTGGGATCCGATGAATAGAGAATACTTGTTATGTTGATTATCAAAGCTATGCTTATGTGTTGTTTATGATCTTGCATGCTCTCCGTTATTAGTAGATGCTCTGGCCAAGTTGATGCTAGTAACTCCAAGAGGGAGTATTTATGCTCGATAGTGGGTTCATGCCTACGTGAATGCGGAGGAGTGACAAGAACCACTAAGGTTATGGATGTCTTGTTGCCACTAGGGATAAAACATTAGTGCTATGTTCAAGGATGTAGTCACTAGTTACATTACGCGCAATACTTAATGCAATTGTCTCGTTGTTAGCAACTTAATACCGGAGGGGGTTCGGATGATAACCTTGAAGGTGGACTTTTTAGGCATAGATGCAGTTGGATGACGGTCTATGTACTTTGTCGTAATGCCCAATTAAATCTCACTATACTCATCATGATATGTATGTGCATGGTCATGCTCTCTTTATTTGTCAATTGCCCAACTGTAATTTGTTCACCCAACATGCTGTTCGTCTTATGGGAGAGACACCTCTAGTGAACTGTGGACCCCGGTCCAATTCTCTTTACTGAAATACAATCCCATCGCAATACTGTTCTATCGTTTTCGCAAACAATCATCTTCCACACAATACGGTTAATCCTTTGTTACAGCAAGCCGGTGAGATTGACAACCTCACTGTTTCGTTGGGGCAAAGTACTTTGGTTGTGTTGTGGTGTTCCACGTTGGCGCCGGAATCTCTGGTGTTGCGCCGCACTACATCCCGCCGCCATCAACCTTCAACGTGCTTCTTGGCTCCTCCTGGTTCGATAAACCTTGGTTTCTTTCTGAGGGAAAACTTGCTGCTGTGCGCATCATACCTTCCTCTTGGGGTTGCCCAACGAACGTGTGAAATACACGCCATCAGCAGCATGTCGCTTACCGGTAGAAACCCTCGAGACGAAGGAGTTGGCGATGCGCCGAGATTGATTTGTGTTGGTTGAACGTTGGTTGTTGTTTATTCCATAAACCCTAGATACATATTTATAGTCCGTAGACTCTCTAATCGTGGGAATAGTCCCAACCGGGCACGGGCCCAACTCTAACTAAAACCGACACGTATCCTACTATGTTACAGATACAAGGGCCAACTAGCCCAAACTTGCTATTCAAGGCCGATTCACGTATATTCTTCAAAATATAATCTTCAAGTCCATCTTGATCGCGGCCCACCTCTGACTCGGTCAAATTCTGGTGATAACACATGCCCCCCTGGTTTTGGAAATGACATTTCCAAAATCATTACGCTTTCCTCTCGTCGGGTCATGTCGTGGCAGAGCAGAACCGTCGCAGCAGTTTTCATCATGACGCCTTGCCTTCTCAACTTCTCCGCACGATTCGACAGTTTTGGCACCACCACCTCGGAAATCACCACAGCATTAAACCTCCTCGTCTCCTTTACTTTTAACCGTGCCGAGCGGTTTGCTTCTTCATCCTCCTGCTCCGCATTAGCACTCCAAAGGTCCTTCCGTGCACCATGTCTTCCTCTTCCTCCACCTCATCGGAATTCTCCCTTGGGTCCTCCTCCTCCCGCGAGACGCCGCCGGACATTCGCGCACCAGAAGAATGGGACCTGGAAGACCACGCCTCCTCCATTTGGTCCGAGGACGACAAGTCCTTGACCAGTGGGGAGAGCGACCTCCGCTTCCTCGCCGACGGGGAATCGGAGGAGGAGAGCGATGACGATCGCTTCTCCTGGGATGACTTTACCGCCTCTGAGGAGGTGGGGGAGGAGGAGGAGGAGGACGACGACGACAGTCCCTCCGACGAGCCGCCGGCCAAGCGCCACTGCCCCTGGCCAGGGAATCTCAGTGGCAGCGATGACGATGATGATGACGAGGAGGACGAGGACAACGAAGGTCCTGCCGGCGGTCGCTACAGCAGCGACGATGAGCCCGCCGGGAGCAGCGCCGACAGCGGCGATGATGGCGACGACGAGGGCAGTGACTGCCCGTAGATAGGACCTCTAGTATAGGGCCAGTAGCAGTAGATGGGGCAATGTATCCCCTAGTACTTCCTTTTGGGAGCAATCAGCTCTTTATGTAAGAAATCTATCAATGAAGAACTTTTCCCCAATTTGATCTTGCCGATTCCCTTTGAGTTTAATTTAGCCGATTTCCTCTTCTACTGTCCTTGCCGATTTGTCCCCTTTGCCAATGCGTAATGAGCCGATGACAACTCATCGGTCTCTCATGACCCATCCTTCACCCCTTTGATGTCGGAGCGATCGTGAATTTGCTCAATGCCCGAAAGCCGAAGTTAACATATCAACCCTTCACGACCTATCTTTTCACCTCTTCCAACCAATGACTTTGAGCTCTAGCGGATAACTAGGCGAATCAACGTCCTTACGAAACACTGCTGAAACGACTTGATGCTGAAGTTGATACCTCTGGGTCTTCAGATATTCAGTGATACTCTTCAAACCTGCCCAAACCCCCTTTTTTTTTAAAAGGGTTATGATAGAGGGCTATCTGATGAAACCCCAATCGGCTTCTTAAGAACTGAATATCTACGCAGCCAGTTGCCCCCCGAGCCTCTACCAAGGCGAGTATAGCAGTGGGCTAATCAGACGTGTCGTCATCGGTTTCTAGGCCATGACGCAGAGCCAGCCGATTTCAACAAAATCGGCTCTTTAGAGCAGAGAACCTTCAGAATGAGCTGCCCCCCGAGCTTCTTCTTTGCCTTTACAAATCAGATCGGCTCCTTTCTTTTGGTAGATCTGAGGCAGCCCATCCTTAGCCTGATCCGCACACCCATGTTGCTCTTGGCATACCCATCCTTAGCCATTAAACCACTCCATTGAGGAGTTCTTCCATTAGAATCTCTCTTCGTGGTCCTCTTCTTGCCCTATTGACCCTCCGATTGGCCATGTGTTGGCTGTGCTTAAAAAGTTTGAAAATTTTTTACGGCCGATTTATGTATCGGCCCCCACATTTCAACACCCATCATCAAAGGATATCTTAGGCTGCTGGGCGTTTGAAAGATATTCCTCCCTCATATCCTCGTGTTTTATCCACCCAGATGCCCCCCGAGCCGATTCTGTCAAGAGGAATTGATGGTATCGGCTCTTTAGGTATTCCCTGTTGGATCAAATGTTGAACCCAAGCAGAACGGAGGGTGAAGATAATTTTGGCCGATTGCTGGAATCGGCCTCCATGTTGCTTGCTCGATGAAGGTTTTTTAACGTTCCTTCATAAACTTTTGGGGCCGATCCCAAGGATCAGCCTTGCCATGTTCGTCCATCGACGTTTGCTTTGTTACACGGTCAGGCCGGTGGATAAAACCAGCCTAACCCCGCTCTTTGTTACGTCGATGCGCTCGCAGTCGTCCAAATTGATGCCTGAGAGTGGTTCTTGGCCTGATGTCTCCCAAACGTCCATGCCAGCTGTGGAAATCTCGACTGAATCATCTGCGTGGACGACTTCTACTTCATCTCCATCCCACTGTATTAGGCACTGGTGCATCGTGGACGGAATGCAACAGTTGGCGTGGATCCAATCTCTTCCTAGTAGGACAGCATAAGTGCTCGTGCTATCGACAATGAAGAACGTTGTAGGGATAGTTTTCCTTCCTACGGTCAGATCCACGTTTAGGACACCTTGCGCGTCAGACGCTTGGCCGTTGAAATCACTTAACGTCACGTTGGTCTTGATCAGATCTGAGCTGGAGCGTCCTAACCGACGTAGCATAGAGTATGGCATGATGTTGACTGCCGCTCCGGTGTCCACCAGCATCTTACTCACAGGCCTCCCATCGATATAACCTCGCAAGTACAAAGCCTTCAGATGTCTGTAGCTCCTCTCTCACGGTTTCTCAAAGATAACCGGTCGTGGGCCGCAGTCCAGTTGTGCCACAGGTACCTCGTCTAATCCTGGAGCACTGAACTCCGAAGGGAGGATGAACACCATGTTTGTGCCAGCCGATGCTTCACCGTCGGCTTTCCTTTGCTTGGGACGCCACTCCATTCTTTGTGGACGACCCTCTTCATCCAGGGTTCGCTGAACTTTTGCAGCTAGATCAGGTCGCGCCTTCCTTAGCGTATGCAAGTATAACCTTTCGGCTTCCTCCAAGCCGCGCAATCGTTGAACCCTACGCTTCTGGGAACGGCTGAGTCCGTCAGGGCACCACCTTGGACGGTGGTACCTGTCCTCTTCTTCTTCCTCGTCTTCTGAATCCTCAAGATCTGTCCAACGAGGTGACTCAGCGCGGTTGCTTTGTGGCGGGAGAGGCCCTAGGCGTCTGAACACAGATACGTTGGCTGCCTCCTCCTTCTTCTGGTTGCATTCTGGGCAGTTGCCGATTGTGGGCAATCGGCTCATTCCTGAATCCCAGCAGTGTCTGAAAAAGGGGCAGTCCCAGTGCCTGTCGTTGTCGTCTTGCTCCCTTGATTTCCCTACGGCACGGCGCTCGTGCTCCTCCTCATCGCGATCATGCCGACGATATCTTCTGGCTTCTCTAGCCAGACGAGCTTCTTCATTATCATAGCTGGACCGTCGGCGTTGGTCATACTGACTTACATATTTGTTGAGGAGGTGATCAGAGAGGGGTCGTTGATATCTTATATTCTTCACTTCTCCCTCTGTAACGTAGCGCTTGCCATCATGACGGGGCCGATCGCGTGGAGCGGCCTCCTCTGCGTCCTTGCTATGAGAGCTGCTGCCCTCATCTCCATCTTTGCCAGAGTGGTTCCCAGGTCCTACCATGTTGATGCTGAATGAGGGTCCTGGCTGGCAATCTTCAGGGTAAGTGCATCCCACCATGTTGATGGCGAGGAAGGGGTGAGTGTCGACCTTCATGGCGTACTGGTTAAAAATCAGCCGTCCTTGTTCTATCGCCATTTGGATCTGCTGACGCCACACCCTGCAGTCGTTGGTGGCATGGGAGAGCGAATTATGCCATTTGCAGTATGGCTTTCCATTCAGCTCCTGTACCGTGGGGAATTTGAGACCTTCAGGTATCTTCAACTGCTTCTCCTTGAGTAACAGGTCGAAGATTTGTTCAGTCTTGGTCACGTCGAAATCAAACCCCCGGGGCGGGCCTGGTGGCTTTACCCATTTGCAGGACACGGGGGTTGCCCCCCGAGTCCATTCAGCCACTGCTACCTCTTGATCTCCCGCAGAAACTGCGTCTTCCTCTGCATCAACCAGGACTACTGCACGCTTGAACTTGTCTTGGTACAGGTCCGGGTGGCGCTGTTCATATGCTGACAGTTTCTGAACCATGTGCGCCAGCGAAGGATATTCTGCTTGGGAGGCCATGTCCTTGATTTGTGAGGCAAGGCCCGCTGCTGCCAACTCGACCGCTTCCTTTTCAGTCACACGAACCGAATAACATCGGTTCCTCAGATTTCTGAAGCGCTGGATGTACTCTGCCACGGTTTCTCCACGCTTCTGACGTACTTGTGCTAGATCGGCTAGGCCAGACTCGGCAGCGTCTGAGTGATACTGCATGTGGAACTGTTCTTCCAACTGCTTCCAAGTCTGGATCGAGTTCGGTGGCAACGAGGTGTACCACCCGAAAGCCGATCCCGTGAGGGACTGTGAGAAGTACCTCACGCGTAGTGGATCCGACACTGAAGCCGTTCCAAGCTGTGCCAAGTACCGGCTTACATGCTCGATGGAGCTAGAGCCATCCGTTCCACTGAATTTGGAGAAATCAGGGAGCCGATACTTAGGTGGTAGTGGGACCAATTCGTAGTCGTCGGGGTACGGCTTGGAATAGCCGATCGTCCTTCTTTTCGGCACCATGCCGAACTGGTCCCTCAGGATCGTGCTGATCTGATCCACGGTGCTGGCTGTAGGAGTCGAGCTCTGAAGATTTGCCGGGGTGGCGTACTTAGCCAGCCACGCTTGTTTTTCCAACTCTGAGCCAACTGCAGGAGCTGCGCTCTGGAGGTTCGTCGGGGTGGCGTATTTTGCTAGCCACGTCTGCTTTTCAAACTCTGTTGCTGACGTTCCTCCTGTCTTCCCGGAGGCCCCTGATGTCGCGGCCTGGTTTGTGAGAGCCCAGTTACCGCAATCTGGCACATACGTGCACATGTACCCGTGAGGGATCTCCTTGGGTGCCTCCTGCAAGAACTGGCAGTCGCTAGGGCCACCGCCGATCTTGTACACGACGAATGCCGGTGAAGCCGGCACCTCTGGTGCTGCCAACGCGAATGGCAGCGGTGGACGGGACTGGAGTGGCAACTCCCCTTGATGTGTCCCGAGGGCTGGTCCTGACGGCGAGTATTGGTGCCTCATGATCTCCTGGATCACGCGAAGAGCGACACGCTCCAACATGTTTACCAGGTTTTCAGAGTGGCGGTGTAGCGAGTGCCCCACCAAGTAGTTGATCTCCTGCCGCAGGGACCTGGTGCGTTCCTCCGACGGGGCAGAGAGGTCTATCCCATCTAGTGCACCGTTAGGCGAGAACCCCTTCCATCTGATGCCATGTGAACGGGTCCTGTGGAAAGAGCCGATGAGGTCGGCTTCGAGGAGTGTTTTGATCTCGTCATGCTTCTTCTTGAGCTCCTCGGTTAAGTCATCGTACGTGACTGGCGTGCCGTCCGCCATCTCAGATGTAGATGGCGATGTAGTTGATGTAGAAACTTGTCCCACCGGGCGTGCCAGAATGTGTTGCGCGTCAGAAACCCACCGGCGGGTAGCGACAGGCAACACGGTAGAGCCGGGAACAACTTAGGGCTTCGGTTGGCCCTGGTCCCTCCGAGCGACGGCCCGCAAAGCTTTCTGGTCACACGTCTGATGCTGATGCTAGGGCGTGCCACCTGACCTATACCTGGTCAGGAAGGTGATGGAGATGCCTCGCTTAGTTTCCTGCATGGCATACACGTAAACATTAAATACGAGCCTCGATCGGCTCTCAGGTTATCCTGTGAATCGGCTCATGGGAGCCGATCCACCCATGATTCGTACGAGGTGCACGAATATATGGTGGTCCTGCTTGATCAAGGTAAAGCTAATAAGATCTACAACGATTTGGGGTTTTCACCGCATAATCGGAACATCCTACTCAGGATTGGGCCTCGCGGCCACGCACGGTGATCGTAAGCCGATCCTAGACAAGGCCTAAAAACCAACGCGAGGTTGATTCCCGGAACGTCCTGTCTAGGACTTGCGAACGACACCCTACGTGCCGCTGGATCCTCCAGCCCCTTATAAGGCCTAACTATTGCAGATATTAAACTAATCCTTGAAGAATCAAGGAGCAACCGTAACGGATCGAATCTACTAAATCATGATCAAGCGGGGTGCCGCCCCTACACCTAAGATAGGTGTAAGGGCGGCGAGATATGCTAGGGGTTGCACTACGCAAGCATATGATACGAAGAACTATGCTGACCCTAACACATCTATGATAACTACGTTGCTCGCCATCAAAAAGGCTTCAGTACGAGCAACGCATGAACAACGTGGAGCTTGTGCTGCCTAGATCGCAAGATGCGATCTAGGCAGCATGTCGCTTACCGGTAGAAACCCTCGAGACGAAGGAGTTGGCGATGCGCCGAGATTGATTTGTGTTGGTTGAACGTTGGTTGTTGTTTATTCCATAAACCCTAGATACATATTTATAGTCCGTAGACTCTCTAATCGTGGGAATAGTCCCAACCGGGCACGGGCCCAACTCTAACTAAAACCGACACGTATCCTACTATGTTACAGATACAAGGGCCAACTAGCCCAAACTTGCTATTCAAGGCCGATTCACGTATATTCTTCAAAATATAATCTTCAAGTCCATCTTGATCGCGGCCCACCTCTGACTCGGTCAAATTCTGGTGATAACAGCTAGACACTCCAGACTGGCTGGTTGCCAATTTATTACCCTGTAATGCTATCTAAAAATTTAATTCTCATTTGGTATAACTTGTGCTGCTGTTGGTGCTTCACCAATTGACTGGGTGAATGCTTAAGGATTAATTGGTGTGCTTAATCTTGTATTATTGCTTGGTTAATGGCTTTGGTATCCAGATAGGCATTACTGAAGCATCTGCTTCAGCAATCCTTCTGTGCATGTCATGCTATTACGAGGTTTTAATTTATGTCAGTTATTCTTGATGAACCATGTCTGGTTATGATTCAATGCTTCAGCTATTGCTTAAATGAATTCCAAGATCATCTTGGAATATAAATCCTTGACTGAACCTGTGTGGTGATGGTGTCAAACTGCATGTGTGTCTTTGCTTGCATGATGAGATGGTTTGTGATCTCAGTAGCTATCTACTGCATCTGGTTGCATCCTATTTGGCTATCTGGTGGGTTTTATGAAAATAAAATAAACTCCACAGTTGGGAATCACCAAGGTGAATGCCCTGTGGATGATTTTGATGAAAAAGGGTTGAATCCGATGGTTTAATACACCATAGGTGCTAGGTAATCTAGTTGGCTACTGTTCTAGGGTTTCAGTGACATGGATAGCTAGCATTTAAGCATATCCAGTGACTAGATCCAATAGATCTTGGTCTGGCCTCTTCTGCCTGGCACCACTTGGTGAATACCAAGTGATGATATACCCAGTGGAGTAATCTGCTCCACAACAAGTGTGTATGAGCATGCTTATGATGGATTGGATCATAAGATCCATCAATGTATGATTTATACCTTGCTCCAGCTCCAAGTGTGAAGTTTTATGTTGTTGCAGTGCTTCTCGACAGTTGCTATGATCACAGCCCTTCTCCTCCTAGCTCCTGGTTGATCTATGTCTTAGGTCACCATGGTGTTTGGGTGTTGGGTTGGTTTTGGTGATGGATTTTCTCTGGATAACTATGGGATATTACCTTGCTGGATGTTCTTGCTGTTCTTCCTTGATGAACTGATGGTTCATCCCTATCTGAATGTACTGTGCTATTTATAGCACCTTCAGCTACTGTCCTAGGTCGACAGCTCAAGGGTGTGAATTGGTGTGCTGTCTTGTGCACCTCTTCTGGCTCCTGTTGGTGCCTGCAGTTTGGTTCCCTCTTGTCCTGGTTGGAACTTGCTCCCAACCCTGAAGCTTATCCTCCTAATTCTGTTTATTTTCATTGCCAAGTGTCAATGACACTTGGATCTGGACATAGACCTTTGTTTGTCTTTGTTTTGCAGATGTTCAAGATCAAACTAGAATTTGAGAATGTCTACTGGAAGATTTGATGAAATTTTAGTCTAGGATCAAATCCATTTTGTAACTTTTATTTTCTGTCTATATTGTTCATCAATTCTTGTAATAAGAATATTGTAATGACTTTGTATGTGTGTGTATATCAATAAATCTCAAGGTTTCTCTATGATCTTGATTGTATTTGTAATAATTCTATTTCTAAATAGTTGTTGTATTCATAATTCAATTTAAAATTCGAAGTCATTTGAATTTATGAGTTGTATTTAAATTATGAATTCCTTTTTCCATATTCACTATTGCTTATTGTTTATTCTTGAGTTATCAATTCAATATTACTTGTCAAATGAAATCAACTCCCAAAATCAACAAGATACAAAATAGGTCATGTCAGAATTCATAACTCAACTTGCCTAACCCTAATTGCAATTGAGAGAGAACCTCGATCCCTCTTAGGTTTAGTTGCAATAAGGCGCGGAAATTTCCATCGTTTTGTGATGAAATGCACATCCCATTCCTAAATCTACCCTTCGTTGTTCCTATATTCTGGGTTATTACAACCTCTCCCCCTTAACAGAAACTTCGTCCCGAAGTTAAGATCGGTACCTGAATAGCTCGGGGTAAGACTTCCTAAGCTCCGCTTTCGTCTCCCATGTTGCTTCTCGTTCAGGGTGATGTTGCCATTGAATCTTGCAGTATTTGAGTGCCTTATTTCTTAACTTCTTCCACTGTACCTCCAAGATCTTTTCAGGCTTCTCCACATAGGTTAGGTCTGATTGCAACTCTATTTCTTCATGTGTGACGGGATCATCTGGTGCCTTCAAACACTTTCTGAGTTGTGATATATGAAATACATTGTGAATCAGTCTTAGTTGGTTGGGTAATTCCAATTCAAAAGTTGTTCCTCTATTCCCGCCCAGCCTGCGGCCTCCCTTCCCGCCTTGGGCCTCCGTCCAGCGACCGGCCCATCCAGCTCGCATCCGCCCCGCACCTTGGGTCGCCGCCCGCTTGCCGCGCGAGACGCCGCTCGCTGCTCGATCCCCACGTCGCTCGTTCCGGGGAGCCCCTATGCTACGCTTTAAGCGGTGCCACAGACCAAAATCGCTAAAGGGAACCTAAGATGGGCCGTGCCCATTTACGGCCGAGGTCACGTGACTACGCGAGCTACCATACTTTGATCAGTCGCTAGACTCTAACATTGTCCGTTTTCTTGTTGTTTTTTATTTTTGAAAATATTCAAATTTTGAAATGATGAAATCTGAAAAATTGTGAGTTGCTTCGCTGAACAAATTTTGAAAATTTTGAATCTAAAAATGTTCGAATTTCAAATGTTCAAATCTAAATAATGTTTAAATCTGAAAAATGTTCAAATTTTAAAACTGTTCAAATCTAAAAAAAATTGGACATTAAAAATGTTGAATCTGAAAAATATTCGAATTTTAAAAATGTTCAAAGCTAAAAATTGTTCTCAACTAAAAAATGTTCAAATTCAAAAAATGTTCAAAATATGAAAAAGTTCAAAAATTAAAAAATGTTCGGGTTCAAGAAGTTACAAAATACAAATTTTATTTTTGAAAAAAACTGACAGAAAATCCGGAAAACCTGCGAAACAGGAAGAAAAACAAAAGAAACCTAGAGAAAACTGCCTAAACACAAGAAAAATCGGAAGAAACGTACAGTCCTCGCTAAATGGGTCGGCCCAGAGAGAACCGCCATATGCGGTGCGCCCGATCCCTCCCGCTGTAGGCGGAGAATAGGGATTGCCCTTGTTCCGGGAGCTCCTATCGATCACTTCAAATCGCGTCCGCTTAGGGAATCAGCTGTCCCGAATGACGATGGGCTTGGCCCATGTTACATTCGTACAGGTAGTGCGGGCTCTTACGCATGGAACGTACTTTCTGTCTAGTTTGTTTTCAGAGTACTGTTGTTTCGCTGGCATGTTGAAAAAGTGTACAAATTTTAAAAAAAAAGTTTGGATGAAAAAATGTTTATATCTCAAAAAAGTTGAAATTGTAAAAATGTTCAAATATGAAAAAATTCCAAATTTTAAAAATGTTCAGATTAATGTTCAAATCTCAAAAAATATGAAATCTGAAAAAAAGTTCAAACTAAAAAATTATTCATATTTAAAATTGTTCAAAATAAAAAATGTTCAAATCTAAAAACTGTTCAAATAGGAAAAATAGTTAAAATCTGAAAAATCAAACTTGGAGAAAGTTCAAATTCAACAAAAGTTCAGAATTAAAAGTTTTAAGAAAAACCGTTCGGTAAAACCAGAAACTGGAGTGGAAAAACCAGCTGAACCAAAAAAAAAAAAAAGACAAAACAGAAGAAAAAACATAACATAAACTCCTCTCCTCGCTATTGGGCTGGCCCATACCTACCACGCTCTGAGCGGAGCGCCCGATAGCGCCCGCTATGAGCGGCGAATAGGTTTCGCCGCTTGTTCCTGCTCACCAGCAAGCCCGCGCGCCCGCAACGTTATTGCATGCGTTCGCTGCTTTGTCTTGTTGCGTTGCTGCTGCTCCCCAATCCGGCCCAGCCTCCACCTCCCTCAGCCCAGCTCCTCTTCAGCCTATTCCTTTTGCTGTTTTGTGCTGTTTTGGACAGGGGCGGTAGTACCGGCCCAAAACGTCTTTTTGCCTTTATTTTTGTCTATCTTTTATGCGCAAGCGGTAGTACCGGTTACACAAGTGGTAGTACCGGTCGCGCGCGTTTTCTGGCCGTTTTTCTGCCCCAACAACTATATTTATAGCCCCTCTATATATACCTCTCTCCCATCTCCGTCCACACTAGTTCTTCCCATCTATTCTCTCTCCTCCATTGTTTACCTTGAAGAGCTTGATCCCCCCACTATTTGTTGCATCTTTTTGGGGGGAAGGAAAGAGGAGATCTAGATCTAGTGCTCCACCTAGTGAATCCCTCTCCAAGTGAGGGGATCTTGCTAGATCTAGATCTTGGAGTAATTTGGTATTACTCCTCATATTTGTTCTTCCTCCCATATCCCCCCAATAGCTTTTGTAGCTTTGTTGGAATTTAGGAGCGAAGAACTTGGGCATCTTAGTGGTGTTCTTATCCATTGCATTATGTGCATCGGTTTGGGTTCTCTCCGGGGTTTCGGTCTCGTAGAGGGCTTGCTGTCCTTAGTGGTGTTGTTGCCTTCATGGCCTTGTCGCCTTTTGTGGCGTGGTAGCCTTTGTGGCCTTGTTGCCTTTGTGGCATAGTAGCCTTTGTGGTGTTGTTGCCTTTTGTGGGTGTGGTAGCCTTTGTGGTCTTGGAGCCGGTTGTGGTGCGTTGGAGCCTTCGTGGCCTTGTTGCCGTGTGTGGCGTGTTGTAGCCTTTGTGGCCTTGTACTTGAGAGCCTCCGGTGTTGTGGAGTTTGCCTCAAGCTTGATAGTTGGGTGCTTGCCCCAAGCTTGTACAGGTTCGGTGACAACCCTCAAGGGTCCCTTAGTGGATCGATGCTTTCCCTTTGGTGGAAAGGCTCGAGGAGAATACGGTATCCCTAGTGGCTCATTGGAGTGCCTTGTGCCTCCACACTGCTCCAACGAAGACATAGCACCCAAGGGTGTGAACTTCGGGATATATCATCGTATCCTCGTGCACCAGTTACTTCTCAACCCGAGCTCCTTTACCTATGTGCTTTACATTGTGATAGCTTTCGTGCTTGATGTTCTTATTTAGATTGTTATCACCATGTTGCTCATCATGCTTAGCATCGGTTGTTGGTGCAGATAGTCAAACCCTAGTTGATAGGATTTGTGCTAAACAAGTAAATCTCAAGTAGTTTTATTCCGTCTGGTTTAGCCCTCAAGTAGAAGTTTTTATAACCCGCATATTTACCCCCTCTAGGCGACATCCTTGTACATTCAAATGATCTATACTAATTAAATAATTCTATTCTTTTAATCCCATTTGGTTATGTATGTGCATGCATTAGTAGCTATCAAGCCAAGTGATCATCCAACCAATGATTTGACAACCAAACCTATCCAACGGTTTAGTTAGCTGATTACTTTCATTAGTTTATCACAAACTTTCCTATGCAATGTTTTGTGAAAGGTTATTTCACGCTATATAAAGGTGTAATTTGATTACAACCCTTGTTTACATGCTTGCATAACCATTCTTAGTTATGTTGTATATTCTCGTAATTGTTTTCTACGTAGTTGCAAAATTAACATCAACGATATGCTAATATAAAAATTTCTTTCGCGGTTTGGTGAGGCAATTTTAGCTCCATTACCCCCTCCCCTCTATTGACGTGCTATTCAACAGCCTCCACCGCTCGTTGTGCAATTCAGCCACTCGTCAATGTCGTGGTGCCACCAAAGTTTAGATTGATTTTTATCACAAGATATCGCAGATCTAAGATATAGGCATGGACAAGCTTAATCACCACTTAGTGGATCCCCTTCAACCTGTAACTCTACTCACTTGCGGAGGAAACACACATTATCTAGATTCACATTTCTCTAGGTATGTACTCCAGCAACAATGATCAACACTAATTAAACAATTCCATTCTTTTAATCCCATTCCGTTATGTATGTGCATAGTAGACAGTTTCTTCATGGGTTGGGGGTGACAGCCCATTCCGCCCCCATTAAGGTACACCTATGCGTCAAACCAGTGATTTGGCAACCAAACCTAGCCAAACATTTAGTTAACTGATTACTTTTGTTAGTTTATCTTAAACTTTCATATGATGTGTTTTGTGGAAGGTCATTTCACACTATATATAGAGGTGTAGTTTGATTACCATCCTCGTTTACATGGCTACATATATGATTTTTTACCATTCTTGGTTATGTTGTACACACTCATAATTGTTTTCTATGTAGGAGCAAAATTAAACGTCAACGATACGCTGATATAAAATTTCTTTGGTAGTTTGGGGAGACATTTTTAGCTCCATTATCCCCCCTACATAAATCCTGGCTTCGCCCTGACAAGACCCGACCCCTTACCGGTTGGCATCTAGGGGAAGATTTGACATGAAGGATAGGTTGCCCTGGTCTATTAGCTCATGCAGAATTAATTACATCAACTCGTGTTTGCAATGCATCCATTCGTTCCATATATTGAATCATGGACTTGTTATTTCCATCCAGACACTGATACCTAATAAACATCACTTGCTCAATTTAGAGGTAGAAGTTCAAAAGAATTGAACAAACTACATCACGTAATGATAAAAGATTTAGTTTTCACATTTAGAAAAGAAAAGTATTTTTCTTTTAGAAAATCCTAAAAACAGAACCAGAAGATGATTCTCTTTGCAAAGAAATTCTAGAAGAGATTAATGAATGGCGTCTACATCCTTAAATGCAAAAAATATGTTTGATTTGATTCAAATAAAATCAAAATTAGGAAAATATTTTATTAGTCTTATTTAATTCATGGAACATGATAGTTTTCTCACATAAATTTTAATTTTATACAAGGTTTTTAATGTTGAGAAAATTGGGATGTTACGATGTTTATATAAGAAGAGTATCAAGTGAAAAACTGAGATGTGATAATACAGAGCACACAAACCGTCTCGAAGACGTGCACACAGTGATTAAAAATTCATTAAATATTGTTTTGTGAAACAAAAATTATGCAACTGGGTCAATGGACTTTCTAGCTTCCTTTTGAGTTAGTTTATATGTGATGTATCTATTATTTTAGATTAATATGTAATGATGGTCTTATCTAAAATAACAAGATACTCCCTCCGTTCGTCTTTAATTGACGCGGAGTGGCATGCACACAGATATGTAATTAGCTGATGCCTGCATCAGTTAAAGGTGAACAGAGGTAGTACATATGTTAATATTAACTAATATGCGCTACCTTGCTTAATCATATAGTACATATGTTTGCTAAACATTGACAGTGAAGTCAAGATCACAATTTTTTATTTTAACTCGTATGGATCTTCATTGCTGAACCGCGATGCGTGACTTGAACCACTTAACCCTGATTTCTTCTTACCAAATATAGTACAAACATGGCTGTGTTTCTCCCTTTTCTACAAGAAAAGTAGAAAACCCTTCCGCCGGTTGGTATCTAGGAGCAGGTTGGCAGGAAGGAGGAGGAGGGGGACTCGCCTAGTGGGTAGTCTCGTCTATTAAGAAACACATGTGGAGTTACAACAGCTCGTTTGCAACGCTGTCCAGATATTAAGTCATATACTAGTCACTTCCATGCACGTGGATATTAAACACTCATACATAGTAAACATCTCTTGATTCCATTTAGAGATAGAAGTTGAAACAAATTGAACAAATTACATCACGGGATGATAAGAGATATTACTTTTCCCTTTCAACCGAACCAATAATGCATAACAAATTAAGAGTTAAATGAATTGACAAAAAAATTGATTGTGCCATGCATGTGGAATGTGGCTACCCTCAACTGAATCAATCAGGGCACCTAACATTTAGGCATGTTCTTAGGGCGGGGCCTTATTTTAGACTCTGGAGTCTTGCCTTGTTTCACGATAAACGAGGTGCTCATCCCAAACACCGTATGCCGATCGAAGTGGCAATGCATGAACCACACACCTAACATATCAAAGTATAGTAAAGCACACATTAGAGTCATGTATAAGAGATACACATAACTCATTGAATGAGTAATGATTGTAGATGAAGCTAAAAGTAACTTACCAGGATTTGTTGCTTTGAAGCGCATGGCGACCCAGCCAGCCTTGGGAACGGTGACAGTGTTCTGGTATGGGGGGTCGACCAAGTTGTACGTGGCTGGGTCTGTGGTCTTGTTGAAGACCCCCAACCCTCTCCCTACCACGTAGAAGGCATATCCGTGCAGGTGCATGGGGTGGTTCTCGGCGCCGAGGATGTCCGTGTCCTGGAACACAATCTCCACGACGGCGCCGTACTCCACCACCTTCACCTTGGTGCTGCGCTTTGTGGGCCAATACGCCCTGGATCCATTAGTGTTGGTGAAGTTGAAGAGGAAGGGTGGGATGTTGGGGAAGTCTGGCTCGTAGACGCCTTGGATGGAGTAGTAGTATGCATCGAGGATGTCGACGTGAGGGTCCTCGAAGCTGGCGTTGTTGAGGCTCGCCGCCAAGCGGGTGCCGCCTGGCCCGTCGCATGTCCCGTTGCCCGTGGTGCAGGGGAGAGTGTTGATGGCTAGGGTGATGAGCATGTGCTCATTGACCTTCGTCGGCACGTTGACCGGGTGTTCCTTGCTGGCCAGCGACCGGAGCATGGCGGTGTACCCTGTCGCGACGGCGTCGTCGGTGTTGTTGGGAAGGTTGGGGAAGACCGGTGTCGCCCGACGAGCGGCGAGCGGCATGTCCTTGTACTCGAGGATGGCCGTGGCGGTGCCGTTCTGGTACGCGAGCCGGGTGTTGGACAAGTACGTCTTCGAGGCCATGTAGTACCGGCCGCTGGACGGGGAGCGCTTAGCCTCGAGGAGCGCGTCCATCGTCTGTCCCGGCGAGATCATGATCGTCTGGACGGTGAATGGCTTCAGGTAGCGCCCGTCGGTCCCGACGACGGTGAGGAGGTGCCCGGCCACGCCAAAGAACATGTCGCCGTCGAGTCCAGCGTTGATGATCCGTAGCAGGTATGTCTTCCCTCTCTTCACGCCCACGTTGAAAGTGTCATTCCTGGAGCACGGGTACAGGTCTCCGGGCTGGCCGTTGATGGTGTGTGCATTCGAGTTATTAATCTCGCCCCCAGTCTTTAGGTACTCCTCTAACTGAAGGTTCAGATCGCTCGTCCACCACTCTCCTGCATGCGTGAGTATAATTAGTCACGCGATCGATGATCGAGCATTCAAGTTGGAACAATCAAGAATTTTCAGTACATACATATGTATACATATACATATGTTTGTGTGTGCCGCGCGTACATACCGAGGATGATGGGTATCTCCTTGTGCAGCTTCTTGTAACTCTCGATGAAGGGGTAGTCGGTGCCCTTCTTGGGGTGAACGATGAAGGCGCCGTGGACGCCGGCCCGATCCAAGCCGCTGTGCGCATGCCACCAGATGGTGCCCTCCTCCTCGGATAGAAGGATCTCGTAAGTGAAGTTGGTTCCTGGCTGGATGGGACACTGTGTTATGAACTCTGGCCCGTCGTACCAGGGGTTCCGGGGTTGGTCCACGCCGTGCCTGCGGATGCAGTTCCAAGTTCCTTGGTTACGTACGTCCTTTATTTGCATAAATATATGGATATATATGAACGATATATGAGTCTGTTCCTAAAACCAAAACGTTTTGGCAATTACCAGTGGATGGTGATGTTCCTATCGCCTTGGTTGTGCACGTTCACAATCACCCTTTCGCCCCTCCTGGCCGTGATGGTCGGGCCGGGGAACTGGCCGTTGACGGTGAGCAAGGTCTTGTTCTCGCACAGCCTCGAGTAGCTAGTCTCCTTCACCTGCAAAATCACACGATCGACTCATGTCGTTAGCTCGTTCATCTAATATATGTTGCGAAACGTATATAGATATATACATGATCAACCAAAATGCATGCAAGGACATGAAGGAGACTTACGAAGAAATCATAGTAGTTATGCCCGTGCTTGGAGCCCTCAGCCAGGCCAACTGCTGCTCCAAGCATAAACACTGCAGCAAGTAACCAAAGCATCGTCGCCATTTTACCTACGCCCGCCATTGCCTTCAAGCTTCGACCGTCAGGCGGCACTATAGGGACTAGGGAGCTGGCTAGCTTGGTAACACTTGCTTTGCTTGTTGTTGGAATCGAAGCTGATGCCTCAGGTACTTATAGCAGCTAGCAGCTGAGGAAGAAGAAAGATCGAATTCGCCGGTCGATAGACCTACCGACTGGTCGATCAACCAGGCATGCATGCTTTAAAATACTTGTGCAATCAAACTGTTCCGAATATCTCACATGGTCTCAGTTAGCTGTCCGATCTCAGAGCCAACGCGCGCACGACGGCCGGCCCGTCATTTCGGTTAAACGGTTTATAGTTGATATAATTCCACAGCGCGCGTGCGCACGTATAAGCTAATGAGAGGAGTCGAGGTTTGAAAAACATAGATAGATATGGAGATACGACTACGCTGCCATCACATTCTGCTTAAGAATTAACCAGTTGTGCACTAGCTTTTTTTTTTCCGGTGAAACCATCAACCATGTTGGGCAGATGAAAGATTTCTGATTAAGATCCCTTGTAGTTCCTGAGATGCCAGCGGTGATATTTGCTGCTGTCATTTCATTTAAATTTGAGGGAACCTTAAGTAGGCTGCCCAATCAAACCAAATGTCAGCTCATGCTAACAGCTAGGGCTGCTGCTATATATCACGGAAAGATAATGTCAAGCGGGCTGTGGTGGAACTGCATCATAACATGCATCCGTACAGAGCAAACGGTAATTAACTATTCTTCGAAGCACGTACTGTAGTACACCAACAACTAATTCCCTCGAAAAAAAAAGAACACCAACAACTAAACGATGCTCATATCGTTTTGCATCAACTTATGACGAGGATGAGAACGACCGTCTGCTCTATTTCTCAGGGTTGACTCTGTTTACCCACTTGCTGTATCATTTCACCACCAAATTTGGGCATAATTCAGTACAGTTGTGCGATTCTTTCAACAACTCCTCTGTTTACCCACTTGCTGTATCATTTCACCACAAATTTTGGCATAATTCAGTACAGTTGTGCGATTCTTTCAACAACTCCGCTGTTCTGTTCATCAGTATGCAACTGATTGGTGTGGTTATGTTTATATTTGATTTTAGTTTGGACCTTGAAATTCGTTAAATACGTTCAGCCAAAACAAAAGTAGATATAAGTCTTTTTATTCAGCATAATTACTTTGCAGGCCTCGGCTGCCACTATGAGCTTTGAACTTCAACTTTCAATTTCATAGATACATAGGTCAACGTCGCTGACTCCTAGCTTACAACACATCCTTGCATCCAAACTAAAAGGGACAGCATCAACTTTCAAAATTTCTGCTCCCAGAATCTATCACCTTTGGGATGCAGAAACTAGAAAGAAAGAAAAAACGCGAAGGGTCCATACATATCATGGATATAATAAATATGATCCAACGCCGAATCATTGTGTTTCAAGGACATACAAGCAGATAAGGCTACTTTCTGAACAAGCCCGAGCTCTGAAGCGCCTTGCAGTACTCAGAGATGACGGGAGATCTCCTCACCATGTCCCAAATCTTTGCCGAGCTTCTCAGCCAATCGCGCTCTGTCAGATTCTTCAAGAACGGCCTATATGTTCTTGACAGCACCTGATGATGAAAAAAGTATGGCAACAAGACCGACTTAACAGGGTCAAGAATAAATGATCTAAGGTAACAAAACAACAGAAGCAAGACACAACGATGGCCGCATCTGATAATGAACTTTTTTTTGTCTGTTTTAACGGCTTCAATACTCGAGTGTATAAATCTAGATGTAACTTCAGTTCTTACAGATATCAAGATATCCCTTTATGTTACATGAAAAGAATATGCAAGATTTCCAGGTTAATTCATTTTTCCTTTCTGGTAAGCTCTGTACAATATGCAAAAGATCGTCTTGCCTCGCGCTACAGCAAAGAAGACAGAGTAGCAAACATACCTGGTCACGAAGCATGCCTAACATGGATGAGTATGTTCCATACTCAAAATTCGTTGAGTTGTCATGTGCTCGCAACGGAAGAAGAAATACATCCTGCTGGCTGGAGCTCAAATCTTCAAGTTTCATGCTTAAAGGATGCAGGGAATCAGTGACTTCAGGTGTCGCACTAGAGCTACCAATGTTAAATGTAGATGACTCAAAGTGTTTGCCAAGACTCCTCCTTAGAAGCATGAGCTTTGAAGGAGAAAAGTCATGCTCTCGCAATCTGTTCAATTAGAAAACAACACCAATCAAATTACTAATGTTAAACGAGTAGAGGGCCGAATAAAGTATGGAAGTGGTACGTACTCATATGACCATATGGCAGAAATATTCAATTATTTACCAATGGAAAAATACAAATGAACATCTGATAATAGGAAAAATACACCCTCTTAAAGCAAAAAAGTACAACACTTCACAATGCTCACCTAGCATGCACAAAACAGAGATCGGCCATGTAATCTTCACTGACTGATTGGTTATCATTTTTATTTTCCTTATCTGGCGAAGAAGATGAGGTCAATAATGATGGGTCAGGTATGTTATTCTTCAGCAAATCAACCTGTAAAAATGCATTTTACCACTCGTTTCAGCTTTCTGCAATACTGGCAAATATCACTTGTAGATTAGGGTCATCACTCACCATGTTTTAATAACATGAACAGAGTAAGTGCCGAACTTCTATCAATAGAATACAATACGAGGATTGCACTCTCTAAGTGTTGGTTAAGCAAAGTGTGTTATTACCAACTACGAATATCAACATGCATAATATGCTGAAGAGTGTGATAGGTGAAACAATTACAGTGAGATATACGGCAAGAAAATTTCAATTTTCGAATCAAATGGAAGAATCAGAAGATCTGCAGTAGTATGTACCCGACGTACGCCAGCTTTTTCTTTCTTGAAGAGAAGAACGAGAAAATGACAAGATATATCGGTTTCCATTGCAAGCGTATATAAATGGAAGAGCACACAAATAAACTAAATGAAGAAGAGAATACTACCTTTGCAAACCAAACTGCTCCAGTAAAGTCAAAAGGTTGCAGGAATGAAAGAGTAAAACCGGTACTGCTTTTGGTTTTGTTAAGGTTAAATTAGAACTCAGATTCTAAATTTTGAACCTTATCAAGATTCTAAACGGAGCCTCAAGGAAACAGGGTTTTCTGTAGAAAATTGACAGTTGACACTACCTACCAGGTGAACAAATGATCATAATGCTCCAAAGAAAGAAGAGCAACTGTACATGGAATATTATAGCCAGACAACTTACCGTAAGCATGAGCTCCCACATGGCAAGATCATTGATCCCTTCTGACACGACCAACAAAATATTACAAACAGATGCCAAGAATACACCAAGCTACAGAAGTTCCTTGCAGAACAACAGAAAACACTGATCAATAACTGGCCTTGCCAAGGTAAAACTGGCTCTAAAACACAATCAAGTATAAAACTAAAGTAAAGCATTTACCTGGATCCCCATCAGCTCATGGGCCAGGTCTGCCGGTAGTGGATCACCATTAAGAACAGGAAGTGTGGATGAACCATCAGGCCTCATCATATCAATTAGGATGGATGGACTGTATACTGGCTGCAAGACAATGTGTAACATTAGAAAATATTAGCAGCACGATGTTTAGCTTAACTGTTCACGTATTTAAGCATGCCAATGCAGAGAGTAAAATAACTTCATCTCACCTGAGTGTCAAGTAGTATAACACGTTCATGAGATATCCTGAAGTCAACACCTGCCGTACAGTGCTTTGCCATTGCTTTCATTTCCTCATTTTGCATTGCAAAAGGAGGATGCATTCCTACAATGAACAGTCACCTAAATGAGTTTTGGTTCGCTCAAGTTTAGTACGGAACAAACTGCTAATGGTATATTTTCCATGATTCTCAGCAACCCTATTGACATGCAAAAGCTTTTGAAAATTTCGATGTATAATAAGAAGCATAGACATTTGATGACAAGCAAGTATTATATTTGTATTACTCACTGTTCAAAAACTCGGCCGAGATACCGATTTATCGTGAATCGGGTGGTAACCGATAAGATTTCAGCATATCGGCTAGTTTATCGCGGCACCGATATTTCGGCCGATTTTCTGTCTGAGAGCCGATATTTAGCCCAATTTTCACTCCGGTGACCGATATTTCGGTCGATTGTGAGTTAAATTTTGCTAAAATTTGGTATTACTATAAGTTAGGATTAATGATTTCTTGAACATTGGTATTACTATAGTATCGACAAAAAGGTGCGCCTGCAAACAATGCTTGCTAGTCAATAAAAACCACTGCAAAAACGAATCTAAGACCGAATGGTTGCTCCAAGGTGTAAAACAAACCATAGTGTAAGTAAAAAAGGAACCATATAAGTAAATGAATATAGTACCAGGTGAGCTTCCATCATAACCATAAAGTGCGTTCATGATTGTTGACTTGCCCACACCAGGTGGGCCAATTATCCCAATCACCATGAAATCGTTGTTCTCTGTCAAATACTGCAAAAAAGGAAGAAGCAAGAAAATGGATTCAAATTTTTACGCGCGCCTTTTAGCAACTAATAATAATTCTACATCTCAGTAGCACCATAAGTCCTATCTCGCACAAGTATTTTGATAGATGTTTTGCTTAAAGGATAAGTCGACAAATAATTCAACCAATATGTACACTACCCCCATATAGCTTGTTTCTTCACAATAAAAAAGTTTTAATGATCGACGTAGAGGACGAAACATTGCATTAGAAGATCTGATCTGATCTTCCTAGTCACAGCAGCTTTAAAAGGACCTAGAGAACCATGGGTGAACACTACAACTCGATGCAGGAGGTACAT
The DNA here is from genome assembly GCF_019359855.2 of Lolium perenne. Taxonomy (NCBI): domain Eukaryota; kingdom Viridiplantae; phylum Streptophyta; class Magnoliopsida; order Poales; family Poaceae; genus Lolium; species Lolium perenne. The sequence goes on along the minus strand of NC_067250.2, from coordinate 7,129,578 downwards.
TGAGCAACGGGAAGTATGAGGCTGATTCACCCTCTTGATTAGCCAGAGAAGGGTTAGATACTTGGAAGCACTACCCATGATCTTGCAGCACCACACGACGAACCAGCTAATTCAATCACTACCATCAAATGCAACTGAGAACTAACCTACTAGCATAGATATCGTGGTTCTTCAGTTAACCCGCATAAACCCGGAAACAGCACGCATAAAAGAAGGGGAGACTGCGATTTTGCACGCACCGGGAGGATTTTCTCGGTGTGGACCTCCCACGCGTCGGAGACGAGGCTGAGCGAGCCGGGCTGCGGCGCCTGGCGCGCGCGGGCGCCGGCCTCCTCGTCGGCGCCGGAGGACGACGGGGGCGGAAGCGGCGGCTTCGCGAGGAGGATCTTGGGCGGCGGCGGCGGAGGCGGCTGAGAGGAAGAGGAGGAGCCCCTGTCGCCGGCTCCGGCGAGCGACGGCTGTCCGGCGGCCATGGCGGCGAGGTGGTGTGATGCTCGGCGGAGGCTGAGGCGTTGTTTCTTAGAGTAGAGGGGCTTTAGGATTTTATGGGCCGGAGCCCGAAACGGCCCAGGTATAAACGGAACGGCCCAGGTATAAACGGAAGGTGTTCTGCCAGTTCAAAAGATGAAAAGATGAAAGTAACTTCCTACTTCCTAGTCTACAATGGAGAAGACATAAAAGAAAAAGTTACTCCTCTGGCGAGATTCCTCTCCATCACCGCCAGGCACCGGTACGGGCGTATTCTCCATCACCTTTCCAGCCTGCACCTGCTCGCCGTGCTAGACGTCGTCGTTGATATTTCTCTATATACGATTATTGTGTTAGATATTTAGCTATGTATCAGACGTTTTCGATGTTTGCAAAGGACATAATCATTATGTTTGATTTCGAAATTAACTGCAACAATTAATATACAACTAAAATAAAGATACAACATCACTAAGATATAAGATACAACCGAAATGAAGATACAACATCACAAGTTGTAAAAGGCCTGAACAACAATAAAAAAAGTCCAAAAGGAGGCCAAGGTGTTGGGCGCATGGCGATGGCGATCAGGTGTCTCGCGCGCGGATTTCGGCGCGCCTCTTCATGAACCATGCCCTGGTGTCGTCGTCGACGCCGCTCAAGTCGGCAAGCATGATCCTTGTGTCTTCTGCACGGGTCTTGGCCTCGGCGTCACGCAATTTGGCCTTGGCGTCTGCCTTTTTGGCCTCGACGTCCATCCTTTGGACCTCAATGACCTCCTTCGCGAGGTTGTGGTAGATGGCAGCTGCGGCCTCCTTTTCCAGACGCCTCTTCTCGTCCCTAGCAGCCAAGACGGCAAGATTCCCGGCCATTATCTTCTTCATGCTCTGGGTGAACACAATGGCTTGCGCCTCCCGAGCTAGATCGGCCTTGGTAGCCTTATGGCCTCGGGGACGAGGTGGAAGGGCTGGACGGCCTTGATCGTCGTCTTCGCCATCGAGCTTGATCGCTGTCCCATTCCTCACAGCTTCGTTGTAGGACGCAAAGCTTGTCATCCACTTGTTGGCGTCCTTGAGCACGTCCCAGCAATGGACCATATGGAAGCCCTTCTTATGCGTCGCCCTGAACTTCTCCAAGGCGCGGGATACCTGCAATCATAGCGGCCAATGATGTACATCGAATGATGCAAATAGTGTAGAATGATGATGGTTGTATCTTGTTTACCAGTGAAACAACGCCAATGCCGCTTACGAGGTGGTTCCTAGCATGTTCGACCGCCGAGCAGAACTTGCTTCTCTCTTGTTTGATGTAGTTCCATCTTTTTCGGAGGGACTCTTCCGTCCGAGGGCTTGGGATCTGGTAGGACGGGTGCATCTTGGTCTCGTTGTACTGCTGCAAGACCTTGGCCCAATAGACCTTGCCCTTTTGCTGCGCGCCATTAATACAATCATGGCTCGTTGCCAGCCACGCTTCGCACAAACACTTATCCTCGTCGTCGACGAAGCCTTCTGTCCTGCGGATCTCCCCCTTCTTCTTTGGTAGCAATGTCCATGGGACAGGCTGTATTGGCGCGTCGTCGAAGTCGTCGACGGACACGGTTGTTGGTTGCATCTGCTGGGTGGCGAACAACCGTGCGGTTTCGATGTCCTCCGCATCTTACGTTGCTGCCCAATCATCATGCGGGCATGTCCCGCCCCGATCATCGCGAACGAAGCCGCCGCCGAAGATAATGGTCTGGATGTCTGTCTCATGGCGGTCCTTTCAATATTCCTACGAATGACTGCTCGCGCCGGTCTAGTTTGATATTTCGCGCAGGGAATGGCCAGTGGCGGGAATAATATCGGCCTCCCTGCCACTGACGCGCGGGTCCTACATCTTTTTCGGCGGACACTCGGCGCGACAGCGGAGCGTCCGCGGAGACGCAAACCTGGCGCATATTTGGACCAGGTTTGCGTCTCCGCGGACGGGCCGGTCACTTTGCGTCGCCCCGCTGAAGCAAGGCCCAGACGCATTTCCGGTCACGGTGGATGAAAACGGTCGCTCAGCGTCCGTTTACGTCGCGCCGCTGGAGATGCCCTTAGACGTGAAGACTTCTTCATCCTCCTCGCTAGACGAAGACCAGCAATGAGGATACCTTGCAAGGAACTCTATGTCCTTCTCATTCCTGGGTTTCTACTTGTGAAGCCTAGCTTGCAATCTAAAAATCTCTTCTCGTATTTCCACCAGAGTTCGACCAGGCATGCCTGTGTGGCTAGAAAAAAAACTACCTACCTCCACGAGGAGGTTCACATTCGTGACGAGGTCTTGTACATTGTCTATGTTGTTAGCACTCATAACTGAACAAGCAGAGGAGAGAAGAGGACGAGCCATATATGACTAAAAACTACGATCACCAGGAGGAGGCATCTTGGAGCGATGATATGTCCAAAACGTATCTACTTTCCCGAACACTTTTGCTATTGTTTTGCCTCTAATTTGTGTATTTTGGATACAACTAGCTGCTAGCGTACAGTTGACGTGGCGTAGTAGCTTCCTTGTAACGGTAAAGCACTCGTCCGTTGGGAACCCCAAGAGGAAGGTATGATGTGTACAGCAGCAAGTTTTTCCTCAGTAAGAAACCAAGGTTTATCGAACCAGTAGGAGCCAAGAAGCACGTTGAAGGTTGATGGCGGCGGAGTGTAGTGCGGCGCAACACTAGGGATTCCGGCGCCAACGTGGAACCTGCACAACACAACCAAATTACTTTGCCCCAACGTGACAGTGAGGTTGTCAATCTCACCGGCTTGCTGTAACAAAGGATTAGATGTATAGTGTGGAAGATGATGTTTGCATAAAACAGTAGAACAACTATTGCAGTAGATTGTATTCGATGTAAAAGAATGGACCGGGGTCCACAGTTCACTAGAGGTGTCTCTCCCATAAGAAATAGCATATTGGGTAAACAAATTACAGTTGGGCAATTGACAAATAAGGAGAACATAACAATGCACATACATGATATGATGAGTAGTGTGAGATTTAATTGGGCATTACGACAAAGTACATAGACCGCTATCCAGCATGCATCTATGCCTAAAAAGTCCACCTTCAGGTTATCATCTGAACCCCTTCCAGTATTAAGTTGCAAACAACAGACAATTGCATTAAGTATGGTGCGTAATGTAATCAAAAAATACATCCTTAGACATAGAATTGATGTTTTATCCCTAGTGGCAACAGCACATCCACAACCTTAGAACTTTCTCACATCGTCCTGCATTTAATGGAGGCATGAACCCACTATCGAGCATAAGTACCCCCTCTTGGAGTTACAAGCAATGACTTGGCCAGAGCCTCTACTAGCAACGGAGAGCATGCAAGATAATAAACAACACATAGATAAATTGATAATCAAGATAGCATAGTATTCATTATCCATCGGATCCCAACAAACACACATGTAGCTTTACAGATAGATGATCTTGATCATGTTAGGCAGCTCACAAGATCAGACAATGATAGCACAATGAGGAGAAGACGACCATCTAGCTACTGCTATGGACCCATAGTCCAGGGGTGAACTACTCACACATCAATCCGGAGGCGACCATGGCGGTGTAGAGTCCTCCGGGAGATGATTCCCCTCTCCGGCAGGGTGCCGGAGGCGATCTCCTGAATCCCCCGAGATGGGATTGGCGGCGGCGGCGTCTCTGGAAGATTTTCCGTATCGTGGCTCTCGGTACTGGGGCTATCTTCGACGGAGGCTTAAGTAGGCGGAAGGGCAGAGTCGGGGGGCTCACGGGGGCCCCACACCACAGGGCCGCGCGGGCCCCCTCTGGGCCGCGCCGCCCTAGTGTGGCGGCGCCCCATGGCCCCACTTCGTCTCCCCCTAGGTCTTCTGGAAGCTTCGTGGAAAAATAGGACCCTGGGCGTTGATTTCGTCCAATTCCGAGAATATTTCCTTACTAGGATTTCTGAAACCAAAAACAGCAGAAACAAAGAATCGGCTCTTCGGCATCTCGTTAATAGGTTAGTGCCGGAAAATGCATAATAATGACATATAATGTGTATAAAACATGTGAGTATCATCATAAAAGTAGCATGGAACATAAGAAATTATAGATACGTTTGAGACGTATCACTAACACGGACTAACGCAGTTTTCAGCAGAATTGCCCTGGTGTCTTATTTTTGTGCTGAAACTCAACCTCCATAACATTCTCCACCACTGCCTTCTCCATAAAAATCGAAAACCGATGTGTTCCCTGATGGCAACATATAGCGGAGCTTCACGTTCGCTCCCTCTTGAAACCGCATGGCCAGAAATATGGGTTCACACGACCGAACCCCATCCGATCCAGGCGCTCAATAAAGATCGCCAGCGGACCCTGATAAGGTGGCATCTCGGCAATGCCCATGATGAGGGGCTTAGGTTTTGGGAAAGGCGACGATGGAGATTCCAGGAACGAGAGTAGGCACAACGTACCCAGATTCACGTCCCCGCGGTGGAGGATCGCTACGTCCGGCTAGCAATCCAGTATATGATAATATGTTTACAGAGAGCTGTCGTAGGCGGAGTTGTTATATCTTGTCTAGTTCTAATCTACGGGTATGAGAATATATCTAAGGGGTACTCCTACCTGGCTTTACATATGCAACCAGGCTAGGGCTTACAAGAGTCCTAATCTATTACATATTGGAGTCATCTTTCTTGTAGTCCAAGTCGATATTACATGCAGGTCCAACTTGTCAGTCCTTGTGCTAGTCCACCTCCATAATCAGGGTATAATAATAATGGGGACCCGAAGGGTAATACCCACATCAGACTCTTCCAAAACTCATCACCTGCTACATAAATGAGGACTGACATCAAACAAAACATTATCTTGGAACGAGAAGAACCATAGGACCGCCTCCTTTATTAGGAAGATCGGCAAGCCAACACACCGTCACCCGTTGGCTCTCAAAAGCAGATCGGAGATCTCAACGGGTACCACCGCCACCTGCACCACGGGAGATGAGGGGCTGAGCCGTAATGTGTCTCCCAAACTAGGTGCCGTGCTGCCCTTGCAGCCACAGCAATCTCCAAAGAAGCCCGAGGCCACCGCCATGGCGTCCATCTCCACCGGATGGGTCGTATCGTCCTGGGTCGCCGCGAAACTTCGGTCGAAGATCTCACCACTCTAGGAGGAGGAGACCTCCACCGCCGCCAGTCGCCCTCGAAGATGAGAGCCCGCCACGGTCGATAATATTTTACTTGGCATGAACTTTCCTAAGCTAGAACTCCATGCATTGGATGCATGCATGTCTGGCCCACCAAGCGGCCGGCCGGCAGCCGAGGTCTTCTCAGCTGCGCGCCGCTATAAAAAGCCCTCACGCATCTTCTTTCTTCAGTTCTAACGACAAGTAAGCAAGCAGCCAGCTCCATAGCTCCACTGCTTGAAGGTCGAAACCCTGTGGCCGGCAAGGCAATGGCGGGTGTATCTAAGATGCCGGCGATGCTTTGGTTACTTGCTGCGGTGTTTACGTTTGGAGCAACAGTTGGCCTGGCTCAGAGTCAGGGCTCCAACCGTAACTACTACGATTTCTTCGTAAGTCTACTTCAAGCATGCTGTAATCTTGGCTGATGGATGTATACTAGCTAGTAGTACAAAGTGAAAGTGTGGCATGAATTTGCAGGTGAAGAAGACTGTCTACACAAGGCTCTGCCAGCGGAAGGCCCTGCTCACCGTCAATGAGCAGTTCCCGGGGCCGACTATCGCCGCGCGAAAGGGCGAGACCGTCACCGTCAACGTGCACAACCAAGGTGATAAGAACCATCACCATCCACTGGTAATTATACATACGTTAATTCTGCGTAGGTTGACATATAACTAGTAGCAAAAAATGATACATACAGTAACTAAATGGCATTCTCAGGCACGGCGTGGACCAACCTCGGAACCCCTGGTATGATGGGCCCGAGTTCATCACCCAGTGCCCCATCCAGCCGGGCACCAACTTCACTTACACCATCATCTTGTCCGAGGAGGAGGGCACCCTGTGGTGGCATGCTCACAGCGACCTGGACCGTGCCGGCGTCCACGGCGCCCTCATCGTTCTCCCCGAGCGCGGCAAGGAGTTCCCCTTTGTAAAGCAGCCGGACAAGGAGATACCCATCATCCTCGGTATTTTTTGAATCTCGATCGATCCAACTTAAAATTAATTACTACGTACTAGCTAGTTCATCGATCGTGCGACTTACTAGTACTACTAATTAACGGTGCTGTGATACTGCAGGTGAGTGGTGGAAGGCCGACGTGAACGATCTTCTGAATACGTACCTCAAAACTGGGAGCGAGGTTAACATCTCCGATGCACACACCATTAATGGCCAGCCCGGAGGTTTGTTCCCGTGCTCCGAGGACGACACCTTCAATGTCCCCGTGCAGAGCGGCAAGACGTACCTGCTGCGGATCATCAACGCTGGAATGGACAACGACATGTTCTTCGGGGTGGCGGGGCACCTGCTCGCCGTCGTCGGCACCGACGGCCGCTACCTGAAGAAATTCAGCGTCAAGCAGATCATGATCTTGCCGGGACAGACCATGGACGTGCTCCTCGCGGCTGACCGCGCCACCAATTCCAACGGCCGCTACTACATGGCCTCGAGGACCTTCTCCTCCAATCCAGCCCTCGCGCACCTCAACGGCACCGCCACGGCCATTCTCGAGTACACCGACGCGCCGCGCTCCACACGCGCCGCGCAGCCGGACTTCCCCAACCTCCCGGACAGCGACGACATCGCCGTCGCGGTGGAGTACACCGGCCAGCTCCGGTCACTGGCCAGCAAGGAGCACCCGGTGGACGTGCCCAACAAGGTGGACCAGCAGATGCTCATCACCCTCGCCGTCAACGTCCTCCCCTGCGCAACGGGACCGGGGACGTGCCAGGGGCCGGGTGGCCAGCACTTGGCGGCGAGCCTCAACAACGCCAGCTTCGAGGACCCAAAAATCGACATCCTCCACGCCTACTACTACTCCATCAAAGGCGTGTACGAGGAGGACTTCCCCAACAAGCCTCCCGTCTTCTTCAACTTCACCGACAACGAAGTCTCCAAGGGGTACAGGTTTACCAGGCGTGGCACCAAGGTGACGGCGGTGGATCGGAGTACGGCGCCGTGGTGGAGGTGGTGTTCCAGGACACGGCCATCTTTGGCGCCGAGAACCACCCCATGCACCTGCACGGCTTCGCCTTCTACGTGGTAGGGAGAGGCCTGGGAACCTTCAACGTCACCACGGACCCTGCCAATTACAACCTCGACGACCCGCCGTACCAGAACACAGTCACCGTGCCCAAGGCTGGCTGGGCCGCGATGCGCTTCCGCGCAACTAATCCTGGTAAATAAGCTAGCTAGATATTCTTAATTAGCCTCTTTTCCCATTCGCCGGTCGATCGAGTTATATGTGTGCATTTCATTATGGCTCTCTAATTTATGCTTAATTATAATATTCCGATTGGTTAACTAGGTGTGTGGTTCATGCATTGCCACTTCGATCGCCATACGGTGTTTGGGATGAGCACCGCGTTTATCGTGAAAGAAGGCAACACTCCGGAATCTAAGATGTTGCCTCGCCCTCCAACCATGCCCAAGTGTTAGTTGCCCTATTCGATGCAGATGTTGATTGCAAGGCACGGTCAAAAACAAAAATGTTGTTGTCAACATGTGTTTCAGTTTACTATGCACCGTTTTTAAACTTCCTCCGTCTGAAAGAGAAGAGTAGTATCTATTTTGTCATCATGTGTGATATGGCTTCTTCAATTTGTATGCCCTTTCCTCCATTTCTACGTGGAATAATGTGATGTTTCGCTCCCTATCGATGTCCAATTTATGTACACATGGAAATCAATGAAAGTAGAAGATCCAATACACGTATATATGAGTTGTACTAGCTATGCATAAGGTTTTGGCACAAAAAAAAGTAGTAACTGCTTGAGTTCTTTTTTAAGTTGAGGAAAGAAACGAAGGCATGTCAAAACTTTTCATGTTAATAAAACTAGCAAGGTGGCCCACAGATTCGCGTCGTAGATAAAATGTGCATCTTCAAAATCATGATTGTAGTTTGTACAAGAGTTCACATTTAATGTATTAATTATCTAGGTTCCTCTTACCTTCAAAACAAATACTCCCCGGCTATAGAATTTGAGGAGGAGCGTTGTTTACCAAATTTATAACTTTGACATTGATACATACCTCGTGCCTAGACTGTTATCTTCCTCAGCCCGATTCACTACTGGTAGTATTACTGCAAAATCATGTCTCTAGATGCTTCAAGGCATACCAATCTTACTCTGGTTTCTTGGGTCACTTCCTTTATTAATTTATATTTGAAGGATGCTGCAAATATATTTTCTCTCGCTATCAATCATGTCATAACTAAGGATGCTCTATTTCTCAGGCTTGACTTAGTTTACCAACTTGCTATACCGTTTTACCGACAAAAATGTAAAAATATGAGGAAATTTTGATATAACTTAATCCAAAATAATAACTAATATAGCATGAGCATATAGACAATAATTAAACTAATCATGCATACTAATGGAGGAGATAAAAGAGATAGGATATAAAGAGGTTAAGCCGATCACATCTACGCCAAACACTAGCTAGAACTAGAAACTCTAGCACAATGCAAGAAATGTGTTGACATGCGATCCTCCATTTTCATCACTGAATCGTGATTGTATTTCATCTATGATGTTTTTTGTGGCAGAAAATGGATCGTCAAAAAAGGGGACGTCAGGAATCAACCTGACCTTTTATTTGGATTCTCCATAATAGTCTATGACGATGTTATGACAATCCAATATCGTCACTAATGATCTAGCCATGCCACATCAAATCCTACGTGGTCAGTCTGATGGGAAAAATTTGCGACGGAATCAAATCGCCGTAATTCAAAATCAGCCCGGTCCATTTCGGTGGTCTATATAGGCCGGACCCAACAATTTCAGCCTTTCTATTTCCTGGCCTTGGCCATTTACTATCTATTTCTATTTTGGGCCTTGCCCTTTTACTGTCTATTTTTTTTAGGCCTTGGACCTTTTACGATCCATATTATTGGGGGTGTTAGCATTTTGGGAGCCCATTTCTGTCAAGTATAAATGGAATCTCGAAGCACGTGTATATTCATAAGAGCGAAACCATAATTCAATCGTGAACACAAAAAATGTTCATTTGGTTGGCAACCGCGGACGATCTGTCAGAGACAAGAGATTCACGTACGATGCAGCTTGAGTAGCGGTGGCGGAGACCATGTTGAGGTTTGTCGTTGACGCTCGGGAAGAAGTTGTCGGTGAGGAACTCGTCATCGAACATCATCGTGTTGCCACTTGTCACGCCCGCCAGAAATCCGATCGCCCCTCACTCGTACAAATCTACGAGAGGCGGGGTTCGGAAAGCCCGTTTCCGCGTCCTTATGGTAACGGGCCTGTTTGGACCCTATGATGACCCCCATGGGCCCCCATGTCCAGCCCGACGCGGCCCAGGCGCACGCATCTTTCAGGCAGCGCACCTCTTCTTCCTCCACGCCTCACCTACTCCTCCTCCTCCTCCTCTCCGGAAGCAAGAACAGCAGGAATCCGCCACCGAATCCGCCTCGCAGCAGCGGTATCCGAAGGTAACCAGCACTCTAGCTTCACCGCCGCTTCCCCTTCTCCCGCCTAGCTCCTCCTTTAGACCTTTACCCCCGCGCGCGGGCGCGCGCGCCGGATCTGCGGCCTCGAGCTGCTCTGAATCTCGCAGCAGCAGGTTTCTTGTTGTTCCCTCCAGCTCGAAAGCCCCTAGCTTGGACGAGATAGATCTCGAGTCGAGAAAGCCCCTGTTGTCTGGATCGAATCTCCGGGAGGAAGCCCGCGTATTCCGCGCCTGTGTCCGTCCGTGCGCCTGGCCTGCATAGATACTAGCTCTAGTTTGCGCTGCTTGCGTTAGTTCGAGCGGGTCAGTGGCGGATCCGGAGGTCTGCGCGGCTGGCTGAATCGTTGTCCAGGGTTAGCTTGCAAGCTCGGACCCCAGGAAGGAAATAAGAGACGAGCTAAGCTACTGGGTGTCTTGCTCTCCTAAGATTAGTTATGGTCAGACTGGCGTTGCTGTTCTTGCTAGGAGGGACACGATTTTGTTGGAGCAGCGTTAGCCTGCACTGCTTTGCTCCACAGGGTCGTCAACCAACCCTAGGTACGGAGGGTAAAATGCTAGGTTGGTATTTTCTGCCTCTCCGATCTTGCACAAAAGTTGCTCTTAAGTGTGTATCATGCCTGTCTTTGCGGTGGAACAAAATGCTGTTCATTTGCTGGTTGCGATGAGAAAAAGGAGTGAGCAGCTCGCTAGTTAGGTTGGTTTCATCATGCGTTTTCATTTCCCTTTGGGTTGCAACTGTATGAGAAGTTGAGCATGCTTCACGTTAGGTCACATCTGCTGCAACTCACACTCGTCACACCCTGTGCTAATGGCAAGTCAACTAAGCATTGATGGTTATCGGGTCGCAGAGTGTCTGGTAACTTCCATGTTGGCTTGGGAAATGGGGATTGTTTGCGTTTGAATTCAATATTTGTTAATGAAATCCAGGTAAAGCTAGAATTTTTGTAAGCAAAATCCTGCTCTGTTTTGATGAATCATCGTATATAATGCAAGAACAGCCCATGGAACTTGCTGAAACCTAGTCACAACACATTTTGTGTATACTGGTATTCTCAACGTTGACTTGGGTTTCCTATCGACATGGGCATACCTGCTACGTATTCAACTTTACCTTAACTTGTTATTTAGATGCTATTATGTTAAAATATTCCATTGATAATCTGAATGCCCAGCTGGATGTTCTAATGTACTGGGTAGATTAGATCCTTCTTATTGGTAATTTCTCCATTCCAAGCATGGGATGATGGTACCTCCATGACTGAAAACCTGCAATCTCTAACTGAAACTAATTGCAGCATAGGCATAACAGATTTTGTGCATGCTGGTATTCCAACGATAACTTGGGTACTGAAATGACACTGTATAACCATGATGTATTCAACTGCATGCTAGTACTCCGTTAAAACGTCACTCTGATCATCCGAAGGGCCTATTGAATGATCTTCTTGGTAGAACCTTCTTATATGTATTTCTTCCATTCCAAGGATGCATGGTGGTATTTACAGTACTTAAACCTGCAACCTATACAAGTTTCCTGCCCACAGTCCCTAACTTTCTGCGCACTGAACTATGCAGTTCCAATGGGTGCCAAGTACATCGTCGGCAGCCTTGTTGGCTCCTGTGTCATCGCATATGCTTGCGACTACATCGTTTCTCAGAAGAAGATCTTCGGTGGTATGCAGTTTGTCTTGCATCTGCAGTCCCATTCATAGCATAGTCAACATTATCACGCTCTTGGTATGAAGAAACCATTTTCTTGTTGCTGATCATGTTGTTGCTTCTTGATCAGGCACCATACCAGGGACCGTCTCGGACAAGGAGTGGTGGCAGGCGACAGACACGAAGTTCCAGGCCTGGCCTCGCACCGCTGGGCCGCCGGTCGTCATGAACCCCATCAGCCGCCAGAACTTCATCGTCAAGGACCTGTGAGGCCCGATATCACCAGGTAAAGCGACCATCTAGCGCAGCGCCTGAATAACCACCCCCACTATTCTGCGGTGGTGACCTTGCTTTCATATATCAGATTTCACAGCAGTGATGCTAGCTAAGACCATCCACCTTCTGGTTTCAGGTTTGCGGTGGAAGCGTGTGCTGGTGTAGAATGGCGATGTCCGTAGCTATAACCCACCTCCTTGTGCTGTAATCTTTGCTGAAGGCTGTGTTTTGTCTTGATAATAAGAAGGGTACTCTTGTGATGATCGTAGTCAGTCGGGTTTTCTTCTGCAGAACATAACAGATGCTGAAGCAACATTTGCTTTCTAAATTTTTCATGATGGCATCATCGACATTATTGCTATGAAGTTGAGCATTGTTCTTATATGCAGTAACATGCATGACTTTCGCTTTGTGCTTGCTGTGATGGACTATATGCTGTAAATCTAGTCTACCATCCAGATGGATTCACTGCTTCAGTGTGAGGCTGATATCAAAACATATGCTTGCTTGTATGTACTAGTATGTATGTAGTCTAAAAACTTAACCACATATGTATGAACCTAGACAAAGTTGAATCAACTAATATGGATCAGAGGGAGTACAAGAATTTGGCGGAAAAATTGGCGAAGATTTGGTACTGTAATTTTTTTTTGGCAGTTAAGAATGCAGATATCAAAACATATGCTTGCGTTCAGATTATACTGTCAGCACGTGGGTTTCAGTTGATTGGCGTTCAACAAAGAATTCCATCGTAAAGTATTCCATCATGGGCTTCTTTTGAATCGTTTCTATACAAGTTTTAGAGTCCAAATTTCAAAATTGGAGATCACATGCGATCATTCTCTAGTCCACCTTTCCCGTACAGATCTGGAATCAGGCCGGGCTGCGAGTACGAGTAGCTGCTCCGGCCCCGATCGATGGCGGCGCCCGGATCCTGCCCCTCGCCGCCGGCCCCGTCAGCCGGCCACCCTCCCGTCTGCCTCGCCGCCGACGCTTCAGGTGGGTTTGCTGCATTCATCTACCACTCTCATCTCATCCCGCACGCCCCTCACGTAGCTTCTCTCCCTCCCGCTTCTGACTTTGGTAGGTGGAGCGGGATCCCAGGAAGCGCCGCTGCGGCCGTCGCTGGTGCTCTTCGGCGACTCCATCACCGAGCAGTCCTTCCGCCCCGGCGGCTGGGGAGCGGCCCTCGCCGACACCTACTCCCGCAAGGTCCGCCAAATCCAACCACCCTCCATTCCTTCCCCCGTTTCCCTGGCACTGAACTTTCCCCTGTACCAGGCCGATGTTGTCGTCAGAGGCTACGGCGGGTACAACACGAGATGGGCGCTGTTCCTTATCCACCGCATCTTTCCCCTGGTACGATCGGCAGGCTGCATCCACCTCAGGTTATCGCCATACTGATATGATGAATACAGGTCGGCGTACCGCCTGTAGCCACCACCATATTCTTCGGTGCCAATGACGCGGCGCTTCTCGGACGGACAAGCGAGCGGCAGCATGTGCCGGTTGAGGAGTATAAGCAGAATCTCAGAACAATCGTTAATCATCTCAAGGTAAACATAAATGTTTTCCATTTGCGTTCTTAATCCCTTCCAAGTCGTTATGTTGGTCCCGTGCTAGTAGTTTTTTTTTCCATGTCAGGACCATGATTCAAACTCGTTGTTTTTTACAATACTGCAAGTAAGTAGGGCATCATGCACTATCTGAAACTTTTTTAGTAGCTTCCTAACTTGTATGCTACCATCGTAAGTAGGGCTGTATCTGGATCTTCGTAACATTGACTAATCCTTTTATGGGTGGGTCGTGGGTGATATAACCCGTTGGGATAGGTTGAAACGGAACAAAGGAAATGAAAGATGGGTTAACTAAATATCTGTCCACACAAAGATGTTTTCGCAATTTGAGAAACTTTTTTTTTTCTTACATCTTAACAAGTTAACATCAACCCTTAAACTTGTGATCCAAAGGCCGCTTAATTTCTTCATTAGATATCTGTTATGAAGTTACCCCTGGATTTCTGATTCAGCCTGTTCAGTTAGATATTTTGTCGGCGATGGAATAAAAGCCTGACGGGTTTCTGAAGCATTTGCCTGACTATGGTTTGCTGGCACATTGCTCAGTGCTTTTTTCTCTCCAAAATTTGCTCTCTGATTTTCATCTAGATTCTAGAACAAATGTTAAGCTCAACTATTAGAGCAAAAAAAATTAAACACCAGGAAGTAGCTGTATTATTCTTCGTGGGCCTCTTATAGTAGCATATAGATGTTGTATTTTGGCTAAAAATTGAAAATTGTTTTTTCTGAACCAACTGACTTTTTTTTGTTTGTTTAAGTATGAAGTTGTTGGGCTTAAAAGTAGTCATGACCAATCAGTTAAAAAAGTGTTCCAAACTAGTTAGAAATGTGTAACAGGGAAAGCTTATATTTGATTTTGGAACTCTGGCTTGAAGGAGTTTCAGAGTAGCTGTAATTCTACCTGCCTGGAGTATGTATTTGTGGCTTGGCTTGCTTAGGATCACATGTTGCTGGGGTGACTATTATGACTACTAGTGCCAGGAATATTAAGAAGCAATATTCACATCATGCTTGCTATTTTCCATACAAAAGTTATGGAACCTTCAAGTTGATGGCCAGCCATTTTTAACTTGCTGGTTTCTTGAAGTGTCTTTACCTAATAATTAGTACTGTCATCAATGTTAATATATTACAACAGCTGTGGCTTCAGGGTCTCCCTTTCTATCATATACTTAAATGTGTTGCATTGTTAAAAAGTATCTACGTTATGTCAGTTAAAGTAGGCATACTGAGGTAAATTTACAATTGGAGTGTTATGTAATACTCCTCCATCCCATAAAGGATGTCTTAGACTTGTCTAAATTTGGACCTAGATACGTCCAAATTTTGACAAATCTAGTACATCCTTTATGGGACGGAGGGAGTAGTATTTTTGGGCCAGTATGAAGTATCAGCCTTCCGGTCAGAGCTGCAAGGAGAGACTCGGTTATGGTGCGATAAAGAGCTTGCTTCAATGCTCGGATTCAGGTAGAAAGTAAGAGCAGTAGCATATTCATAGGAGAGCTTTGTACTTTAAATTAGTAGTCCCGGTAGTTAGAAAAAAGCTCTGAATACGGATTGCCTACTTGTTCAACACTATATTTGGATTCTGCTCTTCTAAAAGGAACGTCCGCTCTCACAATTCCCTCTTCATCTACCAAAACAACCGGAATATATGTAATCTGGTGTTGCATCTCAATACAGGATTGTTCCAAGTCCATGGTGATTTTGCTTATCACCCCACCTCCTATTGATGAAGATGGAAGAGAAAGATATGCACGGTTGGCACCACTTGTCCTCTTTAACTATTCATGTTTGCTGTAGGAACTTTAGTGACTGGCTGGCATATAAATAGAAAGAAATAAATGAGTGTGAAGAAACACAATACTTATTGTCAGTACTTAGTCCCACTTTGTGTTCGCTGAATTGTGCTGGGATGTGCTTACTTGATAACTTTCTGTAGCGATAAAAGTAGGCAAAAGAGGTCAAAGAAACAGTAAAATAGGCAAAAGTGGCTGTGACAAACGAGATTATGAGAAATCCTATCAAATGCAGCCTTAATCTCTTTATTGGCTATTTGGTGGTGCTGGGGCACTCCCGACCACACCCTCCTGGAGTTCCCTTTCTTTTGTGGGAACACTGGAGTTAATGAATATTATAAATCATTTTTTTATTTGCTATTCATGTTATTTCTAGTAACTTACATGTTTCATTTTCCACAAGCTTTACTGAACACATTACATGTAACTTATTAGTTATTGCTTATTTGCATTTTTTCCTGAAGATCACTATATGGAAAAGATGCGAGGAGTCTCCCTGAAAGGACAAATGAAATGGCTGGTGTCTATGCAAGTCAATGCATAGAACTAGCCAAAGAAATGGATGTGCACTGTGTTGATATTTGGTCAAAGATGCAAACGACTGAAGGGTGGCAGAAACTTTACTTAAGGTAAATGCTTCCTCAGATTTGTTTAGGTTTTAAGGATGAAGATTTTATTTACGTTTTCTCTACATGGTATCGATCAAGGTGGATTTTATAAGATATTTTCCACTTGGATTTTTTAACTTATATCTTCCTAGTAAGCGAACAAGCATATATGTGTAACGCCCGTGCAAATTTTACTTTTCTCTGTTACCACTTTTTTTTGGAATGAATGAATTGGTTAGGAAAAATTTATTTAGGTTCTGTACTTAGAACAACATAGAGTTTAATCAGTTGCATTTTTTCACCAAAGCAAGAAAGGCTATTTTTGTAACAAAATCTAACTTGAAATATTTAGACTGTCATCCACCTTTATATGTCTTCTAACACTAAACTCGCTGCTTCGTAGAGTGGTGTATTAACATGCATTTCGATGTGATCTAAGATAGCATATGTGCGTTAATCGTCTTCTATATACTTGGGAACCGGGAAACGTCAACAGTTTTTCGAGAGTCTGTTTGCAACCTGTACGTAGGAGCAGAGGCTTCAGCTTCTTGAGAACCATCCATTACTGCATCCATCCTGATAGCTGACTGTTTTCATCTCCTAGTGATGGACTGCATCTGACACCGGAAGGGAATGCTCTGGTCCACAAGGAGGTTGTCCAAACATTGAGAGGTGCCGGTCTGAAAGCTGAAGATATGGCACATGACTTTCCTCATCATTCCAAAATAGATGGAATTTGCCCGGAGAAGGCCTTCCAGTGATGTGATTTCAGGCTGTGGGAAGTTCAAGTTTGAACTGCTTGCTCCCGGTGTCTGGAGGTTTTGCTTTCCTCCTGTTTTACTTTTTCTTCTGTTGTGATCTTTTGAACTGTGAAATCCTGTGTCTATTTTCTACCAGTGAAAATAGTTATTATAACTAAAATTGCTGTAGTAATAACTAGATGACATAATTTAGGCAGATTTTACAATTTACAATTCAAGGAACACAGTGATTATTAATGATTCATAGTACTCCGACATATCTGCACTGGAAATTGCATTTCTTCATGTACCGCAAACAGATCTCTTCTACTGCAAGCTGTTGAAAGTCTCCTGCTACATGCTGCATTTGCAGCACTCAATCTTGTCTCCGTATCATATTCTGCAACTCTGATTCTAGGCCTTCCACTTACTGGTGTCAAGCTCACGACTCGGCTGGAAGCATATGCTGAAGGTTTCTGCACTGGGACAGAACGGCGATGTCAGTTGTTACTAGGTACCTGCTGTAATCTTAAGGGCATCTTTGTCTGAATGATAAGGAACAGTATTGTCTAGGTGTACTCCAGTTCTCTTTCTTCCGAGGAATAGAACAGAGCCGAACCTGCTTTAGACTTTTGTCATCTTGTCATGCGCATGATTATTGCAATGGAATATATGTTTTGCAAAAAAGATTATGATCTTATTAGACCCTTCTTCTGACTATAGCATCCACATGGCATGAGGGTAAGGTTGTATCTCGTGGTTTCTCGACAGGCTTCTCATACCTTCTCTTCGGTCAGGTGACGCTTGTTGTCGAGGCTGATCCCGTTTGGTCAAATATTTCGCTTTTTTTTTTTCAGTGAGTTGGTAGAATTTTGACAGGTAAAAGAACCCAGATATTGTTTTTTTTGCATCAGTGTTGATCCGTGATTTGTTGGAAGTTTCTGATGGATTTTGTGCGCTTGTTGAACGAGGTGTAGCTACACTTCCTTGGGCTGCTGAAAGTTGTTCGAGGCTTCAGTCTCACTCATCTGCAGCACCGACCACGTAGTGAACATCGCACGTGTCGGTACGTGAAAGGTTGCACATGGCCAGCTAGTGTGCGGTCTGCCTTGTAGGAAACAAAGATTTGCTGCAAAGTAGGTAAATCTAGAACGGTCTGCTATCACTTTCCCCATCATTCCAGAATTGTCAGCATGTCACCGGTACACGTAATAAGATCTGTAATTTGGAGCATCAGAACTGATCTCTGCATTCAGACCAGTATTTGTTCTCTCGAGTCGGAAAAGAAGCCGTTTAAAATTTTATCTAATGGAGGCTATCATTAAAAGTGCGTACCTAGTTCCGAAAGCTCCGACACATTGTAGATCTAGAAATGTAAATTTTAGGTGACATTTTCTTATTTTTATGCAAAAAAGACTGATATCTATGTCCAAGCGTCAACATTTTCTAGCAGTGAGTTTACTTTTAGTAATTGGGGAGACAATTGTGTTGCTGATTGGTTATTGAGAGAGACGGATTCACTCCTTAATGTCTAGGTAGTAGATGCTCCACCGAGGTTTATTACTTCCATGTTAATTGACGATATAATTATTATTTGATCCATAAAAGCTCACAGCAGGATGAAGTCCTACTGTTTCCCTAAAAAAAGACATAAGTGTAGATACTCGACCACTACGATAGGCCCACCTTTCACGCACAGGTGTGAGTTTTCTTTACCGTACGTTTAGCTTTAAGATTTGGATAAAAAGGGGGACAGAGAGAGCTACTTTTATATCTACAACAGTGAGCTTGAGTCTCGAGAACTAAATCGACGATACATAAGAGCATCTCCACTCGTCTCTCCCGGAAGCCTCCCACGACCACTTTTTTTTCATCCGGACGGCGAAAAACGGCCCAGTCAGGCCCTCGGTTCCTCGTTTTGATCCGGATTTGAGCCTATTTTCGTCCGAACTGCCCATGCCATCCTCGGTTCCCCGGGGGTCTCCCGGGGACTCCGGATGGAGCAAAACCAATCGCCCACGCCCACGTGTCTCCTCTTTCATCCGGACTCCCCGGGCCATCCTCTTTTTCCCCGAAAAACGCCGCTTGGGGAGCACACAACTGGAAATATACTGCCCCCAGGCCAAATTTTCGTCCAATCCCGACGAAAATTTCGCCGGATTTGGGCGTGAAGAGAGCCAACGAGTGGGGATGCTCTAACACACCCACACATATGCTGTGTATAAAATCCACTCCGGACATGATTACTATATGAAACTTTTGGTAGGGATTCAAAAAAATTGCTTAAATTCATACGGAATGGATTCTTCCATAGGGAAATTAGAGGAACCAAAGCATGAGGCCCTACCTCGCCTTTTCTTCTCTTTGCTTCTGTGATTTTAATTACTGCCTCCATCTCAAAATATAAGGCCATCACAGATTTCGAGGCAGAACTTTAACTAATAATTTAACAAATAAAATATAAATTATATGTTACCAAAATTATACCATTGGGTTCATAGTTTAAAGATGTTTTCAACAATATATTTTTGGTATCATATGAATTATATTTTATTGATTAAATTATTGGTCAAAATTTTGACTCTAAATACGAAGTGGCCTCACATAAAGAAAACTGAGGGAGTCACTTGGATCCTACATAGTTGAATTCTCGGTTCCTGCATATTATTTTATCTATTTCCTACTTTTTGAGTTCATGTGTTTCAAAAACGGCTTTAATCTTCGCGACAGTTGAAGTTTTGGATAAATATCTAGGCAAGTCTCTTGATTTGGAGGATATTTAAAGAAATGAATTGGAATGTTCTTGAATCTTGATAAGAAAACAATTCTACAAAGTAGTTTAGTAGTACCTCCATTCCAAAGTTTGACTTAGCTTTTACCAAAAATTATTAACATGTAAAATACAAAATTAATATCATTAAATATAGAATGAAATATATTTCGTATGGTATCTACAAAATATTATATTTGTTAATAAATTGTTCTAAAAGTTTGGTTAAACTTTACTTGGTTTGACTTTTTCAAAAAAAAAGTATAAGCCTTAAGCTTTGGGATAGAGGTAATACCACACAATAAAGAAATTGTGCAATATACTCGCGCGGTGGAAAATTATCCTCCAAAATAGGAACATAGATTTAGTGCACATGGGCATGAGTGATCTCATTAGAAAAACAAAAAAAAAAATTTGAGTTTCAAAAAATTCTGAATTTTTTTCGCATATAGTCAATGATGTATCCCGCAAACATGTAAAAATAAATTTGAAATACTTTATATTCTGATCTACGCAAAAATGATAGCTGGATACTCATTTTGAAATCTCCAAAACATATCAGATTTTATTATTTTTATCTAGCGCAAAAATAAAAAGAATTTTGGGTTGAGATTTTGCATGATTGTGAGAGCTATCATGATAATCTCCAGAATTATTTTAAAACTTTTTAATAACTTGTAAAAATACCTTTTAAATATTTAAAATGACAAGAGCACTGGATCTCGAAATCCAAAAACAATTTTCACCAAAATAGAGCTTAGAAAGTCCTCTGCAAAATTCCATAAAGGATTCCAATCATACATTGAAATGCCATATATATGTGCAAAAACAATCTTACCAAGTTCTCTAAAAATCCTATAAAATTGCATATAATCAAGGTAGTACAGTATAAAATCAAACTTGCAGTCGTTGCTGAAAACTGCCACAGCTTGGAAAATAACCATATTGAGATCTTGCGATGCGATCTTGTGTCCCTTTCCGAGGAAAAGGTCGGCTGCGTGCAGCGGCGGCGTGTGCGCGCGCGTGTCCACGCTCTCTTCCTTCCACCGCATCACCGACCGACCCCCTGCTCTGTCGCTTCCTCAATGGAGCCGCTCCGCGTGTCGCCACGCCATTCCTCGCCATCTTTTCCTACTCCTCGATCGTCGTCGTGGTGCCTGCACCGGCATCGCGCGCGCGCGTCGGGGGAGTAAATAATAGGCCACCGCTCACCGAGGGCGCAGGGGAGAAAGATCGAAGAGCTCAGTCTCTCAGACTCAGAGTGGATAAGTTCGCACTGCTCGTAGTACTCCGCTGTCTCGGACCAGACACACTAGCGAATCCACGACAAGCTCCGGCAGAGAAAGATCTCGTCTAAGGTTGTTGCTGTTCCACTCCATCTTCATGGCCGCGCGAGCACTGGCCGCCGCTGCTATCGGCCGCCGGGTGGCCAGAGAGACCAGGCCGCCCCTTCTCGCCT
Source organism: Lolium perenne (assembly GCF_019359855.2). Taxonomy (NCBI): domain Eukaryota; kingdom Viridiplantae; phylum Streptophyta; class Magnoliopsida; order Poales; family Poaceae; genus Lolium; species Lolium perenne. Next base: position 7,108,567 of record NC_067250.2, on the reverse strand, counting down.
CCTGCAGGTAACAAACACCATTTCTAGCTCCCTTGCATGGTTTTGCTGGTGCATGAGGAGAAACGAGGATCGTTCTTGCATGGCTGATCCATGATTTTGCGGCGCAAATAGGAATCACTCGGCCAGCGCGCAGCGTGTGGAGGACGCCCATGCCGCGGCGCCGGCGATGACTACCGGGGAGCAGGTGGAGGCGGCGCAGAACACCAAGAACGTGGAGGTGCTCCAGGGCGAGGAGCACGTCGCGACGGTGCTCCCGGACGAGACCATCGACATCGGCGGCGTCGCCGGAGCTGGGGAGGACGCGTCGTGGGTGCCGGACCAGGAGACGGGCGTCTTCGTCCCCGCCGACACCGGCGCCACCCACGGTCCAGCCGGCGACGCGGCCGCCATCCCCACGGCGGGTGGGTCAGTGCTGGACCAGTCGGTGTTCGTCCGGGAGGAGGAGATTGAGGACGTCGAGAGGCCCGCCACCGACATGGCCAATGACAATAGCAAGAACTAGTGAACTACTAGTGCAAGTAGCTCCTTCGATCAGGCCTCTGTAGATTCAATAAGCTTAAGCCTTCGGGTAGAATAAGTCTCTCATCCACGCCTGTTTGTGCAAGGCACTCAGTTTCTCTACCATGCGTACCAATATGTTGGCTTGTTAGCGCGCGATCTGGTAATTAGTACTGTACGGTCTTTCCTCATTCCATTTGATGGTCACTCCTTCCCTGGATTTGTCATCTCTCAGTTGAGAATTTTTTCTTAAATCTCCGTCACCCACAGAACTGTGATTTTTGACGGTGGACGGTGGGAGCTCTGCTTTTGCATTGTATTTAGTAAGAGAGAATTTGATCTTCTTAGTAAGAAAAAACTACGAAGTACTCTAAACCATACATCGCCGCACGGTTAATTCAGGAAACCGGTAAAAAACTAATCGAAGAATCTAGATTTATTAAGACGAAGCAAGAGAGTTCAAAAAGTTCGGAATATAAATCCTTGTTTCCAGACAGAGGAACACATCAAAAATGCTAACTTGTGGTGGTAAAATTGAAGCAGCATGCACTGTTTTTCAGCGCAATAAAATCGTAATAAGCCTAAAAGTAGGGATCAAAATTAAATTAAATCAGGGATATCATAATGTACTATATCGAACACAATAACAAGATAACATTATGGGGTGGTGGGGCTGCCTCGATCTGTTTCGCCCCCAGATCTGATGGGGTGGCTTTCGTCTCCTGCCCCGGTGGCAGGTCGGCGCCCCCTTGGCCTCGGTGCGCGGCCGTCTCGGCGGCAGCGGGCGTGTGCGGGTCACTCTCGCTGGCCAGCGTGGCGCTGGGCAGCGATGTGCCTGCGTGCGTGGTGCGTGCCACCGCTGGTCGGTGGTGGTGTGGCTGCGAGGGTCGCCTGCCTCTTTTCCCAGCCATCATCCTGCAGCGGTTCTGCCGCTGGGGCTGGCGGGTGCCGTGGCTTTGCAGATGGCGGCCATGGTGGTGACGCGTTCCCCACCCGGGGGGCCGTCGTGGCTGGGCGTTGAGCCTCTCTGTCTTGCCATCAGTGGCAGCGGACGCTGCTTTCGTCTGTACTGATGTGCCCCATGGTGTTGCAGATGGCGGCCATGGGTGCGGTCTCTTCCTCGATGTGAGGTGAGCCGTGGCAGTGGTGGTGGCAGCTTCTTCTTGCCGGTTGCTAGGCTCCGGTGTCGGGTTCTTGTCGGAGCTCTGTGGCATGTTCAGCGCAGGTGGTCTATGTGCGTGCCCTCGGCTAGCCTACCCTTCGGGTATATCGAACCCGGTGGGGTTGGGGTTGCCCTCGGTGGTGCTATGTCTTCGGCTACAGCGGCGACCCCTGCGTGCGGTGTGGGTGCTCCATGCCCCTCGGCTCCTTCCTGTGGCACACAGGCATTGTGGCGTCGTCTCGGCCGCGTGCGACCTTTCGGCCACACCCTCGACACAGTGGTGTCGGTGCGTAGTGTGGTCTCGGATACGCGTTGCCCTTCGATTACGTCGATGGTGCAGTGTCGCCGTTTGGGTCCCTCCGTCGTGTCTGGTAGGCTCCTCATTGTGATCGCTGAGCTTGGGTCGCGATGAGTCTTCTCATCGATCAACCGTCCCCCCAAAGGTTTGCGGGGTGGCCTTGTTCTTCTCCCCGCTCTTGTGTTAGTGTTGGGGTGTGTGCTTTTCTTTTTCTTCTCCTCTCTTGTAACCCCCGTGTACTCTGTTCATTTGAACCTATCTTGTAGAGGCTGAAAATGCCTCATAGGCAACTTTGAAATATATTCAGGTGGGGATTTGTTCCCCCCCGTTGAAAATTCAAAAAAAAAAAAGATAACATTATTGTACATCTGTGTGGTTTTAAGTTTTATGTCTTCTTGTTACTCTTCCATGATAAGTCCCACGCATGTGTTTTTGGCCGTCAACTCAACAAATTCCCCTTAGATGTATTATCCCACAAAACCTGCGTGCTGCAAACATAGGTACTATAGCTCAAGGAAGACTTTTTTTTTTCTGATCCGTTCAAATAACACTTTGATGTTTATAAATATTCAGAGATAACCCTAGATCATAGCCTTTTTCGTCAAACACACAAAAGAGGCTTGGCAATCTTTCGGAGTGTATCTTCATGGAGGTGCCAAATCTATCAGCGATGAATTTTGAGGTCAATTGACAGTGATTATTCTTTACACCAACCTCATTTTTTTTTCGAGAATATACACCAACCTCATCAATATTCTTTTTTTTTGCGGGGTAAAGGAATTGTATTAATCATATATAGGTGTATTACAATCCCTTAGAAGGGAGCCCAGAATAGACTCTGGTCCTGACCCTAACCATACCTCAGTACGGTCATTGCTTCTACCAAAACCAGCTAACAAATGACTTGCTATATTTTGACTACGAGGTATTTTACTAATACCCACGATCTGGCCTGAACTCATTAGGGTCTTTACTTCAGCCACCAGATGACCTAAAGGTGACAAGTCTCGTGCATTATTGTTTAGCATCTGCACTACTTCAGCACTATCAGACTCGATCACGAAATGTTGTTGGTTGTGCTCCTGTGCCAGAGCAATACCTTCCATAAGTGCGCATACCTCCGACTCTAGCGCTGAACTGCATTGCAACAACGATCTACACGCAGAGAAGATAATTTCTCCATCATGTGATCGCAAAATCATGCCAGCTCCTGCAGTTCCATCCGCAGCCATAAACGAGCCATCAACATTCAGTTTGAGAAATCCTTCGCTCGGTCTCTTCCATGGTGTACTAGGGGCAACAACAGATTTACTCGGGTGTGCTACAGCCACTGGCGGATCGACTGACCTCTTCCCTTTTACGATCTCCTCAGTGGAATCGAAGCCCACGTTCATAAGTGATGCTACGTAGCTGCATATGAACCGCCTGGACCCCTCCACCGATGGCATTGGCTTATTGTGCGTTATCTCATTTCGCACAAACCATATTCTCCAACATATCATCAGTACTTTGACACAAGCTTCCTTCGAAAGCGACAGAAGCAACTCCTCAAACCAAATCTCCCGCGGCCCAGGTAGATTATCTATCCCTGGGATCCTCCATACTTCACGCATAGATTGCCAGAACGCTATTGCATGCGGGCATCTAAAAAACACATGAGTTGTGTCTTCTTGCTCCAGTCCACATATTGAACAAATACCAGTTACCGGCATATTCCTCCTATGTTTATTCATCTCAGTCGCTAGAGAATTCTGGGCAGCTCTCAAACCAAATATCCGTACTTTCTCAGGGACTTGGCATTTCCAAATTGTTTTCCAAATCTCCTTATTATTGACAGGAGCATTACTTGACGCCACATAACCATTCTCTTGTAGCATAAGTGATAGACCTAATTTATAGGCGCTACGGACCGTGAAAACCCCATTCTTCTCATGTTGCCATGCAATAAAATCAGCTTCACGTCTTGGAGATGTTTTTATCTTCATGATAATGTCAGCATCAATTGGTGGAAACGTCCTCCTTACCAATTCCTCCTTCCAAGTCCCATGCACATCGATCAAGCTCGACACCCTATTCAGCCTTGATTTACCACGCGAGCCAATTACTTTAAGTGTGTAATCCCTTGGGATCCAGTTGTCCTGCCATATCCGGACTGATTGACCATTGCCAGTGCGCCAAATCAAGCCCTTCTTCAATAGTTCCAAGCCATAAGCAATGGCAGTCCATGTCGAAGACGGGTTTCCTGTGAAGACTGTATCAATAATATTCCCCTGAGGGTAATACTTGGCCTTTAACACGCGGGCACACAGACTTTCGGGATTTTCGATTAATCTTCACGCTTGCCTGGCTAATAAAGATTGGTTAAAAATACGCATGTCGCGAAAACCAATACCTTCATCAGATTTTGGCCTTTACATTCGAGTTGAAAGATGCAACCTGTAACCTTCTGTCGCTGCCCTCCTTTGATTATTCTTGCACGGAAAACCCACAAATAATTATTCTTGTATCACCCCGTTTGACACTCTGAAGTGTGAGTTCTCCACCTTGAACCATCGATGATAATTCACCGTGTAGTCCTTGAGCCACATTTGAAGTCCTGCCAAGTTTTTGAACTTTGTTCCTTCACTAATACATACCATTTGAAGTTTTGCCAACATGAGCCTTATCGGCGAGGCTTAGATCAAGAAACTATGATGCACGATGACTTGGCCTATTACTTCGTTGCAAACACCAACTTCTTTAGCCGTCAACTAATGTTTGTCTATTTCTTCATCCGGTTCTTCATCTTTGGAGTCATATGCATAGGCTCGTGTGTGTGGGATGTCATGGTCCATGTCCTCTTCAGCTTCTTTAGCCGTTTCAGTGGTGTTTTCTAAATGTGTGAGGCGGGCGTGAGATTGGTAGGTTTTGTTTTTTTCCTTCAATAATTCTTGTATTTTGGTCGATGAACTCCAAGCTTTATTTTGAGTAAACTCCTTAGTGATGTAACTATTTTATTAACTAATAAATCTCGCAACATAGTTATAATTTCCCTTAGAGCTCGTTTGGTATCCATCATTTGGGTCTGGAATCCTGGAATTCATTTTGGAATTCAATAGGTGGGCTGTTTGGTTGCCACAGAATTGGGCCGTTATTTTATTTAGAAAATCCAGCAAAATGATTCCATGGGTAAACATGATTCCAAGCTGAGACCTGTCATTTGCGTTTCTCTATGGAAACCATTTATAAATTCAATATTGAATTCTGCTGTCATTTGCAATTCCTGTGGCAACCAAACAAGTGTCCATTTCTAGAATTACAATGTAAACGAAATGAATACATGTATTCATTTCAAAATGCTACAAACGAAATGAAAGCCTGGCTTCCAAACGAGCTCTTAGAAAAGTAGAGCATCCTCCACTGTTTTTTTTGCGTAATAGAAGGGCAACGGGAAAATAACAGCATAAATAAGAGCATCCTAAACTGTTTCTGTGATCAATAACACTAAACTTTAAAAAACAATATTCGGACAACGGCTTGACGGATGAGCTCTCGTGACACCTTAGGCGACGCAGGTGACCCACCCGGCTCCGCTCCGGTGGCCGGCGTCCCCAGCCCTCCAGCGCCTCCCCCGAGCCTCCCTGTAGTTAGCCCCCGCCAGCCTCCGTCGCTGCTCCCGCGGAGCGGCGGCTCCACCTCGCTCGTGCCTGCAGTGCACGACCCAACCCAGAGCCCCACTCAACCAACGAACGATGTTGCTTCGGCAGTGCCCGTCCACTCCTCGCCTGTTGCTGTTCCCCTCCTGGGGCCTCGCACCCGGAAAGCTCCCTCCCTTTGGGCGGCGGTGCGGCCCTCGTCTCCCGTCGCAGATGCAGCTCCTTCGGGTCTGGTCTTGGTAAGGTTTTCCAAGCCTATGTTCTAACCCACTTTTCCTCCTTCATCTCCTTCTCTCCATCCTTGCCCCTCATCGCCGGTGAAATCTGGGTCACGTCGCCCTTCTCCTCGTCATCTTTCTTCTTCTGTGACGCCTCTGATCGCCTCCACGCTGAGCTTGCGTCCTCGGACGTTTTTCACGTGGTGGTTGCCTCCCCGACGGTCGCCTCCTTCCTCCTCCGCGTCGGACCCAAGCACTGCACACGCTTGGGCATTTTGCTTTTGTCTTTCAGGGACGTGCGACTTCGTGAAGACGGTGACCCCCCGCGAGTGCTTAGAGACCGCGACGACGCGCATCATCCAGTGCGTGGGGGACATACTGGCGGCGCTTCAGTACCTGAGCCCGCAGGAGCGGATCCCGCGCGACGCTGCGTCGGTCTTCAAGGCCGTTACCGATGTCCCGACGGTGGTGGACTGGCTGCGCCGCTCCTCGTGCCGGGTGGGCATCACCATGGCCCTGAGCATGGTGCTTGCCCACTGCTCCAAGGGCTTCGACGTGGAAGAGGTGACGGCGGGCTTCCCGTCCGAGACCGGCGACTTTGACTTCGCGGAGATGCTGCGCTATATGGACGTGGTCCGCCCATATGCCGACCGCGTGTTGGCGACGGCGGACCTGGAGACGCATATTACCAGCCAGACGGCTCCGGAGGATGCTGAGAAGGAGGGATTCGGGGAGGGGCCGAAGAACTTTCCGGCTGTGCGCCTGTTCCATGCTGCCACTAACAACGGCTTGTCGACCTACCCGGTCGTCAAGTACATGCCAAAGTTCCTCCACGGAGACAGTGGTGCGGAGACGTTGGTCGACCCTGAGGCCAGTTCCTCCAAGTAGAGTAGCTCCGCCCTTGTGGGGGGTGGGGGGAATGCCCCCTCTGACCCGTAATAAAACATTTTGTTCCCACGAGTCTGAGGATGCGACTCGCGGGTATTTTGGTTAATGGCAAGTTTATGTACTGAGTAGGTTTATCTTATCTGGCAAACGCGAGTTTGGATATCCTTTGTGTCATTGTGCGTTTATTTCTTAGTGAGCCTACTCGCCATGGCCAGAGGGGCCAGTCGCTGGGCGACCCCGATGAAGGCTATCGACATGACTGTTTTTCTGTTCAAGCTGGGTGTTCGGTTTGCGAAGTCCCAAGTCGCAGTACGTAGTCGTATGGTGCGAGTAGCTGCTTCAAGGGTAGGGGAGAGTGGCGTTTATTGGTGCTATTTTTTATAGCGTTTCGCTCGTCGTGGCCCGTTGGGCCAGTCGCGTGGTGATACGTCTCAAACGTATCTATAATTTCTTATGTTCCATGCTACTTTTATGATGATACTCACATGTTTTATACACACTTTATGTCATTATTATGCATTTTCCGGAACTAACCTATTGACGAGATGCTGAAGTGCAAGTTCTGTTTTCTGCTATTTTTGGTTTCAGAAATCCTAGTAAGGAAATATTCTCGGAATTGGACGAAATCAACGCCCAGTATCTTATAATTCCACGAAGCTTCCAGAACACCGGAGAGGGGCCAGAGGAGAGCCACAGGCCCACCACACAAGGTGGCGGCGCGGCCCAGGGGGGGTGCCCCCCTATTGTGTGGTTGCCCCGTAACCCTTCCGACTCCGCCTCTTCGCCTATAAGAAGCCCCCTGACCTAAATCTTCGATACGAAAAAGCCACGGTACGAGAAACCTTCCAGAGCTGCCGCCATCGCGAAGCCAAGATCTGGGGGACAGGAGTCTCTGTTCTGGCACGCCGCCGGGACGGGAAGTGCCCCCGGAAGGCATCTCCATCGACACCACCGCCATCTTCATCAACGCTGCTGTCTCCCATGAGGAGGGAGTAGTTCTCCCCCGAGGCTAAGGGTTGTACCGGTAGCTATGTGGTTAATCTCTCTCTCCATGTACTTCAATACAATGATCTCATGAGCTGCCTTACATGATTGAGATCCATATGATGAGCTTTGTAATCTAGATGTCGTTATGCTATTCAAGTGGATTTTACTTATGTGATCTCCGGAGACTCCTTGTCCCACGTGTGTAAAGGTGACAGTGTGTGCACCGTGTGGGTCTCTTAGGCTATATTTCACAGAATACTTATTCACTGAGTTATGATTTGAGTTGGATGTCTCTATGAAATTGTGGTGTGTTAGTACCTCCTATGAATGCTCACAGTGACAACGTGGGGTGTTTATTAGTACTTGGAAATACATCTTTAAGGTTTGCCTACATGATGAATTAGTGTTCGTTATCTTGCCAGAGAGTAATTCACAATAGCATAGTGAAGTGCTTATTTATATTCCTTTATGATTGCAATGAGCTTTATATCACTATTAATCTATGTGCTACTCTAGTGATGTTATTAAAGTATTCTATTCCTCCTCCATGATGTAATGGTGACAGTGTGTGCATCATGTAGTACTTGGCATAATTTATGATTGTGATCTCTTGTAGATTATGAAGTTAACTATTACTATGATGGTATTGATGTGATCTATTCCCCCTTTCATAGCTTGATGGTGACAAGGTATTAACTTGTCAATGCCTACAAGTAGTAGACTAGGGTTTCGTTGGATGTAGAGGGCAAGTACATCTCGAAGGTTTCAGCCGAAAAGTACTCGACGATGTTAAAACTAGGGTTTGTGAGACAATGAATCGATGCTTTCTTTGTCCCTCGACTCCCCCTTATATAGGAGGTGGAGCCGAGGGATTCATATTGAACAAGTTACAGAGTCCGGGAAGGTTTCCAACTCATCCCGCAAGATTACAAATATCATCTCCTAATACAACTCTAACTTTCCTTAATATCTACTTGGGCTTCCGATTCTTTTTATTCTTCGAGTCGTGGGCCTTCAGTAAACCCCGGGTACTATCTTCGGCAGGCCCATTGGGGATGCCTATGTCAGTAGCCCCCGAGATTTTGCTTGAATCGTAGAGTCAGGGAAAATCTCCACTGTTTATATTTACTCAACAACTTTAAACTTTTCTATATTTCCTCATATGAATTTATATATTGTACAGGGATAATGGTAATTGGGGCTAGTTCATCTGATGGATCAGGTACTAGTTAACTGCTCTAGTGGCAATCCGCAAAAACCTACTTCAAGATCACGTCCCTGGACATGATCTCGGGATACTGGTGTAAACTTTGACAGGTGCCGCTTAAGGTCTTACCATTCTGTCGAGTCCCAGTCATATTTTATCGAGTACCTAACGCGTCCGTTAGGATTTTTCTTCGTATCTGTTGATACGAAAAAAAGTAGCAAACCGACGTCAGAGACGGCGCCACGCTGCACAGAACGGATCTGGGGTCTTACCTTCGCAAAGTTTTGCGGCATTCAGAAATTGTTCGCATCTTTGGCGTTCTGAGAATATATTTTCGAGTGCTTATTCGGCTGTTGGAATAGCACATTTTATTGAGTCAACGGATGACTTATATTACTCTCCCGATGGGAGTATATGTAGAGTTATTTGTATAACTCGAAATATACTCAGTTCCTCTTTCTTTTTCTTTTTATCTCTTTTTCATAATTTCATCGGGCACGCGAACAGCGTTCCCGATGGGAGTAGCCCCTGAGGCTACAGTCAAGAACTTGTGCTTGAGTGTAGGCTCCACGCCTTATGTCGCTATATTTTTCTCCTGTCGCATAAGTTTTCAAATCTCTCGGGAGCGCGAACAGCGCTCCCGATGGGAGTAGCCCCCGAGGCTATGATCAAGTGCTTGCGTTTGGTCATAGGCTCTCGCCGTTTCTATTTTGTCATACTCGAATATTTCTTTTTTCCAAAGTAGCCTCCGAGCATTTGAGCAAAAACTTGTATTTGTTCAAAAGCTCTCGATACAATCTTATGCTATCGCTGTTCTTGCAAAGCTTCATAGCCGAGATTTTCCTTTACCAAGGTGACATCACTGCTGATGACAGCCACGATCAATGTATCGGGAAGCCGCGAGAACCGCTATCTCTCTGCCTTGTGGGCCCAAAAATCCTGTCAAGTTGACACGTTGTGCAAGTGGGGGACACACGTCCTCCGCTTTTCCTGGCGCATGTACTGTAGCCGCTGTGCTTTCTCGTCTATATGAAATTACCTTTTACCCCTTGTCCACGTGGTCAGCATCTGTCCCGCAAGTTCTCAATCCAACGGTGCGTCCGTTCAACGCACCCCTATTTAAGGTCATCGTCTTCCTCCTCTAATCCTTTCGCTCACGCCGCATCTCTGCTTCTCAGCTAAAAAATCCTCCATTGCTCTCCCTGCTTCAAGCGCTCAAACACCTTCACACCCTTCGCCGCCAAACCCATTGATGCCGCCTCGCATCTGTTTGACTAGGCACAGCACGCCAGAGTCGAAGATAGCGACAACGGATCTGGGAAGCTCCGAGTGGGAGAGATCCAAGATCTCTGCCCAAGACATCAACATGCTGAAGAAGATGGGATTCAGCAAGAAGGAGAACTCGCTCGAGTTCCCCAAGGAGGAAAGCTACCCAAGGCCTCCAATCGATTATTGGGTTAGTTTCGTTGACCATCTCATCCGAGGTCTTTCTCCCCCAATCCACGAGTTTCTCCGCGGTCTCCTTTTTGTCTACGGGCTCCAGCTGCACCAGTTGACGCCCAATTCCATCCTCCACGTGTCGATTTTTATCACACTGTGTGAGTGCTTCCTCGGGGTCCAACCTAATTGGGCTATGTGGAAGCGTATCTTCTGCATCCGCCGTAATGGCTCCCACAACGTCGCCTACAATATTGGCGGCGTTGTTATCTGTGTTCGTTCTGACGTCGAATATTTTGACGTCAAATTCCCCGACTCCGTCCAAGGTTGGCGGAAGAAATGGTTGTATATCCATGAAGAGAGCTCCAATCCAGCGGAGGAAAACATCGCCCCCTTTGACGGAGAAGCCAAAATCCTTCGCCGCCGTTCCTGGGATGCTGAAGCTACCGAAGATGAGAAATTGGCGACAGAAGCGCTGATGACTCGCATCCACGAGCTACAGAACACTCGCGGCAAGGAACTATCGGGTATTGAGATTACTGCCTACTTCCTTAGGACTAGAGTGCAGCCTCTCCAGGCTCGCAAAAATCCTTTCTGGAAGTATGCCGGTGAAAAAGATGTTGACAAGCTTTCAAAAGACCTTCCTTTGAAGGATTTTGAAAAGCTTATCCGCAAAATCTCATCGCTCAACAAGAAGGATCCGGTGCCATCCTCTTGCCGTATTACGCCATATAGTAGCACCAATCCTCTTCCCGAGGTAATTTTGCCGTTTACTTACTATATTATCTATTCAAACTTTATTATTTGTCGACTACTATCTTGCTAATGCCTTTTTTGTCGACACCCTTTCTTTATTTTAGAACCACCCCGTCCTTGCTTCTCTTCCTCCTCTTCCTGAAGGTGGAGAAGTTGAAGACCGTGCTGTCGTCGATGATGACAGCCAAGGCACCTCGCGCCCTGCCAGTGAAGCTGCGGGTTCTCACAAATCCGCGGCTTCTGCTGATTCTGAAACCACTGCTTCAACACACTCCCCTCCTCCTGCTTCCCCAAAGAACAAGAGGAAAAGGAGTGAAGTCAAAGATTCCGGCACCTCTAATGCCGAAGAAACTGGTCCTTCAGAGAGGAGGGCAGTTTTCAATCCATACACCGATGCCCTCGTCAGCTCGTAAGTTACTCCGTACTCCTTGCGTCTGTGCTCTTTAATGTTTTGCTTCTTATACTGTCGCCATTTTTCTTGTAGTGATGACGAAGAAGAAGAACAACCTATTGACGTGGCTGCTCGAACGAGTACGTCGCGTACTTTAGTTGTGTCCGAAGCTCCTCATAATGGGGAGGAAACTTCACCTCCTCCGCAAAACGTCGAGCATTCGACTCCGCCTGCGAGCCCCCGTGCCTCTTCGCCAAAGAGGGCAAGGGTCGAACCATCCAAGGAACCTATCATGTTCCCTGGTAGCACTTCGACACCTTCATTAGATGACGTAAGTGTTTCGGTCTTCTCTCTCTCTCTTTTTCTTGTTTAGTTCGAGCCTTTTAATACTTTCTTCTTGCCTTTGCGATATACTTGTCGAATCTAGACTGGCTATATTGACTATTTTTTCTTTTTGGTCCTCTCTTCAGCCTTTAATGAAGGAATTTATCTGTCTTGGTACCCAATTTATCGGGTATCGTGATCATACCAAAAAGCTGGAAGGTACTATCTTCATCCGCCTCATTTGTTGCATGTACTCCATGATTTTGTCATGATATTTGACTGTCGCTTATTTACCAGGAGAACTTGCGGAAGCCAATAAACGTGCTAACGCTCTTGCTGCCAAGTTGGAGCAGAGCGAAAAGGCCCGCAAGAAAGCTGAAGCCGATGCTGCCGCTGTCAAAGATCTTCGAAAAAGACTTCATGACGCGGAAACCTCTCTGAGCGAGAATATTCAACAGCAATCCGCTCGGGAGACAGAGATCCTCAGTCGACTGGAGTCGCAATGTCGACGTTTTGTCAGTAAGTACTTTGAGCTCTGCTGTTTTTCTCGGGTTACTTCTCATTTTCCGATCATGTTATTTACGAGCTATCCTTTGTTTTGTCTTCAGGGAGAACTCATCAAGATTATGAGGTGGAAGGGCCTGAAGGCGATGAGCTACTCGACGCACTGACTCTTCTTGAAATTCATGGGGATGAAGCACGCGACGGTCTTGCTGAAGCTGAGGCAGGTCTGTCGAAGCTTTTCCCATATTTTTTCCCGAAGAAAGAGGAGCCCAACACCTTCGTCGCTCTTGCCAAGGAATTCAACGCGCCGGAAGATCTTGGGCTCAAACTTCGCCAAGAGGGCCTGAAGATTGGCGTTGAGGGCACCATTGCGCTGATTGGAGATAGCCAACAAAACGTCGACTGGACCAAAGTTGGCGACATAAGGGAGATGGAAACGAAGGAATGGCAGTCTCTGATTAAAGCTGCCAAGCCTCCTTCCAAACCAATTCTTTCCTTCCTTGGTGTGAAACCAACTCCTGCTCCAAGCACATCCAAGCCGGAGGTCAAGTAGACCACCCTGTCCTCTCTTTTAGTTTTTTCTTATCTTTTGATGCCGTCGCCTTAGTTAATTTTGGCGACAGCTGCTTCACTAGTCCATTAGGGACCCTTCTTTTGTAATAGCAATGTATATACTTCGAGAATGAATGGAAATCTATCTTTGCTTGACGATTGATATCGGCTCTTTTATTTCCAGTTGATTTTTGACAACTATACTGCAACTTCCCATCCTTCCGATGTTTTACCTGCGTCGTCCCGTTCGAAGAAAGCTCCTGTTGCTGTCGAACGTTTCGAAAATTCTTCGGGTAAAAATTCCGCAGAAGACTTGGAAGTACTTCACCAACAACTCCAGTCTTTGAAGAAACAATTACTTATGATGATGGAGCAGTCTCGAAAATCATCCGAGAGGGAGAAAATTGCACTTCACCAGGCTCAAGATGCCGTAGCCGCCAGAGAAGCCGCTGTTTCTGAAGCTGAAAAGGCGACCACTCGGGAAAATCTTATGCTTGAGTTGATGAATGAAGCCAGTGCAGATATGTCAGGTATGCTTCGCATCAGTACTCCTTCTGTTTCCTTGGTGTCTCTATTTTTTTTAAAGTCCTTATGCTGTCGCCAAATAGGCTCCTTTCTCGATGCCGCTGCTGAAGACGAGAGGGTAAACACGAGGACAAATCTTCTGGTTAACCTTTCTCTTGACCATGGTTCTCTTTTCTGGGCCACTCCAGAACGTACCCGACAGATTGTCAGGTTTCAAGACCGCGCTTGTCAAGTTCGCGATTTCCTTGACGTCTGCACTAAGACACTGACCCTGGTTTACAAGACGCTATTTCCTCGGAACGAGGCGCCCGATACTCTTCGTGGTTTATTGGAGAAGTTTCAAGATGCTCCTCGTATCCATAACTTCGTGCGAGCTCAACTTTCTGCCGGTGCCAAGTTTGTTATGATGATGATCAAAATTTGTTATCCCAAGTTTGACATGAGCCAGATTGTGACCAAGTGCTTGGCCAAGATGGCGAAAAGAAAAAGGGATGTTAGCAAGCTTGAAGATCATGTGACCCCTGTTGCCGAAGATATGATGGATGAACTTCTTCGGATGGATGCTGAGTTTTTCGTAAGGGGTAGCTATGCTGCGCATAGTACTCGTGCTTCGGATACTGGACGTTTGACCATAGATAATATACTGAGCCGCCAGTGACAATTTTCCTTCTAACCTTGTCGAGTTTTCTCAGGGATTGCGTCTTGTATATTGTACACATTCTATATTGTAAAGTAAACACTTCTATTTTTCCTCCTCAAGCCCCCGAGTGTTTCGGTGATGAATCTCTTTATTGTGTATGCGAGGTTATGAACCAAGGCATCCAAATTATTATTGAATATACTATATTTGCGGGTACTAGCCCCCGAGTGTTTTGTTCTTTTTTGATTGCTATTTTGTTCCTTCTTTTTATCTGGCGAGGTATTTGATACCATGGCAAAGTGTTTGTGTCAGTTGAATTCATCTATATTGTAACTTCGAGGTGTGAGCCCCTCGAGCATGTCGAAGAAAAAGATATGTATCTCCACTATCTTTATTATATTACAGCACCGCGAGCCCGCCTCAAACCTTTCCCGGCCCCACTCGGTGCCCCGAAAAAGGAAAAGAGTGCGTCTGAAAACTCGCGGGTGTTTCAGTACATTGTATTTTTACAAGGAGGACTATATTTCGACTCTAGGCGTAAAAATGCCTGAGCTGCGCCATGTTCCAGGGGTTTTTCTCGGGAACCCCTGTCTTCTTGTCCTTGATCTTGTACGCTCCTCCTTCGATTACTTCCGTGACGACGTAAGGGCCCAACCATGGTGACTCGAGCTTTTCAGTACTTTGCTGATTGAGTCGTAAGACCAAATCGCCGACCTGGAAAGATCTTGGCCGCAACCATCGACTGTGGTAGTTTTTTAGGTCCTGCTGGCACTTGGTGACTCGTGAGAGTACTTCATCCCGAGCTTCGTCGAGTGCATCCACATCGTCCTCCAAAGCTCTTCTTGAAGTTTCTTCGTCATACTCTGTGACTCTTGGGGAGTCATGTTCTATTTCGATCGGTAGTACTGCCTCAGCTCCGTGGACTAAAAAGAACGGAGTTTCTTGTATCGCCGTATTTGGTGTTGTTCGAATACTCCATAAAACACTTGGCAATTCTTCTGGCCAGGTGTGTCGAGCCTTTTCAAGCGGTCCTAGCAGGCGCTTTTTAATACCGTTGCAGATAATACCATTGGCTTTCTCGACTTGACCATTGGTTTGCGGGTGCCCAACTGACGCGAAGTGCAATTTGATGCCCACTTCTGCGCAGTATGCCTTGAACTCCTTCGACGTAAAGTTGCTACCATTGTCTGTGACGATGCTGTGAGGTACTCCAAATCAAAAAACGATGCCCTTCACGAATTTTATTGTTGATGCTGCATCTAGTGAATTTATCGGCTTTGCTTCTATCCACTTGGTGAATTTATCGACAGCAACCAACATGTACTCGTATCCTCCTGGCGAAGCCTTGTGTAACTTTCCCACCATGTCGAGACCCCATTGAGCAAATGGCCAAGATGAGGGTATTGGCATTAATTCTGCTACCGGAGAATGAGGTTTTGCGGCAAATCTCTGACATGCGTCACAAGTTCGCACTATCTCCTTCGCGTCCTTAATTGCTGTCAACCAGTAGAACCCAGCTCGAAAAACTTTGGCTGCAATAGCTCGACTACTCGCGTGGTGGCCACATATTCCTTCGTGTATATCCTTCAGGATTGTTCTGCCTTCTTCGGGTGTAACGCACCTTTGTAACACACCCGAGATACTTCGCTTGTACAACTCCCCTTTGACCACCGTGAAAGCTTTGGATCGCCTAATAACTCGCCTTGCTTCAATTGGATCGTCAGGTATTGTCTTTCTTAATATGTATGATATGTACGCCTGCATCCATGGGATTTGCACCATCAGTACTAGATCCTGTTCCTGTTCTTCTTCTTCTTCTTCCAATGCTTCTTTCGCAGCCCCCGAGGGTTTCTCGTTCTTCTCCTTCTTTGTTGCTTTCTTCGGCTTTGTAGATCTTTCTGTTATCTCCTCCCAGAGCACACCTGGAGGGATTGTGAGGTACTGCGACCCGATGTTTGCCAGAACGTCGGCTTCATCATTGCTCAACCTACTGATGTGGTTTACTTCGCATCCATCAAACAACTTCTCCAGCTCATTATACATCTCTTTGTACGCCACCATGCTATCATTGACTGCATCGCATTGGTTCATGACTTGCTGAGCCACCAATTGTGAGTCACCAAATATTTTTAATCGAGTTGGCTTTCGCCATCTTCATCCCATGCATAAGAGCTTCATATTCTGCCTCATTATTAGATGCGTTTGGGAACGTCAACCGTAAGATATATTTCAATTTGTCGCCTTCAGGTGATATGAGTATCACCCCTGCTCCAGCTCCCTCTAACCTTTTGGACCCGTCAAAGTTCATAGTCCAGGTTCTCGATAAATCCGGAGGTCCTGTATTTTGCAACTCCATCCACTCTGCGATGAAGTCTGGTAAAATCTGCGACTTTATTGCCTTTCTTTTTTCATACGTGATGTCCCGAGGAGAAAGTTCTATTCCCCAAAGGGAGACACGGCCTGTAGCTTCTGGATTGTTGAGTATATTGGATAAAGGCGCCTCATTGACCACTATTATCGGATGCGCCGAAAAATAGTGGCGCAATTTTCTTGCGGTTGTGAATACTCCATATGCTAGCTTTTGGTACTGCGGGTACCTCTGTTTTGAAGGCGATAATACTTCACTAATGAAATATACTGGCCTCTGCACTCCATGGAGTTTTCCTTCTTTCTCTCTTTCGACTACTAGTGCCGTGCTGACCACCTGAGGTGTAGCCGCAATGTATAGCAGGAGGGGTTCCTTCTCTTTTGGCGCCACCAAGATCGGTGGTGTTGAGATTGCACGTTTAAGATCCTCGAAAGCTCTATCTGCTTCTTCGTTCCACTGGAACTTATCTCCTTGTTTGATTAGGGCGTAGAACGGTAACGCCTTTTCTCCCAGCCTGGCGATGAATCTGCTTAAAGCTGCGACTCGCCCAGTTAGCTGTTGTATTTCTTTCAACTTTGTTGGCTTCCTCATTGTTACAATAGCTTGGATTTTTTCGGGATTAGCTTCGATCCCTCTTGCTGATACTAGGAACCCAAGAAGTTCTCCTGCAGGGACGCCGAAAGAACACTTCGTTGGATTCAACTTAAGACAAAATTTGTCGAGGTTGTCGAAGGTTTCTTTCAAATCCTTGATTAATGTTGCCCCCTTTTTTGATGTGATGACAACGTCGTCGATGTACACTTGTACATTTTTCCCAACTTCTGCATCATCCTCTGGTATGTTGCTCCCGCGTTTTTCAGACCAAAAGGCATTGTTCGATAGCAAAACACGCCATAAGGTGTGATGAACGCTGTTTTGACCTCATCCTCTTCTTTCAATCTGATCTGGTTATAACCAGAGTAAGCATCCAGGAAGGAAAGACGTTCACATCCTGCCATGGAGTCGATAATTTGATCGATCCTCGGGAGGGGAAAGTGATCCTTTGGACAATGTTTGTTGAGACACGTAAAGTCGACACACATGTGAAGGACTTTAGTGTTTTTCTTCGGGACCAACACTGGGTTTGCGACCCACGTAGCCTCTTTATGCAGCTCCTTGATGAAACCAGCTTCTCTCAATCGGTCAATTTCCGACAGCATAGCTTTGCGGTTTGGCTCCGAAAAACGCCGCAAAGGTTGTTTGATTGGTCTCGCTACTGGATCCAAGTTTAGGTGGTGCTCGGCAAGTTCCCTGGGTACTCCTGGCATGTCAGCTGGACACCATGCGAAGATTTTCCAGTGCTCACGGAGGAACTCGATGAGCGCGCTTTCCTATGCGAGGTCCATGTTTGTTGCGATGGACGTCGTTTTCTTTGGATCCGTCGGGTGAACCTGCACTTCCTTAGAATCTTTTGCTGTGTTGAAGGTTGATTCCTTGTTGGGCCTCCCTACATCTGGTAGCACATCATAGTCAGTCAGGAGCCATGACGATGCGTATTCTGCCTGCATCCCGAAAGTTTCTGATAGTCGATGAAAATCTTTGTCAGATTTATCGGCCAGCGCAAAGCTTCCTTTGACTGTGATTGGTCCCTTAGGTCCTGGTAACCTCCAAAGCAGGTACGTGTAATGCGGTACCGCCATAAACCTGGCATATGCTGGTCGTCCCAACAAATCGTGATACTGCGACGGGAAATCTAAAACTTTGAATTCCAGCCTTTCTATCCTGTAGTTTTCTCGGGTTCCAAACTGAACGTCAAGATTGATCCTCCCCAATGGATAACTTGGCTTCTCTGGTGTGATGCCGTGGAAGCGTGTGTCGGTTGGTTTCAAATTTGCTAGGGAGATGTTCATCTTCCTTAGTGTATCTACGTACATAAGGTTTAAACTGCTGCCACCATCTATAAACACTCGAGATACGTCGAATCCTGCAATTACTGCTGGTAAGATAAGTGCTGATTGCCCTGGTCGAGGAACTTGCTGCGGGTGATCCGCTATTGTGAAACCAATGTCTTGCCCTGACCAATTTAGGTACTCCACCGTTGGTGGAGGCATCTTTTCTGCCATAAACACTTGCCGCGAGATTACCTTCTGAGCCCTATTAGATGGCCTAGCTTTTTGAATCATCGAGACCGCACCATTATTGTTTGGATCAACATATGGAGGTGGCTGTGGTGCTGCCGCTATTCTAAGCTGATGTCGATTTTCGTCCGTGATCACGGGAGGAGGTGGCAAGTGGATCTCACTCCTTGGCCCCTGGGGGTTCCTGTTTGCTGCTTGAGCATTGGCCATTCCTGCGACCCGCAACATTGCCTGAAAATTGCGACAGTCTTTCTGCAGATGTCCTGATTGCCTTTTCCCATTGCTGTCGAGATAAAAATGCATCTGGCACGGCCCATTCATCATATCTTCAGGAGTTACGAAAGATCTCTGAAACCTTGACCCGCTATTTTGCCTGTTATCTCTATTGTCGCCTTGCTGTGCATTGCTTCTTTGGTAGTCATCTCTATTGTTTCCCCGAAAACCAGCCGATATTTGGCCAGGTGCATCGTAACTCGAGAATTGTCGAGGAAATCGGCGTCTGTTTTGAAAATTTCGACTGCGGTCTTCCTCTGGGGACCTATGTCGTTTGTTATGTACTGCATCTTCACCATCTGCCCATCTGTTTGCTATTTCCATTAATGCTGACACTGTCCTTGGGTTTGTCCTTCCCAAGTCCTCCACAAAATCTCCTCGTCGAACTCCTGCTACAAACGCATCTATCGCTCTCTCGTCAGATATATTTTCTGCCGAGTTTTTGATGATGTTCCACCTTTGGATATACTTTCTCATTGATTCATCATGCTTTTGTCGACATGACCTCAACTCCTCTAGTGTCGCATGTTTCTTGCAGGTTGACCGGAAATTCTTAATAAACACATCCTCAAAATTCTCCCAGTTGTCGATGGAACCTGGGGGAAGCTTTTTTATCCACGATCTAGCGGCTCCGCTCAAATGTATCTGGATGCTCTGCATGGCTGTTGCTCTGGTCCCACCTATCAATTTTACTGTCTCGAGGTAATCGACTAGCCAATCTTCGGGGTCTTGCAGGCCATCGAATTTCTTGAAACTATCGGGTAGCTTGAATCCTGATGGAACTCGAGTTTTTCGGACCCGTCGTGTGAAACATGGGAGTCCACACATATCCTCCTCAGCAAGTTCTGGTGAATGCCGACGTTCCCTTCTTTCTTGTCGTGCTCTATCAACTCTAGCCTGAGTTGTTGTGTCTCTGGCTCCACTCGCTCTCGGTGGATCTTGCACTGCTGCGGTAGGTCTCGGACTATTTTGCCTTGCGGTTCCTTCGGGAGGTGTGGCTGCGAACGCTGCTCCCATGGCTCCACATCCTGCCATGGCCATGTTATACAACGCTTCCCTTGGATCTCCGGGAGGTGGCCTGGATGCTAAGATGAAAGCTTGTGTCGCCATGTAACCTGCTTCCGGTGTTTTTGGGATAATATTCCCCCTCGTGTCGATCGACATAAAGGACATGTCGAGGTTTTGGATTAGAGTCTCTCTTTCAGCCTCCGGTATATTTTGCAGCCGAGATCTTGCTCTCCTCCGAGCTTCTCTGTGACTATCTCCCGAAGTTCCTGATTGTCGACTTAACTCCGCTCGTCGCCTGCTTGACGCGGAAGCTGCCTCCTTTCTTCTGTTCAAAGCAGCTGTCTGTTTTTCCAATTCTCTTCCAGCTCGGGCGAGCCTATATTGATAAGCCTGCAGTTCTTCGACCGTAGCGGTTGTCTCCATTGGTTCAGAACCATCCACAGCTCTTGCTGTTCTATCCCATGCTGCTTGCGGAAGTTGAATCCTCACGCGTGGTGTAGGCCCGACATATTTAGTGCCTAAACCTCGTCTTAGGTCAGAGGGATCGACGTATGGATTTCCCAAGTCATCGAAAGCCTCTGATGTTTCCTCTTGATCGCGACTTGCTTCTCCGATGGCGTAGATCTGATGATATTTTGAGTTCTGAACTTTGCTTGGTTTGGTGACACCATCATAAAGATTGGTGAAGACCTTTCCAATAGAGATGGACTTGTCGATGAAATCGAAGCTGTCGGTGTCGCTCGAATCATCGCTTATATAGGAGTCCGCAGATGACTCGAAGGACATGTCGCTGAAGATCTTGGCGAGTTTTTCGCTTGCCTTGGTGCCGATGAAGCGTGACGACGAAATCTCCTTGTCGCCTGACTCGATGGATGATGTTGAGCTTGAGAGATCAGGATCAACCGCCGACAATCCTGACGAGATCGGAACTTCAAGACGATATGCTCCTTCTTTCTCGACGCGGAAGTGGAACTTTCCAAACGTCATCTCCATGGACTCCTCCTGATACGCATATGCATCCAAACGGGGGGGGGGGGGGGGTGAGGAACAAAATCAACGAGACCAGTTTCGATCTGTTTACCTCTGTCCATGATGTTGCTTGCTACTGAAGAAGTCGACGATCTTGACCGTGCCATCGAGATCAGCTCCTTGTCGCCTCTAGATCCCACAGACGGCGCCAATTGACAAGGTATTAACTTGTCAATGCCTACAAGTAGTAGACTAGGGTTTCGTTGGATGTAGAGGGCAAGTAGATCTCGAAGGTTTCAGCCGAAAAGTACTCGACGATGTTAAAACTAGGGTTTGTGTGCATGCTATGTTAGTACTCGGTATAATTGCGTTGGTCTATCATGCACTCTAAGGTTATTTAAATATGAACATCGAATGTTGTGGAGCTTGTTAACTCCGGCATTGAGGTGCTCTTGTAGCCCTACACAATTAATGGTGTTTGTCATCCAACAAGAGAGTGTAGAGTGGTTTTATTATGTGATCAATGTTGAGAGTGTCCACTAGTGAAAGTATGATCCCTAGGCCTTGTTTCCAAATACTGCAATCATCGCTTATTTACTGTTTTACTGCATCTTTACTTCCTGCAATATTACTACCATCAACTGCATGCCGGCAAGCTATTTTCTGGCGCCGTTACTACTGCTCATATTCATTCATACCACTTGTATTTCACTATCTCTTCGCCGAACTAGTGCACCTATACATCTGACAAGTGTATTAGGTGTGTTGGGGACACAAGAGACTTCTTGTATCGTGATTGCAGGGTTGCTTGAGAAGGATATCTTTGTCCTCTACCTCCCTGAGTTCGATAAACCTTGGGTGATTCACTTAAGGGAAACTTGCTGCTGTTCTACAAACCTCTGCTCTTGGAGGCCCAACACTGTCTACAGGAATAGAAGCGTGCGTAGACATCAAGCTATTTTCTGGCGCCGTTGCCGGGGAGGTAAGGTAAAAGGTATTCACATCCTCCGACTACTAAGCTATCTCCTAGTCTTGTTGCCGGTGTGTGAGTGCTCGAACTATTTCCTTTAGATCCTGCAATTGCATCTTTTTGTTTCTTGTTTTACACTAGTAAGGCATAATGGAAAATAACAATGAGCTTCTTATTCTATTTCCTGAGTTAAGACATGGATGGTTTGATGCGAAAATTAAAAAACCTATGGAATCTTATTTGCATGCTAGTAGCAATGATATTAGTATGAACGCTTTGAAAACCATTGTTGCTAATGATATGGAAAATTCTAAGCTTGGGGAAGCTGGTTTTGATGAGCATGATATTTTTAGTCCCCCAAGCATTGAGGAGAAAATTTTCTTTGATGATACTTTGCCTCCTATTTATGATGATTATAATGATAGTGGTCTTTTGGTGCCGCCTACTATGGAGGATAAATCTTATTATGATTATACTATGCCTCCTACACTTGATGAGAATAATAATGATAGCTACTTTGTTGAATTTGCTCCCACTACAATTAATAAGAATGACTATGCTTATGTTGGGAGTAGTAATAATTTTATGCATGAGACTCATGATAAGAATGTTTCATTTGATAGTTATATTGTTGAGTTTGTTCATGATGCTACCGAAAGTTATTATGAGAGAGGGAAACATGGTTATATGCATCTTAATAATATTAAGTTTCCCCTCTTTATGTTGAGAATCTTGAAGTTACTCGTGTTTTATCTTCCTATGCTTGTCACTTTGCTTCTCATGAATTTATTTGTGTACAAGATTCCTTCCCATAGGAAGTGGGTTAGGCTTAAATTTGTTTCATACTTGCTTTTTGATGCTCTCTTTTGCTCCAACTCCTATTTCTTGCGAGTGCATCATTAAAATTGCTGAGCCCATCTTAATGGCTATAAAGAAAGCACTTCTTGGGAGATAACCCATGTTTTTATTTTGCTACTGTTTTGTTGTGTCTTGGAAGTTGTTACTACTGTAGCAACCTCTCCTTATCTTTATTTTATTGCATTGTTGTGCCAAGTAAAGTCTTTGATAGTAAAGTCAATACTAGATTTGGATTACTGCGCAGAAACAGATTTCTTGCTGTCACGAATTTGGGCAGGGTTCTCTGTAGGTAAGTCAGAAAAATCTGCCAATTTACGTGCGTGATCCTCAGATATGTATGCAACTTTCATTCGATTTGGGCATTTTCATCTGAGCAAGTCTGGTGCCTCAAAAAAAATCGTCTTTACGGACTGTTCTGTTTTGACAGATTCTTCCTTTTATTTCGCATTGCCTGTTTTGCTATGTTTGATGGATTTCTTTGTTCCATTAACTTTCAGTAGCTTTGTGCAATGTCCAGAAGTGTTAAGAATGATCATGTCACCTCTGAATATATGAATTTTCAATTATGCACTAACCCTCTAATGAGATTGTTTTGAGTTTGTTGTGGAGGAAGTTTTCAAGGGTCAAGAGAGGAGGATGATACAATATGATCAAGAAGAGTGAAAAGTCTAAGCTTGGGGATGCACCCGTTGTTCATCCCTGCATATTTTAAGAAGACCCAAGCGTCTAAGCTTGGGGATGCCCAAGGCATCCCCTTCTTCATCGACAACTTATCAGGTCACCTCTAGTGAAACAATATTTTTATTCCGTCACATCTTATGTGCTTTACTTGGAGCGCCTTTTTGTTTTTATTTTTGTTTTTGTTTGAATAAGATCGGATCCTAGCATTCCTTGTTTGGGAGAGAGACACGCTCCGCTGTTTCGTATGAACACATATGTTCTTAGCTTTATCTTTAATGTTCATTGTGAAAGTTGAACTATTTCATTCATTGTTATATGGTTGGAAACGGAAAATGCCGCATGTGGTAAATGGTATAATGTCTTGAATAATGTGATACTTGGCAATTGTTGTGCTCATATAGATCATGTTTAAGCTCTTGCATCATGTACCTTGTACCCATTAATGAATAACTACATAGAGCTTTTTAAAATTTGGTTTGCATGATTAGTTTCTCTAGAGTCTAGATATTTTCTGGTTAAGGTGTTTGAACAACAAGGAGACAATGTAAAGTCTTATAATACTTACAATATGTTCATATGTGAGCTTTGCTGCACCTTTTATACTTGAGTTTGCTTCAAACAACCTTGCTAGCCTAGCCTTGTATTGAGAGGAATTCTTCTCGTGCATCCAAATCCTTGAGCCAAATACTATGCCATTTGTGTCCACCATACCTACCTACTACATGGTATTTCTCTGCCATTCCAAAGTAAATTACTTGAGTGCTACCTTTAAAATTCTATTCTTTGTCTTTGCAATATATAGCTCATGGGAAAAATAGCCTTAAAAACTATTGTGGTGAAGAATATGTAGCTATGTATCTTATTTCTTATGAGTTGCTTGTTGAGCGGTAACCATGTTTCTGGGGACGCCATCAACTTTTATACCTTTGTTGAATATCATGTGAGTTGCTATGCATGTTCGTCTTGTCTGAAGTAAGGGCAATTTTCATGATCAAATGGTTTGAGTATGCATATTGTTAGAGAAGAACATTGGGCCGCTAACTAAAGCCATGATTCATGGTGGAAGTTTCAGTTTGGACAATCAATCCTCAATCTCTTATGAGAATATTATCTGTTGTTGAATGCTTATGCATTAAAGAGGAGTCCATTATCTGTTGTCTATGTTGTCCCGGTATGGATGTCTAAGTTGAGAATAATCAAAAGCGAGAAATCCAATGCGAGCTTTCTCCTTAGACCTTTGTACAGGCGGCATAGAGGTACCCCTTTGTGATACTTGGTTGAAACATATGATATGCAATGATAATCCATGTTAATCCAAGCTAATTAGGACAAGGTGCGAGCACTATTGGTATACTATGCATGAGGCTTGCAACTTATAGGGTATCTTATACATAACACATATGCTTTATTACTACCGTTGACAAAATTGTTTCTATGTTTTCAAAATGAAAAGCTCTAGCACAAATATAGTAATCCATGCTTCCCTCTACGAAGGGCCTATCTTCTACTTTATTGTTGAGTCAGTTTACCTATTCCTTCTATCTTAGAAGCAAACACTTGTATCAACTGTGTGCATTGATTCTTACATGTTTACCTATTGCACTTGTTATATTACTTTGTGTTGACAATTATCCATGAGATATACATGTTGAAGTTGAAAGCAACCGCTGAAACTTATATCTTCCTTTGTGTTGCTTCAATGCCTTTACTAAGAATTTATTGCTTTATGAGTAACTCTTATGCAAGTCTTATTGATGCTTGTGTTGAAAGTACTATTCATGAAAAGTCTTTGCTATATGATTCAGCTGTTTAATCATTGTCTTTACCATTGCTTTGAATCACTGCATTCATCTCATATGCTTTACAATAGTATTGATCAAGATTATGATAGCATGTCACTTTAGAAATTATCCTTGTTATCGTTTACCTACTCGAGGGCGAGTAGGAACTAAGCTTGGGGATGCTTGATACGTCTCAAACGTATCTATAATTTCTTATGTTCCATGCTACTTTTATGATGATACTCACATGTTTCACTTTATGTCATTATTATGCATTTTCCGGAACTAACCTATTGACGAGATGCCGAAGTGCCAATTCCTGTTTTCTGCTGTTTTTGGTTTCAGAAATCCTAGTAAGGAAATATTCTCGGAATTGGACGAAATCAACGCCCAGTATCTTATAATTCCACGAAGCTTCCAAAACACCGGAGAGGGGCCAGAGGAGAGCCACAGGCCCACCACACAAGGTGGCGGCGCGGCCCAAGGGGGGGGGGGCGCGCCCCCCTGTTGTGTGGTTGCCTTGTAACCCTTCCGACTCCGCCTCTTCGCCTATAAGAAGCCCCCTGACCTAAATCTTCGATACGAAAAAGCCACGGTACGAGAAACCTTTCAGAGCCGCCGCCATCGCGAAGCCAAGATCTGGGGGACAGGAGTCTCTGTTCCGGCACGCCACCGGGACGGGGAAGTTCCCCCGGAAGGCATCTCCATCGACACCACCGCCATCTTCATCAACGCTGCTGTCTCCCATGAGGAGGGAGTAGTTCTCCCCCGAGGCTAAGGGCTGTACCGGTAGCTATGTGGTTAATCTCTCTCTCCATGTACTTCAATACAATGATCTCATGAGCTGCCTTACATGATTGAGATCCATATGATGAGCTTTGTAATCTAGATGTCGTTATGCTATTCAAGTGGATTTTACTTATGTGATCTCCGGAGAATCCTTGTCCCACGTGTGTAAAGGTGACAGTGTGTGCACCGTGTGGGTCTCTTAGGCTATATTTCACAGAATACTTATTCACTGAGTTATGATTTGAGTTGGATGTCTCTATGAAATTGTGGTGTGTTAGTACCTCCTATGAATGCTCACAAGGATGACGTGGGGTGTTTATTAGTACTTGGGAATACATCTTTAAGGTTTGCCTACATGATGAATTAGTGTTCGTTATCTTGCCAGAGAGTAATTCAGAATAGCATAGTGAAGTGCTTATTTATATTCCTTTATGATTGCAATGAGCTTTATATCACTATTAATCTATGTGCTACTCTAGTGATGTTATTAAAGTATTCTATTCCTCCTCCATGATGTAATGGTGACAGTGTGTGCATCATGTAGTACTTGGCGTAGTTTATGATTGTGATCTCTTGTAGATTATGAAGTTAACTATTACTATGATGGTATTGATGTGATCTATTCCCCCTTTCATAGCTTGATGGTGACAGTGTGCATGCTATGTTAGTACTCGGTATAATTGTGTTGGTCTATCATGCACTCTAAGGTTATTTAAATATGAACATCGAATGTTGTGGAGCTTGTTAACTCCGGCACTGAGGTGCTCTAGTAGCCCTACACAATTAATGGTGTTTGTCATCCAACAAGAGAGTGTAGAGTGGTTTTATTATGTGATCAATGTTGAGAGTGTCCACTAGTGAAAGTATGATCCCTAGGCCTTGTTTCCAAATACTACAATCATCGTTTATTTACTGTTTTACTGCATCTTTACTTCCTGCAATATTACTACCATCAACTGCACGCCGGCAAGCTATTTTCTGGCGCCGTTACTACTGCTCATATTCATTCATACCACTTGTATTTCACTATCTCTTCGCCGAACTAGTGCACCTATACATCTGACAAGTGTATTAGGTGTGTTGGGGACACAAGAGACTTCTTGTATCGTGATTGCAGGGTTGCTTGAGAGGGATATCTTTGTCCTCTACCTCCCTGAGTTCGATAAACCTTGGGTGATTCACTTAAGGGAAACTTGCTGCTGTTCTACAAACCTCTGCTCTTGGAGGCCCAACACTGTCTACAGGAATAGAAGCGTGCGTAGACATCACGTGGCGACTCCAAAGGAGGTTCTTGTTTCGGCGTTTTTCCTTAGCGAGCCGCGGGTCCGTTTTGCGGAGTCCCTGGTCGTAGTACTTAGCCTTTCCAAGTCACCGTCCTAAGGTAGAGGAGGGCGAGTAGATGCCGTATAGCGTAGCATTATACGTTTGCCAGGGCCCGGAGGGCTGATCGAGCAAGCGACCCTGCTGTAGGATCCAGTCGCCTTTTTCACTTTGATGGCGTAAGGAGCGGGGGATGGGCCAGTCCTGGTATTGCGACTAGCTTGCTCACCGCGTCCTTGTTAGCCAAGCTACTTAGTTGTTCGTGGATTGCTCTCACTACAAGAAAAGTTCTGATAGACAACGTCTCAAAATCGTCCGCTAAGGGGTATTTTTCGTCGCCTATGGGCCTAACCCGACGATATGAGTTCTGTTGTGGAAACTGCGTCAGGCAAAGTCCTACGACGATTTTTTCGGTCCGTCGCGCTTGGGCGCCCTTCCGCCACGGAAAATCGGACCGTTGCAGAAGTGTTTCCGGGAGCCCGTTGACTGCTGACGTCATGCAAACTGACACGTGGCAGACGCCGTTAACTGGCAGTTAACGGCGTTAACCGCAGAAACTCCGTGGTAGATGGTAGGCCCACACGAGGCCTGCCACGTCTTAAGCGGGCCGGCCCATTAAGTTTGCAGGCCGGGCCAGCTGACTTAGTTTGACCGGTCAACTATATTGCTGGGCTGGTCCATTAGTTACGTGGGCCGGGCCTAACCTCTAAGGTTGACTGGTCAAAAGATTAATGGGCCGGCCCACTAAGCATGTGGGCCGGGCCGAATGCACTCGTTTGACCGGTCAACAGGCAAAAGGGCCGGCCCACAAAACATGAGGGACCCACTTTCCTGTTATCGGGCCGGCCCATTTACCAAGTGGGGTCCACCTTAAAGCAAGTGGGCCGGCCCAAGAAGTTATTGGGCCGGCCCAATTAACCTGTGGGTCCCATTTTCCTCCTATAGGGCCGACCCATTTAGTACGTTGGGTCCACAATAGATCAAATGGGCCGTCCCAACAAGCCAGTGGGCCGGGCCAAAATCACAGGTGGATCCCACTTTCCTGTTAAAGGGCCGGCCCATTTAGTATGTGGGGTCCACCATATAGCAAGTGGGCCGGCCCAACAAGATAGTGGGCCGGGCCAAAAACACAGGTGGGTCCCACTTTCCAGTTAAAGGGCCAGCCCATTTAGTATGTGGGGTCCACCATATAGCAAGTGGGCCGGCCCAACAAGAAAGTGGGCCGGGCCAAAAACACAGGTGGGTCCCACATTCCTGTTAAAGGGCCGGCCCATTGAGTATGTGGGGTCCACCATATAGCAAGTGGGCCGGCCCAACACGCTAGTGGGCCGGGCCAAGAACGCAGGTGGGTCCCACTTTCCTCTTAAAGGGCCGGCCCATTTAGTATGTGGGGTCCATCATGTAGCAAGTGGGCCGGCCCAACAAGACAGTGGGCCGGGCCAAAAGCACAGGTGGGTCCCACTTTCCTGTTAACGGGCCGGCCCAGTAAGTAAGTGAGCCGGCCCAAAATGAAAGTGGGTCCCACAATACTGTTAATGGGCCGGCCCAATCTGTTATAGGGCCCTGGTTGTTTGACTAGTCAACTTGCATTAAATTTCATGAGCCTAAAATCTGATATCAATGATACACACAATTACATACACAAATAAAATAACTAGGAAAATTACAAGGCAATTAATGTGCCCAAATAAAAAAAAATTACATAGAATCATTGAGGACTTCTATTAGCATCATCAATAACACGTTGACATGTGGCAATCGCCTTGATTGAATCTTGTGTACTCTTGGTCAACATATCAGCTACAGACCTTAAAGCAGCAATACCATGTCTTTTATAAAGTACAGCCTTGAGATGTTCACTGTTTGATGAAAAGAATGGTCTAGGTTGACGGCTATGAGAGGATGCATCAGAACAAAGATCAGAACTTTTTGTGGGCCTCTCTTCTAATGAAGATTGCTTCATCGTAACCGCATTACGATAATAATGCAAAAAGAGTTAAACGATGAACTATGCAAACATGTATTAAGCATTGTCGATATGAGATAGTCACAAGTACTAAGCGCAGACTTACATTATATCGTTGCATAGGCTCACGCCGGAACCTTTTTTGCGCTCTATCTTCTACTAAGGACTTCTTCATTACAACTGCATTCTAGTAATATTGCAAACATAGTTACAACAGTGAACTATTCAAACATTTATTATGCAATATAGATATAAGATAATAACAAGTTGCATAAATAAGACAATGTATGGAACTTGTACTAAGCAGACTTACATCATAATGTTGCACAGGGTCGCTTTGGCGACTATCTTCTAATGATGACTGCTTCACTAAAACTGCATTCTGGTAATATTGCAAAAATAGTTACAACAATTAACTATTCAAACATGTATTACGCAATGTAGAGATCAGATAACAAAGATGTAGCAGAACATGCCGGCTCATTGCAGGTCCTTCTCTTGCGTGCACTAGTCGTGGTCGACATGCCTGTCATTTTAGGTTCAGCCATCAAGTGAAATGCTAATCCTCTGCTCCATTGTCCTTAATCTGTGTTTAGATATCACATTTAAGACCAAGTCAGCTGGTTTCAAATAACAAAAAACTTGAGCTGCCAAATGAATAAGCCAATATTTACCAGATATCAGATTAAAACCAACTAGATGTTGCTTTGCATGAGATACGAATTTCAGACATTCAGATTTAGAGTAGGGTAATGCCAAGGTTTTCCACATAAAGTAAACTGGCATTAAGAATGATCAAATGTCAGGTCCAAATCACCTTCGCAGTTGCTCCAAGACAAGCATATCAAATAGGCAGAAACATAGTAAAGCATGGATGGCATTGCTATGGCAGGGTTCCAAGTGTTTATCTCTTGCATAAGGAACAATGCATATAGGTTATAGATAATAACGGAAGTAAACTGGCAAAGTTACCAACCAAGAACTCAGATTCCAACCTTCCCTAGCGTCCCCGCTATTAATGTTGGATATTCTAATAAGTGGTTCGCATGATCAATCCCTAGGAAAAATAACATTGACAAGTTAGTCTACGATAATACAAAGACCAGACATGCACGCAGCAATAACTATACAAGCTGTGCGACAGGAGCATTCATGGAAAAAATAGCTATAAGCTAAAGACGAGGTATAAGAGCAAGCAGATTGGAAATGCACATAGCATGATTATAAAAGCAGTAAAAGAATAGCAGACACGAGAAAACAGCTAGCGGCTAGCGGTGAGCTAATGACGTGATATAAGAACAACCAGATTGGAAATGCCCATAGCATGACTATAAAAGGAATAGCATGCAGTACAAAAATAGTTGGCAGCAAATGAATGGGTCCCCTATAAATATGTGGATGCACACAGGTGTCAGTAGAATGAACAGGATGGTAGCGACCGGATAATGCTTTGGTACTGTACAATATTTAAACGAACTTCATGCGAAGTAACACATCAAGAAATTTAATGGCATATGATATCTGCAAATAACTACACAAAACATGGCTAAAGAAACACCGCGATCTAACGGGCCAGCGTACTAACCAAGCTGCGGCGGGGTGGACGGGGGCGGCAACTTGCATTCCAGCGGCGAACGCGGGAGACGATGAGTCGACCCTGTTTCAAAGAGAAGCGGGCGTTAGTGAAGCAGATCTGGTTGGCTGGCAAGGGATTCGGTGAAGTTGATACAGCCGCTGCGCCGAGGTAGTCGGTGGAATAGATCGGCTTCTGTGGAGGGGGGGGGCGCGGTGAAGTAGACACGGTTCTGTTGGAGAGGATCCGGTGCGTCGACAGGAAAGGCGTTGATTGCTACGCTGTGGATGAGGTCGGCGGTGAAGCAGATCCGTCGGTGGCGAGGTCGGCGGTGAAGCAGATCCGTCGGTGGCGAGGTCGGCGGTGAAGCAGATCCGTCGGTGGCGAGGGCGGCGGGGGAGCGGGTCAGGTGGGTGGACAGCCAACACGATCGAGGCTACGCTGTGGAGGAGTATGCCGGCGGCGAAGCAGATCTAGTACTGTAGAGAGTCAGAGCTTTGGCGTGTGAGAGTATTTTTGAGCTAATGGGGCGAATGGTTGGTGGGTGGGTGTGGGCCTGTGGGGAGGGTTCGGGATCTAGGCAAGATATTTCATTGTTACCGAATGAGCCCTCCATGGTCGGTGGGTTGTAGCTTCCGGACCAGGGTTAAAAGGGTAAAACTGGTCACGGGATTTTCGAATGGATGCGGCGGGATGATTTGGCGCGCGGCCGAAATTTTCAGTTTCAAGCTACAAGCAGAACGACAAAAATAATGTTCTTCCCCAGGGAGCTCTCATTTCTTCCTCTTCTCTTTCTCTCTCGAGTCTCTCCCACTCCCCTGGCTCCTCTCCCCCTTCTCTCCGGCAGCCTCGCCGGCCGGAGACGAGGCCGACTTCTCTCTATATATCGTACACCCTCCGAACTAAATTAATTGATTCAACTTTCCTTAGACGTGTATGTATCTCGAGTAAAAACATGTGTGGATACATCCATATTTAGATAAGCAAAGTTGAGTCAGTTAATTTGGATCCGAGGGAGTTCATGTTGTTGTAAGCTTAGATCCAGTGTTTCCCATGAGCAGAATGGCGCAATGGAGTCGGGGATCTCATCATCGGCTTCAGATCTGGCCTACGGTGAATCTGGCGGATCTTGCCGGCCAAACCCCGATCTGGTGCCATCAAGGTGATGGCGCTAACGGTGAGGCTTGCTTTGGTCAGTGCTTCAGATCTGGTCAATGGGGAAGTCAAGCTGCTAACGTTCACAAGCTCGGGGCATACGACGGCGTCATCCGTCTTGCCCGTGAACATCTTGGCCTTTCAGCGGCCCTTCTCAGAGCCAATGTGCCGTTGCTGAGGCCCTTCTTCTCCTTCGTCCTGGCGACTACCGGCGACACTGTCCCAAGTGGTGTGTCCTCGGCGACGGAGTTGCTGGAAAGGATGCGGAGCAGAGATCTGATGTGCGGTCCAGAAGGACTCGATTGATTTTCTTCTATATGTTTTGGGGTCCTTTTTGTAAAGTTGCAGGTCCTATTAGTTATTGTCTAGTTCTCTTGGACCTCTATGTAATTTTTTGGACTAGTTTCCATTTGCACCGATAAACTTGAATTTTGACAAGTTCACGGGAAAAAAATTCCTTTGCACATATGGCCTATCATGTATGAACATTCTTGAGTTTTAAACTATATGTAATGGCCAGCACTTGCGCAAGGGGCTCGTCTAGTGCGCACTAGTTTCCATTAGCACCGATAAATTTGAATCTTGACAAGTTCTTGGAAGAAAAAATTGATTCACATATAGCCTATCATGTATGGACATTATTTGGATTCAAACTATACATAGATGGCCAACACGTGTAAGAGGGGGTCCTCTAATGTGCACTAGTTTCCATTAGCACTGATAAATTTGAATATTTACAAGTTCTCGAAAAAAAATTGCTTCACACATATGCCCTATCATGTATGAACATTATTGGGATTCATATTATATATAGATGGCCAACACTTGTGCAAGGGGTCCTCTAATTCTTGGGGATTTCAATCTATCTATCTCTCTCGATCTATCGTTGGTGGCCAGAACAACACACATATGCATGCACTTTATGCGCAAAGGCGCGGGTGCCTCTAATAATTCATGTGTGTGCGTATATTTGAACATATTCTTGGGGATTTCAATCTCTATCTCTCGATCTATATATCGTTGGTGGACAAGAAACACACTTATATATATACGCATGCACTTTATGCGCAAAGGCGCGGGTGCCTCTAATAATGTGTGTGTGCACTCGATCGATGATCCCTAAACCTTAAACCCTAAAACCCTAATCCCTAATTATACCCTAAACATACACCCTAAACACCCTAAACACTAAACCCTAGGCCCTAAACCCTAAACACTACTCCATATACCCTAAACCCTAAACACTAGACCCTAAACCCTAAACCCCAACCCTTGACCCTGAACCCTAAACCCTAAACCATAAACCCTAAATATATTTCAATCTCTCTCTAGATCTATATATCTTTGGTGGCCAAGAAACTTACTTATATATATACGCATGCACTTAATGCGCAAAGGCGTGGGTGCCTCTAATAATTAATGTGTGTGTGTGATGTCTACGCCCCCCTCCTTTTCCTGTAGACAGTGTTGGGCCTCCAAGAGCAGAGGTTTGTAGGACAGCACCAAGTTTCCCTTAAGTGGATCACCCAAGGTTTATCGAACTCAGGAAGGAAGAGGTCAAAGATATCCCTCTCATGCAACCCTGCAACCACAAAGCAAGAAGTCTCTTGTGTCCCCAACACACCTAATAGGTGCACTAGTTCGGCGAAGAGATAGTGAAATACAGGTGGTATAAATATATATGAGCAGTGGCAACGGCACCAGAAAAGTGCTTTGCCCGTGACAAGAAACAAGCAAAGAGTAACGCAGCAGTAGAAACGCAGTAAAACAGTAAACAAGCAGCGATAGCAGTATTTAGGAACAAGGCCTAGGGATCATACTTTCACTAATGGACACTCTCAACTTTGATCACATAACAGAATAGATAAATGCATACTCTACACCCTCTTGTTGGATGATGAACACCACTAACTGTGTAGGATTACACGAACCCTCAATGCCGGAGTTAACAAGCTCCACAATATTCAATGTTCATATTTAAATAACCTTAGAGTGTAAGATAGATCAACACAACTACACCAAGTACTAACATAGCATGCACACTGTCACCTTCACGCTATGAAAGGAGGCATAGATCACATCAATACCATCATAGCAATAGTTAACTTCATAATCTACAAGAGATCATAATCATAGCCTACGCCAAGTACTAACACGGATGCACACACTGTCACCATTACACCGTGCAGGAGGAATAAAACTACTTTAATAACATCACTAGAGTAGCACATAGATAAATTGTGATACAAAACACATTGCAATCATAAAGAGATATAAATAAGCACTTCACTATGCCATTCATAACAGTGAATAAGTATTCTGTGAAATATAGCCTAAGAGACCCACACGGTGCATACACTGTCACCTTTACACACGTGGGTCAAGGAGTCTCCGGAGATCACATAAGTAAAACCCACTTGACTAGCATAATGACATCTAGATTACAAGCATCATCATATGAATCTCAATCATGTAAGGCAGCTCATGAGATTATTGTATTGAAGTACATAGGAGAGAGATTAACCACATAGCTACCGGTACAGCCCTTAGCCTCGATGGAGAACTACTCCCTCCTCATGGGAGACAGCAGCGTTGATGGAGATGGCGGTGGTGTCGATGGAGGAGCCTTCCGGGGGCACTTCCCCGTCCCGGCGGCGTGCCGGAACAGAGACTCCTGTCCCCCAGATCTTGGCTTCGCGATGGCGGCGGCTCTGGAAGGTTTTCTCTGGTTTCGTCGAACGTGGCTTTTTCGTATCGAAGTTTTAGGTCGAGGAGGCTTAAATAGGCGAAGAGGCGGCGCCAGAAGGTCAACGAGGCGACGACACTATAGGGGGGCACGGGCCACCCCCAGGCCGCGCCGGCCTATGGTCTGGTGGGCCTGTGGCCCCCCTCTGACGACTCTCGGGTGTTCTGGATGCTTCCGGGGATTCTAAGACCTTCGGCGTTGATTTCGTCCGATTCCGAGAATATTTCTTTACTAGGATTTCTGAAACCAAAAACAGCAGAAAATAGCAACTGGCCCTTCGGCATCTCGTCAATAGGTTAGTTCCAGAAAATGCATAATTATGACATAAAGTGTGCATATAACATGTAGATATCATCAATAATGTGGCATGGAACATAAGAAATTATCGATACGTCGAAGACGTATCAAGCATCCCCAAGCTAAGTTCCTACTCGCCCTCGAGTAGGTAAACGATAACAATGATAATTTCTTAAGTGACATGCTATCATAACCTTGATCATACTATTGTAAGCATATGTAATGAATGCAGCGATCAAAACAATGGTAATGACATGAGTAAACAACTGAATCATAAAGCAAAGACTTTTCATGAATAGTACTTTCAAGACAAGCATCAATAAGTCTTGCATAAGAGTTAACTCATAAAGCAATAAATCAAAGTAAAGGTATTGAAGCAACACAAAGGAAGATTAAGTTTCAGCGGTTGCTTTGAACTTATAACATGTATATCTCATGGATAGTGTCAATGTAAAGTAATATAACAAGTGCAATATGCAAGTATGTAGGAATCAATGCACAGTTCACACAAGTGTTTGCTTCTTGAGGTGGAGAGAAATAGGTGAACTGACTCAACATAAAAGTAAAAGAAAGGTCCTTCAAAGAGGAAAGCATCGATTGCTATATTTGTGCTAGAGCTTTGGTTTTGAAAACATGAAACAATTTTGTCAACGGTAGTAATAAAGCATATGTATCATGTAAATTATATCTTACAAGTTGCAAGCCTCATGCATAGTGTACTAATAGTGCTCGCACCTTGTCCTAATTAGCTTGGGTTAATACTGATCATCATTGCATAACATATGTTTCAACCAAGTGTCACAAAGGGGTACCTCTATGACGCCTGTACAAGGGTCTAAGGAGAAAGTTCGCATTGGATTTCTCGCTTTTGATCATTCTTCAACTTAGACACCCATACCGGGACAACATACACAACAGATAATGGACTCCTCTTTTAATGCTTAAGCATTCAACAGTTAATATTCTCATAAGAGATTGAGGTTTTATGTCCAAACTGAAACTTCCACCATGATTCATGGCTTTAGTTAGCGGCCCAATGTTCTTCTCTAACAGTATGCATACTCAAACCATTTGATTGTGAAAACCACCCTTACTTCAGACAAGACGAACATGCATAGCAACTCACATGATATTCAACAAAGGTAAAAAGTTGATGGCGTCCCCAGAAACATGGTTACCGCTCAACAAGCAACTTACTAAGAAATAAGACACATAAGTACATATTCTTCACCATGATAGTTTTTAAGCTATTTTGTCCCATGAGCTATATATTGTAAAGGTAAAGAATAGAAATTTTAAAGGTAGCACTCAAGCAATTTACTTTGGAATGGCGGAGAAATACCATGTAGTAGGTAGGTATGGTGGACACAAATGGCATAGTGGTTGGCTCAAGGATTTTGGATGCATGAGAAGTATTCCCTCTCGATACAAGGTTTAGGCTAGCAAAGTTATTTGAAACAAACACAAGGATGAACCGGTGCAGCAAAACTTACATAAAAGACATATTGTAAACATTATAAGACTCTACACCGTCTTCCTTGTTGTTCAAAACTCAATACTAGAAATTATCTAGACTTTAGAGAGACCAATTATGCAAACCAAATTTTAGCAAGCTCTATGTATTTCTTCATTAATGGGTGCAAAGTATATGATGCAAGAGCTTAAACATGAGCACAACAATTGCCAAGTATCAAATTATTCAAGACATTTTAGAATTAGTAGCATTTCCCGATTCCAACCATATAACAATTTAACGAAGAAGATTCAACCTTCGCCATGAATACTATGAGTAAAACCTAAGGACATATTTGTCCATATGCAACAGCGGAGCGTGTCTCTCTCCCACACAATGAATGCTAGGATCCATTTTATTCAAACAAAAACCAAAACAAAAACAAACCGACGCTCCAAGCAAAGCACATAAGATGTGACGGAATAAAAATATAGTTTCAGGGGAAGAACCTGATAAGTTGTCGATGAAGAAGGGGATGCCTTGGGCATCCCCAAGCTTAGATGCTTGAGTCTTCTTGAAATATGCAGGGATGAACAACGGGGGCATCCCCAAGCTTAGACTCTTCACTCTTCTCGATCATAGTATATCATCCTCCTCTCTTGACCCTTGAAAACTTCCTCCACACCAAACTCGAAACAAACTCATTAGAGGGTTAGTGCATAATCAAAAATTCACATGTTCAGAGGTGACACAATCATTCTTAACACTTCTGGACATTGCACAAAGCTTCTGAAAGTTAATGGAACAAAGAAATCCATCAAACATAGCAAAAGAGGCAATGCGAAATAAAAGGCAGAATCTGTCAAAACAGAACAGTCCGTAAAGACGAATTTTAAAGTAGCACCAGACTTGCTCAGATGAAATTGCCCAAATTGAATGAAAGTTGCGTACATATCTGAGGATCACGCACGTAAATTGGCAGATTTTTCTGAGTTACCTACAGAGAATTCTGCCCAGATTCGTGACAGCAAGAAATCTGTTTCTGCGCAGTAATCCAAATCTAGTATCAACCTTGCTATCAAAGACTTTACTTGGCACAACAATGCAATAAAATAAGATAAGGAGAGGTTGCTACAGTAGTAACAACTTCCAAGACACAAATATAAAACAAAAGTACTGTAGTAAAATAAAAACATGGGTTATCTCCCAAGAAGTGCTTTCTTTATAGCCATTAAGATGGGCTCAGCAATTTCAATGATGCACTCCCAAGAAATAAGAGTTGAAGCAAAAGAGAGCATCAATAGGCAAATTCAAAACAAATTTAAGTCTAACATGCTTCCTATGAAAAGGAATCTTGTAAATAAACAAGTTCATGAAGAGCAAAGTAACAAGCATAGGAAGATAGAACAAGTGTAGCTTCAAAAATTTCAGCATATAGAGAGGTGTTTTAGTAACATGAAAATTTCTACAACCATATTTTCCTCTCTCATAATAATTTTGAGAGGCATCATGAACAAACTCAACAATATAACTATCACATAAAGCATTCTTATCATGAGTCTCATGCATAAAATTATTACTCTCCACATAGGCATAATCAATTTTATTAGTTGTAGTGGGAGCAAATTCAACAAAGTAGCTATCATTATTATTCTCATCATCAAATATAGGAGGCAAAGTATCATCAAAGTAAATTTTCTCCTCAATGCTTGGGGGACTAAAAATATCATGCTCATCAAAGCCAGCTTCCCCAAGCTTAGAATTTTCCATATCATTAGCAACAATGGTGTTCAAAGCGTTCATACTAATATGTTCTATAGGTTTTTTAATTTTCGCATCAAACCATCCATGTCTTAAATCAGGAAATAGAATAAGAAGCTCATTGTTGTCCATTATGCCTAACTAGGGTAAACAAGAAACAAAAAGATGCAATTGCAGGATCTAAAGGAAATAGCTTTGAGCACACACACAACGGCAACAGAAAAGTACTTAGTACCTGGGACCGGAGTATGAATGCCTTTTACCTTTCCTCCCCGGCAACGGCGCCAGAAAATAGCTTGATGTCTACGCCCCCCTCCTTTTCCTGTAGACAGTGTTGGGCCTCCAAGAGCAGAGGTTTGTAGGACAGCAGCAAGTTTCCCTTAAGTGGATCACCCAAGGTTTATCGAACTCAGGGAGGAAGAGGTCAAAGATATCCCTCTCATGCAACCCTGCAACCACAAAGCAAGAAGTCTCTTGTGTCCCCAACACACCTAATAGGTGCACTAGTTCGGTGAAGAGATAGTGAAATACAGGTGGTATAAATATATATGAGCAGTGGCAACGGCACCAGAAAAGTGCTTTGCCCAGGACAGTAAACAAGCAGTAGTAACGCAGCAGTAGTAACGCAGTAAAACAGTAAACAAGCAGCGATAGCAGTATTTAGGAACAAGGCCTAGGGATCATACTTTCACTAGTGGACACTCTCAACTTTGATCACATAACAAAATAGATAAATGCATACTCTACACCCTCTTGTTGGATGATGAACACCACTAACTGTGTAGGATTACACGAACCCTCAATGCCGGAGTTAACAAGCTCCACAATATTCAATGTTCATATTTAAATAACCTTAGAGTGTAAGATAGATCAACACAACTACACCAAGTACTAACATAGCATGCACACTGTCACCTTCACGCTATGAAAGGAGGCATAGATCACATCAATACCATCATAGCAATAGTTAACTTCATAATCTACAAGAGATCATAATCATAGCCTATGCCAAGTACTAACACAGATGCACACACTGTCACCATTACACCGTGCAGGAGGAATAAAACTACTTTAATAACATCACTAGAGTAGCACATAGATAAATTGTGATACAAAACACATTGCAATCATAAAGAGATATAAATAAGCACTTCACTATGCCATTCATAACAGTGAATAAGTATTCTGTGAAATATAGCCTAAGAGACCCACACGGTGCACACACTGTCACCTTTACACACGTGGGTCAAGGAGTCTCCGGAGATCACATAAGTAAAACCCACTTGACTAGCATAATGACATCTAGATTACAAGCATCATCATATGAATCTCAATCATGTAAGGCAGCTCATGAGATTATTGTATTGAAGTACATAGGAGAGAGATTAACCACATAGCTACCGGTACAGCCCTTAGCCTCGATGGAGAACTACTCCCTCCTCATGGGAGACAGCAGCGTTGATGGAGATGGCGGTGGTGTCGATGGAGGAGCCTTCCGGGGGCACTTCCCCGTCCCGGCGGCGTGCCGGAACAGAGACTCCTGTCCCCCAGATCTTGGCTTCGCGATGGCAGTGGCTCTGGAAGGTTTTCTCTGGTTTCGTCGAACGTGGCTTTTTCGTATCGAAGTTTTAGGTCGAGGAGGCTTAAATAGGCGAAGAGGCGGCGCCAGAAGGTCAACGAGGCGACGACACTATAGGGGGGCGCGGGCCACCCCCAGGCCGCGCCGGCCTATGGTCTGGTGGGCCTGTGGCCCCCCTCTGACGACTCTCGGGTGTTCTGGATGCTTCCGGGGATTCTAAGATCTTCGGCGTCGATTTCGTCCGATTCCAAGAATATTTCTTTACTAGGATTTCTGAAACCAAAAACAGCAGAAAATAGCAACTGGCCCTTCGGCATCTCGTCAATAGGTTAGTTCCAGAAAATGCATAATTATGACATAAAGTGTGCATATAACATGTAGATATCATCAATAATGTGGCATGGAACATAAGAAATTATCGATACGTCGGAGACGTATCAGTGTGCACTCGATCGATGATCCCTAAACCTTAAACCCTAAGACCCTAATCCCTAATTATACCCTAACCGTACACCCTAAACACCCTAAACACTAAACCCTAAACCCTAGACCCTAAACCCTAAACCCTAAACACTAAACCCTAAACCCTAACCCTAGACCCTAAACCCTAAACACGTACTAAACCCTAAACCCTAGACCCTAAACCCTAAACCCTAATTAACCCTAACCCTAACCCTAAAACCCTAGCTAGCTAACCCTAAAACCTAAACCCTAATTAAACACTACATATATATATATAGGCCAACGACACTTAATTGCGCATCAAGCAGGCGACCAAATAATTAGCGCTGATAAATTAATTAACTTGAATCTTGACAAGTTCTCTCGAATGAAAACACATTTGATTAAGTTGCCTCATAATATATATACAATTAGTGTGCATGCGCGCATGGCATACCATGGACATATCATTCGTGCATATATATATATATATATATCTCAATATATATCTGAACATATTCTTGGGGATATATATATATTTCAATCTCTCTCTCGATCTATATATATTGTTGGTGGCCAAGAAACACACTTATTATATATATACGCATGCACTTTATGCGCAAAGGCGCGGGTGCCTCTAATAATGTGTCTGTGCACTAGCTCGATCGATGATCCCTAAACCTTAAACCCTAAAACCCTAATCCATGATCCCTAATTATACCTTAAACGTACACCCTAAACACCCTAAACACTAAACCCTAAACCCTAGACCCTAAACCCCAAACCCCAAACCCTAAACCCTAAACCCTAAACCCTAATTAATTAACCTTAACCCTAGCCCTACCCCTTAAACCCTAGTTAGCTAATCCTAAATCCTAAATCCTAATTAAACCCTACATATATATATAGGCCAACGACACTAAATAGCGCATCAAGCAGGCGACCAACTAATTAGCGCTGCTAAATTAATTAACTTGAATCTTGACAAATTCTCTCGAATGAAAACACATTTGATTAAGTTGCCTCATAATATATATATACAATTAGTGTGCATGCGCGCATGGCATACCTTGCACATATCATTTGTGCATATATTTCAATATATATCTGAACATATTCTTGGGGATAAATATATATATTTCAATCTTTCTCTCACGATCTATATATATATCGTTGGTGGCCAAAAAACACACTTATATATACGCATGCACTTTATGCGCAAAGGCGCGGGTGCCTCTAATAATGTGTGTGTGCGCTCGATCGATGATCCCTAAACCTTAAACCCTAAAACCCTAATCCCTAATTATACCCTAAACGTACACCCTAAACACCCTAAACACTAAACCCTAAACCCTAGACCCTAAACCCTAAACACTACACCCTAAACCCTAAACCCTAAACCCTAACCCTAGACCCTAAACCCTAATTAAACACTAAACCCCAAACCCCAAACCCTAAACCCTAGACCCTAAACCCTAATTAATTAACCTTAACCCTAACCCTAACCCTAAAACCCTAGCTAGCTAATCCTAAACCCTAAACCCTAATTAAACCCTACATATATATAGGCCAACGACACTAAATTGCGCATCAAGCAGGCGACCAACTAATTAGCGCTAATAAATTAATTAACTTTGTTGAATCTTGACAAGTTCTCTCGAATGAAAACACATTTGATTAAGTTGCCTCGTAATATATATACAATTAGTGTGCATGCGCGCATGGCATACCTTGCACATATCATTCGTGCATATATTTCAATATATATCTGAACGCATTCTTGGGGATAAATATATATATTTCAATCTTTCTCTCTCGATCTATATATATATCGTTGGTGGCCAAAAAACACACTTATATATACGCATGCACTTAATGCGCAAAGGCGCGGGTGCCTCTAATAATGTGTGTGTGCACTCGATCGATGATCCCTAAACCTTAAACCCTAAAACCCTAATCCCTAATCCCTAATTATACCCTAAACGTACACCCTAAACACCCTAAATACTAAACCCTAGACCCTAAACCCTAAACACCACACCCTAAACCCTAAACCCTAACCCTAGACCCAAATCCCTAATTAAACACTAAACCCCAAACCCCAAACCCTAAACCCTAAACCCTAGACCCTAAACCCTAATTAATTAACCTTAACCCTAACCCTAACCCTAAAACCCTAGCTAGCTAATCCTAAACCCTAAACCCTAATTAAACCCTATATATATAGGCCAACGACACTAAATTGCGCATCAAGCAGGCGATCAACTAATTAGCGCTAATAAATTAATTAACTTGTTGAATCTTGACAAGTTCTCTCGAATGAAAACACATTTGATTAAGTTGCCTCATAATATATATACAATTAGTGTGCATGCGCGCATGGCATACCTTGCACATATCATTCGTGCATATATTTCAATATATATCTGAACATATTCTTGGGGATAAATATATATATTTCAATCTTTCTCTCTCGATCTATATATATATCGTTGGTGGCCAAAAAACACACTTATATATATTCATGCACTTTATGCGCAAAGGCGCGGGTGCCTCTAATAATGTGTGTGCACTCGATCGATGATCCCTAAACCTTAAACCCTAAAACCCTAATCCCTAATTATACCCTAAACACCCTAAACACTAGACCCTAAACCCTAAACACTACACCCTAAACCCTAAACCCTAAACCCTAACCCTAGACCCTAAACCCTAATTAAACACTAAACCCCAAACCCTAAACCCTAAACCCTAAACCCTAGACCCTAAACCCTAATTAATTAACCTTAACCCTAACCCTAACCCTAAAACCCTAGCTAGCTAATCCTAAACCCTAAACCCTAATTAAACCCTACATATATATATAGGCCAACGACACTAAATTGCGCATCAACCAGGCGACCAACTAATTAGCGCTAATAAATTAATTAACTTGTTGAATCTTGACAAGTTCTCTCGAATGAAAACACATTTGATTAAGTTGCCTCATAATATATATACAATTAGTGTGCATGCGCGCATGGCATACCTTGCACATATGATCATTCGCGCATATATTTCAATATATATCTGAACATATTCTTGGGGATAAATATATATATTTCAATCTTTCTCTCTCGATCTATATATATATCGTAGGTGGCCAAAAAACACACTTATATATACGCATGCACTTTATGCTCAAAGGCGCGGGTGCCTCTAATAATGTGTGTGTGCACTCGATCGATGATCCCTAAACCTTAAACCCTAAAACCCTAATCCCTAATCCCTAATTATACCCTAAACGTACACCCTAAATTAACACCCTAAACACTAAACCCTAAACCCCTAGACCCTAAACCCTAAACACTACACCCTAAACCCTAAACCCTAAACCCTAACCCAAAACCCCAACCCCAAACCCTGCTAAACCCTAAACCCTAGGCCCTAAACCCTAATTAATTAACCTTAACCCTAACCCTAAAACCCTAGCTAGCTAACCCTAAACCCTAAACCCTAATTAAACCCTACACATATATATATATATATAGGCCAAAGACACTTAATTAATTGCGCCTCAAGCAGGCGACCAACTAATTAGCTAGCTAGCGCGCTGATAAATTAATTAACTTGAATCTTGACAAGTTCTCTCGAATGAAAACACATTTGATTAAGTTGCCTCATAATATATA
The DNA here is from genome assembly GCF_019359855.2 of Lolium perenne. Taxonomy (NCBI): domain Eukaryota; kingdom Viridiplantae; phylum Streptophyta; class Magnoliopsida; order Poales; family Poaceae; genus Lolium; species Lolium perenne. The sequence continues at coordinate 7,064,769 of NC_067250.2, read as the reverse complement.
TACAATTAGTGTGCATGCGCGCATGGCATACGTACCTTGCACATATCATTTGTGCATATATTTCAATATATATCTGAACATATTTCTTTGGGATAAATATATATATATTTCAATCTTTCTATCTCGATCTATATATATATCGTTGGTCGCCAAAAAACACACTTATATATATACGCATGCACTTTATGCGCAAAGGCGCGGGTGCCTCTAATAATGTGTGTGTGCACTCGATCGATGATCCCTAAACCTTAAACCCTAATCCCTAATTATACCCTAAACGTACACCCTAAATTAACACCCTAAACACTAAACCCTAAACCCTAAACCCTAAACACTACACCCTCTAAACCCTAAACCCTAAACCCTAACCCTAGACCCTAAACCCTAAACACTAAACCCCAAACCCCAAACCCTAAACCCTAAACCCTAAATCCTAGACCCTAAACCCTAATTAATTAACCTTAACCCTAACCCTAACCCTAACCCTAAAACCCTAGCTAGCTAATCCTAAACCCTAAACCCTAATTAAACCCTACATATCTATAGGCCAACGACACTTAATTGCGCATCAAGCAAGCGACCAACTAATTAGCGCTGATAAATTAATTAACTTGAATCTTGACAAGTTCTCTCGAATGAAAACACATTTGATTAAGTTGCCTCATAATATATATATAATTAGTGTGCATGAGCGCATGGCATACCTTGCACATATCATTCGTGCATATATTTCAATATATATCTGAACATATTCTTGGGGATAAATATATATAGTTCAATCTCTTTCTCTCTCGATCTATATATATATCGTTGGTGGCCAAAAAACACACTTATATAAACGCATGCACTTTATGCGCAAAGGTGCGGGTGCCTCTCTAATAATGTGTGTGTGCACTCGATCGATGATCCCTAAATCTTAAACCCTAAAACCCTAATCCCTAATCCCTAATTATACCCTAAACATACACCCCCTAAACACCCTAAACACTAAACCCTAAACCCTAAAGCCCTAATATAAACCCTAAACCCTAAACACTAAACCCTAAACCCTAAACCCTAACCCTAACCCTAACCCCTAGCTAACCCTAAACCCTAAACCCTACATATATAGGCCAATGACACTTAATTGCGCATCAAGCAGGCGACCAACTAATTAGCGCTGATAAATTAATTAATTTGATTCGTGCATATATTTCAATATATTTTTGAACATATTCTTGGGGATATATATATATTTAAATCTCTCTGTTATCTCGATCTATATATCGTTGGTGGCCAAGAAACACACTTATATATATACGCATGCACTTTATGCGTAAAGGCGCGGGTGCCTCTAATAATGTGTGTGTGCACTCGATCGTTGATCCCTAAACCTTAAACCCTAAAACCCTAATCCCTAATCCCTAATTATACCCTAAACGTACACCCTAAACACCCTAAACACTAGATCCTAAACCCTAGACCGTAAACCCTAAATGTACACCCTAAACACCCTAAACACTAAACCCTAAACCCTAGACCCTAAACCCTAGACCGTAAACCCTAACCCTAAAACCCTAGCTAGCTAACCCTAAACCCTAAACCCTAATTAAACCCTACATATATATATATATATATATATATATATATATATATATATATATATATATATAGGCCAACGACACTTAATTGCTCATCAAGTAGGCGACCAATTAACTAATTAGCGCTGATAAATTAATTAACTTGATTTTTGACAAGTTCTCGATCTCCAATGAAAACACATTTGATTAAGTTGTCTCATAATATATATATAATTAGTGTGCATGTGCGCATGGCATACCTTGCATATCATTCGTGCATATATTTCAATACATGTTTGAAGATATTCTTGGGGATATATATATTTCAATCTCTCTCTCTCGATCTATATATCGTTGGTGGCCAAGAAACACACTTATATATATACACATGTACTTTAATTTATTTGCCTCACAATATATATAATAAATATGCATGCATGGCCTAACCATGTATGCTTATATATGTGTTTAATTTGGAGATTTCAATCGCTCTCTCGCCGCTCTCTCGTTGGTGGCCAACAACACACACATGCACTTTGTGCGCAAAGGCATGTGCCTCTAATAATGTGTGCGCAGTCGATCGGTCTAGTTTTGATTAATCGTAGCACACAAATATAGAAGTTGTATTTGAATCCACACAACCCTAATCTAAAACACATAGCCCCTAACATGGCCTAATTAACTGACCCCTTCTCTCTAGCTAATTAGTGGAAATTGCACAAAATCAAAAGGGGTCCCTCACTAATTATACATATATATCTAGATTGTGATAAACTTTTGCCCCATATTTGGTGGATGGGTGCATCTTGGCATGTAAAACAATTAATGTTTGCAAATGGCGTTGTCAAAATTTATGTACAAATGATTTCTTTCCATCCAAAGTGCATAAAATGGGAGTTTTAATGAAGAAGGTACAAATAAAACAGCTCAACATGCCTCCACACCCCGATTTTCACAGGAAGTAGAGCATATTTAAAGGATAATTCCAGAGTTTTACTATTTTTCAAGCAACTTTGCTAATTTCCACCCACTCACATGACTTTATGTCGATTTAACGAAAATAGGGCGAATTTAAACTACATGGGCGGGATAGTTTGAATTGTGCGCGCGGCAAAGGGAACCGCCTATTCCTCAACCTTGTGCACGGCAAATTACACACGCAACTCCATTAAACACCACCTACCGGGCGGCTCGGCCGCATGACCCCCCACCCACCGCTACACAACTTATCCCCGTCCTTGCGAAGAGCTTCCCCTCCCCGTCCCGTCCGTGCGAAGAAGAAGCTTCCCCTCCCCGTCATTCTTCTCGAGACGCACCGGCGGTCAAGTTGATCCACGGTAGGGTTGCTATCTCTAGCTCAATCAAGCATCGGGCAAGATGGCCTAACGATTTATATTTTCTTGATGCTGCTAAAAAAAATTGTCAGTATGCTCGAACTAATTGGCACTTTATAGTTTTCCGCTCGATTTGTCCTCGATCAATTTGTTCATTTGCGTGGGCATATAGAGTCAGTTCTGCACTCGATCCGTTAATTTGCTGAAATGCCATGGCAGAGATTTGTACACGATCTGTTTGCTAAAATGTCGATGGGCATTTTTTGTTTTGTACTCGACATGATTGCTGAAATGCATAATCATGTACTAGTATAGTTTTGTACTCGATGGATATACATTTCCTACTTCGCTTTAAATTAATCACCAACCATTGTATCTCATAATTAAACAGATGGACAGAACTTGGATACTGCATGGACACTTATGTTCCCCTTCATATATAAATGGTGTTCAACCCTTTATGCGGTTTATTAGAGCTCATGAAGGTCACGACCTGGACGTGTATTGCCCGCGCTGCACATGTATGAATGGTGAGAAGAGGCCTCACCATGTAGTGGAAGATCATTTACACATTTTTGGGATGGACCGCACATATGTTAGGTGGATTTATCATGGTGAACCACATAATGATCCTTCAGCGGGAGAAGCAGATCTTGCTCACACTGTATGTGTGCTAGCATATGTAGTTAATTATTTATATTGATGCTGCCGCTGTTTCGATCAATAGTTTGCATTGCTGTGCAAGTTCTGTACTCAAATTTAACTTGTTGCAGATGGATGGACGAGAAGGAGAGAAAAAGCGCTTGCTTCAGGAACCGGGTTTCAGCTCTGGGACATGTGCTGTGCCAGATGAGAAGGTAAATATGTAAAACGGCATTTGTTCAGGTTGCATCCCTTAGATGTTTGTCTAATCTGTTGATGTACTAATTGCAGAAGCATAGAGTTGAAGAGGTCTCTCAGTTTGATGGGAGATTTGAAGATGAATCTCAGTTTGATGCACCTGTGGATGGTACTGATGACGGGCCTTTCATAGACGAAGGTCCTGCACCTGAGATTATCCAGCCTACAGAAGGAGGCCGTGGACCGAGTACACAGCTTTGCGTTGAAGTGGATGCACGCCCAGAGATCATCAGTGGCGTCCGGGTAGTCTCAAGACCACCCAGCCCTGATGCACCTGTGGATGGTACTGATGACGAGCCTTTCATAGACGAAGGTCATGCACCTTAGATTATCTAGCCTACAGAAGGAGGCCGTGGACCGAGTACACAACTTTGCGTTGAAGCGGATGCACGCCCGGAGATCATCAGGGGCGTCCCGGTAGTCTCAGGACCACCTAGCCCTGATGCAAAATGTTGAGCTACTTTATGATTTGTACTCTTATGTTCTGGTGCTGTAGTATGTACTATCTTTGTTATGATTTGTACGCCTTTGGCGCTAGAACTATAATTAAGCATTCAGTGGATGATCGCGTTGCAAAATTTGACACCCACACAATCAGTTCATCGTATGAGTAGTAGCACAATTACTTCTACAGCCAGTCCTGCCAGCGCATTAATTGGTAGCATGAAACACTTTCAGGCACTCCCCTCTGATTCATATTAATTGACTCAATTTTGTCTAGATATGGATGTATCTAGATGCATTTGTTAACTAGACTAACAAACTTGAGTCAGTTAATATGAATCGGTGTAAACCGCCCAAGTCCTCCAGTAGCTAGTTTATTGACTCTGGACTCCAAGCATCTCGCGGCAAGCCATCGACGAAGCTTTGACCAGATCTTGGCCCGCTTTTTTTTTGAATAGCAAAGCTTTGACCAGTTCCTCTCGGGATACAGCACGCCGGTGAGCTTGCACGGTTGCCATGAGCACTTTCCGGCGGAACTTCCTCTACAGCGCCCTCAAGCCGCCGCTGCGAGATAGCACGCAGTGCCTCGAGGTGGACGGAACGGACGAACTCGGGATCTCAGGGCGGGGGGTCCGCCTCGTCCGGGAACGATCTCCAGCGGGTTAACGAGGACATGCATGGCGGCCAGGGGATTTGGTTTTTTTTTGTTGTTGTTTGAGCTTGGAATTTGGGGTTTTTTCGGATAGGGGAGGAGGAACCGAGGAAGAGGAAGGAACAGCCCGTGTGCTTGGCGCGTGGCAGTGTGCTTGAATTTCGAATTTTTGTGAAATGTTTCATTTCCCCGCTACAATTCGGGGGTTTTCTTGACGCGCCAATGCGTCCCGCCGTGTAGGTTCAAGTGAATTTGGGGTGCCACACTATGGGCCCCAGTTTCAGTGAGACATGTAATGACTAGTCACATCAGTAAGTTCACTGTGTAATAAAATATGTTACCCCTCCCCTTTATGTAGCACCCTTTGTCTCTCCCGATCTAGTGCCGACAGCCGACGGATGCAAGCCGCTAGCTCGATCCCCTCCTTTCGCCTCCACCGTCCAGGCATCCAGCTTGGAGGGGCAAGCTGCATCTAGACCAAGCGGATTAGGTAGTACTAGTAATGCTCTTTCCTTTCTCGAGATCGGTTCTTTTTTCCTCACCTCGATATCTTGCGCATCTACTATTTCCTATTCTGGGCGAAGGGGTGTCTTTCTGGTCACCCTCGCGCTGGGAGTGATTGATGGGGGTGGGGGACGGGGGCTACCTTTGCTTAGATTGGGGTGTTCTTCCTTTATTTGTCGACATTTGCAACCTTTGTAGTTTCTGCAGATCCTCAATGTATCTTTTGTCTGATTGTAAATTATTGGATATACCTCGGTGGTTGGGGTGGTGGGGGGAAATGGAGCGTAAGGCCACCACGCATGTTGGCAGTTGGCTGAGACTGAGCTGCGTCCCCAGCCCCGCAAAGCAGGTACTCCGTTTGCTTATCCACTCGTCTGTCCCGCATCCCTCAATCTGTTCCTCGTTCGGAAGATGCTTAAAGTAGCACATGTCTTCATTGTTTGTGCATAAAGCCTCTCGTGACACCATGCTCTATATTCTCTGTATCAGGTTGGTACCTCCAGGTTCCGTCCGAGGCTATGGGGAACGAGAATAGCGCCCCACCCGCTGCAGGAGCATGGCCCGATCTGCAGCACAAGAAGCGAAATGCCATCGCCGAGCCGGGCAGGGACCGCCGAGGGGTAATTTTTTTTAACCAACTTACCATGATGTAGTCTCGAATCTGATACTCCTCGCATCCAAATTAATTGACTCAACTATTTGTAGATACGGATGTATCTAGATGTGTTTTGAGCTCTAGATACTACTACCTCCATCCCAAAGCTTAGGGATTATATTATTTTTAGAAAGTCAAACTATACCATGTTTGACTAAGCTTTTACCAAAAATCATTAACATGCAAAATACAAAATTAATATCATTAAATAGGTTGTGAAATATATTTTCCTACGGTATCTACACAATATTATATTTGTTGATAGAATGTTCTAAAATTTTGGTCAAACTTTACTTGTTTTGATTTCTCAAAAATAAATAAGCCTTAAGCTTTGGGATGGAGGTATCTAGACAAAGCTGAGTCAACTGGAGTAGTTTTTTTGTCTGTCCATAGCTAGTGTTCATGGTGCAAAAGGCTAAGAGCATCCACTATATGCATCAGTCTATCTCATACAGTAATTCAATATCACTGCTGAGGTCTGCCTTTTGTTTTGCTATTCATATGCATCGAAACTTTAGGGCCTTTACACAAAAGGAAGATCAAAAGCTGCGGCTGATCAGGCTGCCGGTATGTTGATGCCGCCCCCATCTTCTAAATGCCTCTACAAGCACAAGGCCACGCGCCGCCGGGTGGTGATCTTTTAATGAATATGGTATATTTTCTTAATCCACAAAACATGCCTTGATATTTGTCTCATTTATTGTCGGTTTTTCTAATGCTTGCCAAAAGTTTACAACAACAACAACAACAACCAAGCCTTTCAGTCCCAAACAAGTTGGGGTAGGCTATAGTTGAAGCCCATAAGATCTCGAAGCCAAAAGTTTAGAAACACCAAATTCGTTTGCTTACAATCATCATACAGTAATGTTCATCTACTCTCCAGTTCCCCTAACCCAACAAAAAATGATGTTAATTACGATTTTTAGATTAAAAGAGCACCATTAGGCGCTGTTAATTACGATTTTGAGATTAAATGTCATTTGCAATTGCTAATTACAATTTTGAGGCAAATGATTAGTTTAACCTTGATCTGTTCCGCTCTCCATTTTTTCCAACCGAAAAAATGTAACCATTCCATTCCTCTGAAATGGAACCATTCCATTCCATTCCACGCTGTTTCAGAACCGAACACACCCTTGCATTGTTGTGAACTGTTGTCCACACACAGCCATACCCTTCCACTTACATCCAGCACTATATGCATCAGTCTGTCTCGTAGTCATTCAATATCACTGCTGAGATCTGTTCCCATTCTTATGCAGGCTGAAACTGCTGCGCCTTTACTCAAGTGGATGCAAAATGAGGCTGATGAGGCTGCTGTGAGGACGATGGTGCCGGCACCATCATCTGAAAACCTCTACAAGCACGAGGCCATGGGCCAGCTGGGTGGTGACCTTTTAATGAATCTGGTATATTTTCTTAATCCACATACATGATTTTATTATTATCTGTTTAATTACTGTTGGCTTTGCCTAATGCTTACCAAAAGTTCAGAAACACTGCGTTTGCTTACAATCATCATACACTAATTTTTCACTTTTCACTGTCTCATCCAAAGATATAAACCGTTGAGTTCCGTTGGCTTCTTTTGTAATCATTTGCATTGTTGTCAACTCGTTGTCTATGCACAACCCTATTCTTCCACTTACATCCCGCACTTTTTGCATCAGTCCATCTCATGATTTATTAAATATCAATGATGAGTTCATTGCTATTCATATGCAGGATGAAGCTTCGTGCCTCTACTCAAATGGATAAAAAATGATCCCGATGAGGCTGTCAGTGAAGATGATGGTGCCGCCACCATCTTCTGAAAACCTCCTCAAGCACAAGGCCACGGGCCAGCTGGGTGGTATCCTTTTTAAGCAGGTATATTTTCTTAATCCTCATACATGATTTGATTTGTCTGTTTATTGCCGGCTTTGTCTAATTATGCTTACCAATAGTTCAGAAACACACACAACCCTATTCTTCCACTTACATCCAGCACTATATGCATCAGTGTCTCATAGATTCATATTATATATCATCGCTTTGATGTCCGTTGCTCATCAATTTTCATATGCGGACCGAAACTGCTAAGCCTTCATTGGTCAAAAGGATTGCAACCGCCGCCGATGAGGCATCTGCAGAGGCTGCCACCAAGTTCTTGTCGGCCCCACCTTACGGATGCTTATATAAGCTCAAGTCCAAGGACCAGCCGGCCGTAACCATCCAAGGGTTCGGGTATATTTTCTTAAGCCACATATACATGCCATGATTTATTTCTGATATTATCACCGGCTCGTTTCATCTTGCTTCTTGGAATTCGGAAACGCCAAATTAGCATGCTTATATTCATCATACACTAAATTTTGACTGTTCAGTTTGTAACATAGTGTTATGCACTCGCTTGTCAACATTTGCATTGCTCTGAACTATGCACTTTACACAACCTAATTCTTCCACTTACATTCAGGCCGCTACGCACCGTAGTACCTCCCATGTTTCCTTCACCATCCCGATGCCGAGCTTGCGGGAATATGGCGGGCCCATGTACATACCCCGCATATAACACCTCCTATGGCTCTATCTACCTTTCTAATAACTCCTTCACAGAGTTACATGTATGTATTCTCAGTGGTTTAGCATGAATTGGCATATAGTAAAGTCTTGTTTTTAGTCTTCCTGCTTCTTACATTAGTATCAATTTTCACCTGCAGACTGTACCTTGTGAACTTCGTCCAATGATTAACCAGATGTGTCCGCATGAAGGGTCTTTCACTATGCATGGCAATGGCAAATTGTTGAACACCTACACGGTCTATGAGGTGTATGTCTACAAGACGCAGGCCATCACATATTTGTATGGACATGATTGGAGAAATTTTGCTTTTGACTACGGTCTGAAGAAGGGCGACGAGCTGAGGATCGAAACTCAAACGGGCAGATATACGTAATCGCTACGTAGTTGGAGACACTTCCAAATATATAATATGTAACTTTTTTGTACTCATATCCTTTGATTACTGCATTATGAGCAGTTGTTCTAAACCATTCCCTCTGTTCTAGCTTGCTGGGTTTAACATGATCAAAGCTGCAGATCCCCTGATGGAACAGGAGCGGATGTCACAGAAGGCACCCACACCAGCACCGGCACCGGCTTTCCACTCTCCTGCATCAGCACCGGTTCCTGTACCAGCACCGTTTATTGCATCTACCCAGCAGGCCCCTACATCAGCATTGGTTCCTGTAGAGGCCCCATATACTACACCTGCCCAGCAGGCTCCTGCATCAGCACTGGTTCCTCTAGCTGCACCGTTTATTGCACCTGCCCAACAGCCTCTCGCATCGCACCGGTTCCTCTAGAGGCACCGTTTATTGCACCCGCCCAGCAGTCTCCTGCATCAGCACCAGCTCGTGTACCAGCCTGTGCTCCCGCACTGCCCCAACGGATCACCGAGGTCTCGGCTCATTGCCGTGGCCACCCGTGTGGTGACCAGGACGCATCTGAAGGCTATGTTCGTGAGTATATGACAAAGATAACTGCTCTTATCTTGATGTCTTCTCTGCTCAAAGTCTCACATGGTTCAGTCTTCAGTGCATTGGTGCCATTGACTAATTTTTGTTGGTATCTCTTGCTTTGAATCAGAAATTGCCTAAAAGTATCGCCAAGGATCTCAATGCTGGCCGAAGGGGCAAGATTTCCCTCGTCATGGAGAGTGAAGGTCTCACCGTGGAGGGACGGTACTCCATCAGTCCCACAAATGGCCGCTTGGCTGTTACTTCCAGGTGGAAAAAGTTCATTGACGGTGCCAAACTTCGCATTGGATCAAAGTTGAAGGTCAAGATCTTTCGATACCGCTGTGACATGCTGGTCATCAAGTTTGCGGTTGTCTAGTTCTATTGTCCCATGAGCCCTTAGCAAATGCATTTGTATTTATACTTATATAAGGTTATCTTATCTGAACTGCTAATTAATTGTATGGGTGGTAAAACTCTGGCAAGCTTTTGCTCTTAGCAAGTATGTATGTATGATCAGCTATTATGATAACTAATGTTTGTGTTCATCTTAATTTGCATTTCCGTTTTAGAAAAAAACTTAATTTCTATTTTGGCTGACCTGTTAGAGAACTATCAGATTGAATCCACAACATGATTCAAATAGATTCATTACACCAAGCCACATGTCTTGACCTTGCTATACACTAGTTCCATTAATCAGTGCAAGAAGGCTTACCTGAGCTGCCTGAACCACGGCAGATTCGAATCCACCTTAGCTATCTAGCTAGAAATACAACCTTTGCAGAAAGAGGATTTGCAGTACGGGGAGGCTGACATTGGGGACCCATGAGCCAGCAGCGTCGTCAAAGTTTTAAAGGCGGCAGGAGATCGAAACAAAAAAAAGCCAAAAATCAGTTGGTAAACAAAATCCAAGAAATGAAACTTTTACCTTTCTGAGAGGATGACATGCGGGACCCATGAGGCAGCAGCATCCTCAACTATTCCAAGGCGGCAGGGATCAAAATAAAAATAGGAAATAGCCAGAAATTAATTAGGGTAAAAATAAATCTATCAAAGGAAACCTTTATTGTTCATAGAGGATGACATGTGGGACCAACCTGCCAGCTGCGTCGTCATGGTTTCAAAGGGGGCGGGGGATCAAAAGAAAAAGGCAAATAACCAGAAATTAGGGGTAAAAAATAAATCCAACAAAGGAAAATTTTATTGTTCATAGAGGATGACATGCGGGACCCATGAGCCAGCAGCTTCCTCAACGTTTCAAAGTCGGCATGAGATTGAAAGAAAAAGGCAAGTGACCAAATATCAGGAGCCAAAAATAATCCAAGAAAAGAAATTTTATTGTACATAGAGGATGACATGCGGGTCCCATTTTGCAGCAGCGGTCTCAACATTTCCAAGGCGGCATAGGACCAAAAGAAAAATGAAGTAGCCAGAAATCAGGGGGTGAAAAAAATCCAAGAAAAGAAAGATTTCAATTGGGTTGCATCTGGACATCTGGGCCTTTGAACTATCCTGCTGGGCCTTTTGACTCGTACAATTTCAGCCCACTCCAAAACAGGAAAGTTCGGATTTTTCTAAAAAAAACAGGAAAGTCCTATGCTTCGCAAAAACAGAAAACAAGGAGATTCAACATATAAGTTTGTTTATGTAAAAATAAAGATTTAATTTATCCGTTTGCAATAGCTCAGAGCGAAATACAATGTTTATTGTCTGCAAAATACTCAAGATATCACATGTTTCTTGTACGGGGAGGCTGACATCGGGGACCCATGAGCCAGCAGCGTCGTCAACGTTTTAAAGGCGGCAGGGGATGGAAAGAAAAAATAAACCAAAAATCTGTTGGTAAAAAATACAAGAAAAGAAACATTTTCGTTCTGAGAGGATGACATGCGGGACCCATGAGGCAAGAAAGATCCTCGGCATTTATTGTTCATAGAGGTTGACATGTGGGACCCGTGAGCCGCCAGCGCCCCGAACGTTTTAAAGGCCGCACGAGATCGAAAGAAAAAATAAGCCAAAAATCGTTTGGTCAACAAAATCCAAGAAAAGAAACATTTACCGTTACGAGAGGATGACATGCGGGACCCATGAGGCAGCAGCATCCTCAACGATTCCAAGGCGGCAGGGGATCAAAGGAAAAAAGAAAATATCCCGAAATTAATTAGGGGTTCAAAATAAATCCATCAAAGGAAACTTTTATTGTTCACAAAGGATGACATGTGGGACCGACCTGCCAGCTGCGTCGTCATCGTTTCAAAGGGGGCAGGAGATCAAAAGAAAAAAGGCAAATAGCCAGAAATTAGGGGTCAAAAATAACTCCAAGAAAGGAAACTTTTATTGTTCGTAGAGGATGACATGCGGGACCCATGAGCCAGCAGCTTACTCAACGTTTCAAAGGCGGCATGAGATCGAAAGAAAAAGGCAAGTGACAAAATATCAGGAGCCAAAGATAATCCAAGAAAAAAACTTTATTGTACATAGAGGATGACATGCGGGTCCCAATTAGCAGCAGCGGTCTCAACGTTTCAAATGCGGCTTGAGATCAAAAGAAAAAGAAAGTTGATTGTACATAGAGGATGACATGCGGGTCCCATGAGTCAGCAGCTTACTCAACGTTTCCAAGGCGGCAGGGGAGCAAAAGAAAAAGGAAATAGCCAAAAATCAGAGGGTGAAAAAAACCCAAGAAAATAAACTTTTATAGCACATAGAGGATGACATGCGGGTCCCATGAGCCAGCAGGTTCCTCAATGTTTCAAACGTGGCATGAGATCGAAAGAAAAAGGCAAGTGACCAAATATCAGGAGCCAAAAATAATTCAAGAAAAGAAACTTGAGTGTACATAGAGGATGACATGCGGGTCCCATTTAGCAGCAGCGGTATCACCGTTTGAGAGGCTGCACGGGATCGAAAGAAAAAGGCAAGTGACCAAATATCAGGAGCCAAAAATATTCCAAGAAAAGAAATTTTATTGTACATAGAGGATGACATGCGGGTCCCATGAGCCTGCAGGGTCCTCAACGTGGCATGAGATCGAAAGAAAAATGCAAGTGACCAAATATCAGGAGCCAAAAATAATTCAAGAAAAGAAACTTGATTGTACATAGAGGATGACATGCGGGTCCCATTTAGCAGCAGCGGTATCACCGTTTGAGAGGCTGCACGGGATCGAAAGAAAAAGGCAAGTGACCAAATATGAGGTTCCAAAAAAAATCCTAGAAAAGAAAGTTTTATAGTACATAGAGGATGACATGCGGGTCCCATTTAGCAGCAGCGGTCTCACCGTTTGAGAGGCGGCAGGGGGATCGAAAGAAAAAGGTAAGTGACCAAATATGAGGTGCCAAAAAAATCCAAGAAAAGAAAGTTTTATAGTACATAGAGGATGACATGCGGGTCTCATTTAGCAGCAGCGGTATCACCGTTTGAGAGGCGGCAGGGGATCGAAAGAAAAAGGCAAGTGACCAAATTTGAGGTGCCAAAAAAAACTCCAAGAAAAGAAAGTTGATTGCTCATAGAGGATGACATGCGGGTCCCAATTAGCAGCAGCGGTCTCAACGTTTCCAAGGCGGCAAGGGATCAAAAGAAAAAGGAAGTAGCCAGAAATCAGGGGGTCAAAAAAAATCCAAGAATAGAAAGAATTTTGGTTCATAGAGGATGACATGCGGGACCCATGATCCTGCATCGTAAACGGCTCGATCGGAGAGCGTTGAACGAGATGGCGCGATCGAGAAAAAAAACAATGCCAGAGAGGCTGCCATCTGGGCCCTACATCCCTCGGCGGTGCGGATTTGCGTTAACTCGGCCGGCGAACCCGAGAATTCGAGATGCACCACGTCCCGGGACACCATACGCCACGTTTTGGCCGTTTTCGTCGGGCTAGGTGGGCTCAAAAACGAGAAAAAAAACGTTTTGACATGCACAACGGACAGACCCAAAATCGTCGGCCATGGTACACCAGCAACCACGGCGCGACTTCAACTTCGTCGGCCATGGCAACTTTTCTTGTAGTGTCTATCAGCTGCGGCAAGCGAAAGTCTCCCGGTTCCTGAGCTGCGCGGCTTGGCGACTGGCTCGTATCGGTGACTTGGGAGATATGTTCGAGCATTGCCCGATTATGTGCATGGTTCGGCGAATATAAATGGAGTAACTAACATCTTTATTGATTTTCTGGTGTTGCTTACATGGTGACTAGGTGTAGAACACGCATGGGGGCACGTTGGACTCACAAGGGAACTGTATATATACACAAAGACATAAGGAAAGCCCACTTCCCATCGAATCCTTTAGAAATGTTGGAAAGTAAGTTGACAAGGGGGGTTCCATCCCGACATAGAGAAGGACGAGCTCACACGCGCCCTTGGGAATCCTGAACACGAACCACACCAGGCTCCAAACCATGGTATATTGGGTTTCCTGCAGAAACGAAGAAATATCCCGATAGAAGCCGTCAGAGGAAAAAGGATGTGGTTCGGGAACACGTTTCTAAGTTAGAAGAGAAAATGAAGGAGATAATCTCAAGCTCCCACTTGATCAGCCAACCTCAAGCTAATCCGCAGATAGAAGCTGCATTCGATGCTATCGACCAGGGATCTCAGCGGAAAAGCAGCGTGGCTTCCATAGAGCTGCCAGGTGATGATGCAGATCTGGATCCGACAATGGCTCGTCGCTACCATGTGGATCATATCACAGAGTCGACATCTTGTGAGCTACATGTCAAAATGATGAACTTATCGCTCAAGGCGGTGGTCGGATATGTCTTACCCGTTGTACCTGATCAAAGATACCATTGCGGACCGGTTCCACATGGCTACGCTGTTGCCGGGGTGGATCAAGTTATGGATGGGTATGCGCCGCTGAAGCTTGACTACCCTGCCGGTGGCGGGGATTTGCTAGAGCTAGGAAAAGCCAAGAATACTACAATTCTATGGCGAAAAGAATTCATTGTGGCTCCAAATTGGACGCCGCCAGCAAGGTCTCCATTGCCTATCATGTACTCTCCGCCACGCCAGCATTCTCCACCGCTGCATCCGTCTCCAGTGCGTTAGCCGTCTCCATCACCTCTCCCATCTCCAACGAGCCAACCTTCTCCGCCGCCGCGTCAGCCTTCTCCACCGCCGCAGCCCACTAAGTGTCAGAGCCAAAAGCGGAGTGCTCCGGCAATGATTTGTAAACGATCACCCAAACACCGACAAGATCCCCTCCCAAGAGTACCTAAGGTTCCTCCCAAGAGACCTTACGAATATACAAAATAGGAAAATGTGAAGATCGCAAAGGCACAATACATGGAAAAGAAATTTGGCAAGAAAAGCTCGAGCATGAGCCCGAGCCGCCTATACCCAAGGAAAACTGATGAAAACGTTGAAGAACCTTTATCAAACTGAGCCATGTCTTTCATCAAACTATGACCGCTCTATTCGCAAGTCAAATGAGGCAGCAAAGGCTCTAATCCACAATCTTTCTTAATCTTATCTAATTCCCCTCCTTTTCCTTATAGTAATACATATATACATAATTGTATGTATGTATTATATGACCAACTTTCTATGGTTCACGCGATCGAGAAGTAGTAAGGCAAAGGGGAAACAAGTTCCCTAGCTTGGAGACCAGAAAAACTCGTGCCCCCTCCCCCCCCCCCCCCCACTCCAAGTGTATCCCAATATCTCGGACTGCCTTGATCCGACGTTGGTAGCACTATATAAAGATGAAGCAGATGCAGTCGGTATGAGTATTCCTAAGTACTTAAGCCACGTAGAAATGCCCACGGGTGATGTCTAATTAGCACACAAGTACCAGTATGGGCAACCTCTTGTCAGATCTGAGGAATTGCAGTATCTATCAACACAACAGCGAAAACTGCATAAGTGGTACTTGGCTGCATGTGAGGAAAGTCAGAACTGGATCATGCTGGCAATCAAAGATGAGCACTACGGGCGTGGAGATGAAGTGATAAACATCAAATTTTATGAATTGTTTCAGTAATTCAATCAGGACGCCCTCGACAAATCTATGATCAGTGCCTATTGTATGTAAGAATTATTTATGTAATTAAGTCTCTACCGCGGCTCATCAATTGCACGCATATAACTATACTCACTATATTATGCAGAATGAAGATCCGTGAATGCCAAATTGGACAAATTTATGACATTGGGTTTGTTGACCCATATACCGTGCATGAGTATAGTGTCGTACAATCCCAAGGACACGGAGGATAACTTGGTATTGGCGTTAAGGCAACACTCACATAAAAGGGAAATACTATTTCCTTACAACTTCTGTGAGTGTTACTATCTTGAACACATTAAATCTATTTCGCTTACTCCATATTAAGTGTAATTGATGAGTTATGCATGTGCGCAGGTTTCACTTTATCCTACTAGTCATTGAATCTAACGCCGGAGTAGTAGAAGTCATGGAATCAAAAAGTAAACCCCTTGCGGCATGGGGAGGACATGGCTGATATGCTCCAGAGGGCTTGGAAATGGTTCACCAAGAAGGCTTCGAGTGTGTGGAAAAACGAGCTTGAACTTAGACCTATACCGTTAAGTACTACTAGCTAGGCCCGCGCATCTCTTTGATTCTAGTTTCAATACCATTACCTCCTTGATTATTATTTTGATTGAACTATGTTCTCGTAAAGTGCTTGAGGCAAGTAGACGGGAATAATTTATGTGGATTCTACGTTTACGAGTTCATTCGCCAGACGATCCACCAGAGGGAGAGAATTTTAGATCAACTTGAAGTACGTAAACAACATTCGTAATTTTATTTTATCACCATCGATCAATGGTGTTGTGCTTCATTCATATATATATATTGACCACCTTTTTGAAATTATTAGATCCAACGATTGCGGGACGGTCTTCTAGCAACCGGGCGTGTACAAGCAATTCAAGAAGAATTGGCGGGATTCTTCCTTGAGCAAGTCATAGATCCAAACGGAGAATACCATCAGCGCCGAATCGATTTTGGAAGTCGATGATCCATAGAAATTCTATTGTACACATATATGCATGAACGTGTGTCACTTTGATCTATATATTCATAATGTTTTTATGTAATATAATGGTTTCCTATATGTGTGCATTATAACGTGTTTCAAATGGGGCGTGGCGGCAGACTCTGCCGCGACAGCGTTCTGGTGAAATTTCCTGCCGCGGCAATGTTTTGTTGAAATTCCCTGCCGCGGCAGAAACCTAAAGATCCTCCGCCAGAACGCTCAGCTGCCATCCACGTGATGCCCCTTTAGCACCGGTTCGTAACTGAACCGGTGCTAGGGGGGGGGGGGGGGGGGGGGCTTTAACACCGAAACAGTTACACCGGTTGGGCAACCGGTAAAAATAGCCTTTACCAACCGGTGCCAATGCTCCGTTTTCCACTAGTGACACCCAATCTTGATTTATTAAGAAGATGGAGAAAAGGAGTTTGAAAATTTTAGAATATAAATCCTGTTTTTCAAACAGGTCGAACACATTCGAGACAACTAGGGCGAAGCTAGAGCAAGAAATCATTTGGTTCAGCTCTTGGTATTGTAGTGCAATCTTCCACTAATTTGCAATACCACAGACTAATTTGACAAAGGTTTGGTATATTTTGTTGGGTTCAGCTGAACCCAATCGTTCTATATCAGCTCCGCCAGCTAGCTCGTGGTGGTAAAATCAAAATCAAAAGCAGAATGCACTATTTTTTCATAATGAAATCGCAACACGAAAAAGGCCTAAAAGTAGGGATCAAACTCGTGTGGGCCTATATCCTTGTCTCCATTCTCTTGCAAGTCGTGCTTCCAGCTATTGCCTCCGTCGAAGCTATCCTGGTACTCCCGGCCCTCCGCCGCGGCCTGCCGGCGCTTGTCCACCCGGCGGATGACTGCATCGACGGCGATGTCGAAGGCGTCTTTGAGCGTGACGCCTTTGGCCGCCGGGTCCCTGTACATGACGGTGGGTATGAGCCGGATGACCTGCTCCCGCATCTGCGCCACCTTGGCCGGCGGTATCCTTGCGAGCACATCTTCGATGCTGGCGTTCTTGTTTTCGACGTCGCCGTGGTTGATTAACACCGAGTAGCTCCTGTAGTCCCTGGGCAGGTGCCAGATGTACTGGAGGTAGGCGGAGACGGGGTGGAAGAACACCGGGATGCACCCGGCGAGGATGCTGTCGAAGGTGGACTTGCGCGTGAAGGAGTCCCCGCGCGGCTGAACGCAGAACTCGGCGCTCTCCAGCAGCTTCATGGTCCGGCCCGGCGTGTATGCTGTTGTAGTCCTCCCGAACATGGCGCAGCGGCTGGACCTGCCGCACTGCTCGATGATCTGGGAGCGCACGGTCTTCTTGCTGCTGGGGCGGGAGGCGCCTGCGAAGCCCCAGAGCCACTTGCGCTCCGCCCGCCGCATGCGGCCCTGCCAGCCGGCGACGTCGGCGTCGGAGGAGAAGTGGAAGTGCGACGGGTATGGCACACCGAAGTCGATGCCGTGCCACGGGCTGGCCTCCGCGCCGAGCACCGTGAGGTTGCGGATCGCGGGGAAGGTCAGGAGGGAGTTGCCACCCCTGCCGGTGAAACCGGGCTCGCGGAGGAAGTCCCAGATGATGCGGCCGGCGACCATGAAGTGGTCGCGCCCGCCCATGACGCGCCACTCCGGCCGCGCAAGGAGCCACTCCACGAGGTCGCGCGGCAGGGCGTCCATGGCCGCGACGTCGGGGTTCTCCTGGTCCAAGTACAGGAACCTCTCCACGTCCAGCCCGGAGTAGAACGGGACGAACACGGCGGCGGCGGCGGCGGGGTCGGACGTCAGGCACTCGTGCCGCTTCATCCGGGCGTGGAAGATCAAGGCCAGCATGAACTGGTCGGTGTCGTAGGCTCCCCTCCCAGGAAGCGCGCCGCCGCCCTCTGCCTCTGTGATGGGCGCGCCGAATCCACCGTTGGCCATTTGTTTGCACATTACCTCGCGGCAGCCGCGGACGAGGTCGGCGTTGAACCGTGGCGGCAGGTCGTACATGTACACGTACCGGCCGGCGCACTTGTCGGCCGGGAGCCCCAACTGGCCGAGCTTCTTGATCTGGGAGAAGAAGGCTGCGTTGTCCGAGCTGGTGCAGTCGTGGTGGTCGTGGAGGAGGAATATGACGCCCCAGAACATGGTGGCGAGAAATACCACGTACACGACCCGAGACGGCCGGGCGACGGCGGATCTCTCGGCGGATTGCTTGCCGTCGGCGCCATCCCTCTCCGCCATCACAGACAAACGCTTCATCGGTAGATCGAGCCGCGCGCGCGCGGATCTGAAAGAGCCTTCCTTTTTTTTTGTTGTGACTAACAGACAGCAAGACCTGAATCCTCCTCCGACCACTGCCCTATGTGTACTGTATACTCTGCCACTACGCTCCCTAGTACAGTAGTAATTTACAAATTTTCTGACGGAAACTACGCGCGCTCACTAGCGTCACCACGATGCGCGCGCAAGCAAGCAACCAGTAAGTTGACTTCATGCATTAACGGTACTGCTGCAAAGTCTCGAGTCAATGTACTCCCTCCTTTCAAATTTAGAATGTATATTATGTTTGGTTAAAATCAAACATTATAAACTTTGGTAGAATAATTTTTTATTATACCTAACATATACTACCTCCGTTCCAAGCAATAAGGCGCACGCGTATTTCAAGACGAACTTTGACCATAAAAATTGAGCAACAAAATCTTGGTTATATTATGTGCAATTAGTATCGTTGGATTTATATTGAAAAGTACTTTTTAATGATGTTAATTTTATACAAACAATTTTTATATATTTGAAGTAATTCTTAGTCAAACAAAAAACACGTAAAACGGAGGCGCCTTATTCCTTGAATCGGAGGTAGTATATAATATGAAAATATGTTTCATGATGATTCTAATAACATTGAGATAATGTTGTAGATGTTGCTACAATTTTTTTATATTTAATCAAAGTTTATAAAAGAGAGGGGGAGTATAACGGAAGCCTTTTCTAATGATGATCCTAATGACTTTGTCCAAAACTAATATGCATCATAATTTAAGAGAGAGAGAGAGAGTATAACGCAAGCCTTTTGTCATATCCATATCCATACATTGATCCTTGAGGCAGGCTTTGGATCCAGCACCGTGCGCCTGCGCGATTACCAATTTGGTATGAACCAATTAAAAGACAGGTTGACTTCAATAATACTTCCTCCGGTCTCTTTTACCGAACTTGAATTTAGTATAACTTTGTACTAATTAAATTCGAGTCAATTAAAAATGATCGAATGGAATACTAACTTAAAGTCTTGTGCGAATCTATCATTTACGACAAAATTTGATTACTTTTAGATATTTGAAATCGTATGCTGCTCACCACTATATACACGATCCACACTTCTGCCAGTTTTTTTTTTGTAGCATAAAATACAAATAAAATTGCATTCAGATTTTGTACTCTTGTAATACACTCCCTCCATTCTATAATATGTTTCCGATTTGAATGTATCTAGACACAATTTTATGGGCAAATTCGACAAAAAATATCCCTCACGTGAAACTAAATCGAGAAATAAACTTTCGGCGAAAAATAGAACTTGTTTGACTAAGTTTAGGTTATATGTGATGTACGCAGCAAATTGTCTCACATGTACCAAAACTTTGATATTGTATTGAAACCCTAGATATGTCATATGATGAGCGATACACAAAGCACATTTAGAATCTAGGATTTCTACCATTCATCTATATGGTTACCCGGCTAATTGCTTGCCGTCATCGGCGGCCGCGCCATCCCTCTCGACGCTCAGATACAAGTGCTTCATCGGTAGAGCCGTGGATAAAAGCAGACCCTTTTCCCTCTCTTTTTTTGTGACTAACAGACAAGAATACATGAATCCTCTGCTCCGACCACTGCACCTATGTATTACTACCTCCGTCCCAAAGTTTAACGCTTATATTATTTTTAAAAAGTCAAACTATGTTAAGTTTAACTAAGTTTTTATCAAAAAACATTAGCATGGAAGATACAAAATCAATACCATTAAATAGATAATTAAATAGTCGACACGCACGAATGGAACCTGGGTGCAAGCGCACCCAGTTTCCTACAAAATAAAAAAATGCTATTTAAAAGTTTCAAAAAAATGTGAAGTAAAATTTTGCATGTACATATTATGTTGATACTTACTCGTGTGAGTTTTCACGAAAAAATACCATTGTATGTGGCCTGCACAAAAATGACAAAATATCCAAATGAGAATAGTGAATAGGAATTTGTACTATTCACAGGAATAGGAATTTGCATATTGTCATTTTTGTGTAGGTCACACATAATGGTATTTTTTCGTGAAAACGCACACGAGTAAGTATCAACATAATATACACATGCAAAAATTTACATCAAATTTTTTTGAAACTTTTGAATAGCATTTTTTTTGAACTTTTCATAAATGGGTGCGCGTGTACCCAGGTTCCATTCAGCATTTTCGATTGTTTCATATGCTATCTACAAAATATTACTACCTCCGTTTCAAGGAATAAGGCATACGCGTATTTCAAGACGAACTTTGACCATAAAAATTGAGCAACAAAATCTTGATTATATTATATGTAATTAGTATCATTAGATTCCTATTGAAAAGAACTTTTCAATGATATTAAATTCATACAAATAATGTTTATCTATTTGAAGTAGTTCTTGATCAAACAAAAAACATGTAAAACAAGGGCGCTTTATTCCTTCAAACGGAGGTAGTATATATATATATATATATATATATATATATATATATATATATATATATATATATATATATATATATATATATAGAGCCCAACTATTCTCGAACCCCCCTTAAGAGGGGTTCTAGAATAGCTATTCTCGAACCCCTTTTGTGACCCGAACCACCCGCAAGCTGCTGCGCACCAACGCCAACGTGAACCTCCCCTAGTTTCTTCCTTATCCAGAGGGAATGGCTCCGCCTGGCCCCAAATCCCGCCCGCCTTCTTCCCGGCGACCGGCCCAAATCCCGCTGCACCTTCTTCCCGTCGGCAGGCCCAAATCCCGCCCCACCTTCTTCCCCGGCGGCAGCCTCATCCCACCGCCCACCCACCTATTCCTTCGATGGTGGACGAGCCGCCAGCATCACTTCCGCCCACCACCGCCGTCGCCGAGCCACCAGGATCAGTTCCCGACGCCGCTACCGAGCCGCAGAAGGCGGACGAGGAGGGGGACAAGGAGGACGCGCTGCTGGACCACGCGCAGGCCCTGATTTCGCCGGTCGTCGGGCAGAGGCCGACCCCAGCCGGCGGCTGATACACACCCTCGCCACCATCTGCGACGTCCAGGAGGCTACAGGGGCATCACGGGGCTAGACGCGGCTCCGCAGTCGCCGTCGTCTCCTCCCCCTCCCACCTCGATCTCGCCCACCGCCTCCCGATCCGGGCAGATCTCGCGCCGGCGGCCATGGAGAACCTGATCTCGCTCGTCAAAAAGCTGCAGCGGGCCTGCACTGCCCTCGGCGACCACGGCGACGAGAGCACCCTCCCCACCCTCTGGGACTCGCTGCCGTCCATCGCCGTTGTCGAAGGCCAGGTGCGTGCCCCATTCCCTTCAATCTCTCTCGGCCGGATCTAGTGCTGGTGCCTCAGCTGCGCACGGTGTGGATCTCGCGAGCTGCCGGTAGAACCGCGCGATTCTAGTTGCGGAGATGCGGTTTAGCTATGCTTGGATCTGCGGTTACCGTAGCTAGAATTGGGACACGCTACTACTTCTTTTTTTTTGAATCTGTTAGTTTCATTGTGCCTAGCTTGCCCACATGACCAGCGATTGTCTAGCTCCAACTCTCCAAGCTAGATACTACTACTTTGGATCAACTAGAGGTGTAGGTGCGTGAGGTTCGCATAAAGGGAACCAAGCAATTTTGTGTGGACTCAGGCTGTTAACCAGTAGTTCACGTTTATTTGAGCACCCGAGTGGGTACATGGTTCTGTATTTTGACGTCTGAACTCCTCTGATCATTTGATAGAGTTCGGGCAAATCTTCAGTGCTGGAGAGCGTTGTTGGGAAGGATTTCCTGCCCAGGGGTTCAGGTATGGTTATACAAGCAAGAGCTCAGGTTTGGGGTGCTATGAGTACGTTTCTTAATTCGATACATTTATCTTTTTGTTTGAATCTGTTCTGCAGGCATCGTCACCCGTCGCCCCCTGGTTCTGCAGCTACATAGGATTGATGGAACTAGAGAGTATGCGGAGTTCTTGCATCAACCCAGGAAAAGATACACAGATTTCGGTAATTCCTCTAATTTTCTTCTTATTTTCAAGCTTTATGATGCTGATATTAGGGTTAAATGCATGGCCAAGGAGCCATCATCGTAGTATTGAACTATACATTGGCATGTGTGGTATGCAGTTGAGTATGTGAGCCTTGCCATTGTTGACAGAATTCTCTGTCTGGTGCTATTTTCTGTTCATTTTGGTTTAGCTTATCTCGATGCCACTCAGCACATGACGACATTTGTATCGTTGCAGCCGAAGTGAGGAAGGAGATAGCTGATGAAACTGACAGAGAAACTGGTCGTTCCAAGGGAATATCATCTGCATCTATTTTTCGAATGGATGATTACACTAAAAATGATTGTTATGTAGTGCCCTGTAATAATACAAAGTATATGTCTGGAAGTGCGCATAGGAGAAAATAGGTAGTTCATTATATATAAAATAATAGATGTGCTCTTCTTTTTGTAACTTTACCTTCTTCCGTCCAAAAAGTTTCATCATATAATACAAAGCCTATGTTTAGAGAAAAATGAATCGGCAGATTTTGCATCAGTAAAATCTTAAGCTTTAAGTTGGATTACACCTGCATCACATTCAGAAGTTCAAAAACTTTTGTTATGATTTCTGCAATTTGGTTCCCGCTGTGTGAAGTTCTCTGCGAATGTTCACTTTTCGATATGAGAAAAGTTCATTACTTGTTTCTATAAGGATGTCTTTTCGAAAAAATACTACATGAAATATATGCATTTGCTGTTGATGTATGTCTAATAGGAAAATAACTCAAGTTCACCTTTTGCATTGACAAAGTTCACTTTTATATTTCCAGGAGATCGGGGAGCACAAGGTCATTCTTGATTTGTTGCCGTGCATGTGGAGTCTAGGAGCAGTTCAGCTGTGGGATCCCACTGGTTGCCGGTGCGGGAGTTCACAAGTAAGATAAGAAACAGTATGTTTCTATGTTTTTTGTGATCGTTTTTGCAGCCAACTAATATTTTGCTGGCCTTGACTGCCTCGCTGCTGCTGGCTCGCTTGCTGATGCGAACGTATGCTGATATGAGCTGAAGTGTGCTGCTTCTGCAACCGATCTGAACTGGTGCGTTTAACTAAAGTCCACTTCTCTACTCTACTTTGATTCCTATTTCTTGCTGATAATTGAAGTACACAAATGTGTTGTTGATTTGTTTCTGATAGAAAAAATGGAAGTTCAGTTTGGTACAGTGATGTAGGATATTTTGTTAGTATACTTCTTTGTGAAGAAAGAAGTCCACTAGATGTACATAGAGAACATCATTTCTGAGTTAGTTTATGTTATAGTCCACCATCCATACCATGGTGTTTCATACTTTCCCGAGAAAAAAGTTCGTTTCATTTTTATTTGAAATACCACTAAATGATCGTAGTAAGTAACTTGGTGTAGCATGAAGTTCACCTTTTGTTGTTGCCAGAAATCTCTGGACAAGCATATACATCAGGGGAGTGCACTACATAAATCCGGGCTGTTCACTCTGTGTGATAAAATTTTAGAATGTTAAAGTAAATCATTGCACTTGCGCATCCCTGCAGTATGGACACAAATAGGTATAGTTGTGACAAAGTTTCTAAGAAGTTGCTGATGAGTTTGTGTGCTAGAACCTGAAGGAAATCAAATGTTAGGCCTAGTTTGGTAGTAAAGTATTTTAGTTTTCCTAGCACTGAGATGATCCCAAAATAGAAGTGCATACTCTCGAGTTTTAGTTTTGGTCCTGAAGTGCACCTTGTCTGTTGCTGAAGTTCATTTTTCTTTCTCAGTAAATTGGTATATGTTGTCAAATATTTCACTATGCCAGAGCTAGAAGCTCATTAAAAATATGATAAGTCCAGTTAAAAAAATCATAGATTGCAGTTAAAAAGAAGTCCAACACAAGCTAGAGTTAATTGCAATTCATGGTAACCCACAGTCGTCCAACTCATGTTTGTCATTTCCTGTTTATTTCTTAGTTTGTCTCCCAACAAGCATTTGCATGCCATTACTTCATACAGCCCTTTCATCCATGTATGTATAACCTAGTCTGTTAGTAAAACCAAGTGCATAAACGGATGTATATAATGGTATGGAACGATGATGGACACTGAATGTGAGAAACAGAGCAGTGTACACCCACTTTTTTTTGACCTGGAATAGAAGTTCTATTTACTGTAAAAAATTGTGGAAAAATAGGAAGTTCACTAGTTAAGCTACAGCGGTTCTTTATTTGAGAAGTTTGTGAAGCTCATTTCTATTAATTTGCGAAGTTCACATCTACTGCTATTTTCATTTTTTTCTCGCCTAGGAGTTCAACTATTCATTTATATGTTGATGTATGCCTGACAACATGTTACTTCTACAATAAAAAATTCAGGGGATTCGCCTTTTCCTGTCCTAAAGTTCATTCTATTTTGGCAGGAAGTTAGTTTGCGTTTGCGCAATACTCGAGCAGCTACAGGATGCCGGCGATATTCTCTCAGGAGCATTGCCAGGACGAATGCAGTATTGCTGAAGTTCATTTCTTCTAATCCTTGTAGTTCACTTCCTCTAATTCATGAAGTTTACATCTCTTGCTACTTGTTATTTAGTTCATCCATTTGGTTTAGATATGCACTTGTTTATTTAGTTCCTTGTGAAAGTCAATTTTTTGTCGAAGTTCAGTTTTATTGGTGGGAGAGTTCACTTTATTTTTTAGAAGTTCAATTGTTATAGTGCAAATATTCATTTCTTCCAGCAAAAAAGGTTCTAATTCACCCACGAGGGAAAAAGTTCGCATTTTGTTGTCACAAAGTTCACTATTTTCAAATCTGGAAGTTCGCTTCTGTTGCTAATTTTTATTGTACTTCTATATGGTGTGTGGTACTAACTAAATTACCCTCAGTTCATGTCACTTGCGGTACTTCTACATGGTGTGTGCTCCCACACAGCGCCGCCTCGCCCTTCAACGCAGGTAATGGCCTCAGGCACTGGAGCCTTGTGCCTCTACTTTGATTCCATGTCAAACCTTCTCTGTTGTTGTATTCGGTGCCATCTGAAGTTCAGATCTTAGGAAGTTCGGTTTGTACAAAAATGCATAGTGTACTTTGTCCATAAAAAAGAAATTCATTTTCTTGTGAATTATGTGGGAGTGTAATTAGTCATGGAATTGGAAAAATTCTTGCCAGGAAGTTCAGACTGTACACATGTTGCAGAGCATGCATTTATTCTTCCTACTGCATTTTTTTCAAAAACTGAGTATTAGATTCAATGGCATTTTAACTGTGTGGTTGTGTAATGTTTATTTATTCTATATTATGGAGGATTCAACTCTAAAGTTATTGCAGGCAGTGCACTTATCCAAAATCTGGTAGTTAATTGTATGAGAAAATAGAGGGAGGAAATATCCCTGAGAAGCCCATTTGATTGGAGAATCATTTCAAAAATAGAAACAACTTTACGGTCATTCAAACTAGAAATATCCCTGTCCGCTTGTTTTTATATTTGGATACCTTTTCCGTTGAATTTATACTGCTGCATGTCCCATCCGATCGTGTGATTAATTTCTTCAGGGTGTTTACTTTTCTTATATTTGGATCCACTTTTCTGTAAAATTTATGCTGCTTGCATGCTATTTTACAGAGAACTAAATAGAAAGTATATGCCTGGAAGTGCACATAGGAGAAAATAGGCAGTTCTTTTTATATAAAATAATGTAAGTGTGCTACTTTTCTTATATTTAGGTTGTCTTCAGCGGGAACAGCCTGCATATAAATTCACTTCTTATCACATTGATATTTTCCTAATCCCTGCATGTGCACTCTTGTTCCATAGCAGTCCACGGTGTCAGTGATGATCGGCAGTCCACATTGCATCAAACCAAGAAGTCAATCTGAAAAGAGGTAATTTTTTTCTAAATTATTAGAGAATGCACTTTGTTTGTCCCCAGAAGCTCGCATCTTCTATCTAGGAAAGTTCAGTGTGTATACACCTAGTTGTGAAGTTCACTTTATATTTTTTAGTTGACCTGAGCTTGTACGTGTATGGTTATGAACTTGCGTATTTTTTAGTTCTTTGTTTTTTATGGAAAAAATGAATCAAGCATGGGCAAAACACGGTACAAGTATGTGCTGATGCGTGTCTGGCTATAAAAAGTAGAAGTTCCTTTTGTTTACAAAGAAAGTTTATGTTTCATTTTGTACATGCTCACTACTGTCGGTTCATCTAGAAAAAAAAGCTTTTCCATGTGTACACATAAAATCAATTCATGTGTGCTTTATTTGTTGTTTGCTTTGGAGAAGTTCACTAATTTGTTTTTGGAAAGTTCACTCTTATGCGGTTAGCTATATCTATGGGTAAGTGTCGATGGTACAGACATAGAAAACTAGAAGTTCGGATTTAATTGTGGAGCAGTGCAGTTCACATGGGCATTGGCGAACATCCGTCGGCGCACCTACCTCCGCATCGGCGTTGGTGAACATCAGTGCACACCAAGTTCCTCGTCAGCCGAGATGTTTTTGCAACTGACTGGCTATGAAGTTCACATCTCTTTTTAGGGTAAGTTCACTGCGTGAGGGGAAAGACGTTCAGTTAAACACTACAGTAGCTAATATGTTGTGGTACAGTTCATCATTGGTCATGATATGCTGTTGGATGCTGCTGATGTATTAGCTATCGTGCAGTTTCCATTGATGCATTAGCTGCTGTAAGCTACTATCGATGTTCATGTTTGGATTTTACCCCTTCTGGTTTGATGTTAATGCTTAGTTATTTACCAAGATGCGGATATAGAATTTCACTATTGTTTTTTTGGGAAGTTCGCTTAGTATATGATCTGAACTGAGCTGTTGCTTTCTTCGTTAGTCATGGCCATGCAGGGAGTTAGCTTCATCTCTAGAAGAAGTTCATTGTGGGTTGAAAAGAGCACTGGCATGGACTCCTGCAAGCACAGCTCTAGACTTCCGTGAGTGATAGTGTGGTCTTCACGAGCATTGTCGTTGCCGCTGCTGCTTCAAGCGAGATGGTGTCTGGTTAATCTCTTTGAACCTCTTTGAACTTCTTTGATTTTCTCTGTTTTATGCAGCCAATTTAATTGGATAGCTTTTTCTTCACTGCAATTCTTGAGAAAGGAGAGATAGGAGAACCACAGTACTTTGTTCTTATGCCCTAGGTGACATCAAGCCTTATAATTATGCAGATTGGAATAGATAAAATTGCATATCCAAATTCTCTTATAATACAAATATTTGGTTTACAAGCATGTATTCTTGTAAGGTGGTAATCAACCTGATGTAGTTCTTTTCCTATTGCAGTTTCATGTGTGATGGTGATAGTTCGGAATAAGAAAAGTGATCGTTTTCCTGTGAGCTCGCCGCTGCTGCAAGCTCGACCAAGTGCGATTTGCCCATGCCATCAGCACTTAGTAGTTTAGCCTTTACAGCGTAGTCAGACCTTGTGGAAGCACGCGTTGACCTCGGTGTGCTGGAGCTGTGAAGTTCAGGGGGCAGATTTGTGAAGTCCAGAGACCAATAGCTATGTAGTTTAGAGAGCTCAATTTGTTATTTTGGTTGAGACATTGGATTAGCGTTGTGAACATGATTTGTGCTACTGTTATTTTGTTTCTCTTGTCCTGCTTGTGGTTTGGCGACTTTGAGGGTGAATGGAAGTGGACAATTGTATAAAATGTATAACCGATGCGATTCATTTTATGTAAAATGCGAGTTCACTTTTACAGTCCAAAAAGACAGTCTTTGTTGGGAAGTTCGTTTAGTATGTACGAGAAATTCTCCTTTTGTTGGCATCGAGCTTTGACTCATTGACAAATAAAAGTTCAGATCTGTATCCAGAGAAGTGCAGATGCGACGGAAGTTCGCTATATTTTGAAGTTCACTTCAAACTAGACTAAAGTTTCGAAAGTTCGCCCTGTACAATATTGAAGTCCGTCGGGAAGTTCAGATTCAGGGGAGAAGAAGTTCACATCCACAGAAGTTCGCTATAATTTTATTACATGCCTGAAACTTTTATACCGTGATCGGAAGTTCACTAACAGATATAAGGAAGTTCACTTCTATATTCGAGCACCTCATGCACTCTGTTTTCCTGGACGGAAATCATACGCATAGAAATCGTCCGTACAACCACCGATTACGCAAATCGACTAACTCAACGTACAATTAGCACTAATATCACTCTACTAATACTCCAACATATCGCAATGCCACACATAATCAATCTAGATGAGCCAATTTCGAAATGTTCTTGTGTCAGCGTTATCTTCACTTTTATGTATTTCTGAAATTAAACTAAAACCATTTAGAATTTGGAAAAATATTAAACATGAAAAAGATTCGCCTAATCAATATCTTTTCAACACAATATCATTTGGAACATTCCGATAAGAGGTTCGGAAATAAGCCCCAAAAACAGTTCGAAAAACCGAGAAGTTCGAAAAACGTAATCACGTATTTTCAAATCTGCTCTTAAACTATAAAGAATTTAGAAAAGTGTTCTTCATGAAAAAGGTGCGCCTAGTCAGCACCTTTCCAACGGCATATCATACGCATCATTCCGATAAACGGTTTGAAAACTGGAACCCCAAAACTGTACAAAAATAGAGAAATCCGTGAAATCGTTGTTTTGTATATTTCAAATTAGTTTTAATCAATATAGAATTTGGGAAAACAATGAACACGAAAAAGTTGCGAAATTTCCGTGCGAATCCAACGGTATATTATACGCATCAATCCGATAAGCAGTTTGAAAATCATCATGAAAATACCGTCCGCACGAACATGCAATTCTGGTATTCCGTCGAGAAGTTCACTAGGAGAACACGCGGAAGTTCAGAAAGGGTTCGAGAATAGTTATTCTCGAACCGGTTCGAGAATAGCAGACATATATATATATATATTGATAGATTCTGCTAAAAATCCAGTCAAACTTTGCTTGATTTAATTGTGTTAAAGAGTAAGCCTTAAGTTTTGAAATAGGGTAGTACATACTGTAGCGATCAAAAAGTTTAAATAGTAGACAGGTTACGGTCTCGAGATCGAGTAGCAGAGTACTACTAAGCTTACGCTCACATAGACTAGTCACAATGCATATTAACATGGGGAACGCTACACGTCGGGCGCCGGATAGAAAGCCAAAAATTGGTTGTACTCCGCGCCGTCCGATGGCGATCCAACGGCCAGAATTAATTGTAACACGAATTTTGTGATTTGCCCCCTACTTTTTGTAAACTTAACCCGCAGTCCTTACATCCCCAGTTAACCCAAAAGAGTATAGTTTTTTGGGTCTGACCTTCACAATATTTACGACAAAACTGCCACTCGATGACTGATCCGAGTCTTACATAGTATTGCAACAAAATCTCTCACTCCGCTTACAAAAAATATGTACTATTACAACAAAAAAATTACAAAAAATTAAACAAATAGTCTTATAAAGTGGTTAAACAACAATTATTTTTCTATACGTTGGTTTACAACAAAAATTGACAGCATTTACAATAAAAATCAAAAAGCTATAACAACAAAAACATGTGTTCGTGGCTGTGAAAAATTTGTTGAAAATAACACATTATATATATATATCCAATTACAACAAAAATTACCAACTATTTTTACCAAAAATTATTGGCGATTACAACAAAATAATTTATGGCAAACGTCCAGGTAAATATTACAACATCTCTGACATGCTTTCTCTATAACTTTTATACGTAATTGTTAGAAAACTAACGAATATATACAACATCTCTACAAAAAAAGTATCCATGACTAAAACAGTTACACCAAAAATCACAAGTAATTACAACAAAAAAGTCATGGGTTTACAACATATCAAGAAACACACATTTTCGTAACATATCACCTAGAAAAATCTTACAAAGATATGTCGTGTGAGTTTACAACAAATTTTTAAATCTGGAAACAACACTGTAGATTTCTTTAAAAAAAAGCGAACACTCCAGTTTTGGGCCCAAAAACCAGGCCCATATAGGACGGCGTGGGAGCGAGCGAACGACGACCGATCGCTCGCCAGCGATCGGTCGCCGGATCGGAAGCGTTTACCTATTAACATATAAAAGTATCATGCGTATGATACTAGTACATTTTACTATTTCCACAATGCATGATATCATATACTAATATCATAGTCTTCTTATATTAATTGATTTGTAGAATCTCAATGCAAGTATCATAGTATGTGTTATGTACCTATGATACTACTCGTATCCTCTCTCTCATCTTAATTACACTTACACATCCGTATTTTGCATGCATGAAATACATGATACTACCTATGATACTTCTATTGTGGGTAGTCTTAGTAAGTTTTTCACGAAAACTACATTACGCTCACTAGTAATTAGCACGCGCGCAAGCAAGCAACCAGTAGCTACCTAGTATACCTAGAATGATTAAGTTGACTTCATTAACGGTACAACAAAGTCTTGAGTCAATAATAACGCAAGCCTTTTTCTCATATATCCATACATTGATCCTTGAAGCAGGCTTTGGATCCAGCGCCGCGCTGTGCGCGCGCGATTACCGAGTAGGTATGAACCAATTAAAGGATAGGTTGACTTCGTTAATACTACCTTAAAGTCTTGTACGAATCTACCATTTATGACAAAAATTGACTAATTTTTAGGGAATTCAAATGGTATACTGCTCACCACTAGATACACACGATACATACTTCTGCCAGTTTTGTGTAGCATACAATATATAGATACAATTGCATCCAGATTTTGACCTCTTCCAATGTACTCCTTCCATTCCATAATAGTACTTGTCCCAATTTAGATGTACCTATATACATTTTGTGCATAGATATGTTCGAATATGCAATAAGAATTGTGAAATGGGGAGTACGTGGTAGACTATATCAAGACTTTTTCAAAATGTATGGGAACCTTGAAACATAACGTAGAATTTTCAAAGACAAATGGCTCCCTGGGCTCCATCAGTCGTAGCAAAATATACATACATAACATTAAGTTAGTGGAGCATGCACATGAAATATGGTCTTTGAAAAATGGCTCCCTGGGCTCCATCGGACTGGAGCATGCACATGAAATATGGTCTACCATTGAAGGATTATTAATCTGACAATCCCGCTCCCGCGTGAACATGCTAAGGGGAGCGCTTGCCAACACAAAGAAGAACGATCTGGCGGTGGCGCAATTCATCTCCAAGATGCGTGGTTTTGCATCTGAACTTGCAGCTGCGGGCAAAACTGGATGATGACGAACTGAAGGGCTACGTACTAGGAGGGCTTCAGGGGCCATACACACCGTTTGTTGCATCCATGAACGTTGTTCCCAACACCACTCTTACTGAAATGTGTTCGCAACTTCATGCTTTTGGCTTTTGATGACAGAGAAGGAATACAAGCTAAAGCTGCTCAGATTGCCTCCGTTTTTCACTCCTCTGCAAACATTGCTGCTCAAGATGAGGCACAGAGGCATCGCCCTGAAGACTCCCGCC
Organism: Lolium perenne; assembly: GCF_019359855.2. Taxonomy (NCBI): domain Eukaryota; kingdom Viridiplantae; phylum Streptophyta; class Magnoliopsida; order Poales; family Poaceae; genus Lolium; species Lolium perenne. Next base: position 7,032,498 of record NC_067250.2, on the reverse strand, counting down.
ATGATGGAGGCGGCTACCGTGATGATGGAGGCTACCGCGATGGAGGTGGCTACCGTGGCCGACGTGAAGAGCTGTGCCGAGATGACTACCGCCGTGACGATCGTGGAAACTAAGACAGCTAGACGTCAAGGACGCGTTTCTCCATGGCGTTTTGAAGGAGGAAGTGTATATGAAACAGCCCCTGTTTTTGTTGATCCTCGCTTTTCACAGCACATCTGCAAACTGGACAAGTCTATGTATGGTCTGAAGCAGTCACCCCGAGCATGGTATGCAAGACTAAGTTCCAAGTTACAAGACCTGGGTTTTGTTCCTTCAAAGGCTGATACATCTCTCTTTCTATACAACAAAAAAGGTATCACTATGTTGTTTGATAAAAGGAATATATTAATATCAAAAGATACCGATTACTCCCAGCAACAACACAATACCCTAATGCCAGTACGGATCCATACAGCCAAAAAAAGATAAAAGAAAACTAAGAAAAAAAGTCCCGCTATAGTATCCCAGGCCTAGCAACAGTAATACATCCACCCCCCAGACAACACCTGAAATACAGACTCTCCAAATGCGACGCCTCCAAGAAGGAAACGATGCACCAGCGCTGTCGTCGCCCGATCAAAAATCTTAGGTCTTCACCCTGAAGATAGTTCCCGCTCTCAAAACAATGCTTCCAACAAGGTCATTGTCAGGCACAACCAGTTAATGCCAGACCTTGGTTTTCATCCTGAAAGGTAGGACTCTGAACTTCACTTGTGCTACCGCCCCAACTTTCATATCAGTGCTGCGAATCCCCGAACACCAAAGCAAGTTCCTCAACATCGCGGAGACTTGAACCTTCTTTAGCTATCCCGCCTTCATGAAATTCTCTACTTCTGACTTCACCATGGACCAAAAGTCTCTTGATGTCAACACAGAACAGAGCTTCGCGACGCTCCCTCTGGAACAAAATGGTCGGAATAAAAGCATGGGTGCGTGCGACGGAATACCACCCGATCCTGTGAACTCTAGGAAAAAGATGAAATGTTCCATTCGCTGCCGGAGCCATCCGGAACTCATCACTCCGGCTAGATGAAGAAAGATCGGCAACTAGAACGTCTTCATCTTCGCGAAAGAAAAAACCTAGGACCACCACCATGAAAGCCGGAATGGTTGGCCCCCACGCCGCCGCCATGGCTGGGATCCGCGGTCCATGTTCCTCCTCCAACCCGGATGGTGGAGGTCACCAGCGATCCCGCTGCCGCTCTTTCATCGCCAAGTTCCGCCACACCACTTCATCTCCCGCCATGATCTAGGTGAAGTAGCCGAAGGCCACCGCCATGTTGATGATATAATTGTTGCCAGCTCATCTAATGAAGCAACCTCAGTTTTACTTCACAACTTGAGTGTTCACTTTGCACTAAAGGACCTTTGTGAATTACATTTCTTCTTGGGCATTGAAGTCAAGAAGTGTTCTAATGGAATTGTTTTGACACAAGAAAGTATGCAAAAGACTTACTCAAGAAAGTTGGGATGTTCCAATGCACAACGTGCCCAACGCCACTCTCTGTAAGCGACAAGTTATCTCTGTAAGATGGAATACATCTTGGCTCTAAGAACAACACAAATTATCGAAGTGTGGTATTTAACCTTGAAAAGACCTAATTTATCCTTTTCCGTTAAGAAGATTTGTCAGTATCTCCATGCTCCTACTACTGCATATTGGACAGTTGTAAAGCGCATCCTGATATATAGATTGGCTTAACCTTTCAGAGATCTTCATCCACTCTTCTTACTGTGTTTTCAGATGCAGACTGAGCAGGTGATATTAATGACAGACGTTCCACTGGTGGTTTCGTAGTTTTCTTTTGCCCAAACTTCATCTCATGGAGTGCAAGAAAACATGCCACTGTATCTCGGTCTAGCACTGAAGCAAAATAAAAGCACTAGAAAATGCAACAACTGAGTTGATTTGGGTGGAGAAACTGATTCAAGAATTAGGTGTGCCACTCAAGCAACGTCCATGTCTTCGGTGTGATAATCTTGGAGCAGCATATCTTTCAGCGAATCCAGTTTTCCATGCCAGGACGAAACACATAGAAATTGATTTTTATTTTGTTCGAGAAAGAGTAGCAGAAAGACTTCTTGATATTAAGTTTATCTCAACAAAGGACCAGGTTGCAGATGGTTCTACCAAGACTTTAGGTGAAAAGGATAGAGATAAGTTTAAGCGTCATCTCAACCTCACTCGAGGTTTAGATTAAGGGAGGGTGTTAAACCCTGTAATGCTTTGTACAATACCGGTATAGAGTAGTACTCTACCTGGTATTTTACCTCCTTGTATTGCCACGTGTAGGGATTTTCTACACCTATATAAACATGCAGCCCGGCCCAGGTAGAGGGTACGGTTCTACCCTAGACAACTAACACAAACATGCCCGTTACAACACTCGCCCTAAAAAACCTAGTATTTGAAGATAAGACATGCATATACGCAAACAAAACTAGAACAAAAGTTGGAAAAGCAATCAGGTCCTTGGGCATCTCCGCCATAGATTGTTGGCATCCTCAAGGCATCTCCGCCGAGGAGCAAGGGAAGGATGCTCACGTGACCCTCTTCCGGCAAAAAATCACCGCCACTGGGCACCTCCAAACCACCGGGGATGAACCACTTGGCGGCGAAGACGCGCCGAGCTCCAGCAGCAAAGGCCTCCACATCGGAGGTTGAATAATGGTCGCCTTGCCGGCCGAAGATCGCAGAGGCCGAATATTCGTGGTTGAGCTCGAAGTCGCCGCGCCACCTGAAGCACATCACAGCTCCATCACATCCTCTCCCCTCATCACCACGGCAGGATGTAGAGGAAGACGAACTGGAGCTCCAACCAGAAAGCAACTTTATTGAAAGAGACGGTGGCCTTCTTCTCCTCTACCAGCTCCAACCAGAGAAGCATAACAGGAAGAAGCAAGAACCCTAGAATCCATATCTGGCTGCCAAGATCTGGTCCGCCCCAAACTAACGGCATAAAGCCATTCTCCACATGGGAAAACAAAGGAAACCTAGACTACCATGCACAAAGGGGGGCCGGCCACACCTCCCTCTCCTCCACTCCGGCTGGCAGGCAACCGAAGGAGGAGAGAGAAGGGTCGGCGCAGAGAAAGTGACTCTCAAGAGACAAGAGGAGAGAGAGAGAGAGGAAGGGGAAATGAGTGCCCCATACTGATCTAGGAGTACTTAGGAGCAAGTTTGATTTTTTATGTTCCTATATAACCTAATCAAACACAAATAAAGTGAAAAAAAATCCATTGCTCAACCCTTTTATGAATCACGTCTTTACGAACGAGGTCAAGGTTTAAACCCTGACGGCTGGTCATACATGTACACGGCATTTCCTATTTGACGCTCAATGTGTCCCGGATGTCAGCGACGCGTACCCTCTCCTCAGCGATAGCAATTTAGATGGGCCGGCCCACGTTATTTTCTTCTAGGAAACCTCCCGATGCTTTCTTTTTGTACGATTTCTTTCTTTTCTGGTTTTATCTAATTCTTTTTTCTGTTTCTTTTGTCACTTTTATATTCTTTTTAAAATTTGTTATCATCTTTAAATTTTGTGCCGTTTTCACATCCCTAAACTTTTATAAATCTGCGAACACCTTTTCAAATCCGTGAACAATTTTAAGCCTACAACTTTATTTTAGATCCATGAGCATTTCTTAAATCTGTGAACATTTTTCAAATTCATGATGATTTTCAAATATGTGAATATTTTTTAGTTCGTAAATATTTCTAAATTCATCAACATTTTTAATAACAAAATGGATATTTTAAATTTCCAAGACATTTTATATTTTAATATTTTACAAATTTTTGATCAACATTTTAATTCGTAACATTCTTAAATTCGTAAAAAAAACCGTGGATGTTTACAAATCTAAAAAAAATCTAAAACTTTGTGAAAATCTTGTAAATTTGTGAATTTTTTTTGTTTATGAACATTTTTTAGTTCATGGATGTTTTTGTTCAAATTCGTGAATATTTTAAATTCATGCATATTTTTGAAAGCATAAATATTTTATCTAATTCGTGATTATTTCAAATCAACATTTAAAAAAAACTTTGTGAACTTTCTTGAAAACCATGAGTATTTTTAAAAAAACTCCGAGGTCCTATCTTTTTGTGCGCGATCTGATTCTTTTGTGCGAACTAATTAACGTGAATAAACCAGCCCCAAGAAATTTGGGCCCCCCAAAATTGGGTGCCCTATCTAGGGCGCGTTTGGTTGCCTGCATCGAAATCATGGCTCACTGCGCTAAGGACTCTCATCTCTTTCCGACTGTGCTTCGATTTACGAATGGCACATCGTTTGGTAGGCTGTGTTGTACCGGGTGGTACTCAAGTCACACTTTGATTGGTTGGTCGCATGGTTTTCGTAGCCTCATGATGGCGCGTGACGGTGATGGAGTGTTGATTCCTCCCCGGCGACGGCGCCAACAAAGTAGCTACTTGTGACGGTAAAGCACACGTCCGTTGGGAACCCCAAGAGGAAGGTATGATGCGTACAAATGAGTTTTCCTCGCAAGAAACCAAGGTTATCGAACCAGTAGGAGATGAAGACCACGTGAAGGTTGTTGGTGAAGGAGTGTAGTGCGGCGCAACACCAGGGATTCCGGCGCCAACGTGGAACCTGCACAACACAATCAAGATACTTTGCCCCAACTAAACAGTGAGGTTGTCAATCTCACCGACTTGCTGAAAACAAAGGATTAAACGTATGGTGTGGAGAATGATGTTTGCTTGCAAAGAACAACAGAGAACAATGATTGCAGTAGGTTGTATTTCAGATGTAAAAGAATGGACCGGGGTCCACAGTTCACTAGTGGTGTCTCTCCAATAAGATAAATATCATGTTGGGTGAACAAATTACAGTTGGGCAATTGACAAATAGAGAGGGCATAACAATGCACATACATATCATGATGACTACTATGAGATTTACTTAGGGTATTACGACAAAGAACATAGACCGCTATCCAGCATGCATCTATGCCTAAAAAGTCCACCTTCGGGTTAGCATCTGCACCCCTTCCAGTATTAAGTTTCAAACAACAGACAATTGCATTAAGTACTGTGCGTAATGTAAACAATACAAATATCCTTAGACAAAGCATTGATGTTTTATCCCTAGTGGCAACAGCACATCCACAACCTTAGAACTTTCTATCACTGTCCCAGATTCAATGGAGGCATGAACCCACTATCTAGCTTAAATACTCCCTCTTGGAGTTACAAGTATCAACTTGCCAGAGCCTCTACTAGCAACGGAGAGCATGCAAGATCATAAACAACACATATATGATAGATCGATAATCAACTTGACATAGTATTCCATATTCATCAGATCCCAACAAACACAACATGTAGCATTACAATAAGATGATCTTGATCATGATAGGCAGCTCACAAGATCTAAACATGATGACACAATAGGAGAAGACAACCATCTAGCTACTGCTATGGACCCATAGTCCAAGGATGAACTACTCACGCATCAGTCCGGAGGCGGGCATGGTGATGTAGAGCCCTCCGGTGATGATTCCCCTCTCCGGCAGGGTGCCGAAGGTGATCTTCAGAACCCCCCGAGATGGGGTTGACGGCGGCGGCGTCTCTGGAACTTTTCTTGTATTTTGGCTCTTGGTACTAAGGGTTTTCCGATACGAAGGAATATATAGGCGAAGAGGCAGCGTCGGGGGAGCCAGGAGGTGAGCTCCCCACACCTGGGCGCGCCAGGAGGTGGGGCCGCGCCGCCCTATGGGGTGGCCCCCTGCTGGCCGTCTCCGACTCTTCTTCGATGTTCTGGAACACTCCGTGGAAAATAGGGTCGTGGGCTTTTGTTTCGTCCAATTCCGAGAATATTTCCTGTGTAGGATTTCTGAAACCAAAAAGAGCAGAAAATAGGAACTGGCGCTTCGGCATCTTGTAAATAGGTTAGTACCGGAAAATGCATCAAAATGATATAAAGTATGAATAAAACATGTAGGTATTGTCATAAAACTAGCATGGAACATAAGAAATTATAGATACGTTGGAGGCGTATCAAGCATCCCCAAGCTTAGTTCCTACTCGCCCTCGAGTAGGTAAACGATAAAAAGAATAATTTCTGAAGTGACATGCTACCAACATAATCTTGATCAATACTATTGTAAAGCATATGAGATGAATGAAGTGACTCAAAGCAATGGTCTATAGTTTGCTAACAAAAAGATAATGACTAAACAACTGAATCATATAGCAAAGACTTTTCATGAATAGTACTTTCAAGACAAGCATCAAAAAGTCTTGCATAACAGTTAACTCATAAAGCAATAGATTCTTAATAGAAGGTTTTGAAGCAACACAAAGGAAGATCTAACTTTCAGCAATTGCTTTCAACTTTCAACATGTATATCTCATGGATAATTGTCAACACAAACTAATATGATGAGTGCAATAAGCAAGCATGTAAGAATCAATGCACACAGTTGACACAAGTGTTTGCTTCTAAGATAGAAAGAAGTAGGTAAACTGACTCAACATAAAGTAAAAGAAAGGCCCTTCGCAGAGGGAAGCAGGGATTAAATCATGTGCTAGAGCTTTTCAAGTTTTGAAATCATATAGAGAGCATAAAAGTAAAGTTTTGAGAGGTGTTTGTTGTTGTCAACGAATGGTAGTGGGCACTCTAACCCTCTTGTCAAACAGACTTTCAAAGAGCGGCTCCCATGAAGGACGTTATCTCTACCAACAAGGTAGATCATCCCTCTTCTCTTTTGTTTACACATGTACTTTAGTTTTATTTATGGTTGACACTCCTCCCAACCTTTTTCTTTCACAAGCCATGGCTAACCGAATCCTCGGGTGCCTTCCAACATTTCACATACCATGGAGGAGTGTCTATTTGCAAAATTAAGTTGCTTACTGATGAATCAGGGCAAAACATGTGAAGATAATTATTAATGAAAGTTAATTAATTGGGGCTGGGAACCCCGTTGCCAGCTCTTTTTGCAAATTTATTGGATAAGCGGATGTGCCACTAGTCCATTGGTGAAAGTCTGCCCAACAAGATTGAAAGATAAAACACCACATACTTCCTCATGAGCTATAAAACATTGACACAAATAAGAGATAATAACTTTTGAATTGTTTAAAGGTAGCACATGAAGTATTTACTTGGAATGGCAGAAAAATACCACATAGTAGGTAGTTATGGTGGACACAAATGGCATAGGTTTTGGCTCAAGGTTTTGGATGCACGAGAAGCATTCCCTCTCAGTACAAGGCTTTGGCTAGCAAGGTTGTTTGAAGCAAACACAAGTATGAACCGGTACAGCAAAACTTACATAAGAACATATTGCAAGCATTATAAGACTCTACACTGTCTTCCTTGTTGCTCAAACACTTTTACCAGAAAATATCTAGACCTTAGAGAGACCAATCATGCAAACCAAATTTCAACAAGCTCTACGGTAGTTCTCCACTATAAACATGATCTACTTGAGAGCTCAAAACAATTGCCAAGTATCAAATTATTCAAGACAATATACCAATTACCACATGAAGCATTTTCTATTTCCAACCAAATAGCAATAAGTGCAGCGGCTTTCAGCTTTCGCCATGAACATTAAAAGTAAAACGAAGAACACCAGTGTTCAAATGAAAAAGCGGAGCGTGTCTCTCTCCCACACAAGGATTGCTAGGATCCGAATTTATTCAGAGAATGAAAATAACAAAACGAAAATAAAAGCACACAGACGCTCCAAGTAAAGCACATAAGATGTGACGGAATAAAAATATAGTTTCACTAGAGGTGACCTGATAAGTTATTGATGAAGAAGGGGATGCATTGGGCATCCCCAAGCTTAGATGCTTGAGTCTTCTTGAAATATGCAGGGATGAACCACGGGGGCATCCCCAAGCTTAGACTTTTCACTCTTCTTGATCATATTATATCATCCTCCTCTCTTGATCCTTGAAAACTTCCTTCACACCAAAGGCAAAACAATCTCATTAGAGGGTTAGTGCATAATCAAAAATTCACATGTTTAGCAAGGACATAATCATTCCCAACACTTCTGGACATTACCCAAGGTTACTGAAATTTAATGGAGCAAAGAAACCCACTCAAACACAGTAAAAGAGGCAATGCGAAATAAAAGGCAGAATCTATCAAAACAGAACAGTCCGTAAAGATGAATTTTTTCGAGGCACTTAACATGCTCAGATGAAAAGGCTAAAATTGAATGAAAGTTGCGTACATATCTAAGGATTACTCACGAAGTTTTTCAAGATTTTACGATTTTCCTACAGAGAGAACAACTCAAATTCGTGACAGCTAAAAATCTGTTTCTGCGCAGAAATCCAAATCTAGTATCAACTTTCTATCAAAGACTTTACTTGGCACAACAATGCAATAAAGTAAAGATATAAAGGTATTGCTACAGTAGTAACAAGCACCTTGACTCAAATATAAAACAAAAATTGCAGAAATAAAATAATGAGTTGTCTCCCATAAGCGCTTTTCTTTAACGTCTTTCAGCTAGGCGCAGAAAGTGAAAATCAAGTAACATCAGGAGAAGAAGCATCAACATTATAATTTGTTCTAATAATAGAATCAAAAGGCAACTTCATTCTCTTTCTAGGGAAGTGTTCCATACCTTTCTTAAGAGAGAATTGATATTTAATATTTCCTTCTTTCATATCAATAATAGCACCAACGGTTCGAAGAAAGGGTCTTCCCAACACAATAGGACAAGATGCATTGCATTCAATATCCAAAACAACAAAATCAACGGGGACAAGGTTATTGTTAACCATAATGTGAACATTGTCAATCCTCCCCAAAGGTTTCTTTATAGAATTATCAGCAAGATTAACATCCAAATAACAATATTTCAAAGGTGGCAAGTCAAGCATATCATAGAGTTTCTTAGGCATAACAGAAATACTTGCACCTAGATCACATAAAGCATTACAATCAAAATCATTGACCTTCATTTTAATGATGGGCTCCCAACCATCTTCTAACTTCCTAGGAATAGAAGCTTCAAGTTTTAATTCCTCTTCTCTAGCTTTAATGAGAGCATTTGTAATATGTTTTGAAAAGGCCAAGTTTATAGCACTAGCATTAGGACTTCTAGCAAGTTTTTGCAAGAACTTAATAACTTCAGAGATATGACAATTATCAAAATCAAAACCATTATGATCTAAAGTAATGGGACCATTGTCCCCAACACTCTGAAAAATTTCAGCACTTTTATCACAAACAGTTTCAGCAGTTTCAGGCAATTTTGCACGCTTTGTTATAGAAGTAGAAACATTGCCAACACCAATTATTTTACCATTGATAGTAGGAGGTTTAGCAACATGTGAAGCATCAACATTACTAGTGGTGGTAATAGTCCAAATTTAGCTACATTATTCTCTTTAGCAAGTTTTTCTTCTCTTTCCCACCTAGCATGCAATTCAGCCATCATTCTAATATTGTCATTAATTCGAACTTGGATAGCGTTTGTTGTAGCAAATGACTTAATATCTTTAGTTTCATTAGCCATAACTTTCAGTTTTAAAAGATCAACATCAGCAGCAAGACTATCAACTTTAGAAGCAAGAACATCAATTTTACCAAGTTTTTCCTCAACAGATTTGTTAAAAGCAGTTAGTGTACTAATAAATTCTTTAAGCATGACTTCAAGACCAGAGGGTACACTCCTACTATTGTTGTAAGAATTACCATAAGAATTACCATAACCATTACCATTATTAGAAGGATATGGCCTATAGTTGTTACCAAATTTATTCCTATAAGCATTGTTGTTGAAATTATTATTTTTAATGAAGTTCACATCAACATGCTCTTCTTGAGAAACCAATGAAGCTAAAGGAACATTATTAGGATCAACATGAGATCTACCATTAACAAGCATAGACATAATAACATCAATCTTATCACTCAAGGAGGAGGTTTCTTCAACAGAATTTACCTTCTTACCTTGAGGAGTCCTTTCAGTGTGCCATTCAGAGTAGTTGATCATCATATCATCAAGAAGCTTTGTTGCAGCATCCAAAGTGATGGACATAAAAGTACCTCCAGCAGCTGAATCCAATAGGTTTCTTGAAGAAAAATTTAATCCTGCATAAAAGGTTTGGATGATCATCCAAGTAGTTAGTCCATGGGTAGGGCAATTCTTGTAGGATAACGTTGCATAGAAAACAAAAAATTTCCTACCGCGAGAACGCAATCCAAGCCAAGATGCAATCTAGAAGACGGGAGCAACGAGGGGATGATCGAGTCTCACCCTTGAAGAGTTCCAAAGCCTACAAGATGAGGCTCTTGTTGCTGCGGTAGACGATCACTTGCCGCTTGCAAAAGCGCGTAGAAGATCTTGATCAAGGCGCCACGATCGGGCAGCACCTCCGTACTCGGTCACACGTTCGGTGTTGATGAAGACGACGTCCTTCTCCCCGTTCCAGCGGGCAGCGGAAGTAGTAGCTCATCCTTGAATCCGGCAGCACGACGGCGTGGTGGCGGTGGCGATGGAGAACTCCGGCGGAGCTTCGCTAAGCTTTGCGGGAGAGGTGGAGGAGAGGGGGCGGCTAGGGTTTGGGAGAGGGAGAGGTGGCCGGCCACTTGAGGGGTGCGGCCACAATGGCTTTGGTGTGGCCGGCCCCTCCCCTTGCTCCTCATTATATAGGTGGAACCCCCAAGAGTTGGTCTACAAGTCTTCGAATAAGACCCCAACCCAAAATTTCCATGTAGTAGGGAAACCTACCCAAGGTGGGACTCCCACCCAAGTGGGATTCCCACCTTCCCATGGGGGAGGTGGCCGGCCACCTTAGGTGGAGTCCACCTGGGACTCCACCCCTAGGGTTGGCCGGCCATGGGTGGTGGAGTCCCTTCGGGACTCCGCCTTCCAAAGTGATTTCTTCCGGACTTTTCTAGAACCTTCTAGAACCTTCCATAAATGCACCGGATCATTTCTAAACTTGGAATATGACTTCCTATATATGAATCTTATTCTCCGGACCATTCCGGAACTCCTCGTGATGTCCGAGATCCCATCCGAGACTTCGAACAATACTTCGAACTCCATTCCATATTCAAGTTCTACTATTACAACATCAAACCTTAAGTGTGTCACCCTACGGTTCACGAACTATGTGGACATGGTTGAGTACTCTCTCCGACCAATAACCAATAGCGGGATCTGGAGATCCATAATGGCTCCCACATATTCAACGATGACTTTAGTGATCGAATGAACCATTCACATACGATACCAATTCCCTTTGTCACACGATATTTTACTTGTCCGAGGTTTGATCATCGGTATCACTCTATACCTTGTTCAACCTCGTCTCCTGACAAGTACTCTTTACTCGTACCGTGGTATGTGGTCTCTTATGAACTTATTCATATGCTTGCAAGACATTAGACGACATTCCACCGAGAGGGCCCAGAGTATATCTATCCGTCATCGGGATGGACAAATCCCACTGTTGATCCATATGCCTCAACTCATACTTTCCGGATACTTAATCCCACCTTTATAACCACCCATTTACGCAGTGGCGTTTGATGTAATCAAAGTACCTTTCCGGTATAAGTGATTTACATGATCTCATGGACATAAGGACTAGGTAACTATGTATCGAAAGCTTATAGCAAATAACTTAATGACGTGATATTATGCTATGCTTAATTGGGTGTGTCCATTGTATCATTCATATAATGATATAACCTTGTTATTAATAACATCCAATGTTCATGATTATGAAACTAATCATCCATTAATCAACAAGCTAGTTAAGAGGCATACTAGGGACTCTTTGTTATTTACATATCACACATGTATCAATGTTTCGGTTAATACAATTATAGCATGATATATAAACATTCATCATAAACATAAAGATATATATAATAACCACTTTTATTATTGCCTCTTGGGCATATCTCCAACAGTCTCCCACTTGCACTAGAGTCAATAATCTAGATTACATTGTAAGGTACCTAACACCCATGGCACTCTGGTGTTGGTCATGCTTTGCCCTAGGGAGAGCTTTAGTCAACGGATCTGCTACATTCAGATCAGTGTGTACTTTGCAAATCTTTACTTCTCCATCTTCGATGTACTCGTGAATCGAATGATAACGCAGCTTGATATGCTTCAGCCTCTTGTGTGACCTTGGTTCTTGTGCATTGGCGATGGCACCCATGTTGTCACAGTAGATGACTAATGGGTCCAATGCACTAGGAACCACACCGAGCTCTACAATGAACCTCTTCATCCATACCGCTTCTGATGAAGCCTCTGAAGCCGCTATGTACTCCGATTCTGTTGAAGACTTTGCCACCGTGCACTGCTTTGAGCTTGCCCAGCTTACTGCAGCACCATTCAATATAAACACGTACCCGCATCGTGACTTAGAGTCATCAGGATCAGTGTTCCAACTTGCATCGGTGTAACTGGTTACAACGAGCTCTTGGTCACCTCCATAACAAAGAAACATATCCTTAGTTCTTTTCAAGTACTTCAGGATATTCTTGACCGATGTCCAGTGTTCCATTCCTGGATCACTTTGATATCTGCTAGTCAAACTGACAGCATGTGCTATATCCGGTCTAGTACATAGCATGGCATACATGATAGAGCCTACTGCCGAGGCATAGGGGATCTGACTCATCCTTTCTCTTTCTTCTACCGTAGCCGATCCTTGAGTCTTACTCAAGACCTTGCCTGGTAACATAGGTAAAAATCCTTTCTTACTTTCACCCATTCTAAACTTCTTTAGAATCTTGTCCAGGTATGTACTTTGTGATAGCCCTATTAGGCGTCTTGATCTATCTCTATAAATCTTGATGCCTAATATATACGATGCTTCACCAAGGTCTTTCATTGAAAAACTATTATTCAAATAACCTTTTACACTGCTTAATAGTTCTATATCATTCCCAATCAATAATATGTCATCTACATATAATATCAGGAATGCTACAGAGTTCCCACTCACTTTCTTGTAAATACAGGCCTCTCCATGACACTGTATAAACCCGAAGTCTTTGATCACCTTATCAAAGCGTCGGTTCCAACTTCTCGATGCTTGCTTCAGTCCGTAAATTGAACGCTGAAGTTTGCATACTTTGTCAGCATTTTTAGGATCGACAAAACCTTTGGGTTGTACCATATACAACTCTTCCTCAATGTCTCCATTAAGGAATGTTGTTTCGACATCCATCTGCCAAATCTCATAATCGAAAAATGCAGCTATTGCTAACAAAATCCTCACAGATTTTAGCTTCGCTACAGGTGAGAAAGTCTCATCGTAGTCAACACCTTGAATTTGTCGAAAACCCTTTGCGACAAGTCGAACTTTATATACAGTAATATTACCATCAGCATCTGTTTTTCTCTTGAAGATCCATTTATTCTCGACAGCCTTTCGGCTATCAGGTAAGTCTACCAAAGTCCACACTTTGTTATCATACATGGATCCCATTTCGGATTTCATGGCTTCTTGCCATTTGTTGGAATCTGGGCTCATCATCGCTTCTTCATACGTCGCAGGGTCCTCATCATTGTTGTCCACAATCATGACATTTAGACAAGGATCATACCAATCAGGAGTGGCACGTTCCCTTGTCGATCTGCGAGGTTCAGTAGCTATCTCGTTTGAAGTTTCATGATCATTATCATTAGCTTCATATGTTGTCGGTGTAGGTGGCACATGAACAACTTCCGGTACTGCGCTACTTTGATCAATTAGTGAAGATTCATCAATCTCATCGAGTTCTACTTTTCTTCCAGTCACTTCTTTAGTGAGAAATTCTTTCTCAAGAAAGGTTCCGTTCTTAGCAACAAAGATTTTGCCTTCGGATCTGTGATAGAAAGTGTACCATATAGTTTCCTTAGGGTATCCTATGAAGACGCATTTCTCCGCTTTGGGTTCTAGCTTGTCCGGTTGTAACTTCTTTACATAGGCTTCGCAACCCCAAACTTTAAGGAACGACAGCTTAGGTTTCTTGTTAAACCATAATTCATACGGTGTCGTTTCAACGGATTTTGATGGTGCTCTATTTAAAGTGAATGCGGCTGTCTCTAATGCATAACTCCAAAATAATAACGGCAAATCAGTAAGAGACATCATAGAACGAACCATATCTAAGAGAGTTCGATTACGACGTTCGGACACACCGTTACGTTGTGGTGTTCCCAGCGGTGTCAATTGTGAAAGTATTCCGCATTTCTTTAAATGCATGCCAAACTCATAACTCAGATATTCACCTCCGCGATCATATCGTAGAAATTTAATCTTCTTGTTACGTTGATTTTCTACTTCACTTTGGAATTCCTTAAACTTCTCAAAAGTTTCGGATTTATGTTTCATGAAATAGATATACCCATATCTACTCAGATCATCTGTGAAGGTTAGAACATAACGATAACCACCGCGCGATGCTACACTCATTGGTCCACACACATCGATATGTATGATTTCCAATAAGTCAGTAGCTCGCTCCATCATACCAGAAAATGGAGTCTTAGTCATTTTTCCCATTAGACATGCTTCGCATCTATCAAGTGACTCAAAGTCAAGTGATTCAAGTAATCCATCGGTATGGAGTTTCTTCATGCGTTTCACTCCAATATGACCAAGACGACAGTGCCACATATAAGTAGAATTATCATTTATTTTAATTCGCTTAGCATCAATGTTATGTATATGCGTATCACTACTATCGAGATCTAACAGAAATAAGCCATCCTTTTCAGGTGCTCGACCATAAAAGATATTATTCATAAAAATAGAACAACCATTATTCTCAGACTTTAATGAATAACCGTCTTGCATTAAACAAGATCCAGATATAATGTTCATGCTCAACGCGGGTACAAAATAACAATTATTTAGGCTTAAAACTAATCCCGAAGGTAGATGTAGAGGAAGTGTGCCGACAGCGATCACATCGACTTTGGATCCATTTCCAACGCGCATCGTCACTTCATCCTTTAGTAGTCTTCGTCTATTCTTTAGTTCCTGTTTCGAGTTACAAATATGAGCAACCAAACCAGTATCAAATACCCAGGTACTAGTACGAGAACCAGTAAGATAAACATCTATAACATGTATATCAGATATACCTTCTTTCTTCTTCTTGACAAGGCCGCTCTTCAGATCCGCCAAATACTTGGAGCAATTACGCTTCCAGTGTCCCTTCTCCTTGCAGTAATAGCACTCAAAGATCGTGTTTAGGGCCAGTCTTAGGTTTCACATGAGGCGTGGCAGCTTTCTTGCCACCCTTCTTGAATTTGCCTTTAGACTTGCCCTGTTTCTTGAAACTGGTGGTCTTGTTGACCATCAACACTTGGTGCTCTTTCTTGATCTCAATCTCAGCAGCTTTAAGCATGGAGAAGAGTTCAGGTAACTCTTTGTTCATGTTCTGCATATTGTAGTTCATCACAAAGTTCTTGTAACTAGGTGGCAGTGATTGAAGGATACGATTAATCCCCAGTCTGTTAGGAATAACTATTTCCAAGTCACTGAGTTTCTTCGCATGCCCGGTCATAACGAGCATGTGCTCACTAACGGATCTACCTTCTTCCATCATGCAACTGAAGAAGTGTTTCGATGCTTCATAGCATTCCACGGCCGCATGAGTTTCAAAAATAGTCTTCAACTCTTTTATCAACTCATGTGGATCATGGTGATCAAAACGTTTTTGAAGATCGACTTCCAGACTGCATAGGATGGCACACTGAACTTGAGAGTACCGAGTTTTCCGAGTCGCGTAAACATTCTTTACTTCATCGGTTTCAGTTTCTGCAGGAGGGTCACCTAGCGGTGCATCAAGCACATATTGCAGATTTCCGCCAGCAAGGAAAATCCTCACATGACGGAACCAGTCGGTGAAGTTGCTACCGTTGCTCTTAAGCTTTTCTTTCTCTAGGAACTGGTTAAAATTGATTGGGGACGCCATATCTACAGCATATATTTGCAATAGTTTAGACTAAGTTTATGACAAATTGAGTTCAAATTTTAATTCAACATAATTAAAAACTAGGTGAACTCCCACTCAAAACAATATCCCTCGAATTGTCTTAGTGATCACACGAACCAAATCCACCACACCTAAGTCCGATCATCACGAGACAAGATGTAATTTCAATGGCGAACACTCAAAGTGTTCATCATATAAATCACATGATTCATGCTCTACCTTTCGGTATCACGTGTTCCGAGACCATGTCTGTACATGCTAGGCTCGTCAAGGCCACCTTAGTACCCGCATGTGCAAAACTGGCTTGCACCCGTTGTATGCACTTGTTGATTCTATCACATCCGATCATCACGAGATGCTTCGAAACGACAAGTCTTGGCAACGGTGCTACTAAGGATGAACACTTTATTATCTTGATATTTTAGTGAGAGGGATCATCTTATAATGCTACCGTCGCGATCTATGCAAAATAAGATGCATAAAAGGATTAACATCACATGCAGTTCATATGTGATATGATATGGCCCTTTTGTCTTTGCGCCTTTGATCTTCATCTCCAAAGCACGGACATGATCTCCATCATCTTCGGGCATGATCTCCATCATCGTCGGCGTAGCGTCAAGGTCCATGGCGCCATCTTCATGGTTGTTCACCTCATGTAGCAACTATTACAACTACTTTGAAATACTACTCAACATGAAATTTAAAGACAACCATAAGGCTCCTGCCGGTTGCCACAATACAATAATGATCATCTCATACATATTCATCATCACATTATGGCCATATCACATCACCAAACCCTGCAAAAACAAGTTAGACGTCTCCAATTTGGTTTGCATATTTTACGTGGTTTAGGGTTTTCGAGAGAGATCTAATCTACCTACGAACATGAACCACAACGGTGATACTAGTGTTGTCAATAGAAGAGTAAATTGAATCTTCACTATAGTGGGAGAGACAGACACCCGCAAAGCCACTTATGCAATACAAGTTGCATGTCGAGCGTGGAGCAAATCTCATGAACGCGGTCGTGTAAAGTTAGCCCGAGCCGCTTCATCCCACTATGCCACAAAGATGCAAAGTACTCAAACTAAAGACAACATAAGCATCAACGCCCACAAACCATTGTGTTCTACTCGTGCAACCATCTATGCATAGACACGGCTCTGATACCACTGTAGGATAACGTTGCATAGAAAACAAAAAATTTCCTACCGCGAGAACGCAATCCAAGCCAAGATGCAATCTAGAAGACGGGAGCAACGAGGGGATGATCGAGTCTCACCCTTGAATAGTTCCAAAGCCTACAAGATGAGGCTCTTGTTGCTGCGGTAGACGATCACTTGCCGCTTGCAAAAGCGCGTAGAAGATCTTGATCACGGCGCCACGATCGGGCAGCACCTCCGTACTCGGTCACACGTTCGGTGTTGATGAAGACGACGTCCTTCTCCCCGTTCCAGCGGGCATCAGAAGTAGTAGCTCCTCCTTGAATCCGGCAGCACGACGGCGTGGTGGCGGTGGCGATGGAGAACTCCGGCGGAGCTTCGCTAAGCTTTGCGGGAGAGGTGGAGGAGAGGGGGCGGCTAGGGTTTGGGAGAGGGAGAGGTGGCCGACCACTTGAGGGGTGCGGCCACAATGGCTTTGGTGTGGCCGGCCCCCTCCCCTTGCTCCTCATTATATAGGTGGAACCCCCAAGAGTTGGTCTACAAGTCTTCGAATAAGACCCCAACCCAAAATTTCCATGTAGTAGGGAAACCTACCCAAGGTGGGACTCCCACCCAAGTGGGATTCCCACCTTCCCATGGGGGGAGGTGGCCGGCCACCTTAGGTGGAGTCCACCTGGGACTCCACCCCTAGGGTTGGCCGGCCATGGGTGGTGGAGTCCCTTCGGGACTCCGCCTTCCAAAGTGATTTCTTTCGGACTTTTCTAGAACCTTCCATAAATGCACCGGATCATTTCCAAACTTGGAATATGACTTCCTATATATGAATCTTATTCTCCGGACCATTCCGGAACTCCTCGTGATGTCCGGGATCCCATCCGAGACTTCGAACAATACTTCGAACACCATTCCATATTCAAGTTCTACTATTACAACATCAAACCTTAAGTGTGTCACCCTACGGTTCGCGAACTATGTGGACATGGTTGAGTACTCTCTCCGACCAATAACCAATAGCGGGATCTGGAGATCCATAATGGCTCCCACATATTCAACGATGACTTTAGTGATCGAATGAACCATTCACATACGATACCAATTCCCTTTGTCACACGATATTTTACTTGTCCGAGGTTTGATCATCGGTATCACTCTATACCTTGTTCAACCTCGTATCCTGACAAGTACTCTTTACTCGTACCGTGGTATGTGGTCTCTTATGAACTTATTCATATGCTTGCAAGACATTAGACGACATTCCACCGAGAGGGCCCAGAGTATATATATCCGTCATCGGGATGGACAAATCCCACTGTTGATCCATATGCCTCAACTCATACTTTCCGGATACTTAACCCCACCTTTATAACCACCCATTTACGCAGTGGCGTTTGATGTAATCAAAGTACCTTTCCGGTATAAGTGATTTACATGATCTCATGGTCATAAGGACTAGGTAACTATGTATCGAAAGCTTATAGCAAATAACTTAATGACGTGATCTTATGCTACGCTTAATTGGGTGTGTCCATTGTATCATTCATATAATGATATAACCTTGTTATTAATAACATCCAATGTTCATGATTATGAAACTAATCATCCATTAATCAACAAGCTAGTTAAGAGGCATACTAGGGACTCTTTGTTGTTTACATATCACACATGTATCAATGTTTCGGTTAATACAATTATAGCATGGTATATAAACATTCATCATAAACATAAAGATATATATAATAACCACTTTTATTATTGCCTCTTGGGCATATCTCCAACAATTCTTTACCAAAGATTTTATTCTCTCCCATGCTTGGGCAACATGTTCATTATCCAGTTGCTTAAAATTCATAATGCTACTTCTCAAACATATAATTTTAGCAGGAGGATAATATCTTCCAATGAAAGCATCCTTACATTTAGTCCATGAATCAATACTATTTTTAAGCAAAGATAGCAACCAATCTTTAGCTCTTCCTCTTAAGGAGAAAGGAAACAATTTCAGTTTTATAATATCCCCATCTACATCCTTATACTTTTGCATATCACAAAGTTCAACAAAATTATTAAGATGGGCAGCAGCATCATCAGTACTAACACCAGAAAATTGCTCTCTCATAACAAGATTTAGTAAAGCAGGTTTAATTTCATAAAATTCTGCTATAGAGGCAGGTGGAGCAATAGGAGTGCATATGAAATCATTATTATTGGTGCTAGTGAAGTCACACAACTTAGTGTTCTCAGGAGTATTCATTTTAGCAATAATGAAAATAAATAAAGCAAACCGAATTAAATAAAGTAAAATAAGTAACTAATTTTTGTGTGTTTATAATATAAAGAAAGCAAACAAGACAGAAAATAAAATAAAGCAAGACAATAAACAAAGTAAAGAGATTGGGTGTGAGAGACTCCCCTTGCAGCGTGTCTTGATCTCCCCGGCAACGGCGCCAGAAAAGTGTTTGATGGCGCGTGACGGTGATGGAGTGTTGATTCCTCCCCGGCGACGGCGCCAGCAAAGTAGCTGCTTGTGACGGTAAAGCACACGTCCGTTGGGAACCCCAAGAGGAAGGTATGATGCGTACATCGGCGATTTTTCCCTCAGTAAGAAACCAAGGTTATCGAACCAGTAGGAGATGAAGACCACGTGAAGGTTGTTGGTGAAGGAGTGTAGTGCGGCGCAACACCAGGGATTCCGGCGCCAACGTGGAACCTGCACAACACAATCAAGATACTTTGCCCCAACTTAACAGTGAGGTTGTCAATCTCACCGGCTTGCTGAAAACAAAGGATTAAACGTATGGTGTGGAGAATGATGTTTGCTTGCAAAGAACAACAGAGAACAATGATTGCAGTAGGTTGTATTTCAGATGTAAAAGAATGGACCGGGGTCCACAGTTCACTAGTGGTGTCTCTCCAATAAGATAAATAACATGTTGGGTGAACAAATTATAGTTGGGCAATTGACAAATAGAGAGGGCATAAGAATGCACATACATATCATGATGACTACTATGAGATTTACTTAGGGCATTACGACAAAGAACATAGACCGCTATCCAGCATGCATCTATGCCTAAAAGTCCACCTTCGGGTTAGCATCCGCACCCCTTCCAGTATTAAGTTGCAAACAACAGACAATTGCATTAAGTACTGTGCGTAATGTAAACAATACAAATATCCTTAGACAAAGCATTGATGTTTTATCCCTAGTGGAAACAGCACATCCACAACCTTAGAACTTTCTGTCACTCTCCCAGATTCAATGGAGGCATGAACCCACTATCTAGCATAAATACTCCCTCTTGGAGTTACAAGTATCAACTTGGCCAGAGCCTCTACTAGCAACAGAGAGCATGCAAGATCATAAACAACACATATATGATAGATCGATAATCAACTTGACATAGTATTCCATATTCATCGGATCCCAACAAACACAACATGTAGCATTACAATAAGATGATCTTGATCATGATAGGCAGCTCACAAGATCTAAACATGATGGCACAATAGGAGAATACAACCATCTAGCTACTGCTATGGACCCATAGTCCAAGGATGAAATACTCACGCATCAGTCTGGAGGCGGGCATGGTGATGTAGAGCCCTCCGGTGATGATTCCCCTCTCCGGCAGGGTGCCGGAGGTGATCTTCAGAACCCCCCGAGATGGGGTTGACGGCGGCGGCGTCTCTGGAACTTTTCTCGTATTTTGGCTCTCGGCACTAGGGTTTTCCGATACGAAGGAATATATAGGCGAAGAGGCAGCTGATACGTCTCCGACGTATCGATAATTTCTTATGTTCCATGCCACATTATTGATGATACCTACATGTTTTATGCATACTTTATGTCATATTTATGCATTTTCCGGCACTAACCTATTAACGAGATGCCGAAGAGCCAGTTGCTATTTTCTGCTATTTTTGGTTTCAGAAATCCTAGTAAGGAAATATTCTCGGAATTGGACGAAATCAACGCCCAGGGTCCTATTTTTCCACGAAGCTTCCAGAAGACCGAGGGAGAAACGAAGTGGGGCCACGAGGTGGCCAGACACCAGGGCGGCGTGGCCCAGGCCCTGGCCGCGCCGGCCTGTCGTCTGGGCCCCTCGTGACGCCCCTTGACCTACCCTTCCGCCTACTTAAGCCTTCGTCGATAATAGCCCCAGTACCGAGAGCCACGATACGGAAAACCTTCCAGAGACGCTGCCGCCGCCAATCCCATCTCGGGGGATTCAGGAGATCGCCTCCGGCACCCTGCCAGAGAGGGGAATCATCTCCCGGAGGACTCTACACCGCCATGGTCGCCTCCGGATTGATGAGTGAGTAGTTCACCCCTGGACTATGGGTCCATAGCAGTAGCTAGATGGTCGTCTTCTCCTTATGTGCTTCATTGCCGGGTCTTGTGAGCTGCCTAACATGATCAAGATCATCTATCTGTAATGCTATATGTTGTGTTTGTTGGGAACCGATGGATAGAGAATACTATGTTATGTTGATTATCAATCTATTACCTATGTGTTGTTTATGATCTTGCATGCTCTCCATTATTAGTAGAGGCTCTGGCCAAGTTTTTACTCTTAACTCCAAGAGGGAGTATTTATGCTCGATAGTGGGTTCATGCCTCCATTAAATCTGGGACAAAGGATGTAAAAGTTCTAAGGTTGTGGATGTGTTGTTGCCACTAGGGATAAAACATTGATGTTATGTCCGAGAATGTAGTTATTGATTACATTACGCACCATACTTAATGCAATTGTCTGTTGTTTGCAACTTAATACTGGAAGGGGTTCGGATGATAACCTGAAGGTGGACTTTTTAGGCATAGATGCATGCTGGATAGCGGTCTATGTACTTTGTCGTAATGCCCAATTAAATCTCACCATACTCATCATATCATGTATGTGCATTGTCATGCCCTCTCTATTTGTCAATTGCCCAACTGTAATTTGTTCACCCAACATGCTATTTATCTTATGGGAGAGACACCTGTAGTGAACTGTGGACCCCGGTCCATTCTTTTAATCGAATACAATCTACTGCAATACTTGTTCTACTGTTTTCTGCAAACAATCATCATCCACACTATACATCTAATCCTTTGTTACAGCAAGCCGGTGAGATTGACAACCTCACTGTTTCGTTGGGGCAAAGTACTTTGGTTGTGTTGTGCAGGTTCCACGTTGGCGCCGGAATCCCTGGTGTTACGCCGCACTACATCTCGCTGCCATCAACCTTCAACGTGCTTCTTGACTCCTACTGGTTTGATAAACCTTGGTTTCTTACTGAGGGAAACTTGCTGCTGTACGCATCACACCTTCCACTTGGGGTTCCCAACGGACGCGTGCTGTACGCGTATCAAGCTAAATTTCTGGCGCCGTTGCCGGGGAGATCAAGACACGCTGCAAGGGGAGTCTCCACATCGCAATCTCTTTACTTTGTTTTTGTCTTGCATTATTTTATTTACTACTTTGTTTGATGCACTAAATCAAAACACAAAAAAATTAGTTGCTAGTTTTACTTTACTTGCTATCTTATTTGCTATATCAAAAGCACAAAAAAAAATAGTTACTTGCATTTGCTTTACTTATTTCATCATGTTTCCTTTTAATTTTACTGAAAAAGATATACCGGTAGGCCGAGGGTCTATCCTCGGGAAAAATAATATAGAAGATTTTTTCACTCATATTAGTACGGTTGAAGATTTTGAAGATAGACACCTGGTAGAACTTGCTCCAACTTATGAAATTGCTGCTGCTTCTTTAGTACACATGTTAGAAGCTAGATTTGTTAACCTCAACCCCGTAATGCAGCATATGTTCCTTACACTAAGTGATATGGAAGAAGGAGAGAAGAAAGATTTTGTCCTAGAAACCCTTCTTAAAGAATTTGGTGATGTACCAAGAGAAGCTAGAAAGGTCTTTACTAAATATAATATGCTTGGCTCTTATACAAACTTTGCTAGCACCCTTGAAAAGATGGAAAAAGATAGACAAAAGTACACTAATAAAGTTAATTATGAGGGGGATATTAAAACATCAATACCTTGCAAGCTCTTGGGAATGTGCGAGGCACTAGAAAAGAATTTTAATTGGATTGTTCCTGAAGATTTGTTTGATGAGAGTAGCAAGCCTAAGGGTAATGAAAAGGGAGCCTCTGAAACTTACATAGATAAGATACAATGCATAGTTGAGAAAACTCCACGCCCCGCTGTAGATGCCCCATCTTTCGATAATACTTGATACACACTTTCTGCGCCTAGCTGAAAGGCGTTAAAGAAAAGCGCTTATGGGAGACAACCCATGTTTTTACTACAGTACTTTTATTTTATATTTGAGTCTTGGAAGTTGTTACTACTGTAGCAACCTCTCCTTATCTTAGTTTTGTGCATTGTTGTGCCAAGTAAAGTCGTTGATAGTAAGGTTCATACTAGATTTGGATTACTGCGCAGAAACAGATTTCTTTGCTGTCACGAATCTGGGCCTAATTCTCTGTAGGTAACTCAGAAAATTATCCCAATTTACGTGAGTGATCCTCAGATATGTACGCAACTTTCATTCAATTTGAGCATTTTCATTTGAGCAAGTCTGGTGCCTCAATAAAATTCGTCTTTACGAACTGTTCTGTTTTGACAGATTCTGCCTTTTATTTCGCATTGCCTGTTTTGCCATGCTTGATGGATTTTTCGATTCCATTGACTTTCAGTAGCTTTGTGCAATGTCCAGAAGTGTTAAGAATGATTGTGTCACCTCTGAACATGTAAATTTTGATTGTGCACTAACGCTCTAATGAGTTGTTTTGAGTTTGGTGTGGAGGAAGTTTTCAAGGATCAAGAGAGGGAGATGATACAATATGATCAAGGAGAGTGAAAGCTCTAAGCTTGGGGATGTCCCGGTGGTTCACCCCTGCATATATCAAGAAGACTCAAGCGTCTAAGCTTGGGGATGCCCAAAGCATCCCCTTCTTCATCGACAACATTATCAGGTTCCTCTAGTGAAACTATATTTTTATTCCATCACATCTTATGTACTTTGCTTGGAGCGTCGGTTTGTTTTTGTTTTTGTTTTGTTTGAATAAAATGGATCCTAGCATTCATTGTGTGGGAGAGAGACACGCTCCGCTGTTGCATATGGACAAATATGTCCTTAGGCTTTACTCATAGTATTCATGGCGAAAGTTTCTTCTTCGTTAAATTGTTATATGGTTGGAATTGGAAAATGATACATGTAGTAATTGCTAAAATGTCTTGGATAAAGTGATACTTGGCAATTGTTGTGCTCATGTTTAAGCTCTTGCATCATATACTTTGCACCTATTAATGAAGAAATACATAGAGCATGCTAAAATTTGGTTTGCATAATTGGTCTCTCTAAGGTCTAGATAATTTCTAGTATTGAGTTTGAACAACAAGGAAGACGGTGTAGAGTCTTATAATGTTTACAATATGTCTTTTATGTGAGTTTTGCTGCACCGCTTCATCCTTGTGTTTGTTTCAAATAGCCTTGCTAGCCTAAGCCTTGTATCGAGAGGGAATACTTCTCATGCATCCAAAATCCTTGAGCCAACCACTATGCCATTTGTGTCCACCATACCTACCTACTACATGGTATTTCTCCGCCATTCCAAAGTAAATTGCTTGAGTGCTACCTTTAAAATTTCCATTCTTCACCTTTACAATATATAGCTCATGGGACAAATAGCTTAAAAACTATTGTGGTATTGAATATGTACTTATGCACTTTATCTCTTATTAAGTTGCTTGTTGTGCGATAACCATGTTCCTGGGGACGCCATCAACTACTCTTTGTTGAATATCATGTGAGTTGCTATGCATGTTCGTCTTGTCTGAAGTAAGGGAGATTTACCGCTTGAATGGTTAGAGCATGCATAATGTTAGAGAAGAACATTGTGCCGCTAACTAAAGCCATGATCCATGGTGGAAGTTTCAGTTTTGGACAAATATCCTCAATCTCATATGAGAAAATTAATTGTTGCTACATGCTTATGCATAAAAGAGGAGTCCATTATCTGTTGTCTATGTTGTCCCGGTATGGATGTCTAAGTTGAGAATAATCAAAAGCGAGAAATCCAATGCGAGCTTTCTCCTTAGACCTTTGTACAGGCGGCATAGAGGTACCCCTTTGTGACACTTGGTTAAAACATGTGTATTGCGATGATAATCCAGGTAATCCAAGCTAATTAGGACAAGGTGCGGGCACTATTAGTATACTATGCATGAGGCTTGCAACTTGTAGGATATAATTTACATAACACATATGCTTTATTACTACCGTTGACAAAATTGTTTCTTGTTTTCAAAACCAAAGCTCTAGCACAAATATAGCAATCGATGCTTTCCTCTTTGAAGGACCTTTCTTTTACTTTTATGTTGAGTCAGTTCACCTATCTCTCTCCACCTCAAGAAGCAAACACTTGTGTGAACTGTGCATTGATTCCTACATACTTGCATATTGCACTTGTTATATTACTTTGCATTGACAACTATCCATGAGATATACATGTTACAAGTTGAAAGCAACCGCTGAAACTTCATCTTCCTTTATGTTGCTTCAATACCTTTACTTTGAATTATTGCTTTATGAATTAACTCTTATGCAAGACTTATTGATGCTTGTCTTGAAGTACTATTCATGAAAAGTCTTTGTTTTATGATTTAATTGTTTACTCATGTCATTTACATTGTTTGGATCGCTGCATTCATTACATATGCTTACAATAGTATGATCAAGGTTATGATGGCATGTCACTCCAGAAATTATCTTTGTTATCGTTTACCTGCTCGGGACGAGCAGGAACTAAGGTTGGGGATGCTGATACGTCTCCGACGTATCGATAATTTCTTATGTTCCATGCCACATTATTGATGATACCTACATGTTTTATGCATACTTTATGTCATATTTATGCATTTTCCGGCACTAACCTATTAACGAGATGCCGAAGAGCATTCTGTTTTCATTGCTGTTTTTGGTTTCAGAAATCCTAGTAAGGAAATATTCTCGGAATTGGATGAAATCAACGCCCAGGGTCCTATTTTTCCACGAAGCTTCCAGAAGACCTAGGGAGAAACGAAGTGGGGCCACGAGGTGGCCAGACACCAGGGCGGCGCGGCCCAGGCCCTGGCCGCGCCGGCCTATCGTCTGGGCCCCTCGTGACGCCCCTTGACCTACCCTTCCGCCTACTTAAGCCTTCGTCGATAATAGCCCCAGTACCGAGAGCCACGATACGGAAAACCTTCCAGAGACGCCGCCGCCGCCAATCCTATCTCGGGGGATTCAGGAGATCGCCTCCGGCACCCTGCCGGAGAGGGGAATCATCTCCCGGAGGACTCTACACCGCCATGGTCGCCTCCGGATTGATGAGTGAGTAGTTCACCCCTGGACTATGGGTCCATAGCAGTAGCTAGATGGTCGTCTTCTCCTTATGTGCTTCATTGCCAGGTCTTGCGAGCTGCCTAACATGATCAAGATCATCTATCTGTAATGCTATATGTTGTGTTTGTTGGGATCCGATGGATAGAGAATACTATGTTATGTTGATTATCAATCTATTACCTATGTGTTGTTTATGATCTTGCATGCTCTCCGTTATTAGTAGAGGCTCTGGCCAAGTTTTTACTCTTAACTCCAAGAGGGAGTATTTATGCTCGATAGTGGGTTCATGCCTCCATTAAATCTGGGACAGTGACAGAAAATTCTAAGGTTGTGAATGTGCTGTTGCCACTAGGGATAAAACATTGATGCTATGTCCGAGGATGTAGTTATTGATTACATTACGCACCATACTTAATGCAATTGTCTGTTGTTTGCAACTTAATACTGGAAGGGGTTCGGATGATAACCTGAAGGTGGACTTTTTAGGCATAGATGCATGCTGGATAGCGGTCTATGTACTTTGTCGTAATGCCCAATTAAATCTCACCATACTCATCATATCATGTATGTGCATTGTCATGCCCTCTCTATTTGTCAATTGCCCAACTGTAATTTGTTCACCCAACATGCTATTTATCTTATGGGAGAGACACCTCTAGTGAACTGTGGACCCCGGTCCATTCTTTTAATCGAATACAATCTACTGCAATACTTGTTCTACTGTTTTCTGCAAACAATCATCATCCACACTATACATCTAATCCTTTGTTACAGCAAGCCGGTGAGATTGACAACCTCACTGTTTCGTTGGGGCAAAGTACTTTGGTTGTGTTGTGCAGGTTCCACGTTGGCGCCGGAATCCCTGGTGTTGCGCCGCACTACATCTCGCTGCCATCAACCTTCAACGTGCTTCTTGACTCCTACTGGTTCGATAAACCTTGGTTTCTTACTGAGGGAAACTTGCTGCTGTACGCATCACACCTTCCACTTGGGGTTCCCAACGGACGCGTGCTGTACGCGTATCAGCAGCGTCGGGGGAGCCAGGAGTTGGGCTCCCCACACCTGGGCGCGCCAGGAGGTGGGGTCGCGCCGCCCTATGGGGTGGCCCCTGCTGGCCGTTTCCGACTCTTCTTCGATGTTCTGGAACACTCCGTGGAAAATAGGGTCGTGGGCTTTTGTTTCGTCCAATTCCGAGAATATTTCCTGTGTAGGATTTCTGAAACCAAAAACAGCAGAAAACAGGAACTGGCGCTTCGGCATCTTGTTAATAGGTTAGTACCGGAAAATGCATCAAAATGATATAAAGTATGAATAAAACATGTAGGTATTGTCATAAAACTAGCATGGAACATAAGAAATTATAGATACGTTGGAGACGTATCACCTCACCTTTATGGCAACATGGTGATCTTACCTCACCTATCACAAGACCATCATGGCACCACCGTTCACAAGTTTCGGCACGTCGGCGATGGCACCGCCGGTCAAAGCATCACCACGTCGTCGACCACGAAGACGAAGACCACCATGACGAAAACCACCATCGGTGACGCCGGTCACACGCATGGACACGTCGTCGACCACGAAGACAAATCCACCATGACACTGTCGGTGACGTCGGTCACAAGTAGCACCATCTCGCTGTCCACGAAGACGAACATCACCAGGACACCGCCGGTCACGCCGGTCACAAGCATGGGCATGTCACCGACCACGAAGACGAACACCACCATGACACCGTCGGTGACGCAGGTCACAAGAATCACAATGTCACCGACCAAGAAGACGAACACCACCAGGACACCGCCGGTCACAAGCATGGGCACGTCACCAACCACGAAGACGAACACCACCATGACACCGTCGGTGACGCCGGTCACAAGCATCACCATGTCGCCGACCACGGAGACGAACACCACCAGGACACCGCCGGTCACAAGCATGTGCACATCGCCGACTACGAAAACGAACATCACCATGACACCGTCGTTCACGTCGGTCACAACACGTCGCCGACCACGAAGACGAACACCACCATGACTCCACCACCATGGATTATCACCTCTCACTTCTCACCTATTATCACCACGTCGCTGTTCATGAAAATGGAGAGCGAGAAGTTGAGCAAAAGTACTCCAAAACTTAGTCACACATACGTACAGATTGCAGTATACTTGTGAGTCAATTATGTATCAGTGTATGTACACTGAAACAAAAACCTGTCAACATGAAAGTCATGCAGAATGGTGAGATGAACCTACTCCTGAAAGAAAATCTCAAACGGTTGAGCGTGTGCGACAAATTTGACAAAATTCGCTTAAAACATCATACACGAAATTGACGATTTACGACCGACGAAACTTGAAACCGATTGTGGGAATTGGTTTGTATCAACGACACGCATCTTTTTCGTGTACATTTTTTTTCGATTCGAACTATGTTTGTGTTGATTTGAGAGAGTGCGTGTGAAGTAGTGTAAGGGAGAGTGAGCTTAAGCAACAACCTGTGCAGCTGTTGCATCGCTGAAGCCAAAGTGGCGCGAGAACGGGCCTGTCCCTGAAGAAACTACCGAACTGGGAGTTCCTCCAGTTCCTGGCCCGATGCTGCTTTGAGAACCGGTTCCTGCAAGAACCCGATTCGACCTAGGCATCCAAACGGAACGAAAATTGCTGGTCCAATGCGAGCCAAGGAGCATGCAGGCTACCAAACGCGCCCCTAACTGCACGGGCCACACCTCTGTGGGCCTAGCCTTATATTGAGAAGCCTGGCAACGTTGCTGCCATACCTTTGTTACTTGTTAGTTTGATTTGCATTAGCAGTGTATTCAGTGCAATGCCCAGTCCCGGAACACATACACAAAAAACAATGAAAGTACATTCAACTACGTAATTCTCAGGACCTAGCTGATGCAAAATACTGAGTGATTGCAACATTATAATAAAAGTAAATTCATGATCAGATGGAACTCTTTTTTTTAGATCAAAGGTCAAAGGCCCGACCTTAAATTAATAACGCCCTCAACGGTGACAAGGTACAAAGAGCTAAACCCAGCTTACAACACACACCCACACACCCACACGAATTGCCAACATGGCTACATCCGGGAACTCGAACGACGATCACGACCCTTACGAAGCCTACGAAGACTCGGAGAAGACACCGGACAGCAATAGTGTCGGGCCGGAGCTCACCCTAGAGAGAGCCATCGAACACGCACGCCGTCAACAGAACTCCCCGCCGCGGGCAGCGCCACCAGTGGCCGATCACCACTGTGCATCGACCACAGCCGTTCGAACCCCAACAAGCAGCACCATGGAAACTCGACAAGGAGGCAGCGCAGGACGCAAGCCTTGCCGAAGGTCGCCAAGCGAAGAGCCAACGCCATCCGAAGAAACATGGTAAGCTCCAAGACGATGTCTTCAAGAAGAACATGACACCAGAGCGCCGTCACCGCCCGATCCGCAGATCTTAGGTTTTCACCCGAAGCACCTTGCTCGTCGAATACCGCGCCTCAGCTACACCACCAACGGAGAACCGCACACTGTGAACTCCAAGGCGGTGTCTTCAAGAAGATCACGACACAAGAGCGCCACCATTGCCTGATCCGAGGATCTTGGGCTTTCACCTGGAGCATGTAGAAGGACAAGGAGAAGCCTCACCAACGCCTTCAAGAAGGGAGCGGTGTCCACGGACGTCGCCGTCGTGCCAAGCGGGCAACGGTTTCCCCACGTCAAACACTCCCCGCCTTCTACACAGGAAATCAACCAACGAACGATCGACCCGCTGCCACCGCATGCTGCTCGCCGGCCACCACGTCGCCCCCGCGACCATGGTTTCCGGCTAGCTCCTGAGCCACTGGCACGCCCGCCAACCAAAATGGCTCCCACCGACCAGGGCCGCCGCCCCGGCGCCCAAACTCTGCCCGCCGCTGAACTGGGGAAGACAGGAAACCACCACGAAGAACACGGACCCGCGGACACGCAACGGCAAGCACCTGCACCACCACGAGAGAGGGCACAACGGGGGGATCGACGCCCCACATCCCCCACGGCTGTAGAAATCGCCAGATCTGGATCTGGGGCTTACGGAAGATCACGGCAAGGCCCAGGACCCTGCCCCGGCCCGAGCACGCGGCGACCAGCCGGCCGCTGCCCCTGCCCGTCCCGTTCCCCGCCGCTGCCGACTCGAGCAGCCGCCGAATCACCGCCCCGAGCGCCGCCTCCCGTCACCCGCTGCCAGGAGCGAGCAGAGCTCGCGCCGCTCGCCGCTGCGGATGCTCCGGAGGGAGCCGCCACCGCGAGGAGCACGCCAAAGGCCTCAGAGTCTCCACGTCGCCGCCGAACAGCCGCGCCCCGACGCCCTCCGCCCGGCGTCGCGCCCCCACAAGCCGCCACGGCGTGCCGCCGCCACCGCGTGGGGGGAGAGGAGGTGCCCCGCCGCCGGCGCCGGCGCCGCCCGAGCTTTGCTCAGGTTGCGCCCCTTGACGGCTGCGAAGCGGGAGACGACCCAGGGAGGGAGTGGCGTCGCGACGGGTTAGGGTTTCGCCCACGCGCCCACGGGAGCGCGAGGATGAAACGTTTTCAGCATCAGGACTATCACTTTCTCTCTGTTCCAAACCAGTGCATTCATCAGATGGAACTCTTGAGAGACAATTTCCAGAATCAATGAAGTTCAACGAAAACAGTATTGGCATGATCGAAAGGGGAGCAAATGGATGCAAGACCAAAATCTAACCTGCTGCAAGAGCCAAGATCACAACTCGAAGTTAAATATGTAGCACACCCAAGTTAACCGTTCCAGAAGTCAGTTCTGAGCTCTGAGGCACAAAGATAAACAACATTGCCAATGAATTGTGAACCAACAGGCAAGAAATTGAGTGCAAAATGCCATACTCAAATTACAACACCAGAGTCACGCCAACATAAATACTTAATTTTTCCTAACGATATTTCAGAGTATCCTTAGACACTTTTACAACAGAAATTGCTCACTTGCTCCAGCAAGCACATAACAGCCAATGCATAAAGTAGGAGTGCACTGTGCACATACATCATCAACCGTCTAGACACACAGAGAACATGCTGGGGACAACCCACATAGGTTGCACTATACTGCCACAGCTTATAAAAACAAAGTTGCTTGGATTGGAGGCAGGCCTGCCCAGCTCAAATGCAATCCAGTGTTCAGAATCATGAGAATAACAGTAGACACAGTTGCTCCTCCCGCCCCACCTCTCTGGGTTCATGCAAGATAACAGCTGGCTTCGCTTGTCTGTGCTGATGAAGATCGCCCAATTCCCCAACTCCTCTACCTTCACCCACTTTGGACTATCAGTCGACTGGTCGTGGCGGAAAACTTCAAAGGTATCCCCTCTTGCCGGAAATGATCCCTGACACCCGACCAAGAGAAGCTTATCGCCACAAGCCACCAGACATAGGTTGCTAAGATTCCGTATGGTGGGCATTTCTGCACAACTTACTAACACTTCCTGTACGCAAATCTTAGGTCCCAAGTGCGCAACAAAGAGCGCATGACTAGAGTTCATGCCAACAACCTGGCCTTTGAAGTTCACGATCTGCTTGA
Organism: Lolium perenne; assembly: GCF_019359855.2. Taxonomy (NCBI): domain Eukaryota; kingdom Viridiplantae; phylum Streptophyta; class Magnoliopsida; order Poales; family Poaceae; genus Lolium; species Lolium perenne. Next base: position 7,000,353 of record NC_067250.2, on the reverse strand, counting down.
CCGTTCCATCGCAAGGAGAAGGTCTCAACCAAGAGTGACTACCAACACGCCAAACGAAAGTGTGTGATTCGTTGCTGACAAGTAGATGTGAGTTGGGTGACGCTAGAGGAGCTGTGAGGGCACCGTAGTAGACCTTGGTGTATTCATCGCCTGGTATCTGTGGAGGTGAAACACTAACACCTGTAAAAGCATCAACAATAAGGCATGATCTGTTTCTGGAGAAGATGAGATGACCGCAAGAAGCACCGACGAAACAAAAACTACCCAGAGGACTCTGGGGATCATTATTTGCACTAGAAAGGTTAACTAGGGGGATCTGGCAGCGAAGGTGTGAGTGTTGGCTGGCCAGATCAATGACATGACATGGAAGTTTATAGCCAAAGGGGCGATGATGAGGAGAACGCACAGGGATATCTGGTTGGAGGAGGATAGGAGGGAAGAGCGCTGATAGGGTAGATTTCAATGGATACGAGGAGATGGAAGCACGCCAAGACCGGCAGGTTGCAGCGAAGGAAAGAAGGTCTGAGAAGGAACCTGACAGTGGGATAATGGAATGAAGCAGGGCATCTGGCAGGTCCGCCCAACCTTGGTGTCTAGACATGGCGGAGGCACAAACTCAACGGCCCTTGCTCTTTGTAGGTTGCAACTTCTCTGAAACAATTTATTGAATTCAAAGACAAACATTAGAAGAATATGAAGTGGATAACAAGAACAGGAAATCGACTGATTGCTAATTAAGAAATATGATAGTGCATATATGGTTGCTAAGATGTCAGTTGTGAGCATAAAATCATGCTGCATTAGAAAATATATAATTTTAGTTACACAACAAATAGTCAACATATTGATAAGATTGGATTAAACACGCCCGTGGGACAGAAGCGAGACTAAAACTTTATCAAGGTGGTTTTTTTTCCACTAGCTACCAAGGGTTAGTAACTGGTTTAATTAAAATCCATGAAAAATCAACAATTTTTGGTGTATTTGTCTGAATTTCTTTAGCAAATTCTTTTCAAATTAACAAAGTTCCAAACCAGTAAAACCATGTATTTTCTCGTTACAACCTGTAACGCCCCCTCCACCTGCATTAAAAGATGCATTGCGGTAGCCAAAATCTTGGTACTACTCATTGTATTGTGAATGTGAAGAGTCCTTTGCGAAAAATGAAATGAAATGCAAAGAGTCCTTTGCGTTTTCTCGAAAAAAATGTGAAGAGTGTGTGCTCTTATCTTATCCTTTTCGGGAGAAAGTGTGCTCTTATCTTATTTGGAGACTCCTCAAAGTACTCACAAATTAAAGAAACAAAATGATGGATTTAGTGTAAACTTATATAGAAAATAAAATCCTTTAAGGTCTGCGTAAACAAAAAGGAAATCATGCAATATGACTGCAAAGTTTCCTTTTTTGCAGATGACAAATCGTCACATTTTTTGATAAAAATTTCACGTTGGCATGTTATAACATACTCCCTCTGTTGCATATTAGTTGTCGCTGATTTGGATATATCTAGACAAATTTTGTGTATAGATACATCCAAAACTGTGACACCTAATATGGAAAAGGAGTGAGTAATTTCTATCTGGGAACTGTCATAAATATTAAATACATTACACCCATGAATTTTTAGTATATATTTTTTAAGAACTTACATGTGTTCAAAATGGATTGACGGCATATGCTCTTAAGAGCTCAAGGTTTTCTTTTGCCACTATTAATACTACCAAGATACCACAGCAAGCATTGTGCAGCCAGAGTGAGAATCACAGTGGTGAAGTGAGTAAAGAAGCCAAAATTAATTGTTTATACTCGGGGCGTGTGAGGTAAATTTGGAGGATCCAGCCAAGCCAAATTGGTATTGGTTAACAGCATATGCAGTTTGCAGAGCAACATCTACACTTAACATAATCAAATTGAGCTACGAGAAATCATGTTAGTACTAGTTTAGGTGAGTGTGGTCTGATGAGGCAGAAAAGTTGAGTAAGCTCAGCACCGTATCGCAGGGTGCAGTGGGCAGGAGGGAGGGGAGGAGCAGGAAGACCACTAACCTGAGCTAGCCTCCTAGGTGAGCTGCACGAAGTCGCCTCCGACCTGACCCAGCGGGCGTAGACCCCAACCGCCACCGCGCCAACGCCACGGATTGGATGGTCCTCTCGTAGTGCAGTGCACGCCGGCGGGTCTCCACCACCTCCAAATCCCCAGTCGCGATCAACGCTGAGCCTCTGCCGGTCCGCCGCCAAAGAAATCGACCTCTGCCAGCGCCGCTGCAGCTCCCGCCTCCCTCCCAGATCTGCACCTCGGAGATGCCGCCGTCGAGTGAGACAGGGGTTATCTGCTGACTCCTCTGGTTTCCCTTTTTGTTGCCTTTTCTCTCCGGACAAACGAGGTAGTTATGACTCGGTTTCGTGGCAATTGTCTTTCGAATTATCTATATGGAACATGCTAGACATACACGCAATAGATTTTTTTTTCAAACATATAAATACATATCTACACTCACATCTGTCCGGCGCACGCACATTCTATCCTTATCCTTATGACCACCTTCTAGAGACTGAGGCGACATGTCTTAAGATCGATGAAGTTACCATAGGCGGCTCACTATCGACAGGAACGTTGCCTCCCACTGAAAAAGGCGCATTTATAAGACACTAAAGCGTGGTACCACTGTGCTTCTAAAGATCATGGGATCAACTTTGTTTCTTCTTTTCCTGCTGCACGGCATGGGAGACATGGGGAGACTCCAAAAGTTGCACTTGATTATGAGCTTTGAAGTTGAAATCCCTCCAGATGTGAAAAGCCCTCCTGGCATCGCCTAGAGCAGCAATAAGATCTTTCGCAGCAACAGTTGCTGCCAATGTGGCATTGTCCGTGAGAGCCCTTTTCTGAATTTGGCCACAAGGAGCAGTCCCAAAGCCTCCACTTGGATGGCGGGAGCTAGCCAAGATGTAGACCTAGCTACATTCTTTGTTGCCAACAATTTGTAAGAAGATTTTAATACCAGCGGGCACCGCCCGGTGATCTTGGTGGCCTCCAATGCATGCTACATCAGTGAAAATGAAAATGAACCTGGGAATTTGGAGAAGTTCGTTATTGTAGAACTACGGCACAGAATCAGCACTGAGGTACATCCTGGTGCAGTGGAGTAGCTTCATCAAGCCTACCCCAGTACCCCCGCTGTAAAATTGCTCATGTAGGTGCATAAACCTTTAAGGTTTATGAATTTTCTTGCCCAACAGATTATCGTTCATGGCTTTCCAGAGACACCATATAAAAGTATAAACTTTTCAAGAGAAGCCATGCAGTGTCTAGAGGAGAGAATTGCATGTATCATATCAGGGATATATGTGTGTGGTGCAGGGTAGATTTCTGACCTGCTGTGCCATGGATGGCAAAACCATGCCGCTTTTGAGAAAGGGCATAGACACAACAAATGCACATCGTATTCAACTGATCGACAGGCCTGGAGCATTCATCTTCGAAGTGAACCGAGAATCTTCCAGCTCTTTTGCATGTCGGAAGCACCCTATGCAGCAGTCTTCATGCGAATGTTCGAATACTAGGCACCAAAGTCTTGTCCTCCCAAACCTGCATAAGAAGAGAATTAATCTGTTCTGGGCGCCGGTTTAGGTCTCTGATTTGTCGGCGGCATCAAGTTGTTTATTAAGTGTCTAGAGGCGCCTTTTGCTTTACATTTACATGCCGGGTGAGCCTACAACATACAGTACCTTCTATTATCTCCGTTCACTGTTATCTCGCTCTTATCTTATTTGGAGGTACCTCGAATTACTCACAAATTATAGAAACAAAATCATGGATGTAGTGTATGATCCAACATGTAATCCTGAGAACTTTCATACTACAAAATACAGGTGTTCAAATCAGAACGAAAATATATGCTCTTATGGTGAAAAATGTAATCCCAAAAATATATGCTCATATGGCTGGTATCCTTAGAAAAGAGAAGACTCGCTTATCAAATGTGATTGATGAGCTAGAGGCTTTTGCTGAGGTGTGAGACCACTGACTTCACATGAGATTGAACTTAAGAATCAATCCAATCCAATGCGCAGATGGCGAGTCTCCTTCGTGAGGAGGAACTCAAATGGTATCAACGTTCCAAAACCCAATTCATCTTGGAAGGAGACTCAAATACGCGATATTTCCATGGCATAGCCATTGGGAGACATCGGAAAAAACGTATTCACTCTCTTAATCAAGATGAAGGGTTGATTGAAGGCCATGAGCAACTCAAATCATACATTACTAATTATTATAAAGGTCTGTTTGGTCCTCCGGATGAAAGTTCCTTTTCTCTAAATGAGGACTTAACAGATGATATACCACAAGTTTCTATGGAAGAAAATGCCTTATTGACCGCACCTTATTCTGAGGAAGAGGTTCAAAAGCCAATTTTTCAAATGGAATGCAACAAAGCTCCGGGTCCGGATGGTTTTCCAGCAAAGTTCTATCAAACTTTCTGGGATACTATTAAATCGGATCTTCTAGATTTGTTCAGTGCTCTGCACATTGGACAACTAGAATTATTTCGTCTAAATTTTGGTGAAGTAATTTTGTTACCGAAAGTTAATGAGGCAGAAAGGATTCAACAATATAGACCTATTTGACTCTTAAATGTAAGTTTCAATATTTTCACGAAAGTGGCCACCATTAGACTTAATACGGTTGCGGATCATGTCGTTCAGCAGACCGCTTTCATGCAAGGAAGAAATATCCTTGATGGAGTGGCGGTTTTACATGAGACGGTACATGAGATGCATACTAAGAAATTAAATGGGGTTATTCTGAAATTAAACTTTGAAAAGGCTTATGACAAGGTCAAGTGGTCTTTCTTACAGCAGACGCTCATGATGAAAGGTTTTTCTCCTGAATGGCGCGCTCTAATAAATGATTTCGTGTATGGAGGTAGTGTGGCGATCAGGGTTAATGATGACACTGGCCACTATTTGCAAACTCGAAAAGGGTTACGCCAAGGGGATCAGTTATCACCAATGTTGTTCAACATTGTAGCGGATATGCTGGCTATACTTATAGAGCGGGCCAAGTCTGATGGTCAGATTGAGGGTGTGATTCCACATCTGGTTGATGGTGATTTATCTATCCTTCAATATGCCGACGATACAATTCTGTTTATGGATCACGATCTCGAAAAAGCTCGCAACCTAAAATTAATTTTGGCGGCTTTCGAGCAGTTGTCGGGATTAAAAATCAACTTCCATAAAAGTGAATTGTTCTGTTTCGGTGAAGCCCAAAATGATACAGCTCTGTATGCTGAGTTGTTTGGTTGTGGGCAAGGCCAATTTCCTATTCGCTATCTGGATATTCCGATTCATTATCGGAGACTTACTATTGCTGAATGGAAAATAGTGGAAGAAAGAATACAAAAGCGCCTTAGTAGTTGGAAAGGTAAATTGTTGTGCCTAGGGGAAGATTGATACTCATTAATTCGGTACTGACAAATATGGTACTGTATATGTTATCTTTCTTCCTATTGCCGAAAGGAATTCTGCACAAACTCGATTATTATCGATCCAGATTCTTTTGGCAAGGGGACAGCGAGAAAAAGAAATATCGACTGGTTAAATGGAGTATAGTTTGTAGTCCCAAAGATCAAGGCGGGCTTGGAGTTCATGACCTGGAGGTCAAGAATTCAGCTCTGCTAGGTAAATGGCTTTTTAAGCTTCTTACAGAGGATGGGATTTGGCAAACTATTCTTAGGAGAAAATATATCGGTTCGAAGACGTTATCCCAAGTGGTTTGGAAACCTGGGGATTCACACTTCTGGGCTGGTCTCATGGCGACAAAAAATATCTTTTTTTGTCATGGTACTTTCTCGATAAAGAATGGAGCACAGATACGGTTCTGGGAAGATGTTTGGTTAGACAATGCCCCCTATGTGAACAGTATCCTGCGTTGTATAGTATTGTTCGTCGCCAAGGTGATACCATTGCCACAGTAATGGCTACCTCGCCACCGAATGTGACGTTCAGACGAGTTTTGCTAGGACAAAGGCTATTGGCATGGAATGCACTAATTCAAAGGCTGGGGGATATTAACTTATCACCTGAGCCGGATGAATTTAGGTGGAATTTACATGCAGATGGCTCTTTCTCAGTCAAATATTTATACAGCGCCATTCTTCATTCTGATTTACCAGTTGATAATAATAAGAAAATTTGGAAGATGAAGATACCATTAAAAATTAAAATTTTTGGATGGTATCTTCGTCGAGGAGTTATTCTCACCAAAGACAATCTTGTTAAGCGGAATTGGCACGGAAGTACTCGATGTGTTTTTGGTCATCAGGATGAAACCATAAAACACCTTTTCTTCCAGTGCCAATTTGCGAGATCTATTTGGTATGTCATCCAAGTAGCATCTACCCTGTATCCTCCGACTAGTGTGGCCAATGTCTTTGGCAATTGGCTTCATGGTATAGATTCAAGGTTCAAGTTGCTTCTTAGGGTGGGGGCGCTAGCAGTTATCTGGGCGCTTTGGCTGAGTAGAAATGACAAGATTTTTAACGATAAAAATTGCTCTTTGTTGCAGGTCATCTACAGATGTACAGGTATTCTCTGTTTGTGGTTACCTCTTCAGCGCATGGAGAACCGAGACCTATTTATGAAGGCCTGTACACGGTTGGAGGCTACGGCGAGGGATACTTTTTTCCTACATGGGTGGCAGCATAGTCTACGGATTGAAGCTCCACCCACACCTTAGGCGTTATATGATTCATCGTTGCGACATGTATTCCGCCTAGCATTTTCGTTTGATATCTTTTGGACTTAAGACTCATAAACGGCTGTGTGCATCCTGGTTATGCAGAGGCTGGATGTAATTGCTTCTCAAAAAGTAATAAAGCATCCTTTATCGAAAAAAAAATGTAATCCCAAAAACTTTTATACAAAATAAAATCCTTTATGTTATGCATAAACAAAAAAGGAAACATGCAATATGACTGCAAAAAAAATGTGGGTGACACAAATCATCACACTTTTTAATAAAAGTTGCACATTGGCATGTATAACAATATTTTTTTCTGGGAACTGTCATAAATATTAACATACATTACACCCATGAATTTTTAGTATATATTTTTTAAGAACTTACATGTGTTCAAAATGGATCGATGGCTATGCTGTTAAGAGCAAAAAAGTTTTCTTTTGCCACTATTAATAGTTTAATACCAATTACCAAGATACCAGAGCAAGTATAGTGCAGGCATAGTGATAATCAGAGTGGTGAAGTGAGTGAAGAAGCCAAAATTAATTGTTTATACTCGAGGCGTGTGAGGTGAATTTGGAGGATCCAGGCATGAGGCATCCAGCCAAGTTGGTATTGGTTAACAGCATATGCAGTCTGCAGAGAGAGAGAGATCTAAACTTTACATGATCAAACTGAGCCACAAGAAATCATGTTACTACTAGTTTAGATGAGTGTGGCCTGATGAGGCGGAAAATTAGAGTACGCTCAGCTCCGTATCGCAGGGTGCAGACTGCAGAGTGGGCAGGAGGGAGGAGCAGGAAGACGACGAACCTGAGGTAGCTTTCCTAGGCGAGCTGCGCGAAGTGGCCTCCGACCTGACCCAGCGTGCGGGCGTAGACCCCAACCGCCGCCGCGCCGAACGCCACGGATTGGATGGTCCTCTCAGAGTGCAGCGCACGCCGGCGGGTCTCCGCCGCCGCGAAATCCCCAGTCGCAATCAACGCTGAGCCTCAGCCGGTCCGTGGCCAAAGCAATCGACCTCTGCCAGCGCCGCTGCGGCTCCCTCCTAGATCCGCACTTCGGAGACGCCGTCGTCGAGGATACAGGGGTTATTTGCCGGCGTCGTGCGCGCCTATATGACTGCTCTGGTTTCTTATTTTTGTTGCCTTTTCACTCCGGGGAGACCGAGGTACGGTGTTTATACTTATAGAGCATCTCCAATCGTGTCCTCTAAATACTCCTCCAAACGTTTGGGATGTGTTTTATTCGTGTTATGTTTGGGGACGTCGCTCACACGCGTCCCCAAACGTCTCCCCAAACGTCGTCTCTAAATATTAAAATATTTTTTTGTTTATTTTTTATTTTTGTTTCAATAAAGAGAAGAATATTTCACAAACTAATACATAATTGGAAACGTGGTTTACATAAAGATATATTTTGGAACATGGTTTTCCACAAACTAATACATATTTTGACACAAATATGATTGCAAAAAACTAAATCTAACTAGAAAATATGATTGCAAAAAACTAAATCTAACTAGGCTGGACATCGAAGGTTTCGTGTGTTCGCTGCCAAGAAAGAACACTCGAGGGCACACCCAGTCACCCAAACTGAAAAATCCAGCTGGTGAGGGTGTCCCTGTTGGTTCTTCCGAGGAAGGATATCCAGAAACCTTCGTCCATTTTTTCGCTGCGAAGAAACAACACTCTTCAGTCGTCGTCCTCCTCGGCGTTGTCGCCGTGGTAGTTCCGGCGGCAACGCGTCTCGTCGAACACCTTGACGCTCACGTCCCTGTTGCCGAAGTAGGAGAACACGTGCATGAAGCCGGCTTCGAGTTGGTGATAGCGCGCGAACTTCTCCCAGCCGATGTGGAGGTACATGTTGTCGCGCGCGTCCTAGATCACGTCGACGATCCACCGGCAGTAGTGACAGCCATCCTCACGCAGATGCAGCGAGCCCGGGCGCTCGTCGTCGGCGACGAAGTCGGCGAAATCGTCCGGCAGCCTCTAGAGTCTGGATGCCGTGTGGGTCGCCCTTGAGGACAACGATGAACTCGAACAGCACGGGCTCTTCCTCGTCTTGCATGTCCGACGATGAGGACGACGACGGCGTCGCATGCGACGGTGAGCGTGCAGCTCTGCCGCGGCCATGACCACGACCACGACCACGGCTGCGAGCTCGGCCTCCGCCTCTACCAGTCATGGCGTCGACTCTTGAGATGGTGGTGGCTAGGGTTGGGGAGAGAGTCGTTAGGGTTTGTGTGTGAGAGGGACAATGAGAGGCGACCCTTTTTATAGGCCGGAGGAAGGCGGGGGAGCGGTGGGGCTCATTAACGCCGGCACGCAGAGCTAGGCGGCGATGAGACGCTTCGCTGTGCCTCTGCGGAAAACTGCACCGTCGCTGCGCGCCAATAACTTCCATCGCGAGGTAGGCGACGGTTAGGTTAAAATTCAATTCTGCCACTGACGGGTCGGCCCCGCCACTCCCCGCCTCGCTTTACGGTGCGTCCGGCGTCCCCGGTGCGTCCCCTGTGGGGCGGGGACGGGCTCGGGGCGCCGGACACTGTATCGGGCGCGCCGGACAAAAAGAGGCTTTGGGGGACGCGTCTGGGAATGTTTTTTTTGTCCGGCGCGCCCCAAATCGCTTTGGGGGACGCTTTGGGACGCGACTGGAGATGCTCTTATTAGAGCATTTCCAGTCGCGTCCCCCAAATGGCGCCTGATCGAGCGTTTGGGGGACGAGTTTTGTTCGTGCTGCGTTTGGGGGACGTCGCTCCTCAGTCGCGTCCCCCAAAGGTCGTCCCCAATGAGGAATTCAAATAGTTTGCATTCAAAAGAGATCGTTCTCGCTGAAGTCGTCGCGATCAGAGTAGCGGCGATCAAAGTACTAGACGCACGATCATATTACAGGCCGACAGATGAATTAAAAGAAGGGGTTGGGGTAGGGCGATGCCGACGCCGACGGCGCATCCTGGGTCGACGTAGGCCCGTCGATCACGATGAACTCGTCGTGATCTACCCGGTGTGCATGCTCCGTCGCCGATGTCGAGGCAGAGGCCGACGCAGGTGTAGTAGAGGATGCGTCTGTCGGCTCTTGCTCCGGGGTTGGGGCCGCTGCCGCTGCCTGGGCCGCCGCCTCGGACTCCACCTCGGCCGCCGCCATTTTGGCTTCAATGTCGTCGAGGATCTGGCCTTTGAAGAAGTTGTGCGCCGCCCGCGTCCGGGGAGACATTCCTTCTGTCGAGGCTCTCAGCAGGGACATGTCATCCCTGCGTTTCTTCAGCTCCATCTTCTCCTCTTACCTCTTGAGCAGCGCCGCCCACCTTTCCTCGGCCTTTTTGTCGCGGGAGAGCAAGGTCGAGGAGACCTCGACGAGGCACTGCGTGAGCAACGCTTGCGTCTTGATGCGGTCTAGGACCGAGTTTGTGGCCCGATCTCGCGGTTGACCCAAGATCCAAAGGGGGAAGAAAGGAAGAACACGAAGAACACGACGAACGCGAAGAACACGAGGACACACGCACGCACACCAACCCGATACAACCGATACTTACCCCCGTGGCTCGATGGACCACGCCGATAGAATCTCCTACGGAAGAGACCGCGGTAGAATTCCGAGGAGAGAGAGCGGTGTTGGAGACGGAGATCGGAGAGAGAGAGAGTGCTCACACTAGAATCTCACTCACAGATCTAGATCAACAACAAGGATGGCCTTGATTACAGAGGGATGAAACCCTAGGGAGACAAAGCTCAAAGTCATGTTTAAGCTATCATCTTGTCTCAAGAGGTAAGGGGACGACCTAGGTACTTATATAGGCATACAAGGCAGCTGGGCCCGAACAGGTAAGTGGTGGGACCGACTCGGGCCGTTCCGGTCGAGTCGAACCCGTGAAATCTGGTCCAGGGGCCGGTCGGACCAGGTTTGGGACCGGGCCATCCGGTCCAAACCGGATTCTGAGCTGGGCGGTGACTGGCCGGAGCCCCGGGACTGCGTCCGGATGGCACAAGCGGGAAACCCGGTCGAAACCGGACCAGGCCGGTTGGGAGGCCGGTCAGACCGGGCCTGGGACCGGCCTGGCCCCCTTCCTCTCGCCTCTTCTTCCTCTTCCGTCCTTCTTCTTCTCTCTGTTCCTTCTTCTTCGTTCCTCCTCCTTGCACCATGGGGAAAGTGTAGCATCGTCGAGAGGTGGGGTTGCATCATCTCCTTGGTTCCTTGACGTCCCCTTCCGGGCCTTGACGAGGTTGGTACCTAATGACATATAGGTATAGGCATGAGGTAGCAATCCGTCCAAGGTTGTGTCGAGGTCAAGCGTATGAAGGAGTGAATTCACCTTATCATGAATGGCTTTGGCCCGAGCTCGTGCCCTTGGCCTACGAGGAGGGCTTGACGGTCTTGAGGTGGAGGTGTCCGAAAGCCACCCCGCATCATCTCCCCCCCCCCCTTGGGGAAGAGTCGTCCTCGACTCTTGTTCCTCCTCATCGATGATGTAGTCCATGTCGCGGTCGAAGAAGAACTTGGAGAAAATCAACATGCGAAGGGAAAACTCCAAGAGGCATGTGGCCGAAATGGGAACCAAAAGAGTGTGGGTGTATCCAAAATGTGGAAGGTCAAAAGTTTGTGCATGTAAGAGTTGTATGGTGTGAAGATGTGTGGTGTGGCCTTGTCCCAAGCAAATGGAACAAACAAAAGGTAAGTATCGGCGGCAAAATTTGGGGCAAAATTGTTATGTGCAATGGCAAAACGATGGAGACTTCGAGCTTGGGAGAGTATGGTTGGCGTGAGCCGAGTATGAGCCTCCTCAAGTGTGAAAGAATCCATTGCAAATGCCAAAGATGAAATGAAAAATCCAAAGAAGGGAAACTTTTTGTGTGACATGTGGCACAAGATGCATAAGGTATCTCTCACATGTACGACATGGTCCTTGAGATTTTCGGAGTATATGATGATATCATCAATACATACAACAACCATTGTGCCAACAAGATGTGTCAAGATATGTTGCACAAGAGGCAAAAGAGGTGACGAGGAAATGGGCCAAACCGAAAGCTCGACAAGACAAGCCGGAAGCACACGAGGGCGAAGGCATTTGGGAACATACCCTTTGGTGTGAATCCCTTGGGTTGGGTCATGTATCTCGTCCGTGTTGGGGTAGCTCTCAATTGCGCGTTTCGTGAGCTCATGCTCCGTAGCGGTGGAAGTTGATGGTCGGGTACCTACACATGGAATGAGCAAAACAAAGAGCGTATGTGCATGGTAGAGGAACACATCATCCATCATGATGGTCCATGTCTTGTGCACATCACCATTAGTGTCAATCAAGATAGTATGAAATGCATGGCGATAGTGCAAATGGCAAGAAGGTGTATTCATGGCATGTGGTAACTCATGATCATCAAAAAGTGAGAAGGCTATGGGGGCCATCTCATGGACAATGAAATAAGCATTCTTGCATACCAAGCATAAGAAAGAGCAATTGTTCACAATCTTGGATGCAAGGATCATGGAATGGTGTAAACATTTGGGGCAAAGCATGCGGAAGCTAATGTCATCCTTGTCATTATCATTGCAAGCAATACATGAGAAAGAGCAAGTGGTCGACATATTGCAAGCAATGGTAGAAAAATTGAAGCTCTCATAGCATGGCATGGTCATGGTATCACAAGAACGCAATTCCACATGATCAACAATGTTGTCAAGCATAGTATCACATGGGAACATGAAAGTAGCATGTGACGTAGCAAATGTATCATCAAGATCATGCATGCGCTCATAAATCATCATGTCCACTAGTGGGATCATGGCATCACCAACACCTATGTTGTTACCTTTGTCGGGCGACTCATTTGAAGTAGGTGTGGTGGAAGTAGGAGGATCCATGTGGTCGACATGTCCAGCTTGGAGCAAGCATGGTGAGATATCATCGTCGTCGTGCACCATGTACATCGTCTCCATGATCGGGAACTCGTCCTCCGTGGAACCTAGTGCAACATAAGAAGACACCAAAGAGGGAGAGGTTAAGGTGTTCGCCAAAGCGATGTCCTCCATGGACCTATTATCTACCTCTCTCAACTCACTTTGTGTATCACTCATGTCCTCCAATTGGAAGCACTCAAACTCACATGTGGAGTAGAAGTCACTCAACTCACTATCACTCTCGCTCAAGCGGGCTAGGTGGCTCTCATGCTCACATGGGATTGGTACCAACTCATCAATCAAGCATATGGGAGTAGGCTCGACTTTCTCATCTCCATGCGCCTCCATAGGTGAAGGGAAAATCCCATGCTCACCCTTCTCATCTCCATCGCCTCCCAAGTCGTCCTCCATCGGTGGCGCCGTAGTGTCGTGGAGAGCTAGGCTCGGATCCACTTCATCCTTGCGTTGGCCTTGGAGGTCTTCATCTTGAAGTGTGGGCGCCGTAGGCTTCTTGGTGGTTTGGGCTTGTAGCTCGTCGAAGTGGAGCATGTCGGTGCTCGTCGATGTGCATTGCCATGCCATGTGACCCTTGGCCTTGCATACCTCACATAGGAGATTGGGACATTCCCGTGGAGGGTGGCCTTGTTGCTTGCACTTGTAGCATCGGAGTCCATAGGCATATGACGAGCTAGAGGCCATTGTGGTGGTGGCACAAGAGGTGGAAGTCGCCGAATGAGGAAGGTATGCGCGATGTGCACTTGCCATCCTCGGAGTGGTAGACACCAAATGATGGTGTTTGTCGTCTTCATGTCGAGGCTCTCGTCTTCGTGCATCATCACTATGGCTTGAGTGGTGTCATCGAAGATCCGTGGAAGATGTGTGTCGATGGCGCTCATGGGGTGGCTTGTGTCGGTGAAGATCACGTGGTGACATGTGTCGATGGGATCCATGAGACGATGGTGGTCGACGACGATCAAGAGGAGGTGTGTGTCGATGACGGTCCTCAACATGCCTAGATGATGGCTCATGTGGCTTGGCATGTCGCTTGTGGCGCCTTGTGGAGCTTGGAGAAGAGTGTCGATGACGATCATGTTGGGGACGCTCTTGATGCTCCACATGATGTACTTGAAGTCGATGATCTTGTGCATAAGCACTCTTATGGTGGCGCCTTGTGGAGCTCAGAGAAGTGTGTCGATGACGCTCATGATGGGGACGCTCTTGATGATCCATATGATGGTGCCATCGTGGAGGTCCTCTATCCTCATATGTAGCTCCAATGGCCAAGTGGTGGTACGTGGGAGCATTGTCGTTGCTCCTTGTGGAGACTAGGTGAGGCTCCGCCATGGTGTCGATGTCGTAGGCGTGGCGTTGCTCCACCAAGTCGTCGATGTCGTAGTCGTGGCGTTGCTCCACCATGTCATCCATGCTTGATGAGCAATTGTCGATGTAGAGCTCGTCGAAGTCGGTCATGTCGGTGATGCTCGCGGAGCCATAGTCGGAGTAGAGCTCCACATGTTCCTCCACATCAGCGGTGCTTGAAGAGGTATCCTCCTCGAAGTGCTCCATGTACTCCTCCGTATCCTCATCTTCGCTATCCATGTTAGTACGATGGTATGTATATGGTGTATGTTAGTGGAAGAACACTACCTCGCAATCTTACCGTGGTATGATAAGATCGGGGCGATCCAACAAGCCGAGGTCAAAGTCAATTGTATCGGGCACTCACACAAAGACACACGCAAAAGCTAGCAAATATGGTGGTAGGTGAGTGTGGTGGAAAACCAAAAGACGAAATCTGAAATCAAGTGTGTTGTCAAGAGTGGGTAAGATCCAAAAATCGAATGTCAAAGCGATGATCACTATAAACACAGAAAAAGGTATGGAACGCACACACGGGATAAACGGGGTTAGTGCGACCAAGGAATGAGCGGAAAAGTGTATGAAGTCCTTAAGCAAGGGTGCTCGGTGTCACACTAACACAAGGAGAGGCAAAGCTTTGGTTGCAAACGGAGAGACAACAAGATTCGCACGCGGCCTCTCTTCTCTTTTCTCTCTTTTGCTTAAAAGTTTTTTCTCTTTTGTATTTGGTGGCACTTGACACTCTTTTTCTATTTGTATGTATATGGGGCACTTGCACCCTTTTGCTCTTTTTGTGTTTTGGCGGCTTTTTTCTCGCACTATGTTAGCGTTAGCTCGCTTTTGCTATCTTGCCACACGAGTTTTGCTTAGAAGCTTGACTCCACACTACACACACACCTCATAATCGGGGCCACGTGCAATGTCTCGCAACACTAGATAAGCAATGCTCGATAGGATAGATCGCAAAAGAAGAGGGGTTACAAGGTGGGGTGCAAGTTATACCTAGATGTTAGGAGGTGTCGGAACACACAACTTGCGATGAAGGCGGTGATGTCAAGAGTACGGTTGCAAGTCCGGGGTGCCGAGGATGTCGTCGCTTGCTTCGGAGCTGCGGGTTAGTGTCACAAACAAGGCACTCAAACCGGGACAAGCAAACACAAGTTAGCGGAAGAAAAGGGTCAAAGTAGCTTGGCGGTGGTGGCGGTGGTATGCCGGTGGTGGGGGCGTCGATGCCCTTGCGGTGGCGGCGGTGGTTGTTGGGGCCGCGGTGGTGTTTGCCGGTGTTTTGCGGGGATGGCGGTGCTTACCGGCGGAGGAGAGGAGTGGCGGTGGTCGGCGGTGGAGGTGGAGGGGTGGTGCCCGGCGTGGGGTCCGGTTGACCGGCCCTGGGGCCGGCCTGGCCGGTTTGGGGCCCGGTTGACCGGGTCCTGGGCCGGCCTGCCCGGTCGGCCGCCCGGTTGACCGGATTTCTCAACCGGGGCAGTTTCTCTCTCCTGTTCTTGAGCGAAAATCGACCAAATTGACCAAATCGGAGGGGAAACGATGGAATTGGGGGCTAAAAGTTGGGGAGATAGTAGATCAAGCACTCCAACACCAAATCCATGGACCAAAACCACTCAAAACGCAACCAAATCACAGATCGGTCAAAAGGCAATTTAGGGCTATTTTTGGGGATTTTTTTTTGGGGAAAAATTTTCAGAGATGAAATTAGGTGGGTGGAGGGTCAAATCCGCGGAAACCAAAGGCTGCTGATACCATATGATGCGGTCTAGGACCGAGTTTGTGGCCCGATCTCGCGGTTGATCCAAGATCCAAAGGGGGAAGAGAGGAAGAACACGAAGAACACGACGAACGCGAAGAACACGAGGACACACGCACGCACACCAACCCGATACAACCGATACTTACCCCCGTGGCTCGATGGACCACGCCGATAGAATCTCCTACGGAAGAGACCGCGGTAGAATTCCGAGGAGAGAGAGCGGTGTTGGAGACGGAGATCGGAGAGAGAGAGAGAGAGTGCTCACACTAGAATCTCACTCACAGATCTAGATCAACAACAAGGGTGGCCTTGATTACAGAGGGATGAAACCCTAGGGAGACAAAGCTCAAAGTCATGTTTAAGCTATCATCTTGTCTCAAGAGGTAAGGGGACGACCTAGGTACTTATATAGGCATACAAGGCAGTTGGGCCCGAACAGGTAAGTGGTGGGACCGACTCGGGCCGTTCCGGTCGAGTCGAACCCGCGAAATCCGGTCCAGGGGCCGGTCGGACCGGGTCTGGGACCGGGCCATCCGGTCCAAACCGGATTCTGAGCTGGGCGGTGACCGGCCGGAGCCCCGGGACTGTGTCCGGATGGCACAAGCGGGAAACCCGGTCGAAACCGGACCAGGCCGGTTGGGAGGCCGGTCAGACCGGGCCTGGGGCCGGCCTGGCCGGTCATAGGGCCGGTCAGACCGGGCCTGGGGCCGGCCTGGCCCCCCTTCCTCTCGCCTCTTCTTCCTCTTCCGTCCTTCTTCTTCTCTCCGTTCCTTCTTCTTCGTTCCTCCTCCTTGCACCATGGGGAAAGTGTAGCATCGTCGAGAGGTGGGGTTGCATCATCTCCTCGGTTCCTTGACGTCCCCTTCCGGGCCTTGACGAGGTTGGTACCTAATGACATATAGGTATAGGCATGAGGTAGCAATCCGTCCAAGGTTGTGTCGAGGTCAAGCGTATGAAGGAGTGAATTCACCTTATCATGAATGGCTTTGGCCCGAGCTCGTGCCCTTGGCCTACGAGGAGGGCTTGACGGTCTTGAGGCGGAGCTGTCCGAAAGCCACCCCGCATCACGTCTTCTCGGACGACGCAGCGTCGGCCAAGGCGGCCTTGGCATCCTTGTTGCCGATAGGGCGCCTTGCCGATGTTGCCAGGGGCGCATCCAGATCAATGGCGTCTTTCCCCTTCGACAACGAAGCACGTGTCAACCTCCATTTGTGGTTCTTCTTGAGCTTGCTATAGCAATGCATCAGCGCGAACGACTTATGCCCATCTGAGTTCTTCCGGTACAAATCCATGGCCTTGTCAAACTAACCAAAGGAAGCGCAATCATTTCATCGAACACATTGTCGGTGCTACAGATTATGTAAGAAAGAGTCGTACCAGTTGGGCGGCGTCGGCGCCGCTGTCACCTCTGGTCTCTAAGTCATGATGGTACCCATGGAACATGTTCACCGATGCCTGGATGATGGTCATCGCGTCGACGTTGCCTTTTGGCTCCTCTTCATTGTCACTTTGTTGTAGTTGTTGTTGATGAGCTTGCGCTCATCGAACTCGTCCTTGATCATCGCCCAATACTTCCCGTATTTTTGGTTGGCGCAGATGATGGAGTCATGGCTCACTGTCGCCCACGACTCGCACAGACATTGATCCTCTAGAACCGTCCACTTGGGGCCTCGTGTGCCTGATGCCTTCTTCTTCTTCACGCCGTCCGCATCAACCTCCACGAGATCATTGGCATCCTCATCGGCACCCTCGTCGTCCTCTTTGTCGCTGATGGCGTGTAACTCACACGTTCGTTGGGAACCCCAAGAGGAAGGTATGATGCGCACAGCAGCAAGTTTTCCCTCAGAAAGAAACCAAGGTTTATCGAACCAGGAGGAGCCAAGAAGCACGTTGAAGGTTGATGGCGGCGGATGTAGTGCGGCGCAACACCAGGGATTCCGGCGCCAACGTGGAACCTGCACAACACAACCAAAGTACTTTGCCCCAACGAAATAGTGAGGTTGTCAATCTCACCGGCTTGCTGTAACAAAGGATTAACCGTATTGTGTGGAAGATGATTGTTTGCAGAAAACAGTAGAACAAGTATTGCAGTAGATTGTATTTCAGTAAAGAGAATTGGACCGGGGTCCACAGTTCACTAGAGGTGTCTCTCCCATAAGACAAACAGCATGTTGGGTGAACAAATTACAGTTGGGCAATTGACAAATAAAGAGAGCATGACCATGCACATACATATCATGATGAGTATAGTGAGATTTAATTGGGCATTACGACAAAGTACATAGACCGCCATCCAACTGCATCTATGCCTAAAAAGTCCACCTTCAGGTTATCATCCGAACCCCTTCCAGTATTAAGTTGCAAAGCAACAGACAATTGCATTAAGTATGGTGCGTAATGTAATCAACAACTACATCCTTAGACATAGCATCAATGTTTTATCCCTAGTGGCAACAGCACAACACAACCTTAGAACTTTACGTCATCGTCCTGTGTCAATGCAGGCATGAACCCACTATCGAGCATAAATACTCCCTCTTGGAGTTACAAGCATCTACTTGGCCAGAGCATCTACTAGTAACGGAAAGCATGCAAGATCATAAACAACACATAGATATAACTTTGATAATCAACATAACAAGTATTCTCTATTCATCGGATCCCAACAAACGCAACACATAGAATTACAGATAGATGATCTTGATCATGTTAGGCAGCTCACAAGATCCGACAATGATAGCACAATGGGGAGAAGACAACCATCTAGCTACTGCTATGGACCCATAGTCCAGGGGTAGACTACTCACACATCACACCGGAGGCGACCATGGCGGCGTAGAGTCCTCCGGGAGATGATTCCCCTCTCCGGCAGGGTGCCGGAGGCGATCTCCTGGATCCCCCGAGATGGGATCGGCGTTGGCGGCGTCTCTGGAAGGTTTTCCGTATCGTGGCTCTCGGTACTGGGGGTTTCGTCACGGAGGCTTTAAGTAGGCGGAAGGGCAAGTCAGGAGGGGGCACAGGGGCCCCACACCATAGGCCGGCGCGGCCAAGGGGGGGCCGCGCCGCCCTAGGGTTTGGGCACCCTGTGGCCCCACTTCGTTTCGTCTTCGGACTTCTGGAAGCTTCGTGGAAAAATAGGCCCCTGGGCGTTGATTTCGTCCAATTCCGAGAATATTTCCTTACTAGGATTTCTGAAACCAAAAACAGCAGAAAACAGCAACCGGCACTTCGGCATCTTGTTAATAGGTTAGTTCCAGAAAATGCATGAATATGACATAAAGTGTGCATAAAACATGTAGATAACATCAATAATGTGGCATGGAACATAAGAAATTATCGATACGTCGGAGACGTATCAGCATCCCCAAGCTTAGTTCTGCTCGTCCCGAGCAGGTAAAACGATAACACAGATAATTTCTGGAGTGACATGCCATCATAATCTTGATCATACTATTTGTAAAGCATATGTAGTGAATGCAGCGATCAAAACAATGTATATGACATGAGTAAACAAGTAAATCATATAGCAAAGACTTTTCATGAATAGCACTTCAAGACAAGCATCAATAAGTCTTGCATAAGAGTTAACTCATAAAGCAATAATTCAAAGTAAAAGCATTGAAGCAACACAAAAGAAGATTAAGTTTCAGCGGTTGCTTTCAACTTGTAACATGTATATCTCATGGATATTGTCAACATAGAGTAATATAACAAGTGCAATAAGCAAATATGTAGGAATCAATGCACAGTTCACACAAGTGTTTGCTTCTTGAGGTGGAGAGAAATAGGTGAACTGACTCAACATTGAAAGTAGAAGAATTGTCCTCCATAGAGAAAATGCATCGATTGCTATATTTGTGCTAGAGCTTTGATTTTGAAAACATGAAACAATTTTGTCAACGGTAGTAATAAAGCATATGTATCATGTAAATTATATCTTACAAGTTGCAAGCCTCATGCATAGTGTACTAATAGTGCCCGCACCTTGTCCTAATTAGCTTGGACTACCGGATCATCACAATGCACATGTTTTGACCAAGTGTCACAAAGGGGTACCTCTATGCCGCCTGTACAAAGGTCTAAGGAGAAAGCTCGCATTTGGATTTCTCGCTATTGATTATTCTCAACTTAGACATCCATACCGGGACAACATAGACAACAGATAATGGACTCCTCTTTTATGCATAAGCATGTAACAACAATTAATAATTTTCTCATTTGAGATTGAGGATATATGTCCAAGACTGAAACTTCCACCATGGATCATGGCTTTAGTTAGCGGCCCAATGCTCTTCTCTAACAATATGCATGCTTAACCACAAGGTGGTAGATCTCTCTTACTTCAGACAAGACGGACATGCATAGCAACTCACATGAAATTCAACAATGAATAGTTGATGGCGTCCCCAGTGAACATGGTTATCGCACAACAAGCAACTTAATAAGAGATAAAGTGCATAATTACATATTCAATGCCACAATAGTTTTTAAGCTATTTGTCCCATGAGCTATAGATTGCAAAGGTGAATGATGGAATTTTAAAGGTAGCACTCAAGCAATTTACTTTGGAATGGCGGAAAATACCATGTAGTAGGTAGGTATGGTGGACACAAATGGCATAGTGGTTGGCTCAAGGATTTTGGATGCATGAGAAGTATTCCCTCTCGATACAAGGTTTAGGCTAGCAAGGCTTATTTGAAACAAACACAAGGATGAACCGGTGCAGCAAAACTCACATAAAAGACATATTGAAAACATTATAAGACTCTACACCGTCTTCCTTGTTGTTCAAACTCAATACTAGAAATTATCTAGACCTTAGAGAAACCAAATATGCAAACCAAATTTTAGCATGCTCTATGTATTTCTTCATTAATGGGTGCAAAGTATATGATGCAAGAGCTTAATCATGAGCACAACAATTGCCAAGTATCACATTACCCAAGACATTAATAGCAATTACTACATGTATCATTTTCCAATTCCAACCATATAACAATTTAACGAAGGAGAAACTTCGCCATGAATACTATGAGTAGAAACCAAGGACATACTTGTCCATATGCTACAGCGGAGCGTGTCTCTCTCCCATAAAGTGAATGCTAGGATCCATTTTATTCAAACAAAACAAAAACAAAAACAAACCGACGCTCCAAGCAAAGCACATAAGATGTGATGGAATAAAAATATAGTTTCAGGGGAGGAACCTGATAATGTTGTCGATGAAGAAGGGGATGCCTTGGGCATCCCCAAGCTTAGACGCTTGAGTCTTCTTAGAATATGCAGGGGTGAACCACCGGGGCATCCCCAAGCTTAGAGCTTTCACTCTCCTTGATCATGTTGCATCATACTCCTCTCTTGATCCTTGAAAACTTCCTCCACACCAAACTCGAAACAACTTATTAGAGGGTTAGTGCACAATAAAAATTAACATATTCAGAGGTGACACAATCATTCTTAACACTTCTGGACATTGCATAATGCTACTGGACATTAATGGATCAAAGAAATTCATCCAACATAGCAAAAGAGGCAATGCGAAATAAAAGGCAGAATCTGTCAAAACAGAACAGTTCGTATTGACGAATTTTAAAATGGCACCAGACTTGCTCAAATGAAAATGCTCAAATTGAATGAAAGTTGCGTACATATCTGAGGATCATGCACGTAAATTGGCTTAATTTTCTGAGTTACCTACAGGGAGGTGGACCCAGATTCGTGACAGCAAAGAAATCTGGAACTGCGCAGTAATCCAAATCTAGTACTTACTTTTCTATCAACGGCTTAACTTGGCACAACAAAACACTAAACTAAGATAAGGAGAGGTTGCTACAGTAGTAAACAACTTCCAAGACACAAAGTAAAAACAAAGTACTGTAGTAAAATAACACATGGGTTATCTCCCAAGAAGTTCTTTCTTTATAGCCATTAAGATGGGCTCAGCAGTTTTGATGATGATGCACTCGCAAGAAATAGTATTTGAAGCAAAAGAGAGCTTCAAGAGGCAAATTCAAAACACATTTAAGTCTAACATGCTTCCTATGCATAGGAATCTTGTAAATAAACAAGTTCATGAGGAGCAAAGTAACAAGCATAGGAAGATAAAACAAGTGTAGCTTCAAAAATTTCAGCATATAGAGAGGTGTTTTAGTAACATGAAAATTTCCACAACCATATTTTCCTCTCTCAAAATAACTTTCAGTAGTAACATGAGCAAACTCAACAATATAACTATCACATAAAGCATTCTTATCATGAGTCTCATGCATAAAATTATTACTCTCCACATAGGCATAATCAATTTTATTAGTTGTAGTGGGAGCAAATTCAACAAAGTAGCTATCATTATTATTCTCAACATCAAATATAGGAGGCATATTGTAATCATAATCATATTTATCCTCCATAACAGGTGGTATTAAAAGACCAATATCATTATCATAAATAGGAGGCAAAGTATTATCAAAGTAAATTTTCTCCTCAATGCTTGGGGGAATAAAAAGATCATGAAAACCAGCTTCCCCAAGCTTAGAACTTTCTATATTATTATCAACAATGGTGTTCAAAGCGTTCATACTAATATTACTACCAGCATGCAAATAAGATTCCATAGGTTTTTTAATTTTCGCATCAAACAATCCATGTTTTAAATCAGGAAATAGAATAAGAAGATCATTCTTGTCCATTATGCCAAACTAGTGTAATAAAAACATGCATGATATTATAAAGTAAAACAAGTAACTAATTTTTTTGTATTTTTGATATAGCAAACAAGATAGCAAATAAAGTAAAACTAGCAACTAATTTTTTTGTATTTTGATTTAGTGCAGCAAACAAAGTAGTAAATAAAACTAAGCAAGACAAAAACAAAGTAAAGAGATTGAGAAGTGGAGACTCCCCTTGCAGCGTGTCTTGATCTCCCCGGCAACGGCGCCAGAAAAAGAGCTTGATGGCGTGTAACTCACACGTTCGTTGGGAACCCCAAGAGGAAGGTATGATGCGCACAGCAGCAAGTTTTCCCTCAGAAAGAAACCAAGGTTTATCGAACCAGGAGGAGCCAAGAAGCACGTTGAAGGTTGATGGCGGCGGATGTAGTGCGGCGCAACACCAGGGATTCCGGCGCCAACGTGGAACCTGCACAACACAACCAAAGTACTTTGCCCCAACGAAACAGTGAGGTTGTCAATCTCACCGGCTTGCTGTAACAAAGGATTAACCGTATTGTGTGGAAGATGATTGTTTGCAGAAAACAGTAGAACAAGTATTGCAGTAGATTGTATTTCAGTAAAGAGAATTGGACCGGGGTCCACAGTTCACTAGAGGTGTCTCTCCCATAAGACAAACAGCATGTTGGGTGAACAAATTACAGTTGGGCAATTGACAAATAAAGAGAGCATGACCATGCACATACATATCATGATGAGTATAGTGAGATTTAATTGGGCATTACGACAAAGTACATAGACCGCCATCCAACTGCATCTATGCCTAAAAAGTCCACCTTGTGTTATCATCCGAACCCCTTCCAGTATTAAGTTGCAAAGCAACAGACAATTGCATTAAGTATGGTGCGTAATGTAATCAACAACTACATCCTTAGACATAGCATCAATGTTTTATCCCTAGTGGCAACAGCACAACACAACCTTAGAACTTTCTGTCACTGTCCCAGGTGTCAATGCAGGCATGAACCCACTATCGAGCATAAATACTCCCTCTTGGAGTTACAAGCATCTACTTGGCCAGAGTATCTACTAGTAACGGAAAGCATGCAAGATCATAAACAACACATAGATATAACTTTGATAATCAACATAACAAGTATTCTCTATTCATCGGATCCCAACAAACGCAACACATAGAATTACAGATAGATGATCTTGATCATGTTAGGCAGCTCACAAGATCCGAGAATATTTCCTTACTAGGATTTCTGAAACCAAAAACAGCAAAAAACAGCAACCGGCACTTCGGCATCTTGTTAATAGGTTAGTTCCAGAAAATGCACGAATATGACATAAAGTGTGCATAAAACATGTAGATAACATCAATAATGTGGCATGGAACATAAGAAATTATCGATACGTCGGAGACGTATCAGTCGCCGCCCTCTTCGTCCTCGTCGTCTTCCACCCACTCCTCCACCCCGTCCCCGTCCCCCTCCCCCTCCTCCTCCTCGTCCTCGTCCTCCTCCACCTCCTCCTCCTCCTTAGCACCGGTGTCGTCGAATTCGAGCGGGCCCCTACAGCCATTGAACGGGGCGCCCTCCGGACCGGGTCCTGGCTCGTACGTCGGGGAGTAGAACATAGCGTTGGGGTTGAAGCCGCCATGAGGCAGCGCATCCTTGTACCGCGGCGACAAGTTTGGCGTCACTCACCCGTGAGTGGCGGAGGGGCCGTCGTTGTAGAACCCGGATGTCGACGGGGACAACACTCCCGGAATGTACGGTGGCAACATCGTACTCCACGGGCTCGCGTTGATGGCAGCGATACACCCGGCCAGCGCGTGCTGGTGCGTGCGCGCCGCTAACGCCTTCTTCTCCAGCTACACCGCCCTCCGTCCTTTCCGCTCCACCGTCGACAACTTCCGACACAGACAGTCTTGATGCCACTGATCATCGGTCTAGCCTTCCGGCTTCTTCTTCGGAGTCGGCGCCTTTCGCGGCTTCGCGAAGGGCGCCTTCGCCCCTTTCGTCTCATTGCACGGCGGCTTCTTGGTCCCTTTCTTGGCCATTTTTTTGGGGGCAGTCGGTGGCGCCATGGATGGGGAGAGGGTGGCGGCGGGAGGAACAGCGTAGCGACGGCGGGAGGGAGAAATGAATCGGCGGGCGGGATAGGTCAAATGTGTTGGGATGGCAGAAATGCGCGGCGGGAGAGTAGCGAGGGAGAGGCGCGATTAGGCGGGAGTGGTGGACAAAAAAAATTCTGTGCCACTGACGCGTCGGGCCCACGTCGCTTCGCCTTGCTTTTCGGTGTGTCCGGCGTCCCCGGAGTGTCTCATGTGTAGCGGGGACGGACTCGGGGCGCCGGACACCGTATCGGGCCACGCCGGACAAAAAAGAGGCTTTTAGGGACGCGGCTGGGAACGTTTTTTTTGTCCGGCGCGCCTTAAATCCCTTTAGGGGACGGTTTGGGGGACGCGACTGGAGATTCTCTTATATGTTTCATGGCAATTGTCTTTGGACTTATCTAGGCATCTTCGGCTATAGTTTTTTTTCAAACACAATATGTTCATGCACGCAGGCACTTAGAGCATCTCTGCTAAACCTCAAACCCCAAATCCGCGTATCCAGGGCACCCAACGCGGATTTGAGGTTCGAAGAACACGCTCGCAGTTGAGATACAGCATATAGAACTGTAAATTTTTTAAAAAAAATACGCGCGGAAGACTGAATTTGCTATTCATTCGGACAGTTCATACTACACTAGATTTAGATATGCGCCTTGGCGCACGATCCCGTAGATTTCGCACCAATATTAATACATGTTTTAGCTTTTAAAAACCAAAGTGAATAGGAAGGTATTAAGATTAAACAAACAAAATTACAAACGGAGTAGCACATACATATACATTTAAGGAGAAATTTTCTGGGGCTCGCCTTGGCTCATGGCCCCAATAAACAGTTTGTAAAACACTCTATTAAGCATCTGTAGAAATCAAATGAAAGACTATCTGATGGGCGAAACAATATGTAAATCTTTATTAATACATGTTAGTGAAACAATATGTAAATCTATATCTACTAGCACATAGCCCGTGCGTTGCTACGGTGCTACATGAGCATTCATTTTTATGTATTAGTCTAAGTTATTCGGATATCCTCGAACGGGTGCAGTTTGTATTTGGATTTCAGTTAAGCAAACAGTTTGTACAACAATATGACACTGATATGCATGTCAATCAGATTGTGAAACTTCCTCCATTATGTCTGCATGTTTCTAATCCATGTAAGCTGTTAGAAATTGAGTTTCGTGCACGTAAGCCCATATTTTAATAGTACTTCTAAATTAATCCTTATGATTTATACAATTAGGAGTTGCTTATATTTCCTATCAATAGTATGCGCGGTTTCTGGTCCGAAACCCGCGTAGATCGAGATCCGGGCAGATATCGAAAAACGGGGGATGCCAACAAATTGCAACATTACCCTATCGCAGCGCCAAAAGCTGTATATATACCCATTTTGGGCCTAGCTATTCAGTTCGATGCATTGTTGGGGCGAGGGAAATTTCAGGCAGTTGGTTTCCTTCCACAGCCGTAGTCGGTCATATTCTGGTGTATCTTTCGCAGAAGGAGTACCCCAGGAACGGTGCGGAGCATGGGGCGTTGGAGCCGCTCGCGGCCGAGCTTGGGGCCAAGCTGGGCAACCTGATCTCGGGTGGAGCTTGGGAGACGTGGAGGGCGTGACCGTGCGGCGTGGCGGCCTAGGCGAGGACGGGCGGCGTGGAGGGTGTGGTGGTGCGGCGCGGTGGGCGGGGCTTCCTAGGAGAGGACGAGCGAGGGAATTAAGGTGGCGCGGCCGGGGCGGCGTGTGAGCAGTCAGGCGGCGCGACCGGGGCAGCCTGAGCGAGGGCGAGCAGGGCGGCCTAGGCAAACACGGGGCAACCTCTGCAGCTGCGTGAGGAAGAAGAGACGAAAAAATAATATAGTTGGTCCTCACAAAAGATTCCAATTTACAGTAGTGTAATGCGGGGTCTGTTCTGTTGGTTTACCTCGGCGGCGCGGCCGGAGCGTTGTGGGCTTGGTCGGGGCAGCCTGAACAAGACGGGGTAACCTCTACAGTTGCGTGAGGAAGAAGAGATGAAAAAAGAATATAGTTGGGCCTCACATTTTAATAGCAATGGTTCTGCTCTTCAGATAGCTGAATTGTCGACTTAGTCAATCGTGGCAGGTGTTCAAATTCAGTCTTTGGCAAAGTAATGCCGCCATTTTTCATAAAACAACGCGTTGTCTACACTTTATTAATTAATGGCAGATAATTATGATGTTGCTGCGTGCTTACGCGCACGAGAGGAAACGGAGAAAGTGCCTCCAAAGACAAGCAACATCTAGGGGCAGAGACCTGCAGAGCAAACGGAGTTGCAATCCGGCCAAGAACACGGGCACCATGGTGGCGCCACAGGGCAGCAGCAAACTTCATGAAGTGGCCGGAGGTGGCGGGTGCGCCGTCAACAGCGAGCAAAGGAATTTGATTGCGGGAGGATCTATCACGGGCGTGGCCACGGGAACATCAGAGGGAAGTGGGTGATTCCGGCACAACGACGAGGATTAAGCAGGCGTTTACGCCATCCTCCTCCACGCTGACCCCCTCCATTGTTTTCTGATGCGCTGTTGCTTTGGCCAGCCACGGCAAAGGCAGCTTTTACAGCGCGGCCGACGGCGCGTGGGAAGCATGGAGGCACGGGAAACTTCCGGCGATGCTAGGGATCAACTTGCCGGCTTAAAATTAATGGCGGAATCGAATTCTCAGCTGGAATCGAATCCTCGGTCGGGCTCCATCCCCAATTCTTTCCCGTCGGGCGTCGGCGTCGTCCTCCCGTTCTTCTATTCTCAAGCGGCTCGTCTGGGGAGAGAAGAATAGGGGGAGATCGAACCGGTATGTTCACTTCGCGGTGGCAAAGCTGTAATATGTAGCTGGACGGCTGATTAAATCTGGTTTAGCCGGTTTTTTACGTAAAAACGGAGGACGGAAGCCCATGGACTGTTTGACACCTGATCAATTCGGTTTTTCTTCAGGTATAGGACCATCGATTAGGACGTGCCGTATGGTTTTTTTGACGTACCAAGTTCTTTCACGCACGACCACCACCGATTGCAATTTAATAGGTAAGATACCTAATAATAAAGAAAATAAGGTTTCTTGTTCGTCCGTCTTTTATTACCCTTTAAGTTGATCTATATTACACAGCCTGCCACCGCCAAGTGAACGGTTTATTTCGTTTTTTTCCTTTTTCTTCGTTTCTCTGTCCCTCCGCCAAACCCGCTCTTAGCCGCAGAGGTTTCCGCAGTGGCGGTCCTCACCGCGACCCTCCGCAGAACCATGGCGTCCCCCGAGCTCTGCTTCGAGTGCGCTAGACGGAAAAGCAAATCCTCTATATCCCGGTGTACCACCGCCGCTGTGTTCCCCTGCATCGTAGCCATGGTCACTCCCCACGCGGCGGCCCGATTCCCTGGCTCCGCTTGGTACCTCCACGGTCGACAAACTGCCCCCCGCTCCGGCCAGCTTCCCTCACGCAGCCTCCGGTCACAGGCGAGTAATGGCCGCTCCGAGCAAATCTGCATCCCGTTGTTTCGCACATTTGTTTGGGTGGGTTATCCGTACTAAAGTATCCCTCGATCCGAATCTTCAGATCCGGCTGGGGAAGCACCAGCACGGAGGCGTCGAACTCCTTCGCTCCCGCCCTATTTCTCCAAGACCAGCACATCCCCAATGTCAATGTCTCGCCGCGGGACAGCCTAGGGCTCTCCTGCCCCCGCCCGAGTCTGGTGTAGATGATGAGGCGGCCCAGTCCGGTCAACATTCCCCTCCTGTTTGGATTTATTCCAGCTCCTCTACAAGATCTAATCAGCTCAGTACTGAACTTGCAGCGACTGGATGGTGCCCCTGTTGTGTGGCTGCGAGTTCCGTACATCTATGTGGAGATCGTGGACCGAAGCAAAAATACCAGTGTCTACTTCTGATCTGATTTGGCCAGAAAGCTTTTGGGCGTTTGGTCGTGTTAGATAAGATGAACTCTGAATCTTGCAAGCTGATACTTCCAATGGGCTTACGGTTTACTTTATCTTGCAATAGCTATGCCATAACCACTTATTCATCGGATCACATTTTACTTGTCGATCATGGTAGCCAAGTACTTGTCGAAGAAGTAGCACAAAAGCTTCACATCAGCAGGATGGCAACATTTCGTTTGGTGCTTAGGTTGCACAAGTATATATTTGTCTGATGGTTGTCAAATGAGCAGTCGTCCATGGTGCAGTTCACGCAGGCAACTCAAGAGGAGCGAGCAGCCTACGGCCTTACTGTCAATGATGAATGGGTCTATTTTTAATTAATAAGATGTACAAAGAAAGTATATTCTTTGTTTTGCGTCCAAATATTCAAAAGCACAAGAGCAATAAACAATATTTTTCTGCCGAGAAACTAAAGTAGAAAATCTAAAAAAGATTCACCTATGGTGCTTGGTGGTCGTGAGCAAAATTTTGCTATCAGCATTCAACAACCATAATTCAAATGCACTTTACTTCATGCAATTTCTTATAGTCCGATTGTGTTGTTCTTACATTTGTAACTATTCCTTTGACATTCACATCTATTCAACTCTTGGTGTAATATATTATGAAAAAAAATCTTGGTGTAATACTGCATATGTTTTTGAAAACTGAAAAAATTCTCCCTTTGCAACGCGCAGGATTTGCTTATTAAATAAAGTAAACCTGTAGCTTCTTCCTGGAGAGCAATTTTTGTTTTGTATGTTGAAGTCAATATATTTTTCTATTCAGCAGCAACGCGCGGGCATTGTCCTAGTCTTCATTAATACAACATGTCTTACTACGAACTAATGTCAACAACCTATACACTGCTTGCTCGAAGGAAGTAGACTGGGACTTCTCCAATAGAATGATGTATATGACAGAGAGAATGCCATGGCTTAAACCTAGTAAAAAAGGACGGAAGATCATATTAGCTAAGGGTGAAAGGTATCAACCTTGCCTGGTACATAAATAACATTTGTGCTTTCTTGTTTGTAGTCTGAGAAAGTAAATCATTTTTATGCATCATTCTGATTTAGTTCCAAGTCAGCTGTAGCTACGGATGCTCACTCAAATCTTACTTTAGTTCGATAACATATTTTATTTCACAGGGTTCAATAGAATATTTGGTCAACTTGGGTTTCAGGTTTTGCATTAGCTTCTAAAATTAAATTGGATAACAAAACCTGAGTTAATCTATGAGTTCAGCTAAATGCCACTGTTTGTAAAGAAATAACCTGCTAGTTAACTCATGTGGCTAACCCATTCATACATGTTATACTGTTCAAAGTGAAGTATTACTTTGCTGTTCCAAACTACAAAGTTCAGAAATAATGTGAATTGGTAACCTGGAGCTACAGGTACACGTACAGTACATGTCTTGTTAGTTCAGATGTCACATTGAAGACTTCGCACTACAACAAAACTACTCGGAACCTAAGTAGCCTGAAGGTTTCATGGCAGTGGATCTACTTTGAGCCACCGAAAAAAGTAAGTGTTAAAGTAAGCTTTGTGAGCCGTGCTTCAGTTTAAAACAGTTAGTACTATTTGATATATATGTAACCGTGATGATATAATTGCAACATTGACATATAATAGTATCAGGACTCTGAATACCTCTATAATGAGGATACGCATAACACCAAGGAAAGGGTGGTACACAAAACCAATAGCAAGTGAGTACTGGTTCGTACCGAAAAAAGAGGCACACAAAATAATCAGTTCTCAAAATTAGTGATCACTTGGAAGCAATAATACTCAAATATCATGGTTTTGATGTTATTTATTATCCATGGGAAAGAATACCTGATCATGAAGTAAAGGAAGATCACTTTTTTCTATATACTGCAACAGCGACTTCCCGCACCACTTATCTCTTAGACATATACTATAGCCGTAATAAAAAATAGAAGTATCTGCTAAAAGTTTCATAGTCATTCTTGAAATAATATCTGATAAGTATCTAATTAGCTAAGCTAAGCACATCATCAAGTATAAGAATGGTCGGTCAAGATTGGCAGCATTGGTCACGAAGTTAATATAAAATGTAGCATGCTTATTGTACAGATATTATGGTGAAGATACATTAAGCAGAAAGTCTGCAGACCACAACTCATAAGTGTCAACTTGGAAGGTTTCCGCAATTACAAACTGAATCCTATACCCAAGCAGAACATCAGGTAGCAGATTTCAGTTTTGTTACTTAATTACATCGTAGTCCTGTGGCCTTTCTTACCATTTAATTTAAGGGAGGTGTTCTTTCTTAAAATAATCATGAATAATGCACCAATAGCTAGGAAATCAGAGGTTATGGAGTATTTGGAACTCACCTGAACTTTCTGACACCTCCGCTATATCTTGGCCTACATATGATTAGGCATAATTCATGCATATAACATGATAGCTAGCGCACCAAAATTGCCTAGCGCAGCACTTAATTTGTCAGACTTTGACCACTGGGCTTGATGTCAGTACATCTTGCAAAAGTTCAGTTCATTGTTTAATGTACCTAGAAGAATGCTTCCGGGCAGCATCTTCACCACCAATCCTAATTGATCCAAGACCACCAACCGATATCCTAAGATGCCAATTTGGAACAGTTCTACCTCGCTCTACATCAACAAGCACCCTCTTGTTGTCCACTTATCTCCCATCAGCTTGGTTGTAAGCACATGTGAGATGTGACAACAAAGAAGGGGCATAAAAATGGTCACACGTCAATAAAGCCAAGCCATGGTCAACGACCTCTCCGGTGATCTCATGGCCAACAACACAAGGGCTCAAGAAAGGGAGTTCACCTTTCACGACAAGGAGATTAGAGTGGCAAACTCCAGAAGCTGCATAGTAAATTTGAATAATTCAACCAACACCTGGACAAAAAAATATAGAATCATATGGCACACAACCAAGAACAAAATCAGATCAACACTTGTAAGAAATAATATAGTTCTGTACTGAGGGTAAATAGTGCTCAAATTTAACTGTGAATACATCTCACTTTCTTACATGATAATACAAGCAATGAGATGTGTGACACTTCAAAGAAAACAAATACAGAGGTCAACCATGCTGTAACACTTGATGCTTATACCTAGGTCAGCGACATTTATATATATGGAAATGACCAGAAGTATAAACAGTGAAATCAACCATTAATTCGGTTGTAGCACAAAAACGAAACAAAGTAGTATTTATGTGCATTGATTAGAAGCTGAAAAAGGAACAACTCTAAATGGAAGATGAATGAACATGTCTTTAAAGTTGGGACACACCAGAAGACAGAATGAAGCAAGAAAAGGAATGAAAGCTATGATGTTGGTCAAAATGTTAGAGAATATACATCATGCCCTCTAACTACAGGAATTGATCAGATCCATAAAGTCCCTTCATCAACTCCAAAAGAACTATGTATTTGCATTTAGCATAACTGAAGAATGAGCTAGTTATTTAATGAACGTAGTAGAACCACTCAACCAGTAAGACTACAGGAGTAGGTAGTGTATCCTATCATCAGTATTTTAATTATGTATAGAACTTTGTGGCCTCATTGCTGATGCTCTGTAACCGGGGCTCCTCACCACACCAGTCTGCATACTCCCCTGCAAGGAAAGACATGGGGGCCAACATAAGAATGCGAAGTGTTGCACATTCAGATAAGCTGAAAAAAACATCTAATGTGACTGCAAGTATTGTATAGTCAGATAGGCTGAAAACCAATCTCATATGACATAATGCATAGATTCACCTGAAATAGACTTCACCGAAATGAAAGTCCAGCCTATGCCACTCTAAACTGATGAGAAACACAGACTGAGAGTTTTCCCAGGAACAACTCCACTGACCGGAGAATGGGAAAACGATCAGCTACATATATAGCTACAAATACTCATGAAATTTGCTCAATTCGTACAGATAGAAACATGACAAAAATACCATGTTGGTCTAAAATAACATCGGAAGGACAGGCACATGACATTGGAAGCATTAAGATACAATGCTAAAGGGCAGAGAGATATTACCAACATATATTCTATATCATGCTTGCTTGAGAGACACTACTTTGTTGCCCAAATTTTTCTGACAGATGAGTCACACCGGAGAACTGTCATGATCACTGCCACTAACAAACCACCTCGCAATCATGAGTTTTATGTTGGTCATATGTTTGATTCTTGGAGATTTCCGCAGCCTTTTTTTGCAACTGAAGCTTTGGAAAAGCATGCTTATATTTCTACAAAACTACGAAGAGCTCTGGGAACATCCTAGTTAAGTAGAAACAATATACCGGGTCAAAGGATTCAAAAAAATTAGTGCTACTGGATTATAAGCTGAGGCAAGTATTGCCAATTCAGAAGCCCAAAAATGAAGCAACCAGATGATATAGATAAATTTTCTTAATATATCTTTCTATTTAGAAAACACAAATTTAAAACATTACGGCTGATTGTAAAGTCATGAGTCAGTGATAACTATCACCTAACCGGCTTGCATTGTCCAAGAGTAAAATAACAAACAACCTTGCAAGTAGCAAATCCGTTAGCTTGTGCTTAAACCAAAACAACCTTGAAACATAAAGCATTGATATTTCTTTTGCGCATATTTTGTTACACCAAAATTATTTCTTCTCTCTCTTGACTCTTACCTTCTCCTTGAAATCCTCCATGAAACTGGTGCCATGGAATTGAAAAAATATTGGTCCACCTAATCTAAGTAGACAAAAGCATAATAAATTAAGTTCTATCATTATCCAGGCATGAATAATTGATGGAAAATGTGCCAACCACAAGAAAATAATGCAGTACAAGAAGCCAAAGGACAATAAACCTCTGTTAGGTCTGTGAATACAGGCATAACATGGTTGCCCAAAAAAGAATAAGTTAATAGCACGCGTAGATAACATGGAATGGAGAAAACATCGGATCAAGTCAGTAACTACGTCACTCGCAAAAAAAAAGTCAGTAACTACGCAAGCCTGAAAAGAGAACATGAAACCACCTACATAATGAACCACGACCTGTACAGAAAAGTGGGTATTGCAACAACACAATTTCATCTATCAAACCATGACCTGTACAGAAAAGTGGGCATTCCCAAGATAAAAAAATGGATTCGTAGAACTGGTCTATAACTATAATTTGTTCAATAGGCAGACAAGCAAAGCAGGATTAGAGAATTAGCTGTCCTTGAAAGTATGTCCAACTTTGGAACTCAAACGTTGAAAATAAATACATCTTGGTGTGTGCTCCACTCTCAGTGGACACATCTCCAATGTTCAGTTAGATTGAAAGAATACATTCGCGAGAGGAAGTCAAACAGGCTATCATCCCAACACAATAAAAACCAATCTGTAACAACCATATTGATAAGAAGACATTGTTATTTCGTGGGAAGCAAAATATGAGAAGAAGAGAAAATAGTTGAGAAAATCCACAAACGTACACGACGTATCCTTCAACAAATGCATAGAATACATGCAAAAAAATACAGTAACAAATAAAAATTAAATTCCCTGTAACTGTAAATGGGGT
The DNA here is from genome assembly GCF_019359855.2 of Lolium perenne. NCBI lineage: Eukaryota > Viridiplantae > Streptophyta > Magnoliopsida > Poales > Poaceae > Lolium > Lolium perenne. The sequence goes on along the minus strand of NC_067250.2, from coordinate 6,966,318 downwards.
AACATAATTTGCTCGTTTTCTGTATAGATGATGAACAGCTAACACTACAGGGCCAAAATAGATAGCACAAATTCTCAAATAAAATTCTACAATCTGACAGCATGGCCATGGCTACATTTGATTTGACTTTGCAGACCTACAAATTCTCAAGTAAAATATTGTTTTACGATGCAGATGGCTGCAATACTTCAACTTTAAAACTGGGAACAGAGGCCCTAGTAGATTACCTCCGTAAAGGAATCTGCTTGCCGTGCGACCCGGGCTTGATTTACCCATTTACTCCCATGGAAAAACGGCCATTAAATCGAACCTGAAATCGTAATGATTTATGCAAACATTAAGTAATAGATGAAACACAATTAAATTGGCCAAACATAAACTATATAAACCAAGAAAACAGCTGATACGCTCCATACGTAGGTACAAACAGGCATAGCAGAGGCTAATTATTCAGGGAAGAACGAAATTGTTGAGTAATCAGTGGAGAAAGATATGGAACAGATTAATCTTCCCATGCATGAATTATGTCAAATACCTTCTGAGCATAGATAAAATATATTCTGCTAAGATAATTTTTAGGATTGTGGGGATTAATAGAGGGAAAGAAAGAGAGATGACAAAAGAGAGAAGATCCTTGGGGCTGCTCATGGAGGGACGAGGACAACGGGGGCACCACGCTCCACCGCGCTGAGGACGACGGCATCGATCTTGTTCCCTTGAGCCATCTCCTAGCCACCATAAGAAGAACTGCGTCATTACCTGCTTCAGGTAACATTGAGAAATATAAGTTTGGAGTATCACCCAGTATTAGTCAGCTGAGAGCAATAATCTAATAGAGAAATCAGATTATAAGTAAAAATAGCTCACATGAGAGTGGCTTAATAATTGCAATAGTTAGTTCTGATAACCTGTGAGACAAAATACAAACACAAAATAGAGGTAGTAAGTACGTGGATCAAAAACAGTAACAAATTAGAACTAAAATGGTACAAAACTATTTCTTCAACTGGCTCACAGTATTATTGTATGCTAGGTAGCTGTATAAATCCGTGACCCACTCAACCATGTGAAGCAAATGGCAATTTAATGGCATGCTTTAAAGTAAGAAATGAATGAAAAAAAATATATCTTTGCCTACAGCAGATAGTTGAGTGATTTCAACACGCCAACACATTTACATTGCAACTTTCGATCTAAAAGCAACATGAAGTGAGTACAAAAGGTAAAGAGAAGTGATTTGGCAATAAATCCATGAATTTGTAGATAAAAGAACTTGTCATGACATACATGAATGACATACATGAATGGTTAAAAATTACATCGGGCATGAAATAGAAATATACCAGCTTTGCTTCTTTAGTATATAAATCTATGGAAACAATATCAGGAGTAATATTTTAAAATAAGGGGTGGTCAGTCCACCTACACAGGCTCCTTCTGTAGATTAATTCAGGCTAAGTACAAAAATAATGGAGAAAAAATTTGCTTCTGATTCCAAATACGAATACCTTTACTTATTTCCTTTACAATGAAAAATCCAAACAATCAACACCAAGAAGTGTTCCTTTACAGTTTACATGAACAAAACACAAGAAAAAACGAGGTGCTTCTTCAGATCTGGATGCATCCATACCAGGGCAGTTCATGCCTTGCTTCAATAAAATGGATCTAGAACTGACGGGAATAAATTCATGGATATTGCAGATGAGAGAGAGAGAGAGGAGAGAAGGAGGAGGAGAAACCTGTAGGTCTCCAACGAGGAACCTGTAGGTTTCCAACCAACGAAGAAGAGGACGGGACGGGCATGGTGTTGTGCTTCTAGCCGGTATCCTTGAGAGAGGAGGTTGAAGAAGGTTGGACGAAGGGATTGGGACGCTCCTCCACGACCGCAGCTTCCTCGCCGGGGTAATGGAGGTCCTCGCGACGCCCTGCCGGGGCTCTTTCGCCTGGCCCCTGGCGAAGGTCGCCCGCGCCGCCCTGCCGCACTGGCCCCTGTGGAGGTCGCCCGACCGGCCGCGCCGCCCCTTGCCCGCGCCGGCAGCCCCTGCCGGAGGTCGGCCACGCCGCCCGCCGCCCGTGCCGGCTGTTCCAGAGAGGACCGCGGTGGAGGCAGAGGGGTGGAGATGCTGCGAGGTGAGGGATTGGGGGAGAGACGTGCGGGGACGAGCAGAGGAGGATGCACGCAGCGATTTGGCAAAGGCGGCTAGGGTTTCGCTTCGTCGATCCCGGTTTTATACGGCAGGCACTGAAATACCGAAAGTACCCCTGCGGGTGGAGACCTCCACCGGCTGACGCCAATGCGAACCGAAAGACATTCCAGCCGCAGTGGCTGACGTGCGGGGCCAGCGAAGGTGGGTGATGACCCACAAGTATAGGGGATCGCAGCAGTCTTCGAGGGAATTAAAACCCAAATTTATTGATTCGACACAAGGGGAGGTAAAAAATACTTATAAACCTTAACAACTGAGTTGTCAATTCAGCTGCACCTGGAAAAGCACTAGTAACAGGGGTGATGTGAAAGTAGCAGTAATATGAGAGCAATAGTAACAGTAACACAGCAGCAGTAATAGTAACACAGAGGTAATGGCACCAGAAGATAGTTGATACTACTTCTAATGACATGTAGAACGAGTATATGATGATGAGAGATATGGACCGGGGTTCCCAGCGATCTACACTAGTGGTAACTCTCCAATAACAAGTGACAAGTGTTGGGTGAACAAATTACAGTTGGGCAATTGATAGGATTGATAAAGCATTAAGAAAGAACATCAATTCATTAATCATGTAGGCATGTTTTCCATATATAGTCGTACGTGCTCGCAATGAGAAACTTGCACAACATCTTTTGTCCTACCAAATGGCAAATGTGCCTCAAGGGAATCTATCGGATATTAAGGTACTCCTTTTAATAGAGTACCTGAGCAACGCATTAACAATCCGTGAAAACATGTTATCCTCACATCACCGCCATCCCCTCCGGTTGTCCCGATTTCTCCACTTCGGGGCATTTGGTTCCGGACAGTGACATGTGCATACAACTTGTAGATACAATCTAAGCAATAATTATAGAGCTTAAATCTAAGATCATGCCACTCGGGCCCTAGTGACAAGCATTAAGCATAACAAGATTGCAGCAACAATAACTTCACAAACTTTATAGATAGACTAATCATAATGTATCATCCATCGGATCCCAACAAACACAACACCGATTACATCAGATGGATCTCAATCATGTAAGGCAGCTCATGAGATCATTGTATTGAAGTACATGGAATAGAGAGTACCAACTAGCTACTGCTAGAACCCGTAGTCCATGGGGGAACTACTCACGGAGCATGATGGAGGCGGTGGCGTCGATGGAGATGGCTTCCGGGGGCACTTCCCCGTCCCGGCAGGGTGCCGGAACAGAGACTTCTGTCCCCCGAATTGGAGTTTCGCGATGGCGGCGGCGCCCCTGGAGTCTTTTTGGAGTTTCGTCAATTGGTACTGCGTTTTTAGGTCGAAAGGGGTTTTATAGGCGAAGAGGCGGCGCAAGGGGGCGCCTGGGGGATCCTCACCATAGGCTGGCACGGGCCCAGGCCTGGCCGCGCCGCCTTATGGTGTGGTGGCCCTCTGGCCCCTCTCCGACTCTTCTTCGGTGTTCTGGAGCCTTCCGGGAAAAATAGGAGGTTTGGCGTTGATTTCGTCCAATTCCGAGAATATTGCCCGAACAGCCTTTCTGGAACCAAAAACAGCAGAAAACAGGAACTGGCACTATGGCAACTTGTTAATAGGTTAGTTCCGTAAAATGCATAAAAACATTATAAAGTGCAAGCAAAACATGTAAGTATTGTCATAAAACAAGCATGGAACATCAGAAGTTATGGATACGTTGGAGACGTATCAGCATCCCCAAGCTTAGTTCCTGCTCGTCCCGAGCAGGTAAACGATAAAAAGAATAATTTCTGTAGTGACATGCTACTTACATAACCTTGATCATACTATTATAAAGCATATGAGATGAATGAAGTGACCCAAGGCAATGATCTATAGTTGCTAACAAATAGATAACATATAGCAAAACTTTTCATGAAGAGTACTTTCAAGACAAGCATCAAAAGTCTTGCGCAAGAGCTAACTCATAAAGCAATAAATTCAAAGTAAAAGCATTGAAGCAACACAAAGGAAGATATAAGTTTCAGCGGTTGCTTTCAACTTTCAACATGCATATCTCATGGATAATTGTCAACATAAAGTAATATGATGAATGCAAATAAGCAAGTATGTAAGAATCAATGCACAGTTGACACAAGTGTTTGCTTCTAAGATGGAAGGAAGTAGGTAAACTGACTCAACATAAAGTAAAAGAAAGGCCCTTCGCAGAGGGAAGCAGGGATTAAATCATGTGCTAGAGCTTTTTAAGTTTTGAAATCATATAGAGAGCATAAAAGTAAAATTTTGAGAGGTGTTTGTTGTTGTCAACGAATGGTAGTGGGCACTCTAACTCCCTTGCTAAACAGACTTTCAAAGAGCGGCTCCCATGAAGGACGTTATCTCTACCAGCAAGGTAGATCATCCCTCTTCTCTTTTGTTTACACATGTACTTTAGTTTTATTTATGGTTGACACTCCTCCCAACCTTTGCTTACACAAGCCATGGCTAACCGAATCCTCGGGTGCCTTCCAACAATCTCATACCATGGAGGAGTGTCTATTTGCAAAATTAAGTTGCTTACTGATGAATCAGAGCAAAACATGTGAAGAGAATTATTAATGAAGTTAATTAATTGGGGGCTGGGAACCCCGCGCCAGCTCTTTTTGCAAAATTATTGGATAAGCGGATGAAGCCACTAGTCCATTGGTGAAAGCTGCCCAACAAGGTTGAAAGATAAAACACCACATACTTCCTCATGAGCTATAAAACATTGACACAAATAGGAGATAGTAAATTTTGAATTGTTTAAAGGTAGCACATGAAGTATTTACTTGGAATGGCAGGAAATACCACATAGTAGGTAGGTATGGTGGACACAAATGGCATAGTGGTTGGCTCAAGGATTTTGGATGCATGAGAAGTATTCCCTCTCGATACAAGGCTTAGGCTAGCAAGGCTATTTGAAGCAAACACAAGTATAAACCGGTACAGCAAAACTTACATAAGAACATATTGCAAGCATTATAATACTCTACACTGTCTTCCTTGTTACTCAAACACTTTTACCAGAAAATATCTAGACCTTAAGAGAGACCAATCATGCAAACCAATTTCAACAAGCTCTACGGTAGTTCTCCACTAATAGGTTTAAACTACATGAAAAAACTTAATCATGATCTACTTGAGAGCTCAAAACAATTGCCAAGTGTCAAATTATCCAAGACATTATGAGGCATTTTCTGTTTCCAACCAAATAAAAATAATTATTGTAGCTTCCAACTTTTATCATTGAACATTAAAAGTAAAACGAAGAACAAGTGTTCATATGAAAAAGCGGAGCGTGTCTCTCTCCCACACAAGGATTGCTAGGATCCGAATTTATTCAAACAAAAACAAAAATAAAAGCACACAGACGCTCCAAGTAAAGCACATAAGATGTGACCGAATAAAAATATAGTTTCAATAGAAGGAACCTGATAAGTTGATGAAGAAGGGGATGCCCCCCAAGCTTAGATGCTTGAGTCTTCTTGAAATATGCAGGGATGAACCACGGGGGCATCCCCAAGCTTAGACTTTTCACTCTTCTTGATCATATATCATCCTCCTCTCTTGACCCTTGAAAACTTCCTTAACACCAAACTTCTCATAAACTTCATTAGAGGGGTTAGTACATAATCAAAAACTCACATGTTCAGAGGTGACACAATCATTTTTAACACTTCTGGACATTTTTCAAAGCTACTGGAAGGTAATGGAACAAAGAAATCCACCCAACACAGCGAAAGAAGCAATGCGAAATAAAAGGCAGAATCTGTCAAAACAGAACAGTCCGTAAAGACGAATTTTTAATAAATACTTCCGATGCTCAAATCAGAAAACTCAAAACTAATGAAAGTTGCGTACATATCTGAGGAACACGCACGTAAATTGGCATATTTTTTTGAGTTACCTACAGGGAAAACAGCCCAGATTCGTGACAGATAGAAATCTGTTTCTGCGCAGAAATCCAAATCTAGTATCAACCTTCGATTAGAGGCTTCACTTGGCACAACAAAACACAAAACTAAGATAAGGAGAGGTTGCTACAGTAGTAAACAACTTCCAAGACACAAATATAAAACAAAGTACTGTAGCAAAATAACACATGGGTTATCTCGCAAGAAGTTCTTTCTTTACAGCCATTAAGATGGGCTCAGCAGTTTTAATGATGCACTCGCAAGAAACAAGAGTAGAGGTAAAAGAGAGCATAAAAAAGCAAATCCAAAACACATTTAAGCCTAACATGCTTCCTATGCAAAGGAATCTTGTACATAAACAAGTTCATGAAGAACAAAGTGGCAAGCATAGGAAGATAGAACAAGTGTAATTTCAACAATTTCAGCACATAGAGAGGTGTATTAGTACCACGCAAATTTCTACAACCATATTTTCCTCTCTCATAATAATTTTCAGTAGCTTCATTAACAAACTCAACAATATAACTATCACATGCAGCATACTTTTCATGATTTCCAAACACATAATTTTTATCAAACTCAAAAATAGTGGGATCCAAACTTTCAAACTCACTTTTATCAATAATATAACAAGATGAATGATCAATCTCAAGAGATATGGGACACATAGATAATGTCAAGAACTCTCCAATCCCATTTTCATCAGTAGTACAATTAATATTATCAAGTAACATAGGACCATCATCTAGAGCTTTATCATAAACATTAGCTAAGCAAAATTCTTTAGTACCACGCATTTCGACATCAGGCACAAACAAAGCATTATCATAAGATTTATCAAAGTAGCATGGATTATCATATATAACAGTAGCATAATTATTCTCACAAGTTTTACTCATAGGTAATATTTCAAGAGAATCCACAGGAACATAACATTCAACCTCTTTCGATAAGTATGGAGGACAATCAAATAGTGTAAGAGATAAAGAGTTACTCTCATTAGAAGGTTGGCATGGGTAGCTAATCCATTCTTCCTCCTTTTGTTCATCACTCTCCTCTTCTTTTTCATCCAATGAGCTTTCAGGTTCATCAATTTCCTCCTCTTTTTCATCCAATGAGATTTCAGGTTCATCAGTTTCTTTTTCCACAGGTTCCTGCAAATTGTGAGTGCATTCTTGTGCATTAATGAGTCTCTCTTTATAATCAATGATATAAGGATTATCACTGTGGCATTCTATGCAACAATTAAGGATAGAAGAGACATAATCTTTAAGGTCCTTACAAACAGCACAAGTTTCATAATTCTCAACCATGAAGGATTCTATCTCAGAGGCTCCCATAAATAAGACAAATTGTTCTACCTCTTCGAACCCATAATGAATATAGCAATTCCGATTATAGCTCTTAATAAAAAATTCCTCACTAAAGCCACATTGAAATTTAAGATGTTTAGTATCCTCTTGAGAGCAACAGTTTATATCATGGCGTCTAAGCAAGATTCTAGCCATTGTATTCAATTTTTCTATCATAGCACTCATTACTTTACCAGTTCTTGATTCTCTATAGCTATTATAACATTCTATAAGCTCCAAGTAGGTTGTTGGTTCTCCCATAATAGCAGTTTTTAATTTTTCGATTTTTCAAATTTTTATGGATTTTTGGGTATAAAATAAAACAAGACAAAAAAAACTAAGCAAAAGTAAACTAAGCAAAATAATACTAGACATAAATAAACTAAGCACAAGTAAACTAGGAAAAAGTAAACTAAGCAAATCAAAATAAAATAAAACAGAGAGAGAGGTAGAGTGTACTCCTGTGTGAACTTATGAGTAGAGCTATGCCTCCCGGCAACGGCGCATTAAAACAGTCTTGATGACCCACAAGTATAGGGGATCGCAGTAGATCTTCGAGGGAAGTAAAACCCAAATTTATTGATTCGACACAAGGGAGGTAAAGAATACTTATAAGCCTTAACAACTGAGTTGTCAATTCAATTGCACTGAAAAGCACTAGTAACAGGTGATGTGAAAGTAGCAGAATATGAGAGCAATAGTAACAAGAATACAAACAATAGTAATAGTAACACAGAGGTAATGGCACCAGAAGATAGTTGATACTACTTCTAATGACATGTAGAACGAGTATATGATGATGGACCGGGGTTCCCAGCGATCTACACTAGTGGTAACTCTCCAATAACAAGTGACAAGTGTTGGGTGAACAAATTACAGTTGGGCAATTGATAGGATTGATAAAGCATTAAGAAAGAACATCAATTCATTAATCATGTAGGCATGTTTTCCATATATAGTCGTACGTGCTCGCAATGAGAAACTTGCACAACATCTTTTGTCCTACCAGCCGGTGGCAGCCGGGCCTCAAGGGAATCTACTGGATATTAAGGTACTCCTTTTAATAGAGTACCGGAGCAAAGCATTAACACTCCGTGAAAACATGTTATCCTCACATCACCGCCATCCCCTCCGGTTGTCCCGATTTCTGTCACTTCGGGGCCTTTGGTTCCGGACAGTGACATGTGCATACAACTTGTAGATACAATCTAAGCAATAATTATAGAGCTTAAATCTAAGATCATGCCACTCGGGCCCTAGTGACAAGCATTAAGCATAACAAGATTGCAGCAACAATAACTTCACAAACTTTATAGATAGACTAATCATAATGTATCATCCATCGGATCCCAACAAACACAACACCGATTACATCAGATGGATCTCAATCATGTAAGGCAGCTCATGAGATCATTGTATTGAAGTACATGGAATAGAGAGTACCAACTAGCTACTGCTAGAACCCGTAATCCATGGGGGAACTACTCACGGAGCATGATGGAGGCGCTGGCGTCGATGAAGATGGCTTCCAGGGGCACTTCCCCGTCCCGGCAGGGTGCCGGAACAGAGACTTCTGTCCCCCGAATTGGAGTTTCGCGATGGCGGCGGCGCCCCTGGAGTCTTTCTGGAGTTTCGTCAATTGGTACTGCGTTTTTAGGTCGAAAGGGGTTTTATAGGCGAAGAGGCAGCGCAAGGGGGCGCTCGGGGCTCTCACCATAGGCTGGCGCGGCCTGTGCTCGGCCGCGCCGCCTTATGGTGTGGTGGCCCTCCGGCCCCTCTCCGACTCTTCTTCGGTGTTCGGAGCCTTCCGGGAAAAATAGGAGGTTTGGCGTTGATTTCGTCCAATTCCGAGAATATTGCCGAACAGCCTTTCGGGAACCAAAAACAGCAGACAGAACCGGCATCGTGGCAACTTGTTAATAGGTTAGTTCCGTAAAATGCATAAAAATATTATAAAGTGCAAGCAAAACATGTAAGTATTGTCATAAAACAAGCATGGAACATCAGAAATTATGGATACGCTGGAGACGTATCAGTGGGGCCCACTGATACGTCTCAAACGTATGTATAATTTCTTATGTTCCATGCTACTTTTATGATGATACTCACATGTTTTATACACAATATATGTCATTATTATGCATTTTCCGGCACTAACCTATTAACGAGATGCCGAAGAGCCAGTTGTTGTTTTCTGCTGTTTTTTGTTTCAGAAATCCTAGTAAGGAAATATTCTCGGAATTGGATGAAATCAACGCCCAGGGGCCTATTTTTCCACGAAGCTTCCAGAACACCGGAGGAGATACGAAGTGGGGCCACGGGGCGCCGCCACACTAGGGCGGCGCGGCCCAGGTGCTGGCCGCGCGGCCCTGTGGTGTGGGGCCCCCGTGAGGCCCCCTGACCTACCCTTTCGCCTACTTAAGCCTTCGTCGAAGATAGCCCCAGTACCGAGAGCCACGATACGGAAAACCTTCCAGAGACGCCGCCGCCGCCAATCCCATCTCGGGGGATTCAGGAGATCGCCTCCGGCACCCTGCCGGAGAGGGGAATCATCTCCCGGAGGACTCTACACCGCCATGGTCGCCTCCGGATTGATGAGTGAGTAGTTCACCCCTGGACTATGGGTCCATAGCAGTAGCTAGATGGTCGTCTTCTCCTCATTGTGCTATCATTGTCTGATCTTGTGAGCTGCCTAACATGATCAAGATCATCTATTTGTAAAGCTACATGTGCGTTTGTTGGGATCCGATGAATAATGAATACTATGCTATGTTGATTATCTATGTGTTGTTTATGATCTTGCATGCTCTCCGTTGCTAGTAGAGGCTCTGGCCAAGTCATTGCTTGTAACTCCAAGAGGGAGTATTTATGCTCGATAGTGGGTTCATGCCTCCATTAAATCTGGGGGAGTGACAGCAACCTCTAAGGTTGTGGATGTGCTGTTGCCACTAGGGATAAAACATCAATTCTATATCTAAGGATGTATTTGTTGATTACATTACGCACCATACTTAATGCAATTGTCTGTTGTTTGCAACTTAATACTGGAGGGGGTTCGGATGATAACCTGAAGGTGGACTTTTTAGGCATAGATGCATGCTGGATAGCGGTCTATGTACTTTGTCATAATGCCCAATTAAATCTCACACTACTCATCATAACATGTATGTGCATTGTTATGCTCTCTTTATTTATCAATTGCCCAACTGTAATTTGTTTACCCAATATGCTATTTCTTATGGGAGAGACACCTCTAGTGAACTGTGGACCCCGGTCCATTCTTTTACATCGAATACAATCTACTGCAATACTCGTTCTACTGTTTTCTGCAAACATCATCTTCCACACTATACATCTAATCCTTTGTTACAGCAAGCCGGTGAGATTGACAACCTCACTGTCACGTTGGGGCAAAGTAATTTGGTTGTGTTGTGCAGGTTCCACGTTGGCGCCGAATCCACGGTGTTGCGCCGCACTACACTCCGCCGCCATCAACCTTCAACGTGCTTCTTGGCTCCTACTGGTTCGATAACCTTGGTTTCTTACTGAGGGAAAACTTGCTTCTATACGCATCACACCTTCCTCTTGGGGTTCCCAACGAACGTGTGTATACACGCTATCAAGCTCTTTTTCTAGCGCCGTTGCCGGGGAGATCAAGACACGCTGCAAGGGGGGTCTCAACCTCCAATCTCTTTACTTTGTTTTTGTCTTGCTTTACTTTTATTTATTACTTTGTTTGCTGCACTAAAACAAAACACACAAAAAATAGTTGCTAGTTTTACTTTATTTACTGTCTTATTTGCGTTCTCTATATCAAAAACACAAAAAAAATTAGTTACTTGCATTTACTTTATTTAGTTTGCTTTATTTACTACTGCTAAAATGAATACTCTTGAGAACACTAAGTTGTGTGATTTCACTAGTTAGGCTTAATGGAAAACAACAAAAATATTAGAGATCTTTATAGTATTTATCTTGAGTTAGGACATGAGGAGTTTGAAGATAAAATTAAAAAACCTATGAAACTTTATATGCATGCTAATGGCAATGTTATTAATATGAACGCTTTGAACACTATTGTTGCTAATGCTATGGAAAATTCTAAGCTTGGGGAAGCTGGTTTTGATGAGCATGATATTTTTAGTCCCCCAAACATGGAGGAGAAAATTTTCTTTGATGATACTATGCCTCCTATATTTGATGATTATGGTGATGAGAATAATAATGATAGCTACTTTGTTGAATTTGCTCCCACTACAATTAATAAGAATGACTATGCTTATGTTGGGAGTAGTAATAATTTTATGCATGAGACTCATGATAAGAATGTTTTACTTGATAGTTATATTGTTGAGTTTGCTCATGATGCTACTGGATATTATTATGAGAGAGGAAAATATGGTTGTAGAAATTTTCATGTTACTAAAACACCTCTCTATATGCTGAAATTTTTGAAGCTACACTTGTTTTATCTTCCTATGCTTGTCACTTTGCTCTTCATGTACTTGTTTATTTACAAGATTCCTTTTCATAGGAAGTGGGTTAGGCTTGAATTTATTTTGAATTTGCCTCTTGATGCTCTCTTTTGCTTCAAATACTATTTCTTGCGAGTGCATCATTAAAACTGCTGAGCCCATCTTAATGGCTATAAAGAAAGAACTTCTTGGGAGATAACCCATGTGTTTATTTTACTACAGTACTTTGTTTTATATTTGAGTCTTGGAAGTTGTTACTGCTGTAGCAACCTCTTCTTATCTTAGTTTTATTGCATTATTGTGCCAAGTAAAGTCTTTAATGATAAAGTTGATACTAGATTTGGATTACTGCGCAGAAACAGATTTCTTGCTGTCACGAATTTGGGTAAAATTCTCTGTAGGTAACTCAGAAAATTATGCCAATTTACGTGCGTGATCCTCAGATATGTACGCAACTTTCATTAGTTTTGAGTTTTCTCATTTGAGCAAGTCTGGTGCCCCAGAAAAATACGTCTTTACGGACTATTCTGTTTTGACAGATTCTGCCTTTTATTTCGCATTGCCTGTTTTGCTATGTTTGATGGATTTCTTTGTTCCATTAACTTTCAGTTGCTTTGTGCAATGTCCAGAAGTGTTAAGAATGATTGTGTCACCTCTGAACATGTGAAATTTTTGGTTATGCACTAACCCTCTAATGAGTTTGTTTTGAGTTTGGTGTGGAGGAAGTTTTCAAGGATCAAGAGAGGAGGATGATACAATATGATCAAGGAGAGTGAAAGCTCTAAGCTTGGGGATGCCCCGGTGGTTCACCCCTGCATATTTCAAGAAGACTCAAGCGTCTAAGCTTGGGGATGCCCAAGGCATCCCCTTCTTCATCGACAACACTATCAGGTTCCTCTAGTGAAATTATATTTTTATTCCATCACATCTTATGTGCTTTACTTGGAGCGTCTGTTTGTTTTTGTTTTTGTTTTGTTTGAATAAAGTTGGATCCTAGCATTCATTGTGTGGGAGAGAGATACGCTCCGCTATTGCATATGGACACATATATCCTTAGGCTTTACTCATAATATTCATGGCAAAGGTTGAACTGCTTCGTTAGATTGTTATATGGTTGGAAACAGGAAATGCTACATGTGGTAATTGGTAGAATATCTTGAATAATGTGATACTTGGCAATTGTTGTGCTCATGTTTAAACTCTTGCATCATATACTTTGCACCTATTAATGAAGAAATACATAGAGCTTGCTAAAATTTAGTTTGCATAATTGGTCTCTCTAAGGTCTAGATATTTTCTAGTAAAGGTCGAACAACAAGGAAGATGGTATAGAGTCTTATAATACTTACAATATGTCTTTTATGTGAGTTTTGCTGTACCGGTTCATACTTGTGTTTGCTTTAAACAACCTTGCTAGCCTAAACCTTGTATCGAGAGGGAATACTTCTCATGCATCCAAAATCCTTGAGCCAAACACTATGCCACTTGTGTCCACCATACCTACCTACTACATGGTATTTCTCCGCCATTCCAAAGTAAATTGCTTGAGTGCTACCTTTAAAATTTCCATTCTTTATCTTTGCAATATATAGCTCATGGGACAAATAGCTTAAAAACTATTGTGGTATTGAATATGTACTTATGTATCTTATTTCTTATAAGTTGCTTGTTGTGCGATAACCATGTTCCTGGGGACGCCATCAACTATTTCTTTGTTTAATATCATGTGAGTTGCTATGCATGTTCGTCTTGTCTGAAGTAAGGGCGATTTACCATGAGTTGAATGGTTTGAGTATGCATATTGTTAGAGAACAACATTGGGCCGCTAACTAAAGCCATGATTCATGGTGGAAGTTTCAGTTTGGACAAAAAACCTCAATCTCTTATGAGAACATTATTTGTTGCTAAATGCTTATGCATTAAAGAGGAGTCCATTATCTGTTGTCTATGTTGTCCCGGTATGGATGTCTAAGTTGAGAATAACCAAAAGCGAGAAATCCAATGCGAGCTTTCTCCTTAGACCTTTGTACAGGCGGCATAGAGGTACCCCTTTGTGACACTTGGTTAAAACATATGTATTGCGATGATAATCCAGCTAATCCGAGCTAATTAGGACAAGGTGCGGGCACTATTGTGGTGACCCGACATACCACTGCATGGTGTAGTATGCAAGTCTGATATAACACCAATGAAACACCGTTCCACTAGTATTATATCGCTCAGAGTGGTACAACAGAAACATATGCGGGTCCAAGGCATGTCTATAGAATTACAACACTGACTCTGTTACATAAGATCATCACAGCCTCCTACTTTACAATGAGGTAAAACTGCAAATAACTCCAGAAGAACGACTCGTAGTCTAGTCTTATCACGAACTCTATTTGTAGAGTATTTAACTAGCTATAGAGGCTAAGCATAGATTCTAGCTAAATAGGAGCTAGGTTTAGGAAGAAAGTTCCTTTCTATTGCTAATCTAGGTTTTCTCCTTGTTGGATGTGGTATCTGACTCATCTGACAGGGTCCTGTCTCTTGAAGTAGTTGTTGACTCCTCAGCCTTCGAGTTGCACTGTAGATCCTCCTTCGATGCCTCCATATCTAAGCAGGGGATTTAAGAGTGGGATGAGTACGAGCGTACTCAACAAGTTCATTATAGGAAAGAGGTGTTTAATGCACTAGCTACGGCATTAGACCAGAAAGTCTAATACCAATGCAGGTTTTCATAACCATTTCTTCAAAAGGTTGCTTTTATTCAGAAGAACTATGTCCGTCAGCCTTCTGTTGCGGTCAGACCCACCGGCGAGCAGCGACGGGCAACACGGTAGAGCCGGGAGGCTCCCAGGACTGCGGCTGGCCCTGGTCCCTCCGAGCGACGGCCCGCAAAGACTCGGCACGCACGTCCGATGCTGGTGCAAGGGCGTGCCACCTGACCTATACCTGGTCAGGAAGGTGATGGATGTACCTCGCTTAGTTTCCTGCATGGCATACACGTAAACATTAAATACGAGCCTCGATCGGCTCTCAGGTTGTCCTGTGAATCGGCTCAAAGAGCCGATCCACCCATGATCCGTACGAGGTGTACGAATATATGGTGGTCCTGCTTGATCAAAATAAAGCTAAAACGACCTACTATGATTTAGGGTTTTCACCACATAATCGGAACATCCTACTCGTTATTGAGCCTGGCGGCCACGCACGGTGATCGTAAACCGACCCTAGACAAGGCCTAAAAACCAACACGAGGTTGATCCCCGGAACATCCTGTCTAGGGCTAGCAAACTACACCCTACGTGCCACTGGATCCTTCAACCCGTTTGTAAGGCCTAACTATGCAGATATTAAACTAATCCTTGGAGAACAAGGAGCAATCATAACGGATCGGATCTACTAAATAATGATCAAGCGGGGTGCCGCCCTTACACCTAAGATAGGCGTAAGGGCGGCTAGACGTCTCAGGGTTGCACGACGACAGCATATGATACGAGGAACAATGCTAACCCTAACACGTCTAAGATAACTACGTTGCTCGCCATCAAAAAGGCTTCAGTACGAGCAACGCATGAACAGCGAATAAACGTGTACTGCCTAGATCGATCTAGGCAGCATGATGCTTACCCGGAAGAAACCCTCGAGACAAGGGAGTTGGCGATGCGCCTAGATTGGTTTGTGGTGAACGTGATTGTTGTTTATTTCATAAACCCTAGATACATATTTATAGTCCGTAGACTTTCTAACGTGGGAATAATCCTAACCGGGCACGAGCCAAACTCTATCTAATCGATACGTATCCTACTATATTACAAATACACGGGCAAACTAGCCCAAACTTTGCATATAAGGCCGATTCACGTATATTCTTCCATGTATATTCTTCAAGCCCATCTTGATCGCGGCCCACCTCTGATTCGGTCAAATTCTGGTGATAACACATGCCCCCCTGGTTTTGGAATTGATAATTCCAAAATCACTCTGCTTTTCTTCGTCGGGTCATGTCGTGGCAGAGCAGAACCATCGCAGCATCCTTCATCATGATGCCTTGCCTTCTCAACTTCTCCGCGTGATTTGACCGTTGTTTTTTTTTTCCTTTTTTGGGCACCACCTCCTCGGAAACTACTGTGGCATTGAATCTCCACTATATCCCCTTTATTTAACCGCTCTGAACAGTTCGCCACTTCATCCCCTTGCTCTGTTCTGGCCATCGGCACCCAAAAAATACCCCATCTCCCGTAGCCATGTCTTCTTCTTCTTCCTCCTCCGCCTCGTCGGATCTTTCTTCCCAGTCCTTCTCCTCTTCGTCCTCCTCCACCTCATCAGTCTTCTCCGACTCTTCCTCATCTCGCGAGCCGACGCCGGAGTGGGGCTCGCTGGCGGCGCACGACATCCTCGCCGCATCGGAGTGGGACAAGGAGGACCACGAGCCCTACGTCTGGTCCGAGGACGACAAGTCCTTGACCAGTGGCGACGACGACCTTCAGTTCCTCGCCGATGGGGAGCTGGAAGCGACGAGCGAGGACGACTCGTTCTCGTGGGATGGCTACACTTCCTCCGAAGAGGAGGAAGAAGAAGACGACGATGACTCCCTCGAGGACTACCCGCCGGCGAAGCGCTTCCGCGCCGGATCGGATGATGACGACGACGACGACGACGACGAGGAGGAGGAGGCTCCCATAGAGGGCTATGGGAGCAGCGACGAGGAGCTCGCCGGCAGCAGCGCCGACGAGAGCTCCGACGACGAGGGCAGCGACGGCCCGTAGAGTAGGGTCTACTAGTATAGGTCTAGTAGTAGTAGCAGATCGGCCGATAGGCCCTTCTTTTGTTCTTCCTCCCCTGAGCAATCGGCTCTTTCCTTGTAAGAAATCCTTTATTAATGAAGAAATATTCCCCAATTAATTTTGCTTCTTTGTCGATTTTGCCGATTGTCAAACGAAGTCGATGCACAAAGAACCGATGGCAGGGCATCGGCTTATGCCATAAACATGCTTTAAGGCCATAAAAGTTGCCTATTCACGCGGTCAACAGATCCAATTCGTGTCCACGCCATCTCCCGCCTCAAACGCACAGATTCAGCAAAATCCACGGGGAAAATACCTCAGGTGCCATGAATTCTGGCATGATCTAATCCGCTCCATTGAGTTTTGTTCCTCTAGAGTCGATGGCTACACATCGGCTTTTTCATTATTCTAAAGTCGATGTCCGTACATCGGCTATACTGGTATCCATATTTCTCAAGTCAATGTCTGCGCATCGGCTAAGATTCGTATAAAACTTTCATCGGCCGATTTCCAATCGGCCCCCCTTCATACTTCATTTATCGGTCATCCCACATGCTTGGGAAATACTTCTTGAGGTGTTGACCATTGACGGCCATCGGGAACTTAACGCCGTCCACCTGCTCCAAAGCATGTATGCATTACCCTTCAAGGCCTGGATGACTTTGTACTGGACCGTGCCAATTAGGAGACCATTTGCCATATGCTTTGTCCTTGGTTCCTAATGGCAACACAGCCTTCCCACACTAGATCACCAACTTGAAACTCCTTTGGTCTAACCTTCTTATTGTATGCACGAGCTACCCTGGCTTTGTTCTCTTTAATCTTCTCCAACGACCAAAGTCTAAGTTCCGTTGCATCCTCAATAGTGTCACTCATCAAAGCTGCATATTCTTCAGCTGTTAGATCATTCTGAAATGTGACACGTCTTGATCCAGCCGTAATTTCCCAAGGTAATACGGCTTCCTGCCCATAGACGAGCTGGTATGGCGAAGTTTTTATAGCTCCATGGCACGACATGCGGTAGGCCCACAAAGCTTCTGATAACGTTTCATGCCAATCCCTAGGGTTCTCGTCAATTTTCCTCTTGATCAGCTTGATCAGGCTCTGATTGGACGCTTCAGCTTGCCCGTTGGCTTGAGCATAGTATGGAGATGATCGGATCAGCTTAATCCCCATGTCATCACAGAACTTTCTGAATTCTTTAGAAACAAAGACTGAACCTCCATCGGTCGTGATGGTTTGGGGAATCCCGAACCTATGAATGACGTGTTCTTTCACAAACTTGATCACATCTTCTGATTTCACCTTCTTCATAGGGACGGCCTCCACCCACTTGGTGAAGTAATCTGTAATGACCAAAATCCATTCATGTTTTTTACTCGACGCCGGGTGGATTTTGCCGATCATATCCATGCCCCACCTCGAAACGCCACGGCTTGATGATAGGGTTCATTGCTGATGCGGGTACCATCGTAATCTTCCCGAACATCCGGCACGCTTGGCACCCCTTGTAGTACTTGAAGCAATCCTCAAGCATGGTGGGCCAATAAAACCTAGATCGCCTAATTAGCCACTTCATCTTATGAGCCGACTGGTGAGTTCCACAGGCGCCTTCATGCACCTCATGTAAGAGCCGATTAGACTCAGTTGGTCCCAGGCACTTGAGTAGTAACCCTTCCAACGTCCTATAGAACATGTCGTCTCCTATGAGGACATACTTCATGGCCTTGTATCTTATCCGTTTAGGTGCCCCCGAGCCGAATCTTTTAAGTAATTGAAGATTTCGGTTTTCCAATCATCCTGTTCCAGGAACTGCACCTGAACTTCTGACCCGTCTGATATGTCCTTATAGCCTGACGCCATTTGTGCAAGATCGTTGGCCTCGGTATTTCGGGATCTTGGGACCCAATTAAAGTTGATGTACCGAAACCGTGTCATCAACTCATGGCATTCCATCCAATATGGGAAAAGCGATTCACTCTCGCACTTATATTCATCCGTGAGCTGGTTAATCACCAACTTCGAGTCTCCAAAAATCTCTACCGCTTCTGGCTTCCACAGACAACTCCATTCCCTTACGATCGCCTCATACTTAGCGACATTGTTGGTGCAAGGGGTAGATAGTCTCGATGGAGAAGGAGTACATTGCCCCCGAGGCGACACGAGCGTAATGCCGATGCCACAACCATCGTCACAAGCCGATCCATCGAAGAACATAGCCCATGCACGTATAGATAGTGCCGCTATATTGGTATTGATCCGTTCGGCTATAAGATCGGCCAACGCTTGTCCCTTGATCGCTCAGCGGTGATACCGAAGATCGAACTCCGACAACGCAAACATCCACTTACCAAGTCGGCCTTTCAAAACAGGGCCGAAGATGTGCTTGACAACATCTGACTTGCATATGACGATGATCTCTGCCGTCAAAAGGATGTGATGAAGCTTGGTGCAGGTGAAGAACAGGCAAAGGCAAAGCTTCTCGACCTCAGGATACCTTGTCTCCGCGTCCAACATCCTTCACGAGGTAGAAAACGACCTTTTCAACACCCTCATAGAGTTGCACCACCACCAGCGATGGACGTGTCGCCCATCGACAAGTAGATATAGAACGGCCTGTCTTGTTGGGGCGGAACTAGCACAGCGGCGTTGTCGATACCGCTTAATCTCATCAAACGCTCGCTGCTGTTACGCCCCCTGCTGAAACTCGTCATCAGATTTAATTTTCACCAGTGCTATGAACGGCTCGATTTGTCCTGACAGGTTAGAGATGAATCGTCGGACAAAATTGATCTTGCCGATGAGACGTTGGAGCTCCTTCTTCGTGGTGGGCGGCTGCATGGTATGCACTGCCTCTTGACTTTTCAGGCCGATCTCAATTCCCCGTTCATGAACCAGAAAACCTAGGAACTGACCAGCCGTCACACCAAAAGCACACTTCTTCGGATTCATTCTCAGTCCGAACTTCCGAGTTCGGTCTAGGATGCGTCGCAAATCATCCAAGTGTCCCTCCACGGAGACAGATTTGACTACCACGTCGTCGATGTTGATTTCCACCAACTTGCCGATCAGATCGTGAAATATATCATTCATGGCTCTTTGGTACGTTGCACCAGCATTCTTCAACCCAAAGGTCATGACTACATATTCAAACAAGCCTCACGCCCTGGTACTACGAATGCGGTCTTGTGTATATCTTCTGGAGCCATGAAGATTTGGTTATAGCCGGCGTTGCCGTCCATGAAGCTCAACACCTTGTGGCCAGCAGCTGCATTGATCAACGTTTCTGCCACAGGCATCGGATATTCATCTTTTGGAGTGGCTCTGTTGAGATCTCGGAAATCGATGGCCACACGCCATCGGCCGTCCTTCTTTTCTACAGGAACGATACTGGAGATCCATTCAGCATACCTGCATGGCCTGAAGAATCGTGCGAGATCGTTGGCCTCGGTATTTCGGGATCTTGGGACCCAATTAAAGTTGATGTACCGAAACCGTGTCATCAACTCACGGCATTCCATCCAATATGGGAAAAGCGATTCACTCTCGCACTTATATTCATCCGTGAGCTGGTTAATCACCAACTTCGAGTCTCCAAAAAGCTCTACCGCTTCTGCCCCGGCTTCCAGCAGCAACTCCATTCCCTTACGTACTGCCTCATACTCAGCGACATTGTTGGTGCAAGGGGTAGATAGTCTGATGGAGAAGGAGTACATTGCCCCCCGAGGCGACACGAGCAGAATGCCGATGCCACAACCATCGTCACAAGCCGATCCATCGAAGAACATAGCCCATGCACGTATAGATAGTGCTGCTATATTGGTATTGATCCGTTCGGCTATAAGATCGGCCAACGCTTGTCCCTTGACTGCTTTCGCAGGCTGATACCGAAGATCGAACTCCGACAACGCAAACATCCACTTACCAAGTCGGCCTTTCAAAACAGGGGCCGACAGCATGTGCTTGACAACATCTGACTTGCATATGACGATGATCTCTGCCGTCAAAAGGATGTGATGAAGCTTGGTGCAGGTGAAGAACAGGCAAAGGCAAAGCTTCTCGACCTCAGGATACCTTGTCTCCGCGTCCAACATCCTTCTGCTGAGGTAGAAAACGACCTTTTCAACACCCTCATAGAGTTGCACCACCACCGAAGCGATGGACGTGTCGCCATCGACAAGTAGATATAGAACGGCCTGTCTTGTTGGGGCGGAACTAGCACAGCGGCGTTGTCGATACCGCTTAATCTCATCAAACGCCTGCTGCTGTTACGCCCTTTGATGAAACTCGTCATCAGATTTAATTTTCACCAGTGCTATGAACGGCTCGATTCGTCCTGACAGGTTAGAGATGAATCGTCGGACAAAATTGATCTTGCCGATGAGACGTTGGAGCTCCTTCTTCGTGGTGGGCGGCTGCATGGTATGCACTGCCTCTTGACTTTTCAGGCCGATCTCAATTCCCCGTTCATGAACCAGAAAACCTAGGAACTGACCAGCCGTCACACCAAAAGCACACTTCTTCGGATTCATTCTCAGTCCGAACTTCCGAGTTCGGTCTAGGATGCGTCGCAAATCATCCAAGTGTCCCTCCACGGAGATAGATTTGACTACCACGTCGTCGATGTAGATTTCCACCAACTTGCCTATCAGATCGTGAAATATATAATTCATGGCTCTTTGGTACGTTGCACCAGCATTCTTCAACCCAAAGGTCATGACTACATATTCAAACAAGCCTACTGCCCCTGGTACTCTGAATGCGGTCTTGTGTATATCTTCTGGAGCCATGAAGATTTGGTTATAGCCGGCGTTGCCGTCCATGAAGCTCAACACCTTGTGGCCAGCAGCTGCATTGATCAACGTTTCTGCCACAGGCATCGGATATTCATCTTTTGGAGTGGCTCTGTTGAGATCTCGGAAATCGATGGCCACACGCCATCGGCCGTCCTTCTTTTCTACAGGAACGATACTGGAGATCCATTCAGCATACCTGCATGGCCTGATGAACCCGGCGGCCAACATCTTCTCGATCTCTTTCTTGACCTCTTCCAGAATTTCGGCCTTCATCTGACCTGCTCGTTGTTGGAACGGCCGAAATCCCTTCTTAAGGGGGAGCCGATGCTCAATGATGCTCCTGTCTAACCCAGGCATTTCTGTGTAATCCCGTGCAAAGCAATCTGGGTATTCTTTTAACAGAGCTATCATCTGACTCCTAAGATGTGGATCTAACTTCTTGCTGATAAAAGTTGGTCGCGGCTTATCCCCAGGTCCGATGTCGACTTCCTCTAGCTCATCAGCCGATGTAAACCCATACCCTAGCTTTCTTGTCACCTGTTAGATTGATACTAAATACAGGGAGAACGTGTGGTAAGGATAATACGGGTTGATTGCTGGAATTGGCCTTCATCTTGATTGTAACCGGGACTTTTTGGAATTGTCGGGGCCGGTCGCGTGGAACGGCTTCCTCCTTGTCCTCGCTATGAGAGCAGCTGCCCTCGTCTCTGTCCTTACCAGGGTGGCGCCCAAGTCCTACCACGTTGATGTTGAACGAGAATCTTGGCTGGCACCTCCCAGGGTATGTGCATTCCACCGTGTCAACGGCGTATGCCGGTGAATTCGGCACTTCTGGTGCTGTCAACGTGAATGGCAGCGGTGGACGGGACTGGAGTGGCATCTCTCCTTGGTAAGTCCCGAGAGCTGGTCCTGACGGAGAGTACTGATGCCTCATGATTTCCTGGATCACCCGAAGAGCGACACGCTCCAAAGTGTTCTCCAGGCTCTCAGAATGGCGGTGTAGCGAATGAGCTACCATGAAGTTAATCTCCTGACGCAGAGACCTGGTGCGTTCTTCTGACAGGGCGGACAGGTCCACTCCATCGAGCGCGCCTTCAGGTGAGAACCCTTTCCACCTGACGCCATGTGAGCGGGTTCTGTGAAAAGAGCCGATGAGGTCGGCTTTGAGGATTGCTTTGACCTCGTCATACTTCTTCTTGAGCTCTTCGGTCAGTTCCTCGTACGTGACTGGAGTGCCTTCCGCCATCTCAGATGTAGATGGCGATGCGGTTGATGTCGAAGATCGTCCCACCGGGCGTGCCAGAATGTGTTGCGGTCAGACCCACCGGCGAGCAGCGACGGGCAACACGGTAGAGCCGGGAGGCTCCCAGGACTGCGGCTGGCCCTGGTCCCTCCGAGCGACGGCCCGCAAAGACTCGGCACGCACGTCCGATGCTGGTGCAAGGGCGTGCCACCTGACCTATACCTGGTCAGGAAGGTGATGGATGTACCTCGCTTAGTTTCCTGCATGGCATACATGTAAACATTAAATACGAGCCTCGATCGGCTCTCAGGTTGTCCTGTGAATCGGCTCAAAGAGCCGATCCACCCATGATCCGTACGAGGTGTACGAATATATGGTGGTCCTGCTTGATCAAAATAAAGCTAAAACGACCTACTACGATTTAGGGTTTTCACCACATAATCGGAACATCCTACTCGTGATTGAGCCTGGCGGCCACGCACGGTGATCGTAAACCGACCCTAGACAAGGCCTAAAAACCAACACGAGGTTGATCCCCGGAACATCCTGTCTAGGGCTAGCAAACTACACCCTACGTGCCACTGGATCCTTCAACCCGTTTGTAAGGCCTAACTATGCAGATATTAAACTAATCCTTGGAGAACAAGGAGCAATCATAACGGATCGGATCTACTAAATAATGATCAAGTGGGGTGCCGCCCTTACACCTAAGATAGGCGTAAGGGCGGCTAGACGTCTCAGGGTTGCACGACGACAGCATATGATACGAGGAACAATGCTAACCCTAACACGTCTAAGATAACTACGTTGCTCGCCATCAAAAAGGCTTCAGTACGAGCAACGCATGAACAGCGAATAAACGTGTACTGCCTAGATCACAAGATGCGATCTAGGCAGCATGATGCTTACCCGGAAGAAACCCTCGAGACAAGGGAGTTGGCGATGCGCCTAGATTGGTTTGTGGTGAACGTGATTGTTGTTTATTTCATAAACCCTAGATACATATTTATAGTCCGTAGACTTTCTAACGTGGGAATAATCCCAACCGAGCACGAGCCAAACTCTATCTAATCGATACGTATCCTACTATATTACAAATACACGGGCAAACTAGCCCAAACTTTGCATATAAGGCCGATTCACGTATATTCTTCCATGTATATTCTTCAAGCCCATCTTGATCGCGGCCCACCTCTAATTCGGTCAAATTCTAGTGATAACACCTTCACCGGTTTACTAGAACTTCATGGAGCTCCTTTCCGGCCGCGTTCGCAGTTCCATATCCCGGAACAGGGAGTGACAGGTCACGGTTCTTTACACTCTGCAGAGGTGTGTTGCTTTACCCATAAGAGATCTTAACCTTGGTGCCAACCGAGTCATGTTCTCGTCCACACTTCCTTTGGTGTGAGGCCCGGTATAAGGTCTAGCTAATCATGTTCCTCCGCTACCTCGAACACCCACCCTTTGTTGCATGCCCCGACCCTGGGTCCTCGCCGGTCCCATTATTCCCATAGATTTCAGGGTGGACCCCAACCACGACGACAGTCTGGGATCGAACCAAACTCCTTCACCGGTAGCTGCAACCCATCCTAGACCGCAATACCGTGGGGACTTAAGGCTTCCCCAGCCTACCGCTTGTTCTTCGGGCGACAAGTGTCTACGGACAATGCCGTGGGGACTTAAGGCTTCCCCAGCCTACCGCTCGCCCCAAGCATACAAGTGTCTACGGTAAAGCGCATCCGTTGATGAACGAGAGGTGGAAACACTTTTGACTACTCCGTCCCACTCCGGATCTTATGGTTAACACGGGTATTACGGCACAAGAATCACTGGCGACATTTGTTGTTTAATCCTAGATGGATATAAACCCTTGCAATGGAACCTCCACCATATCAACACAATCCATGGTTCCATTGCCCACCACATAGTCATATTCATAGTTATGAAAATAGTGGTTTTGGTTTTTATGCAATAGTGATAATCATAGTACTTTGCAAGTAATTTGATAAAGATACTCAAATGGTATGAGCAAGTGATGAATGATGACCCACAAGTATAGGGGGTGTATCGTAGTATTTTCGATAAGTAAGAATGTCGATCCCAACGAGGAGCAGAAGGTGTTGACAAGCAGTTTCGATGAAGGATTCCCTGTAAATGCTCACAGACAAGTATTCGGGGGGTTTTGATGTAACAGTTGAATAAAGTACGAGTAAGTAAAGTGCGAGAGTAACAATTGCAGCGAGTGGCCCAATCCTTTTTAGCACAAAGGACAAGCCGGGTTGTTTACTTATAATGACCAAACGTTCTTGAGGACACACGGGATTTTAGTCTAGTGCTTTCGCTACATACGGCTAAATAATCTTCATTGTTATGATAAGTGTTGTGTGGGTGAACCTATGCTAATGTACCGCCCTTCCTAGGACTAATACATACTTGTGATTATACCCCTTGCAAGCATCCGCAACTACAAGAAAGTAATTAAGAATAAATCTAACCACAGCCTTAAACTCTGAGATCCTGCTATCCCTCCTGCATCGATATACCAACGGGGGTTTAGGTTTCTGTCACTCCGGCAACCCCGCAATTGGCAAACGAGTACAAGATGCATTCCCCTAGGCCCATAAAGGTGAAGTGTCATGTAGTCGACGTTCACATGACACCACTAGAAGAATAACACCACAACTTAAATATCATACCATTGAATATTACTCAACCATAGTTCACTACTAACATTTAGACTTCACCCATGTCCTCAAGAACTAAACGAACTACTCACAAGACATCATATGGAACATGATCAGAGGTGATATGATGATGAATAACAATCTGAACATAAACTTGGTTCAATGGTTTCACTCAATAGCATCAACAACAAGTAGAAATCGATACCGGGAGAGTTTCCCCTATCAAACAATCAAGATCAAACCCAAATTGCTACAGCGGTGACGGTGTCCAGCGGTGGAGACGGCGGTGATGATGGTGGAGATGATGATGATGGTGATGGAGATGATGTCCAGCTCGATGACGGTGACGATGGCGTCGATTTCCCCCTCCCGGAGGGAATTTCCCCGGCGGATTCCTGCCCGCCGGAGAGCTCTTTTCTCTCTGGTGTTCTCCGCCCCGCAGAGGCGGCTGTAACTCTTCGTGAGGTACCCTCTGTGGCTTAGGTCTTCGGGACGAAGGGTTTCGCGAAGAAAAGGAGGCGAAAGGGGCTGTGGGGCCCCCACACCACATGGTGGCGCGGCCAGGCTGTAACACCCCAAATTTCAATAAAAAGAAAGTTAGAGAATTCCAGAAAGCAAAATTTCAAACCAACAAAAACTTTTTAATTTGCATATAGTACCATGCATAGGACTTGTGCATTTGTTTGATATGCCATGATGATTGCTATTACTTGTATTTGATATGCCCTAAAACCCTAATGTGATCATATTAAGATCACCAACCAAATAAATCAAAGAGGAAGAAAATCCATAAAATGAAAAACCCTAAAAACCCTCACATATGCCCTATGGCATTTTTATAAATTTTGACCCTAGACCTAATTGGTCTTCACCATTAGTTGAATAATGTTATTAAACACTTATTACAACTTTTGGAATCAAAGAATCACAATTCAAATGAAATTCAAACACAAATCCAACTCACATATGATAATGGTCAAAATTGACAATTATAGTCTGATCACCACTTTGAGCCCTTGCCATTCAATTTTTCCAAACCAACTCTTGCTAACTCTTTGCACCATTTCAAAGTCAACATCAAGGTGAACAACTTTGGTGAAGATCATCATGCCAAATTCATCTTTGATCATGAGCAAGGCTCATCCAAAGTCCCAACTTTTTAACATATGGAACAATCTACACTTAGCCAATTTTGCAAATTTTTGAATTCTAAAAATTCCACCACCACCTCAAATCACCTCTGGTCAATTACAACTAATATCAACACTCACTTTTCAAACACATTCACCATTTGAATTATTTCAAATTTGGACAATTTGGCAAATTCCAAATTCGGGCACTATTTGCAACTATTGCAAATAGTGATCTACCTCACCTAATCTAACCCAAAGCTATACTACATTGTCCCCTGGTCCCCTTAAACCATCAATGCAACATAGCAAACCTAGGGAGAGGAGGAGCAAGCTAGGGCATGGCCATGCCGGCCATGTCCCCGAGCTCGTCGACCTCCCCCTCTCATCCTTCCTTCCCCAACCTGGCCACCATGCCGTAGCTCGCCACCTCACTCTACTGGACCACCTAGCACCGGCCATTGTCGAGGAGGAGCACTGCATCGGCCAGACCAGCGCGCGCCCATGGCGGCCAGCATGCCGCTCGCGTCGCGCGTGGAGCGCCACAGACGCTCACTGGCCGCGCGTCGCGCCACCACCTCGAGCACGCCCTGGACCCGCTCTCGACAGGTTGAGCTTGCACTCGACACCTGGAAGCCGCCAGACACGGCCAAGACCATGACCCGTGCCCGCCGCCGCCGGAGACGAAGAGGAAACCCCGCCGCGGGCGCGACAGACACGGAAGCCACGCGACATAACCAGGCCCTCCCCGACCACGCTGTCGCCACCATTAGCTTCGCCTGGACGAGGAGAACCCGACAGCATCGTCGCCTAGCTCGATAGACCACCGGAGCAGCCGCGCCATGGTCGACCTTGCCACTGCCCCGCAGCACCCTTGCTCGCCTATAAAAGGAGACCTCTCCTCGTCGATCTGAGCACACCATCACTTTCCCCTCTTCTCACTCGACCGCCAGAACCACTCCACCATCGACATTAGCCACTGATGCCACCCAATTTCTACCTCACTGCCGCCAGACGCCGCGGAAGCTCGCCGTCGATTGGAGCCGTTCCAGGAGCCGCCGCTGGTACAAGGAGCTTCGCCGTCGACTACACCTTCCCCAAGCATACTGCCATCCCTCGCTGGAGCCCTGGTTAGCCCGCCGACCCCCTACTACCGCCGCCGCATCGTCGGGTTCTCGTCGGAGACGACGATGAACCACGGCCGTAGATCCGCGATCTAATCCAACGCCCCAGCTTCGCCCATACCGTTTCGGGTTTAAACGCCCACTGATGGGTGGCCCCCGCTATCAGGCAGCCCGCGCGGCACTGGACCGTGGCTGGGCTGGCCTTGGGCCGTTTAAATTGAATCCGGCCCGTTTAGTTTTCCCGCCGGCCTTTTATTTCAAATCCAGTTTAATAAATTGCAAATGAATTTCAATACTGCCTCCACTTTGAAATTCAATAGATTTAAATTGGCTAAACCAAAATTGATGAACTTTATATTGTTGGAAAGCTAGAGAAATTATCTAGCCAATGCCACTGGCCTCATGGCCAGATTCTTTGTAGAATAAATGTGATAAAAATAACAAGACAGGGACTTTTCCCTATTCAAATAATTCTTAAAAATCAACCAAAATAGATATTAAGTTAATTCCAACTCTAATAGCTCACATTTGACTTACACTAATTGTTTATGCAATAAAATGGTGTGGTCACTTTGTATGATCATGCCATAGTTTAATGAATGGATATTATGGCTAGTTTAACTAGTTGATATTGTCCAAAACTATTAAAGTAAATTATGTGGAGTCTTACACTTCACTTAAACTTGTCTCACATGAATTCATGGGATGTTTGGACCCCTGGTCCCAAACTCTCTTATATGAATTACTTGAGATTTAAATCAAATGTAGTGTTATTCAAATAGTATGAGGTGATCTACCTCATTTAAATCATTTTCACAAATGATGATGATGAACATTTGACTTAGGTCAATATGAGTTCATACATGATTGTTTGAGAAATTAAATCTTAAGAAGATTTCAATGAGAGGAAATTCTTTCTCAAGAACCCTATGGAAACTATCATTTACATATAAAATACAAAGAAGTGAATTCTATTTAAACCCCACAACCCATGCACCCTAGTTAATTTAATTGTGTGCATAGAGTAGTTTGTGTGTTATATGAGATGTATGGAATAGCCATTGAATTAGTGAGTAATTATACTCGTATTCAAATTTAGACGGTAGCACCGGAGAGTACGCCAAAGAAGAAGGTTGCTACCCAGAGGAGGAGGAGGAACAGTTTGAGAACGACCAAGGCAAGCTATTATTCTTGCAAAGTGCAAAGCCCCTTGGGGCAAGGCACCATGATTCTTATCTTATCTTACATGAGCCTATCCCAAGTTGTTACATTACAAGTTTTTACTTGTTTTCTAAATGAGTTCCTTTTATAGTTAACTTTGGTCAAAGTACAAGTTGGATACTAGAGTAGTGAGTTAGTCTCTTCCAAGCAAAGCAAGGTAGCACCCCCTCATGAATTAGAGCTAGTGCTAATGAATTAAAACTTGACTACTCTAGATGGGAACAATGTGAATTTGAAATGATTTTTGAAACCTTGGAATGATGATGCATTCCATTGAATGATTTATGAAGGTGAATGTGAACAAGAGAAGATGGTGATTTTTGATAAAACAATGGTGTTGGTTTGAATGCGATACCTTTCCAATTATTAAGTACCCCCACAATACCTGATTATGGGTAGGGCTTAACTGGAAGTTTATGCGTCTTAGTATGGGTTCCCTCTAAACAAGCGTCATCGGGGTTATGCCGAAAGCTGCCTCTACCACAAAAGAAATGATATGATATGATGCGAAATGAGGTGAATGTCCGGCCCAAGCCCTGTGCAGTTCCCAGGTTGACAGTTGGTCTTCACTGGGAGGCCAAGCTCATGGGGAGAGGTGCTCATACTAGGATTCGTAAGTGAAAGGTTATGGTTGATGATCCGCGTACTGTGTTACGATGATTCGGGGAAATCCCGACGGATGAAATCAAATGTTGTGGCCCAAGTGTGCAACCTCTGCAGAGTGTAAACCTATTCGAATAGCCGCGTCCACGGTTACGGACGGTTGGAAAGGCCATACAGTTTCCAATGTCATATCTTTGAAAATGATGTTGAATGATGATGGTAAAATGACTTGTGGTGAATTGAATTGAAATCACCACTTGAATGGTGGGAATGCCACTAATGTTCCCACTTGAGTTAGCTAGTTCTTGGATAAGCTTTTTCTCAAAACTTTGTGAACTAAAACTAGCTTTATGCAAATAAACTAGAGCTTAGCAAACCATACTAGAATGTCTAGCACTTACATTAGTAGTAGTTTGCGAGTACTCATCGTACTCACGGCTTTGTCCCTGGCTATTCAAATGGCCAGAGTGTGAAGATGACCAAGGAGATGACCAGCAGGACGCCTACGACAACTAAGCGCCTTCCGACGTCAAGCGTTGGCCTGTGGACTAGAGAGTCCTTGTATCTTACGCTTCCGCTATGTTGAACTATGAACTTGTGTTTGTTCGTTGATCAATAGATCAACTATTCGTGTAATATGGATCATGTGATTCCAATTTGTAAGACTTATGGTTTGTAAGGAATGATGACTGTGATACTTAACTATTATGCCTCGCAACAACAATATTCCTGGGATTGCCATGTATGACATAATAGGCATTCGGACTTAAAAATCCGGGTGTTGACAAGTTGGTATCAGAGCCATTGTTTGACCTTAGAAGACCTTAGTTAGAATGGGCGTTCTGAAAAATTTAACTTTGAAATCAAATGAAAGAAATTATTTGTGAAAATTTACTACACTCTTGTCTTTGAGACTTTGCCAAAATTTGATGAATCCTGATCTATCTTATTTGAATCAACTTAAAACTTTGCCACACTTTGCACTCTCTAACTTACTCATCCAATTCTCTTTCAGATGGCGCTGAATGAACCCATCAACACCAAGTTTTACCAGCTTGGGAACGGAGGAAGCTTGATCTTCGAGCACGACCTCAACGCCCTCTCTGACTTCCTTGGGCGCCCACACCCCGAGTTTCACGGGGTTCAGTTGGACGACACGCCCGGAGGAGAGTTGCAGTGGGTGATCACTGCCGACTTGAGGGGCAAGATGGAGCCTCCCACTTCGGAGAGGATCCTCTTCTCCTTCCGCGAGAGCAACTGGCTCGACGGACTCGCACGTGGCCTTCAGGAGGCACTTGCGCGCCTCTGTGGACAGAACGTGGTGAGCATCCTCGCCTCTCGCTATGCCCACCTTGTGAGGCGTGATGCCGCGGGAGTGCCCATGGAGCTGCAGCCGCACCCGGAGTTGAGGCACCATGCTGAGCACCTGGACTTCATGCTCTACCAGACTCAGAGGGACCTCGACGCCTCTCGCGCTTACGCGAACCAGACCCATGCTCACATCACCGAGCAGGGTGAGGCGATCAAGCTACTCAACAACGACCGCAAGAGCCTTCGCCAACAGCGTGCCAAGAAGGACGCTACGATTCGTCGCCTTCGCGCCCGGATCGCGTCACTTGAGGCCACTGTCAAGGCCCAGGAGGATCAGGTTTGTCAGCTGGAGGATGACGATGGAGGCATCAACATTCAGGGAGGAGACGCCTTCCTGAGCGACGACAATGACTTCGAGGAGGACGAGAACATCGAGGAGGAGGACTACGAGTTCCTGGAGGCAGGACCCGACGACTACGTCCCGATCGATGTCGATGATGAGGAGTAGTTGCACTAGTTCACTTATAGTAGGTGTGAGTTGTATCCCGTCCTTTGTATCGTAGCATGAGAATGGTTCTTAAAACCATTGGAGTATGTGTGTAGTTTGTACTATGTGTTGCATGAATGAATGAATGTTATGTTTGTCATGAAAAGATTACAAGTTTTCAAATGTTTTTCAAACTTAACCAAAATGAACCCTAGAATGTTCCCTCTTATCTCATGATCTTCTATATCTTCAGATGGCCCCTCCCAATCGCACCAACGACGCGATGCTGCAACTGCTGCAAACCATGCTTGCAGACCGGGAAACCGAAAGAGCCGAACGCCAAGCCAACCTCATCGCCTTGCAGAACATCGCCAACCAAGGCCATGGAAATCATGACCACCCCGGATCCAAACTCAAGAACTTCCAAAACACCAACCCTCCGGTGTTTAGCAAGACCGAGGAGCCCCTCGACGCCGACGATTGGCTCCAGACTATGGAGAACAATCTGGAGGTAGCCGGAGTGGAAGCCAACGAGAAGGTCCTGTTCGCCACTCACTATCTCGCTGGACCAGCCCGCGCTTGGTGGACAAGCACCCGTGCCATGAACGGAGGTCAATTCATGACTTGGGAGGATTTCAAACTCAAGTTCAGCAAGTACCATGTACCCCCGGGTCTTATCAAGAAGATGAGGGATGAATTTCGTGAGCTGAAACAAGGTCGCATGACGGTGGTTGAATACCGCGACAAGTTTCTTACTTTGTCGAGGTATGCCCCTGATGAGACCGACACCGTTGAGAAGAGGAAGGAGAGATTCCTGAACGGACTGCATGATGAGATGCAGACTGTCCTCGTCAACATCCCCTTCGCCGACCTCGAAGCCCTTGTTGACTCCGCCATCCAGATGGAGGGCAAGTTAAACCAAGCCAATGAGAACCGCAAGCGCCGCATGGCGAATCAGAGTGGATCAAGCCACCCCCAAAAGTTTCGCCCTAGCTCAAGCGGAGGTTTCACCCCGAGAAACAACAAACCCCAGATGCAGAACTCTCGCCCCGGTTATCAGAACCGGAGTGGAGGAAACTCCAAGCCAGGAGGCTACAGCAACAACTACAACAACAACAACTACAACCGCGCTCCACCCCGAGCCCCTAACAACAACAACACCAACACCCACACCGCTCCCAGAACCGGAAGCAATGCCGTCCCCGTTGCGAACAAGCAGGACAAGACCACTATCACTTGTTATGAGTGTGGTGTAGTGGGGCACTACTCCAACGAGTGTCCCAAGCGTCTTGCCAAGCTCGCCGGCAACACCGCTGCACCTGCTCAGCAACAACGCCGTGTCTCCACCGGCAAGAAGTTCGCCCCCAACAACCCCAACAACCGCAACGGCCGCCTCTACCACATGAACGCCGAAGAAGCCCAGGAAGCACCAGATGTTGTACTGGGTATGTTTTCTGTCAACCACATCCCTGCCAGAGTGTTGTTTGATTCCGGAGCATCTCATTCCTTTGTCACCGAAGACTTTGCATCAATAAGTAAAATTCAACCTCTCAGTTTGAAACATGTTATGATAGTTCAAATCCCCGGATCAACCACCAAAGCCAGAAAATTTTGCAAAAATGTACCAATCAAAATCCATGATGTAGATTTCTTTGCAAATCTAATCATACTTGGAACCAAGGGTTTGGAAGTTGTCCTAGGAATGGACTGGATGTCCAAACACAATGGATTGATAGACTGCGCCAAGAAAGCCATAACCATGACTAGCAGCACCGGTATCGTAGTTGAGCACGTCTCTGAAAAACTACCCAGAAAATTTACCTGCAACCAAAGTGTATCCAAGCCAACTCTGGATCAAATCAGGGTCGTTTGTCGCTACCCTGATGTGTTTCCGGATGATCTACCCGGTATGCCCCCGGATCGGGATATCGAATTTATCATCGAGTTAATCCCCGGAACGGGACCCATAGCCCAGAGAGCCTACAGCATGAACGCAGCGGAGCTGGTGGAACTGAAGAAGCAAATAGATGACATGTTAGCCAAAGGTTTGATTAGACCGAGTGCATCCCCCTGGAGATCCCCCGTCTTGTTTGTCGACAAGAAAGATGGTGCAAATCATTTATGCACGGACTATCGTAAGCTTAACGATGTCACCATCAAAAACAAATACCCCCTACCCAAGATAGAAGACTTGTTTGACCAACTCACCGGATCCAGAGTTTTCTCCAAGATTGATCTTAGAACTGGATACCACCAACTGAAGATCCGAGCCACCGACATTCCAAAAACTGCCTTTACCACCAGATATGGGTTGTATGAGTACAACGTCATGTCGTTTGGACTGACCAATGCCCCCGCTTATTTCATGAATCTCATGAATAAGATCTTCATGAACTTTTTGGACAAGTTTGTCGTTGTATTCATCGACGACATCCTCGTCTACTCCAAGTCCGAAGAGGAACATGAACAGCATTTGGAGATTGTCCTAGAAACCCTTAGACAGCACAAGTTGTATGCCAAGTTTAGCAAGTGTGAGTTTTGGCTGGAAGAAGTTGGATTCCTCGGACACATCTTGTCTGCAGGAGGAATTGCCGTAGATCCCGCCAAAATCAAAACTGTTATGGAATGGCAAGCCCCAACCACACAAACCGAGGTCCGCGCTTTTCTTGGATTAGCCGGATATTACCGCAGATTTGTAGAAGGTTTTTCGAGCATCGCTCGACCAATGACCCAACTGCTGAAAAAGGACAGAAAGTTTGAGTGGACCGACAAATGCGAAGAGAGCTTTCAACAGCTCAAGAGTAGACTGACAACAGCCCCAATCCTGATCATGCCAGATATCGCAAAACCCTTTGACGTATATTGCGACGCCTCCAAGACTGGACTTGGATGCGTGCTTATGCAAGAAGGAAAGGTTGTATCCTACCTTTCAAGGCAACTCAAGCAACATGAACAGAACTACCCAACCCACGACCTCGAGCTTGCAGCCGTGGTCTTAGCCTTGAAAGTTTGGCGTCATTACCTCATGGGTAATCGATGCGAGATCTACTCCGACCACAAAAGCCTCAAATACATATTCACCCAGAAGGAGCTAAACATGAGACAACGCCGATGGATCGAATTGATCAAGGATTACGACATGGAGATTCACTACCACCCCAGCAAGGCCAATGTGGTAGCGGATGCTTTGAGTCGACTGCCGTGCCAGTTGAACTCCATGCTCGCAACCGAACAGCCCAGCTTGCATCAAGAGTTTGAACAGTTCAGACTTGAACTTGTTAGTGAAGGATTTCTAGCCAGCATAGAGCTGCAACCCACCTTGGTTAGTCAGATCAAGGAAGCCCAGAAAGACAACGCTAGCATTGACGGAATCAAGAAACAGATAGCCGTAGGAAAAGCCCCCGGATTCACCGTAGACGAAGCCGGAGTTCTTTGGTACAAAGAACGTCTCTGCGTACCATCAGACTCTGACTTGAAACAAGTCATTCTGCAAGAAGCCCATGACACCCTTTATTCAATCCACCCCGGAGGTACCAAGATGTACCAAGACCTAAAAGAACAATTTTGGTGGCACGGAATGAAGAGAGAGATCGGTAGCTATATCGCTAAGTGTGACATCTGTCAGAGAGTCAAGGCAGAACATCAACGACCCGCCGGACTGTTACAACCCCTCCAGATTCCAGAATGGAAATGGGACTCCGTAGGAATGGACTTTATCACCGGACTGCCCAAATCCAGCAAAGGCAATGATTCAATATGGGTAGTTGTCGATAGATTGACCAAAGTCGCCCATTTCATCGCCGTCAAAACCACCTATCAAGGTCCAAAGTTAGCTGAACTTTACATCTCCAGAATAGTCGCTCTGCACGGAACCCCCAAATCGATAGTGTCAGATAGAGGATCACAGTTCACCTCAAGGTTCTGGCAGAAAGTGCATGAAGGACTAGGCACTCGCCTAAATTTCAGCACCGCCTATCACCCTCAGACCGACGGACAGACTGAGAGAGTAAACCAGATACTGGAAGACATGCTTAGAGCATGCGTACTGGAATACGGATCCAAGTGGGAAGACTGCCTACCTTACGCAGAATTCTCTTACAACAATAGTTATCAAGCCAGCCTACAGATGGCCCCCTTTGAAGCCTTGTACGGAAGGAAGTGCCGTACCCCCCTGAACTGGTCAGAAGTCGGAGAGAGCCAAGTTTTCGGCCCAGACGTTCTTCGTGAAGCCGAAGAGAAAGTCCACAAGATCCGCGAGTACCTCAAAACGGCGCAATCGAGACAGAAGAGCTACGCCGACAAGAGACGTCGGGAGATGACCTTTGAGATCAGAGATTCTGTCTATCTCAAAGTATCCCCCTTGAAAGGAATGCAAAGGTTCCAACTGAAAGGAAAGCTTGCACCCCGCTATGTCGGACCTTTCAAAGTCCTCAGCCGCCGAGGTGAAGTTTCTTATCAACTGGAGTTGCCTGAAGAAATGTCGGCTGTGCACGACGTGTTTCACATCTCACTTCTCCGGAAATGCCTTGAGGTCCCGGAGAAGACCGAAGTGTTCAAGAACATCGATCACCGATCGGTGGATATCAACAAGGATCTGACTTACCGCGAAGTGCCGATTCGCATCCTGGAAGAAGCTTACCGAACCACCCGCACCCGAAGCATCAAGTTTCTGAAAATCCAATGGAGCAATCATACCGAGGATGAAGCCACATGGGAACGCGAAGACTTCATGAAGAAGGAGTACACAGATCTCTTTAGTACCTAACTTTCTTTTCGATCTCGGGACGAGATCTTTTGTAAGGGGGAAGGGTTTGTAACACCCCAAATTTCAATAAAAAGAAAGTTAGAGAATTCCAGAAAGCAAAATTTCAAACCAACAAAAACTTTTTAATTTGCATATAGTACCATGCATAGGACTTGTGCATTTGTTTGATATGCCATGATGATTGCTATTACTTGTATTTGATATGCCCTAAAACCCTAATGTGATCATATTAAGATCACCAACCAAATAAATCAAAGAGGAAGAAAATCCATAAAATGAAAAACCCTAAAAACCCTCACATATGCCCTATGGCATTTTTATAAATTTTGACCCTAGACCTAATTGGTCTTCACCATTAGTTGAATAATGTTATTAAACACTTATTACAACTTTTGGAATCAAAGAATCACAATTCAAATGAAATTCAAACACAAATCCAACTCATATATGATAATGGTCAAAATTGACAATTATAGTCTGATCACCACTTTGAGCCCTTGCCATTCAATTTTTCCAAACCAACTCTTGCTAACTCTTTGCACCATTTCAAAGTCAACATCAAGGTGAACAACTTTGGTGAAGATCATCATGCCAAATTCATCTTTGATCATGAGCAAGGCTCATCCAAAGTCCCAACTTTTTAACATATGGAACAATCTACACTTAGCCAATTTTGCAAATTTTTGAATTCTAAAAATTCCACCACCACCTCAAATCACCTCTGGTCAATTACAACTAATATCAACACTCACTTTTCAAACACATTCACCATTTGAATTATTTCAAATTTGGACAATTTGGCAAATTCCAAATTCGGGCACTATTTGCAACTATTGCAAATAGTGATCTACCTCACCTAATCTAACCCAAAGCTATACTACATTGTCCCCTGGTCCCCTTAAACCATCAAGGCAACATAGCAAACCTAGGGAGAGGAGGAGCAAGCTAGGGCATGGCCATGCCGGCCATGTCCCCCGAGCTCGTCGACCTCCCCCTCTCATCCTTCCTTCCCCAACCTGGCCACCATGCCGTAGCTCGCCACCTCACTCTACTGGACCACCTAGCACCGGCCATTGTCGAGGAGGAGCACTGCATCGGCCAGACCAGCGCGCGCCCATGGCGGCCAGCATGCCGCTCGCGTCGCGCGTGGAGCGCCACAGACGCTCACTGGCCGCGCGTCGCGCCACCACCTCGAGCACGCCCTGGACCCGCTCTCGACAAAGGTTGAGCTTGCACTCGACACTGGAAGCCGCCGCACACGGCCAAGACCATGACCCGTGCCCGCCGCCGCCGGAGACGAAGAGGAAACCCGCCGCGGGCGCGACAGACACGGAAGCCACGCGACATAACCAGGCCCTCCCCGACCACGCTGTCGCCACCATTAGCTTCGCCTGGACGAGGAGAACCCGACAGCATCGTCGCCTAGCTCGATAGACCACCGGAGCAGCCGCGCCATGGTCGACCTTGCCACTGCCCCGCAGCACCCTTGCTCGCCTATAAAAGGAGACCTCTCCTCGTCGATCTGAGCACACCATCACTTTCCCCTCTTCTCACTCGACCGCCAGAACCACTCCACCATCGACATTAGCCACTGACGCCACCCAATTTCTACCTCACTGCCGCCAGACGCCGCGGAAGCTCGCCGTCGATTGGAGCCGTTCCAGGAGCCGCCGCTGGTACAAGGAGCTTCGCCGTCGACTACACCTTCCCCAAGCATACTGCCATCCCTCGCTGGAGCCCTGGTTAGCCCGCCGACCCCCTACTACCGCCGCCGCATCGTCGGGTTCTCGTCGGAGACGACGATGAACCACGGCCGTAGATCCGCGATCTAATCCAACGCCCCAGCTTCGCCCATACCGTTTCGGGTTTAAACGCCCACTGATGGGTGGCCCCCGCTATCAGGCAGCCCGCGCGGCACTGGACCGTGGCTGGGCTGGCCTTGGGCCGTTTAAATTGAATCCGGCCCGTTTAGTTTTCCCGCCGGCCTTTTATTTCAAATCCAGTTTAATAAATTGCAAATGAATTTCAATACTGCCTCCACTTTGAAATTCAATAGATTTAAATTGGCTAAACCAAAATTGATGAACTTTATATTGTTGGAAAGCTAGAGAAATTATCTAGCCAATGCCACTGGCCTCATGGCCAGATTCTTTGTAGAATAAATGTGATAAAAATAACAAGACAGGGACTTTTCCCTATTCAAATAATTCTTAAAAATCAACCAAAATAGATATTAAGTTAATTCCAACTCTAATAGCTCACATTTGACTTACACTAATTGTTTATGCAATAAAATGGTGTGGTCACTTTGTATGATCATGCCATAGTTTAATGAATGGATATTATGGCTAGTTTAACTAGTTGATATTGTCCAAAACTATTAAAGTAAATTATGTGGAGTCTTACACTTCACTTAAACTTGTCTCACATGAATTCATGGGATGTTTGGACCCCGGTCCCAAACTCTCTTATATGAATTACTTGAGATTTAAATCAAATGTAGTGTTATTCAAATAGTATGAGGTGATCTACCTCATTTAAATCATTTTCACAAATGATGATGATGAACATTTGACTTAGGTCAATATGAGTTCATACATGATTGTTTGAGAAATTAAATCTTAAGAAGATTTCAATGAGAGGAAATTCTTTCTCAAGAACCCTATGGAAACTATCATTTACATATAAAATACAAAGAAGTGAATTCTATTTAAACCCCACAACCCATGCACCCTAGTTAATTTAATTGTGTGCATAGAGTAGTTTGTGTGTTATATGAGATGTATGGAATAGCCATTGAATTAGTGAGTAATTATACTCGTATTCAAATTTAGACGGTAGCACCGGAGAGTACGCCGAAGAAGAAGGTTGCTACCCAGAGGAGGAGGAGGAACAGTTTGAGAACTACCAAGGCAAGCTATTATTCTTGCAAAGTGCAAAGCCCCTTGGGGCAAGGCACCATGATTCTTATCTTATCTTACATGAGCCTATCCCAAGTTGTTACATTACAAGTTTTTACTTGTTTTCTAAATGAGTTCCTTTTATAGTTAACTTTGGTCAAAGTACAAGTTGGATACTAGAGTAGTGAGTTAGTCTCTTCCAAGCAAAGCAAGGTAGCACCCCCTCATGAATTAGAGCTAGTGCTAATGAATTAAAACTTGACTACTCTAGATGGGAACAATGTGAATTTGAAATGATTTTTGAAACCTTGGAATGATGATGCATTCCATTGAATGATTTATGAAGGTGAATGTGAACAAGAGAAGATGGTGATTTTTGATAAAACAATGGTGTTGGTTTGAATGCGATACCTTTCCAATTATTAAGTACCCCCACAATACCTGATTATGGGTAGGGCTTAACTGGAAGTTTATGCGTCTTAGTATGGGTTCCCTCTAAACAAGCGTCATCGGGGTTATGCCGAAAGCTGCCTCTACCACAAAAGAAATGATATGATATGATGCGAAATGAGGTGAATGTCCGGCCCAAGCCTGTGCGATTCCCAGGTTGACAATTGGTCTTCACTGGGAGGCCAAGCTCATGGGGAGAGGTGCTCATACTAGGATTCGTAAGTGAAAGGTTATGGTTGATGATCCGCGTACTGTGTTACGATGATTCGGGGAAATCCCGACGGATGAAATCAAATGTTGTGGCCCAAGTGTGCAACCTCTGCAGAGTGTAAACCTATTCGAATAGCCGCGTCCACGGTTACGGACGGTTGGAAAGGCCATACAGTTTCCAATGTCATATCTTTGAAAATGATGTTGAATGATGATGGTAAAATGACTTGTGGTGAATTGAATTGAAATCACCACTTGAATGGTGGGAATGCCACTAATGTTCCCACTTGAGTTAGTTAGTTCTTGGATAAGCTTTTTCTCAAAACTTTGTGAACTAAAACTAGCTTTATGCAAATAAACTAGAGCTTAGCAAACCATACTAGAATGTCTAGCACTTACATTAGTAGTAGTTTGCGAGTACTCATCGTACTCACGGCTTTGTCCCTGGCTATTCAAATGGCCAGAGTGTGAAGATGACCAAGGAGATGACCAGCAGGACGCCTACGACAACTAAGCGCCTTCCGACGTCAAGCGTTGGCCTGTGGACTAGAGAGTCCTTGTATCTTACGCTTCCGCTATGTTGAACTATGAACTTGTGTTTGTTCGTTGATCAATAGATCAACTATTCGTGTAATATGGATCATGTGATTCCAATTTGTAAGACTTATGGTTTGTAAGGAATGATGACTGTGATACTTAACTATTATGCC
Source organism: Lolium perenne (assembly GCF_019359855.2). NCBI lineage: Eukaryota > Viridiplantae > Streptophyta > Magnoliopsida > Poales > Poaceae > Lolium > Lolium perenne. The sequence continues at coordinate 6,925,990 of NC_067250.2, read as the reverse complement.
TCGCAACAACAATATTCCTGGGATTGCCATGTATGACATAATAGGCATTCGGACTTAAAAATCCGGGTGTTGACACAGGCCATGGGCCGCGCCGGCCTGTGGTCTGGCCCCACCTTGGGCCTTCTCAGCTCCTCCTTCTGGCTTCCTTCGTCATCTTGAAACATAGGATTTTTGGTATAATTTCCTTCCACAGTTGATCTTCCGAAATATTGCGTTCTGACGGTGCTTTTTCCAGCAGAATCCTGGCTCTGGTGCTTGATCCTCCAATAATGATGAAACATGCAAAATAGATGAAATAACATAAGTATTGTATCCAAATATGAAATATATCAATGAATAACAGCAAATTATGATATAAAATAGTGATGCAAATTGGACGTATCAACTCCCCCCAAGCTTAGACTTCGCTTGTCCCCAAGCGAAACTGAACTCGGTAAACAGGACCACATGTTTATGGAGTGAAGAGTCGATAAATAAAATACGGACAAGAAGCATCATATTCATTCACACAAGACATTATAGTAAACAACTTCCTCATATAACTCAACTTGAAACAAGTATAAGGTAATCACAAATAAAGGTGCATAAGAAATCATAGTTGGTGAAATAGGTTTGATCACAACTACTCAAATGCTTGCTTGAGATGGAGGGAAATAGGTTTACTGACTCAACATAAAGTAAAAGACAGGCCCTTCGCAGAGGGAAGCAGGGATGAAATCATGTGCTAGAGCTTTTTCAGTTTTGAAATCATATAAAGAGAATAAAAGTAACATTTTTGAGAGGTGTTTGTTGTTGTCAACGACTGGTAGTGGGTACTCTAACCCCCTTGCCAGACAACCTTCAAAGAGCGGCTCCCATATTATTTTCATTTTATGTGGCACTCCTTCCAACCTTTCTTTCACAAACCATGGCTAACCGAATCCTCGGGTGCCTGCCAACAATCTCATACCATGAAGGTGTGCCTTTTTATTTTGGTTTTATTATGATGATGACACTCCCCCCAACCTTTGCTTACACAAGCCATGGCTAACCGAATCCTTCGGGTGCCGTCCATCAATCACATACCATGGAGGAGTGTCTATTTAGTTTAATTAATTTGGGACTGGGAATCCCATTGCCAGCTCTTTTTGCAAAATTATTGGATAAGCGGATGAAGCCACTAGTCCATTGGTGAAAGTTGCCCAACAAGATTGAAAGATAAAACACCACATACTTCCTCATGAGCTATAAAACATTGACACAAATAAGAGATAACAAGTTTTGAATTGTTTAAAGGTAGCACACGAAGTATTTACTTGGAATGGCGGAAAATACCATGTAGTAGGTAGGTATGGTGGACACAAATGACATAGGTTTGGGCTAAGGTTTGGATGCACGAGAAGTATTCCCTCTCAGTACAGGTTTTTGGCTAGCAAGGTTAATTAGCAAGCATAAGAGTTGAGGGAAACAAACAAATATACATGTGATAGAAACAATCATGCATCTTCCGTGTAAGCACAAACAATTTTAACTTCAGAATAATAAGCTATGAGCTAACAAGAAAGAAAGACAATGAAACAACTACATGTATTTCTCTTTTCTACTTAAACCTCAAAGTGTTGTTGCTATTGACCAATGCTAAGTTTGCCAAAACCAAATAGATTTATTCAATGCTCCCAAAGTGATACCAATACTAATGACAAGATAAATCATATAATAGAGATTGCAAACTAAAATAAGATGTGCAAAATGTAAATGATAAGACTTCTCATTAATATTCCATAACGACAACTCACACCAAGGGATACATAGATAACCAACTAAAGGAGAGATACTTCCAAACTGCAACCCATCTTATATGATAACTTCCCTACTCATGATATGACACTACTTGACAGTAAAAAGTAAAAGGTAGTGATGATGTGATACCGCGGCACTCCCCCAAGCTTGGAACAAACCAAGGGGATGCCAATACCGATGATGAATTACTCCTGCGGAGATGGTGGTGATGAATTCCTGACAAGCTTCTCAATAAGCTCCTGAAGCTCATCAATCTTGTATGTGAGATTGCGAATCATCTCCGAATTGTGCTCGACGCGGTTAAGAAGTCTGTCCGACGGCGAGTCCCAACTCTTGGAGTTATTTCCCCACTCTTCACCCTCAGGCTTCCTCCCTCCTGCAGTGTTAGAGCGATCTATATCCCAATGGCTAGGCAATGCTGCCTTTGGAGTTCCTTCAATTTGATTATTGAAAATTAGATTGTGGAAGGGATGGTGAATGCCTGATAGAGATGTTTTCGGAGCTAGGTAATGACGTGGAACCGCTCCTCCAGTGCGAATTCTTGCGCTCTTGTTTGCACAAAAAGGGTTGTCCACCACCTTGATGCTTGCGATGGTAGCACGCGGGTGTGCGCACGAATCTTCCTCCACCTCTTCTTCATCCTCTTCCTTGACGTCCTTGTCCTCCTCTTTCCACCCAAGATCTCGATTATCTTCATCCGGAAACTCCTTGCCCTTGTTCTTGGAGACCATGGTGCTTCTAAACTAAAAACAGATCCTGGCAGAAACAGCTCGAAACAAAACATGTCGAGAAAACGATATACGGACCTCCAGGGGTCCGGGGGATTATATAGCAAAAAATTTCACGACAAAAGGAAAGTACCAGATCGAACCAGAGTCGGAAAGGGGCGATGAGGCGGCCAGACCATAGGTCGGCGCGGGCCCAGGCCAGGCCGTGCCGGCCTATGGTGGCACGCCCTCGTGCGTCTCTTCCACTCCGTTTCGATCTCGTAATTTTTCATATTTTCCAAAAACAGCAAAAATATTGTTCGGAAAGTAAATTGCGTACTTTTCATTACCAGTACTGTTACCTATTCAAAGTCGGGTTCTGGCGGCCTATCAATTTGCCCTTTGATGAAAGCCTCCGGTGTTTCCACTCGAATAATATCAACATCAACATTACAGGAATCACCTGAGATATAATGCTTGAGTCTTTGTCCATTCACCACTTGCGTAGCATTGCCTTGGAGAGAGCTAATTTTGATTGCTCCTGAACGATACACCTCCTCGACAACATATGGTCCTTCCCATTTCGAGAGTAATTTCCCTGCAAAGAATCTGAGACGAGACCGATACAATAGGATTTTATCCCCAATATTAAATTCTCTTTTAATAATCCTTCTATCATGCCATTTTTTTACTTTCTCTTTAAAGAGTTTAGCATTTTCATAAGCTTCACTTCTCCATTCATCTAGAGAACTCAATTGCAACAACCTCTTATTACCGGCAAGTTTAGGATCTTTATTTAATTCTCTAACTGCCCAATAAGCTTTGTGCTCTAGTTCTAAAGGTAAATGACAAGCTTTTCCGTAAACCATTTTATAAGGTGACATTCCCATGGGATTTTTATAAGCAGTTCTATAAGCCCATAGTGCATCCTTCAATTTACTAGTCCAATTCTTTCTAGTTTTATTAACAGTCTTTTGCAAGATAGATTTAATCTCTCTATTTGATAATTCTACTTGCCCACTAGTTTGAGGATGATAAGCGGAAGCAATTCTATGATTAATACCATATCTAGCAAGAGTTTTTCTAAAACCTCCATGAATAAAATGAGAACCTCCATCAGTCATAATATATCTAGGCACTCCAAATCTAGGAAAAATAATATCTAAAAGCATTCTTAAAGAGGTCTCACCATCAGCACTTTTTGTAGGTATGGCTTCCACCCATTTAGTAACATAATCAACAGCAACAAGTATATGAGTGTTACCTTCTGAAGACGGAAAAGGTCCCATGAAGTCAAATCCCCAACAATCAAACGGTTCAATAACAAGAGTATAATTCATAGGCATTTCATTACGTCTGGAGATATTACCAACCCTTTGGCATTCATCACAAGATAAAATAAACTTTCTCGCATCCTTGAAGAGAGTTGGCCAATAAAAACCTGATTGTAGAACCTTTTGCGCGGTTCTTTCTCCGGCGTGATGTCATCCATAAGCACTACCATGACATTTACTCAATATCTCTTGTTGTTCATATTCGGGAACACATCTTCGCATAATACCATCCACTCCTTCTTTATATAAGTGTGGGTCATCCCAGAAATAGTGCCTCAAGTCATAAAAGAATTTCCTCCTTTGCTGAGCTGAAAAGGTTGGAGGCAAGTACTTGGAAACAATAAAGTTAGCATAATCAGCATACCAAGGACTGTCTCGCGAGCTCACCTTTATTACAGCCAATTGTTCATTTGGAAAACTATCATTAACAAGAACAGGATCATAAGCAATATTTTCCAATCTAGACAAATTATCAGCAACAGGATTATCAGCACCTTTCCTATCTACAATATGTAAATCGAATTCTTGCAAAAGAAGTACCCATCTAATAAGCCTCGGCTTAGCATCTTTCTTTGTCATAAGGTATCTAATTGCAGCATGATCAGTATGAATCGTAACTTTTGAATCAACAATATAAGATCTAAATTTATCACAAGCAAAGACTACAGCTAATAATTCTTTTTCAGTTGTAGCATAATTTCTTTGAGCAGCATCAAGAGTTTTACTAGCATAATGAATAACATTCTATCTACTCGCTGTCCAAGAACAGCGCCTACAGCAAAATCACTAGCATCACACATAATTTCAAAAGGCAAATTCCAATCAGGAGGTTCAACTACAGGAGCAGTTGTTAAGGCTTTCTTTAGAGTTTCAAAAGCTTCCTTACAATCATCATCAAAAACAAAAGGTACGTCTTTTTGAAGAAGATTAGTAAGAGGCTTTGAAATCTTGGAGAAATCTTTAATAAATCTCCTATAAAACCCAGCATGACCAAGAACACTACGAATACCTTTAACATCCCTCGGATAGGGCATCTTCTCAATTGCTTCAACTTTAGCTCTATCAACTTCAATACCTCCCTCAGAAATTTTATGTCCCAATACAATTCCTTCATTAACCATAAAGTGGCATTTCTCCCAATTAAGAACAAGGTTAGTTTCTTCACATCTCTGCAAAACTTTATCAAGGTTTCGCAAGCAACTATCAAAAGAATTCCCATAGACGGAAAAATCATCCATGAATACCTCTACAATACTCTCGCAAAAACCATGAAAAATAGCAGACATGCATCTTTGAAAAGTAGCAGGAGCATTACATAAACCAAAAGGCATACGTCTATAAGCATAAGTTCCATAGGGACAAGTAAAAGTGGTCTTCTCTTGATCTTTAGTTTTAACAGCAATTTGTGAAAACCCAGAATAACCATCAAGAAAGCAAAAATGAGTATTTTTAGACAATCTTTCTAGCATTTGATCAATAGATGGTAAAGGGTAATGATCTTTCTTAGTAACTTTATTAACTTTTCGAAAATCAATGCACATTCTATACCCTACAACTACTCTTTGAGGGATGAGCTCATCATTATCATTAGGCACAACAGTCATTCCTCCTTTCTTGGGAACGCAATGCACAGGACTAACCCATCGACTATCAGCAATAGGATATATAATACCAGCTTCAAGAAGTCTTAATACCTCATTCCTTACCACTTCCTTCATCTTCGGAATTAGACGACGCTGAGGTTCAACAACAGGCTTCGCATCATCTTCCATATTAATGGCGTGTTGGCAAATAGAGGGAGAAATCCCCTTCAAATCATCAAGAGTGTAGCCAATAGCTCCTCGGTGTTTCTTCAATATTTCCAATAACCTTTCTTCTTCAAACTCTGTAAGCTTAGAACTAATAATAACAGGATATATTTTCTTATCATCTATATGAGCATATTTAAGATTATCAGGCAAAGGCTTTAAATCAAAGACAGGATCTTCCTTTGGTGGCGGTGTTGTACCCAGATCTTCCACCGGTAAATCATGCTTAAGAATAGGTTGGCGAAGAAAAATTTCCTCAAGCTCATCTCTTTCTTTCCTAAAAACTTCACTCTCGCTATCCTCCAAATGTTGCTGCAAAGGATTATTAGGAACAAGAACAATAGATGCACACTGTTCCATTTTAAAATCATCATTAGGCAAATCAACTTTATAAGGAGTTTTGGTAAATTTAGAGAAGTTAAACTCATAAGATTCACCAGCAAATTTAGTCAAAATTTTCTCTTTCTTGCAATCTATAATAGCTCCACAAGTATTTAGAAAAGGTCTACCAAAAATAATAGGACAATAATCACTAGCAGCAGAACCAAGTACCAAAAAGTCAGCAGGATATTTAATCTTACCACATAGAACTTCCACATCTTGAACAATACCAATTGGAGAAATAGTTTCTCTATTAGCCAGCTGAATAACCACATCAATATCTTCAAGTTCACAAGAATCAATTTCGTGCATAATCTCCGTGTAAAGCTCATAAGGAATAGCATTAACACTTGCACCAATATCACATAATCCATAATAGCAATGATCACCAATTCTAACAGATAGCATAGGAACACTAACTTGTTTGGGTTTATTAGGATGTGAAACAATATTAGAAGCATCTTCACAGAAAATAATATGACCATCCTCCACATTTTCAGTCACAAGATCTTTAACTATTGCAACAATGAGTTCAACTTTTATTTGTTCTTCGGGTTCTACGGGTTTCTTTTCACTTTTATGAACCGCACTATTTATAACAGAGTACTCCTTCATTTTAGCAGGGAAAGGAGTTTTTTCAATATAAGCTTCAGGAATAACATGATCAGCAGTTTCAACTACAACGCATTTATTAATAGATGAATCAATTTTATCTTTATACGGTTCATGATACTTATCAAAATTCTTCTTAGGAAATTCATAATGAGAGGCAAAAGCTTTATAAAGATTTGCAGCAACTTGAGAATCAAGACCATATGTAGCACTCATATTACGAAATTTATCAGTATCCATAAAAGCTTCAATGCATTTATAATCATAAATTATACCTGATTCTCTATCCTTGTCATTCTCCCAACCTTCAGTATTTTCTTGGATCCGATCAAGAAGGTCCCTTTTAAACTCTTCTTTGTTGCGTGTAAATGATCTAGAACAAGAAGTATCCAAAGAAGGTCTTGTCTTGAAAAGAAAGTCTTGCATAGAAATTATCAATAATAACATTACCAGGAAGCTCATGAATGGGGCATTTGAGCATTAAAGACTTCAATCTCCCCCAAGCTTGGGCAATACTCTCTCCATCATGAGGCCAAAAATTATATATGCGATTTCGATCCTTGTGAATTTCACTTGGAGGATAGAACTTAGAATAAAACCGGGGCACAATATCATTCCATTCAAGAGAATCCCCATTATCCAAGAATTTATACCAATGCGCCGCCTTACCAGACAGCGATATAGAGAATAGTTTCTTCCTCACTTCATCCATAGCAATACCTGCACACTTGAATAAACCGCATAATTCATGTAAGAACAATAAATGATCTCCAGGGTGGACAGTTCCATCCCCTTCATAGCGGTTATCCATAACACGTTCAATAATTTTCATAGGTATTTTATATGGTATCACTTCCTCACCTGGCGCCTCATCCACTACCGTTGCAGTAGTAGTAGATTTCCCAAATAGAAATTGAAGAGAAGATCTCTCCATAATGACTTATAGCAGCAGGCAGAAATAAAATCAGCACAAACAGTAAAGGTTTTCCTTACCAATTCCACTTACCAATAGCGCAGAGCTCCCCGGCAACGGCGCCAGAAAATAGTCTTGATGACTCACAAGTATAGGGGGTGTATCGTAGTATTTTCGATAAGTAAGAATGTCGATCCCAACGAGGAGCAGAAGGTGTTGACAAGCAGTTTCGATGAAGGATTCTGTAAATGCTCACAGACAAGTATTCAGGGGGTTTTGATGTAACAGTTGAATAAAGTACGAGTAAGTAAAGTGCGAGAGTAACAATTGCAGCGAGTGGCCCAATCCTTTTTAGCGCAAAGGACAAGCTGGGTTGTTTACTTATAATGACCAAACGTTCTCGAGGACACACGGGATTTTAGTCTAGTGCTTTCGCTACATACGGCTAAATAATCTTCATTGTTATGATAAGTGTTGTGTGGGTGAACCTATGCTAATGTACCGCCCTTCCTAGGACTAATACATACTTGTGATTATACCCCTTGCAAGCATCCGCAACTACAAGAAAGTAATTAAGAATAAATCTAACCACAGCCTTAAACTACGAGATCCCGCTATCCCTCCCCGCATCGATATACCAACGGGGGTTTAGGTTTCTGTCACTCTGGCAACCCCGCAATTGGCAAACGAGTACAAGATGCATTCCCCTAGGCCCATAAAGGTGAAGTGTCATGTAGTCGACGTTCACATGACACCACTAGAAGAATAACACCACAACTTAAATATCATACCATTGAATATTACTCAACCATAGTTCACTACTAACATTTAGACTTCACCCATGTCCTCAAGAACTAAACGAACTACTCACAAGACATCATATGGAACATGATCAGAGGTGATATGATGATGAATAACAATCTGAACATAAACTTGGTTCAATGGTTTCACTCAATAGCATCAACAACAAGTAGAAATCGATACCGGGAGAGTTTCCCCTATCAAACAATCAAGATCAAACCCAAATTGCTACGGCGGTGACGGTGTCCAGCGGTGGAGACGGCGGTGATGATGGTGGAGATGATGATGATGGTGATGGAGATGATGTCCAGCTCGATGATGGTGACGATGGCGTCGATTTCCCCCTCCCGGAGGGAATTTCCCCGGCGGATTCCTGCCCGCCGGAGAGCTCTTTTCTCTCTGGTGTTCTCCGCCCCGCAGAGGCGGCTGTAACTCTTCGTGAGGTACCCTCTGTGGCTTAGGTCTTCGGGACGAAGGGTTTCGCGAAGAAAAGGAGGCGAAAGGGGCTGTGGGGCCCCCACACCACATGGTGGCGCGGCCAGGCCATGGGCCGCGCCGGCCTGTGGTCTGGCCCCACCTTGGGCCTTCTCAGCTCCTCCTTCTGGCTTCCTACGTCATCTTGAAAAATAGGATTTTTGGTATAATTTCCTTCCACAGTTGATCTTCCGAAATATTGCGTTCTGACGGTGCTTTTTCCAACAGAATCCTGGCTCCAGTGCTTGATCCTCCAATAATGATGAAACATGCAAAATAGATGAAATAACGTAAGTATTGTATCCAAATATGAAATATATCAATGAATAACAACAAATTATGATATAAAATAGTGATGCAAATTGGACGTATCAATGAACTTGCCTTTCTTGACTGCAAGATTATGCAGACAAGGTCTTCGATACGCAATAACTCCAAATTCTGAAATAGCATCATCGTCTGGTAAGGACGATGTTTAAAAGATTGGCAAGGATGCAATAATGCATAAGTATGAGATGCAATCGCTCTAAGCGTGACCTAACCCCGATGATTTTGGATCAGTGAGTTGTAATGGTTGGTTTAGGGTGTGTTGCACTTTTAGAGTGATTCACAAACAAGGTTCTTATTCAGGGTTGTGTGATTTTAGTATCATAAGAAAGTGTTGAAATGCATAGTAACAATCATACACACCAGGGAATAGTAGTTGTATAATAAGTAAAGAGCAGTTGTCAATTTTAAGTCCTATGGTGCATGGTTGATGATTATTTATTATATAATTCAGAAGAATAACTTTTGGAGAACATGTTCTTTGATAAAGAACAAGTATGATAATTAGGTTGGTGGGGTTCTATGGTTGACTATGGTTTCATCTAGTTTCTGGAGTAAGTATTAGATGGATCCCAACAGAGTTGGATTCATCAGCAACTAGGCTTGAATGGTTTTACTTAAGCATGAGCAACTTAAGCAATTAATTATACATGGTTTCTATCATGGTGGGTTCATCTTGCTGGTGATAGCTATCTAGGGTTTATAGGTCCTATAAGGCAGGGTTGATGGCTATTCTTTATTTTCTTCAAAAGAGTAACTTTTGAAGAACATACTTCTTAAATAATAAGAAGTATCTCAATTAGAGTTGAGGTTGACTAGGGTTTGTTGTTGGATCCACTAAGTAAGGAATGATTGGCTCCTAAATAGGATGGTTCATAATTATGAAGTATTTGTAGGGTTCAGTGGACTATGATTATGTAATGATAAGTATTGGGCATAAATGCTATTGGAGTTCATCACAATGGTGTGATGCTAGGCATGGTTAATTAAGGTTGATATCTCTAAGCATAGGAACTAGGGTTTAAACTTGGTTGACCCTATTTGATCATCTAGGTTTTGTAAGCATGATCACATGTTGCACATAACTAGGGTTTTAGAGTTGAAAACAATTTAGGATGGTTACATAAAATAGTGAGATCAAGGTTCTACTCATATTAGAACTAGGTTTCTAATTGTGATATCATTCTTAAATTAGTAATTGGTCATAGATTTTAATTTATTAACAACTTTGAAATAGAAATAATAATGGATTTAACATTCTATTATAAAAGACTTAAATAAAATATGATAAATACTATTAGGGTTTAGGGTTTTTAATTAATGGTTGAAGTAATGATCAATTATGATTTTCATATGATTAAACATAACCATCAAGAAATATTTGTTGTTTTTTTATGGCATTTTAATGCAAAGTAATATTTAATATTTTCTTTATGTGAAAATATAAACAAGAAAATTATATGTGTAGTATTTAGGTTTTAATGGTTCAATTAGAGGAAACTCCAAATTATTGTTCCTTTAGTTTTAAAGTATTTGTTTTATATTATTATTATAGGGGTAATCTTCTGTTACCCACTTTTAATTATTGTATGTTATTTAATTAATTTAAAATGGTAAAAACTTCATACAAAAAGAAAAGAAAAAAAAATAGACCAGATGGCCCGTTGGTTTGGCCCAATGGCCTGGTCCAACCGAGTTGGCCTGGTCAGCTTGGTTGAAGACCACGACCCGACCCACTCATGCTCACCTCTCACCCACGCACGCACACGATGACTCCGCGTTCTGTTGGCTCTCCGATGTGCTCCTCCGGCGCCGCTCTGGCCAGCCGACGGCCAACCCCCGACGCCGCTGCTCACGGACTAGGTTTCGCCGTCCTCTCCTCTTTCTCCTCCACCAACTCCCGCTCACTGAGATGCCGCCGACACCCACGCTCGCCCCCAAAGCACCGCCGTGCCACCGCTGGTGCCCGGCTGCTCCCGGCCCTCTCCGGCTCCTGCGAGTTAGGGCTTTGGTCCGCCTCACTGCTCTCTACTACCTCCTCCAGGTCGATTTAATCCTCGCCATCTCTCTTGCCCGCCCCCAACCTAGAACCCTAGCGGTCGCTGGTGGCTTGTTTGGCCGCCACCGGCCTACTCCAGCCATCGTCGACCCTGCCGGACGTCGCGGGCAGCGGTCAAAGCTCCGCCCTGATGTTCACCGCTTACACGCTTGAAGCAAACCCTCACCCTTGCAGTTCTGGCTGTCGCCAGTCTCCTCCTCCGACGCTACTTCCCGGCTTGGCTTCGCCACAGACCTCCATGCCACCTATCGCTAGCTGCCTCGACTATTACTATTCGACGCCGGCTGGACAGCATCCTCTGCAACCGCGGCGTCATCGATCCGCGGCTATTGTTTGCTGTACTGGTATTTGTGAGAGTTTGTGGCGGTGGGAATGGCATGGTGGTGGTGTACTGGTGGTGCGGTGTTGCGGTGACTACTTCATCCTCGATGCCGGCGGGATGGTGCCGTGGACGCAACCCCGGCGTCGGCCATTTCCTCCATTCGTCTACACCGCTGTGAGCTATTCCCCTCTCTCCCTATCTCTCTGTATTCTCTATGGCTATGAATTTGTCGGCCAAGAACTTGCGGGTATTTAAACTGGTTGCTGTATGTTAATAGTGGTCATTATATGATACTACTATTAGATAATTCTAGTGTCTTGTGCTTGATCCAAGGCCTCAACTTGGATAAGTGAATCACCCCAGCATGTGTAGTTATGTCTGTAATGACCTGTGCTTTATATTGATACTACTGTCTATGATTAAAGGATTATGCTGCTGGCATGATATTTGATTGTAGCTGTCCAATATGACAGTGAATAAATGTTAGCAATGATTCCTAGTTGGATTAACTAGGAAAATGATTTGAATTTATTTGGTATGAATTGCAAGTGCGGCTACTTGTTGGAGTTGTACTGTCCACATGATAGTGGTTAATTGGAGAAATTCAGTTATATTTTGGTGTACCTTATTGGTGAGTACCAATATACAGAATGCAACTAGTGTTGCCTGCAATTGATGAGTTGCTGGATGGGTTACTTGTGAGCTTATACTCCTGTTTATAGTGCTCTTGTCTTTGTTGAGGATTACTAGATCATGTGCATGCATGATCCATTCATGTGTTTGTGGGATTTGGAAATAGAGCAGCAGTAGGTGGCCTTAACTGGTTGCCACTGCTGACTACTAAAAATATGATAGATTCAAATAGGAACTTTTAGTTTCCTGAACTTGAAACTGATGGTACGATCTCAAGTTTCTTTTTGGTAGCTTTTTTTATATAAAGTTTTCCTGTGCCTATCTTGCTAAATGAACTATCTTGTGGTACCTTGTTAAAGAGGATGCATAGCTGATGGTTTTGTTTATCAAGACTGTGTGCTGGACAAGCTTTAATAGGATTAAAGTTGCCAAGGATCTCGAGACTGGATCCAAATGATGTTAAAATCATCTCAAATGATTTCTGTTTGATAAGTCATTTAGATTGGATACTATGATGCTTTTGTAAATGGGTTCACTAGATGCATCTCATGATTGGTGGTATACCTCTTTCCAGCTTCTTGATCTAGATTGGCTTGTTGTTGATGATCTTGCTAATCTTCTGGCTTGTTGGATCTTCACCTCCTTGAGTTAAACCTGCTTCTCCTGGCTTCTGCTATATCATCAAGACCTCATATCTTCTTTTGATTTATGATTTGGCTAAGCTCTTAATGATTCACTGGAGGATTTCCTGATGGTTAACTGGGATTGTGGATGAAGAACAATTAATGTTCTTGGTGCTTTTCTTGGCCTGGTCGATGGATTGGGTAGAAGTGTGGTGCTTAGGCAATGGTGTGCTGCAAGTAATAGGCTAATATACCCTGCTCTCTTGATGTCCTTGGTTGACAGCACACACATGCAGACCTATGTGTGAGCTGCCTGCTTCACTGCTGCCGAAACTGACTTGGTTCAGCTCCCCTTAGAGATAAGCTTGGTAGGGGAAAATATCTACCCTCTCCATTTCTCTTTATTTTTGACATAGCCACTTGGCTTTACTTCTATTTTGTGTTTTCTTTGTTTGTTTTGCAGGTGCTCAAGCTAAACAAGAAATGCTGAAGATAGCATTCTTCAAGATTTAGTTTAGGATCTGTTTTACTTTTATTATTTGTGTACTTGTATTCTATATTCATTTTTCTCTATTCTTTTGTAAAGACATTGTATAATCGTGTGTCAATCAATGAAGAAACATTTTCCTTGTTGTAGAATATCATTAATAGTGAATTACTTGTCTTTATGAATCTTGTAATATTGAGTGAGGTAATTAAATGTTAAGTACTTTATTTATTTTGAGTTTTATATTTTGTTTGATTAAACATGTTGTATGTGATATAATCGTCTAGAATTTCAAATTCCAATACCAATTCCAATTTGAATTCTTATCACTCATATTTGAATTGAATTCAAATTGTGTTGCCCAAAATCAAATAGTTCAATAAAGGTCATGTCGAGGTTTATTACACTCACGTCGAGTACTAACTCAATTCCACCGACTAAGAGAAACCTCGATCACCTTGATGGGTTTAAGCAAAGATCACGGTGAAGTTTATAGCGCTTAACTTGATGATCTCTGATACGTCTCCGATGTATCGATAATTTCTTATGTTCCATGCCACATTATTGATGATATCTACATGTTTTATACACATTATATGTCATATTTATGCATTTTCCGGCACTAACCTATTAACGAGATGCCGAAGAGCCAGTTGCTGTTTTCTGCTGTTTTTGGTTTCAGAAATCCTAGTAAGGAAATATTCTCGGAATTGGACGAAATCAACGCCCAGGGGCCTATTTTCACACGAAGCTTCCAGAAGACCGAAGAGAAGACGAAGTGGGGCCACGAGGCGGCGCCACAGCAGGGCGGCGCGGCCCAGGAGCTGGCCGCGCGGCCCTAGCGTGTGGGCCCCTCATGACTCTCCCGACTCTGCCCTTCCGCCTACAAATAGCCTTCGTCGCGAAACCCCCAGTACCGAGAGCCACGATACGGAAAACCTTCCAGAGACGCCGCCGCCAATCCCATCTCGGGGGATTCAGGAGATTGCCTCCGGCACCCTGCCGGAGAGGGGAATCATCTCCCGGAGGACTCTTCACCGCCATGGTCGCCTCCGGAGTGATGAGTGAGTAGTTCTCCCCTGGACTATGGGTCCATAGCAGTAGCTAGATGGTCGTCTTCTCCTTATGTGCTTCATTGTCGGATCTTGTGAGCTGCCTAACATGATCAAGATCATCTATCTGTAATGCTATATGTTGTGTTTGTTGGGATCCGATGGATAGAGAATACCTATGTTATGTTGATTATCAATCTATTACCTATGTGTTGTTTATGATCTTGCATGCTCTCCGTTATTAGTAGAGGCTCTGGCCAAGTTTTTGCTCTTAACTCCAAGAGGGAGTATTTATGCTCGATAGTGGGTTCATGCCTCCATTAAATGGGGACGCTGTGGAAAGTTCTAAGGTTGTGGATGTGCTGTTGCCACTAGGGATAAAACATTGATGCTATGTCCGAGGATGTAGTTATTGATTACATTACGCACCATACTTAATGCAATTGTCTGTTGCTTTGCAACTTAATACTGGAGGGGGTTCGGATGATAACCTGAAGGTGGACTTTTTAGGCATAGATGCAGTTGGATGGCGGTCTATGTACTTTGTCGTAATGCCCAATTAAATCTCACAATACTCATCATATAATGTATGTACATTGTCATGCCCTCTCTATTTGTCAATTGCCCAACTGTAATTTGTTCACCCAACATGCTATTTATCTTATGGGAGAGACACCTCTAGTGAACTGTGGACCCCGGTCCATTCTTTTACATCGAATACAATCTACTACAATACTTGTTCTACTGTTCTCTGCAAACAATCATCATCCACACTATACATCTAATCCTTTGTTACAGCAAGCCGGTGAGATTGACAACCTCACTGTTTCGTTGGGGCAAAGTACTTTGGTTGTGTTGTGTAGGTTCCACGTTGGCGCCGGAATCCCTGGTGTTGCGCCGCACTACATATCGCCGCCATCAACCTTCAACGTGCTTCTTGGCTCCAACTGGTTCGATAAACCTTGGTTTCTTACTGAGGGAAACTTGCTGCTGTACGCATCACACCTTCCACTTGGGGTTCCCAACGGACGCGTGATGTACGCGTATCAAGCTAAATTTCTGGCGCCGTTGCCGGGGACCTGAAGAAAAGTTACACCACAGAGATCTCTAACTCCCACGTCAACTTTGCGCCAGCAGCTAAATTTCTGGCGCCGTTGCCGGGGAGATCAAGACACGCTGCAAGGGGAGTCTCCACATCGCAATCTCTTTACTTTATTTTTGTCTTGCTTTATTTTATTTACTACTTTGTTTGCTGCACTAAATCAAAACACAAAAAAATTAGTTGCTAGTTTTACTTTATTTGCTGTCTTGTTTGCCATATTAAAAACACAAAAAAATTTAGTTACTTGCATTTACTTTACTTAATATCATGCATGTTTTTATTTCACTAGTTAAGCATAATGGAAAACAACAAAAATATGAGAGATCTTTATGAACTTTATCTTGAATTAGGACATGATGTGTTTGAAGAGAGAATTAAAAAACCCATGGAACATATTACCATGAACACTATTGTTGCTAATGCTATGGAAAATTCTAAGCTTGGGGAAGCTGGTTTTGATGAGCATGATCTTTTTAGTCCCCCAAGCATTGAGGAGAAAATTTTCTTTGATGATACTTTGCCTCCTATTTATGATGATTATAATGATAGTAGTCTTTTAGTACCACCTGTTATGGAGGATAAATTTGATTATGATTACAATATGCCTCCTATATTTGATGATGAGAATAATAATGATAGCTACTTTGTTGAATTTGCTCCCACTACAACTAATAAAATTGATTATGCTTATGTTGGGAGTAGTAATAATTTTATGCATGAGACTCATGATAAGAATGTTTCACTTGATAGTTATATTGTTGAGTTTGCTCATGATACTACTGAAAGTTATTATGAGAGAGGAAAATATGGTTGTAGAAATTTTCATGTTACTAAAACACCTCTCTATATGCTGAAATTTTTGAAGTTACACTTGTTTTATCTTTCTATGCTTGTTGCATTATGCGCATGAACTTGTTTATTTACAAGATTCCTTTCCATAGGAAGCATGTTAGGCTTAAATTTGTTTTGAATTTGCCTCTTGATGCTCTCTATTGCTTCAAATACTATTTCTCGCGAGTGCATCATTAAAACTGCTGAGCCCATCTTAATGGCTATAAAGAAAGAACTTCTTGGGAGATAACCCATGTGTTTATTTTACTACAGTAATTTTGTTTTATATTTGAGTCTTGGAAGTTGTTACTACTGTAGCAACCTCTCCTTATCTTAGTTTTGTTGCATTGTTGTGCCAAGTAAAGTCTTTGATAGAAAGGTTGATACTAGATTTGGATTACTGCGCAGAAACAGATTTCTTTGCTGTCACGAATTTGGGCCTAATTCTTTGTAGGTAACTCAGAAAATTATGCCAATTTTTGTGAGTGATCCTCAGATATGTAAGCAACTTTCATTCAATTTGAGCATTTTCATTTGAGCAAGTCTGGTGCCTCTTAGAAATTCGTCTTTACGGACTGTTCTGTTTTGACAGATTCTGCCTTTTATTTCGCATTGCCTCTTTTGCTATGTGGGATGGATTTCTTTGTTCCATTGACTTCCAGTAGCTTTGTGCAATGTCCAGAAGTGTAAAGAATGATTGCGTCACCTCTGAATATGTAAATTTTGATTGTGCACTGATGTCTACGGGAGCTTCTATTCTTGTAGACAGTGTTGGGCCTCCAAGAGCAGAGGTTTGTAGAACAGCAGCAAGTTTCCCTTAAGTGGATCACCCAAGGTTTATCGATCTCAGGGAGGAAGAGGTCAAAGATATCCCTCTCAAGCAACCCTGCAACCACAAAGCAAGAAGTCTCTTGTGTCCCCAACACACCTAATACACTTGTTAGATGTAAAGGTGCACTAGTTCAGCGAAGAGATAGTGAGATGCAAGTAATATGGATGAGTATGAGTGGTAATAGCAATCTGAATAAAATATGGCAGCGAGTAAACATGCAACAAAACAGTAAACAAACGGAGATTCGATGCTTGGAAGCAAGGCCTAGGGATCCCGCTTTCACTAGTGGACACTCTCAACAATGATCACATAATAGGACTACTCTACACCCTCTTGTTGGATGATGAACACCACTAACTGTGTAGGATTACACGAACCCTCAATGCCGGAGTTAACAAGCTCCACAATATTCAATGTTCATATTTAAATAACCTTAGAGTGTAAGATAGATCAACACAATCACACCGAGAACTAACATAGCATGCACACTGTCACCATCACACTATGAAGGAGGCATAGATCACATCAATACTATCATAGCAATAGTTAACTTCATAATCTACAAGAGATTACAATCATAGCCTACGCCAAGTACTAACACGGATGCACACACTGTCACCATTACACCGTGCAGGAGGAATAGAGTACTTTAATAACATCACTAGAATAGCACATAGATAATACTCAACTTGATCACAAAGAGAGAGATGAACCACATAGCTACAGCGGAGCCCTCAGCCCCGGGGGTGAATTACTCCCTCCTCATCATGGAGGCAGTGATGGCGGTGAAGATGGCGGTGGAGACGGCGGTGGAGATGACTCCGGGGGCAATTCCCCGTCCCGGCAGGTGCCGGAAACGAGAGACTTCGTCCCCGAATTGGAGTTTCGCGATGTGGCGGCGCCCCTGGAGTCTTTCTGGAGTTTCGTCAAGAGGTATCGAAGTTTTAGGTCACGACGGCTTAAATAGGCGAAGAGGCGGAGTCGGAGGGGCCACGGGGTGCCCACACACTAGGGGGGCGCGCCCCCCCTTGGGCCGCGCCGCCCTGTGGGGTGGGCCCCCCCTGGCTCCCCTCTCGTCCTTCTCCGGTGCTCTCGAAGCTTCCGGGAATTATAAGGTCTTCGGTCTTGATTTCGTCCGATTCCGAAAATATTTCTTTACTAGGATTTCTGAAACCAAAAACAGCAGAAAACAGCAACTGGCCTTTCGGCATCTCGTCAATAGGTTAGTTCCAGAAAACGCATAAAAACGATATAAAGTGTGAACAAAACATGTAGGTATTGTCATAAAACAAGCATGGAACATCAGAAATTATAGATACGTTGGAGACGTATCAGCATCCCCAAGCTTAGTTCCTACTCGTCCTCGAGTAGGTAAACGATAAAAGATAATTTCTGAAGTGACATGCTACCAACATAATCTTAATCATACTATTGTAAAGCATATGAGATGAATGCAGCGATTCAAAACAATGTTAATGCAATGAGTAAACAATTGAACCATATAGCAAAGACTTTTCATGAACAGTACTTTCAAGACAAGCATCAATAAGACTTGCATAAGAGTTACTCATAAAGCAATAAATTCAAAGTAAAAGCATTGAAACAGCACAAAGGAAGATATAAGTTTCAGCGGTTGCTTTCAACTTCAACATATATATCTCATGGATAATTGTCAACATAAAGCAATATAACAAGTGCAATAAGTAAACATGTAAGAATCACTGCACACAGTTGATACAAGTGTTTGCTTCTAAGATAGAAAGAATAGGCAAACTGACTCAACAATAAAGTAAAAGATAGGCCCTTCGCAGAGGGAAGCATTGATTACTATATTTGTGCTAGAGCTTTTATTTTGAAAACATGAAACAATTTTGTCAACGGTAGTAATAAAGCATATGAGTTATGTGTAAGACATCTTATAAGTTGCAAGCCTCATGCATAGTATACTAATAGTGCTCGCACCTTGTCCTAATTAGCTTGGGTTAACACTGATTATCATTGCATAGCATATGTTTCAACCAAGTGTCACAAAGGGGTACCTCTATGCCGCCTGTACAAAGGTCTAAGGAGAAAGCTCGCATTGGATTTCTCGCTTTTGATTATTCTCAACTTAGACATCCATACCGGGACAAACATAGACAACAGATAATGGACTCCTCTTTAATGCATAAGCATTCAACAACAGTTATTATTCTCATAAGAGATTGAGGATTAGCTGTCCATACTGAAACTTCCACCATGAATCATGGCTTTAGTTAGCGGCCCAATGTTCTTCTCTAACAGTATGCATACTCAAACCATTTGATTGTGAAAACCTCCCTTACTTCAGACAAGACGAACATGCATAGCAACTCACATGATATTCAACAAAGGTAAAAGAGTTGATGGCGTCCCCAGAAAACATGGTTACCGCACAACAAGCAACTTACTAAGAAATAAGACACATAAGTACATATTCTTCACCACGATAGTTTTTAAGCTATTTTGTCCCATGAGCTATATATTGCAAAGGTAAAGAATAGAAATTTTAAAGGTAGCACTCAAGTAATTTACTTTGGAATGGCAGAGAAATACCATGTGGTAGGTAGGTATGGTGGACACAAATGGCATGGTTATTGGCTCAAGGATTTGGATGCACGAGAAGAATTCCTCTCAATACAAGGCTAGGCTAGCAAGGTTGTTTGAAGCAGACTCAAGTATAAAAGGTGCAGCAAAGCTCACATATGAACATATTGTAACTATTATAAGACTTTACATTGTCTCCTCGTTGTTCAAACACCTCAACCAGAAAATATCTAGACTCTAGAGAACAATCATGCAAACCAAATTTTAACAAGCTCTATGTAGTTATTCATTAATGGGTACAAGGTACATGATGCAAGAGCTTAAACATGATCTATATGAGCACAACAATTGCCAAGTATCAAATTATTCAAGACATTATACCAATTACCACATGTAGCATTTCCCGTTTCCAACCATATACAATTAACGAAGCAGTTTCAACCTTCGCCATGAACACTAAAAGATAAAGCGAAGAACACATGTGTTCATATGAACCAGTGGAGCGTGTCTCTCTCCCACACAAGCATGTATTTATTCAGAGAATGAAAATAACAAAACGAAAATAAAAGCACACAGACGCTCCAAGTAAAGCACATAAGATGTGACTGAATAAAAATATAGTTTCAGGGGAGGAACCTGATAATGTTGTCGATGAAGAAGGGGATGCCTTGGGCATCCCCAAGCTTAGACGCTTGAGTCTTCTTGAAATATGCAGGGGTGAACCACCGGGGCATCCCCAAGCTTAGAGCTTTCACTCTCCTTGATCATGTTGTATCATCTCCCTCTCTTGATCCTTGAAAACTTCCTCCACACCAAACTTAGAACAACTCATTAGAGGGTTAGTGCACAATCAAAATATACATGTTCAGAGGTGACATAATCATTCTTAACACTTCTGGACATTGCACAAAGCTACTGAAAGTCAATGGAATCGAAATATCCATCGAACATAACAAAACTGGCAATGCGAAATAAAAGGCAGAATCTGTCAAAAACAGAACAGTTCGTATTGACGAATTTTATTGGGGCACCAGACTTGCTCAAATGAAAATGCTCAAATTGAATGAAAGTTGCGTACATATCTGAGGATCACTCACGTAAATTGGCTTAATTTTCTGAGTTACCTACAGAGAATTTAGCCCAGATTCGTGACAGCAAAGAAATCTGTTTCTGCGCAGTAATCCAAATCTAGTATGAACTTTAGTATCAACGACTTTACTTGGCACAACAAAACACAAAACTAAGATAAGGAGAGGTTGCTACAGTAGTAAACAACTTCCAAGACACAAATATAAAACAAAGTACTGTAGCAAAATAACACATGGGTTATCTCCCAAGAAGTTCTTTCTTTATAGCCATTAAGATGGGCTCAGCAGTTTTGATGATGCACTCGCAAGAAATAGTATTTGAAGCAAAAGAGAGCTTCAAGAGGCAAATTCAAAACACATTTAAGCCTAACATGCTTCCTATGCAGAGGAATCTTGTACACAAATGAATTCATGAAGAACAAAGTGACAAGCATAAGAGGATAAAACACGAGTAACTTCAAGATTCTCAACATAAAGAGGGGAAACTTAATATTATTGAAATGCATATAACCATATTTTCCTCTCTCATAATAACTTTCAGTAGCATCATTGATGAAATCCACAATATACCCATCACTTAAAACATTCTTATCATGGTTCATATGCATAGAAGTATCATTAAATTTGGCATAAGAAGAGTTATTCTCATTAATAGTAATTGGAGTAAGATTATTATCAAGAATTTGAACATGGTAAACAAATTGCATATTAAGGGAATTGTTTTTGGTAATCCAATCATGACTATGACAAGTTTCATAAGGATAGTTAGAACCTATATCATAGTATTCTTTATAATAATCATCAGAGATCGGGGGCACAGTGTCATCATAGGAAATAGAATAGTTATCTTTCACAGTCGGTTTATCTGTGTCCACACCATCATTGTTATTAGAAGGAGATGTATCAAGAACATAATGACCAGTAGCTAAAGGATTTTAAAACACCTCTTCCCCAAGCTTAGAGCTTTCTATATCATTATGGGAGGAAGCATGGATAGTACTGACACTATGGCAATTATTATCATCATCATTTTCAGAATTAGTTTCCCAGAGATTTGCAATATCAAAAGTAGTGTGCTCATTTAAATCATGATTGCTAATGTATGTAAAGGGCATAGGAAAATCATCGTATTCAGATTCATTGTCACAATAATCATTAGGAGCAACATACTTACGGTTACCTAGCGTTATCTCATTCACGCGGGGATACACCGTTACCTCTTTCTTTTTATTCTCCTTCTTCTTCTTCTTCTTCTTCTTCTTCTTCGTTCTCTTTTTCTTCTTCTTCTTCTCTTCCTTCTCCTCGTTCCCTTCTTTAGGAGGAAGAGGCTTGAAGGGTGGCTTGTCCGCATAACCTGATTTACTTTCAGAAACAATAGAAGAAACTTGGGAGGATCCCTCCTTTTCATTAATTAGTTGAAAACACACAGCGGTCCTATCGTATTTTGGCATGGTGTCATCTTCTAAAATATTTTGTATGTAAGTATTTGTATGGCTATTATCAATGCAATAAGAAAAACACCCATGCAGGACATCATCAATATCAAGATCACTCATATGTAACAAAGAGATTTTTCTCGACAGTTCTTCACACCCCAAAAATAAAATAAGTTCATCATGCTGATTAGGAGTAATTTCATCATCACAATACAAATTTGCAGCACTCATTGGGTTCAAATTATCATTGGAGGAGCATTGAAAATTAAAATGACCCACTTCATGGCAAACTTCACAAATAAAAGGATAGAGGGCACAAACTTTTTTACCAAGATCATCTAGAGCCCTAAACCACTTTCTAGTTTTTTCATTAGCATGATGGATACAATATTCATCTTTGATTTGGTTAATTCCACAAGGTCTATGTATTCCACAAAAATTAACATGCTTATAGGAAATAGCATTCTTAGGAGTTTGAGCATGCTTATTGCAATAATTAACAACAATTTCATTCTTTATGCAAGCCTCTTTAAAAGGTTCATGATACTTATCAAAATTCTTTTTAGGCAATTCAAAATGAGAAGCAAAGGCTTTATAAAGATTTGCAGCAACTTGAGAGTCAAGACCATAAGTAGCACTCATATTTCGAAATTTATCGGTATCCATAAAAGCTTCAATGCATTCATAATCATAATTTATACCTGACTCTTTACCTTTGTCGTTCTCCCATCCTTCAGCGTTGTCCTCAATCCGATCAAGAAGATCCCACCTAGCTTCAACCTCCTTGCTTGCGAAAGATCCCTCTGAACAGGCATCCAGATAGTCCTTGTGTTGTCCTGAAAGCCTCGCATAAAAATTGTTAACAATAACATTGCGGGGGAGCTCATGAATGGGACATTTGAGCACTAGTGACTTCAATCTCCCCCACGCTTGAGAAATACTCTCTCCATCACGAGGATAAAAGTTATAAATGTAATTCCTATCAATATGCACTTCATGAGGAGGATAAAATTTAGAATAAAAGAGAGGTACAATTTCCTCCCAACCAAGAGAATGACTATTCTTCAACAATTTATACCAATGCGCCGCTTTACCAGACAGCGAAAAAGAGAATAGCTTCTTCCTCACTTCATCCATAGAGATACCTGCACACTTGAATAACCCGCATAATTCATGCAAAAACAGTAAATGATCTCCAGGATGGACAGTTCCATCCCCTTCATAGCGGTTATCAATAGCACGTTCAATAATTTTCATGGGTATCTTGAAAGCAGTACTTGCAGTAGGTGGATTTAAAATATCACAAGCATCATTAGAGTTATCGCATATGGGAGATAAAGCATTATCAGAACAAATTTTCTCCCCTAAGGATGGGAAGCTAAAAAGATCACATAAACTAGCTTCCCCAAGCTTAGACTTATCCATAGCATTAGTAGTGATTGCGTTCATACTAATAACATTGCTACTAGCATGCAATTGAGGCTCCATAGGTTCTTTAATTTTCGCATCACACAATTCATGTCTTAACTTAGGAAATAAATTAAAAAGCTCATAGTTGTATTCCATTATGCCTTACTTGTGTAAACAAGAAACAAAAAGATGCAATTGCAGGATCTAAAGGAAATAGCTTCGAGTACTTACAACGGCGAATAGCTTAGTAGCCGAGATCCGGAGTGTGAGTACCTTTTACCTTTCCTCCCCGGCAACGGTGCCAGAAAATAGCTTGATGTCTACGGGAGCTTCTATTCTTGTAGACAGTGTTGGGCCTCCAAGAGCAGAGGTTTGTAGAACAGCAGCAAGTTTCCCTTAAGTGGATCACCCAAGGTTTATCGATCTCAGGGAGGAAGAGGTCAAAGATATCCCTCTCAAGCAACCCTGCAACCACAAAGCAAGAAGTCTCTTGTGTCCCCAACACACCTAATACACTTGTCAGATGTAAAGGTGCACTAGTTCGGCGAAGAGATAGTGAGATGCAAGTAATATGGATGAGTATGAGTGGTAATAGCAATCTGAATAAAATATGGCAGCGAGTAAACATGCAACAAAACAGTAAACAAACGGAGATTCGATGCTTGGAAGCAAGGCCTAGGGATCCCGCTTTCACTAGTGGACACTCTCAACAATGATCACATAATAGGACTACTCTACACCCTCTTGTTGGATGATGAACACCACTAACTGTGTAGGATTACACGAACCCTCAATGCCGGAGTTAACAAGCTCCACAATATTCAATGTTCATATTTAAATAACCTTAGAGTGTAAGATAGATCAACACAATCACACCGAGAACTAACATAGCATGCACACTGTCACCATCACACTATGAAGGAGGCATAGATCACATCAATACTATCATAGCAATAGTTAACTTCATAATCTACAAGAGATTACAATCATAGCCTACGCCAAGTACTAACACGGATGCACACACTGTCACCATTACACCGTGCAGGAGGAATAGAGTACTTTAATAACATCACTAGAGTAGCACATAGATAATACTCAACTTGATCACAAAGAGAAAGATGAACCACATAGCTACAGCGGAGCCCTCAGCCCCGGGGGTGAATTACTCCCTCCTCATCATGGAGGCAGCGATGGCGGTGAAGATGGCGGTGGAGACGGCGGTGGAGATGACTCCGGGGGCGATTCCCCGTCCCGGCAGGGTGCCGGAACAGAGACTTCTGTCCCCCGAATTGGAGTTTCGCGATGTGGCGGCGCCCCTGGACTCTTTCTGGAGTTTCGTCAAGAGGTATCGAAGTTTTAGGTCACGACGGCTTAAATAGGCGAAGAGGCAGAGTCGGAGGGGCCACGGGGTGCCCACACACTAGGGGGGCGCGCCCCCCCTTGGGCCGCGCCGCCCTGTGGGGTGGGGCCCCCCTGGCTCCCCTCTCGTCCTTCTCCGGTGCTCTGGAAGCTTCCGGGAATTATAAGGTCTTCGGTCTTGATTTCGTCCGATTCCGAAAATATTTCTTTACTAGGATTTCTGAAACCAAAAACAGCAGAAAACAGCAACTGGCCTTTCGGCATCTCGTCAATAGGTTAGTTCCAGAAAACGCATAAAAATGATATAAAGTGTGAACAAAACATGTAGGTATTGTCATAAAACAAGCATGGAACATCAGAAATTATAGATACGTTGGAGACGTATCATGCACTAACCCTCTAATGAGTTGTTTTGAGTTTGGTGTGGAGGAAGTTTTCAAGGATCAAGAGAGGAGAATGATACAACATGATCAAGGAGAGTGAAAGCTCTAAGCTTGGGGATGCCCCGGTGGTTCACCCCTGCATATATCAAGAAGACTCAAGCGTCTAAGCTTGGGGATGCCCAAGGCATCCCCTTCTTCATCGACAACATTATCAGGTTCCTCTAGTGAAACTATATTTTTATTCCATCACATCTTATGTACTTTGCTTGGAGTGTCTGTTTGTTTTTGTTTTTGTTTTGTTTGAATAAAATGGATCCTAGCATTCATTGTGTGGGAGAGAGACACGCTCCGCTGTTGCATATGGACACATATGTCCTTAGGCTTTACTCATAGTATTCATGGCGAAAGATTCTTCTTCGTTAAATTGTTATATGGTTGGAATTGGAAAATGATACATGTAGTAATTGCTAAAATGTCTTGGATAATGTGATACTTGGCAATTGTTGTGCTCATGTTTAAGCTCTTGCATCATATACTTTGCACCTATTAATAAAAAAATACATAGAGCATGCTAAAATTTGGTTTGCATAATTGGTCTCTCTAAGGTCTAGATAATTTCTAGTATTGAGTTTGAACAACAAGGAAGACGGTGTAGAGTCTTATAATGTTTACAATATGTCTTTTATGTGAGTTTTGCTGCACCGCTTCATCCTTGTGTTTGTTTCAAATAACCTTGCTAGCCTAAACCTTGTATCGAGAGGGAATACTTCTCATGCATCCAAAATCCTTGAGCCAACCACTATGCCATTTGTGTCCACCATACCTACCTACTACATGGTATTTCTCCGCCATTCCAAAGTAAATTGCTTGAGTGCTACCTTTAAAATTTCCATTCTTCACCTTTACAATATATAGCTCATGGGACAAATAGCTTAAAAACTATTGTGGTATTGAATATGTACTTATGCACTTTATCTCTTATTAAGTTGCTTGTTGTGCGATAACCATGTTCCTGGGGACGCCATTAACTACTCTTTGTTGAATATCATGTGAGTTGCTATGCATGTTCGTCTTGTCTGAAGTAAGGGAGATTTACCACTAAAATGATTAGAGAATGCATAATGTTAGAGAAGAACATTGGGCCGCTAACTAAAGCCATGTTCCATGGTGGAAGTTTCAGTTTTGGACAAATATCCTCAATCTCATATGATAAAATTAATTGTTGCTACATGCTTATGCATAAAAGAGGAGTCCATTATCTGTTGTCTATGTTGTCCCGGTATGGATGTCTAAGTTGAGAATAATCAATAGCGAGAAATCCGATGCGAGCTTTCTCCTTAGACCTTTGTATAGGCGGCATAGAGGTACCCCTTTGTGACACTTGGTTAAAACATGTGTATTGCGATGATAATCCCGGTAATCCGAGCTAATTAGGACAAGGTGCGGGCACTATTAGTATACTATGCATGAGGCTTGCAACTTGTAAGATATAATTTACATAACACATATGCTTTATTACTACCGTTGACAAAATTGTTTCTTGTTCTCAAAATCAAAGCTCTAGCACAAATATAGCAATCGATGCTTTCCTCTTTGAAGGACCTTTCTTTTACTTTTATGTTGAGTCAGTTCACCTATCTCTCTCCACCTCAAGAAGCAAACACTTGTGTGAACTGTGCATTGATTCCTACATACTTGCATATTGCACTTGTTATATTACTTTGCATTGACAATATCCATGAGATATACATGTTATAAGTTGAAAGCAACCACTGAAACTTCATCTTCCTTTGTGTTGCTTCAATACCTTTACTTTGAATTATTGCTTTATGAGTTAACTCTTATGCAAGACTTATTGATGCTTGTCTTGAAGTACTATTCATGAAAAGTCTTTGCTATATGATTCAATTGTTTACTCATGTCATTTACATTGTTTTGATCGCTGCATTCATTACATATGCTTACAATAGTATGATCAAGGTTATGATGGCATGTCACTCCAGAAATTATCTTTGTTATCGTTTACCTGCTCGGGACGAGCAGGAACTAAGCTTGGGGATGCTGATACGTCTCCGACGTATCGATAATTTCTTATGTTCCATGCCACATTATTGATGATATCTACATGTTTTATACACATTATATGTCATATTTATGCATTTTCCGGCACTAACCTATTAACGAGATGCCGAAGAGCCAGTTGCTGTTTTCAGCTGTTTTTGGTTTCAGAAATCCTAGTAAGGAAATATTCTCGGAATTGGACGAAATCAACGCCCAGAGGCCTATTTTCACATGAAGCTTCCAGAAGACCGAAGAGAAGACGAAGTGGGGCCACGAGGCGGTGCCACAGCAGGGCGGCGCGGCCCAGGAGCTGGCCGCGCGGCCCTAGCGTGTGGGCCCCTCGTGACTCTCCCGACTCTGCCCTTCCGCCTACAAATAGCCTTCGTCGCGAAACCCCCAGTACCGAGAGCCACGATACGGAAAACCTTCCAGAGACGCCGCCGCCGCCAATCCCATCTCGGGGGATTCAGGAGATCGCCTCCGGCACCCTGCCGGAGAGGGAAATCATCTCCCGGAGGACTCTTCACCGCCATGGTCGCCTCCGGAGTGATGAGTGAGTAGTTCACCCCTGGACTATGGGTCCATAGCAGTAGCTAGATGGTCGTCTTCTCCTTATGTGCTTCATTGTCGGATCTTGTGAGCTGCCTAA
Source organism: Lolium perenne (assembly GCF_019359855.2). Classification (NCBI taxonomy): domain Eukaryota; kingdom Viridiplantae; phylum Streptophyta; class Magnoliopsida; order Poales; family Poaceae; genus Lolium; species Lolium perenne. The sequence continues at coordinate 6,897,962 of NC_067250.2, read as the reverse complement.
CATGATCAAGATCATCTATCTGTAATGCTATATGTTGTGTTTGTTGGGATCCGATGGATAGAGAATACTATGTTATGTTGATTATCAATCTATTACCTATGTGTTGTTTATGATCTTGCATGCTCTCCGTTATTAGTAGAGGCTCTGGCCAAGTTTTTGCTCTTAACTCCAAGAGGGAGTATTTATGCTCGATAGTGGGTTCATGCCTCCATTAAGTCTGGGACAGTGACAGAAAGTTCTAAGGTTGTGGATGTGTTGTTGCCACTAGGGATAAAACATTGATGCTATGTCCGAGGATGTAGTTATTGATTACATTACGCACCATACTTAATGCAATTATCTGTTGTTTGGAACTTAATACTGGAAGGGGTTCGGATGATAACCTGAAGGTGGACTTTTTAGGCATAGATGCATGCTGGATAACGGTCTATGTACTTTGTCGTAATGCCCAATTAAATCTCACAATACTCATCATATCATGTATGTGCATTGTCATGCCCTCTCTATTTGTCAATTGCCCAACTGTAATTTGTTCACCCAACATGCTATTTATCTTATGGGAGAGACACCTCTAGTGAACTGTGGACCCCGGTCCATTCTTTTACATCGAATACAATCTACTGCAATACTTGTTCTACTGTTCTCTGCAAACAATCATCATCCACACTATACATCTAATCCTTTGTTACAGCAAGCCGGTGAGATTGACAACCTCACTGTTTCATTGGGGCAAAGTACTTTGGTTGTGTTGTGTAGGTTCCACGTTGGTGCCGGAATCCCTGGTGTTGCGCCGCACTACATCTCGCCGCCATCAACCTTCAACGTGCTTCTTGGCTCCTACTGGTTCGATAAACCTTGGTTTCTTACTGAGGGAAACTTGCTGCTGTACGCATCACACCTTCCACTTGGGGTTCCCAACGGACGCGTGCTGTATGCGTATCAAGCTAAATTTCTGGCGCCGTTGCCGGGGACCTGAAGAAAAGTTACACCACAGAGATCTCTAACTCCCACGTCAACTTTGCGCCAGCAATCTACTTCAATTCCAGCTAGTCAAGTGAAACTTCAGTTACTGTGACTGTTTTACTTTAAAGCGCGAAAATTCCCCAGATTTTCTATGCATGAATGCAATGCACACATCTGTTTCCTCTATTTTTGTAACCCCAATACCTGGGATATTACAGTCTCTACCCCTTAAACTAAACTTCGCCCTCGAAGTTTGAACTCTCTCACGTTTCCGGAGTGTGAAACTGACTTATGCAGACTACGACTTTTCTCGAACTCCGTAGTAATCTTACTGGATATAATTGAATATATCCCTTGTCCAGATTCTTCCTGGAATCCATTAGTATCTGTCTCTGAACCATGGTTCTTACTTTTATTCTTTGATTTCTTCCAACTCTATAAGCTTGTTTCCTTTCTCATTGAAGATTCAATGATTGAGACTTCTTCTGGTGCTGCTAGTCTTATTTGAAGGCTATTTTAATAATAAACTCATAATTGATAAATAGGTCTTTGTTTTCCCTTACTACCAAAAGTGCAATAATGGTACTCAGTAAGGTACTTAACATGGAAATGATCATGATGGTTTATTCCTCTAAGAATGGATTAGACTAATTTAGTCTACCCAATCATGGTTTATAGTTGATACCTATAACTATTTTGGTTATTTAGGTTCCATGAAAGGAACATTCTATTAGTCTTCGGTATTGGTATATTCAATCTTCTTCGGTCTTTGGCCTTTTTAAAGCCTTGTTTGGTCTTAGATATTTCCTTCGTCCAACTTCATTAACCTGAGTTTGTTTGAGCCATCATACTTATGAGTAAATATTACTCACTTTCTCAAGTTATAGTCCACTTCTTACTTCCTCGAGGTATGAACCTCGGCTTCTGGTCTGACATCCTTCTGAAAGTAATGTTCAACAATCTTATGAAAATAAGATCGAACTTCCTCTCAATTCAGACCTTCTGCTTCTATCAAGCTTAAAGTATTGAGTTATTGTACATCCAACTCAATCTTTGCTCTACCCCTTAGAGTTTTCTTATGGTCTTCAACTCCTTTTCTTCCAATCATTGGACTTATGGTTAGAATATTGGTATGGGTCTAGCTTATGGTTTGTACTTTTTCTAAAAGTCTCACGAAGAATGTTTGTGGTGTATCCACTCAATTGTGGACATCTACTGTGAATCCTTCGACTAAATGATTATAGGTCATTGTTATTTGGCTAACAAAATTTTATTTGTTCACAACTTCTTGGTACAAATAATCCAATGGTGGACTACTTGATACCAATTGTGGATATTTGTTATCTAAAAATGGATTCTATTTAGGTTCTGATCAACTGGACGAGACATCTTCTACTCTATCTCGCAGTATTGATCCTATACCACAACTGTGGTTTTCTGATACCAATTGTGGTCTTCTTATATCTGCTATGGTTTCATAGGTCATCTTCCTTCTGTCAGGGTTTATTTTGCAAGAAAACCACTATGAATATAGTATCCAACGTGATTTCCCATGCATCCCCTCTTCCATAATGACTATGGTTCTAGTTCTACTTCTTTATAATCACCAGATTTCTCACCTTCATGCTTCTTATGTACTAAAGTATTCCTCTGTTGAGGTAAAGCATGAATTTTGATTGATACTTCATTCTGAATATTGTGGTTGCTTCCCACAATTTTGCTTCTTTTTTGTCAGATGAACCTTCACCTTGGCTTCAGAATCTTTAGAATTCGACACTTCCTTACACGAATACTATTACCCTCTAGATCTATAGCATCAAGTAAGGACTTGATATTGCAACATGCATTTGCATACCAAAGTCAAACTTCATGTATGGATCTAGTCAAACAATAAAAATCCATTAAAATCCAAGAAGATTCAGCTTTGTGCATATAATACACACCATCATAAGCCTGAATATGATTGTTGAGTAAGACATTTCTAAACATCAGGCTGAGATGTGTAGTATATAACACCACATAAGATAGGTTTATATCGTGATACTTAGCACGAATATATGGATTTCTACTATTTGTCTCAACCTTTACCTTAATTGCACATTTGCAATGAGATAAACTTGAAACAAAGTGGTCTAGGATAGTTAAGGTTAACCTAATTTTCTTTGAAAGTAGTAACTTAGCTTCCATTATGTTGAGGACTACTACACATGGTATATCTGGATTCTAACATAGCTACTCTAATTACACAACTATTGGAATATAGCTCAGATACTTCCAAGTGTTTCTATCATAAGACTATGGTCATGATGTGCTTGGCACACTTCCCATGGTTTTGGAACACAAATCTTACTCTATTGTTTCGCGTCTAACTCCTTATCAAACTCCTCCTAAGTATTTATGATATTCTAATCCATCACATAACGATTCTCAGGTGAATCATATATGATTAGCTACTCTACCATGTATGTAGACAAGTTTTATTCCTATCACTCTTCCTTACTTCCCATGATTGACTCATCATGGTTTATACTACCTCGTATAACTTATATTCATCCCTTACTATCAGTTGTTTTACAAGTTTGGATAATTTATTTACCCATTACTTGTATTGGTTTACACCTTCTAGTAGGATATTTTTCTTGTACACATATCTTCATTACTAGATATCACTCCTATTACACGTCTGTATAATACTTACTTAACCATAACATATGTTGGTACACATCTTCCAATAGGATATCTTCCTTATGGTTGTATCCTCTCTTTGGACTACCATGTATTGTATACCAATTGTGATATACTCCTCTATTGTTTTAAGGACTTAATGGTATACTACATATTTGGGATTAGCTGACTAACTGTACTTTATCTTGGTAAGTTAGGTAAGAAATGTTGACTCAAGTGTGTCAGGATTATTCTCAAGTGAATATCCATCTCAAGTCATAAGAACATTTGGTTTACTAAGACACTACCTATAGACACTACCAATCCTATAGGTCTACATTTAAAGGGTTTTAATCCTAGGGTCAAAGCATTTGCTCTGATACCAGCTGTGGTGACCCGACATACCACTGCATGGTGTAGTATGCAAGTCTGATATAACACCAATGAAACACCGTTCCACTAGTATTATATCGCTCAGAGTGGTACAACAGAAACATATGCGGGTCCAAGGCATGTCTATAGAATTACAACACTGACTCTGTTACATAAGATCATCACAGCCTCCTACTTTACAATGAGGTAAAACTGCAAATAACTCCAGAAGAACGACTCGTAGTCTAGTCTTATCACGAACTCTATTTGTAGAGTATTTAACTAGCTATAGAGGCTAAGCATAGATTCTAGCTAAATAGGAGCTAGGTTTAGGAAGAAAGTTCCTTTCTATTGCTAATCTAGGTTTTCTCCTTGTTGGATGTGGTATCTGACTCATCTGACAGGGTCCTGTCTCTTGAAGTAGTTGTTGACTCCTCAGCCTTCGAGTTGCACTGTAGATCCTCCTTCGATGCCTCCATATCTAAGCAGGGGATTTAAGAGTGGGATGAGTACGAGCGTACTCAACAAGTTCATTATAGGAAAGAGGTGTTTAATGCACTAGCTACGGCATTAGACCAGAAAGTCTAATACCAATGCAGATTTTCATAACCATTTCTTCAAAAGGTTGCTTTTATTCAGAAGAACTATGTCCGTCAGCCTTCACCGGTTTACTAGAACTTCTTGGAGCTCCTTTCCGGCCGCGTTCGCAGTTCCATATCCCGGAACAGGGAGTGACAGGTCACGATTCTTTACACTCTGCAGAGGTGTGTTGCCTTACCCATAAGAGATCTTAACCTTGGTGCCAACCGAGTCATGTTCTCGTCCACACTTCCTTTGGTGTGAGACCCGATATAAGGTCTAGCCAATCATGTTCCTCCGCTACCTCGAACACCCACCCTTTGTTGCATGCCCCGACCCTGGGTCCTCGCCGGTCCCATTATTCTCATAGATTTCAGGGTGGACCCCGACCACGACGACAGTCTGGGATCGAACCAAACTCCTTCGCTGGTAGCTGCAACCCATCCTAGACCGCAATACCGTGGGGACTTAAGGCTTCCCCATCCTAGCGCTTGTTCTTCGGGCGACAAGTGTCTACGAACAATGCCGTGGGGACTTAAGGCTTCCCCAGCCTACCGCTCGCCCCCGACAGATACAAGTGTCTACGCTAAAGCGCATCCGTTGATGAACGAGAGGTGGAAACACTTTTGACTACTCCGTCCCACTCCGGATCTTATGGTTAACACGGGTATTACGGCACAAGAATCACTGGCGACATTTGTTGTTTAATCCTAGATGGATATAAACCCTTGCAATGGAACCTCCACCATATCAACACAATCCATGGTTCCATTGCCCACCACATAGTCATATTCATAGTTATGAAAATAGTGGTTTTGGTTTTTATGCAATAGTGATAATCATAGTACTTTGCAAGTAATTTGATAAAGATACTCAAATGGTATGAGCAAGTGATGAACTTGCCTTTCTTGACTGCAAGATTATGTAGACAAGGTCTTCGATACGCAATAACTCCAAATTCTGAAATAGCATCATCGTCCGGTAAGGACGATGTTTAAAAGATTGGCAAGGATGCAATAATGCATAAGTATGAGATGCAATCGCTCTAAGCGTGACCTAACCCCGATGATTTTGGATCAGTGAGTTGTAATGGTTGGTTTAGGGTGTGTTGCACTTTTAGAGTGATTCACAAACAAGGTTCTTATTCAGGGTTGTGTGATTTTAGTATCATAAGCAAGTGTTAAAATGCATAGTAACAATCATACACACCAGGGAATAGTAGTTGTATAATAAGTAAAGAGCAGTTGTCAATTTTAAGTCCTATGGTGCATGGTTGATGATTATTTATTATATAATTCAGAAGAATAACTTTTGGACAACATGTTCTTTGATAAAGAACAAGTATGATAATTAGGTTGGTGGGGTTCTATGGTTGACTATGGTTTCATCTAGTTTCTGGAGTAAGTATTAGATGGATCCCAACAGAGTTGGATTCATCAGCAACTAGGCTTGAATGGTTTTACTTAAGCATGAGCAACTTAAGCAATTAATTATACATGGTTTCTATCATGGTGGGTTCATCTTGCTGGTGATAGCTATCTAGGGTTTATAGGTCCTATAAGGCAGGGTTGATGGCTATTCTTTATTTTCTTCAAAAGAGTAACTTTTGAAGAACATACTTCTTAAATAATAAGAAGTATCTCAATTAGAGTTGAGGTTGACTAGGGTTTGTTGTTGGATCCACTAAGTAAGGAATGATTGGCTCCTAAATAGGATGGTTCATAATTATGAAGTATTTGTAGGGTTCAGTGGACTATGATTATGTAATGATAAGTATTGGGCATAAATGCTATTGGAGTTCATCACAATGGTGTGATGCTAGGCATGGTTAATTAAGGTTGATATCTCTAAGCATAGGAACTAGGGTTTAAACTTGGTTGACCCTATTTGATCATCTAGGTTTTATAAGCATGATCACATGTTGCACATAACTAGGGTTTTAGAGTTGAAAACAATTTAGGATGGTTACATAAAATAGTGAGATCAAGGTTCTACTCATATTAGAACTAGGTTTCTAATTGTGATATCATTCTTAAATTAGTAATTGGTCATAGATTTTAATTTATTAACAACTTTGAAATAGAAATAATAATGGATTTAACATTCTATTATAAAAGACTTAAATAAAATATGATAAATACTATTAGGGTTTAGGGTTTTTAATTAATGGTTGAAGTAATGATCAATTATGATTTTCATATGATTAAACATAACCATCAAGAAATATTTGTTGTTTTTTATGGCATTTTAATGCAAAGTAATATTTAATATTTTCTTTATGTGAAAATATAAACAAGAAAATTATATGTGTAGTATTTAGGTTTTAATGGTTCAATTAGAGGAAACTCCAAATTATTGTTCCTTTAGTTTTAAAGTATTTGTTTTATATTATTATTATAGGGGTAATCTTCTGTTACCCACTTTTAATTATTGTATGTTATTTAATTAATTTAAAATGGTAAAAACTTCATACAAAAAGAAAAGAAAAAAAATAGACCAGATGGCCCGTTGGTTTGGCCCAATGGCCTGGTCCAACCGAGTTGGCCTGGTCAGCTTGGTTGAAGACCATGACCCGACCCACTCACGCTCACCTCTCACCCACGCACGCACACGACGACTCCGCGTTCTGCTGGCTCTCCGATGTGCTCCTCCGGCGCCGCTCCGGCCAGCCGACGGCCAACCCCCGACGCCGCTGCTCACGGACTAGGTTTCGCCGTCCTCTCCTCTTTCTCCTCCACCAACTCCAGCTCACCGAGACGCCGCCGACACCCACGCTCGCCCCCAAAGCTCCGCCGTGCCGCCGCTGGTGCCCGGCTGCTCCCGGCCCTCTCCGGCTCCTGCGAGTTAGGGCTTTGGTCCGCCTCACTGCTCTCTACTACCTCCTCCAGGTCGATTTAATCCTCGCCGTCTCTCTTGCCCGCCTCCAACCTGGAACCCTAGCGGTCGCTGGTGGCTTGTCTGGCCGCCACCGGCCTACTCCAGCCATCGTCGACCCTGCCGGACGTCGCGGGCAGCGGTCAAAGCTCCGCCCTGATGTTCACCGCTTACACGCCTGCAGCAAACCCTCACCCTTGCAGTTCTGGCTGTCGCCAGTCTCCTCCTCCGACGCTACTTCCCGGCTTGGCTTCGCCACAGACCTCCATGCCACCTATCGCTAGCTGCCTCGACTATTACTATTCGACGCCGGCTGGACGGCATCCTCTGCAACCCCGGCGTCATCGATCCGCGGCTATTGTTTGCTGTACTGGTATTTGTGAGAGTTTGTGGCGGTGGGAATGGCATGGTGGTGGTGTACTGGTGGTGCGGTGCTGCGGTGACTACTTCATCCTCGATGCCGGCGGGATGGTGCCGTGGACGCAACCCCGGCGTCGGCCATTTCCTCCATTCGTCTACACCGCTGTGAGCTATTCCCCTCTCTCCCTATCTCTCTGTATTCTCTATGGCTATGAATTTGTCGGCCAAGAACTTGCGGGTATTTAAACTGGTTGATGTATGTTAATAGTGGTCATTATATGATACTACTATTAGATAATTCTAGTGTCTTGTGCTTGATCCAAGGCCTCAACTTGGATAAGTGAATCACCCCAGCATGTGTAGTTATGTCTGTAATGACCTGTGCTTTATATTGATACTACTGTCTATGATTAAAGGATTATGCTGCTGGCATGATATTTGATTGTAGCTGTCCAATATGACAGTGAATAAATGTTAGCAATGATTCCTAGTTGGATTAACTAGGAAAATGATTTGAATTTATTTGGTATGAATTGCAAGTGCGGCTACTTGTTGGAGTTGTACTGTCCACATGATAGTGGTTAATTGGAGAAATTCAGTTATATTTTGGTGTACCTTATTGGTGAGTACCAATATACAGAATGCAACTAGTGTTGCCTGCAATTGATGAGTTGCTGGATGGGTTACTTGTGAGCTTATACTCCTGTTTATAGTGCTCTTGCTGCTGTTGAGGATTACTAGATCATGTGCATGCATGATCCATTCATGTGTTTGTGGGATTTGGAAATAGAGCAGCAGTAGGTGGCCTTAACTGGTTGCCACTGCTGACTACTAAAAATATGATAGATTCAAATAGGAACTTTTAGTTTCCTGAACTTGAAACTGATGGTACAGTCTCAAGTTTCTTTTTGGTAGCTTTTTTTATATATAAAGTTTTCCCTGTGCCTATCTTGCTAAATGAACTATGCTGTGGTACCTTGTTAAAGAGGATGCATAGCTGATGGTTTTGTTTATCAAGACTGTGTGCTGGACAAGCTTTAATAGGATTAAAGTTGCCAAGGATCTCGAGACTGGATCCAAATGATGCTAAAATCATCTCAAATGATTTTTGTTTGATAAGTCATTTAGATTGGATACTATGATGCTTTTGTAAATGGGTTCACTAGATGCATCTCATGATTGGTGGTATACCTCTTTCCAGCTTCTTGATCTAGATTGGCTTGTTGTTGATGATCTTGCTAATCTTCTGGCTTGTTGGATCTTCACCTCCTTGAGTTAAACCTGCTTCTCCTGGCTTCTGCTATATCATCAAGACCTCATATCTTCTTTTGATTTATGATTTGGCTAAGCTCTTAATGATTCACTGGAGGATTTCCTGATGGTTAACTGGGATTGTGGATGAAGAACAATTAATGTTCTTGGTGCTTTTCTTGGCCTGGTCGATGGATTGGGTAGAAGTGTGGTGCTTAGGCAATGGTGTGGTGCAAGTAATAGGCTAATATACCCTGCTCTCTTGATGTCCTTGGTTGACAGCACACACATGCAGACCTATGTGTGAGCTGCACCTTCACTTCTTGCAAACCGACTTGGTTCGGCTCCCCTTAGAGATAAGCTTGGCAGGGGAAAATATCTACCCTCTCCATTTCTCTTTATTTTTGACATAGCCACTTGGCTTTACTTCTATTTTGTGTTTTCTTTGTTTGTTTTGCAGGTGCTCAAGCTAAACAAGAAATGCTGAAGATAGCATTCTTCAAGATTTAGTTTAGGATCTGTTTTACTTTTATTATTTGTGTACTTGTATTCTATATTCATTTTTCTCTATTCTTTTGTAAAGACATTGTATAATCGTGTGTCAATCAATGAAGAAACATTTTCCTTGTTGTAGAATATCATTAATAGTGAATTACTTGTCTTTATGAATCTTGTAATATTGAGTGAGGTAATTAAATGTTAAGTACTTCATTTATTTTGAGTTTTATATTTTGTTTGATTAAACATGTTGTATGTGATATAATCGTCTAGAATTTCAAATTCCAATACCAATTCCAATTTGAATTCTTATCACTCATATTTGAATTGAATTCAAATTGTGTTGCCCAAAATCAAATAGTTCAATAAAGGTCATGTCGAGGTTTATTACACTCACGTCGAGTACTAACTCAATTCCACCGACTAAGAGAAACCTCGATCACCTTGATGGGTTTAAGCAAAGATCACGGTGAAGTTTATAGCGCTTAACTTGATGATCTATGATACGTCTCCGACGTATCGATAATTTCTTATGTTCCATGCCACATTATTGATGATATCTACATGTTTTATACACATTATATGTCATATTTATGCATTTTCCGGCACTAACCTATTAACGAGATGCCGAAGAGCCAGTTGCTGTTTTCTGCTGTTTTTGGTTTCAGAAATCCTAGTAAGGAATTATTCTCGGAATTGGACGAAATCAACGCCCAGGGGCCTATTTTCACACGAAGCTTCCAGAAGACCGAAGAGAAGACGAAGTGGGGCCACGAGGCGGCGCCACAGCAGGGCGGCGCGGCCCAGGAGCTGGCCGCGCGGCCCTAGCGTGTGGGCCCCTCGTGACTCTCCCGACTCTGCCCTTCCGCCTACAAATAGCCTTCGTCGCGAAACCCCCAGTACCGAGATATTACAACTATTGGTATACTATGCATGAGGCTTGCAACTTGTAGGATATAATTTACATGATACATATGCTTTATTACTACCGTTGACAAAATTGTTTCTTGTTTTCAAAATAAAAGCTCTAGCACAAATATAGCAATCCATGCTTCCCTCTGCGAAGGGTCTTTCTTCTACTTTTATTGTTGAGTCAGTTTACCCATTTCCTTCTATCTTAAAAGCAAACACTTGTGTTAACTGTGCATTGATTCCTACATACTTGCATATTGCACCTGTTATATTACTTTATGTTGACAACTATCCATGAGATATACATGTTACAAGTTGAAAGCAACCGCTGAAACTTAATCTTCCTTTGTGTTGCTTCAATGTCTTTACTATGAAACTATTGCTTTATGAGTTAACTCTTATGCAAGACTTATTGATGCTTGTCTTGAAAGTACTATTCATGAAAAGTCTTTGCCATATGATTCAGTTGTTTACTCATTACATTTACCATTGCTTCGAATCGCTGCATTCATTACATGTGCTTACAATAGTATTGATCAAGATTATGATAGCATGTCACTTAAGAAATTATCTTTGTTATCGTTTACCTACTCGGGATGAGTAGGAACTAAGCTTGGGGATGCTTGATACGTCTCAAACGTATCTATAATTTCTTATGTTCCATACTACTTTTATGATGATACTCACATGTTTTATACACATTATATGTCATTATTATGCATTTTCCGGCACTAACCTATTAACGAGATGCCGAAGAGCCAGTTGTTGTTTTCTGCTATTTTTGGTTTCAGAAATCCTAGTAAGGAAATATTCTCGGAATTGGACGAAATCAACGCCCAGGGGCCTATTTTTCCACGAAGCTTCCAGAACACCGGAGGAGATACGAAGTGGGGCCACGGGGCGCCGCCACACTAGGGCGGCGCAGCCCAGGTGCTGGCTGCGCGGCCCTGTGGTGTGGGGCCCCCGTGAGGCCCCCTGACCTACCCTTTCGCCTACTTAAGCCTTCGTCGAAGATAGCCCCAGTACCGAGAGCCACGATACGGAAAACCTTCCAGAGACGCCGCCGCCGCCAATCCCATCTCGGGGGATTCAGGAGATCGCCTCCGGCACCCTGCCGGAGAGGGAAATCATCTCCCGGAGGACTCTACACCGCCATGGTCGCCTCCGGATTGATGAGTGAGTAGTTCACCCCTGGACTATGGGTCCATAGCAGTAGCTAGATGGTCGTCTTCTCCTCATTGTGCTATCATTGTCTGATCTTGTGAGCTGCCTAACATGATCAAGATCATCTATCTGTAAAGCTACATGTGCGTTTGTTGGGATCCGATGAATAATGAATACTATGCTATGTTGATTATCAATCTATCTATGTGTTGTTTATGATCTTGCATGCTCTCCGTTGCTAGTAGAGGCTCTGGCCAAGTCATTGCTTGTAACTCCAAGAGGGAGTATTTATGCTCGATAGTGGGTTCATGCCTCCATTAAATGCAGGGGAGTAATGACAACCTCTAAGGTTGTGGATGTGCTGTTGCCACTAGGGATAAAACATCAATTCTATATCTAAGGATGTATTTGTTGATTACATTACGCACCATACTTAATGCAATTGTCTGTTGTTTGCAACTTAATACTGGAGGGGGTTCGGATGATAACCTGAAGGTGGACTTTTTAGGCATAGATGCATGCTGGATAGCGGTCTATGTACTTTGTCATAATGCCCAATTAAATCTCACACTACTCATCATAACATGTATGTGCATTGTTATGCTCTCTTTATTTATCAATTGCCCAACTGTAATTTGTTTACCCAATATGCTATTTCTTATGGGAGAGACACCTCTAGTGAACTGTGGACCCCGGTCCATTCTTTTACATCGAATACAATCTACTGCAATACTCGTTCTACTGTTTTCTGCAAACATCATCTTCCACACTATACATCTAATCCTTTGTTACAGCAAGCCGGTGAGATTGACAACCTCACTGTCACGTTGGGGCAAAGTAATTTGGTTGTGTTGTGCAGGTTCCACGTTGGCGCCGGAATCCCTGGTGTTGCGCCGCACTACACTCCGCCGCCATCAACCTTCAACGTGCTTCTTAGCTCCTACTGGTTCGATAACCTTGGTTTCTTACTGAGGGAAAACTTGCTTCTATACGCATCACACCTTCCTCTTGGGGTTCCCAATGGACGTGTGTATACACGCTATCAAGCTCTTTTTCTGGCGCCGTTGCCGGGGAGATCAAGACACGCTGCAAGGGGAGTCTCCACCTCCAATCTCTTTACTTTGTTTTTGTCTTGCTTTACTTTTATTTATTACTTTGTTTGCTGCACTAAAACAAAACACACAAAAATTAGTTGCTAGTTTTACTTTATTTACTGTCTTATTTGCGTTCTCTATATCAAAAACACAAAAAAAATTAGTTACTTGCATTTACTTTATTTAGTTTGCTTTATTTACTACTGCTAAAATGAATACTCTTGAGAACACTAAGTTGTGTGATTTCACTAGTTAGGCTTAATGGAAAACAACAAAAATATTAGAGATCTTTATAGTATTTATCTTGAGTTAGGACATGAGGAGTTTGAAGATAAAATTAAAAAACCTATGGAACTTTATATGCATGCTAATGGCAATGTTATTAATATGAACGCTTTGAACACTATTGTTGCTAATGCTATGGAAAATTATAAGCTTGGGGAAGCTGGTTTTGATGAGCATGATATTTTTAGTCCCCCAAACATGGAGGAGAAAATTTTCTTTGATGATACTATGCCTCCTATATTTGATGATTATGGTGATGAGAATAATAATGATAGCTACTTTATTGAATTTGCTCCCACTACAATTAATAAGAATGACTATGCTTATGTTGGGAGTAGTAATAATTTTATGCATGAGACTCATGATAAGAATGTTTTACTTGATAGTTATATTGTTGAGTTTGCTCATGATGCTACTGGATATTATTATGAGAGAGGAAAATATGGTTGTAGAAATTTTCATGTTACTAAAACACCTCTCTATATGCTGAAATTTTTGAAGCTACACTTGTTTTATCTTCCTATGCTTGTCACTTTGCTCTTCATGAACTTGTTTATTTACAAGATTCCTTTTCATAGGAAGTGGGTTAGGCTTGAATTTGTTTTGAATTTGCCTCTTGATGCTCTCTTTTGCTTCAAATACTATTTCTTGCGAGTGCATCATTAAAACTGCTGAGCCCATCTTAATGGCTATAAAGAAAGAACTTCTTGGGAGATAACCCATGTGTTTATTTTACTACAGTACTTTGTTTTATATTTGAGTCTTGGAAGTTGTTACTACTGTAGCAACCTCTCCTTATCTTAGTTTTATTGCATTGTTGTGCCAAGTAAAGTCTTTAATGATAAAGTTGATACTAGATTTGGATTACTGCGCAGAAACAGATTTCTTGCTGTCACGAATTTGGGTAAAATTCTCTGTAGGTAACTCAGAAAATTATGCCAATTTATTTGTCAATTGCCCAACTGTAATTTGTTTACCCAATATGCTATTTCTTATGGGAGAGACACCTCTAGTGAACTGTGGACCCCGGTCCATTCTTTTACATCGAATACAATCTACTGCAATACTCGTTCTACTGTTTTCTGCAAACATCATCTTCCACACTATACATCTAATCCTTTGTTACTGACAAGCGGTGAGATTGACAACCTCAGCATCCACGTTGGGGCAAAGTAATTTGGTTGTGTTGTGCAGGTTCCACGTTGGCGCCGGAATCCCTGGTGTTGCGCCGCACTACACTCCGCCGCCATCAACCTTCAACGTGCTTCTTGGCTCCTACTGGTTCGATAACCTTGGTTTCTTACTGAGGGAAAACTTGCTTCTATACGCATCACACCTTCCTCCTGGGGTTCCCAACGGACGTGTGTATACACGCTATCACCCACATGCAGCCGGAGGCGGGTAACAACCGGCCATTGCATGGGGACATCTAGTGAGAGGATGCTGTGTCTCTTCTGCCCAGAATAAAAGAACCAGATGCGCTGATGGGGTGATCCAACGGCCACGAAGCGAGGATCGCTGTGAGAGCCCCATGGGGGTGCAGCAATTATACCTTTAGATTATCCTACATTCGACTACATTACATCAAAAGTTCAAAAGGAACTCGAATTTGCTACATTCGAGTTGAAATCCGACGCCACGGCAACCTAGAACAGCAAAATCGGCTCTGGGATACTCACCAGAGCCCTGTACCGTGACGGCGACGCGTTGGAGTGGCCGCATCACTCCGTGTTGCTGCCGAGGTCGACGAACACCCGGCCCTACTCCTCCGTGATGCACCGCCATTCGTCGGCCTTGTCCGTGTTGCGCTGGCTCGAGCGCGAGACGAGGCCGACCACCGTGTCGAGGTCGCGCTACTCGACGAAGTCACCCGGCGCGAGCCCCGCATTCACGCCGATCTGCGGGAGGATGCGCTCTAGCTGCACGTCGTCGAGGTAATCCCCGGGCGCGAACTGCGGCTGCGGGTGCCGCGGCGGCTCGGCGTCGTCCTCCTCCATCTTCACCACCAACGTCGTGAAAGGGCGCTGGCGGGAGCTCGACGACGACGCCGCCGCGGAAGGGGAGGAGGCGCGGCCGCGGCGGTAGCGGTCGGACTCCCGCTTGGCGAAGGCGGGCCACGCGGCGACACCGTAGTTGCGATAGCGGTAGCAACCGCGGATGTGTGCCGCGTCTGACTTGATCTTCTCCGCCTCCATCTTCTCACCGGCGCCGGACGGAGCGATGGAGCTCCTATCGCGCTCAGTGGAGCGTCCGCCGCGGACTACCTGGCTGCCCCCGCGCCCGTGCCCTGCCACCATCATCGCCGGCGGGAGGTGGCGACGCTCAATCTACATGCGGATGCTTCGATTGCTCGCCGGAGGGGCGGCGATTTTACGTCAGCGGGAGGCGGAGGAGCAGATGGGGTTTGGCCCCCATCCGCCTCACCGACCTCTATATATGCGGGTATTTTGGCGGTTTGGGCTGCGGCCTGGATTCATTTTTCGGGCCAGACCACCGATGCGGGGTCTAGTCTGACCTAAAAATTTGTTGAAACCCCCATATCGGCCCGCTGACGCGTTTCCAGGCTGGTATGGGGGATCTGCTAGAGATGCTCTTAGCTATATGAACCACATTTGGTGCATATGAGTACTGGTACTTTCAGTTTTCAAAAATATTTTAAAATCGTGCATTTTTATTTCAAAAAATCATCACATTTTATTTTATGAATACATACACATGTCCTCAATACTCGTGTGAAGTTTTCGGTAGAAATTGCATTGTATTTTGAGCTATATAAAGAAACAAATTTGTGGCTATGTATAGGAGTAGATATTTGTCTTTTTTGTACAACTCAAAATACAACATATTTCTCTTCAAAAATCCTACCGTACATTTGGAATGTTTATATGTATGTGGGTATTTAATTTTAAATTTTTTGGAATTCAAAAAATATAATTTTTAAAAACCAGAAGCACCGGTGTTTATGTGTCAAATACACTTTCCGCCAATGTAGGCACATTTTACCCTTATGATCATGTTTAAGAGATTGAGCTGACGGGTCATAGGATCAGTAAATTCACCGTTACAGCTAGGCATGGGCAGTCCGGCCTAGGCCGGTCTAAAAATCCCGGGCTAGGCCGGGCTTGCATGTCGGATTGGGTTTGGGCCTGATTTTGGAGCCCAAACGTTAGGCCAGACTGGGTTTAGGCTTGCAAAAAAAGGATTTAAGCCTAGTTCGGGTCGTGCTTGTCGGGCTGGGTCGGGTTTTCCTCTATTTTGGCCGGGTTCGGGTCTGATTAGTAAGCCCGCTAAAAATATCACATTTATAAGACACCAAAGCGCACTGCGACTTTCTTTCTCCTTTTCCTGTTGCACGGGGGTTGTCGGCTGCGAAGCCCAAGTCACTGCAAAAGCGGAGGTGGAAGGTAATGTCGATGAAATTTAGATGGATGTTTTCTATTGATTATTTGTGTTTAGTCTGTTTATAGTCGTGGCGATGTGGTGTCCTATCTTGGGCTTTCATAATTCACTCACGCCTTGTTCACGCCTTGTTCTGAATGTGTTATAATATTGATTTTCACTTATGATCCTCCGGACAATGAGAACTTTGGACTGAAAAAATCAAACATGTCGTAAAACCTCTTCCTAAGTGATATAGGGTTCTCATGCCATCACCTCTCCTCCCGCCGCTAGATCGTCCGCCTCCTCCGCAACTCCACCAACAAGAGTGTGTGGGAAGACCTGGGAGTTGTAGGTAACAATGTGCTGAAGCATTATGTAGGTTTTCGATTGTCCTCGCCTCAACCTACATGCCGTGGTGGCGAGCACTTCTTGGTTTTGTGACTGGGAGTCGATTTATGATAGCTCCTTTATTTGAAATCAGCCTTATGTTTATCATCCCATTGTGAAAGACTTCAATTTCCAACCTGAAAAGCTTGGAATGTTCCTCTAATACAAAATATTTTTAGCCCACAAAATGCTACACCCATTATTCAAACTCCCTTTAAGCTAACGGAATGCCAAGATACTCTATATATGTTGAAGACTCGCCCGTCATGTAAAGCAAAAGACACCTCTAGACATGGCATAAACAACTTTAAATGAAAACATTTATTTCTGTGCACTTTTATTTATTTGGGATACTCGTTTGGGGGACGCGGCTGGAGAGCGATGTCCCCCAATCGCGACACGAAGAAAACACGTCCCCCAAACCATCGATCCGACGTTGTTTAGAGGACGCAGCTGGAGATGCTCCAAAGTTAGATATATGTAGACACTAGTATGTTTTACTTACTTCCAGTGATGTAGTAAGTATGACAGCATAATAAAGAATAAAACGTTACAAATGTTAACTTTCAACATAAGCTCGGAGTGAAGCCCTTTGTCTTTTAACATATAAAAGTACAAAATAAAAGTTAAATAAGTTCCATGCATGCAACTGTGTAATGCCCAGAACACATCCAGAAAACGGGTACTATATGCAACTGTGTAATGCCCAGGATCTTGCTGAAGCAAAAGACAGAGAGATTACGACATCATGATAAAAGAAATTCATGATCAGATGAAACTCTTAAAAGACAGTTTACAGAATCGGCGATGTTTGACGAAAACAGGATTGGGATGTTCAGAGGAAAGCAGATGGATACAAGACCAAAATCTAACCTGCTGCAAGAGCCAAAATCACAACTCAAAATAAGAATATGGAGCACACTGATCCAGAAATCAGTTCAGATCTCGAGGCAGAAAGATGAACAACATTGCCATGAATTGTGAACCAACAGGCAAGAAATTGAGTGCAATCAAATTACAACACCAGAGTCACGCCAACATAAATGTCGATATTTCAGAATATCCTTATACACTCTTACAGCAGAAATTACTCACTTGCTCCAGCAAGCACATAACAGCCAATGCATAAAAAAGGGGGTACAAACATCATCAACCGTCATATACATACGGAGAACATGCTGGGGACAACCCACATAGGCTGCACTACACTGCCACAGCTTATAAAGACGAAGTTGCTTGGATTGGAGGCAGGCCTACCTAGCTCAAATGCAATCCAGTGTTCAGAATCATGAGAATAACAGTAGACACAGTTGCTCCTCCCGCCCCACCTCTCTGGGTTCATGCAAGATAACGGCTGGCTTCGCTTGTCTGTGCTGATGAAGATCGCCCAATTCCCCAACTCCTCTACCTTTACCCACTTTGGATTATCAGTCGACTGGTCGAGGCGGAAAACTTCAAAGGTATCCCCTCTGGCCGGAAATGATCCCTGACACCCGACCAAGAGAAGCTTATCGCCACAAGCCACCAGACATAGGTTGCTAAGATTCCGTATGGTGGGCATTTCTGCACAACTTACTAACACTTCCTGTACGCGAATCTTAGGTCCCAAGTGCGCAACAAAGAGCGCATGACTAGAGTTCATGCCAACAACCTGGCCTTTGAAGTTCACGATCTGCTTGACCGTTCACCGCAAGGAGAAGGTCTCAACCAAGAGTGACTACCAACACGCCAAACGAAAGTGTGTGATTCGTTGCTGACAAGTAGATGTGAGTTGGGTGACGCTAGAGGAGCTGTGAGGGCACCGTAGTAGACCTTGGTGTATTCGTCGCCTGGTATCTGTGGAGGTGAAACACTAACACCTGTAAAAGCATCAACAATAAGGCATGATCTGTTTCTGGAGAAGATGAGATGACCGCAAGAAGCACCGACGAAACAAAAACTGCCCAGAGGACTCTGGGGATCATTATTTGCACTAGAAAGGTTAACTAGGGGGATCTGGCAGCGAAGGTGTGAGTGTTGGCTGGCCAGATCAATGACATGACATGGAAGTTTATCGCCAAAGGGGCGATGATGAGGAGAACGCACAGGGATATCTGGTTGGAGGAGGATAGGAGGGAAGAGCGCTGACAGGGTAGATTTCAATGGATACGAGGAGATGGAAGCACGCCAAGACCGGCAGGTTGCAGCGAAGGAAAGAAGGTCTGAGAAGGAACCTGACAGTGGGATAATGGAATGAAGCAGGGCATCTGGCAGGTCCGCCCAACCTTGGTGTCTAGACATGGCGGAGGCACAAACTCAACGGCCCTTGCTCTTTGTAGGTTGCAACTTCTCTGAAACAATTTATTGAATTCAAAGACAAACATTAGAAGAATATGAAGTGGATAACAAGAACATGAAATCGACTGATTGCTAATTAAGAAAAATGATAGTGCATATATGGTTGCTAAGATGTCAGTTGTGAGCATAAAATCATGCTGCATTAGAACATATATAATTTTAGTTACACAACAAATAGTCAACATATTGATAAGATTGGATTAAACACGCCCGTGGGACAGAAGCGAGACTAAAACTTTATCAAGGTGGTTTTTTTCCACTAGCTACCAAGGGTCAGTAACTGGTTTAATTAAAATCCATGAAAAATCAACAATTTTTGGTGTATTTGTCTGAATTTTTTTTAGCAAATTCATTCAAATTAACAAAGTTCCAAACCAGTAAAACCATGTATTTTCTTGTTACAACCTGTAACGCCCCCTCCACCTGCGTTAAAAGATGCATTCCGGTAGCCAAAATCTTGGTACTACTCATTGTATTGTGAATGTGAAGAGTCCTTTGCGAAAAATGAAATGAAATGCAAAGAGTCCTTTGCGTTTTCTCGAAAAAAATGTGAAGAGTGTGTGCTCTTATCTTATCCTTTTCGGGAGAAAGTGTGCTCTTATCTTATTTGGAGACTCCTCAAAGTACTCACAAATTATAGAAACAAAATGATGGATTTAGTGTAAACTTATATAGAAAATAAAACCCTTTAAGGTCTGCGTAAACAAAAAGGAAATCATGCAATATGACTGCAAAGTTTCCTTTTTTGCAGATGACAAATCGTCACATTTTTTGATAAAAATTTCACGTTGGCATGTTATAACATACTCCTTCTGTTGCATATTAGTTGTCGCTGATTTGGATATATCTAGACACATTTTGTGTATAGATACATCCAAAATTGTGACACCTAATATGGAAAAGGAGTGAGTAATTTCTATCTGGGAACTGTCATAAATATTAAATACATTACACCCATGAATTCTTAGTATATATTTTTTAAGAACTTACATGTGTTCAAAATGGATTGACGGCATATGCTCTTAAGAGCTCAAGGTTTTCTTTTGCCACTATTAATACTACCAAGATACCACCGCAAGCATTGTGCAGGCAGAGTGAGAATCACAGTGGTGAAGTGAGTAAAGAAGCCAAAATTAATTGTTTATACTCGGGGCGTGTGAGGTAAATTTGGTGGATCCAGCCAAGCCAAATTGGTATTGGTTAACAGCATATGCAGTTTGCAGAGCGACATCTACACTTAACATAATCAAATTGAGCTACGAGAAATCATGTTACTACTAGTTTAGGTGAGTGTGGTCTGATGAGGCAGAAAAGTTGAGTAAGCTCAGCACCGTATCGCAGGGTGCAGTGGGCAGGAGGGAGGGGAGGAGCAGGAAGACCACAAACCTGAGCTAGCCTCCTAGGTGAGCTGCACGAAGTCGCCTCCGACCTGACCCAGCGGGCGTAGACCCCAACCGCCACCGCGCCAACGCCACGGATTGGATGGTCCTCTCGTAGTGCAGTGCACGCCGGCGGGTCTCCGCCGCCTCCAAATCCCCAGTCGCAATCAACGCTGAGCCTCTGCCGGTCCGCCGCCAAAGAAATCGACCTCTGCCAGCGCCGCTGCAGCTCCCGCCTCCCTCCCAGATCCGCACCTCGGAGACGCCGCTGTCGAGTGAAACAGGGGTTATCTGCTGACTCCTCTGGTTTCCCTTTTTGTTGTCTTTTCTCTCCGGACAAACGAGGTAGTTATGACTCGGTTTCGTGGCAATTGTCTTTCGAATTATCTACACTCACATCTGTCCGGCGCACGCACATTCTATCCTTATCCTTATGACCACCTTCTAGAGACTGAGTCGACATGTCTTAAGATCGATGAAGTTACCATAGGCGGCTCGCTATCGACAGGAACGTTGCCTCCCACTGAAGAAAGGCGCATTTGTAAGACACTAAAGCGTGGTACCGCTGTGCTTCTAAAGATCACGGGATCAACTTTGTTTCTTCTTTTCCTGCTGCACGGCATGGGAGACATGGGGAGACTCCAAAAGTTGCACTTGATTATGAGCTTTGAAGTTGAAATCCCTCCAGATGTGAAAAGCCCTCCTGGCATCCCTAGAACAGAATAAGATCTTTCGCAGCAACAGTTGCTGCCAATGTGGCATTGTCCGTGAGAGCCCTTTTCTGAATTTGGCCACAAGGAGCAGTCCCAAAGCCTCCGCTTGGATGGTTGGAGCTAGCCGAGATGTAGACCTAGCTACATTCTTTGTTGCCAACAATTTGTAAGAATATTTTAATACCAGCGGGCACCGCCCGGTGATCTTGGTGGCCTCCAATGCATGCTACATCAGTGAAAATGAAAATGAACCTGGGAATTTGGAGAAGTTCGTTATTGTAGAACTAGGGCACAGAATCAGCACTGAGGTACATCCTGGTGCAGTGGAGTAGCTTCATCAAGCCTACCCCAGTACCCCCGCTGTAAAATTGCTCATATAGGTGCATAAACCTTTAAGGTTTATGAATTTTCTTGCCCAACAGATTATCGTTCATGGCTTTCCAGAGACACCATATATAAGTATAAACTTTTCAAGAGAAGCCATGCAGTGTCTAGAGGACAGAATTGCATGTATCATATCAGGGATATAGGTGTGTGGTGCAGGGTAGATTTCTGACCTGCTGTACCATGGATGGCAAAACCATGCCGCTTTTGAAAAAGGGCATAGACACAACAAATGCACATCGTATTCAACTGATCGGCAGGCCTGGAGCATTCATCTTCGAAGTGAACCGAGAATCTTCCAGCTCTTTTGCATGTCGGAAGCACCCTATGCAGCAGTCTTCATGCGAATGTTCGAACACTAGGCACCAAAGTCTTGTCCTCCCAAGCCTGCATAAGAAGAGAATTAATCTGTTCTGGCGCCGGTTTAGGTCTCTGATTTGCCGGCGGCACCAAGTTGTTTATTAAGTGTCTAGAGGCGCCTTTTGCTTTATATTTGGGTTCTTTTGTGGTACCCCAAAATCAATAGCAGCCCTCCATTTTCCTCCATCCAAAGGCCTAAAAGAATTCATACTTCTCTCCAAAACGTGAGAGGTATGTATCATACCGGTGCCAAATTTTGCAGCAAACAAGAAAAAGGCCTGCCGGGCCACGGCCTACTAGACGGACGCGGCCCGAAAGACGGCCCAGGCCCATGTGCAGACGTTAGCTGGGACCGGACGACATAACCCTCGTTCCACCGAGAACTCGCTGGGTGGGTGGCTGGGTGCCGCTGCCGATCCACAACTCCGGCGACATTGCCGCCTCGCTTCCTACCACCCGATATCTCTTGCTACATCCCCTCCACTGCCCCCTTACCGAAGAACATCCTGTCCAGGATCCTCACCCTGTCCTTTTCGCTCGCCAAGACGGCCGAGGTCTTCACGGTGCCAAACGGTAGCCGGGGAGAGGTGCCTGACTTTCATCGCGTCACAGCGCCCTTGGCGGCTCGGCATTGGTTAGTTTCAGGAACTTCTCTCTGTGCAGGTGAGCTGCCTGCCTAGGATTGTGGGAGCTTAAGTATACTTAGCAGTCCAGTTAGAATATAGAAATATTCTTTGCTCTATCTGCAATGGTTGAAGTGTAGCAGCCACTAATTGATAATTTTCAGATTATTGTACTCCCTCCGTCCATAAATAGATGCTAAAGATTTGTCTAAATTCGGATGTATCTATACACTAAATCGTGGCTAGATACATTCAAATTGAGACAAACTTTTGGCATCTATTTATGGACAGAGGTAGTATTTGCCATCTATCTCTGGCATGTCTATATCTATTTCCCATGGATGTGTAAACCTGAGATTATTTTATACAGATTTTAGCTGTATTAAAGTGTTTGACACTTCAGCGTTGAAATCTGTATGAATTACTAAGCAGCAGTTTGCACTGTGAAACTATTCCTACATGTGCAATAGTATAGTCATTTAGTCTTGAGTTATGGATAGATTATTTTTTTTTGCAAAAGGCTAATATTTTCAGCTCATGAAAAATGCCCTGAATGGCTAATCAGTTGCCCATTAATAAGCTGTAGCCCGTTTAGTTGCTGCCTGTAACTTCTAGCAATGTTCATATTAACAATCTATAGCCTATTTTGGTTTTGCTGCCCAATTGAAAAATGTTCATATTGGTATTTGGCTATTTTCCTTGTGCCTCTTATGTTTCCATAGTTATACTCTACTGAATGTTTTTCAGTGTTCTGAAAATAATAGTTTCAAGTTACAGTTCTTCTATATATTACATATCGCCACATTCCATCCTTTTTGTTTTGTTTTGTTTTGAGCTGGATACAATCTTCTCTGAAAGTATATTAGCTCATGTAATTTATGCATGAATTTCATGCAGTTTGAACATCCATGCATAGCTCATGTAATTTATGCATGAATTTCTGATAATAATTTAACAAGCATCAGGAGAGATCACATAAATATATTTTATTTCAAACTATTTCACATGAGTTTCTGATAACAAGTTAACAAGCATCATGAAATCACTCTTCCAATTAAATTCAGTTTAACTAGAACACCATCAGCATTATTCCAACATAGCTATTCTATCAGATTTCATGATCTGCTCCTTTACCATCTTCCTGGGTCACCTCACCAATCTCCCATCCATCAGATTTCATGATCTTCTCCTTACGATCTTGAACATTACTGGAGTATAAATATGGGCAACACTTTGCAACAGTGGGTGATCGGATATTTTAGCGAAAGGTACCGACTGCGAAGCTTTGGCATCAGCATTTTGGCCAATAATCCCATACCCAACTACATTGGCTGTCTGTCATCCGGCGGTGAGAGAATAGGTAAGCAGACTGGTCTTCCATAGCGAGTGGATGGTTATGCCTGTCCTCAAAATCCTTCACGAACCATTCCACGGTAGCCACACTCAGCTCGATCTCTAAACAAGCTGGGCATCCACAACGAGTAAGAGCCTTTGGAGTTCTTTTTGGTTCAGGTCTTTCGATGTTTGCCAATGTACGGTATCCTTCTTTAAAGGCCGCGTAAAGCCGCCTGAACCGAGTTCATGTGCCTGGCAAATATTTCACGTCCTCCTTGCGAATACTGAGCCCTTTGACCTTTGCATACTCGTTATAGAACTCATATCCTTCGTCCTCACTTCTGATTCTCTGAAGGCATGACAACATCTAGAAAAGCAACAGTATTATATTCAGGTGCAATTCATGGCATCAAGATAACACAAGGCTAAAGGTTTAATTTTTATAACTCAGAACACAAGTATTTTGCTTGAGGGTTTGCCTGCATTCCCCTTGCAGAGCATAGCTCAATTCTTTGAATCAATTAACATGCAATTTTTGACTGAAAATCAGAACTGTCTCAAACAGTATAACAGATTCACAGTAATTTCTTAGCCTTTCACTGAACAGATAAGTATATATTATTCTTTTGATGCAACACAATTGTAACTTCCTCCTTCAAAACTTCCAATTTTTTGTTGTGCTACCGGTTGCTGTTTAGTATAGGTTCTATTCTCTGAAGCTACATGTTACTCTCATGTACTGTCAAACAATGTAACCACAAAAGTTATACATTTAAATATCGATACATGTGGGAAACGAACACTACAACATGTCAAATTTGTAATTATATAGCTCCTTCTCCCACTAATGTAGGCTACATTCTAAATCCAATAAATGCTCAGCTCTTTCTATTATGACAGGGGAAAACAATTGAAGGTTATGTTCCAGCTGACCACATAGATCAGTTTAAGCAACATCTGAAAGAGGCCTCAGTCTATACTTTCAAAACATTCATGGTTAGTGATGCACGAAATAAGTACTACAAAACTACATATCATCCATATAGAATCAGAATTCTCAAAGATCAATGAAATCATTCCACAGCCTGATAATTTGCCCGGTTTTGCATAATCGTTCAAAGGTCAAGCTTCTGGTTTATGCAACATCCAAGATGATGCACGCAAGATAGATTGGCTTCTGGTTGTTTTGTAGACATGAAAACCTGAGCCAACCGAAGCAAGATAATAGTAATTCTTGAGCCAAACTAACACATAAATTGCATAATGGTCAAACGTCATAAGCTAAAAATAACAGTCTTACAGTGTGGCCCAGGACAAGAAGAATGTGAACAAGGAGCTATTTCCACCTAAAAGGGAGAAATAATCTCATGGTGTAGACAGTTCAGAAAGAACACGTACCTGGCGGCGAGAATGGTTCTGGCATCTCTCGATGTCGCGGCGGCGTCGACCTAGTAGCGTCGTCGCTCGCCAGCGACGCACGACAGGGACTACCTGGTGGCGGCGGCGCTCGCCGACGACGCACCACGAGGCCGACCTGGTGGCGGCGGCCCTCGCCCGCGATGCGCGACGGGGCTGACCTGGTGTCGGCAGTGCTCGACCGCGACGCATGTCGGGGATGATCTGGTGGCCGCGGCGGTCGCCGGCGATCTAGTGGCGGCAGGGATCAGCGATTCTGCCGCTGGATGTCCTGTGCTCGTGATGCAGGGGTGTCTGCTCGATGGGTTTTTTTTTTTTTGACAAGGTATGCTCGATGTTGGGCCGGACTTAATTTTTTTCTTTTTATTATCTATGTGCTGGGCTGCCGGGCCTAATCTAAACATGTAATCCTAGCTATTGCCATAAATCATACCTCTCCCTCAATAGGAGTGGTAAAAGGCGAAAAGTGTATTTGGCACATGAGCATCAGTGATCCTGATTTTTAAAAATCATATTTTTTGAATTTAAAAAAATATGAAATTAAATACCCACATACATATAAACATTCTGAAGGTACGGTAGAAATTTTGAAGAAAAATATGTTATATTTTAAGCTATACAAAAAAAGACAAATTTCTGACAAATATATACCTCTATAAGTAGCCACAAATTTGTTTTTTTCTTGTAGCTCAAAATACAATGCAGTTTCTACCGAAACTTTGCATGAATATTCAGAATATGTGTATGTATTCATGGAATAAATGTGATGATTTTTTTAAATGCAGAAATTCAGTTTTTAAATATTTTAAAAACTGAGAGCACTGATGCTCATGTGCACCAAATTTGCTTCCAAAGAGGTACCATAAAACAAGCCTTATATTTACATGCCGGGTGAGCCTACAACATACAGTAGTATCTTGTATTACCTCCGTTCACTGTTATCTCGCTCTTATCTTATTTGGAGGTACCTCGAATTACTCACAAATTAAAGAAACAAAATCATGGATGGAGTGTATGATCCAACAAGTAATTCTGAGAACTTTCATACTACAAAATACAGGTGTTCAAATCGGAACTGACAACATAAGCTCTTATGGTGAAAAATGTAATCCCAAAAACTTTTATACAGAATAAAATCCTTCATGTTATGCATAAACAAAAAGGAAATCCTGCAATACGACTACAAAAACAATGCAGGTGACACAAATCATCACACTTTTTAATAAAGTTGCACATTGGCATGCTATAAAAATATTTTTTTCCGGGAACTGTCATAAATATTGACATACATTACGCCCATGAATTTTTAGTATATATTTTTAAAGAACTTACATGTGTTCAAAATGCATCGACGGCTATGCTCTTAAGAGCAACTTTTTTCTTTTCTTTTGCCACTATTAATACCAAGATACCAGAGCAAGCATCGTGCAGGCATAGTGATAATCAGAGTGGTGAAGCGAGTAAAGAAGCCAAAATTAATTGTTTATACTCAGAGCGTGTGAGGTGAATTTGGAGGATCCAGGCATCCAGCCAAGTTGGTATTGGTTAACAGCATATGCAGTTTGCAGAGCGACATCTAAACTTTACATGATCAAACTGAGCCACAAAAAATCAGGTTACTAAGATACCAGAGCAAGCATCGTGCAGGCATAGTGATAATCAGAGTGGTGAAGTGAGTGAAGAAGCCAAAATTAATTGTTTATACTCGGGGCGTGTGAGGTGAATTTGGAGGATCCAGGCCTGAGGCATCCAGCCAAGTTGGTATTGGTTAACAGCATATGCAGTTTGCAGAGAGAGATCTAAACTTTAGAGCATCTCCGGTCGGCGTCCCCCAAACCGTCCCCCAAAGGGATTTGGCCGCGCCGGTCAAAAAAACGTTCCCAGCCACGTCCACCAAATCCGTTTTTTGTCCGGCGCGTCCCGATACGGTGTCCGACGCCCCGAGCCCGTCCCGCCCCACAGGGGACGGTCCGGGCACGCCGGACACAACGAAAAGCGAGGCGAGGCGAGGCGTGGCGGGACCGACGCGTCAGGGGCTCGGAAGCCTAAAACCCATCGCCTACCTTTGGTCAAGCGACGTTAATGGCGTCCCAGTTTTCCCAGGTGACGCAGGAACGCGTCTCGTCGTGCATGGCCGCGTGGCCGTCCGCGCCGGCGTTATTGCGTCCAACGACCCGCTGCCGCTTCGCCTACCGCCGCTGTACATTAAGCATGCGGTTCATAACAATCTATCACCACTCCAAATCTTCTCCTTGCCGCTCCCAGATCTTCTCCTCGCTGTTCCAACCAATGTCATCGTCCTCCCGCAGGATCGCCGCGGTGAACGGCTTCGGCCGCGGCAGCCTCACCGTGAAGGAGGCGTGGGCACTGTACCGCACGGGATATCCCGTCCCGCCAGACATGCGCCTGCCAAGTAGCGGCGGCTGGAAGATGGCCGTGAACGGCATAGGCGTCCCGCCGTCGCCGGGCATGGAGCGCTAGAAGGACGCCATCAGGGCCCGGCGGTCTGCATTCGACGCCGAGGAGCGGGCTGATCCGACCTGGGTGGCCAAATACAACGACGCCTGGTGGGGCGCCTACTTCCAGGCGAAGTACGACATGGAGATGCACAGCACCACCGGCCTCGTCGGCGGGCCGAACTGCTGGAACAGGGACAGGCGCGTCCTCTTCTGGGGCGTTCCAAGGTTGGAGGCGCCGTCCTCACCGCCACCGTCTCCTGCAGCGCACTGGCAACCGCTCGTCCTCCTCCAACTCTTCGTCGTCAAGACCAGCCCGATCGACGCCGTCCTCGTCGCACCGCTCTGCGCCCTACACCGTCCCCAAGCGCGTGGTGAAGGAGGAGCCGGCGACGCCCGTCAATCCGAGGCACGGCGGCAACGGCAGCGGCAGCCGGCAGCAGCAAAGGCGTGGCGGCGCCCTCGTCATCCCGAAGCCGGACGTGAAGAAGGAGCAGGACGACGAGGCAGCGGCGAAGACGGCGCAGCTGGCGGAGTACGAGCAGCAGCAGCGGCTCATCGCTAGTAGCGACCACCCCGAGGACTGCCCAGGGCTGCACGCGGTGTTTGAGGCGTCGCTGAACGACAAGGACACCTGGAGGGGCGACCTCGACGCAGCGATCTCCATGTCCATCCGCGACACCGGCAAGCCGCTCGTGGACCTCACCGACGACGACGAGGCAGGATCAAGCGGTCTGGTGAAGAACGAGCCCGACGAGCGCGTCAAGCAGGAGGTCGTCACCGATGACATGTACAACTTCCACCAATACTACGACGGCTCCAGCCACCGCAAGTACTTCTAGATTATGTTTAGTTTAAATTTAATCGAATTTCGTTCGAATCTATGTAATATATAGCAAGTTTGGACGAATTTAATCGAATCTCACTCAATTTGTAAATTTACGAAATTTTATTTGGGGACGCGATTCTCACTCAATTTGTAAGTTTACGAAATTTTATTTGGGGACGCGATTGGGAAGTGCCCAAACGCAGCGCGAACAAAACACGTCCCAAACGCTCGATCCGATGCCGTTTGGGGGGCGCGACTAGAGATGCTCTTACGTGATCAAATTGAGCCACGAGAAATCATGTTACTACTAGTTTAGGTGAGTGTGGCCTGACGAGGCGGAAAAGTCGAGTAAGCTCAGCTCCGTATCGCAGGGTGCAGAGTGGGCAGGAGGGAGGAGCAGGAAGACGACGAACCTATGCGAGCTGCACGAAGTGGCCTCCGACCTGGCCCAGCGGGCGTAGACCCCAACCGCCGCCGCGCCGAA
Source organism: Lolium perenne (assembly GCF_019359855.2). NCBI lineage: Eukaryota > Viridiplantae > Streptophyta > Magnoliopsida > Poales > Poaceae > Lolium > Lolium perenne. Next base: position 6,868,862 of record NC_067250.2, on the reverse strand, counting down.
CGCCACGGATGGGATGGTCCTCTCAGAGTGCAGCGCACGCCGGCGGGTCTCCGCCGCCGCGAAATCCCCGCTCGTAATCAACGCTGAGCCTCAGCCGGTCCGCGGCCAAAGCAATCGGCCTCTGCCAGCTCGGCTGCGGCTCCCTGCCTCCCTCCTAGATCCGCACCTCGGGGACGCCGTCGTCGAGGATACAAGGGTTATCTGCCGGCGTCGTGCGCGCCTATGACTGCTCTGGTTTCTCATTTTTGTTGCCTTTTCTCTCCGGCGAGACCGAGGTAGTTATTATGACTGTTATTATGTTTCGTGTCAATTGTTATCTAGGAGTAGGTGGAACATGCGCCATAGATTTTTTTTCAAACACAATATGTTCATGCACGCAGGCACTTAGCTATACTACCTCAATCTTAAAGCTCTTTTGAAAAACCAAACTCAAACCAAGTAATTTTGATCAAACTTTTAGAACAATCTATCAAGTATCAATTAATATAATATTTTATAGATACCATACGAATACATATATTATTATCTATTTAATGATACTAATTTTGTATTTTGCATGTTAATGATTTTTGGTAAAAACAAAGTTAAACTTGACATAGTTTAACTTTTTAAAAATAATATAAGCCTTAAGCTTTTGTATGGAGCTAGTATGAATGTAAGCACATTTTACCCTTATGACCATGTTCAAGAGATTGAGCTGATGGGTCTTAGGATAAGTAAATTCACTGTTACTGTTACAGCTAGGCATGGGCAGCCCGGCCCAGACGGCCCGACCAGACCGGTCTAAAAATCCTGGGCTAGGCCGGGCTTACATGTCGGGCTGGGTCCAGGCTTGATTTTGGAGCCGGAACGTCGGGCCGGGCCGAGCTCAGGCTTGCAAAAAAACAGGATTTAAGCCTAGTTCAACCGTGCTTGTCGGGCTGGGTCGGGCTTTCCTCTATTCGGGCTGGGTTTGGGCCTGATTTGTAAGCCTGAAGTTCGGGTCAGGCCAGGCTCGAGCCTGCGAATTTATGTTCGGGCTTTTTTAGGCCCAGCCCGACAAATGCCCAGTCGTAGACGGCTCGCTATTGACAAAAAACGTTATGCCCCACTAAAAAGATCGCATTTGTAGGACACCAAAGTGTGGTACCACTGTGAATTTCTTTCTCCTTTTCCTGATGCACGGGGGTTGTCGGCTGCGAAGCCAGAGTCACCGCAAAAGCGGAGGTGGCAGGTAATGACGATGAAATTTAGATGGATGTTTTTCTATTGATTATTGTGTTTAGTCTGTTTATAGTCTAGTGGTGATGTGGTGTCCTATCTTTGGATTTCATAATTCACTCACGCCTTGTTCTGAACGTGTTATAATATTGATTTTCACTTTTGATCCTCCGGACAATGAGGACTTCGGACTGAAAAAACCAAGCATGTCGCAAAACCTCTTCCTAAGTGATCTAGGGTTCTCACGCAATCACCTCTGCTGCCGCTTATAGATCGTCGGCCTCTTCCACAACTCCACCAACAAGAGTGTGTGGGGAGACCCCAATCTACCCGTGGGAGTTGTAGGTAACCATGTCCTGAAGCATTATGTAGGTTTCCGCTTGTCCTCGCCTCAACCTACATGCGGTGGTGGCGAGCACTTCTTGATTTTGTGACTGGGACTCCATTTATGATAGCTCATTGATGAGAGACATTAGATAAAATAAAATAAAAATAAAAACAGAAGTAAGATCCAATACTAGCTTCTACACACTGCTACTATATTCTAGGTAATATGGTCCTCTGGTTATGTGTGTTGTAGTGGTTTCCAGAGTCTTCTAGTATAAGTTGTAACTAGGATATTTGTAGTGTTCTCTAGAACACTCTAGTAAGTAGAGCTAAGTAGTGAAGACTCGTGCAACCTATAAATAGAGGTCCAACATCTGCCTATGTAATCGGACTATGTACCCACTACCTATCAATAAAGAGAACTTTGTGTTCTTGTTTTATATCTTGTGTGTTGAGAGTTTGGATTGAACTCTTGAGAGCCCTCGCCCCTAGAGCGATATCTAGCGCAACACGTTGAAGTGGTTCCTTCAACATTTGTGTTGTCCACGTTGTAGCAACATGGTGGAGTTGTTCCTCCACAACATTGTGCTGCTTCAGGTGGTATCAGAGCCCCGCTGATCCGGTCCAACTGTTGGTTTCCTCATTGAGAGCTGCACCAAGCAATGGAGGAATTGGGGAAAATAGTGGATGTTGTAGATCAACAAATCCATGCGCTCTGTGAAGATCTTAACCGCAAATTTGATCAGCTAGTTGAGATGGTAAGAAAGGGTGTTCCTCCCGTTGCCAATGAAGAATCATCAAAGGAGGCAGATGATAGACGTCGAAGAATGGGAAGTCGTCTTGAAGCAAAAACACCTCATCCACATGTTGTTCAGCGTACTTCAAGGAGGCCAATGTATGCTGAAACTTCTAAAGGTGATGAATATGATGAGGGCCTTGAAGAACATGGTCTCTATACATATCCGAGAGTACACAACTCTACATATGCGAGGGATACATACAAGGTGAGAGCTGAGATCCCCACTTTTAATGGAAATGTTGATATTGAGGAGTGCCTTGATTGGTTGTATGAGGTGGAGACTTTCTTTGAGGTCATGAATATTCCAAAAGATCGTAGAGTTCATTTGGTTGCATACAAGCTAAAAGGAGGAGCTGGTGCATGGTGGCATCGCCTTCAAGAAGATCGCAGACTAAGAGGAGAACCTTGTGTGAGATCTTGGCGGTAGATGAATAATCTTTTGAAAGGGAGATTTTTGCGACCCTATTTATTTAGTTTCAGAATTGTGCTCAAGGAAATAGGACCATTTCAGAATACATAGAGGAGTTCATAAGGCTACAAGTGAGGTGCTACCTTGGTGAAACTGAAGATCAACAAGTTCAAGGTACATCAATGGTCTCAATAATGCTATCCAGGATTGTTTGATGATGCAGCAAATTTGGTCCCTCGATCAAGCACAAGCTCTAGCATTAAAGGCAGAGAGATTGGTAAAGGCAAGAAAGGCAAGTGAGGCTCCATATTCTCATATGGAAGACTCATCTAGGAGTCACTCCCATGGAACGGAAGAAGATACCGCTCAACGCTATGCAAAACAAGCTGTCCCAAAGAAAGCCGGGGGTAAGAGTAGGGCAAAGCCTGTGATAAAATGTTATAAATGTGGTGAAGAGGGACATGTATCTAGCAACTGCCCATTGAGGAAATTTGTCAACACGACAATCCATGATAGCGAAGATGATGATGACTGTGAATCTGAAGATGCAAAAGGACGAGATATTTGTGAAGAAGAGGGAGAAGAGGTGGTATGTGTGATTCACCGCCTCTTGTGCTCAACACCGTAGATCGACAACACACAACAAAAGAAAATATTTGAGAGCAAATGTACGGTGAATAGCAAGGTATGCAAATTAGTGGTTGATAGTTGCAGCTGTGAAAATCGTATCTCCCAAAATTTGGTGAAGCATTTAAAACTTGAGACACATGACCATCCAAATCCCTACACTATTGGATGGATCAAAAAAGGGGTGAATATGAGGATCACCAAACAATGCAACCTGCCACTCTCTTTGGGCAAATACTATCACTCCAATGTGTTATGTGATGTTGTTGATATGGATGATAGCCATGTTCTTCTTGGGAGACCTTGGCAATTTGATGTGGATACGACACATAAAGGAAGGAAAATTCTTACTCTTTCACTTGGAACAAGCGGAAGATCACCATTCTACCAAACCAATCAAATCATAATAGCTCCAAGGAGAAGGAGAAAAGTGAATGCAACCAGGCTAAAATCATTCCAAGTTGGTGATAAGGTGATGGTATTCCTCCGAAAAGAAAGACCGCCATTAGATTTTAAAGGGAAACTTAGACAACGTAAACATGGACCCTTCTCTGTTCCAAGGAAGATAAATGATAATGCTTACGTGATAGATCTTTCAGCTGAGATGGGAATATCCAACACATTTAATGTGGCATACTTGGCTCTTTATCATTCAGAACAAGCACTCTATGAAGATAACTCGAGTTCGAGTTCTAAACAACCAGGGGATGATCAGTAGATAAAATAAAATAAAAATAAAAATAGAAGTAAGATCCAATAGTAGCTTCTACACACTTCTACTATATTGTAGGTAATATAGTCCTCTAGTTATGTGTGTTGTAGTGGTTTTCAAAGTATTCTAGTGTAAGTTTTATTTTTGCGAAATGTATTCTAGTATAAGTTGTAACTAGGATATTTCTAGTTCTTTCCCTAGCTTACGTAGTGTTCTCTAGAACACTCTAGTAAGTGAAGCTAAGTAGTGATGGCTCATGCAGCCTATAAATAGAGGTCCAACTTCTACCTATGTAATCGGACTATGTACCTACTACCTATCAATAAGGAGAAATTTTGTGTTCTTGTTTTAGATATTGGATTAGATATTGTGTGTTGAGAGTTTGGACTGAACTCTTGAGAGTCTCCACCCCTAGAGCGATATCTAGCGCATCATGTTGAAGTGGTTCCTTCAACATTTGTGCTATCCACGTTGTAGCAATACGGTGGAGTTGTTCCTCCACAACATTGTGCTGCTTCACTCATTTATTTTAAATCAGCCCTATATTTACCATCCCATTGTGAAAGACTCTTGAATTCCCAACCCGAAAAGCTTAGAATGTTCTTCTAATATAAAATATTTTTAGCCCACAAACTGCTACATCCATTATTCAAACTATCTTTATGCTAACAACATGCCAAGATACTATATATATGTTGAAGACTCACCCGACATGTAAAGCAAAAGACACTTATAGACATTGCATAAACAACTTGTGCCGTCGAAAATCAGAGACTTAAACAAGCGCAATAGATTATATATTTGTCTTCTTATGCAGATTTGGAAGAACAAGACTTTGATGCCTAACGGTCAATCATACACATGGAGACTGCTGCGTAGGCACTTCTGACGTGTAAAAGAGGTGGAAGGTTCTCGGCTCACATCGAAGATGAATGCTCCACACATGCAGGTCATTGAATATGATATGCATTTGTTGTTCATGTGCCCTTTTTCAAAAGCGGCATGGTTTTCCATCCATGGTACACCAGGTTAGAAATGTAGGCCGCATCGCACATATGTATTTATGATATGATACATGCAATTCTCTCCTCTAGACACCACATTTTATACTTTTATATGGTGTCTTTGGAAAGCCATGAACGCCTGTTCGGCGGGAAAATTCGTACACCTTAAAGGTCTATGCAACCACGTGAGCAATTTAAAGGGTATGCTTGAAGAAACACAAGAATCCTGATAAAACATTGTCAAATCTAAGTTAAACCGCAAGAAATTCTAAAGTTCTCCATCTCGTTCTTTCGCGCTACGGGTAAATTTTGTTGTATGTCATGAAATGATTCATGTGCCAAAGTCAGCTACCATGTTGATTTTCTGCGCCATGACATGCGAGACATCAATTTTTAGATTTTTCGACTATTTACATGAAAGACTTCAAATTATATTCATCTATCATTTGTCATGGATTCATTAATTTTCAAATATGTTTATAGCCTATAGAGAATTTCACTATTAAAAGCTAGATTTATCTTGATGGAAAGAATATACATAATTGCTCAAGACAAACCAATTCATCTCTGTCCACCTCTCCGCTCCGTAGTTTTTCTAGACTAGATGGCTATGTTGTCCCGCCATCTTGTCTATATGGGTGTTGTTGATATGGGTGTCATCTTCCTACTCCAAAAGCCCCATCGACGATCCATGGTCCGTTGTCATTCCGCACATCTTCTACACTCAATTGGTATAAGTTCCATGGATGACCTTATGCGGGACGATGTCGTAGAGACCATGACTGATGGTTTTTTTTAGTGTAACGCCACATATAATTGTTCCAAATCCAATGGAGCATTGATACAAAGTCGTAATATTTCAGGTCCTTTTTTCCTTAAAATGATAAATAGTTGTCCATATATTGTCTTGATTTATAGAACTTTGTATGCAATCGCATATACATATGCCTTTTTTGAGTCGATACGTACATATACACCTAGTACATAGATTTAGTTCACGTTGCTATATATTACATTATCTTAACCAACAAATTGGACATGACCACACACAAAAAACATATAACTGAGAAAAATTGCACAAAATAAAGTCAGTGCCATTATTATTCTAATAAGTTGACTATACTGGACTGGACAAAAAACATATAGCATCGAGTATTCCTATATTTTACCAGTAGTTTCTAGAAGAGCAGAACCTCTCAAATATACGTAATCATCCAGCTCAAGAATCGTCTCAAATAGACGTTTTGCAACATCAACAACTCCAAGGCTTTCACAAGGAGAAATTAGTATCATCCATAAGATGGTGGGCTTTATTGGCAATTCCTCAGAACTTGTAAGCCTGTTAAAGCTGACCCTCTAGCAAAGAGTAATGCTACACTTACGGACACAATTTCATACAGATTAGCTTACGGACTGAGGTGGCAATGAACTATAGGTTCGCATCCGCATTTTTAGGATCAACCACTCCAGATCAGTTCAAATGAACGTGACCACGTTGCATCCGTAAGCCTATTCCGTAAGAGCAATCCGTAGGTGTAGGATTATCGTCTAGCAAATCAATCACAACCACTGCCTCAGGTATATGGGGTTCTAAAGATTGGGATCAGGCAGAGACCTAAAACTTTAGCTTCATGACCACCACATGCTGACAGGCATATGCCGATCTGTAAAATCAACTCCTAATGCCGCTCACCATCGAGCCGTGGAAGCCATACCGAACGGATGCCGCCACTGTTCCTTTGTTGAATACAGATAAACAATCTAGACTCTAGATTAGACAGGGAGGAGATTAGCCATACCGGACAGATGCTGCCGCTGTTCCTTTGTTGAATACAGGAAAATAATCTAGACTCTAGATTAGACAGGGAGGAGATTAGCCGGATAAAGATGCGACTACATAATCGAAACTGACATTGCTGATGGCATCGCTAGCAGTCTCGTACCTTGCCGTCTGGTAGGCTATCGAACTGGCTGCCGTGGGGCTCCAGCGCAGGGACACAGCTCCTTCGATGGCTTCACAAACACTCTGCTTCTTCTCCTGCCTAGCAACCTGAGGATGTACAAGCTGGCTTCTCCTCACTGAAACCTCTGGTTCCTCCATGTTAGAAAGTTTTCTTGATCAACCCGCTGATCGCCGAGGCTGTGGGGCCCATGGTTGGCTCGTGAGGACGTCGTGCGGGCAGTGAGCTCGCTCAAGATAAAGCATGGCGGCAGGGAAATCCTTGCCAGTAGGAGAACACCATATACAGTAAACCGCCTCCACTCCACCGATCGTAATATCTCATCACCCTAGACACCAACGCAGAATTCAACCTACGTCACCCACGGGTGTAGCTCCCGGATCCTGACAACATAGCGAGGGAGGAGACCACCTCGAGCAGGGCTGGATCACAGCAAGTAGACGATGAAGGCAACAACAAGAGGTGCACGGTCGCCTCTTTCTGTGGCCACGGCGAGATCTCCACCACCGCTCTCATTGCAACCATAGACGCGACCTCACTTTTTTTTCCGTCCTGATCGACTTGGTATCCTCGTTTTCGATTTCGTGGTGGTCGTGACTTCCCGATCTCAGTTGAATATGAATATATAGGAAACCAGGGCTGCGAGCTAGCCTAGACCGGATCGACATAGAATTGTTTTCTTGTACGGGAGTCTAAACCGACCTGGCAACGTAGGATGGACGGACGACGGACGACGGAAGACGGACGACAGAAACCGAACGGACGAATCCACGGAAACGCTAATACCGAGTTCGAAGGTTCTTTTTCTGTGTTTGTCTTTTACTTCCAATCCTAAGAACTATATCTATATATATGTAATACTGTCATATAGGGAAAAAGTCGTATTCATGTAGCCTTTGCTGTATTTCTTCACTTTTTCTTTTGAACCCTAAAAGATAACAATAATCCAGTTTTTCTTCCCAAAAACAAATTTCCCCTCCATAGCGAGTGCTCAGCCTACTCTCCCCCAATTCGACCCAGCGCAGCCCGAGCTCGAACTGCCGCCGCCCTTCACCCCTCCTCCGTCCGCGGTTCCAGCCCCTCCGCCTTTGACGCGCGGAGCGTCGCCGTCGCCGCCCCCGTTCAACCTCCCTCACCCCGCTCCGCCGCAATTTCGGGCCATTGGTATCTGAGGTACGAGCATTTCATCATCTGCGCCGTGTCCAGAGTTATTAAACCCCATCGACGAGGCCGAGAAATTTTCCATCTAGATCCGCCCCTGTCGACGGCTGATTACCGATCTCGGAGTGCCCAGTTGCTTTTCTGCATCGTAGCCTAGGTTTCAGATACTGATTAGGGTTGGTGCTCTCTCCTAGGTCATGGTGAACACGGACGGCGAAGGCGGCAACGGGGGCGTAGACCCGATGTGCGTCGACGAGAATGGCGTCATCGTGCTCACCGCAGACCAACACAACGGAGCCGTGCCGCACGGTGCTGTTGGCCATGATGCGGCCATGGAGGAAATACAGGGGACGGTATGCATGTCCTGCACCAAATCGAGGATGAAAGGAGCGGCTGCGGAGGAGGCCGATGCCGAGGAGGCCGCCACGGTGCAGGGCAGCAAGGAAGGGGCCGAGGAGCTGCTCCTCAAGGTGGTGCTCAGCGAGGAGGAGGCCTACAGGCTGTACTGCGACTACGGGCACCGCACGGGGTTCAGCGTCCGCAAGGGGAAGCAGTCCTACTTCACCGGCACCAAGCGGGTCCGGACCAAGGACTACTTCTGCTCCAAGGAGGGGCTCAAGGAAGCCGAGAAGCTCACTGATGAGAACTTCAACGACCCGCACACCAGGACCAATTGCAGGGCCATGGTTCGCTTCAGAGTGAACGGCCAGGGCGAGTGGAAGGTCATCCGCCTCGTGTCTGATCACAACCACAATCTGGCAAAACCGGAAGAGCGGCACCTTCTGCGCTCTGCCAGGTCGCTTATAGCCGGGAGGTCATGTTCTACCGCGGATGCGGTGCTGTATGGTGGGTGCCAGCAGGTTGGGGGCATACCGTCCCAGATGGCTGTAAGCACTAGCGTAACCAACAACAACGCGGAGACTCCGAGGCCAGATATGGTCCCTGGTTTTAGCGGCGTGACAAGAACAGCAGCCATAGGGACTGGAGACTTGCAGATCCTCGTAAATCATCTGAAGAGCAGGGCAAACATAGATGGAATGTTTTACTGGGATGTTCAGATTGACCGAGATGGTCGGATGACTAATTTCTTTTGGCGTGATGGTAGGAGCAGGACGGACTATGACTGCTTCGGTGATGTGGTTGTGTTTGATTCAACTTATCGCTTAAGCAAACAGAACTTGATCTGTGCGCCTTTTGTTGGTGTGAACCACCACTGGCAGACCACTATGTTTGGCTGCGCACTGTTAGTGGATGAGTCTATGTCATCTTTCACGTGGCTGTTCAAGTCCTTCTTGGAGGCGATGGGGAACCGGCATCCTCGAACTATCTTCACCAATCAAGACCAACTCATGTCAAAAGCAATCGAGGAGGTGTTTCCAAACACATGCCATCGCATTGCTCACTGGCACATTCAGAAGAACGCTGCTTCTCGCCTTGGTTCACTTAATGGTTCGAAAGCATTTAATAAGGTGTTCACCAAGTGTACGCAAGGATGCAACTCAGAAGCAGAGTTCGAGGAAACATGGGCTGCGATGCTCCGCGAGTTTAAGTTGCAGGATAACAAGTGGCTGAACAAGCTTTATAAGCTCAAGCAGAAGTGGTGCGGTGCTCTTAACATGTGCAATTTTGATGGTGGGATCGAAAACGAGCCACAGTTTGACATTTTGAGCAACATATTCACTTCCATTGCCGATAAATTTACTTCACTTTCCACGGTTATTGTTCTTGTGGATAAGCTGACTGATGATTGGCGTGAAAGAGAGTTTGATGAGGATATGCGGTGTTCCCAAAGGCCACCTGCTTGTATCATAAAGCACAGTGATATTTTGAATCATGCAGCAAAAGTGTATACACACAGAATCTACAAGTTATTCGAGACATATTTTCTTGATGGGTGTGGTGCCACAAAATTCAAGGAGCTTCAGTGTGAAGACAGTGACACATATCGGTTTGAGATGACCATGCAAGGTAGGGGGTCACGAGTCTGCACAGTTCATTTGAATAAGTCTACAATGCAACTCACTTGCAGCTGCAGTCAGTTTGAAACAATGGGTTTACTTTGTCCACATACTCTGAAAGCTCTTAGTATCAAGAATGTATGCAAAATTCCAGAAATGTATATACTGAAGCGGTGGACCAGAGATGCTAAGCAGTGGGTTTTTAATCCAAAGCAATATGAATCATCATATCAGGAATGTATGGATGACGAGGCTGCATACTGCAACCATGCTATGAGGTATGCTTATGACCTTGTGATGAAGAGCCAAGGGCAGGTGGAATTGAGAAGGTCTCTTTGGGAGACTCTCGAGAGTGGAGAAAAAGAATTGGAGAAATACCTAGAAAATGTTACCCAGTATGCAGAATCTTATGCCACTTGAAAGAAGCATCAGTTAAGCTTTTTAGTGTTCTGCTAGGAAGCAAGACATACTTAAATGGTAACTGGCTTGCTACAACATGTGCACATACTTTCTTTTATGCTGACTCAAACTGTAATCTAAGAATGAAAATGAAAATTTGCGAAACAAGATAAAAGTTTGACTAGTCATCATTCTTTACTCTTGATAGTTATCACTGTAATTCCATGTGCTTTACTCTTCATACTGCTATTTTTGATTCCACACTGTTTGTCAATTAGCATGAATGTGTGATGTTTCCTAAATTTTATTTCACTAGTGGGGTCAAATAGCCAGTGTGAACCCTGCATGATATCTTGAGACAAGTGTTGATTACATATGACTATATGAGTGTATATAGGTTGGTTGAGTATGAGTTGGGGTTGATTGACATTTCCAAACATCCCATTTAAATGTTTCAGAACCATGCAAGAAAAGATAAATAAGCGGGTTAATTAGATAGATGCCACTACAATGTCTGCCTGTTTGAGAAACGCTACTACAGCTTTCATCTGTCGAAAAACGCCACTACAATTCTCTGTCCAATTCATAAATGCCATTACACTCAGTTAGACACACATACAGTCCAATATACACTCGTATTTCCTGTCATACATACTGTATAAGTGGTGGGCTCCAACCGTGGCGCATGAACCAAGCTGTGCGGTGGCAAAAAAAGGGCCACAGTGGCAATCCGGTCGGTGAGGTGAGGCGTGGATTTCAGGTGGGTACGGCCCTCGGGAAAGGAGGTGAGGCAGCGGCTCGCAGGTGCTGAAGGAGAGCCATCCAGGGAGGTGTGGTGGTGCTGGCTGATTTGGCCACAACATCTGGTAACAGGAGTTGTGCACTTGTGCCCCGCCACCTTCTCCTCCCACCGAATCCCCTCTCTCTCCAGTTCCTGTGCCTAATAAATGACAGCTCCATCACCGACCATTTCCATTTGTGCAATTAGATTAGTATCTTGGCCATCCCAATCAGATTCCATTTGTGCAATTAGATTACTATGGCTTCTTTTGGAACGATGGTGCTCCAGATCCAAATAATGGATGCATGATTTGATTATGTTATTCCATTTTGTTAGTTATTCTTTTCAGTCGATTTTGCTTCATGGATCATTCGCCACGGTTTGTTCTATTAATTTCAGTATTTCTTGAATCTGGGGGGATGGTGAATTCTTTTTGTTCTTATCAAGACATTAACTGATAGGTACTTGAAAATTCCTTTTCAAGTTTGAGGATGTATATAACATAGAGGCAAAGCTTGATTCGGTTGGACCATGTATATGTGTATATTGCTGTGAAGTGTATAAGTGGATTGTAGTCGCCCTTTCCATCAGTTCGGACTTTTGGTTGCGTTAGTTAGTGCATGAAACTTGACATATATGACAGGAAATACGGAGTATAATTGCCAGTACATGTGTTTAAATGAGCATAATGGCATCTATAAATTGTACTTGCTCCGTCTCAAAAAAAGCTGCTCAACGTTTTTTAGATACCGATGTATCTGTAACTAAAACATTTCTATATATGTCTGTATCTAGACAAAGTTATGCAGCTTTTTTAGGGATGGAGGGAGTATAAAGAATTGCAGTGGTATTTTTCAAAAGATGATAGTTACAGTGACGTTTCTCAAATAGAAGGAAATTGAAGTGTTGGTTGTTCAGTAGCTGTTTTTTTTTTAACATAAGCTGTTCAGTAGCTAATTTGTAAGTGAGATATATGGCACCCAATACGTCAACATCTGCCTCTGATTTAAGGTATGAACTCACCAGAATAGGAGTCTACAGTATTTTTTCATATCCATGGTGCTCTGTTTATATCCAGCAATCCCTTCTGCCTAATAGAAAGACATCCGAGTTTTTGTCTTGGAGCATGAAGCACATTTCAAAAGTTATTCTTTCCTTGTATACATTATTTCTGACACGGTCTTTGCTATATGCTACGGCAATATTTGCTACGTGTAGTTCAAGCCAGTAGAATACAAGTAACTCTTGTATCAGCCAGGTTATTCAATCTGTCATACCCACCTGTTTTACTTAGTGTGAAGCAGCCATCTGTTGCCAAAAGTTACATATAGCTAAGACTTTCTCAAACCTGGGAGAAGCTGGAGCATGGTATGAGCAACTTTGACTCATTGCACAGTTCATGATCTGTTAAAAACAACCTCACCCTTCTGCTGAAGGTAACTCCTACTATATTCTTCCTTATTTTGAGGTACATAACAAATGGAGAAACTAGTGTTTGGAATGCAAGCATGTTTTTCTCCTTGCGATGTCAGGAATCTTTGTATCTAGGAGGAGCTGAAACGAACAGACATCATTCCTGACCATGCTGGGGCTGCCAAGGGCATCGACTCAATGGCCTGAAGTGAAGTTGGAATGGGATCCCTTTGAGCCACCAGCGACTTCTGGAATCTAGGAGGAGCTGGAGCAACTCTCTGAAATCAGATTGAAGCAACGTGCCTCTGAAGGTACCGACCACTATCCTGTGGTGTCAAGGACACACAAACCTCAGGAGCCACCAGCAGTTTCTGAAATCGTCTCTTGCCTGCAGACACATGTAGTTTGTAGTTGGCAGTTGCTGATGAAATAAACAACTTCTCTGCAGATATGTTTCAGCAGGGGAGAAGAGGTGTGATATCTATTTATCATATTGCTGCCAGTGCGCGCTTGTGTGTTCTCCTTTATTGTATTTTGTCTTGTAAGTTGTGACTGGAGAGTGAGGACACATGCTAACTATGCAAGTAGAATTTGATGAAATTAAATATCTATCATATGAGGATGTTACCATTTCTTTTTAATGGTTCTCTCTTCAAACTCACGCTGCGCTCTGCTATCATTTTCTTTGTGTGATTTGTGACTGGTTTCTCTTTGTCAATAATGATGCTAAAAGAAGATGGGACCATAGAATCTCAATTCTCAACAACTCATCCGATCATAAATATAATTGAAGTCTTTGGTTTCTCATAAGGCAAACTACTTTACATTTCCCCTATGATCAATTTTATAGAAAAGCATGTCAACATCAAACACCAGTTTAGTTGTAGTAGATTTATAGTCGAAAATTGCTACTGTATTAGGTACTGAGCTACTTGGAGCTCGTTTAAAAAAAAAAATCTTGAAGAGCTTTTCTTAAAAAAAAACTCAATAAATTCTGAAAATAAATATAAGAGTACTTATGCATGTCTAGGATGTAGGACCATCCGAATACATTATCATCCATGATAAAAAAACAATATGGGTATAAAAAGGGAAATACTTTTGTATTTACACGCATGGGTGTGGGTGTTCGTCACCATCTATTTATTTCTCGAGATTCATGCTCACCATGGTGGATGAAAAATTTCTTTTTTCTCTTCTCTTTTTATCCGAATCTCAAAGCACAACCACGCATGGGTGTGGGTGTTTTCTTCATCGTGCATTTATTTCAGATTCGTGCTTATCACGGTGGATGAAAAGATTCATTTTTCTCTCCTTTTTTTATCTGAATCTCAAAGCACAACAGAGATGACAGGAACATCCACACCCATGCGTGTAACTACAAAATCTATAAAAAATGGGACTATTTTTTTCCCTTTTAGAGCATCAATTTTGTGTTTTCTTAGCCTAAAACAACATCATATTTTAAACCACACCAATTTAGTTTTATTAGGTTTATCGTTGAAAATTCTATTAGGTCAAGAGTTAAATGGAATTTTATTTTCTAAAGGTTTGAAGACCCTTTCTTAAAATCTCCGTAAATTCTGAAAATAAATATACAAGTACCTAAACATGTCTAGGATGTAAGACCATCGAAGTATGTCATCATCTATAATCTACAGAAGAAGACCACTATGGGGAATCAAAACTAGTCAAGTCCTTAAACTTTACTCATTTATCGTACTAGTGCAGGTTTGAGTAAATATGTACACTAAATAATGTCTATATACATCTTAATTCAGATAAATTTATTACTATACTTTTTTTGTAGATGGCGGGAGTATGATAGATTTACTTTCATGTTATACAGATTCAGATAAATCTGTTATATTTTTCTTTACTTTCATGTTATGATAGATTTGGCACAATGGACGGCGACGGAAACACAGACCCATGCGTGGGTGTACAAAAGTATTTCTGTATGTAGATCTGAATTTGTTCACGCTGAAACGTTTTCTCCTCAAATTCGATCAAATTCAGAGAAATTTAATTTACGACAAACCTAGATGTTCAACTATTTTAGAGCGGAGAATACAGTATGCCAGATCATTCTGGTAAAGTGCGAAGTGATGTAAGGGCATCTCCAGCGGCGCGACGCAAACGGTCGCTGAGCGTCCGTTTTCGTCCGCCGTGACCGGAAATGCGTCTGGGGACTGTTCCAGCGGGGCGACGCAAATTGACCGGGCCGTCCGCGGAGACGCAAACCTGGCCCAAATATGCGCCAGGTTTGCGTCTCCGCGGACGCTCGGCGGTCACGCCGAGCGTCCTCCATTTCTTACCCGGTCCCGCATGTCAGGGACAGCGAAATCGACCGCTTCGATTTGCTTCTTGTTCCCCTTCTTTTCTGCCCTAGTGCGACGGCACCACCCCCACCCCTAGCGCCGTACGGCCGTAGCGCCGCAGTAGTCGGCGTCGGCTCCGTTCTTGCCGCGCGGGAGAGCAGGAGCGTGCTCCGCCGCGTACGTGCCGGCTGTTTTCGGCCGAAACGCTCCCGGTTGCGCCGCCCTTCCGCGCCGCCCACGACCTGTTCGGTCAATTGCGCCGGTAGGTTTCTACTCGTGTTTTCGGCGCTATTGTGCGCGGCCATTGATCCGCAGTTTGTACCCACGCAGATGGACATGTGGCAGATGTTGGACAAGTTCCGCGCGGAGGTTGTCGACTCCTCTTCCGACGAGGAGTCCGATGAGTCCACGCAGACATTGGCAACTACTGCGGCCTCCATGATCCATGAGTTCACCTCTAACCCGGGGCCGCAACACCGGGGCTCTGTGAAGGGGCGCTCCAAAAACCTGCCGCGCAATAGAGTGGAAGGGCAGGCCCGCCTCCACAAGGACTACTTCCACCTCACCAATCCGATCTTCCCGGAAAAAATGTTCCGGCGCCGATACAGGATGTCAAGGGACCTGTTCTTGGTCATTCTACGGGGCGTCAGAAACTACGACCTGTACTTTCAATGCAGGCGCGATGCAACAGGTGCGTTAGGCTTCACCTCGTACCAAAAATGCTCCGCGGCTATTCGCATGCTCTCATATGGAATGGCTGCGGATATATTCGATGAGTATCTTCGAATGGGTGAGAGCACCTGTCTTGAGGCCATGTACAGGTTTTGCCGAGCCGTCATTGCCGTGTTCGGAGAGTATTACTGTAGGGAGCCAACTGTTGAGGATACAAGGCGCCTCCTGTCTATCAACGAGTCTAGAGGCTTCCCAGGAATGATTGGCAGCATAGATTGCATGCACTGGCAGTGGAAAAACTGTCCATTTGGATGGCAGGGTGCGTACAACGGGCATGAGGAGGGGAAAACTGTCATTCTTGAAGCTGTCATATCTCAAGATTTATGGATTTGGCATTCATTCTTTGGCATGGCCGGTTCCAACAATGATATCAATGTGTTGCACCGATCACCGGTTTTCGAAAGGCTCATGCAAGGCAAAGCTCCCCGGGTGAGCTATGAGATCAATGGAAATGCATATGACAAGCCATATTATCTTGCTGATGGCATCTACCCTGACTGGGCCACATTGGTGAAGACTGTCCGTAATCCAAACTCCGAGAAGACGAGGAGGTTTGCCAAGATGCAAGAGGCTTGCAGGAAAGATGTGGAGCGCGGGTTTGGTGTGCTCCAAGCTCGGTGGGCAATTGTCCGTCACCCGGCAAGAACATGGTCGCTGAAGACCATGCATGAGGTGATGACATGTTGCGTGATCATGCACAACATGATCGTTGAGAACGAGCGTCCTGATGGCCGCAATGAGAACCAATGGGATTTCCAAGGTGAGCTGGTTGCGCCACTCCCTGGAGCTTCATCTTGGCAGGACTATCTACATAGGAATGTAGAAGTCACTGACGAGAACGTCTCCAAACAGCTGCAAACGGATCTGATTGAGCATCAATGGACATTGGCTGGCCATGCAGATCATGCCTAGAGGAGTACTATCTTATTTGCATGCAGACTTTTTAAAATTTAAATGTAATAACTATGACTTCGTTGAATATTATTTTGTTGTTTCAAAACTTCATATTTCATGCAAACGCGGAAATGCGTCGTGCCGCTGGAGCCACCCCAAGGTGCAAACGGACGTGCGGACAAAAACGGTCAGTCTCGCGTCCGCCGCGCGACACAAACGGACATTTGGGACGTCGCGCGCGCTGGAGATGCCCTAACGTTTGATCACGCTCCGCCACTGCTGCCAGAGGACCGCACCGGCGAGCTCCACATGATAACCTCGACCTATGCAAATGGGTTGTCGTCCGTCCCACTCGCCTCTCGTGGGCCGCTAGGAGACCACTCGCCTCCCTCTCCTGTCGTCCGCCGCACCAACCCCCATCCAGATCCATATCGCCGCCGCAACCCCCACCATCTCCATCTAGATCCATATCGCCGCCGCAACCCGCAACAACCCCCACCATCTCCATCTAGTAGATCCCATATCGCCGCCGCAACAACCCCCACCATCTCGTCTCGCCGCCGCAAGGAAAAGATGATCCACGTGAGCATCTCCTGCCATGCCGACCTCCAAGCCCTGCAGGCCCGCTCCGATGGGCTCATGTTTCTAAAGTTCGTCTCTCTGGAGTCCTTGAGCATAGCAAGCGACTCGTATGCACTCCTCCTCCGCAACCTGATTGAGCGGAGGTACTGGCAATGCCCCCAGATCCATCTCCTCTCGCTGGTGGCAGGCGTGGCGGTGGAGCTCGACAAGATCAAGCATGATCTGTTTCCCCTCGTTGAGGCCAAGCTGGGAGACGACGGCTTCCCGGAAGCCCTCCTACTCCTCAAGAACTCAGCACTTGTGCTCCAACGTCTGGCGGAGGACGCTCGGCAAATAGTCAAAAAATGTGTCGGATTAGGCAAAGTTCAAGTGGTGGGCGCATTGTTAGACA
Organism: Lolium perenne; assembly: GCF_019359855.2. NCBI lineage: Eukaryota > Viridiplantae > Streptophyta > Magnoliopsida > Poales > Poaceae > Lolium > Lolium perenne. The sequence goes on along the minus strand of NC_067250.2, from coordinate 6,851,191 downwards.
AAGTTCAAGTGGTGGGCGCAGTGTTAGAGTTTAACGTCGATGAGGTACTGAATGGTACTCGCAAGTTTGCCTGGTTTCACTCACGTGTCCCGCCCGTGCTCAATGAGATCGACCTTGTGTTGTCGACCCCGGTTTATTTCCCTGATTCTGATGAGTAGTAGACTATCAGCTGTTTCTTGCCAGCTCGTGACTGTTGTGATGAATATTTTTTAGGGGCGTGGCAAACAGCTTACAACTGTAGGGGTAGTTTGCACAGCTCAAAATGTTGCGATGTATACTTCTTGGAGTGGCAACACCCTTTATGTTTGGATGATGTTAATGGATTTTAAATGTTTTGTATTATGGTGCTGTTTTCTCATTCTGTGCTAGGGTACAACTGCAATTACTTTCAGTTAGGATGATTCTTTGGAACGGGTGGCAGCTCCACAACCATTCTGTGGAATGGCAGCTCCACAAATATTACGGAAAAATTTATTACGGAAACACGGTTTTACTCTACAGTCACATGGAGGTATCTAATTTATTTTCTCATCTATCATTTGTATCAAAACTAGGCTGTATGACCATCAGTTATGGCCATTCATGTTCTAGATCTCTTGTTTCGGATGCAGATGATAGTTTAAACTCTTAGTTGGTATTGTTGCAGTTGGACCCGAGGTTTGAAGGCTTGGGCTACATCTGAAGCAGTCTAGATAAAAAGTTTTCAGCCATAACAAGTATTGGAGCTACTGCCTTTTAGCAAGGTGATGCTTCATAGCACGTATTGGCCTTTTAATTCTGAATTATGCAGCGGCGTTCTTAAGCAGGCTTTTGTATGCTGCAACTTGCTTGACATCTGTCCAACTGCTTGCTACAATCTCTTGATATGCTGAAATCGAGATATATGTCCTGGTATCTATCTGCAAGACTAATGGGCATTCTCTGCAGGTTTGGTGTTGATTAATTTCTTATATGTGCACCAGATTTGGATGGTGATATTTTTAACAGAGATAGCTGTCTGGTAAAGAGGCAAATATGTACCTTATTAGAGGTGAAAAATAAATCTCCTGAATTTGCTTATCATTGTACAGCTATTTCCTTTGTACTGTTTTGCTTACAACCCACTTCCTGATTTTATTGTTTTAAAATGGAGCATTTAACAGTGCCGGTTAGCTTTCTATTTCATGCACCTTCTTATTTAATCACTCCCTCTAATATATGAATAGGCAGGGTAGAAAATGCTACTTGCTACGACTGTACAAACAATCCTTCCCAGTGCCATTCTGCCACATTGTTTGAATGAGATAAGTCACCTTATATATGACTTACCTAATTAAATATATTTGCACAATATTTAAGTGAACTGACAATGTATGATGGAATTATTGTTGCTTCGTTTGAATTGTTTTGTTGTTTGTTCATACAAGAAATAGTGTAAGAGTTGGTGGTGGCCAGATGCTCAGATGGCCCCCTAATTGCTATATATTGTAGGCTCTGCTTGCAAAATTTGTTTGGATGCCGCCTTATAATGGGTTTCTTTTCTTACAAGTATAATTTGACCTTCATGCTTGTGATTCTCGGTAAGACTTTGTTTAGATGTAGTCAGTCCGGTTCCAGATGGAATTCTGTCATCTCTACTCCTATTAAGATGAAACTGGAATCGTCCACAACCCTTCAGCCCGCCTCTCCGTCCCACGTCCCTCGACTCCCAGACCTGCTGCCCTCGCCCGAAGGCGCATCCTCTCCGTCTCCTCTCCTGCCTCCTCGGTCCTCGCCCCCGTTTGCCCTCGCCGCCGCTGCGGACGCGAGGAGCACGGACGCCCCAGTGCCCGCCTCCGACTCCCTACCCACGAACCCACACCCGCTCCCTTCGACGATGACGAGCGACCTGGCCGCCGCCGCCGTCGGTTAGCACCTCCAGCGTCGCCGCCGCTGAGGGCACCAGACGCGGACGGGAACGACACCCTTCTCTCTGCTATCGTCTCCTCCTGTGTCGGCGAGCCTTCCTCTCCGCTGCTACGGTGGCGTGTACTCCGGCATGAGCCCGCCCTACTCGACGGCAGCAACACGGTACAGATTGGCACGCATAAGCGCTGAATTGTGTAGCTTCAAGGTTTTGTGTCAGTTACATATTTTTGTGTCTGGCATTTGAATCTTAATTTCTGACTACGATAGCAGTTTACAACACTTTTTGCTCTAAGTGAAACCTGACAATATTTACGCCCTGAATTGCTATCAAACCTTTGCAAACAATTTTAACCCAGAAGGTCAAATAACCACAACAAATAGTAGAGGCTGAAGAACAAACTGAGTCATGCCCTTTATCAAGTTTTTTTCTTCTTTTCTTTGAACTGTTCTACTGCTTTCTCGTAAATTTGCTAAAAATAGAACAGCAGAGCACCCACTAAATTTGCTAAAAACAAAGCTAGGAGTTCAATCATGCTATTTCAATTTGTTCCCATATATACAGTTTTCATCGTATTGCTGAGGAGACTAATTGGTTTCCTAATCAGATCTACCAGGAGGTCTACAGAGAGGAGGAATCTCATATACCAGGTGCTTATCACACATGAATATGTCACTAACATGAGCGCGTATCTCAATTATGTCTCTAACGGAAGAGGAGACTACACTTAAATATTTTTTTTCAGTTATGAGAAGTATAATTGTTTAATTATCAGTTGGTGAACAATTTTGCCATCTACGTGCCAGTGTTGTCCATAACAAAACAATTTAAAATTATACACATCTGTTCCACCTGATGTGATTTGCGCTATCTTTAGTAGGAAAGTGTGGCTTGCCTCATAAACAAAAGAGTTTTATCTGTAACAAGAAGTGCCAGAATAAATATAACCATTCTTTATGTGCTTGACATTTCAGATTATGACCAACTACTTTTGAATCTTCCAAACTAATGCAGCATATTTCCTATCCTTTTAATAACTGTTGGATATATATATTACCTCCAGAAATTGTTGTCTTATGATGAAGACAGTAAATTTTTTGACTCAACCTATTTTTAGCTACAATCAGCATTTTGCTGAACAACCGCTGCATATTCATGTTAAGCCTCCAGAAACAGTTTCTTCTCACAAGTTCGAGTACTATGAGGTTTGTTACTGGTCTGGCAGCCCCATCACTTTGTTTCCATTTTGTTTTGAGTAACATACTTTTTTGGATTAACTTTAGTGATGAATTATATGCTCCTTCAGGAGAACCTTATGTATATGTAACACATCTTGCGTTTATCAGTCCTCACTATTCTGAACTAAGTTACATTTTGGTCCTGGTGTAGAACTTCTCGACGTACAACAACCGAAATGATGTTGATAATTTGGAGAGTTCAAGACAATCATATGAGATACAGCCCTATGTGCACATGCCTTATATCAACATGAACCTTATAGGCCTTCATGGTGTCTGAATTCAGGATACTATCAGCCCTGCACTGAAGTGATAGCTCCTGAATATAACAATGTAAGTTAGAATGTTAGATAGCTTCATGGGGTTTCCCCTGATATGCATATTGTTTGAATTTCATGCCTAATTTTAATTTAGGGGGGGTGGGGGCGGGGGTTCAATAGTTTGTGTGATTCATTTATGCTATCATTTTAAACCGGGTGCTCTTGCTGCCATTTCGAAAAACTAAGTCCAGCAGAGCCTTTCTACAGTTTTGAACATGCCATTTTGGTTTAACCCTGCTACCTCACCGAAGGCCACTAAAATGGTGTTCAAAAGTTACGGTAAAAGAAAATAGTCATAATGTTTGCCATTGACCTCAGATATATCATCAACTGTTAGTGGCAAGTGAATCCTTCTTTTCTTTGACATTATTCACTAAAATCCAATCGTCATGCCTTTGTCCACCTCTCAGCTCATGTAATTTAATGGCACATTGTCTTTCTATCTTATCTGCGTTGTTACTGATAAGTTTTTGAGCTTTCCCTGTTTTTGGATGCTCACTGTTCACATAAATTGTTAATTGTTGCATGTGGTATGTCTATGGAATCTAATTATTATTTGATCACTTTACTTACGTCATACAACAGCATCATGAATGCTAGGATATGTCAAGCTTATTTATGTCTCCATTCTATCCTCAACAAACACAATCTTATGGTAGTCTCACGGTGGTGAAAATGTCTAAATTGGAAGAGCAACTGGAACGTGCTTTCTGAAGATAATCACCAGAGAGCCAAATTGGTATGCACAACAATGTGTGTGTGTGTGTGTGTGTGTGTGTGTGTGTGTGTTCTCGATGGTTTGTTGCTATATGAATCTGGATCAGCATACCCATACCGTTTCCTGAAACCAGCCAATTGATTCATGTGGGACTACTTGTGCGCCATAATATCCTTTTCATTTTTCCTTGTGATTGATGGGTGACCTTTTGGTGGAGTCGGCCATTTTATTTCTTGGATCACTAAACTGAACAGAGAAAACTATTTTCTGTTTTCAAATGTTATAGATCGAAATGTCATAATATCCGGCAGAACCTTTTCGTTTTGCCATCTAACCAGATGGAATCACAACTACCAATACTGCTAACTTTGGATGACGCAAGTCAACTCCAACCTAGCGCCAGGTATTGTCTTTGTCCTCAGACCTAAAGTTTTGAGAAAAGTGAAGCTAATCCTATGAAATTTGCTCTTGATAATAAGTAATCAAATTTGCTCATCAACTGTGAATGCCTATTTATTTATTGTTCAGTATTTATAATCTTTTTTTGGCAGACTGCATTGATCTTAGAAATCATATCATATTCTTCATGTGTTGACTATTAAAAACATCAGAAATAAGCATATTTGATGAGTTTGATGGTGAACCCAGTGTCCAACTAGAGAAAAACAATGTCATGTTAATGCGATAATGTAATGTAGCCAATGCCATAAATTTCAGCTGGTCAATGCAATAGTGCAGCCAGCTAGACCTCTAAACCTCTGAAACTCCATAACTCCTCACAGTAAGGGCTGGTCAGTTCGACGCGCACGTTTGGAACCTGGCAACGGGCGAGGTCGACATCTCGCCCATCCATGATTGCTTTGCGATTAGTATCTAATATAGTGATTTGTTTATACGTTGATTTTCTCTGATTTAGCATTATGGATATGCATGCTTATACATACCGCGTCGCGTATGCATGTGCGGGTGCTTTAAATGAAACTTCGGTTCAGATAACTGGCAGGGATTCTGGTGAAAGCCACTAGCTCATTAGTACCCCATCAGTGCATGCATCAGCTTTGCATATACTAACATAATTTCTACTAATAACAATAATTCTGAAGTATTATTTAAATAATGGAAATATCTGTTCGTGGCTGAAACAATTAACCAATGGTGGAGATTGTCAAAATGATCGGGTCAAAACATAAATTCCTGAACACATTTTTTAACCAATTATGCAGATATAAAATATCCAAACAAAGCATTTTGTCCTAATGGTGGACATAGTAAAAAAAATTGAGCCTGTACCGAATCTAAAAAGAACATCAAGATAAAATGTTGAATGTAAAAAGATGCCATTTTGTACTAATTCTAAAATGGACATTTTGTACGAATGGTTTTGTGTCATAAATTTTTTTTTGAAACAATATTTTTAAAGTATGGAAATACCCATTAGCAGTTCTCCCAAATTAATTAGTGATGGAAAAAAACTATTAACATTATTAATGGACCATTTTGATCGGAAGAAAAAGGACCATTTGGATCGGAAGAAAAGACACACATTATTTAGTTACGGCCATTTGGATTGGAAGAAAAAATAACAAGATTAGAATGAGATCAGGGAAAATCTGTATCCAACACAGCAGAGAGGAACAAAAAGAAAAAGGAAATTGAAGAAATCGAACATGCGCGAGGAAGTCGAGGTTTGTCCCTGACGGTGATGCGCTTGAGAGAGAGGGAGCGGGCGAGGAGCTCAGCAGTACCAGCATGCCGGCGCGGAGCTGCGCATCGACAGCAAGAACTCGCCGTGCCTGTGCCCCGCCGTCGGCCTGGCCAGCCGCCACGACCTTGAGGCGTACCTGGACCTCATCGACGGCTTCACCGCCACGGGGAGCCCCTTCCGGTACGACGCCCGACACAGCCGGTTGCCCGGCGTTCCCGCGCCCGGTGTTCCCGCTGCCGGCGGTCCTTGAGCCACTCCACGGCGTTCCCGTGGCCGCGCCCGCACCCGTGGCCGGCGGTCATCGAGCCAATCACCGCGACCGGTCGCCGGCATTCCCGCGGCCGTGCCCGGTGTTCCCGCAACCGGCGCCCACGAAGACAACGTCGGGGCGCAAATCCGTCTTCCCCGTGGCCAGCCTCCTCGTGACCAGCCTATCTTACCCCATTCTCCATGTGGCCGTCCTCTTGGAGCTGCTCCGAATAGAAGCACAGGAGGATGACCCACGGGAGGAAGAATTGGGGAGAGAGCAGGACTGCAGGAGGAAGATAGGCTGAGGATTTAATGCGTGGGGAAGGAAGGAGTAAAGAGGACAGAGGATTTACTGCCAATACGAAGACCTACATATCATATACTGCTGAAAATACAAATGTTGTCAGACGACCTGCCGCTCTGTGATTGGCTCCGCTTTCATCCTCGCGCGTTGCCAGGTTCCGATCGGTATTTTCGCTGGTCAGTTAGCATGATATCCGAGTCGAGAAACATACATTAGTCAAAAGAAGCACACCTCAAAGTTTGGTGGAATTTTTTCAGTGGGTGTTCCCTAGAAACATAGTTATGTAGATAAGTAGATTTACAGAAAGGTGCAGTGATATTTTGTGTGCTTTGTGCAGTGTAGGTGTGTTCTGATGGCTTTGCTGAAACCAGACAATTAAGAAGATTATAGTGGCATGAATGATGAGAGACTAGCCTGGATATATTCGATGAAGCAACAATTTTTTTTTTCCTAATACTGGTCTTGAATCATGACTTCCATTTCTTTTGTTGGAGTTGCATCTCTTTAAAGGGACTTATTTTAAGGAAATGTCTCGTCAACATCAGGGTGGTATTGTACTGGTCTCGAATGCTAAGGGATGGTACACTTCCATAAAAAAAGCATATACCACAAGGAATGACACACAACTTCATATACCCCTGGGCTCCCTGGAGCCGTCCCTCTCCCTCTCCCTCTTCCCTGTGTTTGTGTAGACGACGACTAGCAGAGCGAGGGACGAGCAGCAGAAGAAAAGACAAGACACAAGAGACTAGTGTAGCAGCATTAGGCTGGTGCCAATGCATAGCCTCACTCTCACCCGCCACGTCAGCTTTTTTCCTCACTCTCACCCCACTCTCACCCCACGGTGCCAATGCACAGGCTATAGTGACAGCTTTACTTCTCTTTCCTCCACGTCAGCTTTTCTCTCTCCTCGACATCAGCTTTTTATTTTCACATTACAACAATATAAATAATGCAAGAAATTATTTTATTGAACTAAAATTGTTACCGGTTACATCATTAAAAAAATTACATAAAAATTTGAAAAGATTACATAAAAATGTGAAAACATTACATAATCTAGGCATTAGCCCACACATGCTCCATCAAATCATGCTGTAGTTGTGTATACATCGGTGACTCCCTCATTTCGGTGTCCATCTGAATCCTGGCTGCTAGGCTTGGTGGTGCATGGTGGTGTATTGCAGGGCCGACATTTGAAGCAACTGTCTCATAGATGTTGTCCAAATTTGTACCACGCTCAGAAAAAGGGATCGCCTCATCCGATACCTTCGCCGAAAGTAGCTCGGAGGATAGTTGCAGTCGTCGGCGAAGTAGTCCTCGAAGAGCCGATCGTGGGCACCCAGACGATCACGCCTGATGAACTCTCGGTGGCGTCGACGTCTTGGCACCACCTCCTCGTTGAGCATCTCCTCCTCATACTCCGCCTGGAATGCAGCGACGAAATCACCCTCCACTCCGTCGCTCGAACTGCTGCTGGACGAAGACATGGCGTTGAGTGGAATGGAAATGGAGAGTGGAGGTGTGGAATGACTGAAACCATATGGGGGTATTTATAGGGGGGTGGAGATGAATTTTTGGGGTTTTTTCGGATTTTTTGAACCAAAGAACGGCTACCCCAACGACCAATCACAACGCGCCACCTCAGCCCTACCCTCTCGCCCCGCCTCTCGCCCCACCCCGCCATCGCTGCCGCCCGCCTCCCGCCTCGCTCTCGCCCCCAACGCGGGCGGTAGCCGGGCGGTAGCGGGCGATACCGCCCGGCGCCCCCGCCGTCGCCCCTCGCTCCCGTCCCGCCCCTCTCCCGCCCGCCTCCCGCCCCACGCCGGGCGCTATCGCCTCCTCTACCGCCCCCATTGGCACCAGCCTAAGGAGAGCAAAGGCCCCAAATCCATCCAAACAAGGCACGCACATTCACACTCGCTCGCGATTCATCCATCATCCTGCAAAGCAAGCAATCCCAATTCCATTGGGGAGGGAAGTAGGGGCTTCCTTCCTTCCTTCCTCGCCGTCATTTCATCTGCTTTCGTCTTCCTCTTTGGAGCCAAAAGGTCAGTCCAGTCTCCACTCCCATCATCGTCATCGATCGATCCTTCCCTCCTTTGCATCGCATCTCATCTCGTGGTTGGGACTTGGGCGGGAAGCCAATATCCATTCCTCTCATCAATCGTCCTTGCCTTGCAGACGGTTCTAGACGGGGAAGGATTCGGTTCGATTCGGTGGAGCAGGAGGATCGATTGGGGGCTGTCGCCGCCGGCGCAGGAGGAGTGGAGACTCGCCGCCCGCACTATTTGGAGTAAGCAAACCGACCATCGATATTCCTGGGTCAAACCATCCGCTCAATCTGGGCACGAAAAACCGAGAACCGAACCGAAATAACTGGAACCGAAACCGAAACCGAAAATTTTGGTTCTAAATGATAACCGAATTTTATCAGGTCAATTTGGTTCTGACCGGTTAACCGAAATATTGAAAGAAGCCCATATGCAGCCCAATAGCCCATATAGGAAACCCTATGTATATAAGCCACAGCCATGGCACCCCTGCTCGACTGCTCCTAGCCCCCTTTCCACAGCAGAAGGCCGGTGGTGCTCGACGCCGTTCTTCCTCATCTGGAGCGGCGCGGCAGCACCCCGACGCGACGCCCTTCTTCCCCATCTGCAGCGGCTGGCTAGATCCATATCGCCGCCGCCACCACTCACCACTCACCACCATCTCCTCCTCCTCGCCGCCGCCGCCAAAAGGGAAAGATGGTCCGCGTACGCATCTTCTGCCATGCCGACATCCAAGCCCTGCGGAACCGCTCCGATCAGCTCCTGTCTGTAGAGCTCGTCTCTCTGGATTCCGTGAGCATAGCGAGCGACTCGTGTAAACTCCTCCTCAACCTGATTGAGGGGAGGGACTATCCCAAGAAGGTCAAGCTGACTGAGCGGAGGTACTGGAGCTGCAGCCAGATGGTTCTCCTCTCGCTGATAGCAGGCGTGGCGCTGGAGCTCCACAAGATCAAGCATGATCTGTATCCCCTCCTTTCTCGGGAGGCCAAGCTGGGAGACGACGGCTTCGTGGAACACCTCCTACTCCTCAAGAACTCAGCACTTGCGCTCGTACGTCTGGCCAAGGACGCTAAGGAAATAGTCCAAGGACTTGATCAGGAGGTTGTGATCGATGGGCTCTTAGGCAAAGTTAAAAAGTTTGGCAAAGTGGTAGAGGATACCGCTGATCTGGTATTGAAAGGTACTCATAACATTGCCTGGCTTCAGAAACGTCTCCCGTCGGTTCTCGTTCCGGTCGACCTTCTGTTGTTGACCCCCGTTCAGTTCCCTGATCCTAATAAGTAGCGGCGACTATCAGCTGTTTCTTGCCAGCTCTCGACTGTTGTGATGAGTTCCCATTTTTTAGGGGGCCTGGCAAACAGCTTAAAACTGTAGAGGTAGTTTGCACAGCTCCCAAATGTTGCCATGTTTACTTGTTGGAGTGGCATGTTTGGATGATGTTAATGGATTTTAAATAATAATTTGTATTATGGTGCTGTTTTCTCATTCTGTGCTAGGGTACAACTGCAATTACTTTCAGTTAGGATGATTCTTTGGAACGGCAGCTCCACAACCATTCTGTGGAATGGCAGCTCCACAAATATTACGGAAAAATTTATTACGGAAACACGGTTTTACTGTACAGTCACATGGAGGTATCTAATTTATTTTCTCATCTATCATTTGTATCAAAACTAGGCTGTATGACCATCAGTTATGGCCATTCATGTTCTAGATCTCTTGTTTCGGATGCAGATGATAGTTTAAACTCTTAGTTGGTATTGTTGCAGTTGGACCCGAGGTTTGAAGGCTTGGGCTACATCTGAAGGAGTCTAGATAAAAAGTTTTCAGCCATAACAAGTATTGGAGCTACTGCCTTTTAGCAAGGTGATGCTTCATAGCACGTATTGGCCTTTTAATTCTGAATTATGCAGCGGCGTTCTTAAGCAGGCTTTTGTATGCTGCAACTTGCTTGACATCTGTCCAACTGCTTGCTACAATCTCTTGATATGCTGAAATCGAGATATATGTCCTGGTATCTATCTGCAAGACTAATGGGCATTCTCTGCAGGTTTGGTGTTGATTAATTTCTTATATGTGCACCAGATTTGGATGGTGATATTTTTAACAGAGATAGCTGTCTGGTAAAGAGGCAAATATGTACCTTATTAGAGGTGAAAAAAAAAAATCTCCTGAATTTGCTTATCATTGTACAGCTATTTCCTTTGTACTGTTTTGCTTACAACCCACTTCCTGATTTTATTGTTTTAAAATGGAGCATTTAACAGTGCCGGTTAGCTTTCTATTTCATGCACCTTCTTATTTAATCACTCCCTCTAATATATGAATAGGCAGGGTAGAAAATGCTACTTGCTACGACTGTACAAACAATCCTTCCCAGTGCCATTCTGCCACATTGTTTGAATGAGATAAGTCACCTTATATATGACTTACCTAATTAAATATATTTGCACAATATTTAAGTGAACTGACAATGTATGATGGAATTATTGTTGCTTCGTTTGAATTGTTTTGTTGTTTGTTCATACAAGAAATAGTGTAAGAGTTGGTGGTGGCCAGATGCTCAGATGGCCCCCTAATTGCTATATATTGTAGGCTCTGCTAGCAAAATTTGTTTGGATGCCGCCTTATAATGGGTTTCTTTTCTTACAAGTATAATTTGACCTTCATGCTTGTGATTCTCGGTAAGACTTTGTTTAGATGTAGTCAGTCCGGTTCCAGATGGAATTCTGTCATCTCGATCTACTCCTATTAAGATGAAACTGGAATCGTCCACAACCCTTCAGCCCGCCTCTCCGTCCCACGTCCCTCGACTCCCAGACCTGCTGCCCTCGCCCGAAGGCGCATCCTCTCCGTCTCCTCTCCTGCCTCCTCGGTCCTCGCCCCCGTTTGCCCTCGCCGCCGCTGCGGACGCGAGGAGCACGGACGCCCCAGTGCCCGCCTCCGACTCCCTACCCACGAACCCACACCCGCTCCCTTCGACGATGACGAGCGACCTGGCCGCCGCCACCGTCGGTTAGCACCTCCAGCGTCGCCGCCGCTGAGGGCACCAGACGCGGACGGGAACGACACCCTTCTCTCTGCTATCGTCTCCTCCTGTGTCGGCGAGCCTTCCTCTCCGCTGCTACGGTGGCGTGTACTCCGGCATGAGCCCGCCCTACTCGACGGCAGCAACACGGTACAGATTGGCACGCATAAGCGCTGAATTGTGTAGCTTCAAGGTTTTGTGTCAGTTACATATTTTTGTGTCTGGCATTTGAATCTTAATTTCTGACTACGATAGCAGTTTAGAACACTTTTTGCTCTAAGTGAAACCTGACAATATTTACGCCCTGAATTGCTATCAAACCTTTGCAAACAATTTTAACCCAGAAGGTCAAATAACCACAACAAATAGTAGAGGCTGAAGAACAAACTGAGTCATGCCCTTTATCAAGTTTTTTTCTTCTTTTCTTTGAACTGTTCTACTGCTTTCTCGTAAATTTGCTAAAAATAGAACAGCAGAGCACCCACTAAATTTGCTAAAAACAAAGCTAGGAGTTCAATCATGCTATTTCAATTTGTTCCCATATATACAGTTTTCATCGTATTGCTGAGGAGACTAATTGGTTTCCTAATCAGATCTACCAGGAGGTCTACAGAGAGGAGGAATCTCATATACCAGGTGCTTATCACACATGAATATGTCACTAACATGAGCGCGTATCTCAATTATGTCTCTAACGGAAGAGGAGACTACACTTAAATATTTTTTTCAGTTATGAGAAGTATAATTGTTTAATTATCAGTTGGTGAACAATTTTGCCATCTACGTGCCAGTGTTGTCCATAACAAAACAATTTAAAATTATACACATCTGTTCCACCTGATGTGATTTGCGCTATCTTTAGTAGGAAAGTGTGGCTTGCCTCATAAACAAAAGAGTTTTATCTGTAACAAGAAGTGCCAGAATAAATATAACCATTCTTTATGTGCTTGACATTTCAGATTATGACCAACTACTTTTGAATCTTCCAAACTAATGCAGCATATTTCCTATCCTTTTAATAACTGTTGGATATATATATTACCTCCAGAAATTGTTGTCTTATGATGAAGACAGTAAATTTTTTGACTCAACCTATTTTTAGCTACAATCAGCATTTTGCTGAACAACCGCTGCATATTCATGTTAAGCCTCCAGAAACAGTTTCTTCTCACAAGTTCGAGTACTATGAGGTTTGTTACTGGTCTGGCAGCCCCATCACTTTGTTTCCATTTTGTTTTGAGTAACATACTTTTTTGGATTAACTTTAGTGATGAATTATATGCTCCTTCAGGAGAACCTTATGTATATGTAACACATCTTGCGTTTATCAGTCCTCACTATTCTGAACTAAGTTACATTTTGGTCCTGGTGTAGAACTTCTCGACGTACAACAACCGAAATGATGTTGATAATTTGGAGAGTTCAAGACAATCATATGAGATACAGCCCTATGTGCACATGCCTTATATCAACATGAACCTTATAGGCCTTCATGGTGTCTGAATTCAGGATACTATCAGCCCTGCACTGAAGTGATAGCTCCTGAATATAACAATGTAAGTTAGAATGTTAGATAGCTTCATGGGGTTTCCCCTGATATGCATATTGTTTGAATTTCATGCCTAATTTTAATTTAGGGGGGGTGGGGGCGGGGGTTCAATAGTTTGTGTGATTCATTTATGCTATCATTTTAAACCGGGTGCTCTTGCTGCCATTTCGAAAAACTAAGTCCAGCAGAGCCTTTCTACAGTTTTGAACATGCCATTTTGGTTTAACCCTGCTACCTCACCGAAGGCCACTAAAATGGTGTTCAAAAGTTACGGTAAAAGAAAATAGTCATAATGTTTGCCATTGACCTCAGATATATCATCAACTGTTAGTGGCAAGTGAATCCTTCTTTTCTTTGACATTATTCACTAAAATCCAATCGTCATGCCTTTGTCCACCTCTCAGCTCATGTAATTTAATGGCACATTGTCTTTCTATCTTATCTGCGTTGTTACTGATAAGTTTTTGAGCTTTCCCTGTTTTTGGATGCTCACTGTTCACATAAATTGTTAATTGTTGCATGTGGTATGTCTATGGAATCTAATTATTATTTGATCACTTTACTTACGTCATACAACAGCATCATGAATGCTAGGATATGTCAAGCTTATTTATGTCTCCATTCTATCCTCAACAAACACAATCTTATGGTAGTCTCACGGTGGTGAAAATGTCTAAATTGGAAGAGCAACTGGAACGTGCTTTCTGAAGATAATCACCAGAGAGCCAAATTGGTATGCACAACAATGTGTGTGTGTGTGTGTGTGTGTGTGTGTGTGTGTGTTCTCGATGGTTTGTTGCTATATGAATCTGGATCAGCATACCCATACCGTTTCCTGAAACCAGCCAATTGATTCATGTGGGACTACTTGTGCGCCATAATATCCTTTTCATTTTTCCTTGTGATTGATGGGTGACCTTTTGGTGGAGTCGGCCATTTTATTTCTTGGATCACTAAACTGAACAGAGAAAACTATTTTCTGTTTTCAAATGTTATAGATCGAAATGTCATAATATCCGGCAGAACCTTTTCGTTTTGCCATCTAACCAGATGGAATCACAACTACCAATACTGCTAACTTTGGATGACGCAAGTCAACTCCAACCTAGCGCCAGGTATTGTCTTTGTCCTCAGACCTAAAGTTTTGAGAAAAGTGAAGCTAATCCTATGAAATTTGCTCTTGATAATAAGTAATCAAATTTGCTCATCAACTGTGAATGCCTATTTATTTATTGTTCAGTATTTATAATCTTTTTTTGGCAGACTGCATTGATCTTAGAAATCATATCATATTCTTCATGTGTTGACTATTAAAAACATCAGAAATAAGCATATTTGATGAGTTTGATGGTGAACCCAGTGTCCAACTAGAGAAAAACAATGTCATGTTAATGCGATAATGTAATGTAGCCAATGCCATAAATTTCAGCTGGTCAATGCAATAGTGCAGCCAGCTAGACCTCTAAACCTCTGAAACTCCATAACTCCTCACAGTAAGGGCTGGTCAGTTCGACGCGCACGTTTGGAACCTGGCAACGGGCGAGGTCGACATCTCGCCCATCCATGATTGCTTTGCGATTAGTATCTAATATAGTGATTTGTTTATACGTTGATTTTCTCTGATTTAGCATTATGGATATGCATGCTTATACATACCGCGTCGCGTATGCATGTGCGGGTGCTTTAAATGAAACTTCGGTTCAGATAACTGGCAGGGATTCTGGTGAAAGCCACTAGCTCATTAGTACCCCATCAGTGCATGCATCAGCTTTGCATATACTAACATAATTTCTACTAATAACAATAATTCTGAAGTATTATTTAAATAATGGAAATATCTGTTCGTGGCTGAAACAATTAACCAATGGTGGAGATTGTCAAAATGATCGGGTCAAAACATAAATTCCTGAACACATTTTTTAACCAATTATGCAGATATAAAATATCCAAACAAAGCATTTTGTCCTAATGGTGGACATAGTAAAAAAAATTGAGCCTGTACCGAATCTAAAAAGAACATCAAGATAAAATGTTGAATGTAAAAAGATGCCATTTTGTACTAATTCTAAAATGGACATTTTGTACGAATGGTTTTGTGTCATAAATTTTTTTTTGAAACAATATTTTTAAAGTATGGAAATACCCATTAGCAGTTCTCCCAAATTAATTAGTGATGGAAAAAAACTATTAACATTATTAATGGACCATTTTGATCGGAAGAAAAAGGACCATTTGGATCGGAAGAAAAGACACACATTATTTAGTTACGGCCATTTGGATTGGAAGAAAAAATAACAAGATTAGAATGAGATCAGGGAAAATCTGTATCCAACACAGCAGAGAGGAACAAAAAGAAAAAGGAAATTGAAGAAATCGAACATGCGCGAGGAAGTCGAGGTTTGTCCCTGACGGTGATGCGCTTGAGAGAGAGGGAGCGGGCGAGGAGCTCAGCAGTACCAGCATGCCGGCGCGGAGCTGCGCATCGACAGCAAGAACTCGCCGTGCCTGTGCCCCGCCGTCGGCCTGGCCAGCCGCCACGACCTTGAGGCGTACCTGGACCTCATCGACGGCTTCACCGCCACGGGGAGCCCCTTCCGGTACGACGCCCGACACAGCCGGTTGCCCGGCGTTCCCGCGCCCGGTGTTCCCGCTGCCGGCGGTCCTTGAGCCACTCCACGGCGTTCCCGTGGCCGCGCCCGCACCCGTGGCCGGCGGTCATCGAGCCAATCACCGCGACCGGTCGCCGGCATTCCCGCGGCCGTGCCCGGTGTTCCCGCAACCGGCGCCCACGAAGACAACGTCGGGGCGCAAATCCGTCTTCCCCGTGGCCAGCCTCCTCGTGACCAGCCTATCTTACCCCATTCTCCATGTGGCCGTCCTCTTGGAGCTGCTCCGAATAGAAGCACAGGAGGATGACCCACGGGAGGAAGAATTGGGGAGAGAGCAGGACTGCAGGAGGAAGATAGGCTGAGGATTTAATGCGTGGGGAAGGAAGGAGTAAAGAGGACAGAGGATTTACTGCCAATACGAAGACCTACATATCATATACTGCTGAAAATACAAATGTTGTCAGACGACCTGCCGCTCTGTGATTGGCTCCGCTTTCATCCTCGCGCGTTGCCAGGTTCCGATCGGTATTTTCGCTGGTCAGTTAGCATGATATCCGAGTCGAGAAACATACATTAGTCAAAAGAAGCACACCTCAAAGTTTGGTGGAATTTTTTCAGTGGGTGTTCCCTAGAAACATAGTTATGTAGATAAGTAGATTTACAGAAAGGTGCAGTGATATTTTGTGTGCTTTGTGCAGTGTAGGTGTGTTCTGATGGCTTTGCTGAAACCAGACAATTAAGAAGATTATAGTGGCATGAATGATGAGAGACTAGCCTGGATATATTCGATGAAGCAACAATTTTTTTTTTCCTAATACTGGTCTTGAATCATGACTTCCATTTCTTTTGTTGGAGTTGCATCTCTTTAAAGGGACTTATTTTAAGGAAATGTCTCGTCAACATCAGGGTGGTATTGTACTGGTCTCGAATGCTAAGGGATGGTACACTTCCATAAAAAAAGCATATACCACAAGGAATGACACACAACTTCATATACCCCTGGGCTCCCTGGAGCCGTCCCTCTCCCTCTCCCTCTTCCCTGTGTTTGTGTAGACGACGACTAGCAGAGCGAGGGACGAGCAGCAGAAGAAAAGACAAGACACAAGAGACTAGTGTAGCAGCATTAGGCTGGTGCCAATGCATAGCCTCACTCTCACCCGCCACGTCAGCTTTTTTCCTCACTCTCACCCCACTCTCACCCCACGGTGCCAATGCACAGGCTATAGTGACAGCTTTACTTCTCTTTCCTCCACGTCAGCTTTTCTCTCTCCTCGACATCAGCTTTTTATTTTCACATTACAACAATATAAATAATGCAAGAAATTATTTTATTGAACTAAAATTGTTACCGGTTACATCATTAAAAAAATTACATAAAAATTTGAAAAGATTACATAAAAATGTGAAAACATTACATAATCTAGGCATTAGCCCACACATGCTCCATCAAATCATGCTGTAGTTGTGTATACATCGGTGACTCCCTCATTTCGGTGTCCATCTGAATCCTGGCTGCTAGGCTTGGTGGTGCATGGTGGTGTATTGCAGGGCCGACATTTGAAGCAACTGTCTCATAGATGTTGTCCAAATTTGTACCACGCTCAGAAAAAGGGATCGCCTCATCCGATACCTTCGCCGAAAGTAGCTCGGAGGATAGTTGCAGTCGTCGGCGAAGTAGTCCTCGAAGAGCCGATCGTGGGCACCCAGACGATCACGCCTGATGAACTCTCGGTGGCGTCGACGTCTTGGCACCACCTCCTCGTTGAGCATCTCCTCCTCATACTCCGCCTGGAATGCAGCGACGAAATCACCCTCCACTCCGTCGCTCGAACTGCTGCTGGACGAAGACATGGCGTTGAGTGGAATGGAAATGGAGAGTGGAGGTGTGGAATGACTGAAACCATATGGGGGTATTTATAGGGGGGTGGAGATGAATTTTTGGGGTTTTTTCGGATTTTTTTGAACCAGCAACGGCTACCCCAACGACCAATCACAACGCGCCACCTCAGCCCTACCCTCTCGCCCCGCCTCTCGCCCCACCCCGCCATCGCTGCCGCCCGCCTCCCGCCTCGCTCTCGCCCCCAACGCGGGCGGTAGCCGGGCGGTAGCGGGCGATACCGCCCGGCGCCCCCGCCGTCGCCCCTCGCTCCCGTCCCGCCCCTCTCCCGCCCGCCACCCGCCCCACGCCGGGCGCTATCGCCTCCTCTACCGCCCCCATTGGCACCAGCCTAAGGAGAGCAAAGGCCCCAAATCCATCCAAACAAGGCACGCACATTCACACTCGCTCGCGATTCATCCATCATCCTGCAAAGCAAGCAATCCCAATTCCATTGGGGAGGGAAGTAGGGGCTTCCTTCCTTCCTTCCTCGCCGTCATTTCATCTGCTTTCGTCTTCCTCTTTGGAGCCAAAAGGTCAGTCCAGTCTCCACTCCCATCATCGTCATCGATCGATCCTTCCCTCCTTTGCATCGCATCTCATCTCGTGGTTGGGACTTGGGCGGGAAGCCAATATCCATTCCTCTCATCAATCGTCCTTGCCTTGCAGACGGTTCTAGACGGGGAAGGATTCGGTTCGATTCGGTGGAGCAGGAGGATCGATTGGAAATTTGTCGCCGCCAGCGGCGGGGAGGAGTGGAGACTCGCCGCCCGCACTATTTGGAGTAAGCAAACCGACCATCGATATTCCTGGGTCAAACCATCCGCTCAATCTGGGCACGAAAAACCGAGAACCGAACCGAAATAACTGGAACCGAAACCGAAACCGAAAATTTTGGTTCTAAATGATAACCGAATTTTATCAGGTCAATTTGGTTCTGACCGGTTAACCGAAATATTGAAAGAAGCCCATATGCAGCCCAATAGCCCATATAGGAAACCCTATGTATATAAGCCACAGCCATGGCACCCCTGCTCGACTGCTCCTAGCCCCCTTTCCACAGCAGAAGGCCGGTGGTGCTCGACGCCGTTCTTCCTCATCTGGAGCGGCGCGGCAGCACCCCGACGCGACGCCCTTCTTCCCCATCTGCAGCGGCTGGCTAGATCCATATCGCCGCCGCCACCACTCACCACTCACCACCATCTCCTCCTCCTCGCCGCCGCCGCCAAAAGGGAAAGATGGTCCGCGTACGCATCTTCTGCCATGCCGACATCCAAGCCCTGCGGAACCGCTCCGATCAGCTCCTGTCTGTAGAGCTCGTCTCTCTGGATTCCGTGAGCATAGCGAGCGACTCGTGTAAACTCCTCCTCAACCTGATTGAGGGGAGGGACTATCCCAAGAAGGTCAAGCTGACTGAGCGGAGGTACTGGAGCTGCAGCCAGATGGTTCTCCTCTCGCTGATAGCAGGCGTGGCGCTGGAGCTCCACAAGATCAAGCATGATCTGTATCCCCTCCTTTCTCGGGAGGCCAAGCTGGGAGACGACGGCTTCGTGGAACACCTCCTACTCCTCAAGAACTCAGCACTTGCGCTCGTACGTCTGGCCAAGGACGCTAAGGAAATAGTCCAAGGACTTGATCAGGAGGTTGTGATCGATGGGCTCTTAGGCAAAGTTAAAAAGTTTGGCAAAGTGGTAGAGGATACCGCTGATCTGGTATTGAAAGGTACTCATAACATTGCCTGGCTTCAGAAACGTCTCCCGTCGGTTCTCGTTCCGGTCGACCTTCTGTTGTTGACCCCCGTTCAGTTCCCTGATCCTAATAAGTAGCGGCGACTATCAGCTGTTTCTTGCCAGCTCTCGACTGTTGTGATGAGTTCCCATTTTTTAGGGGGCCTGGCAAACAGCTTAAAACTGTAGAGGTAGTTTGCACAGCTCCCAAATGTTGCCATGTTTACTTGTTGGAGTGGCATGTTTGGATGATGTTAATGGATTTTAAATAATAATTTGTATTATGGTGCTGTTTTCTCATTCTGTGCTAGGGTACAATTTGCAATTACTTTCAGTTAGGATGATTCTGTGGAATGGTAGCTCCACAACCATTCTGTGGAATGGCAGCTCCACAAATATTACGGAAAAATTTATTACGGAAACACGGTTTTACTGTACAGTCACATGGAGGTATCTAATTTATTTTCTCATCTATCATTTGTATCAAAACTAGGCTGTATGACCATCAGTTATGGCCATTCATGTTCTACATCTCTTGTTTCGGATGCAGATGATAGTTTAAACTCTTAGTTGGTATTGTTGCAGTTGGACCCGAGGTTTGAAGGCTTGGGCTACATCTGAAGGAGTCTAGATAATCATTGTGCAATTATCTTTCATTACCTATAATAGTACCCCTATTTGTACAAAACTCACTTTTCTCCCTCTTCATAATGGAACACGAATAACCTGATACCTTGCAATCCCTACACTATGCTAATATTCCCGTCTCTATCTAATATTTCTATTCCATGTATCTAAAGAGTATAATCATGGGGGTGCTAGGGCCTTCACCGTTGCTCAGCGAATGTGGACCGTAGATAAGGATTTACGGTCGATCTCAGCCGTCCGATCGCTCTGTTTTTTTACTGTGCCCGGTCCCGCCTGTCATCGACCTTGCGGCTGGACAATCTGGTGACTCTGCGGGTGCGGTGGCAGTGGCCGTTATTCCGGCGGAGCCGCTCTGGGCAAAATCGTCTTTTCGCGTCTGGGGATATATAAGCTGCCTCCACCGCGCTGGAAAACCTAGCCGCCGGCCCCCAATCCCCGCACGCGCTCTCCTCGCCCAATCCCGCTCGCGCTCCTCCCCCAATCCTCTTCCTCCTCCCGCTGCCACTGCTCCTCCCCACCACGGCACCGCTGCCGTCGCCCCTCGCTGGCACGAGCTCTCGTGCGCCCCTCCCCCAATCCCCTTCACCCTCCGGCCGCCACTGCTCCTCCCCACCACGGCAAACTCTAGCAGCTGCTCGTCCCGGCGCCAGCGTGGTGTGCCGCCGCCTCGAGAAGCTCGTCTGCCATCGCCTCCCCAACACCATCCTTTCTTGGTCGTTTTTCTTGGCTGGTGGCTGGATGCGTGGGAGGAAGGACGACGGGAGGAGGAGGCTTATTCGCGCACAGCCTCAACAGGAGGAGGAGGAGGAGGAGGAGAGGGGGCGGCGCTGGGTGGAGGAGGGACTGGGGGCGGCGCTGGGTGGAGGAGGGGCTTGGGGCACCGCTGGCCTGGAGGAGGAGCTGCAGCCATGGGAGCCTCGATCGTCCTATCAAGGTGCCCAGCCCAGTCGAAACCCCTCTCCCTCCCCCTCCCCTCTCGCTATGGATTGATTATGAAATACCTCTTGTGTTGTTCATTGATCTGCAGGTTTACTGGTTTTTAGTTACCTTGCTTGCTGATCTTGCGCTTCGGCATGGAGCAAATCAACTACTGATTTTTGGTTTACCTGGTCAGGTTTACTTGTGTTGTGGCGGCAGGGAAGCGCGCCCCCGGCCAGCCAGCCGGGAACAGACAGGTGACTGCGTGGATGCATATGACACCGGGTTGGGACTTCTCTTAATTCGTTTTTAGCTCTTCTCCTCCGCTTGTGATCTCTATCATTTGTACAGGTGATAGCATGGAGAGGATAGTCCGTTCGTGCCCAACATCGAGGCACGCACTAGTAGGAAAACCCTTATAGGCGGAGCTTAGTTCTGTGGCGCACCTCGAAAAATGCGCCACAGAAATTTATTTTGTGGCGCACCAGGCAAGGTGTGCCACAGAAATAGCTTAATTTTGTAGCGCACCAGCGAACTGTGCGCACAAAAACTTGGTGGGCCCCACAAGCTGTCATCCCCAATCATTGGTTTTACTATTTCTATGGCGCACGTACCACAGTGCGCCACAAAAATAAGCTATTCTGTGGCGCACGGCGACAGTGCGCCACAAAAATAAGCTATTCTTTGGCGCACGACAACAGTGCGCCAGAAAAATAAGCTATTCTGTGACGCAGTTTGCCTGGTGCGCCACAGAAATAAGGTATTCTGTGGCGCATTGTGTTTGGTGCGCCACAGAATTAGCGAACCAGATATACAAAAGTGAGCCAACCTCCCACCTACCACACTACACAAGCCATTCTTCTTCCTCCATCTAGCTCGTCCCCCCTTCTCTCTCATACCATTTTGGCTCTACTTTTCACTTGCTTGGGTATTTATTGCACTTACTTTGGTTGATACTTAATTGGAGTTGAGAAGAAGGCTCTCCATACTCTCTCCTCCTCTCGAACTCATCGATCGCGGTCTCGTCTCGGTATCGAATCTAGAAGGTGAGTAGTTGGAGGAGACATACATATGCTTGGAGGAGACATGCATATGCTTGTAGATCTTGTGTGGCCGTCGTGTGTATGGATGCTTGTTGCAGGTGAAGCGCTTGTGTGTGTGCCGGTGTGGTGCATGGATGTTTGCCGAAATGTTGATTCATTTCCGTTTCGGCAAATTTTGCACTACCCATATGTCCTACTTTGAGGAGAGGTCATGCCGAATTTTTCCGCTCCATGTAATACCTTGAGGAGAGGTACGGCCCATGCGTGTGTGCATTTGGTGCGGTTCTAATTTCCTGTTCTATGTATACCATTTGCAGGCAAGCATGGTCCTCTCGATGAGTTCCGCTCGAATCTCTAGATACAAGATAGACGCGAAGGAGGACATGATTCGGAACAATAGGCGCCAGATAAGATGTCCGTGTCGATCATGCAAACTCGAGCGCTGGATCAACCCTGATTCCGGACAACTGGAGGAGCACCTGTTGAGGCGCGGTTTCATGCAAGACAACCAGGCGCGGCCAGCCCCATCAAATGGTGCGCATGAAGACCATGTCAGCGAGATGACTATCATCATGAAGAAGACTATCATCATGCCGACGGGGACTATCATCATGAAGAAGAAGTCGGCGGAGAAGATCATCATGAAGAAGAAGATGCCGGCGGAGAACATCATCATGATGAAGAAGAAGATTCCGGCGCGACCCCGCTAATTTCGGCCTTGCGAGACTGTCATGTTCAAGATCTTCTCCTCCAGGAGACGAGCAACGATAGAGTTGCAGCTAGAGAGAGAGCCAAGCTGTCGCAAATGGAGAAAGACGGGATGACTCCGATCTTTCCTGGGTGTCGTCCGCAGGATGCGCGCTTGCATGTAACGCTTGATTACCTGCAGATGAAGACGCAGAACAAGTGGACCGATTCCAGCTTCAGCAAGAACTTAAAATTCTGGCACGATCGTCTCCCGGAGGGGAACACATTGCCAAGTAGTACCGAGGAGGCCAAGAAAGTCGTGTGTCCCCTTGACCTACCGCACGAAAAATACCACGCCTACATTAATGATTGTGTGATTTGTAGGTGCGAGTACAAGGACAGAACCACATGTCCGGTGTGTGGCCACGGACGGTACAAGGTTGGGAACAAGAAGGTACCTCGAAAAGTGGTATGGTACTTTCCTATCACTCCCCGTCTGCAGCGGTATTTCGTGGACCCTAAGGAAGCAAAGCTCATGCAATGGCACGCGGAAAGGCAGAAGCCCGAAGAAGATCCGGAGATGGGCTATATGCTGACACACCCTTCGTACGGCGGACGGTGGCAAGCATTGGACATCGCCTTCCCTAGGTTCGGGGCGACGCAAGGAACATCAGCCGGGTATGAGCACCGATGGACTCAATCCGTTCGGCAACCGAGTAGCACGCATAACACACGGCTTTGTGTTTGTATGGCCTTACAACCTACCCCCATGGCTGTGCACCAAGCAAAGGTACATACACCTGAGTATTCTCATTCAGGGGCCAAAACAACCAGGTGTCGACATGCATTTGTATCTCGGGCTGCTGAAAGAGGAGTTAGACACGTTGTGGAAGACGCCACCCCGTACGTGGAACGCCTACACTAGAACTTATTTCGATATGAGAGCCGCGTTGATCACGACGGTCACGGACTATCCTGGTTACGCATATGTATCTGCCCAGGTCGGCCACGGATTCAACGGCTGTGTGAAGTGCATGGATGATACCCCGCATCTACAACTACAAGGGATCCCGGGTCCTCGAAAACCGTCTACCCAGGTGCTCGAAGGTGGCTTCGCTTGGATCACCCGTGGAGAAAATGCGGTGATCTGTTCAATGGTAAAGATGAGCCCGATGGACCCCCACGCCCGAGGAGCGGCGCAGAAATCGATGATCTTCTGAAAAATTGGAAGGAGTGCCCAGCGCCGGGAAAGAAGCGACCGAAGCCAGAGCCGCTGCTCGGTGCATGGAAAGCGAGGTCTGTTTTCCACGACTTGGAGTACTGGAAAGTCCTCCACACGCCCCACAGCCTCGATGTCATGCACATTACGAAGAACGTTACCGAGAGTCTGCTTGGCACTCTTTGCAACTCAGAAAAGTCCAAGGATGGACCGAAAGCAAGATACGATCTTAAACATTTTAGCATCAGGAAAGATCTTCAAGTCCCCGATACTGACGACGACGATGATGATGATGATGATGATGATGATCAGATGGAAGGGACTCAACGTCTCCGCAAAAGGGCTAAGAAGAACGCGGTGCAGCTTCCCGCTGCCTGCTTCACAACGAGTCCGGAGGAGCTCGAGCAGTTTTTCAGGTGCCTCCTAGGAGTGAAAGTTCCTCACGGTTACTCGGGGAATATAAGCAGATATCTGGACGTAGCGAAGAAGAGGTTCACCGGGATGAAGTCTCACGATTGCCACGTGCTAATGACGCAGATACTTCCCGTTGCGATCCGAGGCATAATGGACGAGCACGTCCGTGATACGCTGTTTGGCCTTTGCAACTTTTTTGACGTTATCACCAGGAAGTCGATCAGCGTGAGGCAGCTCAAGATGCTACAGGATGAGATCGTGGTGATACTATTTGAGCTCGAGATTTACTTCCCGCCTGCATTCTGTGATATATGCGTCCATATCCTTCTCCATGTCGTTGAAGACATCAAGCAGCTCGGCCCAACGTTCCTCCACAACATGATGCCTTTCGAAAGGCAGAACGGTGTCATGAAAGGATACGTTCGCAATAGGGCCCGTCCAGATGCAAGCATGGCCAAGGGGTTTCTAACCTACGAGTGCATCTCCTTCTGCCAGAATTATCTAAGCACCGAGGACAACGAGGATCATGTTGGTCTACCCCCCAGGACGCACCTCGGGAGGCTCGCTGGAGTCGGTCACCGCGAGGGCTACCGCTCAGTCCATGTCGGCATTGAAAATCGACGCGACGACTTTGACAGGGCTCACCGGGTCGCGCTACAACACTTAAAACTGATCGAACCTTTCGTGCACGGGCACAACCGCAGTGTCGAGCAGAATTACATCGCTCTGGGCCGGCCGAGGAAGCTGGGAGACGGAACCAATCAGCACAACTCCAGCTTCACGCGTTGGTTCAAGCAAACTCAACTGGTTGAAGCACAGAGAAAAAGGCCTTCTACCGAAGATGAAAAACTCATATACACCTTATCACAGGGACCCGCGCATAACGTAAGGACCTATCAGGGGTACGACATCAACGGTTACAGATTCTACACCGAGGAAAAGGACAGAAATAGTGAAAATCAAAACTCAGGAGTAACTATGCTGTCATACGCCGATGACGAGACTAATGTCAAGGAAAGATTTTTTGGAAGGATCGAGGAGATATGGGAGCTCAATTACTGTGGAGAGACGGTGCCAATGTTTCGTGTGAGATGGGCCAAGAAGGTCGAAGAAGAAGGCCGATATTTCACAACCATGGTTATACCCGATGCAAAATCGAAGAACGCATCCGCGAAAAATGAGCCATGGGTACTCGGTAGCCAAGTTGACCAATGCTTCTTCATCACCGATCCGTCGAGGCCTAGCCATGTTGTCGTGAGGAGGGGCAAGAGGAGCATCATAGGAATGCAAGGAGACGCCAACGAGGAAGACTTGGACAAGAACGGTGACCCGAAGATGGAGGAGGAATTCGACAGGCACTTCGACATGCCTACTACTAGTAAAGTAAGAAGGAAGACCTCCCTACCCTCTAAAGGTTGTCCGTTCACGCGAAGAAATCTCAAGGTGGCCGGCATAAAGTATTCAACCGCCAACAACCGAAAGGGCAAGAAGATTGCGAAGAGACGCTAGCTAGAGCCCGAAGCCGGGACGAAGAAGATCTTTTTTTGGTCTATCACATGTGTGTGAGTGTGTGTTAGACAAGTACATGCATGTGTGTGAGAGAGAAACAAGAACGTACATGTTTGTATGAGACAAGTAATTTATAATACTCTACTAATTACTAAATCATGTTTTGTTATTTATTGAAATGTAACTAAAATATGAAAAAAAGGAAGAAAAATTGTGTGGCAGCCAGGGTTCGAACCTGGCTACTAATGGGCTAACATTGACCTTAACCACTGGGCTAGTGCTAAGTAACTGTCAGTACAAAGCAGTAAACCATTTTGTTTTGCTAAGTGTCTAAATTCTGTGGCGCACGCCCCTTTAGGTGCGCCACAGAATTAAGGTATTCTGTGGCGCATGTCATAGTTGATGCGCCACAGAATGCTTAATTCTGCGGCGCATATGGAGTGGTGCGCCACAGAATTTAGACACTTGGTGAAATAACTCGATCGACCCTTTCTTCCCCACTCACAACAGCAGTTTCTTCCCCGACAACCCTAGCACCACTGCTCTCGCAACCACCACCACCGCCAAGCGCCGCCACCTAGCACCGCTGCCGCCGAGGAGGAGGAGGAGGAGGAGGACCACCACGCCACCGCCGAGCAGGACGCCCAAGCCCGAGCCGCCACCGCAGATCGAGGAGGACGCGCGATCCCGAACCGCCGCCGCAGAGGAGGAGGAGGAGGAGGACCGCCACGCCACCGCCGAGCAGGACGCCCAAGCCCGAGCCGCCCCGCAGATCGTGGAGGAGGACGCGCAGCCCGAGTCGCCGCCGCAGAGGAGGAGGACAACGCCATCACCACCGCGCCCTGCCACCGCCGCCGTTCGGTGAGAGTCCCTCTCCCCCTCCCCACTCCCTTGTCCCCCTCCCCACTGTCTTGTGCCCGAATTTCGGAGAAGAAGGGCAACATTGGTCAGATTTTGTATTGTCTCATGTTCTCGTTCCACGCAAGCTGCCCCTTGTACAATATGTTGTTTGCATTGCCATGATCCAAGCCATCCAAGCCATCAAAGAATTGCCATGATCCTAGCAGTAGCTAATTTCTTGGTTATGGCATTATATTCTTTCTATGTGATGAAATTCAGGGGCTCCGTAGCTAGATGTAGAAACAAATGACCTATATCTACTTTGGTGGCATGCTGTAGTGTAGTATGTATATGCTATTGGTTTTGTTGGACTTCCATTGCCAATTCTCTGGCTAAAGTGTAGTATGTAGTATCTGCTATTTACTGGGTGATGTTTGATATGTTCTTATTTTCATCCTTTCGTATTAAAGAGTTTGCAAGGATGTGCGTCGGCAGACACTACATCATGTAGGACAATAATACTTAGTAGTGTATCATGTAGGCCAGACACTACATCTCCATTGAACAAGCATTCATGAAATAGAATAATGACTCCAATGCTACTGCTAGGATTTGTTAGCAACTCTTGGTGAAAGCTAATGATGCTACTGGTTTAAATGGAAATGATGCTATGATGCTATGATGAAATGATGAAATGTACAAGCTAGAAATTGATTTAGGTTCTCTTGTTCATGCAAATGATGCTACTGGTTTAAATGTAAATGCAAATGATGCAGTCAAATCCTATTTAATTTATTGCTTGCTATTTTTTTTAATTCATTGGTTGTTGTTTTTTTTAATTCATTGCTTGCACTAGAACTAATAAAGTTCTTGCTATTTTTTTAATTCATTGCTTGCTGTTTTTTTGAATTCATTGCTTGCAGTAGAGCTAATGGTTCAATAAAATGAACAATGCAGTAGGTTTTTCAATACAATGCAGTAGGTTTTTTAATAAAATGAAATGCAGATGGTAGGAAATAATGTATGTAATGTAAGGTTAAATGATGCTCATGCTCACATGTTGGCAGTAGCTACTGGTTGGCTTGCTCTATAAGCTTGTATTCTTGGTTATGAAGAAGCATATACTGCCTTTTTAAATTTAAGTAATTATCTACTAAAATTTGATTGGCTATTGGTATAATTCTCTTTGAATTTATAAAAAATTTAAGTCACTAGCTACTTCCTTTTGTAATGTATATTTATGAGTAATAGCATTTTCATTTGAAGTCACTAGCATTTCCATATGATGCTCAAGCTTCTGCTATTTAATTATCTCTGGAATTTTATATGTTGATGTTCTTTATTGCTACTGCTAGCTAGGATTTGTTAGCAATTCTTGGTTCAAGCTAATGATGCTACTTTGGTTAGTGCTACTGTAAGTATAAGTCGTTAGTGCTACTGTAAGTATAAGTGTAATGCTCCAGGTTTTGATGCTCTAGGTTTTGATGTAGTTGTATGCTTCAGGTTTTGATGCTTCAGATTTTGATGTAGTTGTAGCTCCAGGGTTTGATGCTTCAGGTTTTTGATGCTCCAGGTTTTGATGTAGTAGTATTTGGATACAATTTTGTATGATGATGAACTTGGTTAGAATCTGTGAATATGGTGATGAATGTGGGCTCCAGGTTTTGCAGGGATTTCATTGAGTTTACCATTTCTCCCGAAGCGTTGATTAACTTCCGTTTCGGTTGAGAAATGGGCACTCCTACGTAGAAAAATTAGCAAAAGTCATGCCGAATTTTTTGGTTGACTTTTGTACTAACTTGTTGCCTCTTTTTAATGAAGTGCAAATAAACATGTCGGACAGCACTTCTAAGCCCAGGAGCGAGAACGAAGAAGCGAGAGAGGCCAACAAGGAGTTCTGGGAGGGCTACGAGCAGCCCCGGAAGGCCGCCGCCGAGTCACCCGGCGATGAGGAAGAGGGCCGGGACGCCGCCTCCGAGGGAGAGGGCCAGGAGGCCGCCGACGACACCGACGAGGGCCAGGACGCCGCCTCCGAGGGAGAGGGCCGGGGGGGCGCCGCCGACACCGGCGACGATGACGATAACTGGGACGCCGCCGCCGAGACCGGTGAAGAGACGACCGGTGAAGAGAACGCGGCCAACCGCACGGAAGGTGATAGCGGCGGCAACCCTCAGGAGGGTAAGAAGAAGAGGACGGCGAGGAGGCCAAGGAGGGATCGGAGGCCGCAAGTGCTCGCCAACGTCACCGATCATTTCACGGTAGTCTCCGAAAGTGGCCTACCCTTGGAGCCTTCATGGGTTGCCAAAGGGTACGGCATGCAACTAGGGTGCATCGTCCGTGAAACCGTGCCGATCCTAACTCAGGACCTCAGAAGCAAGGAGAACGAGGCTCTCGCCCAATCCCTCCTCTAGAAGCTTCACCAACGATACACGTTCCCGGAGCCGTTCAATAAGAAGGTGGACTCTTTAGCTCTCACGAAGATGAGCACCGCCTTGAGCAGCTGGAAGAACCGGCTGAAGAAAAAGATCGATGCCGGTGAAAGCTGGGAGAGGATAAGTACCAAAGACCCGTCGATCTCCTTAGAAGACTTTAATGCATTCAAGTCTTACTTAGAGACTGACAGTGTTAAAAAATGGACCGCCTGGGGGAAGAAAATGCGGGACTTGAACTTAGGGACCCTCCATTGCGGAAGCGGCGGTTACCGAGGAAAACAGCCCACTTGGGACAAGGAGGATGCCGAGATGGTACGTCTGGGGAAAGAAAACCCCTGGCACAAAATCCAGGATGAACAGGCTAGGAACTTTGTCCGGTCCCGCTACTACTTAGACTGGAAGACGGGGGAATTTATTACGGATCACGAAGACGTGAGGGATTTCGAGAAGTACCTGGTAAGGATAGTTCTATATTCGCTCATCTTATCAGGCAATGAAGCCAAATGGGCTAACCTTAAGTTCCTTTGTCTGAAGGATGAAGAGTTGACGAAGGCTGGCCCGTCGTCCCAGGGGTCGACGGAACCATGGGACACGCCTTTCAACAGGGCGATGAACAAATACAAGGAGAGGGAGCTGGACAAGCCACCGACGTCGGGTGGCCGTGTGTCCGACTTTGGCACAAGTATGAAGCTATCCGAGTACTACGGATCGGATGCCAAGACGAGAAAGCTGGAGAGGAGGTCGTCGGCTAAGGATAAATCCGAGGTTCAGGAGCTGAAGAAGAAGGTGGAGTCACTAGAGAAGCTGGTGGCCGAAAAGCCTGTGGAGAACACGGAGATGATGAACAAGTTATTGGACGAGAAGATCCGACAGATCATCCCCCCTGGGTTGATGGAGGGGTTAGCTGCTTGGAATGCGGGAGGTCAAGTGGGGCCGATACATGTGCCCAGCATCAGCGGCAGCAACTCAAGCTTCCACGTGTCGCCGATGGTGCCGCTCCACCCGACGCCGGCGTCGGGGCTCCACCAGACGCCGCCGCTCCACCCGACGCCGCAGCTCCAACCGCCGCCGCAGCTCCAACTGGTCGCATCGACGCCCCCAACCGCCGCCCTTGTATCGACAGTAGCCGAGATCGACGCCATCAAGGAGGTAAACTCATTAGTTACTTCTTCGCGTCATCTTCTTTAACTATATATGCCTTTCGTGACTGCCATCTCACGATTCCCAACATGGCGCCCCTGACTCAGGATGAACCATGCATATTTCTGCAAGCGGTGGAGCCCGGCGGCAAGTTGGTGGAAGTTGCTAGCGGCCATGTCATGGCTTCCCGCACTATGCATGGCGCTGGATTGGCGGAAAACGTGGCGAAGGTCAAGTTGGTAATGGTAGTGCCGGAGTACCGCTACGCCATGCCCCCCTTTCAACCTCCGGGCACAGACGAAGGCGACGTTTTGCCCCTTGGGGATTGCATCTCATGGGTCGAAGAACCAGATTCGTCTTGGGGGGGGGGGGGGGTCTTCCGAGTGCTAAGAAAAGCACCGGCGCCACCTCCCCTATCATCCGTCCCAAGATCGCCACCGCCGACGACACCCTTAAGGAACCGGCGGTCGCCGCCCCCACTACCCTGAAGGAACCGGCGGTCGCCGCCGCCACCCGGAAGGAACCGACGATCGCCGCCACCACCACACGCCACAAACAGTTGTTGGGAGCGCTACCGCAACGACCGTCAACTAGACGCACGGTACGCCAAGCGGCGGCATCGCAACCGCCACCACCTAAGGTCCAGGACATGGCGCCACTTGATGGCAACGATGCAGATGATGATGATGACATCGATGCCTACATCAACACTGGCGCCTGCAGCCAAGATATGTACATGCCTCCTATGGATGAACAAGCCTTCCGCACACACGGCGATCAACTTGGTCGTCCCCCTACAGTGACGAAGCAGCGCCTGGTCTTCACGGGTCTTTCTCAAGACACTCCTCCGGAGGCTGGCAATACAGCTCAAGTCAAGCCTGCTACCGTTTTCAGCCCTAACACGCTGCGTAAGACGATCATCGGGGAGCCACCCAAATCAACCCCAGCGACCTCAGAAGCACCACCAGCACCCGAAGCACCACCATCAGCACCACCAGCACCCCCAGTAGGTCAGGTGAAGAAGGCAAGGAATAGAGGAGCCAAGAAGGGCGCATCTTCGAGCCAGCCTGCTCCTAAGAGGATCCGGGCCGACGACATGGTACCACCTACACCGGATGGCTTGCCCCGGTGTCATGAAGCTGGTAAACCTATACTGCCTCCGGACATGGAACACCTCGCAAGTGGACCAATGCTCCCTTTGCAGCACTCTATTCATTATCACGAGAGCGTCCTTCTTAAAGAAAAGGATCCAAATTACCCGGTGTTCTCGGTCAAGGTGCCGTCCGACCAGAAATTCGTCAATGAAGATGAAAGGACACGGATGTCGCCTAGAGGGGGGGTGAATAGGCGGTTTAAAACTTTTACGAGATGGGCTTAACAAATACGGAATAAAACTAGCGTTTACTTTGTCAAGCCCAAAGCCTATATACTATGGTTCACCTATGTGCACCAACAACTTATTCTAAGCAAAGGTTCACCTATGTGCACCAACAACTTAAGCTAAGCAATACAAGCAAGTATGTGATAGCAAGATATATATAACTTCAAGCACGATGGCTATCACAAGGTAAAGTGCATAAGTAAAGAGCTCGGGTATAGAGATAACCGAGGCACGCGGGAGACGATGATTTATCCCGGAGTTCACACTCTTGCGAGTGCTAATCTCCGGTGGAGAGGTGCGGTTGCTTAGTGCTCCCGAACGCCACAAGAGGCTCACCTTGAGGTGTGGTTGCTCGATGCACACCAATGCCACAAAGGCCTCACCCCAAGATGCGGTACTCACACCACACACCGAACGCCACGAAGGCGCCTCACCTAAATCTCCGGTGACCCTCGCCACAAAGGCCTAGGTCACGGTTCCACTAAGGGATTTCCTTCGAGGCGGAAACAGGGCCTTACACAAAGATTGGGGCACACATCCACAACTTAATTGGAGGCTCCCAACAAACCGCCACAAAGGCCTAGAATCCGTCTAGGGTTCCAAGAACGCAAGAGTAACAACCTTCTTGCTTTCACCACCACGAATCACCGTGGAGAACTCAAACCGATGCACCAAATGCAATGGCAAGAACACCACAAAGATGCTCAAGTCCTTCTCTCTCAAATTCCAACAAAGCTACAAAAGCTATTGGGGGAATAAGAGAGGAAGAACAAAGAGGAGAACACAAAATTCTCCAAGATCTAGATCCCAAAGATTCACTCACAAAGAGAAGATTTGGTTTGGTCAAAGTGTGGATCTAGATCTCCTCTCTCTTTTCCCTCAAAATGGGGCAAGAATCATGGAGGGATAGAGAGATAGGGCAAGCTTCTCAAGAACAACAATGGAGGAGAGAGAGAGTGGAAGAAGCAACAGCCCAAGGAGGAAGAAGGGGGTATTTATACCCCCCCAAGAAAATCGAGCCGTTGCAGACTTTCGAGGGCCGGATAATCCGGCCTAAGTTGGGGCCGGATAATCCGCCCCCCCCGGATAATCCGGCCTCAGGGACAAAACCTGGACAAAATCCGGCCAAAAGTCCGGCCCCTATACTGAGCAGCAATTCCCCAGGTCCTTAGCCGATTTCGAGGGGGCCGGATATTTCCGAAATATCCGGCCCAAGTAAACTGCAGAAACACCAAAACTAAAACGGGCATAACTTTAGCATCCGGACTCCGATTTTGATGATCTTGGGCTTGTTTTGAAGCTAGGAACAAGCTCTACAAGATCATGCAGGAAACCATCATAGTCCAACAAGGGAGGATAGAAACAAATGATGAAAGGTTTGACCTATCTAAAAAAGACATACCGGTAAAACCTCCAATCTCGAAAATGCAACAAGTTGCCCGTGCAAAAACCATTCTTGATGAACTAGAGCTTGTCATGAGAATAAGCACAAGCTCTAAATCATCACATGGATAAGATCCAAATGACAACCAAGAAAGATGATGAACCAAACTTGAAAACGCAACAAGTGATCTATGCGAAATCCGTTTTCGATGAACTAGAGCTTGTCATGAGAATAAGCACAAGCTCTAAAACATCACATGGATAAGGTCCAAATGACAACCAAGAAAGATGATGCAAGGATGCAAAGGTTTGAGCTCTCTCCGAACGATACGATCGAGTTACTCACTCGAGAGCCCTCTTGATAGTACGGCAACTAAACTATAAACCGGTCTCCAACTACACTATGAGACCGGTGAGAAAGAAACCCTATCAAGAGCAAACCTTATACTTGCGCATTCCACTTGAGCTTGATGACGACGATCTTGACCTCAACAAGATGGAACGCATTTCTTGCTTGTGCTTGCTTGACGAAGTCTTGTAGATTGCTCCCCCATAAACCACCATGGGAGAGCTTCTTCTTCGGCGCATCTTCGCATATCCATGATCATCATATGGATGGCAAGACTCAAGCAAAGGATCTCTTCGAGATGGCTCATCTTGAACTTGCACATCATTTCTCCATGGCAAGCTTCAAGCTTATGAACTCTTCGAGTTGGCTCATCTTGAACTTGCACTACATTTCTTCATTCTTCATCATGTTGATGTCTTGAAGTAACTTGAGAGCTCACTACATCTTCATCTTCAAGACATACTTGACACTTGATATCCTTCATCAATTTCTTCTTATTGCAACCTTGAGGGCTCACTACATCTTCATCTTCAAGACATACTTGACACTTGATATCCTTCATCAATTTCTTCTTATTGCAACCTTGAAGCCAACATATGGTTCAAGAATTGCCTATGGACAACTCCTACAAATATAACTCAATGCAAACATTAGTCCATAGGGATTGTCATTAATTACCAAAACCACACATGGGGGCTCCATGCACTTTCAATCTCCCCCATTTTGGTAATTGATGACAATCTCTTTGAGAGGGTTTATATAAGGAATTTAAGTAACAAATAAGTTGAATATATAGAGCAAACTCCCCCATAATATATGCATGTGTGAATGATCTTGACTTTCATTGCATATATTGGCATTCAAAGCCTAGTGGAGTTTCCTCTAAATATTCAACTATGCAAAGCAACAAGATGCAATGCAATAAAGGCACATGCTTAAGCACAAAGCAAAGACATAACCAAATTCCCTTAAACCCTCCAAACTTCTCCCCCATTGGCACCAATTGCCGAAATGGGTGAAAAATTTAGAAGGCCAATATAGTGAGAGTTCCTCCATAGCGTGTGCATTTCTCATAATTTGAGTGGAATCAAATGCACATATCCAATGACGAATATTTGGAAGGAATCACACTATAGATAGGATCAAAGATTGCAAAAAGATAACAAAGTCTAGAAGCTTCAACAAATGAAGCAAGCAACCAAATGAACCACAAAGAGGATACCAAAAGAAAGATAGATATTATGATAAGATCAAGAAGATTGCTCTAAATAATATGAGGAAGCTCCCCAAGGTTTGTGCACAAAACTAGACAATTTGCATTGGAGTATAAAGTGCACAAACATGGAATCATCACTCCCATAATATCATTCAAAAACAAAAGATACCAAGTGAATCAAACTCTAATGATCACCACAAGATAGTGTTCTAAATCAAATGAGGAAGCTCCCCAATGTACATGCATAAAATAAAATGTTGCATTTGAATACAATATGCATAACATGGAATCCTCACTCCCTCATTTAAAACACAAACATTTGTAATAGATCATAGATAGAAAAGTAAGCTAAACACTTGCAACAAACAAATAGTTGAGCAACAAGTAAGAGGCACCATAATAAAAGGCTCAACCAAGATGATATGTGAAAGGCATGATAAAGCATATTATAAGACTATTACAAGGATGAGCAAAAAGCATCATCATAGTCTTCAATGAATTATATTGCTTAGCATGACCAATCAACACGCAATAAATAAATAAGATATCAAAAGGAGATGTATCATCTCTTATGTGTATAAGTTTCTCTAAGTGGGCAATATCACAAAGATATTTATCCACAAAGAAACATGCACACACAAAATAGATACGCAAGAAAAATAGTATGATATCCAAGACGAAGTCATGCAATATACCAATAAGAATTTTTGCTTAATAGCATGGCCAAAGGCTCAATTTTATCTTATTGTACATTCATGAATTTCAACCACAAACAAATAAAATACATCAAAAATATCAACAAGGGATAGAAGATAGTTGGGATGCATTTGAGAAAGGCAACAAGTATCACAAACGAGGATACCAAAAGAAGTAACTAAATTTGCACGTTCATCTATATTGCACATGTGAGAGCCTTGAGGAATTGATATGCAATAAAATTGCTAGATAGGCATAGTTGGGATGGATGAATCATGAGCATGATTTAAAATACTTCCCAACAAATGCACTCATCTCAAATTACTCACATTCACAATAAAGAAGTTTCATTAAGACTATTGCAAGAAGCACAACATTTGCAAATCAAGAGATTCATGCCAAGATGCAACCATAAGGTTGGATACAAGAAAAGTATGCATGAGTACTTGTTACCAAGATAGCATTGGTGTGGATGTAGTAGATATGTGTTCGTTGACCATCCTAGCTTGCCTCAAGTTACCATTGAGTCACCACTTCTTTCCAAGAGTGAGACAAGCATCCAATGCATATCCATTGTACCTAACACAAAGGTAAGTACAAAATGGTCCCCAAACTAATTGGGTCCGAAGTAGTTAGACACACTACAACATATAGGACAAACTCCACAATTCTATGTGCATATAGATATGAAATTGAATTTCATGCACATCTTAGCCAAATTAGGATTTGATGGAGTTTACCCTATATATTGGATCAAAGAAAGTGACACATGCCATAAGATATACATATATTAAATATGCATGCACAATACTTTCAAGAACCAAAGGAAGATACAATTTGGACAAAAACACCAAATAAACCAAGAGACAATGGTTGTCCAAATTATATCAAAGAATAAAATCAACACAAGATTGACTCCAAAGACTTATCTCATTATAAGAAGCTAATTAAACCTAAGCACAAAGGAATGAGATAACCAACTCCCAAGAGAGCAAGGTTCCAACAAATAAAACAAACCCTCGACACTTTTTATGATGGCACAAAGTACCAAAATGAAAATTTATGTCTCCCAAAACCAATTTTTTGATAAAGATCAAGAGAAGTTTAAGCATTATAACAAATCTAGGAGAGCTCCCCCAAGATTAGTGCATTATCTAGGATTTAGAATATGGATACAAAATGCACAAAACTAGGATCATCACGCTACCTATATCTACTAAAAATGCTAAGAAAGTTTGAATCGACAAATTAGATCCATAAGATGCAAGGAAGACACATGGGAGTCAAAGCATAACAAATTCATGGAAATAAATAAGGCAATATAAATACAAGAGCCAATGTAGATATGATCAATAAATATCTACCTCATAATTGATTACCAATTGTCCTAGGACAAGAGGTATTAGGAAATATTTCCCGGTGGTAGTTTGTAAGTATACATAAGATCATATTTACAACGAACAAAGCATATGGTAAAAGATAAGAGTTAACCATCATGCAAAGATAGTTTCTTGATAGCTTCATTTAGTCATACCAACATGCAAGGCAATTAATAGTATTCATACCAACATGCAAAGCAATTAATAGTATTCATACCAACATGCAAAGCAATTAATTGTATGACTTGAAGCACATGGTTTTCCAAAAATGTATTGAGGGACACGTTGTGAAAAACCATGCCAAGAAAAACTTTCACAAATAAGATCCACAAATATATTAGCAATGAAGCCATTTAAGCAAGTTGGAGCTTGTTTGAGCAAACATGCCACATAGGAGAGAGATAATTTACGGTATCAATTCTATGTGACACAACCTCAAATGTTCACATTTTCTAGGCTTGTAATATGCACAAAGCTTATTACTCCCCCATAATGTGATAAGGAATTTATTTTCATAAGAGGCAAATAAGATCCAAGTAGAGATATTAATGGACATTATAATTTGAATTTCTCATGAAGATGACATACCACATAGCGACTAGATAATCTCACAATATCAATTCTAAGTGATATTCCTCATGTACACACATTGTTTAGGATCATGAAATTCCCAAAGGAATATCACTCCCCCAAAATGGGATTGTCCATTAATCGCTCATAAGAGCCATATAAGATACAACAAGATGCAAAGAGGCTCCAACACAAACACAAATACATGGTGTGCAACCCAACATGCATAGACTTGATTTCTCAAGAAAAGCAAGTAGGAAGCACAACATATACAAACACATGTTAGGAACAAAACTAACACATGCAAAGGGGCGAGTAACTTTCAATATAAATGAGTTGAGCACATGTTACCGCAAGGAGGAACATTGATCATATGATAGAAGCAAGATAACCAAGACTTGGCTTGAGATAATATAAATGATGAAGATCCCTTAATTCTTCATGATGTAGCCAAGTCTCCAATGCCCTCCAACAAGCACCTATTGATCAAGTTTTGGATTGTCGGTCCCCAACTAAGTTGGGTCCTAAGAGGTTAGTCACAATAGGCTTGGCAACCCAAATGGTTCTTTTCTTGACACCACTTTGAGCACCAACATATTTGGCAAACACATTGCCACCCTCATCCTTACGAAGAGAATAAACATCATCAATGGAGATAGAGTTGGATGAGGTACCAATAGTGCAAAAGGAGGAGATGTGGCCCTTCTCACGGCATATGTAGCAAGTTCTTTTCTTCTCCTTCTTCTCACTAGATTTCTCCACAATGGGAGCATTGGCTTGATTCTTCTTGGGAAGTGGAATTTCTTCAACTTGAGGTTGAATATGAGTTTAAGCTTGAGGCCGCTTCCCTTTTTGCTTCTTCTTCAAAGGGAAAGATCTAACATGGTGCCCTTCAATTTTGCACTTGAAGCAAACAATCTTGGCCGGGTCTTTGACTTGTACTTGGCACTTCTTCTTGTTGTTGTTGTTGGACTTGAATCCAAGTCCACTCTTGTCATTGGGGGATTGTTGCACACTTAACATCGTGTCAAGTTTGCATTTCCCTTCATGACTCTTTACCAAGTCATTCTTCAAATAAGTGACTTGAGCCTTGAGCTCTTTGATTTCCTCTACATGGTTAGTAACAACACAAGTACTAGAGGAAGTAGAACCTTCATTGTTAGAGCAACAAGGCAAGGAAGATAATTCATCACAAGATTTAGCAATACTATGAGTGTATGAATTACTAGGACTAGCACATGGCAATATAGCATTTTGGGTAGTAGTGCTAGTATCCACATGAGGCTCACAAGGTGTTTCCTTTGATATGATAGCCTCATGAGCTAACTTTAGCCTATCATGAGAAGCTAGAAGATCCTCATGGGAGCTAGAAAGCTTTCCATGATTTTCTTCCAATTTCCCATAATTTCTAGTTAGCAACTCAAGTTGAGCCCTTAGCTCAACATTCTCCTTCAAGATAGATGCTTCACAAGAAGTAGAGTTAGTAGCACAAGCATCATCACAAGACATATTAAGAAGAGAGGGTAACATAGCATGCTCTTTTAAATATGAAGCTTGTAGTTGCTCATATGACTTGGTGAGGATAGAGTGTTCGCTCTCCAAGGCCTTGTGGGCCTTGTCTAGATCATCCAGATCCTTAACAAGTTTATCATGACCAACACCAACTTTGGACTTTTCATTTTGAAGCAATTTTAATTTAGCTTTAGCATGGTCTCTTTCTTTAGTGAGTTTAGCAAATATTTCATTTTGAGACACCTCAAGGGTTTCAAGTTGCTCCTCAAGAGAGGCTATGGTCTCTTGTTCTTCTTCAAGGTCATTCTTTAAGGATGCTACATCATCGGCATACTCTCGTTCAAGAGCACCCTTTTTATCAATGGTGTTCTCATGCATCCAAATAAGTTTTTGGCTCTCAATAGCGGTAGTCAAGATTTCAAAGAAGTGAGAGCTAGCAATTTTATCTTTGTAAAGAACCTTGAATACACTCTCACCTTTATCGCGTAGAGAGACAACCCAATCCTCTTCTTCATATTCATCCTCATCCTTATCACCACGAGAAATATTAGGTTCCATGGTAGGAGGTACCGTGGAACCCTTGGCCATAAGGCATATATGAGGACCGTGAGATAAAGATGAGGAGTTACTTGAGGCTCCTTTCAAGATCTTGTCTTGACCAATAGAATCTTTGGTTTCCTCTACATTGTTAGCCACACAACAACTAGAGGAAATAGAAGCATTTTTATCATGGCCACAAGACAAATCAAGCATATCATCATGAGATTTATTCAAGCAACTTACACATGATATGCAAGGACTATCAACACAAGCATGTAAATCATTTCTAGTGCTAGATGTGTTTAAGTCCAAAGATGAAGCATTGCAATGAGATAGAGATGAAGAATCATCAATAGTAAGCTCAATATCAACATTGCAATTTTCATCACCACTCACCATATCTTTACCTTGTGTCTTACCACACTTTGGTGAAGTGGATGAAGATGAGAACTCATCACGGCCAGAAGTGGAAGCAAAACAATCATCCTCAATGATATTGGACACATCATATTTATCTTGAAGCTTTGTCCATAATTCATGAGCGCTCCCAAAAGGCATGATTGAAGAAGTAACTACAGTGCTCACAACAATGGAAAACACATGAGAAGCAAGAGCATCGAGGCAAGAGTTTTTCTCCTCCTCAAGAGATAAATTTTGAGGATCCTTAGGAGAAGAAAAACCCATGTCAAGAAATCGCTCCATGTCCGGGGACATACGCCGCAAAATATTAAGCACATAAATTTTCCATAGATCATAATTTGTGCCATCAAATATAAACAAGTTATTGTGCGCTAATCCCCTAACCGACATCTTTACTCTCAAGGCGGTGAAGCCTAAGAATGAGAGACCTTGCTTTGATACCAATTGAAAGGACACGGATGTCGCCTAGAGGGGGGGTGAATAGGCGGTTTAAAACTTTTACGAGATGGGCTTAACAAATGCGGAATAAAACTAGCGTTTACTTTGTCAAGCCCAAAGCCTATATACTATGGTTCACCTATGTGCACCAACAACTTATTCTAAGCAAAGGTTCACCTATGTGCACCAACAACTTAAGCTAAGCAATACAAGCAAGTATGTGATACCAAGATATATATAACTTCAAGCACGATGGCTATCACAAGGTAAAGTGCATAAGTAAAGAGCTCGGGTATAGAGATAACCGAGGCACGCGGGAGACGATGATTTATCCCGGAGTTCACACTCTTGCGAGTGCTAATCTCCGGTGGAGAGGTGCGGTTGCTTAGTGCTCCCGAACGCCACAAGAGGCTCACCTTGAGGTGTGGTTGCTCGATGCACACCAACGCCACAAAGGCCTCACCCCAAGATGCGGTACTCACACCACACACCGAACGCCACGAAGGCGCCTCACCTAAATCTCCGGTGACCCTCGCCACAAAGGCCTAGGTCACGGTTCCACTAAGGGATTTCCTTCGAGGCGAAAACCGGGCCTTACACAAAGATTGGGGCACACATCCACAACTTAATTGGAGGCTCCCAACAAACCGCCACAAAGGCCTAGAATCCGTCTAGGGTTCCAAGAACCCAAGAGTAACAACCTTCTTGCTTTCACCACCACGAATCACCGTGGAGAACTCAAACCGATGCACCAAATGCAATGGCAAGAACACCACAAAGATGCTCAAGTCCTTCTCTCTCAAATTCCAACAAAGCTACAAAAGCTATTGGGGGAATAAGAGAGGAAGAACAAAGAGGAGAACACAAAATTCTCCAAGATCTAGATCCCAAAGATTCACTCACAAAGAGAAGATTTGGTTTGGTCAAAGTGTGGATCTAGATCTCCTCTCTCTTTTCCCTCAAAATGGGGCAAGAATCATGGAGGGATAGAGAGATAGGGCAAGCTTCTCAAGAACAAGAATGGAGGAGAGAGAGAGTGGAAGAAGCAACAGCCCAAGGAGGAAGAAGGGGGTATTTATACCCCCCCAAGAAAATCGAGCCGTTGCAGACTTTCGAGGGCCGGATAATCCGGCCTAAGTTGGGGCCGGATAATCCGCCCCCCCGGATAATCCGGCCTCAGGGACAAAACCTGGACAAAATCCGGCCAAAAGTCCGGCCCCTATACTGAGCAGCAATTCCCCAGGTCCTTAGCCGATTTCGAGGGGGCCGGATATTTCCGAAATATCCGGCCCAAGTAAACTGCAGAAACACCAAAACTAAAACGGGCATAACTTTAGCATCCGGACTCCGATTTTGATGATCTTGGGCTTGTTTTGAAGCTAGGAACAAGCTATACAAGATCATGCAGGAAACCATCATAGTCCAACAAGGGAGGATAGAAACAAATGATGAAAGGTTTGACCTATCTAGAAAAGACATACCGGTAAAACCTCCAATCTCGAAAATGCAACAAGTTGCCCGTGCAAAAACCATTCTTGATGAACTAGAGCTTGTCATGAGAATAAGCACAAGCTCTAAATCATCACATGGATAAGATCCAAATGACAACCAAGAAAGATGATGAACCAAACTTGAAAACGCAACAAGTGATCTATGCGAAATCCGTTTTCGATGAACTAGAGCTTGTCATGAGAATAAGCACAAGCTCTAAAACATCACATGGATAAGGTCCAAATGACAACCAAGAAAGATGATGCAAGGATGCAAAGGTTTGAGCTCTCTCCGAACGATACGATCGAGTTACTCACTCGAGAGCCCTCTTGATAGTACGGCAACTAAACTATAAACCGGTCTCCAACTACACTATGAGACCGGTGAGAAAGAAACCCTATCAAGAGCAAACCTTATACTTGCGCATTCCACTTGAGCTTGATGACGACGATCTTGACCTCAACAAGATGGAACGCATTTCTTGCTTGTGCTTGCTTGACGAAGTCTTGTAGATTGCTCCCCCATAAACCACCATGGGAGAGCTTCTTCTTCGGCGCATCTTCGCATATCCATGATCATCATATGGATGGCAAGACTCAAGCAAAGGATCTCTTCGAGATGGCTCATCTTGAACTTGCACATCATTTCTCCATGGCAAGCTTCAAGCTTATGAACTCTTCGAGTTGGCTCATCTTGAACTTGCACTACATTTCTTCATTCTTCATCATGTTGATGTCTTGAAGTAACTTGAGGGCTCACTACATCTTCATCTTCAAGACATACTTGAAACTTGATATCCTTCATCAATTTCTTCTTATTGCAACCTTGAGGGCTCACTACATCTTCATCTTCAAGACATACTTGACACTTGATATCCTTCATCAATTTCTTCTTATTGCAACCTTGAAGCCAACATATGGTTCAAGAATTGCCTATGGACAACTCCTACAAATATAACTCAATGCAAATATTAGTCCATAGGGATTGTCATTAATTACCAAAACCACACATGGGGGCTCCATGCACTTTCAGAAGACCCCGCGGATATCTTCTTCATAGCGCTCGAGGACGTCTTCAATCTATTTCAGTCGAAACGGCTCGACTATAACTTGGTCCGCCTATACGCGATCAATCTTCAGATGAAGATCAACAGAGAGAGACCCCGCCACATCGCGGTAGCGGATCCCTACTACATGCGCGATAGCCAGCTCCAGGACGGCTCAAGGACACGGACCAAGGCGGTGCGGTACCTCCAGAACTTCATGCTCATGCACAAAGAGAGCAACACCATTCTTCTGCCTGTCTTTCTCGAGTAAGTACACATCCGCTCACGGCCGTCGTAACTTATGCTTTCTTATATATTTCTTCCATTGCCGATCATTTCCAACATTCCATTTCAATTGCATGTGTTGAGCAGGGACAAATACTGCACACTCATCATCCTAGATCCGAAGTGGTCACTAGCCCAGTATTTCGACTCGTCGAGTACGACGACGAAGAAAGACTACAAGAGAATAAGGGGTGTTCTCGATGAGGCTATCCTTGGCTACTCCAAAAATGGAGGCACCTTCGACAAGAATGGGAAATATATCAGGCCGGACACTAAAAAGATCGGGTTCAAGCACGTGATCAACTTCCCTTGTATCAAGCAGCCAGCTGGCAGCATTAAGGAGGCCTTCTATGTCCTCCATCACCTTAAAGGGTTTGTCGAGGATGCAGAGATGATGTCTCTGCCACATAGTAAGCGAGACCCCATTAAAATGTCGGGGGAAATCAGTGATGATGATCTTAGAGAAGACTTTCATCGCATCCAAGTAAAGCTCTCGGAAATTATCTTACAAGATGTATCCAACGGATCGGGGCTCTTACACGCAGTCAGAGCGTTGCCTAAGAGGGATATCGAAGAACGCCTACATAGGCAGGGTGATGGAAGGACGTGGACGACGAAGGACTTGTACAAGCCGTTCCCGGAGCCGCTCAAGAAGACGTCTCGTTGACCAAGGCCGGTGTGCCTAGCATTACTTTGAATCGATGGACAATTTGTACCGTGTTGTAAACTAAACTTGCTTAATTTGCTCGAAACGGTGGTCGTCGTTGTTGGACTTCAATTACTATTGTAGTCGTTATCGTTGAACCATATTACTTATGTGATACCGATGCTATATGTCTTTTAGGTTTATTATTATTTCCTTGCTTTAATTCTTGTGAATATGTATGCATGTGAACCCTCTAACTCTTTCCATTGCGTTATATACTAATATGCCTTGTGTACATAGAGATGACGTACTACGTCGTGTTTGAGGGGCGGGTTCCAGGAGTGTACGAGGAGTGGGAGGAGTGCAAGAAACAGGTGCACAAGTTCAGCGGCAACTGCTACAAAGGGTACCCGACTAGACACGAGGCGGTTGCCAAGTGGAGGGCTCACCAAGCGAACAAGAGCAAGATGAAGACCTTCCTTGTGCTCTCGCTCTTGCTCACCATCATCG
Organism: Lolium perenne; assembly: GCF_019359855.2. Classification (NCBI taxonomy): domain Eukaryota; kingdom Viridiplantae; phylum Streptophyta; class Magnoliopsida; order Poales; family Poaceae; genus Lolium; species Lolium perenne. The sequence continues at coordinate 6,807,218 of NC_067250.2, read as the reverse complement.
CGGCGGTACTCTATTTCATCCTAGTGTAGGCGGCGGCCGGTGTCACTTCGTTTGTATCTAGAGATGATGAGAACTTAATTAATTTGCATGGATTATGAGTTGTATGGAGCTATATGTATAACTCGATCGGGCTCTAAGTAATGTGATGATGATGTGATGATTATATATGTCCATATTATATCTGTCTATATTATATCAGTATATAACCTGTATACGGTGTATAAAACCAGTATAAAACATGTATAATACACCAGGGAGCACAAAATCGAGTATACCTGTAGATTGTTCTGTGGCGCACCAAAACATAATTCTGTGGCGCACCTATTTCTGTGGCGCAGCTACATCTCATGCGCCACAGAACTACTTATTTATGTGGCGCAACGGACCTAGTGCGCCACAGAAACCTTAATTCTGTGGCGCACTGCCAGATGCGCCACAGAAACCTTATTTTTGTGGCGACGTTTCTGTGGCGCACCTCCCGTGCGCCACAGAAGCCCATTTTCGTGCGCCACTGATGATGTTTTTCCTACTAGTGACGGTGCTTCTAGCTGCACCTCCTTGAGTGAGCTCCTCCTTCCTATTCTTTGCCCCTAATTTAATTTCTGTTCTGCAGCTATGATTTGGATATATAGTTGTGCTATTGATTATAATCCACTGCCAGTAAGCCGTGTTGTTGAATCTTTCATTGATCCAATTATGTAGCCTTCCAAGCAAGATTTAATGAGGCTGCACATTTTCAATGTCAGGTATTTCCAGCAAATCTGCACTATATGTTATATCTGTGGCACAGCATCGTCGACAGCATGGCAGCGGCGCTCTTCTGGCCTGTTTACAAAGCTTTGGTACATGGCATGGTACCACAGCGGACTGTACTTCACAATATACATTTCTGGAATAAGGCGTTGCAATATGAGACAGTCAATTAAGATCCGATGATGACCCTGAAAATTCAGAGTTTATCAAGGTTACTCTGATTCTTCTTGACATAATATTTCTGGACAATTTTAGTTTGTTGTGTATGAAGTACCTGTTTTCAGTATTCTTTTCCTCACTTCCCTGTGCTGCTGTAAGCTGCCTTCATATTTTGCATGACTGTTGATGCCTTAATTATATTGATGAGTTTATATTTGAGGATATCCATTATGCTTATATTGAGTCTAAGAATTGTTTTGTGGTGAAATCTAGCTTTGAGCTTGCTTCTGTTATTCTTTCCCTTTCTCTAATTTAATTTTTGTTTCACAGTTAACTTGGGTGCCGAGGAGATTTTACGTTCATTGCTACTGAGCATGCTAATGTCAGATCTGGGGGCAGAACGGAGCACGGAAGGCCCAGGGGGCCCTGCCCCGACCCGAGCCCGCCCTCCACGCCTCCACGAAGTCGCCGCTAGAGCCCCGCACTGCGCCGCCCCTGACCTCCACCCATCGGAGGGGCGCCGGGGAAGCGCCCGACGGCATTGCTCCCGCAACGAGTACGTCGGGAACTTGAAGCCACCACGTCGCCGCCACCACGCCCCTCAACCAGCAACGCGCCCCCACCAACCACCACAGCCCGCGCCACCGCAACCGTGCGAGAGGGAGGAGAGTCCCCGCCGCCGCCGACACCACCGAGGCTTCGCCCTGGTGCGCCCACTGGCGGCAGTTAGGGAGGGGAGAGGGGGAGGGGGAGGCCCGACGGCGCCCAATCTAGGGTTTCTCCCTACCGCTCGCGCGAGCGGGCAGGGACGAAATGGTTCCCCCAACTCACATCTAGGTTTGTCGTAAATTAAATTTCTCTTAATTTGATCGAATTTGAGGAAAAAACGTTTCAGTGTGAACAAATTCAGATCTACATACGTCCACGCATAGGTGTAGATTAATCCGTCACCGTCCATTGCGCTAAATCTATCGTAACATAAAAGTAAAAACAATTATCTAATAAATTTATCCGTATCTATATAACATGCAAGTAAATCTATCATACTCCCGCCATCTATAAGAAAATATAATAAATTTACCTAAATTAAGATGTATGTAGACACTGCTTAGTGTATAGATTTATTCAAACCTGGAAAAATCTAACACATTCTTTTATAGGCTGCAGTAGTATGATAAATGAAAGAAATGAGCCTAGCTCACTTGATTAGGGAAAGTGGATGTATAATCCAACCACCCAGGTTTAAGTCCTCAGGGATGCGAATTTGGGTTCTTATTATTTAAAAACAAAATCACCGTAGGGGCATCTCCTACCGTATTCCTTTCGAAAAAAGAGTATGATAAATAAGTAAAGTTTAAGGATTTGAGTAGCTGGCTCTTCTCTTTTCTTCCCAGTAAAGTAAGAAATCTAGTTGCTGCACATATCTCTGTTGTAGTTTGGACTCTCTTTATCCCAGTAATCCAGTGGTGGTAGTACATAAAGTAGCGGGTTTAATTAACAAGTGAGCTTGTTTGCAGAGACCAAACGCGCGGTCGGTGCATCTCAGTGTCGCGCGGCTGCTGGTAAAGGTTGTATATGAGATATTCAACTGGAGCAAGGATTGGGTGTTAGAGTTGTATAGTCCATTTTCCGTTATTTCTCAGTGTATGATGGGCTTACCTGCACATTGTCACACTTGTACATGTACTGGCCTATGGCCCTCTGTGAATACTAGTTGCTCATTCACAACATGGTATCAGAGCTCTAGGTTTAGCTCTTTGCACGCTGCAACTCCGTGCTCGATCCGCGCTGCCGCCGATGATCTTTCCGGCCCGCGCTGCTCCACCTTCTTCTTCCTCTCCTGTTCTAGTTGGGATCGATTTTCGTCGGATTTGAGCTCCAAATCGAGCTCCTCCTCCAACATCTTCGGCTGGCCTCGCCCCGGCCAGCCCCGATCCGTCCGCTGCAGGCCCCGATCTGGCCGCTGCTGCCCCGATCCGGCTGCTGCAGGCCTCGATCCGGCCGCTGCAGGCCCTGATCCGGCCGCTGCAGGCCCCGATCTGGCCGCTGCTGCCCCGATCCGGCTGCTGCAGGCCTCGATCCGACCGCTGCAGGCCCTGATCCGGCCGCTGCAGGCCCCGATCTGGCCGCTGCTGCCCTGGCCCCGATCATGTCGTCCTCCGCGTCTAGCTATGTCAGTATTCCTCGGTGTCCAGTGATCTTTGATGGCACCAACTATGGGGAGTTTGCTGCCTTTATGCGCATTCATATGCGTGGTCTTCGGCTGTGGGGTGTTCTTACTGGCGAGGTCACTTGTCCGCCACACCCCACTGCTCCTGTGTCTCCTACCCCGCCATCCGTGCCACAGGCCCTTGCTGAGGATGCTACTCAGGATGATCGGGACGCAACCAAGTCTGCCGAGGCAGCCGCTGATGAGGCATATGAGGAGCAGGTACTTGCCTATTCTGAGGCTCTTGGCTCCTATCGCGATAGTCTGGCTACTTTTACTCAGTGGTGTGATGAGGATGCTAGAGCTGCCGCTGTTCTTTCGTAGAGTGTTCAGCCACAGTTTGCTTCTGAGTTTATGGGCCTTGCTACTGTTGCTGAGATGTGGTCCACCTTCGTCAGCGCTATCAGCCTTCTGGAGATTCTTTGTACTTGTCTGTGTTGCGCCAGGAGCATGATCTTCAGCAGGGTGACCTTACTATTGATGAGTTCTACACCCAGAGTGCGGCTATCTGGCGCCATCTTGACTCCCTTCGCAGTGTTGTCTGCGGTACTTGCCAGTGTTGCCGGACAGTACGTTCAGATATGGACTTTCAGAGGATCCATGAGTTCCTGTCTCGACTTCGCCCAGAGTTTGAGCCCTGTCGTGCTCAGTTGTTTGCTCGGGGCCATGTTCCTATCTCAGAGGTATTGACTGAGCTTCGTGCTGAGGAGACTCGTCTGTGTGGTGCTGGACTGCTTGGGACACCTTCTGTTCTTGCTGCTCGAGTTCCCATTGCACCTGCACCGCCGCTTCTACCAACACCAGCGCATGCTACTTCTGGAGGTGCCCGCCCTTTTCGCGGTGGGGGTCGCCCTCGTCCTCCTCGGTTCTGCACACACTGTCGCCGGTCTGGTCACCTTGAGTCTGACTGCTATCAGAAGCAGCGCGGTGTGCCTCCTCGTGCTCCACCTTCCGAGCATGTCACCACCGGTTTCACTGAGCAGGATATAGCGAGACTTCAGCGTCTCCTTGCCTCTTCCGGCTCTGCTTCGACGGGTACTGCTGCATCCGCGGCTATTTTCTCTACACAGTCAGGTACATCCTCGTGGGTTCTGGATTCTGGAGCTTCTTTCCACATGTCTCCTGATTCTTCCTCTCTTTCTTCTCTTCGTCCTCTTCCTCTTCCTGTTCGTGTTCTTACTGCTGATGGTACTTCTCTTCCTATTGCTGGTCGTGGCACTCTTTCTACTCCCTCCTTTTCTGTTCCTGATGTTTCTCATGTTCCCCGTCTTACCATGAATTTGTTTTCCGCTGCTCAACTCACTGATTCTGGTTGTCGGGTCATTCTTGATGTTGATTCTTGTTCTGTTCAGGACACTCACACTCGGGCACTGGTTGGGGCTGGCCCTCGGTGCCGTGACTCACAGGGACTTTGGGAGCTTGACTGGCTTCATGTTCCTTCTTCCACCACTTCATCGACCGCATCATGTGTGCTTGCTGCTTCCACTACCGCCTCCTTTCAGCAGTGGCATCATCGTCTTGGTCATCTTTGTGGTTCTCGCTTGTCATCTTTACTTCGTCAAGGTCTTCTGGGGCCTGTCTCAGGAGATGTCTCGCTTCAGGGTTGTCAGGGTTGTAGGCTTGGTAAACAGAATCAGCTACCTTATCCTACTAGTGCGTCTGTATCTCAGCGTCCGTTTGATTTGGTCCATTCTGATGTATGGGGTCTGGCTCCTTTTGTTTCCAAGGGGGGCCACCGCTACTATGTTCTTTTTATCGATGACTTCTCTCGCCACACTTGGATATAATTTATGACTTCTCGCAGCGAGGTTCTCTCGATATATAAGCGTTTTGCTGCCATGATCCATACTCAGTTTTCCACGCCTATACGTGTCTTTCGGGCTGATTCTGCCGGTGAGTATATCTCCCAGCAGTTGCGTGGTTTTCTTACTGAGCAGGGTACTCTTGCTCAGTTTTCCTGCCCTGGCGCCCATGCCCAAAATGGCGTGGCTGAGCGCAAACATCGCCACCTACTTGAGACGGCTCGTGCGATGATGATCGCTGCCTCTCTTCCTCCTCACTTCTGGGCTGAGGCTGTGTCTATTTCCACCTATCTCATCAACCTTCAGCCCTCCACAGCCTTGCAGGGTGGTATTCCTCTTGAGCGTCTTACTGGTCACACTCCTGATTACTCGACCCTTCGTCTTTTTGGTTGCGTTTGCTATGTTCTTCTTGCTCCACGCGAACGCACCAAGCTGAGTGCTCAGTCTGTTGAGTGTGTCTTCCTTGGCTATAGCCCTGAGCACAAAGGATATAAGTGTTGGGATCCTATTGGTCGTCGGATGCGCATATCTCGGGATGTCACTTTTGATGAGTCTCGTCCGTTCTACCCGCGTCCCTCCTCCTCTTCCTTCTCGGTGGATGATATCTCTTTTCTCATGTTTCCTGACTCACCTCCTCTTGTGCCTCCGGTCCCTGCTCCGCCGAGTCCCTCACCACCTCCTCCACCCGCCAGACCTCCCTCTCCTCCCTCACCACCTTCCCCACCCTCTACACCTTCCTCTCCCCTGTCACCTTCCTCGACTACGGTCGTCCCTCCCTACCCTTTCCACTACTCCCGTCGTCCCCGTGAGGATGAGGCTGCTTCTCCTGACATGCCCTCTCCGTCCGAGCCGACTCATCATCTTCGTGCTCGCCCTCGTCCTCCTCCTGATCGCTATTCTCCCACTCACTATGGTCTTTCTGCTGCCCTTGAGCCGACCTCTTATCGGGATGCCCTTGCTCATCCCGAATGGCAGCTAGCGATGGCTGAGGAGATTGCTGCTCTTGAGCGTACTGGCACTTGGGATATTGTCACTCCTCCTTCCTCTGTTCGTCCCATCACCTGCAAGTGGGTCTACAAGATCAAGACTCGCTCCGATGGTTCCCTTGAGAGCTACAAGGCTCGACTTGTCGCTCGCGGCTTTCAGCAGGAGCATGGCCGTGACTATGACGAGACCTTTGCTCCAGTGGCTCACATGACCACTGTTCGTACTCTTCTTGCCGTTGCTTCTGTTCGTCACTGGTCTATCTTTCAGCTTGATGTGCAGAATGCTTTTCTTAACGGTGAGTTGAGTGAGGAGGTATACATGCAGCCACCTCCTGGCTACTCTGTTCCCGATGGCATGGTCTGTCGTCTCCGGCGCTCTCTCTATGGCCTTAAGCAAGCCCCTCGCGCCTAGTTTCAGTGTTTTGCCTCTGTGGTCACCGCTGCTGGTTTCGTCCCTAGCGCACATGACCCTGCGCTCTTTGTCCGCACATCCTCTCGTGGTCGGACTCTGCTTCTTCTTTATGTTGATGACATGATCATCACAGGCGATGACCCTGAGTACATTGCCTTTGTCAAGGCCCGTCTTCGCGATCAGTTTCTCATGACTGATCTTGGTCCTCTCCGCTACTTTCTTGGGCTTGAGGTTTTCTCTACCTCCGATGGCTTCTGTATCTCCCAGGAGAAGTATATTCGGGACCTTCTCACTCGTGCCGCTCTTGGTGATGAGCGCATTGTCGAGACTCCTATGGAGCTCAATGTCCGCCTCCGTTCCACTGATGGTGATCCTCTTCCGGACCCGACTCGCTATCGTCACTTGGTTGGGAGTCTTGTCTACCTTGCTGTCACACGTCCTGACATCTCCTACCCAGTCCACATTCTGAGTCAATTCATGGCTGCTCCTACTAGTGTCCACTATAGTCATCTTCTTCGTGTCCTTCGCTATCTTCGTGGCACTATCTCTCGTCGCATTTTCTTTCCTCGCTCCAGCTCCTTACAACTCCAGACCTACTCAGATGCTACCTGGGCTAGCGATCCAGAGGATCGCAAGTCTCTTTCTGCCTACTGTGTCTTTCTTGGTGGCTCTCTCATTGCTTGGAAGACCAAGAAGCAGGTTGCAGTCTCTCGTTCGAGTGTTGAGGCTGAGTTGCGAGCGATGGCTCTCTTGACGGCTGAGGTGACTTGGTTACGCTGGTTACTTGCGGACTTTGGTGTTTCTGCTGCCGCTCCGACTCCGCTCTTATCGGATAGTACTGGTGCCATCAGCATTGCGCGTGATCCGGTGAAGCACGAGCTCAGCAAACACATCGGTGTTGATGCCTTGTATGTGCGTCATGCTGTGCAGCATCAGGTTATGGCTCTTCATTATGTGCCTTCAGAGCTTCAGCTTGCTGACTTCTTCACGAAGGCCCAGACTAGAGCACAGCATGGTTTCTTTCTCTCCAAACTCAGTGTTGTTGATCCACCATGAGTTTGAGGGGGGGTGTTAGAGTTGTATAGTCCCTTTTCCGTTATTCCCCAGTGTATGAGGGGCTTACCTGCACATTGTCACACTTGTACAAGTACTGGCCTATGGCCCTCTGTGAATACTAGTTGCTCATTCACAACATTGGGCTCCTTTATCACATCGAATTGGGGTCGGCTAAAAGAATTCAAAGAGAGAAAAAAGGGGCAGGAAAGGTGGAGGAAATGTTAAGAGCTGTTCCAAAAGGAAAGACATCGTTCTGTAATAAGTTTGTTTTAGATTCAAATCTGTGTAGTCCTATAAGGGCATGTACATTGCATAGACGCCTGAGCGGGCGCTTAGAGGAATAAAAATTAAACTTAATTGCATAGGATCAGCCTTAGCGTCTTCACCCGCAGCGCTAGCTGCAAAATACAGGCGCTTATATTGTAAAACCTGAGTCTAATCCCGGAAGAAAACAGGCCTAGCGCCCGGCGACACAAGTTGTCGATGCTAGCCACAATCCTGGACTTGGCTGGGAATTGGAGCAAAGTGCTGAGAAAATGAACCTAGCGCCTGGCTTTAGCGCCCCCATTGGGGATGCCCTAAGGCGTTCTGAGTCTATCTAAAACCGGTAGAGAGATCCATGTGTGATGTCTGGTTCTGTTTAGTTGAACTATAGGAGATTGGAGGGAAAGTGTGGGGTGAAGTTGTAATGGGCGTAGGTGATACTTGGTTTCATTTTAGTGAAATCGGGAGCGGGAGCCGCAGGAGCTCCTCAATTCAAAAAAAAAAGGTATGATAAATGAGTGTAGTGCTGAGTCTATGGCTCAAAAAACTACGTAGAAAACATATAATGATACTCTAACGTTTCAAAAGGTTTTGATTTTCTTTTACGTGGACACGTAATGATATGATTTTTTCGTATACACAAGTTTCGCTTAAGTATGATGTAGGTGGGTTAAGAAAACACAAAATTGTTGGTCGAAATGGGGGGTAAGTATTTGATTCCCCATAGTGGTCTTCTTGTGTAGATTATAGATGATGACCTATTTCGATGGTCTTACATTCTAGACATGTTTAGGTACTTATATATTTATTTTCAGAATTTACGGAGATTTTAAGAAAGGGTCTTCAAACCTTTAGAAAATAAAATTCCATTTAACTCTTGGCCTAATAGAATTTTCCAACGATAAATCAAATAATACTAAAGTGGTGTGGTTTAAAATATGATGCAGTTTGCTCTAAAAGGGGAAAAATAGTCCATTTTTTTTATAGATTTTGTACTTACACGAAAAAATATAGATTTATTTCCAGTTTTGGTTTAAACTTACAAAATTCATATTTAAGTGAAAATTTTGTATACGAAAAAATATGATGCAGTTTTGGTTTTAAATATAGATTTAAACATAAATGTAGATTTTGTACTTACACGAAAAAATATGATGCAGCTTTGGTTTAAAATATAGATTTTCTACTTAAATCTCTCCTCTTTTACGTGGACGTATAGGTGTGGATGTTCCCGTTACCGTCCATTGTGTTTTGAGATTCGGATAAAAAGAGGAGAGAAAAAAAAAGAATTTTTTCATCTACTATGGTGAGCACAAATTTCAAGAAATAAATGGACGGTGACGGACACCCATGCGTGTAAGTATAAATGTATTTTTCATTTTTTATACCCATATATTTTTTGTTTAGATCATGGATGATAATGTATTCGGATGGTCTTACATCCTAGACATGCATAAGTAATCTTATATTTATTTCCAGATTTATTGAGTTTTTTTAAAAGAAAATCTCTTCAAGATTTTTTTTAAAAATCAAGCTCCAAGTAGCTCAGTACCTGATAGCAATTTTCGACTACTAATCTACTACAACTAAACTGGTGTTTGTTGTTGACATGCTTTTTTTATAAAACTAGAAGGATACCCCACGCGTTACAGCAGGAATCTTCTAAGAAATTATATTGTCTAAATGAAATGGTATAATACATATGTAATATGAATTTTCTATAGAAGTATGCAATATTCAATTAGTCAAAATAGTTGAGATGCTAAATTTAATTCACATTAATTTTTATATTTGATGGCTATAAATTAGCTATGTGGACATTTTAATCAAAAAAATAGTGACATAGATAGCTTGCATGCAATGATACATCAATAATGAATGTTAGTGGCGATGATATGGACATTTGATTGGCCAATGAAATATATGATATGGATGGCTTACATGTAGAGATAGGCTAACATTAATTGCAGCTAGTGGAGTTTTACTTTATAAGAAGTATATATTGGTCATAGGGGAAATCTAAAGTGGTTTGCCTTATGAGAAACCAAAGACTTCAATTATATTTATGATCGGATGAGTTGTTGAGAATTGAGATTCTATGGTCCCATCTTCTTTTAGCATCACTATTGACAAAGAGAAACCAGTCACAAATCACACAAAGAAAACGATAGCAGAGCGCAGCATGAGTTTGAAGAGAAAACCACTAAAAAGAAACGGTAACATCCTCATATGATAGATATTTAATTTCATCAAATTCTACTTGCGTAGCATATAGCAAATACCGTGTCAGAAATAATGTATACAGGGAAAGAATAACTTTTGAAATGTGCTTCATGCTTCAAGACAAATCTTTCTATTAGGCAGAAGGGATTGCTGGATATAAACAGAGCACCATGGATATGAAAAAAATACTGTAGACTCCTATTCTGGTGAGTTCATACCTTAAATTAGAGGCAGATGTTGACGTATTGGGTGCCATATATCTCACTTACAATTAACTACTGAACAGCTTATGTTTAAAAAAAAAAAGCTACTGAACAACCAACATCAGCTGAAAAAGGGTTAATTGGTAGATACCACTGCAATTTCCTTCTATTTGAGAAGCGTCACTGTAACTATCATCATTTGAAAATTACCATCCATCCCTAAAAAAGCTGCATAACTTTGTCTAGATACAGACATATATAGAAATGTTTTAGTTACAGATACAACGGTATCTAAAAAACGTTGATCAGCTTTTTTTGAGACGGAGCGAGTACAATTTATAGATGCCATTATGCTCATTTAAACACATGTACTGGCAATTATACTCCGTATTTCCTGTCATATATGTCAAGTTTCATGCACTAACTAACGCAACCAAAAGTCTGAAATGATGGAAAGGGCTACTACAATCCACTTATACACTTCACAGCAATATACACATATACATGGTCCAGCCAAATCAAGCTTTGCCTCTCTGTTATATACATCCTCAGACTTGAAAAGGAATTTTCAAGTACCTCTCATTTAATGTCGAGATAAGAACAAAAAGAATTCACTATCCCCCCAGATTCAAGAAATACTGAAATTAATAGAACAAACCGTGGCGAATGATCCATGAAGCAAAATCAACTGAAAAGAATAACTAACAAAATGGAATAACCAAATCAAATCATGCATCCATTATTTGGATCTGGAGCACCATCGTTCCAAAAGATGCCAATACTAATCATGCACCCATTATTTGGACAGAGAATTGTAGTGGCGTTTCTCAAATAGGCAGAAATTGTATTGGCATCTATCTAATTAACCCGCTGAAAAAGGGTTAAAGTTAAACGTGATCTTATTTTATCTTTTCTTGCATGATGTTTCGAAATGTCAATCAACCCCAACTCATACTCAACCAACCTATATACACTCATATAGTCATATGTAATCTACACTTGTCTAAAGATATCATTCAGGGTTCACACTAGCTAGTTGACCCTACTAGTGAAATAAAATTTAGCAAACATCATGCATTCATGCTGACAAACAGTGTGAAACCAAAAATAGCAGTATCAAGTAAAGCACATGGAATTACAGTGATAACTATCAAGAGTAAAGAATGATGACCAGTCAAACTTTTATCTTGTTTCGCAAATTTTCATTTTCATTCTTAGATTACAGTTTGAGTCAGCATAAAAGAAAGTATGTGCACATGTTGTAGCAAGCCAGTTATGTCTTGCCTCCTAGCAGAACACTAAAAAGCTTAACTGATGCTTCTTTCAAGTGGCATAAGATTCTGCATACTGGGTAACATTTTCTACGTATTTCTCCAATTCTTTTTCTCCACTCTCGAGAGTCTCCCAAAGAGACCTTCTCAATTCCTCCTGCCCTTGGCTCTTCATCACAAGGTCATAAGCATACCTCATAGCATGGTTGCAGTATGCAGCCTCGTCATCCATACATTCCTGATATGATGATTCATATTGCTTTGGATTAAAAACCCACTGCTTGGCATCTCTGGTCCACCGCTTGAGTATATACATTTCTGGAATTTTGCATACATTCTTGATACTAATAGCTTTCAGAGTATGTGAACAAAGTAAACCCATTGTCTCAAACTGACTGCAGCTGCAAGTGAGTTGCATTGTAGACTTATTCAAATGAACTGTGCAGACTCGTGACCCCCTACCTTGCATGGTCATCTCAAACCGATATGTGTCACTGTCTTCACACTGAAGCTCCTTGAATTTTGTGGCACCACACCCATCAAGAAAATATGTCTCGAATAACTTGTAGATTCTGTGTGTATACACTTTTGCTGCATGATTCAAAATATCACTGTGCTTTATGATACAAGCAGGTGGCCTTTGGGAACACCGCATATCCTCATCAAACTCTCTTTCACGCCAATCATCAGTCAGCTTATCCACAAGAACAATAACTGTGGAAAGTGAAGTAAATTTATCGGCAATGGAAGTGAATATGTTACTCAAAATGTCAAACTGTGGCTCGTTTTCGACCCCACCATCAAAATTGCACTTGTTAAGAGCACCGCACCACTTCTGCTTGAGCTTATAAAGTTTGTTCAGCCACTTGTTATCCTGCAACTTGAACTCACGGAGCATCGCAGCCCATGTTTCCTCGAACTCTGCTTCTGAGTTGCATCCTTGCGTACACTTGGTGAACACCTTATTAAATGCTTTCGAACCATTAAGTGAACCAAGGCGAGAAGCAGCATTCTTCTGAATGTGCCAGTGAGCAATGCGATGGCATGTATTTGGAAACACCTCCTCGATTGCTTTTGACATGACTTGGTCTTGATTGGTGAAAATAGATCGAGGATGCCGGTTCCCCATCGCCTCCAAGAAAGACTTGAACAGCCACGTGAAAGATGACATAGACTCATCCACTAACAGTGCGCAGCCAAACATAGTGGTCTGCCAGTGGTGGTTCACACCAACAAAAGGCGCACAGATCAAGTTCTGTTTGCTTAAGCGATAAGTTGAATCAAACACAACCACATCACCGAAACAGTCATAGTCCGTCCTGCTCCTACCATCACGCCAAAAGAAGTTAGTCATCCGGCCATCTCGGTCAATCTGAACATCCCAGTAAAACATCCCGTCTACGTTTGCCCTGCTCTTCAGATGGTTTACAAGGATCTGCAAGTCTCCAGTCCCTATGGTTGCTGTTCTTGTTACGCCGCTAAAACCAGGGACCATATCTGGCCTCGGATTCTCTGCATTGTTGGTCATGCTAGTGCTTACAGCCATCTGGGACGGTGTGCCCCCTACCTGCTGGTACCCACCATACAGCACCGCATCCGCAGTAGAACACGACCTCCCGGCTATAAGCGACCTGGCAGAACGCAGAAGGTGCCGTTCTTCAGGTTTTGCCAGATTGTGGTTGTGATCAGACACGAGCCGGATGACCTTCCACTCACCCTGGCCGTTCACCCTGAAGCGAACCATGGCCCTGCAATTGGTCCTGGTGTGCGGGTCGTTGAAGTTTTCATCGGTGAGCTTCTCGGCTTCCTTGAGCCCCTCCTTGGAGCAGAAGTAGTCCTTGGTCCGGACCCGCTTGGTGCCGGTGAAGTAGGACTGCTTCCCCTTGCGGACGCTGAACCCCGTGCGGTGCCCGTAGTCGCAGTACAGCCTGTAGGCCTCCTCCTCGCTGAGCACCACCTTGAGGAGCAGCTCCTCGGCGCCCTCCTTGCTGCCCTGCACCGTCGCGGCCTCCTCGGCGTCGGCCTCCTCCGCCGCCGCCGCGCCTTTCATCCTCGATTTGGTGCAGGACATGCATACCGCCCCCTGTATTTCCTCCATGGCCGCATCGTGGACGTGGCCAGCAGCGGCGTGCGGCGCGGCTCCGTTGTGTTGGTCTGCGGTGAGGACGATGACGCCGTTCTCGTCGACGCACATCGGGTCTACGCCCCCATTACCGCCGTCGCCGTCGCCGTCCGTGTTCACCATGACCTAGGAGAGAGCATCAACCCTAATCAGTAGCTGAAACCTAGGCTAGGATGCAAAAAAGCAACTGGAGACGCAGAGATCGGTAATCAGCTGTGGACAGGGGCGGATCTAGATGGAAAATTTCTCGGCCTCGTCGATGGGGTTTAATAACTCTGGACACGGCGCAGATGATGAAATGCTCGTACCTCAGATACCAATGGCCCGAAATTGCGGCGGCGCGGGGTTCGGACAGCGGACGAGAGAGGTTGAACGGGGGCGGCGACGGCGGCGACGCGCCGCGCCGCGCCGCGCGTCAAAGGGCGGCGGCGGTTCGAGCTCGGGCTGCGTTGGGTCGAATTGGGGAGAGTAGGGTTGTTTGTTTTGGGAAGAAAAGCTGGATTATCTTTTAGGGTTCAAAACAAAAAGTGAAGAAATACAGGATGGGCTACATGAATACGATTTTTTTCCCTACATGACAGTATTATATACATATATAGATATAGTTCTTAGGATTGAAAATAATATAAAAGAGAAACACAGAAAAAGAACCTTTGAACTCGGCTTGTTCAAATTTCTAGCGCGAAAGAACACGAGATCGAGATCTTTAGAATTTCTTGTGGTTTGACTTAGATTTGACAATGTTTTATTAGGATTCTTCTGTTTTATCAAGCCTACCCTATAAATTGCTCACATGGTTGCATAGACCTTTAAGGTGTACGAATTTTCTCGTCGCGTTCGTAGCTTTCCAAAGACACCATATAAAAGTATAAAATGTGGTGTCTAGAGGAGAGAATTGCATGTATCATATCATAAATACATATGTGCGATGCCGCGCACATTTCTAACCTGATGTACCATGGATGGAAAACCATGCCGCTTTTGAAAAAGGGCACATGAACAACAAATGCATATCATATTCAATGACCTGCATGTGTGGAGCATTCATCTTCGATGTGAGTCGAGAACCTTCCAGCTCTTTTACACATCAGAAGCCCCTACGCAGCAGTCTCCATGTGTATGATTGACCGTTAGGCATCAAAGTCTTGTTCTCCCAAATCTGCATAAGAAGACAAATATATAATCTACTTTGGCGCCTGTTTAAGTCTCTGATTTTCGACAGCACTAGTTCTTTATGCAGTGTCTAGAGGTGTCTTTTGCTTTACATGTCGGGTGAGTCTTCAACATATATATATAGTATCTTGGCATTTGTTAGCATAAAGAGAGTTTGAATAATGGATGTAGCAGTTTGTGGGCTAAAAATAATTTATATTAGAAGAACATTCTAAGCTTTTCGGGTTGGGAATTCAAGGGTCTTTCACAATGGGACGGTAAACATAGGGATGATTTAAAATAAATGAGTGAAGCAGCACAATGTTGTGGAGGAACAACTCCACCGTGTTGCTACAACGTGAATAGCACAAATGTTGAAGGAACCACTTCAACATGATGCGCTAGATATCGCTATAGGGACGGAGACTCTCAAGAGTTCAGTCCAAACTCTCAACACACAATATCTAATCCAAGATCTAAAATAAGAACACAAATTTATCTTTATTGATAGGTAGTAGGTACATAGTATGATTACATAGGTAGAGGTTGGACCTGTATTTATAGGTTGCATGAGCCTTCACTACTTAGCTTCACTTACTAGAGTGTTCTAGAGAACACTACGTAAGCTAGGGAAAGAACTAGAAATATCCTAGTTACAACTTATACTAGAATACGTTTCGCAAAAAAAAACTTATACTAGAATACTCTGAAAATCACTACAACACGCATAACTAGAGGACTATATTATCTAGAATATAGTAGAAGTGTGTAGAAGCTATTATTGGATCTTACTTCTGTTTTTATTTTTATTTTATATTATCTATTATCCCTCATCATCCCCCCTGGTTGTTTAGAACTCGACCTCGAGTTATCTTCATAGAGTGCTTGTTCTGGATGATAAAGAGTCAAGTCTGCCACATTAAATGTGTTGGATATTCCCATCTCAGCTGGAAGATCTATCACGTAAGCATTATCATTTATCTTTCTTGGAACAGAGAAGGATCCATATTTCCGCCGTCTAAGTTTCCCTTTAAAATCTAATGGCGGTCTTTCTTTTCGGAGGAATACCATCACCTTATCACCAACTTGGAATGATTTTATCCTAGTTGCATTCACTTTTCTCCTTCTCCTTGGAGCTATTATGATTTGATTGGTTTGGTAGAATGGTGATCTTCCGCTTGTTCCAAGTGAAAGAGTAAGAATTTTCCTTCCCTTTATGTGTCGTATCCACATCAAATTGCCAAGGTCTCCCAAGAAGAACATGGCTATCATCCATATCAACAACATCACATAACACATTGGAGCGATAGTACTTGCCCAAAGAGAGTGGCATGTTGCATTGTTTGGTGATCCTCATATTCACCCCTTTTTGATCCATCCAGTAGTGTAGGGATTTGGATGGTCATGTGTCTCAAGTTTTAAATGCTTCACCAAATTTTGGGAGATACCATTTTCACAGCTGCAACTATCAACCACTAATTTGCATACCTTGCCATTCACCGTGCATTTTCTCTCAAATATTTTCTTTTGTTGTGTGTTTTCGAGCTGCGGTGTTGAGCCCAAGAGGCGGTGAATCACGCATACCACCTCTTCTCCCTCTTCTTCACAAATATCTTGTCCTTTTGCATCTTCGGATTCACAGTCATCATCATCTTCGCTATCACGGATTGACGTGTTGACAAATTTCCTCAATGGGCAGTGTCGTTGCCTAATCGACGGTACCTCGGAGGAGGGATCCTCACGAGGGGGTGAGAAGTAGGGGTCACCGGGCGGAGAGTCCTCGGGATGGTGGTACGCGATTTACCAGCTTCGGAACACCTGCTCGAGGATAGGGCCTACTGCTGCTTGTCTGGAATTATCTGGGCGCTTTCGCGTTGTTACAATGAGTTGTGGTTGTGCCTCTAGGGCTCCCGGATCCGGCTTATATAGGCGCACGTATCTAGGGTTTACACGGAGAGTCCTAGCCGAAATACAAGTTGCCTAACTATGGAATATTACATTGTCGTGCACGTCAAGGATCCGCCTTCCATCAATGTCGTACTGGATCCGGATACTTTATGGGCCTCCACGAATCCGTCCTTCTTCGTAGGTCGGTTAGGATCCGGCTCCCTGCTTCTGGGTTGAACTTTATCCATCATGATCTACAGCAAGTGGGCCGCCCGATGGGCCACATGCCTCACCACCATCTGTGGGCCACCCGGGCTTTCCGGATCTAGGCCATGTCATTGATATACCCATAAAGTATACCCACAACAGTAGCCCCCGAAGTTCTCCGAGATTCAGCATTCCTCCGACTTCATTCAACTAGGATCCGAAGAGAATCTTGAAGAGCTTCCAAAACTTCCTTGTTTCCGACTTCAATCAACCGGAAATCATCTGTTCGCTGGTAACGGTAACTTAGCAGATTTCTCGCCCACATCGTGCTCAACTTCCTCTTTTCCCGCGCTAAATTTTCGGATATGCGAATCTTTAGCCGGAAGTTTCAGCGGCGCACAGTCAGGTCACCACTGCGTCGTTATACCGCTTTGACCTAAGACACGTGGCGGTCATCCAACGGCGCGACCGTTCTGTTTCCACCGTTGGATCCGGCTCACGAATCTCCACGCGGGGTCTATAAATGCCCCCACGTCCAGTAACTTTTCATTCGTTTCACCGCTCATCCACTTCATCTTCTTCCTCCCGACAGCGCCGCCCACCGGATCTGAACTTCGGCGAGCTTCTCCACAGAGACCTTCGCCCGCCGCTACTCCAAGGCCGTCCTCGACCTGAGATCGTCGCGGTTGATCAGGAAGTCCGATCCACCGCTGATTCGCGGTCAAGCGGAGCTCAACGCGCTAAGACCGGCAACCTCATCTCCGCCGGCGCGACGAAGAACCGCCGCGCCATTAACGGTACGTTCGCCGGACCCGTAGAAGAAGAAGTAGTTTAGATTAGTTAGTTCCGGCTACTCAGATTTATCTTGCCATATGCATGCAGCCGGAAGCATGTCCCCTAGTTCACCTAAATGTACTGGTAGTTCTCTGAATAGCCCAGAACCTAGCTCACTAGAACCAAGTTGTCCGGAACCATTAGCTTTCCTACCACCACATATTTTCGACACCAGATTAGCTCAACCGTTCTCCGCATCTACCAGCAACGTACTCGGCCGGATTCCAACTGTCCAAGAAATTCGTGAAGAACTCGAAGGTCAAGCAAGAATGGCCGCAAAGGTGCTAGAGGCGGAGCAGAAGAAATCTTTCAAAGCCCGGAACCGTGAAGGTGAAAAAGGGCAATGGTGGCCGTGCGAGATCAACGACTCGGAGCTTAGAGAGCTTCAAAACGAGGGCATGATTCCTCCGCAATGGAGTTTCATGAAAGACTCTGTCACCCTCAAGCCGGAGTCGGACGAACGCGTCCTTACGAAGGCCTGGGTGGAGCGTGGTCTATCGATCCCCTGTTCAGAATTTTTCCTTTCCATTCTCTCCACCTACGGCCTCCAACCACACAACATATGCCCCAACTCCTACCTCCTTCTCTCAAACTTCGTGACGCTCTGCGAAGGGCATCTCGGAATCCGCCCCGACGTCCGTCTGTGGCAGTTCTTCTTCCGCGTCAAGAAGGAGATGAAGGATAAGGCGATGGTCAACTGCGGAAGCATGACCTTCATGCTCCGCCCCGGAAGAATGTATTCTCCGCACTCCTCTCACGAATCCGTCCGGTACTGGAACACCGGATGGTTTTATGTAAAGAACATCCCAGTTCCGGACGTCCACGACGGTCTGCCCAAGTTCGTCAACAAGCCTCCGGAGGAGCTATCCAGCTGGAGCTTAACCCCCGTCCTCGCTCAATTTTCGATTCTGGAAAAAGCAGCGCGGAGGATCTCCTAGTTAGTCCAAGACGGGCTAACCGGAAACGATCTTACTCTCAGCTGGTTCACACGCCGGATCCAACCGCTGAAATATAACCCGCGTCTGATCTGCGAGTTACCCGCGACAACTTGTCGGCGGGTTCTCTCAAAAGGATGATCAAGACGCTTGTGAAGATTACCCGGGGCCAGCCGGTCCCGGAGATAGTGAAAGATATCAGCATCAACAACCAATGTCCTCCGGAATATATTCGTACCTTAGCATTTTTACTTCTCACATTTGAAATGTTTGTTAACTTCTCAATTTTTACCTCTCCAGCTCGATACTTTGGCGGAGGAGGATTTCCGCAGTATACTCCGAGTTCGCGTAAGCGGCGACGCGGCGGAGGAGGATCCAGAGGACAATGATGATGAGGAGGAGCAAGCACTGATGTCTACGTACGCTTCTATTCCTGTAGACAGTATTGGGCCTCCAAGAGCAGAGGTTTGTAGAACAGCAGCAAGTTTCCCTTAAGTGGATCACCCAAGGTTTATCGAACTCAGGGATGAAGAGGTCAAAGATATCCCTCTCAAGCAACCCTGCAATCACGATACAAGAAGTCTCTTGTGTCCCCAACACACCTAATACACTTGTCAGATGTATAGGTGCACTAGTTCGGCGAAGAGATAGTGAAATACAAGTGGTATGAATGAATATGAGCAGTAGTAACGGCGCCAGAAAAGTGCTTGGTTGCGTGCAGTTGATGGTAGTAATATTGCAGGAAGTAAAGATGCAGTAAAACAGTAAATAAGCGATGATTGCAGTATTTGGAAACAAGGCCTAGGGATCATACTTTCACTAGTGGACACTCTCAACATTGATCACATAATAAAACCACTCTACACTCTCTTGTTGGATGATGAACACCACTAATTGTGTAGGGCTACAAGAGCACCTCAATGCCGGAGTTAACAAGCTCCACAACATTCGATGTTCATATTTAAATAACCTTAGAGTGCAAGATAAACCAATGCAATTATACCGAGTACTAACATAGCATGCACATTGTCACCATCATACTATGAAAGGGGGAATAGATCGCATCAATACTATCATAGTAATAGTTAACTTCATAATCTACAAGAGATCACAATCATAACCTATACCAAGTACTTCATGATGCACACACTGTCAACATTACATCATGGAGGAGGAATAGACTACTTTAATAACATCATCAGAGTAACACATAGATGATATTCAACTAGATCACAAAGAGAGAGATGAACCACATAGCTACGGTAGAGCCCTCAGCCTCGGGGGAGAATTACTCCCTCCTCATCATAGGAGACAGCAGCGGTGATGGAGATGGCGGTGGTGTCGATGGAGATGCCTTCCGGGGGCAATTCCCCGTCCCGGCGGCGTGCCGGAACATAGACTTATGTCCCCAGAATCTTGGCTTCGCGATGGCGGCGGCTCTGGAACTTTTCTCGTATCGTGGCTTTTCCGTGTAGGGTTTTCGCGACGGAGGCTTTAAGTAGGCGGAAGGGTAAGGTCGGTGGAGGCATGAGGGCCCCACACGCTAGGGCGGCGCGGGCCCAGCCCTGGCCGCGCGGCCCTGGTGTGGCGGCGCCTCGTCGCCCCACTTCGTTATCCTTTCGGTCTTCTGGAAGCTTCATGGAAAAATAAGACCCTGGGCGTTGATTTCGTCCAATTCCGAGAATATTTCCTTACTAGGATTTCTGAAACCAAAAACAGCAGAAAACAGGAACTGGCACTTCGGCATCTCGTCAATAGGTTAGTTCCGGAAAATGCATAATAATGACATAAAATGTATATAAAACATGTAGGTATTGTCATAAAACAAGCATGGAACATAAGAAATTATCGATACGTTGGAGACGTATCAGCATCCCCAAGCTTAGTTCCTACTCGCCCTCGAGTAGGTAAACGATAACAAGGATAATTTCTTAAGTGACATGCTACCAACATGATCTTGATCAATACTATTGTAAAGCATATGAGATGAATGAAGTGATTCAAAGCAATGGTAAAGACAATGATTAAACAACTGAATCATATAGCAAAGACTTTTCATGAATAGTACTTTCAAGACAAGCATCAATGAGACTTGCATAAGAGTTAACTCATAAAGCAATAAATTCTTAGTAGAAAGCTTTGAAGCAACACAAAGGAAGATATAAATTTCAGCAGTTGCTTTCAACTTCAACATGTATATCTCATGGATAATTGTCAACATAAAGTAATATGATGAATGCAAATAAGCAAATATATAGGAATCAATGCACACAGTTGACACAAGTGTTTGCTTCTAAGATAGAAAGAAGTAGGTAAACTGACTCAACATAAAGTAAAAGATAGGTCCTTCGCAGAGGAAAGCATTGATTACTATTTTTGTGCTAGAGCTTTTATTTTGAAAACATAGAAACAATTTTGTCAACGGTAGTAATAAAGCATATGTGTTATGTATAAGTGTTGCCTGCCAAAACTCACCGGCGAGCAGTGATTAAGCAACACGAAGAGCCGGGAGGCTCCCAAGGCCGCTTAGTGGACCCTGGCACCTCGCGTCGTCCCGCAAGTTTCCTGCACACGTCCTGGCGGTTGCAAGGGCGTGCCACCTGACCTAGACCCGATCAGGAAGGTGTTAGATTGCTTCGATTGTTCCTGCATGGTAGACACGTAAACATTAAATACGAGCCCTATCGGCTCTCAGGTTGCCCTGTGGATCGGCTCAAAGAGCCGATCGCCCCATGGTTCCATATTTGGATTTGCAATGACATGGGGATCCTGCTTGATCAAAACAAAGCTAAACCAATCTACGACAGTTTAGGGTTTTCACCGCATAACCGGAACATCCTACGCGTAGTTGGGCCTAGCAGATACGAAAGATGATGCAAACTACCCCTAGAAGAGGCCTAAAAACCAACATTACGTCAATTCCCGGAACATCCCTTATAGGAACGGTAAACAACATCTAACGCACTACCGGATCGTCCAACCCCAGCATAAGGCCTAATCATACAGATATTAAACTAATTCTTGAAGAATAAGGAACAACTATAACAGATCGGATCTACTAAGCCACGAACAAGCAAGATGCTGCCCTTACGCCCAGATAGGCGTAAGGGCAGCTAGGTGTCAAGGGACGGCATTGCTAAGCAGATATGCATAAGAAAAGCATCAATGCAAGCCCCAAAACACCTAAGATAGGTAGTGCTACTCGCCATCAACAACGCTTCAGCACGAGTAGCACAAGGTAGACGAATAAACGTGTACTGCCTAGATCGCAAGATGCGATCTAGGCAGCATGATGCTTACCCGGAAGGAAACCCTCGAAAGAAGGGGTGGCGATGCGCCTGGTTTGTGTTTGTTGTGAACGTGATTATTGTTTATTTCATAAACCCTAGATACATATTTATAGTCCGGGGGACTTTCTAATTCAGGCGTGCACACAACCGTGCACGGGCCAAACTCTACCTTTTAATTCTAAACACGATCTAATAAAATACAGATACACGGGCAATTTAGCCCAAACTCTCGTGCAAGGCCGCTTCAGAGATCCTCTACGCGTATATCCTTCAAGCCCATCTCACTTACGGCCTATCTCCTGATTTGGCCAAAATCTGGTGATAACACATGCCCCCTGGTTTTGGTAATGATAATTTCAAAACCACTCTGTCTTTCCTTCGAAGGGTCATGTCGTGGCAGAGCAGAACCGTCGTAGTATTCTTCATCATGACGCCTCGCCCCCTCAGCTTCTCCGCGTGCATTGACAGATTTGGCATCATGTCCTCGAGAACCGTCATGTCATTAAATCTCCACTACAACCCCTTTATTTATCTGTGCCGAACGGTTCGCCACTTCATCCCCTTGCTCTGTTATGTCCACCAGCACCCAAAAAACCCTCTTCCCCTGTAGCAATGTCTTCCTCTTCTTCTACCTCCTCAGGCCTCTCCCTCCAATCTTTGCCGAAGAGCAAAAGTGAAGACGACCTCCACTCCGGGGCGAACCCCATCTCCTCCGACAAGGAGGAGAACGAAGAAGAAGTAGAGAAGAAAGAGGCCCCCTCCTCCGCCAGGTGCCCGCCGACGAAGCGCTCCCGCATGTGGGCGGACAGCGAGGACGATGATGATGACGAGGAAGGAGAAGAAGAGGAGGAGGATGATTCCTCCTCTTCCGCTGGGTATCCGCCGACGAAGCGCTTCCGCACTTGGGCGGACAGCGAGGATGATGATGATGACGAGGAAGAAGAAGCTCCGGCCGAAGGCTGGGGCAGCAGCGACGAGGACTTCTCCGGAAGTAGCACCGACGGCAACTCCGATGCCGATGATGATGCTAGCGAGGATTAGCAATGTAGGATTAGTAGTCCCTGAGCAATCGGCTCTTCTTTTGTTCTTCCTTTCTTGAGCAATCGGCTTTTCATTGTAAAAATCCTCCCTTATTAATGAAGAAGACATTTCTCAGCCGATTCTGTCCCTTTTCACACTTTGCCGATTAAAGCGAGTCGACACATTAAGAGCCGATGGCAGAGCATCGACCCTTGCCATAAAACGCGAGCAAGGCCAACTCTATCGTCTCTCAAATGGTGACCTGCAACCTATCTGAAGGAGCAAAACTCCGATCCCCAAATCACCGTTTGAACAAATCCAGCCCACGGCCATATGATCCTCAGGTGTCGATCGTGCAGGTTTGCAACTGCAGCGGTCCCAAGGGCAATATCACCTAATGCCCATGCTATGGTCCCTTTCCAACAACTCTGGTGATCTTCTCCTGCAACAGCCCACCACTTCCGCAGAAACTTATGATGCAGGGTCAGCCGATGACACTCCGATCGGCTTCCCAAGACAGAGTGCCTACCAAATCAGCTGCCCCCCGAGCCTCAGCCAAGGCGAGAACGGCGGTGAGGACATACAATTCAGACCAATGGACCTGAACCTGAGCAAATCTGAGCAAACCTGCTACCCCCAATCACCTTTTCTTCCGTTGAAAGCCGATATTGAAGGTGAAACACCAATGGCACCTGAGCAAATCTGAGCAAACCTGCTACCCCCAATCACCTTTTCTTCCGTTGAAAGCCGATATTGAAGGTGAAACACCAATGGCTTAACTGACAAATGGTTGGGAGTCCCCGAAGAGAAGGTTCTGGTCACCAAATCGGCTCATTGTCGCTGAGGAAGCTCTCACTGTTTATTCCCTCCAGGAAACAGAAAGTCATAATTGTACTAGAGTCGATGCGCAAACATCGGCTGTGCTTAAAAAAATTCAATTTTTTACGGCCGATTTATGCATCGGCCCCCACACTTCAATACCCATCATCATCAAAGAATATATCTTGGGCTGCTGGGCATTGGACAGCCACTTCAAACTTCGTATCCTCGTGTCTTATCCATCTAAGTGCCCCCCGAGCCGATTCTTTCAAGTAATTGAGGGTATCGGCTCTTCAGGCATTCCTTGCTAGATCAATGCTGAACCCAGGCAAATACGTATGTCGAGGATAATTTTGGCCGATTGCTGGAATCGGCCTCCTTCTTCATTTGCAATGCTTAGTGAAGCTTTACCACGTCTTGATCTCTTACTGTAGCTACGTGACATGCTTGAGATGAAATTTTTGCTTTCCATTTTTTGGGGCCGATCGCTGGGATCGGCCTCGCCACGTACGTCCATTATCTTGGACCTTGCTACTCTGTCAGGCCGGTAGATAAGACCAGCCTCACCCCATTTTTAGAAGCTTCGATGCGCTCACAGCCTTCCAAACTGATTCCAGAGAGCGGCTCTTGGTCATCTGCCTCCCAAATATTCATGGCAGCTAGTGATATCTCGATCGAGTCATCTGCCTGAACGACCTCCACTTCATCTCCATCCCACTGTATGATGCATTGGTGCATTGTGGATGGAATGCAACAGTTAGCGTGAATCCAATCCCTTCCTAGTAGGACAGCGTAATTGCTTTTACTGTCGACGATGAAGAACGTGGTAGGTATGGTTTTCCGGCCTACAGTAAGATCTACATTCAGAACACCTTTTGCTTCTGATGCTTGGCCGTTGAAATCGCTTAATGTGACGTTGGTCTTGATCAGATCATCACTGGAGTGTCCCAAACGTCGTAGCATGGAATACGGCATTATGTTGACTGCCGCTCCGGTGTCAACCAACATCTTGCTGACAGGCTGCCCATTGATATAACCTCTCAGGTATAGGGCCTTCAGATGCCTGTAGCTTCTATCTCGTGGCTTCTCGAAGACAATTGGTCGTGGACCGCAGTCGAATTGAGCCACTGATACTTCCTCGTCGTTTGGAGCGCGAAACTCTGACGGGAGTATGAACACCATGTTTGTATCAGCCGATGCCTCTGCGTCGGCTTTTGTCTGTTTAGGGCGCCACACTTTCTTCAGTGGGCGCGCCTCCGTTTCCAATGTTTGCTGAATTTTCACGGCCAGATCGGGCCGTGCTTTCCTCAACGTGTACAGGTACTGTGCCTCGGCTTCCTCCAGGTTTCGTAGCCGTTGCACCCTACGCTTCTGAGAATGGCTGAGTCCGTCAGGGCACCACCTTGGCCGGTGACACCTATCTTCTTCACCTTCTGACTCCTCAAAGTCTTCCTCTTGAGATGACCCAGCTCGTTTGTCCTGAGGTGGGACAGGCCCTAGACGCTTGAACACTGAAACCTCTTTTGTCCTCTTCCTTTGCTGTCTGCATTCTGGGCAGTTCTCGATTGTTGGCAATCGGCTCATTCCTGAGTCCCAGCAATGTTTAAAGAAAGGACAGTCCCAATGCCTATCCATGTCATCTTGCTCCCTTGACCTCCCTCTAGCGTGACGCTCGTACCCGTTGTTGTTTTTATCACGTCGACGGTACCTCCTGTCCTCTACATCAGACCGACGATATCTCTCATCATCTACGTCGTAGCGCCGACGTCGGTCATACTGCTGTCCATATTTGTTAAGGAGATGCGCGGAGAGTGGACGTTGATACCGCACGCTTCTCACTTCCTCCTCGGTTAGGTACCGTCTATCATCATCATGGGGCCGGTCGCGTGGATCGGCCTCCTCTTTATCCTTGCCATGGGAGTGGCTGCTCTCTGCTTTCTCTTTGCCATGGCGATTCACAAGCCCTGCCATGTTGACATCAAAAGAAAACTCTGGCTCGCGCCCGATGGAGTGGCTAAGATCCACCATGTTGACGCCAGGAAACGGACGTGTGTCAACCTTCATGGCAAATTGTCCGAAAGTTAATCGGCCTGATTCTATCGCCATTTGAATCTGTGCGCGCAATACTTTGCAGTCGTTGGTGGCGTGAGTGAACGTGTGATGCCATTTGCAGTATGGCCTACCGTTCATCTCTTGTGACGTAGGGATTTTGTGGCCTTCGGGTAACTTCAACTGTTTCTCCTTCAGCAGCAAATCAAAAATCTGCTCAGCTTTGCTCAAATCAAAGTCAAACCCTCTTGGCGGCCCTGGTTGATTCACCCATTTGCAGGACACAGGTACTGCCGTCCGAGCCCATTCAGCCACCGCGACTTCCTGATCTTCCGAAGAATCTTCATCCTCATTAGCATCGACCAGGCCTATCGTGCGCTTGTACTTGTCTTGGTACAATTCTGGGTGGCGTTGTTCATACAAAGTTAGTCTCTGGACCATGTGCGCCAACGAATTGTACTCCACTTGGAACGTCAGATCCTTGAGTGGCGCTGCGAGGCCTGCCACGGCCAGCTCGACTGCTTCTTTCTCAGACAAATGAACCGAATAACATCGGTTCTTGACAGTT
This sequence comes from Lolium perenne, assembly GCF_019359855.2. Lineage (NCBI taxonomy): Eukaryota > Viridiplantae > Streptophyta > Magnoliopsida > Poales > Poaceae > Lolium > Lolium perenne. The sequence goes on along the minus strand of NC_067250.2, from coordinate 6,780,997 downwards.
CTGAAACGCTGAATGTATTCAGACACTGTCTCTCCTCGCCTTTGCTGAACCTGGGTCAGATCGGCAATGCCAGCTTCAGTGGCTTCTGAATGATATTGCGTGTGAAACTGCTCTTCCAGCTGCTTCCATGATCGAACTGAATTTGGCTGCAACGAGGTGTACCACCCAAAAGCTGGACCGGTGAGAGATTGCGCGAAAAACCTCACCCGCAGCTGATCCGATGCTGAAACCATGCCTAGCTGGGCCAAGTATCGGCTCACGTGCTCGATGGAGCTAGATCCTTCTGATCCACTGAATTTTGTGAAGTCAGGGAGCCGATACTTAGGTGGCAGCGGGATCAGGTCAAACTCGTTGGGGTACGGCTTGGAATAGCCGATTATTTTCTTCTTCGGCAGAATGCCGAACTGGTCTCTCAAGACTGCACTGATCTGGTCCACGGTGGAAGCTGTAGCAGTTGAGCTTTCATGACTTGGTGCAGTGGCGTATTTAGCTAGCCACGCTTGTTTCTCAGCGTCTGCTCCCACAGTCCCTGCTGCTGCAGCCATCCCTCCTGCCGTAACAATTGCTCCTGCTCCGGCAATCCCTCCTGTTGGAGTCTGGATCGCTTGCGTCCAGTTATTGCAGTCCGGCACGTATGTGCACACGTATCCATGTGGGATCTCCTTGGGCGGCTCATATAAGAATTGATAGTCGCCAGGATCACCTCCAACCTTGTAGACAACGTATGCTGGTGAACCTTGTTGCTGTGGAGCTGCCATCGCGTACGGCAATGGTGGCCTGGTGTGGAGTTGCATCTCTCCCTGGTGAGTCCCTAGCACCGGCCCTGAGGGGGAGTACTGATGCTTCATGATTTCTTGGACCACATGAAGCGCGATGCGCTCCAAAGTGTTCACCAGGCTCTCGGAATGCCGATGCAGCGAATGAGCTACAACGTAGTTGATTTCCTGACGCAGGGCTCTGGTACGTTCCTCCGAAGGGAGAGACAGATCCAAACCATCAAGTATGCCTTGGGGAGTGAATCCTTTAAACCTGATGCCGTGCGACCGGGTCTTCTCAAAGGAGCCGATGAGTTCGGCTTCACAGATGGCCTTCAGCTCATCGTATTTCTTCTTGTGCTCCGCAGGGAGATCCTCGTACTTGATCGGTTCGTCCGCCATCTCGGACGCAGGTGTCGACGTGGATGTTGTCGAAGATTGTCCCACCGGGCGTGCCAGAATGTGTTGCCTGCCAAAACTCACCGGCGAGCAGTGGTTAAGCAACACGAAGAGCCGGGAGGCTCCCAAGGCCGCTTAGTGGACCCTGGCACCTCGCGTCGTCCCGCAAGTTTCCTGCACACGTCCTGGCGGTTGCAAGGGCGTGCCACCTGACCTAGACCCGATCAGGAAGGTGTTAGATTGCTTCGATTGTTCCTGCATGGTAGACACGTAAACATTAAATACGAGCCCTATCGGCTCTCAGGTTGCCCTGTGGATCGGCTCAAAGAGCCGATCGCCCCATGGTTCACGCTGGATTTGCAATGACATGGGGATCCTGCTTGATCAAAACAAAGCTAAACCAATCTACGACAGTTTAGGGTTTTCACCGCATAACCGGAACATCCTACGCGTAGTTGGGCCTAGCAGATACGAAAGATGATGCAAACTACCCCTAGAAGAGGCCTAAAAACCAACATTACGTCAATTCCCGGAACATCCCTTATAGGAACGGTAAACAACATCTAACGCACTACCGGATCGTCCAACCCCAGCATAAGGCCTAATCATACAGATATTAAACTAATCCTTGAAGAACAAGGAACAACTATAACAGATCGGATCTACTAAGCCACGAACAAGCAAGATGCTGCCCTTACGCCCAGATAGGCGTAAGGGCAGCTAGGTGTCAAGGGACGGCATTGCTAAGCAGATATGCATAAGAAAAGCATCAATGCAAGCCCCAAAACACCTAAGATAGGTAGTGCTACTCGCCATCAACAACGCTTCAGCACGAGTAGCACAAGGTAGACGAATAAACGTGTACTGCCTAGATCGCAAGATGCGATCTAGGCAGCATGATGCTTACCCGGAAGGAAACCCTCGAAAGAAGGGGTGGCGATGCGCCTGGTTTGTGTTTGTTGTGAACGTGATTGTTGTTTATTTCATAAACCCTAGATACATATTTATAGTCCGGGGGACTTTCTAATTCAGGCGTGCACACAACTGTGCACGGGCCAAACTCTACCTTTTAATTCTAAACACGATCTAATAAAATACAAATACACGGGCAATTTAGCCCAAACTCTCGTGCAAGGCCGCTTCAGAGATCCTCTACGCGTATATCCTTCAAGCCCATCTCACTTACGGCCTATCTCCTGATTTGGCCAAAATCTGGTGATAACAATAAGACATCCTATAAGTTGCAAGCCTCATGCATAGAATACCAATAGTGCCCGCACCTTGTCCTAAATAGCTTGGATTTACATGGATTATCATTGCATAACATATGTTTCAACCAAGTGTCACAAAGGGGTACCTCTATGCCGCCTGTACAGAGGTCTAAGGACAAAGTTCGCATTGGATTTCTCGCTTTTGATTACTCTCAACTTAGACATCCATACCGGGACAACATAGACAACAGATAATGGACTCCTCTTTAATGCATAAGCATTCAACAACAGATAATATTCTCATAAGAGATTGAGGTTTGATGTCCAAACTAAAACTTCCACCATGATACATGGCTTTAGTTAGCGGCCCAATGTTCTTCTCTAACAATATGCATACTCAAACCATTTGATCATGATAAATCGCCTTTGCTTCAGACAAGACGAACATGCATAGCAACTCACATGATATTCAACAAAGAAATAGTTGATGGCGTCCCCAGAAACATGGTTACCGCTCAACAAGCAACTTAATAAGAAATAAGACACATAGCAACATATTCAATACCACAATAGTTTTTAGGCTATCTTTTCCCATGAGCTATATATTGCAAAGACAAAGAATGAAATTTTAAAGGTAGCACTCAAGTAATTTACTTTGGAATGGCAGAGAAATACCATGTGGTAGGTAGTTATGGTGGACACAAATGACATAGTTTTTGGCTCAAGGTTTTGGATGCACGAGAAGCATTCCCTCTCAGTACAAGGCTTTGGCTAGCAAGGTTGTTTGAAGCAAACACAAGTATGAACCGGTACAGCAAAACTTACATAAAAACATATTGCAAGCATTATAAGACTCTACACTGTCCTCCTTGTTGTTCAAATACCTCACCAGAAAATATCTAGACTTAGAGAGACCAATCATGCAAACCAAATTTTAACAAGCTCTATGGTAGTTCTTCATTAATAGGTGCAAAGTACATGATACAAGAGCTTAAACATGATCTATATGAGCACAACAATTGCTAAGTATCAAATTATTCAAGACCATATACCAATTACCACATCTAGCATTTTCTGTTTCCAACCATATAACAATTAACGAAGCAGTTTCAACCTTCGCCATGAACATTAAGAGTAAAGCTAAGAACACATGTGTTCATATGCAACAGCGGAGCGTGTCTCTCTCCCAAACAAGTATGAATTTATTCAAACAAAAACAAAAACAAACAGACGCTCCAAGTAAAGCACACAAGTTTCCCTTAAATGGATCACCCAAGGTTTATCGAACTCAGGGAGGAAGAGGTCAAAGATATCCCTCTCAAGCAACCCTGCAATCACGATACAAGAAGTCTCTTGTGTCCCCAACACACCTAATACACTTGTCAGATGTATAGGTGCACTAGTTCGGCGAAGAGATAGTGAAATACAAGTGGTATGAATGAATATGAGCAGTAGTAAAGGCGCCAGAAAAGTGCTTGGTTGCGTGCAGTTGATGGTAGTAATATTGCGGGAAGTAAAGATGCAGTAAAACAGTAAATAAGCGATGATTGCAGTATTTGAAAACAAGGCCTAGGGATCATACTTTCACTAGTGGACACTCTCAAAATTGATCACATAATAAAACCACTCTACACTCTCTTGTTGGATTATGAACACCACTAATTGTGTAGGGCTACAAGAGCACCTCAATGCCGGAGTTAACAAGCTCCACAACATTCGATGTTCATATTTAAATAACATTAGAGTGCAAGATAAACCAATGCAATTATACCGAGTACTAACATAGCATGCACACTGTCACCATCATACTATGAAAGGGGGAATAGATCGCATCAATACTATCATAGTAATAGTTAACTTCATAATCTACAAGAGATCACAATCATAACCTATACCAAGTACTTCATGATGCACACACTGTCAACATTACATCATGGAGGAGGAATAGACTACTTTAATAACATCACCAGAGTAACACATAGATGATATTCAGATCACAAAGAGAGAGATGAACCACATAGCTACGGTAGAGCCCTCAGCCTCGGGGGAGAATTACTCCCTCCCCATCATAGGAGACAGCAGCGGTGATGGAGATGGCGGTGGTGTCGATGGAGATGCCTTCCGGGGGCAATTCCCCGTCCCGGCGGCGTGCCGGAACAGAGACTTCTGTCCCCCGAATCTTGGCTTCGCGATGGCGGCGGCTCTGGAACTTTTCTCATATCGTGGCTTTTCCGTGTAGGGTTTTCGCGACGGAGGCTTTAAGTAGGCGGAAGGGTAAGGTCGGTGGAGGCATTGATACGTCTCCGACGTATCGATAATTTCTTATGTTCCATGCCACATTATTGATGATATCTACATGTTTTATGCATACTTTATGTCATATTTATGCGTTTTCCGAAACTAACCTATTGACGAGATGCCGAAGTGCCAGTTCCTATTTTCTGCTGTTTTTGGTTCCAGAAATCCTAGTAAGGAAATATTCTCGGAATTGAACGAAATCAACGCCCAGGGTCCTATTTTTCCACGAAGCTTCCAGAAGTCCGAAGGGGAAACGAACTGGGGCCACGAGGTGGGGACACAGTAGGGCGGCGCGGCCCAAGCCCTGGCCGCGCCGGCCTAGTGTGTGGTCCCACCAGGACCCCTCCGAGGCTGCCCTTCCGCCTACTTAAGGTCTTCGTCGCGAAAACCCTATCAAGTTCAACGAAACCAGAGAAAACCTTCCAGAGCCGCCGCCATCGCGAAGCCAAGATCTGGGGGACAGGAGTCTCTGTTCCGGCACGCCACCGGGACGGGGAAGTGCCCCCGGAAGGCTCCTCCATCGACACCACCGCCATCTTCATCAATGCTGCTGTCTCCCATGAGGAGGGAGTAGTTCTCCATCGAGGCTAAGGGTTGTACCGGTAGCTATGTGGTTAATCTCTCTCCTATGTACTTCAATACAATGATCTCATGAGCTGCCTTACATGATTGAGATTCATATGAGCTTTGTATCACTATTAATCTATGCGCTACTCTAGTGATGTTATTAAAGTAGTCTATTCCTCCTTCATGATGTAATGTGGACAGTGTGTGCATCATGTAGTACTTGGCGTAGGTTATGATTGTAATCTCTTGTAGATTATGGAGTTAACTATTACTATGATAGTATTGATGTGATCTATTCCCCCTTTCATAGCTATTGTTGACAGTGTGTATGCTATGTTAGTACTCGGTCTAAATTGCAATGATCTATTATGCTCTAAAGGTTACTTAAATATGAATGCCGAATGTTGTGGAGCTTGTTAACTCCGGCATTGAGGTGCTCTTGTAGCCCTACACAACGAATGGTGTTCATTATCAAACAAGAGTATATGTAGCACAAAGGAAGAGAACTTATTTATTTATGTGATCAATGTTGAGAGTGTCCACTAGTGAAAGTATGATCCCTAGGCCTTGTTTCCAAATACTGCAATCATCGCTTGTTTCTTGTTTCTTGCATCTTTACTTCTGCAATATTACTACCATCAATCGCACGCCAGCAAGCACTTTTCTGGCGCCGTTACTACTGCTCATATTCATTCATACCACTTGTATTTCACTATCTCTTCGCCGAACTAGTGCACCTATACATCTGACAAGTGTATTAGGTGTGTTGGGGACACAAGAGACTTCTTGCTTTGTGGTTGCAGGGTTGCTTGAGAGGGATATCTTTGACCTCTTCCTCCCTGAGATCGATAAACCTTGGGTGATCCACTTAAGGGAAACTTGCTGCTGTTCTACAAACCTCTGCTCTTGGAGGCCCAACACTGTCTACAAGAATAGAAGCTCCCGTAGACATCAAGCACTTTTCTGGCGCCGTTGCCGGGGAGGAAAGGTAAAAGGCACTCATACTCCGGTCCCAGGTAAAAGTACTTTTCTGTTGCCGTTGTGTGTGTGCTCGAAGCTATTTCCTTTAGATCCTGCAATTGCATCTTTTTGTTTCTTGTTTACACTAGTTTGGCATAATGGACAACAATGAGCTTCTTATTCTATTTCCTGATTTAAGACATGGATGGTTTGATCCGAAAATTAAAAAACCCATGGAACATATTAGCATGAATACTTTGAATACCATTGTTGCTAATGATATGGAAAATTCTAAGCTTGGGGAAGCTGGTTTTGATGAGCATGATATTTTTAGTCCCCCAAGCATTGAGGAGAAAATTTACTTTGATGATACTATGCCTCCCATATATGATGATTATAATGATAGTAGTCTTTTAGTACCGCCTGTTATGGAGGATAAATTTGATTATTATTACAATATGCCTCCTATATTTGATGATGAAAATAAAAATGATAGCTACTTTGTTGAATTTGCTCCCACTACAACTAATAAAATTGATTATGCCTATGTGGAGAGTAATAATTTTATGCATGAGACTCATGATAAGAATGCTCTTGATAGTTATATTGTTGAGTTTGCTCATGATGCTACTGAAAGTTATTATGAGAGAGGAAAATATGGTTGTAGAAATTTTCATGTTACTAAAATGCCTCTCTATGTGCTGAAATTTTTGAAGCTACACTTGTTTTATCTTCCTATGCTTGTCATTTTGCTCTTCATGAACTTGTTTATTTACAAGATTCCTATGCATAGGAAGCATGTTAGACTTAAATGTGTTTTGAATTTGCCTCTTGATGCTCTCTTTTGCTTCAAATACTATTTCTTGCGAGTGCATCATTAAAACTGCTGAGCCCATCTTAATGGCTATAAAGAAAGAACTTCTTGGGAGATAACCCATGTGTTTATTTTGCTACAGTACTTTTATTTTGTATTTGTGTCTTGGAAGTTGTTACTACTGTAGCAACCTCTCTTTATCTTAGTTTTGTTGCATTGTTGTGCCAAGTAAAGTCTTTGATAGTAAGGTTCATACTAGATTTGGATTACTGCGCAGAAACAGATTTTTTTGCTGTCACGAATCTGGGCCTAATTCTCTGTAGGTAACTCAGAAAATTATGCCAATTTACGTGAGTGATCCTCAGATATGTACGCAACTTTCATTCAATTTGAGCATTTTCATTTGAGCAAGTCTGGTGCCTCAATAAAATTCGTCTTTACGGACTGTTCTGTTTTGACAGATTCTGCCTTTTATTTCGCATTGCCTCTTTCGCTGTGTTGGATGGATTTCTTTGTTCCATTACCTTCCAGTAGCTTTGTGCAATGTCCAGAAGTGTTAAGAATGATTGTGTCACCTCTGAACATGTGAATTTTTAATTATGCACTAACCCTCTAATGAGTTTGTTTCGAGTTTGGTGTGGAGGAAGTTTTGAAGGGTCAAGAGAGGAGGATAATACAATATGATCAAGAAGAGTGAAAAGTCTAAGCTTGGGGATGCCCCCGTGGTTCATCCCTGCATATTTCAAGAAGACTCAAGCATCTAAGCTTGGGGATGCCCAAGGCATCCCCTTCTTCATCGACAAATTATCAGGTTTCTTCTCTTGAAACTATATTTTTATTCGGTCACATCTTATGTACTTTACTTGGAGCGTCTGTTTGTTTTTGTTTTTGTTTTTGTTTGAATAAATGCTTGTGTGGGAGAGAGACACGCTCCGCTGGTTCATATGAACACATGTGTTCTTAGCTTTTAATGTTCATGGCGAAGGTTGAAACTGCTTCGTTAATTGTTATATGGTTGGAAACGGGAAATGCTACATGTGGTAATTGATAAAATGTCTTGGGTAATTTGATACTTGGCAATTGTTGTGCTCATGTTTAAGCTCTTGCATCATATACTTTGCACCTATTAATGAAGAAATACATAGAGCTTGCTAAAATTTGGTTTGCATAATTGGTCTCTCTAAAGTCTAGATAATTTCTAGTATTGAGTTTGAACAACAAGGAAGACGGTGTAGAGTCTTATAATGTTTACAATATGTCTTTTATGTGAGTTTTGCTGCACCGGTTCATCCTTGTGTTTGTTTCAAATAACCTTGCTAGCCTAAACCTTGTATCGAGAGGGAATACTTCTCATGCATCCAAAATCCTTGAGCCAACCACTATGCCATTTGTGTCCACCATACCTACCTACTACATGGTATTTCTCCGCCATTCCAAAGTAAATTGTTTGAGTGCTACCTTTAAAATTTCTATCCTTTACCTTTGCAATATATAGCTCATGGGACAAGTAGCTTAAAAACTATTGTGGTATTGAATATGTACTTATACACTTTATCTCTTATTAAGTTGTTTGTTGTGTGATAACCATGTTCCTGGGGACGCCATCAACTACTCTTTGTTGAATATCATGTGAGTTGCTATGCATGTCCGTCTTGTCTGAAGTAAGGGAGATTTACCACTCATTTAATGGTTAGAGCATGCATAATGTTAGAGAAGAACATTGGGCCGCTAACTAAAGCCATGATCCATGGTGGAAGTTTCAGTTTTGGACAAATATCCTCAATCTCATATGAGAAAATTAACTGTTGTTGAATGCTTATGCATAAAAAAGGAGTCCATTATCTGTTGTCTATGTTGTCCCGGTATGGATGTCTAAGTTGAGAATAATCAATAGCGAGAAATCCAATGCGAGCTTTCTCCTTAGACCTTTGTACAGGCGGCATAGAGGTACCCCTTTGTGACACTTGGTTAAAACATGTGTATTGCAATGATAATCCAGGTAATCCGAGCTAATTAGGACAAGGTGCGGGCACTATTAGTATACTATGCATGAGTCTTGCAACTTGTAAGATATAATTTACATAACACATATGCTTTATTACTACCGTTGACAAAATTGTTTCTTGTTTTCAAAACCAAATCTCTAGCACAAATATAGCAATCAATGCTTCCCTCTGCGAAGGGCTTTTCTTTTACTTTTATGTTGAGTCAGTTCACCTATCTCTCTCCACCTCAAGAAGCAAACACTTGTGTGAACTGTGCATTGATTCCTACATACTTGCATATTGCACTTGTTATATTACTTTACATTGACAATATCCATGAGATATACATGTTATAAGTTGAAAGCAACCGCTGAAACTTAATCTTCCTTTGTGTTGCTTCAATACCTTTACTTTGATTTATTGCTTTATGAGTTAACTCTTATGCAAGACTTATTGATGCTTGTCTTGAAAGTACTATTCATGAAAAGTCTTTGCTTTATGATTCATTTGTTTACTCATGGCATTACCATTGTTTTGATCGCTGCATTCATTACATATGCTTACAATAGTATGATCAAGGTTATGATGGCATGTCACTCCAGAAATTATCTTTGTTATCGTTTACCTGCTCGGGACGAGCAGGAACTAAGCTTGGGGATGCTGATACGTCTCCGACGTATCGATAATTTCTTATGTTCCATGCCACATTATTGATGATATCTACATGTTTTATGCATACTTTATGTCATATTTATGCGTTTTCCGGAACTAACCTATTGACGAGATGCCGAAGTGCCAGTTCCTGTTTTCTGCTGTTTTTGGTTCCAGAAATCCTAGTAAGGAAATATTCTCAGAATTGGACGAAATCAACGCCCATGGTCCTATTTTTCCACGAAGCTTCCAGAAGTCCGAAGGGGAAACGAAGTGGGGCCACGAGGTGGGGACACAGTAGGGTGGCGCGGCCCAAGCCCTGGCTGCGCCGGCCTAGTGTGTGGTCCCACCAGGACCCCTCCGAGGCTGCCCTTCCGCCTACTTAAGGTCTCCGTCGCGAAAACCCTATCAAGTTCGACGAAACCAGAGAAAACCTTCCAGAGCCACCGCCATCGCGAAGCCAAGATCTGGGGGACAGGAGTCTCTGTTCCGGCACGCCGCCGGGACGGGGAAGTGCCCCCGGAAGGCTCCTCCATCGACACCACCGCCATCTTCATCAACGCTGCTGTCTCCCATGAGGAGGGAGTAGTTCTCCATCGAGGCTAAGGGCATGTCAGGTAGCTATGTGGTTAATCTCTCTCCTATGTACTTCAATACAATGATCTCATGAGCTGCCTTACATGATTGAGATTCATATGAGCTTTGTATCACTATTAATCTATGTGCTACTCTAGTGATGTTATTAAAGTAGTCTATTCCTCCTTCATGATGTAATGTGGACAGTGTGTGCATCATGTAGTACTTGGCGTAGGTTATGATTGTAATCTCTTGTAGATTATGGAGTTAACTATTACTATGATAGTATTGATGTGATCTATTCCCCCTTTCATAGCTATTGTTGACAGTGTGTATGTTATGTTAGTACTCGGTCTAAATTGCAATGATCTATTATGCTCTAAAGGTTACTTAAATATGAATGCCGAATGTTGTGGAGCTTGTTAACTCCGGCATTGAGGTGCTCTTGTAGCCCTACACAACGAATGGTGTTCATTATCAAACAAGAGTATATGTAGCACAAAGGAAGAGAACTTATTTATTTATGTGATCAATGTTGAGAGTGTCCACTAGTGAAAGTATGATCCCTAGGCCTTGTTTCCAAATACTGCAATCATCGCTTGTTTCTTGTTTCTGCATCTTTACTTCTGCAATATTACTACCATCAATCGCACGCCGGCAAGCACTTTTAAAGCGCGCAGTTACTCTTGCTCATATTCATTCATACCACTTGTATTTCACTATCTCTTCGCCGAACTAGTGCACCTATACATCTGACAAGTGTATTAGGTGTGTTGGGGACACAAGAGACTTCTTGCTTTGTGGTTGCAGGGTTGCTTGAGAGGGATATCTTTGACCTCTTCCTCCCTGAGATCGATAAACCTTGGGTGATCCACTTAAGGGAAACTTGCTGCTGTTCTACAAACCTCTGCTCTTGGAGGCCCAACACTGTCTACAAGAATAGAAGCTCCCGTAGACATCAGGCACGAGGGCCCCACACGCTAGGGCGGCGCGGGCCCAGCCCTGGCCGCGCGGCCCTGGTGTGGCGGCGCCTCGTCGCCCCACTTCGTTATCCTTTCGGTCTTCTGGAAGCTTCATGGAAAAATAAGACCATGGGCGTTGATTTCGTCCAATTCCGAGAATATTTCCTTACTAGGATTTCTGAAACCAAAAACAATAGAAAACAGGAACTGGCACTTCGGCATCTCGTCAATAGGTTAGTTCCGGAAAATGCATAATAATGACATAAAATGTATATAAAACATGTAGGTATTGTCATAAAACAAGCATGGAACATAAGAAATTATCGATACGTTGGAGACGTATCAAGCACCCAAGAAGGCTGCTCCCCGAACCACCAAGCGTCCCTGCACCAAGGTTTCCGGCTCCGAAGCCGGAGCCAGAGCTAGCGGTGAGGCCTCTGCCAAGAAAGCCATGATCAAGCCACCTCCGCTCGACTCAAAGAAGGCGGAGCGTGAACGCCTTAAGCTGCTAGCAAACGCAGGGAAAGGAATGTGCCCTATGATCCCCGGAGCCACGTAAGTATCCTAACACGCATCTCGCTTTTAACTGTGTAAATTTGTTACTTATGCTCTTCCTTTGCTTGTCGCAGGAGTCAAAAAGTTCCGGCTTCACGGGCTAGCACCCAGAAGCCGATCACCAAGTATATGAGGGCGTCTCCGGTTGTTCCTCCGATTACACCAACACCCCCCAGTACTTCGCATCCCACTCCTCACTCACCTCCGCATGAAGACCCGCACTCCCCATATCGAGCTGCCCAAGCTACACCGGAAATTATTCCTGTGAGCAGCGAGAGGGGAGGCGGAAGCTCATCCACTGCGAGACGAGCAACTCCGAAGGGACACAAGGACAAGATCCCGGAAGAGGCCGAGGTGAACTCCCAAGATAAGTCTGAAGCTCCGGCTAATCATGCCGTAACTTTTCCGGCCAACTTCGGGGATCCAACCAACCTGTACTCCACTCCGAAGTCTTACGCTTATAAGTTCTTCCACAAGCTGACGGAGGTGGAGAAGTGGGAACTGGAGCAGGACCTGCTGAACGCTATGATGAGCAACGCCTGGGGTAAGGCTGATGTTGAGTCTTCCGAGATTCAACTCCACAAAAAGGAGATCGGGGATTTCTTCGACCAGCTTCTCGTCAAATGCAAGGTAATCCGATATTCCTAGTAGCCCCCAAGTATCTAAGCGGAAACTAGCAGTAGTTAGCGCATTGATACTTAGAGTAATACTAACAGAGAAATTTTTAAAGTGTCGTGGTAGCCCCCAAGGGTCATGGCGGAAATTTTCCGTCAATGATGCTTCGAAAGAGTCTACACACAAAATATGAATGCCTCCGGAAACTAATCCGAACACTGACTATTTCAGGAGCAACAGGCGCTGCACTATGAACTGCACAAGAACATTTCCCTGCAGCGTCGCGTCACCTTGAGCCAGGCGGAGGATATCAAGGCCGGCGAAACAGAATTGCAGAGTTGGAACAACAACTGGCGGAAGCCCAAGGTATGCCTCCGACCAAGTCTATCTCTATTCCAAATTCCGACTTTGAATTTATATGTTTTTATCTTTTAATAGGTGCATCTTCCTCCCTCGCTACTGCATCCTCCGAACATGAGAACCTGCATTCCGCCTACCAAGATCTGGAGACCAAATTGGCGGAAGCGGAAACAAAGCGTGAGCGAGCAGAGAAGCAGTTTGTAGAGAAGAAATCCAAGCTTCTTCAGAAAGAGGCGGATTTTGTAATGAAGCGTAAGGTTGACAGCGACACACTTCAAGAGCTTCAGAAGGAAATCCAAGGGCTCCGGAATTACATGACTACTGCGGAGCAATGCTGGGACCTTCTGAACGCCGATGTCATGGGTAAGAATCTCGATCTCAAGAATCAAATTAATCCGCTAGACTCAAACTGATTTTTGGCTCCGATCATTTTTGTACAGAGCCTTTGGTTATGGAGAAGAAAAGCGCAACAATTTCCCTCGTGAAGATCTGATCCGACTTGCCGGAGAGGATTGTAACGATCTGATCTCGGCCAGCCAGAAAATATGCCACAATCTAAACATTAAGGATAGCAGAACCTGCGACATCCGTGGCCTGATCAAGAGGATGGGCCTTCTCCCGGAGCTGGTTACGGACCTTCAAGCTTCATCTGCCAGGGGTGTCGCCCATATGTCTCTGACCATGTGCTTGGCGCATTCTCCGGATCTGGTTATCAACCTTGCCACCACCGGAGTTCCTCCGAACACGGATGTGGATGCACTTCTAGATGCATGCAGTGGTTATGATACCCGGATAGCGCGCCGCATCCGTCACGACCAATTCTTCGACAAGGTGGTGCTTCTGGATGACGAGGCTCTCGAGGCAGAAACGCCAAGGAGCGAGCATTGGAGGCACAACCCGCCGGATCTGGCGATGAAGGCCAAGTGACCTGGACCAGCTCCAATGATAAGTCCAAGGATGGCGCCACTTCTCCAGTTGAGGAGCTGCGGATGACGATGAAGGTGTTGTTTCTTCTCCGGCCAAGGAGGCAGAAGATGAAGCAGCGCATACTGAAGATGGAGCATGCTCTTCTCCGGCTAAGGATAAGTAGAAAACGTTTATCCTACGGAAAAACAATGCATCATTTTGGCCCCATCGAGGGTTTGTAATATATAACTTAAATTCTTAAGTAGCTAGGAACGAAACAATCTGCATGGGCGAAAAAACTTATCCTGCTATCCGTTATATATATTTGCATGTTTCGTTTGTTTGAAAAGCAAGTGCTAGCTTCTAAGTTTTCTGGCTTGCTCACTTGACTTTCCACGAGCCGGAAGACCTTTAGCCAGAAACGCTCGCCTGCGGCGACGAATCCCAATGGCAGTCCGTCAATAACCGCGGAAACAAGCCCCAGCCAAGTTGCCGGAAGTCGCTACCAGGAATCCATGAGTTCGCAACGAAAAAATCATCCACTAGAAAACTTAAGCTTACGTCCTAAGGGACGATTTTGAAAATCACAACTTTCATACACTACTAGGCGAAAATATCCAGCTCTGCAGTTTTAGTCGGAAAACATATACGATCCAAAAATGAAAAAAACTAAAGGAGGTAAAAGACTCTAAGAGTGAACCATATGCTTTATTTCATTGATCATGTATCATAGATATTACAAGGTATGTAATGCGGAATTTGCTAAGTGTGGAAATGACGTAGTTGTGCTATATTCCAGGGATGATCTGTTTCATCATATATGTCATCCAGATCCTCTTGCTTGCATTTCCGATGCCTAGCAGGTCTATCCTTTAATTCTCGAAAATCAATGAGGTAGTAAGATCCGTTGTGAAGCACTTTGCTGATGACGAAAGGTCCTTCCCATGGAGATTGCAACTTATGGTCTTTCACCTGACGAAGGCGGAGGACCAAGTCTCCTGTCATGAACGAGCGGTTCCGAACTCGACGACTATGGTAGCGTCAGAGTTTCTGCTGGTAAATGGCAGAACGTTGGTCAGCTAAATTCCGAGCTTCTTCAATCAGGTCCACAGATAGTTGTCGAGCCTTGTCAGCAGTTTCTTCATTGTAGGCGGAAATTCGCGGTGAATCGTGGATGATGTCGAAGAGGAGCACTACTTCGGATCCGTATACCAGGAAGAAAGGAGTAAATCCGGTTGATCTGTTAGGTGTAGTTCTTAAACTCCACAAAATAGAGTCTGACTCCTCAGCCCAAGCTCCGGCTGCACGTCGCAGCGGTTCTTCAAGGCGAGGTTTGATTCCGGCTAGTATAAGGCCGTTGGCTCGTTCAACCTGACCATTAGATTGCGGATGAGCCACAGATGCAAGGTCAAGCTGGATCCCTACGTCATTGCAGTAATCCTTCAATTCTCCGTGTGCAAAGTTCGTGCCATTATATGTGATTATGTTGTGTGGGACACCGAATCTCGTCACGAGGCTACAAACAAATTTTAGTGCCATAGCACCATCGGCTTTTCTCACTGGGTTTGCCTCGATCCACTTACTGAACTTGTCAATAGCGACCAAAAGGTATTCAAAACCGCCAGGAGATGATTTTTTAAATTTTCCGACCATATCTAGCTCCCAGACCGCAAATGGCCAAGTGATGGGGATGGTCTTCAACTCCTGAGCCGGAGCATTTGGTTGAGTAGCATAGTACTGGCAACCTCGACAGGTTTTCACGATTTTATCAGCATCTTCTTTAGCTGCTAACCAGTAAAATCCTAGCCTGAAAGCTTTTGCAGCGAGTGATCTGTGGGCGGCATGGTGCCCGCAATCCCGTGCATTGATCTCTTGGAGGATTTCAATGCCATCTTAATTTGAGACGCATTTGAGAAATACCCCGTTTGCACTTCTTTTGTAGAGCTGTCCATCAACAATTGTGTAGGATCTTGCTCGTCTAATGATCTGTCGCGCGAGGACTTCGGCCTCCGGCAACTTCTTTTGATCCATGAGGTAATCCAGGAAAGGCTGTGTCCAGGTCGGAATGATAGCCATTACCTCCTTAGCCGGAGACACTGCCACATCTGGGTTTTCCGGGTTAGCACCCTTGACTGAGGGTGTCCGTAGGTGCTCCAAAAAAATTCCAAGTGGAATTGGTTTCCGACCGGATCCGAGCTTGGACAACATATCTGCCGCTGTGTTATCATCTCTCCTGACGTACTTGACTTCATATCCGAGGAAGCTCTTGGCGATCTCGTCAACTTCGTCTCTGTAAGCCGCCATAACGGAGTTTCTGGTGTTCCAGGTTCCGGCTACTTGTTGTGCCACCAGGTCGGAATCTCCGCAGCATATTATGTGCTTGATCCCAAATTCCTTACCGATGCGCAAACCGTGTAGTAGAGCCTCGTATTCTGCCATGTTGTTTGTAGCTTCGAAGTGAATCTGCAAGACGTACTGCAGTTCTTCTCCAGTTGGTGACTTCAGGTTAACTCCAGCCCCCGAGCCGTGATGCTGCTTGGATCCGTCAAAGTGCATGATCCAAGGTTCAGGTTCCAGCATAGGTTCGCCCTCCGGCGTTTCAGTCCAATCGGCGATAAAATCTGCCAAAGCTTGGGATTTGATCGCGGTTCTGGCTTGGTAGTTGATATCGAAGGCAGATAATTTGATGCCCCATTTTGCTACGCGTCCTATTGTGTCGGAAATATTGATGATGGTTGACAAGGGAGCCTTGCTCTCCGCTGTCATCGGATGATCCTGGAAGTAGTGCCTCAGCTTCCGGCTACCTAGGAAAACTCCATAGACTAGCTTCTGAAAGTGAGGGTATCTTTGCTTGGATTCCGTTAGGACCTCGCTTATGTAGTAAACTGGCCGCTGGACTCCGTGTTCATAGCCTTCTTCCATTCGCTCCACCACGATAACTAAACTGACGACCTTGTTGGAGGCTGCCAGGTAGAGGAACATAGGTTCTGACTCAGCTGGTGCCGCCAAGATAGGTGGGGAAGAGAGTATTTCTTTCAACCCTTGAAGTGCTGCATCTGCTGCATAGTCCCAGACAAACTTGTCTGATTTCTTCAGTTGTTGGGGGGATGACCCCCGGTATGCCAAAGGCATGCCGAACTTGCCTAGTTTAGGCTGGTTGAGGTACCGGTTTAAAAGTTATTCCGGATAAGGAAGTTGAGTTCGTGCTAAGGAGAAACTATGCCGGTATCCCAGAAGGGGTATACCAGAATAGGTTAAGAAGGTGCCGGAGTACCGGCACGGGCTACACTGTAGTGTAGGATAACGTTGCATAGAAAACAAAAATTTTCCTACCGCGA
Organism: Lolium perenne; assembly: GCF_019359855.2. Lineage (NCBI taxonomy): Eukaryota > Viridiplantae > Streptophyta > Magnoliopsida > Poales > Poaceae > Lolium > Lolium perenne. The sequence goes on along the minus strand of NC_067250.2, from coordinate 6,764,045 downwards.
ACACGCAATCCAAGCCAAGATGCAATCTAGAAGACGGTAGCAACGAGGGGGTATCGAGTCTCACCCTTGAAGAGATTCCAAAGCCTACAAGATGAGGCTCTTGTTGCTGCGGTAGACGATCACTTGCCGCTTGCAAAAGCGCGTAGAAGATCTTGATCACGATCGGTTCCGGCGCCACGAACGGGCAGCACCTCCGTACTCGGTCACACGTTCGGTTGTTGATGAAGACGACGTCCACCTCCCCGTTCCAGCGGGCAGCGGAAGTAGTAGCTCCTCTTGAATCCGACAGCACGACGGCGTGGTGTCGGTGGCGGTGAAGAAGTCCGGCGGAGCTTCGCTAAGCTACGCGGGCAATATGGAGGAGAGGGGGGCGGCTAGGGTTTGGGAGGGGTGGCCGGCCACTCTATGGGGGGCGGCCAGCTTGTGGTCTTGGGGTGGCCGGCCCCCTCCCTTGGCCCCTCATTATATAGGTGGATCCCAAGTGTTGGTGTCCAAGTCTTCGAATAAGACCCGAAACCAAAACCTTCCATAAGAGGGGGAAACCTAGCCCAACTAGGACTCCCACCCAAAGGTGGGATTTCCACCTCCCATGTGGGGGGTGGCCGGGCCCCTATGGTGGAGTCCACTTGGGACTCCACCCCATCTAGGGCTGGCCGGCCATGGAGGTGGAGTCCCATGTGGACTCCACCTTCCTTGGTGGTTTCTTCCGGACTTTTCTAGAACCTTCTAGAACCTTCCATAGAACCTTCCGCGACATTTTATTTCACATAAAATGACATCCTATATATGAATCTTATTCTCAGGACCATTCCGGAACTCCTCGTGATGTCCGGGATCTCATCCGGGACTCCGAACAAATATTCGAACTCCATTCCATATTCAAGTACTACCATTTCAACATCCAACTTTAAGTGTGTCACCCTACGGTTCGTGAACTATGCGGACATGGTTGAGTACTCACTCCGACCAATAACCAATAGCGGGATCTGGAGATCCATAATGGCTCCCACATATTCAACGATGACTTTAGTGATCGAATGAACCATTCACATATATTACCAATTCCCTTTGTCTCGCGATATTTTACTTGTCCGAGGTTTGATCTTTGGTATCACTCTATACCTTGTTCAACCTCGTCTCCTGACAAGTACTCTTTACTCGTACCGTGGTATGTTGTCTCTTATGAACTCATTCATATGCTTGCAAGACATTTAGACGACATTCCACCGAGAGGGCCCAGAGTATATCTATCCGTCATCGGGATGGACAAATCCCACTGTTGATCCATATGCCTCAACTCATACTTTCCGGATACTTAATCCCACCTTTATAGCCACCCATTTACGCAGTGGTGTTTGGTGTAATCAAAGTACCTTTCCGGTATAAGTGATTTACATGATCTCATGGTCATAAGGACTAGGTAACTATGTATCAAAAGCTTATAGCAAATAACTTAATGACGAGATCTTATGCTACGCTTAATTGGGTGTGTCCATTACATCATTCACACAATGACATAACCTTGTTATTAATAACATCCAATGTTCATGATTATGAAACTAATCATCCATTAATCAACAAGCTAGTTTAAGAGGCATACTAGGGACTTCTTGTTTGTCTACATATCACACATGTACTAATGTTTCGGTTAATACAATTCTAGCATGATATATAAACATTTATCATAAACATTAAGATATAAATAATAACCACTTTATTATTGCCTCTAGGGCATATCTCCTTCATGTAGCACGTCGGCAAGCTGGTCAAAGATTCTCTCAAGAGCAAGAAGACAAGGATGAGCGAAGCACTTCAGCTTTAATCGAAGCTCTGAGGCCAAAGCAGAATATCACGTAAAAGGTACTGGAGGATGTCACCGTTCCTGATTAAAGGTCTACCGGCGTCACCTGCTGCCAAAGAGGCTTTGTAAAGTAGTTTGTCCAGTCAAAGATGCCATTAGGGTTTCTTCCCCTGTAAGCCACCCTCTCCCCTATATAAGGAGAGGGAGCACACCCTTGCGCAGGGTACCCAGTTAGGCGATAGAGAGATCCCTAGTTAGAGGTAGAGCTTGTACTGTGCATCTTCTACCTCTGGCCAAGGCCAAGTTCATCAATAGAGATACCGGTAATCCATCCGGAATTCATCCCTGTGTTACCAAAACCCTCCCTCGAATCCTCTAGCGCACATTCAACCCCAACTCAAGTCATCCCATGGCATCTGTCTGTTCACCACGACGACAGTTGGCGCCCACCATGGGGCCAGCAGCTGCGCTTGCTGGAGTTCATATTCGGGCGGGCCTCCTCATCATCTCCGGCGAGCGCATGGTCAGCGGCCTCGTCTACCGCCTCGGCTCGCTGGACTTCATCGACGACAACGATGGCTGCTTCTCCAACGGCGGTAAGTTCCCCAAGAACGGTCGCATCATCAAGTTCGGCAGCCACCGCGTCTACCTCGGCACCGTCCCTGTGCGCCAGTACCTCTCTCCGGTGTTGGTAGCGCCGGACCCGCCAAGATCTGCTCGTGGGCTGCGCAACGGCTGCGCCGCCGGTAGCGTGGAGGTGCTGGTGGTTGGCGTAGCTGACGCCGACAAGGAGGCAGCGGCAGAAGGCGCTGGACAGACGAAGTCCGCGCGCACGGCCAAGCCGCCGACCGAGCGTGACCAAGTGGTTGCGGGTACATTTGTAGCGCCACCGGAGACTCCTCTCTAAGCGGCCATGAGCGTGCTGGCAACGTCCATCGCGCAAAATATCGATCCGGCCGCAGCTCAGGCGGAGCTGGAGGCGCAACGGTAGAAGCTGCTCTCCGGAGGCGCGGACATCATCCGAGCGCAACGCGAGTTGAACCTACCCTACGTGAGTACAACGCTGCCCATGGCTTTGCTTCTGTTGGCGCTCGGCCTGCTAGAGTACCGGAAAACCGGCTTAGAGCTCGCAACCTAGATCAGGATCTGCGCCGGGAAGTTCTTGCCGGAAAAAGCACTTCGGCATCTTTGAGCATCGTAGAGAAACCTAAGTACAGCAGCCCAGATAAAACAATAAAAGCTGCTAAGGCTGTGGTAGAGATGTGTGATTTGCTTACCGGCGATGCTCTAGCAAAACAACAAGATCGAGTTAGAGAATTGTTAGAAATGATACAGGAGCAAAATGCTGAGCTTGCTAGGGCGAACCAAGCAGCTGCGGCATCGAAATCGGTACGATCGGCAAGAAATGCCGGAAGCAAGTCCCATGGGCAGGCATCGTCCCCTCATCCGGACAGAAGAAAAGAAAAGGAAGCGAATGCGCAGCAAATGACTGTGTATGATCCGGTACTTGCCGGAAAACAACAGGCCGGCCAACACGATGCCGGTAGAAAAAGCCAAGGGGCAGGTCGTGGCTATGCCGGAAAAGCCTATGCCGGAAACGCTTATGCCGGTAGAGGTGAAACCGGGCAAAATTATCGAGCTGCAAGGGCAGCATACGCTGAAGAGGAAATGCCACCACCAAGGTACTGGCAGGCAAGAGCCGTGATGCGTGTAGTTACACACGTCCGTTGGGAACCCCAAGAGGAAGGTGTGATGCGTACAGCAGCGAGTTTTCCCTCAGTAAGAAACCAAGGTTTATCGAACCAGTAGGAGTCAAGAAGCACGTTGAAGGTTGATGGCGGCGGAGTGTAGTGCGGCGCAACACCAGGGATTCCGGCGCCAACGTGGAACCTGCACAACACAATCACAGAACTTTGCCCCAACGTAACAGTGAGGTTGTCAATCTCACCGGCTTGCTGTAAACAAAGGATTAGATGTATTGTGTGGAAGATGATGTTTGTTTGCGAAGAACAGTAAGAACAAGTATTGCAGTAGATTGTATTTCAGATGTAAAGAATAGGACCAGGGTCCACAATTCACTAGTGGTGTCTCTCCCATAAGATAAATAGCATGTTGGGTGAACAAATTACAGTTGGGCAATTGACAAATAAAGAAGGCATAACAATGCACTTACATATATCATGATGAGTACTATGAGATTTAATCAGGGCATTACGACAAAGTACATAGACCGCTATCCAGCATGCATCTATGCCTAAATAGTCCACCTTCAGGTTATCATCCGAACCCCTTCCCGTATTAAGTTGTAAACAACAGACAATTGCATTAAGTATGGTGCGTAATGTAATCAACACAAATATCCTTAGATAAAGCATCAATGTTTTATCCCTAGTAGCAACAGCACATCCACAACCTTAGAACTTTCTGTCACTGTCCCAGATTTAATGGAGGCATGAACCCACTATCGAGCATAAATACTCCCTCTTGGAGTTACAAGTACAAACTTGGCCAGAGCCTCTACTAGTAACGGAGAGCATGCAAGAACATAAATAACATATATGATAGATTGATAATCAACTTGACATAGTATTCAATATTCATCGGATCCCAACAAACACAACATGAAGGATTACAGATAGATGATCTTGATCATGATAGGCAGCTCACAAGATCTAACATGATAGCACAATGAGGAGAAGACAACCATCTAGCTACTGCTATGGACCCATAGTCCAGGGGTGAACTACTCACTCATCGATCCGGAGGTGATCATGGCGATGAAGAGACCTCCGGGAGATGATTCCCCTCTCCGGCAGGGTGTCGGAGGCGATCTCCTGAATCCCCCGAGATGGGATTGGCGGCGGCGGCGTCTCTGTAAGGTTTTCCGTATCGTGGCTCTCGGTACTGGGGGTTTCGCGACGAAGGCTTTAAGTAGGCGGAAGGGCAGGCCAGGAGGCGTCACGGGGGCCCCACACGCTAGGGCCGCGCGAGCCCCCTCTAGGCCGCGCCGCCCTAGTGTGGCGGCGCCCCGTGGCCCCACTTCGTGACTCCTTCGGTCTTCTGGAAGCTTCGTGTAAAAATAGGCCCCTGGGCGTTGATTTCGTCCAATTCCGAGAATATTTCCTTACTAGGATTTCTGAAACCAAAAACAGCAGAAAACATCAACTGGCTCTTCGGCATCTCGTCAATAGGTTAGTGCCGGAAAATGCATAATAATGACATATAATGTGTATAAAACATGTGAGTATCATCATAAAAGTAGCTTGGAACATAAGAAATTATAGATACGTTTGGGACGTATCAAGCATCCCCAAGCTTAGTTCCTACTCGCCCTCGAGTAGGTAAACGATAACAAATATAATTTCTGAAGTGACATGCTATCATAATCTTGATCATACTATTGTAAAGCATATGAGATGAATGCAGCGATTCGAAGCAATGATGAAGATAATGAGTAAACAAATGAATCATATAGCAAAGACTTTTCATGAATAATACTTTCAAGACAAGCATCAATAAGACTTGCATAAGAGTTACTCATAAAGCAATAAATTCTTAGTAAAGGTATTGAAGCAACACAAAGGAAGATATAAGTTTCAGCGGTTGCTTTCAACTTCAACATATATATCTCATGGATAATTGTCAACACAAAGTAATATAACAAGTGCAATAAGTAAACATGTAAGGATCAATGCACACAGTTGATACAAGTGTTTGCTTCTGGGATAGAAAGAATAGGCAAACTGACTCAACAATAAAGTAAAAGATAGGCCCTTCGCAGATGGAAGCATTGATTACTGTATTTGTGCTAGAGCTTTTCATTTTGAAAACAAGAAACAGTTTTGTCAACGGTAGTAATAAAGCATATGTGTTATGTATAAGATATCCAATAAGTTGCAAGCCTCATGCATAGTATACCAATAGTGCCCGCACCTTGTCCTTATCAGTTTGGATTAACACGGATTATCATTGCATAGCATATGTTTCAACCAAGTGTCACAAAGGGGTACCTCTATGCCGCCTGTACAAAGGTCTAAGGAGAAAGCTCGCATTGGATTTCTCGCTTTTGATTATTCTCAACTTAGACATCCATACCGGGACAACATAGACAACATATAATGGACTCCTCTTTAATGCATAAGCATTCAACAACAATTAAAATTCTCATAAGAGATTGAGGATTAGTTGTCCACACTGAAACTTCCACCATGAATCATGGCTTTAGTTAGCGGCCCGATGGTCTTCTCTAACAGTATGCATACTCAAACCATTTGATCATGAAAATCGCCCTTACTTCAGACAAGACGAACATGCATAGCAACTCACATGATATTCAACAAAGGTAAAAGTTGATGGCGTCCCCAGAAAACATGGTTACCGCTCAACAAGCAACTTATTAAGAAATAAGACACATAAGTACATATTCTTCACCACAATAGTTTTTAGGCTATCTTTTCCCATGAGCTATATATTGCAAAGACAAAGGAATAGAATTTTAAAGGTAGCACTCAAATAATTTACTTTGGAATGGCGAAGAAATACCATGTGGTAGGTAGATATGGTGGACACAAATGGCATGGTTATTGGCTCAAGGATTTGGATGCACGAGAAGAATTCCTCTCAATACAAGGCTAGGCTAGCAAGGTTGTTTGAAGCAAACTCAAGTATAAAAGGTGCAACAAAGCTTACATATGAACATATTGTAACTATTATAAGACTTTACATTGTCTCCTTGTTGTTCAAACACCTCAACCAGAAAATATCTAGACTCTAGAAAAATCAATCATGCAAACCAAATTTTAACAAACTCTATGTAATTCTTCATTAATGGGTACAAGGCACATGATGCAAGAGCTTAAACATGATCTATATGAGCAAAACAATTGCCAAGTATCACATTATTCAAGACATTTTACCATTTACCACATGCGGCATTTTCCGTTTCCAACCATATAACAATGAATGAAATAGTTCAACTTTCGCAATGAACATTAAAGATAAAGCTAAGAACACATGTGTTCATATGAAACAGCGGAGCGTGTCTCTCTCCCAAACAAAGAATGCTAGGATCCGATTTATTCAAACAAAAACAAAAAATAAAAATAAACAGACGCTCCAAGTAAAGCACATAAGATGTGACGGAATAAAAATATAGTTTCACTAGAGGAACCTGATAAGTTGTCGATGAAGAAGGGGATGCCTTGGGCATCCCCAAGCTTAGACGCTTGGGTCTTCTTAAAATATGCAGGGATGAACCACGGGGGCATCCCCAAGCTTTGACTTTTCACTCTTCTTGATCATATTATATCATCCTCCTCTCTTGACCCTTGAAAACTTCCTCCACACCAAACTCGAAATAAACTCATTAGAGGGTCAGTGCATAATCAAAAATTCACATGTTCAGAGGTAACACAATCATTCTTTATACTTCTGGACATTGCACAAAGCTACTGAAAGTTAATGGAACAAATAAATCCATCATATATAGCAAAAGAGGCAATGCGAAATAAAAGGCAGAATCTGTCAAAACAGAACAGTACGTAAAGACGTATTTAAATGAGGCACCATACTTGCTCAGATGCAAATTCCCAAATTGAATGAAAGTTGCGTACATATCTGAGAATCACGCACGTAAATTTTCAGATTTTTCGGAGTTACCTACAGAGACTACTGCTCAAATTCGTGACAGCAAGAAATCTGTTCCTGCGCAGTAATCCAAATCTAGTATTGGCTTTACTATCAAAGAATTTACTTGGCACAACAATGCAATAAAATAAAGATAAGGAGAGGTTGATACAATAATAACAACTTCCAAAACTCAAATATAAAATAAAGGTACTGTAGTAAAATGATGGGTTGTCTCCCATAAGCGCTTTTCTTTAACGCCTTTCAGCTAGGCGCAGAAAGTGTGTATCAAGTGTTATCGAGAGATGAAGCATCAACGTAGGGGCTGGGAGTTTTCTCAACTATGCATTTTATCTTATCTATGTGAGTTTCAGAGGCTCCTTTTTCATTATTCTTAGGCTTGCTATCCTCGTCAAACAAATTTTCAGGAACAAGCCAACCGTAGTTATTTTCTAGAGCATCATTCATTCCTAGGAGCTTACAAGGTATTGTTGTCTTAATCTCCCCACCATCATTAATATTATTAGTGTACCTTATTCTCTCCATATCCATCTTTTCAAGGGTACTAGCAAAGTTGGTATAAGAGCCAAGCATCTTATATTTAATAAAGATCTTTCTAGCCTCTCTTGCTACACCACCAAATTCTTTAAGAAGGGTTTCTAAAACAAAATCTTTCTTTTCCCCTTCCTCCATATCACAGAGTGTGAGAAACATGTGTTGGATTATAGGATTGAGATTAACAAATTTAGTTTCCAACATGTGTACTAAAGAAGCAACAGCAATTTCATAAGTAGGAGCAAGTTCTACCAAGTGTCTATCTTCAAAATCTTCAGCGGTACTAACATGAGTGAAAAAATCTTCTATATTAACTCTTCCAATTATAGACCCTCGTCCTACCGGTATGTCTTTTAGGGTGAACTTAGGAGGAAACATGATGAAATAAACTAAAATTAAATAAAGCAAATGCAAGTAACTATTTTTTTTTGTGTTTTTGATATAGAGAACAAGACAGTAAATAAAGTAAAACTAGCAACTATTTTTTTTGTGTTTTTGATATAAGAGCAAACAAAGCAGTAAATAAAATAAAGCAAGACAAAAACAAAGTAAAGAGATTGGATGTGGGAGACTCCCCTTGCAGCGTGTCTTGATCTCCCCGGCAACGGCGCCAGAAAACAGTCGCTATATTCCCTGACATTGTAGCATTTCGAAAAGCAATAAGGCAACATGCAGTGTTAGCAGACTTTGAATTTGCAAATGTGAAGACTGACAAAACTAGATTCATTGCTAAGTGCGCTTATGAGAAGTGTCCATGGTGCATTCATGCATCTAGGTTGCATGGTGAACCTGTTATCATGGTATGCTTACTATTATTCTGCCACTTTTGATCTATTATTTTGCCACTTTGTTTGCTGATACTAGCATTGCATCTTCTTACAGATAAAAAAGATGTCTTTTGAGCATGACTGTCCAACAACAAAGCTCCAAGATAGCAAAATGGCATCGCAAGATTGGATTGCAGAGAAGCTAGGAGACTGGGTGAAGAAAAATCCTGGAGCAGGTGCAAAACGGGCTATGGATAAGTTGGAGGGTCCCACCAGCAGGTCCAAGATGCCTTTTGTACTATGTTTGAACTATATTTGAACTATGTTTTTTTTCCTCTAATTATATTCTGCCACTATTTTATCGCATTAATTCTTGAAATTCTACGTCTGATTCTGGTGGGCCCCACCAACTATATGTATATCCGGTGTAAATACATGTGTATATTGGCCAGTATGTGAGGGAAAGTGGTCATAATGGCATATCTCAAACGTACAGAAAGTTGCAGTGACATATTTCTAAAGTCAAGAGTTGCAGTGGCATTTCTCAAATACGCGGATTTGGCAGTGGCATCTATCCAATTAACACTAACATTTAACAACCGCCTCGTGGTCACACTGCCGACTATTATGTCTAGGCGCCGTAGCCAGCCACCTCATTGATGTCTCAATGATGATAACTCGTGCCATCTCGGAGGGCACACTATGAGAAGGTAGCGGCGTCGCTGGGACTTTGGAGGGTGACACACCATCGTGTCACCACCTTGTCGTATATGCCTCACCATCGGGGAGTAACTACTTCACCCTATGGCCACACCATTGGAGGACTAGGAGGTTACATGGCGTCATTTTTGGGGGCAAGTAGTAGTCGCGCCCATTTGGAATTCGCCATAGTTAGGGCATCTCCAACGGGGCGACCCAAACCGCGCCCGCGCGTCCGTTTGGGTCGATCCGGACAAAAACGCGGCCCAGCGCGGGGACGCACCGCAAAAGCGGACGGCCACGGAGTCCGGAACGACGCAAACCCGGCCCAAATCTGGGCCGGGTTTGCGTGGCCGCGGATGGCACGCGGCGTCCTCGCGTGTCCGCCTCGTCCGCGTGGGCCCACCCGCTGTCGGTGCCCAGGTCCTATTAAATGCGGATCGGGGAAGGGACTGTCCCTATCCGATCCCCCACTTCCCACTCCGGCCGCACGCGCGCGAGCTCGAAGCTTCCGCGCCGCCATGGCCCCGGCGCGAGTTCTCGCCATCCGGCAACGACCACGAGGCCGACGGCCGGCCGATCGCGCGGCGCCGTTCGCCATGGGGCGCCGGCGACGCCCAGACGCGATCGGATCTACGTCACCGTAGCGGTGGCGCGGATGTTCGGGACGCCGGCGTCCCAATGCCGTGGGGGACGTGCACCTCCCCACTACCGGCACCCGAGCCCAGATCGGGTTCGGTGCCGCCCATCCCGGCGTCCGGCCGCGCCCGCGTCGCCGAGATCCGGAGGCGCCGCGCTCAACCGGCGGACCTCAGAAGGACCTCGCGTACGCGGCGACGCAAGTCCCAAGCGGGACTTGTGGTTCGAGTGGAGCACGATGCGCGCCGGCGCACGTGCTTCACATCCGCGACGGCGCGGCCTCGCGCGCAGCCGCGCATACCTGCTAGGCGGGCAAATGCGCTGCGTCCGCGCGTTGGGCGCAGCGCGCGACCCAAACGGACACGCGGATGCGGGCCGCTGTCCGGGTGTCCGCTTGGCCACCCAAACGGCCCAAAACGAACGGCCGTTTGGAGATGCCCTTAGGGCTCTCCCTCGCCTAGTCACGTGCTCCCACTGCTGCTCAGTGTACTAGACTACTACTCTCCCAGTCCCAGCTCGCCCTCCAAAATCTTTTTTTTTTTACTCCTCCCCTCCCAGGTCGCCCTGTATCTTCCGCCCCCCACATCCAGATCTCGCCGCCGCCACCCGCCGCCGTCGAGGTACGGACTCCTCCGCTCTCCATTCCCCCATTCTTCTCCCCCTCGCACCGCCCGCCGCGTCGTCACAGCTCCAGCTCCAGCTCCAGGCGCACGCGCTGAGACGGGCGCTTCCTAAGCCCTTCTCCCCTATCGCCCCGCAGCTCCCACGTTCGTTCGAGCTACCTCGGTGCCCGCCCGGCCCGACCACTCTGCCGGCAGGCCCTACTTGCTCCGTCTGACGCCAGCGTGTACGCCCAGCTGCTAACCTCACGGCACGGCACGCCACGATTCAGCGCTCTTGTGTCGTGCGGCGTGGCACAGGCCGCGGTTTTCTCGCTCGGTTCACCAGGTGCTTCTGCCCTAGCGTGGTTTATCCCTAGCGTGGTCGATCCTAGTTTACAGAGCCGCTGCTGCCTGCCTGTGCTGGATGCTGTTCCCGGCTCTCGAGCGAGCAGCGGCCCACCGCGCGTGCAGCTTGGTCGAACGCTGTCTGCCTGGGTCGTGTGGATGGAACTGCAGCACGAGGTTGTGCCTCTAGGGCTCCTCCGGGCCGAGCCTGACGGGGGGCAGTCTACTTTTGTCACAAGTCTGGAAAATGTATCTTCTCATACCGCATGCCCGTATGTTTTGATCAAGCCTGTTGGTGGTGGCAGCGTGTCGATCCGTTTCTGGGAGCGCTACATGTCCTAGGAATGTAACAGGATCTTTTGGAAGATTATGCGTTGGTAGGGGTGGTGTTCGGTGTCAAGTGCTACTGTGTACGCAAATGCTGCCTGCTTCATCTTGTGTGTGCGAAAAACACGTATGTACATCTGGCTTGCTATCTCTGTGTTACTGTACGGAAACGGATCGGTTCTTCTTGGGATCGGGATGCGATTTCTCATTCAGTCTTTCTCGCTAGGTTCTCGCTTGATTGTAGTAATACTCTTTTCTTTCTGCTTGAATTTATACCCCCCTTGGATGCAATTTCTCGTTCAGTCTTGGTACCTCGCGCTTTTGTAGTCTTACATTTTGGCGTCTTCTTGTCTTGGCAGTGCCCATCATGGTTCGGAAGAAGAAAACCGGTACCGGCAGTGCTGGAGAGAGTTCCGGGGAGGCTTCGGGAGCTACCGGACAGGGTTCCTCACAGCGACCTGAGAGAGCTCCTCAACAGCCTCCTCAGCAACAAGGCGGTGGCCGTGGTTGGGTGCCTCAACAGGGTGGCCGCGGTGGTGGGCAACACCTAGGCCGTGGTGGTCACTATCAGGGTCACGGAGGGCCAGCGGCACACCGTCCAGGTGGTCCGCCTGAATATCAACATCGTGACTATCAGGGACGTGGGCAACAAGGTGGCGGTCCACCTGAATATCAACAGCGTGACTATCAGGGACGTGGACAGCAAGGTGGTGGTCCACCTCAATATCAGCAACGTGATTATCAGGGGCGTGGACATCCAGGTGGTGGTCAACCTGAATATCAACCGCGTGACTATCAGGGTCAGGGACGTGGTGGTCCACGCCCCAGAGGGCGTGGTATGCCGGAGCCATACTATGGCGGGCATACGGGAGGGAGTGGTGGAGTCAGTGTTCCACCAGGTCCGTCAAGAACAGTTCCCGAGCTGCACCAAGCCCCGCATGTCCAATATCAAGCCCCGGTGGTTTCACCATCTGCATCGGGTGCTGGCTCATCCTCTCAGCCTGTGGCTGAGGTGAGCAGTGGACAACTCCAGCAACAGTTTCAAAGCCTTGCCATCCTCGATCAAAGTTCGACCAGCCAAGCCGTTCGGCCACCACCTGCATCAAGCAAATCAGTTAGATTCCCGTTGCGCCCCGGAAAGGGTACATATGGGGATAGGTGTGTGGTGAAAGCCAATCATTTCTTTGCTGAGCTCCCTGATAAAGACCTCCACCAATATGATGTATGTACTCAGATGATATTTTATTTCCACACCGGAGTTCTTATTTTACAGCTTCTGATCATCAATCTTTTGTTCATCAGGTGACCATATCGCCAGAAGTTACATCACGTGGTGTCAATCGTGCTGTGATTGCAGAGCTTGTAAAGATGTATAGACAATCTCATTTGGATGGACGTCTACCTGCCTATGATGGAAGTAAGAGCCTTTATACAGCTGGGCCATTACCGTTTACTTCAAAGACATTTGAAATTACTCTGCAAGACGAAGAAGAGACCTTGGGTGGTGGGCAAGTCGCGCCAAGGTGCGCTGTTGCTGTGATACTTGTACTTAATTGTATACATAATTTTGTGCTGACATCCCTTTGTTTTCAGGCGTGATAGACTATTCAGGGTGGTGATCAAATTTGCCGCTCGTGCTGATCTCCACCATTTGGCTATGTTTCTAGCAGGGAGGCAACCAGATGCACCTCAAGAAGCTCTTCAGGTGCTTGACATTGTGCTGCGTGAATTGCCTACTGCCAGGTACCTTTTAGCTAACCTTGTCTCGTTTTGTTTTTTTCCTGTTACATGGGTTAAATTTTGCTTGTGGTTTTCTTCTGTAGGTATTCTCCAGTTAGTCGATCATTTTATTCTCCTAACTTAGGGAAACGTCAAAGACTTGGTGACGGTTTGGAAAGTTGGCGTGGATTTTACCAAAGTATAAGGCCAACACAGATGGGGCTTTCACTAAATATCGGTTAGATGCGACCCCTCCCAACTTGAGTTCTCCTTGTGTGTAACTGTTCATTTGTTTTCTTCGGAGTTGTGATGAATGCAGGCGGTGGGCTGCCTGGATGCTCAATCATTCATAGGATTCTAGTTCTAGTTCACAGAGCATCTGAGTGTAGCTTGCAGAATGTCCTTGGTTCTTGCTGACATAATGATTTTATACGGTGCTTCTTGTTGCAGATATGTCTTCTACTGCATTTATCGAGCCTCTCCCTGTGATTGAGTTTGTTGCTCAGCTTCTGTGCAGAGACATCTCAGTTAGACCGTTATCTGATTCAGATCGTGTGAAGGTTCGATTCACTACTTGTCTCACTGTTGTTCTTCAGAGACTTCTGTTTATGCTGAGTTCTCATTGTTAACATTCTTCTGCAGATTAAAAAAGCTCTACGAGGTATAAAGGTTGAGGTTACACATCGGGGAAACATGCGTAGGAAGTACCGTATATCTGGCCTCACTTCACAAGCAACAAGAGAGCTATCGTATGGTCTTTTTCCCTTGCTTTATACACATAAATATCTTATGTTCTTGCATATCTGTGGGTGACTCCCTGTTGGATTTTCCTGCGGTAGATTCCCTGTTGATGAGCACGGTACTGTGAAGACTGTGGTGCAATACTTCGTGGAGACTTATGGTTTTAATATTCAGCACACCACTTTACCTTGCTTGCAAGTGGGCAATCAGCAAAGACCAAATTATCTCCCGATGGAGGTTAGTATCTTTAACAACCTTCCTTTCTTTAACATAATATAAGCGTTTTCATCTATGCACGTGTTTTCTACATAACTATATCCAGCTCAGTATGTTGTTACATGTTGTTCATCGGTTTCTCACTCTGAAATATCAGGTTTGTAAGATTGTTGAAGGACAACGCTACTCAAAACGTTTGAATGAGAAACAAATAACTGCTCTACTGAAAGTCACTTGCCAGCGCCCTCAAGAGCGTGAGAAAGACATCATGCAGGTGATAGTTAATTGTATCTTTTTGGTGCAAATTGATGGCATAGTGTTCCTGCAAAATTGCCTTCTGACATTGCTATGCCTATCACTTATGTGTATAATGTTTATGTAGCTGCTAGTGTTTTCCCCCGTCTTTCATGTTGACAAAGTTCTTCCAGATTGATGTTCTTAGTTGATGCTATTGCAGTTAAAGCATTTATATGTTTTGTAGTTTTTTTTTTTTGGAATTCCTGCACAGATATATTGGCCATCACTAGGTGGTATAAGGACCTATTTGTAGTTTTCGTTACTTTTTGGGTTCTGTGTACTAATATGGATGATTATCAATAGATTGGTGAACTTCTTTGCAATTTTTTTTACAAGATGGTAGTTGCTCAATGAGGATAGTTGCTGATGAGGCATTTGTTACAGTCAAAACCACGTTATTGGGCAACGAACATTATATCTGTCTTGTGCGATTGTACTATCGCTGTTATCTGCACCAGGATTATCCATTTAAACGGAAATGTCTAAATCTTTGTTTTTCCTCTTTTAATCAGACTGTGCATCAAAATGCATACTACAAGGATCCATATGCACAGGAATTTGGCATAAAAATTGATGAGCAACTTGCATCAGTTGAAGCTCGTGTTCTGCCTCCACCACGGGTAAGTCAAATTTCTGTTGCGATTAGACAGCAGTTGATTTTCCATGTTGGTTATTTGTGTTATTTGTGTCTAGCAACTGACTGCACTTTCTTCTTTAATAGCTTAAGTACCATGATAGTGGCAGAGAGAAGGATGTCTTGCCCAGGGTCGGCCAATGGAATATGATGAACAAGGTAGGGCTTGACAACTTGCCCTGAAAAATCAAGATTATGTATCATTCCTGGGAACATAAATAAATAAAAAAATAAAAAAAGTGCCTACTAATTTACTAACCACAGAAACAGTTAGCCACTTGAGGTGGAAATAATTTGTCCAATTGTTTGCCCACTGAATTAGCATACACTAGCAATATTATCTGCTTCTTTGCAACATGCAGCTTTCGTAAATACCAACTGCCTTGTAAGTTTTGTTTCTCTCACGTTTTAAGAAGACTGCTAGTTTCACATGAACCTAGACAGATTTAGGCCCCCCGATTCAAATTAATTGTCGCAGATTTAGGAAAAATGTTGCCTATATCTGCTTAGGTTCATTGAATCCTGCGACACACATCACCCTCACCCTCCCCTCTGTGATGTTTAATTTTAGCTTGTTCTCATACTTGTCCATTTTGGTGGTAGAAAATGGTGAATGGTGGTAGAGTCAGCCACTGGACATGCATTAACTTCTCTCGGAGTGTGCAAGATAATGCTGCCAGGATTTTCTGTCATGAGTTGGCTATAATGTGCCAAATATCTGGAATGGTATGCTTCTCGTAGTTCTCTGTATCATTTTGGTATTTTGTATTCCGTGGTCATCAAATTCTTATTCTCTTTTTCGTAGAACTTTGCACCAGAACCTGTGCTTCCCCCACTTACTGCAAGGCCTGAACACGTGGAAAGAGCACTAAAGGCACGTTATCAAGATGCAATGAACATAATTCGACCCCAGGGCAGAGAACTTGACCTGCTAATTGTTATACTGCCTGACAATAATGGTTCTCTTTATGGTATGCTCTCTTCCAAAACATGTTTGAAGATTGCCCAGTGGATACTTTTACTTACGAGTTTTTGCTCTTCCAGGGGATCTTAAGAGGATTTGCGAGACTGATCTTGGATTGGTATCTCAGTGTTGTCTAACAAAACATGTTTTTAAGATGAGCAAGCAGTATCTTGCAAATGTAGCTCTTAAAATCAATGTTAAGGTATTTCACTGAACTCCGGCAGTTCCTTCTTTATTATGCACCTTGATTTTTATTGTTTTCCTACTGGCAGGTGGGGGGAAGGAATACTGTACTTGTGGATGCTTTGTCAAGGAGGATTCCCCTTGTTAGTGACAGACCAACCATAATATTTGGTGCTGATGTTACACATCCTCACCCTGGAGAAGATTCCAGCCCTTCCATTGCAGCTGTAAGTGACATGTTACTACAAAGATATGTCTATGGTAGCTCTGCAGTTTTGCTTGGTGTGGGAAGTTCTGCAGTTCTGTTAATGGTTTGATAATATGCATTCCTCTAGGTGGTTGCTTCTCAAGACTGGCCTGAGATCACTAAGTATGCAGGATTAGTGAGCGCCCAAGCCCATAGGCAAGAGTTGATACAGGATCTTTTTAAAGTATGGCAAGATCCCCAAAGAGGAACTGTGACTGGCGGCATGGTCAAGTAAAAATCTTGGTGACCTGACGAGGCATATTAAATCTATATTACGATGCTGCTAAAAGTCTAAATTATATGATTTGCAGGGAGCTGCTCATATCTTTCAAGAGGGCAACTGGACAGAAACCCCAGAGGATCATATTTTATAGGTTCTTATCCTTTCTTGGGCATCTTTGCTAAAGAGTGGTTGCCTATTACTATTAAAAAATCGTTTTTTCAGGGATGGTGTCAGTGAAGGACAGTTCTATCAAGTTCTGTTGTTTGAACTTGATGCCATTCGAAAGGTACAATTACTTTGAGTACAGTTTATCCAGAGCAACTCCTAACCTTTCTGCTAAAAGAAGTAACTCTAACCACACTTGTTTGGCAATATTTCATTTATTTTTTTCTGACTACCATTTTTGAACTACGTATGTAGGCATGTGCTTCCCTGGAGCCCAATTATCAGCCTCCAGTTACTTTTGTTGTTGTCCAGAAGCGCCATCACACTAGGCTCTTTGCTAATAACCACAACGATTCACGGACTGTTGATAGAAGCGGGAACATACTGCCTGGTTAGTTGTTTGTGCAAACAACTTTGTTGTCCTTACCTCAATTGTCAACCTGACCATTTTTATGTTTCTATTTCTAGGGACTGTTGTTGATTCGAAGATTTGCCATCCGACAGAATTTGATTTCTACTTGTGTAGCCATGCCGGCATTCAGGTTGGCTCTCCTACATTTGCAATTTGTTTGCTTAATGACATGGGCTGGTTGCTCATTCAAGTGTACTTTCTTTTCAGGGAACAAGCCGGCCTGCTCATTATCATGTTCTGTGGGACGAGAACAAATTTACTGCTGACGAGCTGCAAACTCTCACAAACAACTTGTGCTACACGTAATTTACTGTTATATCGACTCTTTTAATAATTACAACTTCCTTCTGTTTAGCTGGCCAATTAAACATAAAACGTTCTGCCTTTTCAGGTATGCTAGGTGCACCCGCTCCGTATCAATTGGTAATACACCAAACACAAGCCACCTTTCCTATCAGTCTAAGATTCAATGATGTAAAATTCAACGCTGACCATGATTGTTCGCTTTTTTGCAGTTCCTCCGGCATATTATGCTCATTTGGCAGCCTTCCGAGCTCGATTCTACATGGAGCCGGATACCTCTGACAGTGGGTCCGTGGCGAGCGGTGCCCGTGGCCCTCCACAGGGCCCTGCGCGCAGCACCAGGGCGTTCGGAAATGTTCCTGTCCGGCCTCTCCCTGCCCTCAAGGAAAACGTGAAGCGCGTCATGTTCTACTGTTAAGGCCGTGTGCCATCTAAAGTGCTCTGCGCTGTATTTGTGATACTGTTTCGCAACCCTTGTGCAAACCCAAAGCTATTGGACTTTGTTGTACTGCTTCAGTCGTGCCATTAGGACATCGCAGCGCAAGCTCTCGGAGCTCTTGCACTGTGTGAAGCGTCTGTGTAACCTTGTAACATTGCATTGCTGTTGTTCTAATACATTGAGGAACCTATGTTGTGGAATCACTTGTTACCTCTCCCTGTGATTTTTCTTGTCTTGCATGGTTTAGTATTGAAGGTACGGAGTATGATATGCCTGCAAGCAGCTCACAAGATGGAGGAGGAACCTTGCCCTTACTGCTTTGACATGAGTCAGGCTATGACCGTGCATTGCAGCAGGCTGTGGTTAGCATTTCTGCTCCCACTAGAGATCACTGGCCTATCGGAACAGAACATGCTTGTGTACAACCAGAGGGACTCCAACCGGCGGATGCAGTTTCTGTTCTGCTTCATGAGATGGGGGACCAATATCATCAGCCAATGTCACCTAGATGGAGAACAGTCAAGGCTGAGAGTTGGGTGCGTAGTACAAGCATCTGCTCCTCACTCCATCGTTCAGGGCTCATGCAAAAATATATACGGGGCTCCTTGCATCATCGTTCAGGCCCTGTTGTCCAGGTTTCCTTCTACCCATTCGGCGGGCTTCCTTGACACATCAAGGCTATAGGCATTGCAAAGCGTGATCATGCGAAGCATGTTGCCCGCACATGGCTGCCCATGGCACGGATGGAGTCAGTTTGTCCTGCTGCTCGATTGTTAGGCCAAGCTTGGGGGTTAGCTGCAGACTGTAGACCCTCGAATAACAACCCATGGCGATGAACTGACCATTGCATTGCACAATCTGCTGTACTTCTGCAGAAAGCCATAGTTCAGACCACGAGTCACTTCCAACCAGCCAATCAAAGAGGAGTGGGTGCTGATGAGCAATCAAAGGGGAGCTGCTAAAATGCCACCGTAGTAGGATTCATAAAGGCCATTGCTTAATGGGAGTCGTGGAAGTGAAGCCTTGGCGCCTGTGAACACATCAATAAGGCAATTCCAGCGGAGATGAAAGATGAGATGGCCATAGGAAGATTCAACGAAATGCATCGCCTGAAGAGTGTCTTGAGGAATCTGGCAGCGAAGGGCGGTGTTTCGGTTGGCTGGATCCATGAGCTTATTTGCGCCTAGGCGTAGCTTGCGGTGACCATTGTTAGAAGAGCGATGAGGATCTTGGGCACTGAGTCGGAGGAGGAGAGGTGGACATTTGGAGCAGAATGTAGAATTGGATCGGTATGAGGAGAATGCAGCAAGTAAGGAACCGGCAAGGGCGCTAAGTAGGACCGTAGCGCTAAGAGGAGGCTCGCTTTCATCGCCTCTTCCAAAAGAACATGGAGTGGGTCAATTGTGATGATGAATATAGAAGGGAGACAAGGGGTCTCCCTATCTGAGCCCCCGCCCCGTGTTCCGTTGAGGAGGAATGCCTCATGTTTTGAGGTACGCTGATTGTGCTTTGCAAGCCTGTTCGCTAGAACTTTTGAGATTGTGTGATTTGTGTTGTGACAAACTGCATATTCGGTGCTACATTTCTTGTTAACAATATTTGTAGCTACATCACTTGTTCATTTGGTACTGCCATCCATGTCGACAATTTCGACAGGGCGAAATATCCATCCATGTGTGTGCGAGAATATCTTTAGCATATTTTTTATTCAGTAGCTTGGGCCTTTTCTTTTTAGATTACACAATTATCGTTGTGTTGCTGTCCAAGCACAATTATGGCAAATAATTAGGATTAAGACGTGTGTGGTCCACTATACTATCACACTGATCCATCTGACTTTTTAATGGTGTCAGGTACAGTGGGTTTATTTATAAATGGGTTGCATGTGGTACGATAGATTCCCAGAAATTTTATAGGAATATATACATTGTCAGTTTGTTTGAATACTGTGAGTCCAGACAAAAAGAAAGAAACCCATCGATGCGATCGATTACATGCATGTTACCATAACATGTACTAGGTTATAAACTAATATAAATATAGTGGCAAAAGCTTTTACCTAGTTTTCTTTCTGTTCTGCTCTGCTTGCTTTCTTTTGGCTTCAGTTTTCGGTTTTGTTTGGCTTGTAAAATGATCTCGCGCCATCTCGGTGCTTTATTTTAATACAAATGGCACACATTTAGGGGTGTGTTTGAGAAAAATAAAATAAACTATTATAAATTGTTGGGTTTGTTAGTTGGTCTGCTTAGTAAAGCAAGCATAAGCTCAGCATTGCAGATGGAGCTAGGATAGCAAGTCTCTGACCACACCATGGCAACCGAGCAGCTCCTCCCGCAGTGTCAGCGTCGACCGGACAGCGAGGCGCTTCTACTGCTTCTCATGGCCTCCATGATGTGCCCTTCTGCTACCTCTTCAGCGGCGCCGACGACGACAACCCTGGCTCAGCCGCCGGAGCTTACCCTGCTCGCTAGCGCAGCCAAGGAGGGCGCAGGTACCCTCTACGATTTTGATGTACTTATCTATATTTTTTTTGCTTCCCCAAAATCCACTACAAAATTTGTAGGATTTTATAAGAAAAGCAATAGTGGTGTAGAGTAACAGAAGTGCCTACATACGTAGTGAGGTTGCGTAATTCTTGCGTTTCAGTGTGTTTGGATGGAAGCCCACCAGCATACCAACTTCAGAGAGGCTCCGACTCCGGTTCCCACAACTGGATCGTGTATCTAGAGGTAATCATTCATAGTTTTTTATGACTGTCAGTTACTAAACCACATGACCACACTAAAATTTGTGAAACCAAACTTAGTATATCACTGATCTCTAATTGATACAAAATTATTTGGGTACAAAATGTGCCATGATGCGCAGTTTACTTACATATTCATGCAAATATTAACACGGCCAAAAATTGCTCGTTGGGGACCCTGTTATAGGGCATCATGTATTTTGAAACTAAGAGAGTCATTGCTACATATTTCAGGGTGGAGGTTGGTGCAGCACTATAGAGGATTGTTCCAAGCGCAAAAAGACTGGGCTTGGTTCATCTAACTTGATGAAACCGGTGCAGCTGGCTGGGATTTTCAGCAATGATCAGAGACAAAATTCTGGTAATGATAGACATGTTCTTTACCATAATGCCATCTTATGTATGTTTTGGGGATGAAGCTATCGGTTGATGATTTAATTAGCTTCTACCTGCCAGCTATGCTCGATATGTCCGGTCGTCACTAATTCTGATGAGCGCATGATTACTGATTAGATTTCTTTTTCTGACGAATTATTGATCAGATTTCTACAACTGGAACATAGTTTTTGTACGGTATTGTGATGGGGCGTCATTTTCTGGGGATGCGGAGGGCAATGATCAGGTATCTTTTTTCTTGCTTCACATGTAGTTGCTTAATTAGACTGGTTGTATATAGTTACTTTTTTTGTTTGTGTATATTGGTAATAATAATGGTATGCTAGGATGGAAGCAAGCTTTTCTTCAGAGGGTTGCGCATCTTTGAAGCGGTTATCGACGATCTTATGAAGAAAGGACTTGCTAATGCTAAGCAGGTCATACTTTACAGAGAATTTATCAATCTCATATTTTGAGCTAGCAAGAAGCATAAATGTGTTGATAACAAGAATAAACCATGTGAAACCTATCATGGACCAGGCACTCCTTTCAGGCTGTTCTTCTGGAGGTCTAGCAACACTACTACACTGTGATGACTTTAGTGCACGGTTTCCCCGAACAGTTTCAGTTAAATGCTTTTCTGATGCTGGTTTTTTTCTTGATAAGTAAGACTACTCTCATAAGTAAATATACATATATAGCCGTCACTTTATTCTTATTATGAGTTTATTGTAATATTTTTCTTGCAGAAAGGATATATATGGTGAGAAGTTTATCTGGTCCATCTACAATCGAGTTGTTCACCTTCAGGTGAGCCACATGGGGGATACATTTTTTTGAAATGAGGCAAAGATTTGGCATTTTCATTAATATAGAAAAAGGTTTAGACCAAAAAATGCCTAGGATGATCCTAGGAATTTTAAAGAAAGCCTACTCTCCCGGAATTACATTGCCCAAAAATTTAGCATCGGGTAAGCTCCAAGCTCTTGCCTCGTCTTTGATCTTGCTGATGATGGCCACGAGAGATGAGTGGTGTCAGAATACTCTAGAGTTTTTTTTTGCGAGAAAGAATACTCTAGAGTTGTGCTCCGTCCAAATGATACAAGCATATTTCTTTTCCTCTTTGAAGAGCAACCATCGTTCACCACCCATCAACACAAGATTCATTTTCCCAAAACACCACCGGCACATTGTGGACTCCATACGAAGCAAGTATTTCCTTCCAAATCCGGGTGGTGAATCTACATTTTTAAAAAGGTGCGCAGCCGACACTTGAACTTGGTTAAGTGGGGGAAATTTACACAACCTGGCCATCGTTTTTTTTGTAGTCTATCGGCCATCCAAATCTTATTTTGCATCACCATGCAAGAGAACAATTTGCAGTTCAGGGGAGACCACATTTTCCAAACCGAGGCATTAATGGTTGTTGGAATAAGTCCTTCAAATTGCATATTGTAGGCCGAGAAAGAAGAGTTGTGCCGTGTTGTGAATTTCCAAAGGATGGAGTCAGAGACTTGATGACCAAGGTGGACATCGGCGAGCAACTCCCAAAGGATTACAGATTTTTAATCTCGACCACATCAAGGCCTTGATGAAGATTTATTTGGTTGGCCCAAAAAATGTTGTCGCGAGCCTTCCTAACCGTGCAATTATTCCACTTTGATGTTCTAAAGAGTTGAGGCGCAATGTCCATCGGCCAATCCCTCCTAACCAAGATGATGACCAAAATTTTGCCTTTTATCCATTTCCATCCGTGACCCTTAGGGCGGTGGCGATTTTTTCAAGGTGCAAAATGCTAAGTCCGCAAAGCTTGGTTGGGCGGCACCCTTTATCCCAATTAACCTTGCACTTTCCACCGGTAACTTTGTCGCAACTCACCCACAAGTAAGCTCGAAGCAGCGTGATGATTCTCTTGATGACCTCTTTTGCTAAGTCAATGGATGTAATATGGTAGATGGCCTGGGATACATATTTGGAACCTGAGGAAAAAAACATTTTAGTTTATAATAAATCTAGCCTTATAACTAGTCATCTTCAATATATTATCTCTGGACTTAATTTGTGTACCCCTTCCAACAATGATTGGAAAAAAGTCTGTAACTTTTATTACGACTTTTCATATTTGCTTCACTGTTATGCCGACACCCATACATTTTCACTGAATCTTTTCCCTGCTGATAAATTTATTCCAGAATGTTAGCAAAGTTCTTCCCAGGGACTGCCTCGCGAAGCAGGAACCAACTGATGTACGTTGTTAACAAGTCCCTAGCCATTATCTACCTAATTTTGTTTCCTACACATTGCAGTAATTTTCTATCACCTTGCTAATTACATTGACAACTGAGGAGACATATCCGCTGACATAATGTATACATGCTCCAGTGTTTCTTTCCTTCTGAGGTTATTAAGAGCATCAACACCCCCACTTTTATTCTCAATTCTGGATATGATTCTTGGCAAGTAAGTAAGTGTGTCAACTATTATGTTTATTTCGGAATTCCCTGTAGAATTTCTTTTTCTTGTACACTTGTAATTGTATGTTAACTTGAAAGATTAATTAACTATCATGGATTTATATGTTCCTTGTTTCAATCCACAGATAAAAAATATTCTTGTACCAGATGAATCATCTCCCTCAACTTCTTGGTTGAGTTGCAAGGCTGACATCCGAAAATGCGATTCCAGACAAATTAAAGAACTCCATGGTTGGTCAAACCTTTTTCTCTGCACCATGACATATCTTCTCTGTTCTCTAAACACTGATCTACATGCATCATATTGTATATATATAGGGTTGAGGAATACATTAGTTGATGACTTGAAGGTTGTCGAAGGTAAGGAAGACTGGGGATTTTTCATCGATTCGTGCTTCGCCCACTGCCAAACACCGTTCCGAATCTCATGGGATTCACCCATCTCTCCTAGGCTTGGAAACAAGGTATTCTATAGTTTCTCAGTGGATGCAACATGTTCAATTGGTGTACTTGGGTTGATATTCTGTTTATTTGTTCTGCCGAGTAGACGATCTCAGAGGCTTTTGGAGATTGGTACTTTGGCAGAAGCCAAGAAGTAAAACAGATCGACTGCGAGTATCCATGCAACCCTACATGCAGCCCCCTGCTGCCTTCATAATGTAGTTACTCCAGTTAAGGGACTCCACTAAGATTCTCATATCTTATGATCCTTATTTACCTCATATACTAGCTAAGTGCCAGCGGCTGCCATGCGAGATTCAGAATTAAACTTTGCACTTTTTTTTGTATGCTTACATCATCAGATCTGCAACTCACATATGAACATGTGCTTTTATTCTAGACAAGGATATTTATTTCGGATGGTAGGAAACTTTGTACCGCAACCATGCGCACTAGTACAAAATGGGCCATCACTGGCAGGACTTCGGTTGCTACCAGAGTTCTGTAAATTTACATAGATGTAATATGCATGTTATGCCGTTTGCGATGTTAATCGGTTTCACTCTGCCCAAAATCCTTTGTCTTATTATGGGAGTAGTAAAGTAATTTTCTATTTGTAATTTCTGATTTCAAAGTTGGTATGGCGAGCAACACAAACGATGCATCAAGATTTTGAGTTATCACATTCACGAAGAGAACATAGTGGGCAAAACCCACATAGGTGTCAGCGTAGTGAAACAGCATGTGAACATACAGATGCCTCATGACATAGTCGAGGTACAAAGTTGTTGCTGACAGGGCAAGGACAAGGAGGGCACCAAGGGATAGCAGGTTGGATGAGGAGAGGTGGCAAGAGTGTCGAGAATGTATGTTTGGAGGGGTACTAAGAAAAGGCAGCACACAAAGAGCAGGAGGTGGCAGCAAAGGCAAGAAGGTCAGGGAAGGAGCACAACGGAGCGACAATAGAGTGAAGCAGGCCATGGGGGAGATCTGCCCAACCTTGGAGCTCAGGTGAAGCAGGTTGGGCTGCAACAAAATTATAAATCAAAAGACAGGCAGTAGGAGAATGCACTAGATACCAAAAAGAAAAAAAAAGGCCGACATAAGGGAAAAATGGCTTGTGTATGTATGGTTTCTGACATACTAGCTTAGCTGTGAGCACAAAAACAAACTAAACTAGTAGAAAGTTAATACTGGTACAGTAAACCTGCAAGACATTGCTAAGATGGAAATCTCGTCAGACGGAACGGAAAAGTAATTCTCATATATACAGGCTACAGCTATCATTTCCTTCACATTGAATTGACATCCAATGATATATACCAGTTTGATATATTACGTGAGAAATGCCAAAAACATTGCAAAACCATACGGGTTAATCCGTTGGTTTCACATAACAAACAGCCACTGACCAAAGTAGGCTAGGTGACGAACTGAGATTCTCCATCAACCACTCAAAAGCGCCTCACGGCTGGGTTCCATGTTTCAGTTCATAGTTCTAGGTTTTTTTTTATGTCATTCAGCCAGTTACCATCAGTACAAGCATCCGCTACTGTTTTGCTGGCTCTAGTGTTTGGATGAATGATCTGGTAGATATCTGGGGCAGTTTCTTCGGGTGTTGTTCCATTTATCCATCCATAAAAAGCAACTCGCGCCATCGCCTACGACCACCCTCGTGTCAGCGTTAAACATGTGTCTGATTCTTTCCTCCACAGGCGAGGCCAAGGTGCTCCATGGTCTGTCCTCCGCAGTTCGAAGTCTCCATTCCCATCTTGTGCGCAAAGCTAAGCTCGTGATCTCGAGGTCCATAATGCCAAGCCCCACTTTCGTTTTTGGCCAACAAGCATGCTTTCAACTGACAAGGCACTGCCCTCCTTTGACAGATTCAGTACTCTTCCTGAGAAATGCTCTTAATCTTGTCTATGGTTTTGAAAACCCAAGGAGGCGGGTCCAGAGACATGATGTGAAAAATAGCAATGGACAATAGAACGGATTGGACGAAGATCAATCTTCCACCCTGGGTGAACATATAAGTCTTTCCAAGCCGCAATCCAGCTCCTGATCCTATCAATTAATCCTTGAAAATCCTCTTTACGTAATTTCTTGAAATTCAGGGGTAATACAAGATAAATACCAGGCATATCTGCCACTCGACTATTTAGAATAGAGCTAATATCCACGATCAACTCATCATTGCAGCATATGGGAGATATTGATCTCTTGGCCATGTTGCAATGTAGACCCAAAGCACCCCCAAAAAATATCCAGAAGGAACTTTGTTGTAGAGGCATCTGTGGTTGAAGCTTTGAGGAATAAACATGAACACCATTTGCATGCATGCTGAATGAAAATGAAGAGCCTGCAAATCGGGCACAATAAAAAGTACATCTTTCAGTAAATATTGGTAGTGCCGAGTTGCAGACATGATCCCACATAAGTTTACTTAAAGTTTCAAAAGTTGCTAGTTCACACCCTACAGGGTGTCGAAACATCTTACAAATTCTTGCAGCAAAAAATGCTACAGACAACACCAATGACCATGGATCAAGACCATCAACTGTTACAGAACATACTGGGCACAACCCACATAGGCTGCATCATAGTGCCACAGCATATGAAAATAAAGACGCTTGGATTGGACGTATCTTCCTCTAGCGGTTTGCCCAGCTCAAATGTGATGCAATCTTTAGAATCATGGAAATAGAAATATATGCAGTTGCTCCTCCCTCCCCATCTCTCTGGGTTCATGCAACACAATGGCTGACTTCTCTCATCGGTGCTGATGAAGATTGCCCAATTCTCTAGCTTTTCCACCTTCACCCACTTTGCTGGTTGACTTGATAGGTCAAGGCGGAATGCATCCAAGGTATCTCCTGTAGATGGAAAACATCCCTGGCAACCGACCAAGAGAACCATATCACCGCAGACCACTAGCCACTTCTGGGAAAGATGCCATTTGCTGGTCATGTCTCCTCCCCAATCAACTGCTATTTTCTGCATGCGAATCCTGGGTACCAAGTCCACAGTGAAAAGTCTGCGATCCTCATCCATGCCCAAGACCTGACCTTTTAAGACCACTATCTGCTTGATTGTTCCATTGCGAGGAGAACGTTTCAAGCAGGAGTGACTACCAACAGGCCAAAAGAAATTGTGTCCTGCAGCATTGACTAGGAGGTGTGAGTTGGGCGATGCAATAGGAGCCGTGAGGGCAGCATAGTAGAGATGATTGTATACATCGGCCGGGACCGGTAGTTGTGGAGGCGAGACAGTAACACCTGTGAAGACATCAACAACAAGACATGATTGATGGTTGTCTGATAATATGATATGGCCATAGGAAGCACCTCCAAAATAAAAATTATCCAGAGGACTCAGCGGGGCTTTCCTGTCACCGAAAGCAGCAAACAGAGGAATCTGACAGCACGTGTAGGTGTCCTGGTTGGCTAGATCAGTAACATAGCATGAACGTTCAGGTGCGAGGCTGTTGCTAAATGGGCGAGGACGAGGGGAGCACACAGGGACATCAGGTTGGAGGAGGAGAGGTGGCAAGAGCGTCGACTTGCATGGGTAGGAGGAGAAGGCAGCACGCCAAGAGGGGCAGGTGGCAGCGAAGGCAAGAAGGTCAAAGAAGGATCCCAAGAGAGCAACAATGGAGTGAAGCAAGCCTTCTGGGAGGTCAGACCAACCTTGGATCCCAGACATAGCAGGGAATGTGAACACGGCGGCCTTGGTGTTATAGGAAATCACAGCTTATCTGAAACATTATGAACCAAGAGACAAACATTAGAAGAATGAACTGAATACTGCGAAATTAGAAACAGAGCACCGATACAGAGTGCGAGAGTGGTTCCGGAGATGCTAGTGACAGGTAACAGGCATGTGCTCGGTTAAAATATAAAAAAGCACTAGCCACACGGTAATACAGCCAGAGATTGGGATTGTACGAGTATCATCCTATGGACTACTCGGTTTGCTAATAATGATTTCGATAATCAAATGCAGTTACTGAATGTTCCTACATAGCCCCTAGCCACTGCCTGCAGTCTATACTAGTACTACAGCCACTGTCCTGCCCTAAAATTACTTTATTGTTAGATAACTCATAACCGAAAATGGCAGGGAACTGACTAATCTTCAACCTACGGATTTGAGATTGGAACAACACGACTCCAGGCCTAGGGTTCTGACACCGACGGGTTTGGGAGTAAACGAAGGATTTGGGCATTTGGCCGAGTCAAAGAGGGCGCGTGCAATCGTACCAAAGGCCAAGCGTGGAGTAGACGCGGCTGTAGAAGAAGGGGCGGCGGCGCGGTCGTAGAAGAAGGGGCGTTGGCGGTCTGCTCCGGCAGCGCCCGATGACTCCGCACTGTGTCGCCGGCGATGACCAAGATAGGGAGGCTTTACATGGGCTTAGCCTGGGCCGGTCTAGTGCAAGGCCTGTCTTCTCCAAATTAAATGGCCTCTATGTTATTATTGTCTCAAAGAGATGTTTATATCTTGTCAAAAAAATTCTAAAAAAAAATCTTGTCAAAAATATGTGAAATCCTTAAAAAGAGGTCTACCTTTTCACAGACCTGTTCTGTTCTTGTTTTGTGAAAAGTGGCGTGTGACATGCTTGCTAAGTGGAATTTCTCTTCCTGAAGTGTGGGCGTACAACTTTTATTTTTTTCACCTTCAGAAACTCCAAATAGACTTTTTTAAGAAACAGTTTGTCCGAATTACAAATTATTTTTCGCAGTTGTGTTTCTCGATGTGTTATTCGAAGCTAGTAGATATCACGTGGATAGCTTTCTATGAGCTTTGGCTTTTAGTGTACCTAGACATTTCACTCCAAATAGCTAGTAGATATCACTGGTAGAAAAATGGCCTTTAGTCGCGGTTCGCAACTGCCATTAGTCGCGGTTGCACAACCGCGACCAATTAAGCGCGACTAAAGGCCCCCCCTTTAGTCGCGGTTGCTTACGAACCGCGACTAAAGGCCTGTCCACGTGGGCAGCTAGCGTGCGCCTGGGCGAAGGACCTTTAGTCGCGGTTGGTGTCCCCAACCGCGACTAAAGGCTATTTCGTTAATTTTTTTTTAATTCATTTGGGTTTTTAATTTTTTTTCACTCCGTTTTTTTTTCTATTTTTTTTCAGAATTTCTATTATTTCAGTTATTTGCATAGCTTAGTCTCTATCTCTAACTACACTTATCTCTAGTCAAATTACTTACTCGTGGTCAAACTTCCCGCTCGGTCACCCATCCTCGCACTACTCCACCTCTAGCACGCTTAACTTCCGAGTTCCATTCCGTCCCGCATCCAAGTGCTACGCGCACATGTATATGATACTAGTATCATATCAATCCTACTAACATGTTGGTCGATGTCACATTTTTTTATTGTTTGAATTTCAAATAATCTTTTTCATAAACAAAAATAATGATGTAATAATAATCGTGAATAAATAAATAAACATTAACTTTTCAATTTTTTTTTAAATTTTTTAATTATTTTTTTTGCCAAAACCTAAAAATTTGAAAATCTAAAATTTGGGTAAAAGTAATAGTAATCTTTATGCTAGATGCAATTATTAATTTTATTTTTTTGAAAAATTTAAAAAATATAAAATCCATAATTTATAGCAAAAACTAAAATCTTCCTGCTTTCGTATTTTCATTTGGAATTTTGAGAATCTAAAAATTAGCTAACCGGGTAAACCCGGATGAATTCGGATGTAACTTTTTCCCAGGATTTTTTTGATATATTATACGTTTTTTTTCCGACGTCGTATGCAAAAGTTATTGCGGTTTTACCATTTTTTAAACTTTTTTTGCAAAAAAAGTGAAAATTCGAATTTCTTAATTTCTCCGAATAGTAGGTTGTATAACATACAAGAATCTGAAAACAATTTTTTTTTTGAATTTTCTATCATTTTCACCAACCGGGACTAAAGGGGTACCCTTTAGTCGCGGTTGGTGTCCTCAACCGGGACTAAAGGTTTTTCTGTCGGCCGCATCCCTCCATAGCCCTTTAGTCCCGGTTGGTGTTACCAACCGCGACTAAAGGGGTACCCTTTCGTCGCGGATGGAACATTAGTCGCGGGTCGCTTCCCGAACCGCGACTAAAGCCCCCTTTAGTCGCGGTTCGAATATTTCCGGGACTAATGGGGGTGGACGAAAGCCTCTTTTTCTTCCAGTGTATTTCGAAACTCCAAATAGACATTTCAAGAAAACAGTTTGTCCGAATTACATATTATTTTTCGCAGCTGTGTTTCTCGATGTTATTTTTCGCAGTTGTGTTTCATACTTCAATTTTCTTCATATTGTCGAGTACTCTGGCTTTTAGTGTACCTATCTTTCGTCTTTGCTAATGTATGCATATATATTGCATAGTGAAGTACACGCGCGGTGCATCACGGAATACACTTACCCTGCGCTGCGAAGTACTCGCAACTCGCCCTATTTCAGTTTGTGTACTCCATGTTTTTTTTCGACCGAGCCGTGCACTTTATGCTGTGTAGTCCGTGTACTCGGTGTAATGTACTTCATGTATCCCATGCTACTTCCTATCATGTACTTTGTATGGTGCATTTCCTGCATTCCTCCCACTTTGCGAATTGTACTTCGTGGTATAAGTATTTTTTGTACTTTGTGATGTGTACTTATAGTAAAACTGGAAAACAATAGAAAACAGCAAAATTGTACCACGCGCGTGGGGATTCTCAAACCACGCTGACACGTAACCACGTATTTCAGCTGGCACCTCATAATATGTCTTCATATTTTTCTGCTTGGCACTGAATCTAGTGTAATATTACAGACGTGTGCACAGCCAAAGGACTAAGAGCAAGTACAATAAGGTACAGTCAGCTGGCTATAAGAGATAAAATATTATAAACTTGCTTAGTTGGAGGAGAGAGATTAGGAGAGAGAAGAGGAGTGGGCTCTTATCTTATAGCCAGCTCTAGCACGTGCTCCTAGGCACTATGTGAGACTAAAAGGTGGGCCATGTATTGTAAAAGTACTACACTTTTATAGCTCACTATTGTATATGTTGGCTCTAAGTTAGCTATAGATGACATGGCACTTGGCTTATAGCCAACAACTGGCTACACTATTGGAATTGCTCTAAGAATACCCTTTTCCCGTTTTTTCGATACGTTTCAAAATCTAAGCACTTATCAGACACCCTTTTTTTGGCATCACATTCTAGCGGAGTCTAGTATTTTTGTAGATCAAAATGTAGACACAAACATCCCTTAGCTCAAAGCGAAGACCAAGCACAGAAACCAATGAAAACAATCATACATTTTCGGTGTTATTAACTTATTACCTGCCTACATGTTGAGGAAGCATGATATCATTTTGGCATGATATAAAAGAGTGAAACGAAAACTCACCCTTGGAAGAAGGGAGAGAAACGAAAGATGAGTTCCATTCATCTAACCTGAAAAGAAGACATCATAAAATAACACAGCAGCCCAGGTTAGCAAAGCATCTGTGGTACTAGCAAATTCTCTCTTTTTTGATCAAACTCTAGATACCCCGCAGATCAAGAGCGGGCATAATAAACAAACCAACACAGTTATACATTTCAACGTTATTTACATGCCATCATGTTGAGGTGGCAACAACAAACATGCAACCGAGGAAGAATGCCTTATCCACACACACGCACCTGGTAAATTTAAAAGGACACACTCCTGGTGAATTTGACTTGTCAAATTGAAAAAGATTTATAAGATTTTAATAAGAGCACAAGTCATGCAGAAACAGGGGAGACACTTAAGTTGTCAACTCCAGCATAGAAGAGCAACAACTAGTTAAGTACATATCCATCCAGTGAAAAGATTAAATAGCAAACTGAAAGACAAAGTAACTGCAAAAGCTTCAGCTCGACTACCACCACGAACATCATTTTACAAAGCCAAAAAAAAAATTCACCCAAGAAGCCAGTAGAGCAGCAAGCAGTAGCTGCTCAATGACGGTCACTGACCATCGGAGTAGAACATGCTTGGGTACACCCAGAAGGCCTGCAGCTGGCCGTACCAGTTTCTCTTGTACACAAGATCAGGGTCCGTGGAAGGATCCCAAACAGCATCCGCGTCTTCACCCAAGCCATGTACACTCCAAGGCTGAGAATAATGGGCGTAGTACAAGCGGTTGCTGCTCCCTCCCCACTGTTCAGGGCTCAAGCAAGAAAACGACGGGCTCCTCACATCACCACCTACAAAGAGTGCCCAGTTGTCCAGCTTCTTCACCTCCACCCATTTTGCAGGTTTGGCTGACATGTCAAGGCGGTAGGGTTTATAGAGGACTGGTGCTCCAAATGACAAGCTTACGTAATGGTCAACGATGAGAAGCATGTCACCACAGACTGCCAGCCACGGCCTTAAATATGGACATTCAGTCATGTCATCCCACCACTCGGTTGTTATCTCCTGTAGGCCAAGCTGGGGGGCTAACTGTAGAGTGTAGATCCTCTGAAAATAATCCATGGCGATGAATTGACCATTAAATTCCACAATCTGATCAATGCGCGCATCAGAAAACTTGAGTTCAAACCAAGAGTCGCTTCCGACTGGCCAATCAAACAGGGAGGATTGGGTACTGATAAGGAGATGGCAGTTGGGTGATGCAAGGGCAGCTGTCAGGGTGCCACCAAAGTAGAACTCCTCCTCAGGGTCACCACTGAACGGGAGAACTGGAGGTGAAACCTCGGCACCAGTGAACACATCAACAATAAGACATTTTCCTTCTCGGCAGCAGATGAGATGCCCATATGAAGAGCCAGCAAAATGCATTTTCTGAAAAGTGACTTGAGGAATCTGGCAGCGAAGGGATTTGTTCTGGTTGGCCATATCAATGACCTTGCATGTGCGTAGCTTGTGATGACCATTGCTAGAAGGGAGATGGGGAGCTTGGACACGGATATTGGGCCGGACGAGGAGAGGCGGGAGTACCGTGCAAAAGGTTGATTTGGACGGGTATGATGAGAAGGCAGCACGCCAAGAAGGGCATGTGCTAGCAAACGCAGTGAGGTCAATAAAGGATCCCAACAGAGGAATAATGGAGTGGAGCAGGTGATCTGGGAGCTCAGCCCAACCCTGGAGCCCCGCCACACCAGGGGGGTTAGACAAAGAGGGGTCAGAAATTTTGCTCGGGCTTTGCATGATGGCAAACTATCTGCAGAACACAATATATTAAGGCACACAGTATTAGAAAGATGAATTAAATAAGAGATGGAAAACGCATATAGCATGCTAGGGCCATGGATTAGCACATGTTATTCTCCATATCGTGTATATGACTTCCATGTTAAGAAATTTGTTTAACAGTTGTACAAATAAGGAACTCGACTCAATTGATTTCAGCAGATTGTTATACTAGGACAAGATAATAACATGCACAGAAAAGATAGTACTTCTAATTGGCAAATGCCTAGTTAGAAAAAAAAAACGTGGCAGTGAAACCCATCTGTATCTTCAGAGCATGGTAGAGAAATGGTGACGGATGCTACTGCATTTTGCCAGGTAATACACACAAAATAAAACATCCGTAGTTGTAGGTCTGTTAACAACAATGCCCAACCAATAAAATACAGGTAGCAGTAGGGATACACTAATATTCAAGGATTTTTCAGCTCAGTAGTCATCTCCATCTGTCAAACATATTGTGAGGTACGAGGAACACACAAACTAATTCCTGCCCAAATCCACAAAGCCAGTTCGAGCCACACAGCCGAGCCGTACGCACATGACACATCCCACCTAGGGTTCTGAGGCATAGCAGTATACATAAATCTCTTACAGCGGTGATTCATTTCGGTCTTCACGAGAAGCTTGCATGTCAAGAAATTCGTCACTTTTACAAACAAGCATTTCGTTGATTTCAGCAGAAAGTTATCTCAGGACAAGAAAGAAACATACACAGAAGAGGAACTTATACTGGCAAATGCCTCCTATTTAGGAGAACTTTTGCCCAAAACCACCCAAGCCAAATCGAGCCACACAGCTGAGCCGCATGCGTACATCCCACCTAGGGTTCAAAAGCATACTAGTATATCTAGATCTCTTACAGAAAAAATCGAGCGCAAAATCTAAACCTACCGACCGACTCGCTACTCACAACAGATGAGGAGAAACAAATGCAGCGGAGGGAACAGGAGGGTTCCGACGAGGAGGAGGAAAATGGGGAGATCACAGGCCTTGAGGAATGATGAGGATGCAGGCGCTTGAGAAGATGACGACGGCGGCGATGGTGCGGATGCCGGCCGGCGGCTTCTCCTGCTGTGTCGCCGCACCGCCCGAGTACTTCTCTGTCGCCAAACGGCCGTGAGATCGTGGGTCGAAGGCCTTTTTAATCGGCTTAGGGTTTGTTCGTGAGATCGGATGCCTGGCATGGGCCTAACATGGGCTTTGAGTGCTTTGTTGTGCTTTAGAAAACATTTTGGCTTGCATTTTTCTCTAAAAGGTGCTCCTCCATT
Source organism: Lolium perenne (assembly GCF_019359855.2). Taxonomy (NCBI): domain Eukaryota; kingdom Viridiplantae; phylum Streptophyta; class Magnoliopsida; order Poales; family Poaceae; genus Lolium; species Lolium perenne. Next base: position 6,729,640 of record NC_067250.2, on the reverse strand, counting down.
TCATATTAATAATTGACACACGCTTATTTGGAAAAAGTTCCCTTAGGGTTTTCTTCTCGCGACGGGTGATCCCGGCGGCGAGCGCTTGTTTCCTGGCGGCCAGTGAGGATTCCCACCGTTTTGTTTGGGCTGATCAAGGGGCGGGCTAGTTCCGCTACCCGGCCTCGGCATACGGCGGGGTTTTTCGATCTGGAAGTCTAGGGTTTTGTCGCACGTCGTTGCGAGGAAGCTTTTTAGGGTTTTGGGAGATGGCGGATAAGGCGTCGAGCTCTGGAGAGAAGGACAAGGAGAAGGAACTTGCAGCCCTGATGGAGGAATTAGGGATTGGTGAGGAGGATCTGGATGATGTGATCTATGAGGAGGAAGGACCTCCAGTTGAGGAGGCGCCGCGGTGGCTAGCGGTGGCTAGGGTGCATACTGACGCACCTTACAGTCAAGGCTGGTTCTTTTCTAATATGAGATCAGCGTGGAGCCTGGCTCAGGATGTCAAATTCAGAGCTATTGAAGCAAATCTTTACATCTTGCAGTTTTTTTGCTTGGGTGATTGGGAGAAGGTGATGCAAGGAGGGCCCTGGAACTTTCGAAACTCGCCGGTATGCATAGAACCATATGATGGATTCACTAAACCAAGTACCATTGACCTCGTAAAGATTGCTGTGTGGGCTCAGATTCATGATCTACCTGAGGGATATAGACCTTTGGCTGAGAATTTGGCCAGAAGGGTGGGAACTTTTGAAGCTTCAGAACCTGATTCCATGGATTACTATGGGAACTACTGTAGAGTACGAGTTAGAGTTGATGTTCGTGAACCTCTGAAACGAGCAGTCTCAATTTCTCGGGGGGGGGGGGGGGGGTAGAAGGGATATTTTCCGAGTTCGATATGAGAGGATCCCTGATTGGTGTGAGGTGTGTGGCTTACTGGGGCATGTGTATAAGGAACATGGGAATGGCATCCATGATCCTAGTACTCGTAAGTGGGGACAATGGCTCCTTGCTGAACCAGCTGGGAGAGGTCGGGGACGCGGTCGTGGCTCTGTCCCGAGGGCTGCTGGACGTTCTGGGAGAGGACGAGGACGAGGAGGTTTCTCTGATGATTTTGGTAATTATACCCAGGAGGAAGGGATTGAGCCTGGCAAGGAATTGGCCGTTACTGGAAACGGCGAAGCGGATGAGTTAATGGACGATGCTGAGCTTAATAGGAAGAGGGGGCATGGTACCCCGGTAAAGGGACCTGTAGGCGTTGGTAAAGAAGGTCAGTTGGTGGGAACCCTTGTAAATCAGTTTGAGGTGCCATTAGCTGATAAACCTCCGTTGGCTAGCCCACCGCCGAAGCGTGATCAGAAGAGGATGAAGAAGGATGGTATAGTGGATGTTGATAATCATAACTCTGGATCGGCGGCCTCCCAGGTGGAGGACCGCCGGGATCAATGAGTCTTTTAGGCTGGAATTGTCGCGGGGCTGGCAACGACGCGACAGTTCGAGAGCTACGCGATTTCGCGAGACAGTTTGCCCCATCCATTTTCTTTATTGTTGAAACACAGGTTCATAAGGCCAGGGTGGAGAAATTAGCCAGGACACTAGGCTATGATAATTCGTTTGGAGTAAGTAGCACAGGGAGAAGCGGTGGCCTCTGTTTGTACTGGAATAATGACACTAAGGTGGAGGTTTTCCGATTTTCCAAATACCATATTGATGCTAAGGTGTTGGGTATTGGATCTGTTCCATGGAGGTTCACTTGCGTGTATGGGGAGGCGCAAACGAGTTTGAGGTACAAGACATGGGACACACTCAAGGGGATCAAAGCTGAAAACGATCTCCCATGGGTATGTATGGGCGATTTTAATGAAGTTCTGCTCCAGGAGGAACATGTTGGACCAGGGACCCGGACCCAGGTGCAGATGGATGGATTTCGTGATGCCATAGATGTTTGCGGGTTTAGTGATCTGGGTTTCGTTGGAAGGAATTGGACGTTTGAGAAGAAAGTATCTGGTGGGAGTTTTTGCCGCGTTCGGCTGGACAGAGCTCTTGCATCGTCCGCTTGGGTGAACCTTTACCCGAGTGCGACGTTATATCATATGACGTCGGCCTCGTCGGATCATGGCCCAATACGGCTGGAGCTGGAAGATGTGGCACGCACAGATAGAAGGCAAGCGGCGCAGTTTCGGTACGAGCTCATGTGGGAGACCCACAACAAACTGAGGGAGGTAGTGGGAGAAGCATGGAACGATGCTGGAACATGCAATCTAGCCGCTGATGTGCATGGGAAGCTCTCCTCTCTAGCGATCAAGCTTGACAGGTGGAGTAAAGCCACTTTCGGGAGTGTGAGGAAAGAGATAAAATCACTCAAGGAGGATCTGGTGAGATTGCGAGATGTGCCTGGCCGTGTCTCACCATCACATGCCGAGATAAAGATCAATGATCGCCTAGTTGAATTATATAACAGAGAGGAGGTTATGTGGAGGCAGCGATCAAGAATTGAGTGGCTTTCCGCTGGAGATAAAAACACTAGATATTTCCACCAAAGGGCGAGTATGAGAAAAAAGAAGAATCGTATTAAGCATTTGGTGAAAGAAAATGGAGAACTGACCACGGATAGTGATGAGATGCAAGGCCTAGCTACCGAGTTCTACAGGAAGCTATATACTTCGGAAGCTACGGTTGATATGCAGGAGGTTCTGGATACTGTTCCGTGTAAGGTCACTGCTGAGATGAATGGAATGCTGAATGCGCCATATTCCATGCTAGAAATCAAGAATGCATTGTTCCAAATGTTTCCGACTAAAGCACCGGGGCCAGATGGCTTCCCGGCGCATTTCTTTCAGCGGAATTGGGATCTGTGTGGGGAGGAGGTAACAAAAGCGGTGATGAGAATTATCAAGGGAGAAGAGGATGCGGACGTTATTAACAAAACGGTGCTAGTGCTGATTCCAAAGGTCGAGAATCCTACACTTCTGTCTCAGTTTAGGCCTATCAGTTTATGCAATGTTCTTTATAAAATTGCGTCCAAAACTGTAGCTAACCGCTTGAAGAGTATACTTCCTGACATTATTTCAGAGGAGCAATCGGCTTTCGTCCCGGGCCGTCTTATTACTGATAATATTATTGCTGCTTATGAATGCTTACATTTTATGAAGAGGAACAAATCCAAAAAGCACAGGTCGTGTGCCCTGAAACTTGACATGATGAAGGCTTATGATCGAGTAGAATGGAGCTATTTGAAGGCCATCATGCTCAAATTGGGTTTTGATTCATCTTGGACCAATATTATTATGGGGATGATATCATCAGTATCATTCTCAGTTCTTTTTAATGGAGTTCAGTTGGAGGACTTTAAGCCAACAAGGGGAATAAGACAAGGGGATCCAATATCACCGTACCTTTTCTTGATTGCAGCAGAGGGCCTTTCGTGCCTCCTAAACCATAGAAGTCAGTCATCTGAGCAGAGTGGAATACAAGTGGCATCATCGGCGCCGGCGGTGAACCACCTTCTTTTTGCAGATGATAGCCTGCTGTTTTTTAAAGCAAATGGTGCTGGTGCTAATGAGATCTCTCAGTCTTTAGACCTATATTGCAGGGCTTCTGGCCAGAAGATAAACTTGAGCAAGTCATCAATCTTTTTCAGTAAGGGCTGTCCTCATGCAGTCCGTGATGAAGTTAAGGGAATTCTGAATGTTCCCAATGAGAGCCTACAAGATAAATATTTGGGGATGCCGTCTGATGTTGGGAGATCAAAAAACGGCGCCTTCAAATACTTGAAGGATCGTGTATGGAGCAAAGTGCAAGGGTGGATGGAAATGATTTTATCTGCGGGAGGTAAAGAGGTGCTAATCAAATCAGTGGCCCAAGCTGTACCCATTTATTCTATGGCGTGTTTTAAACTACCTCGGGGTTTATGTAAGCACATAGACTCCCTTATTCGGAAATTCTGGTGGGGAAGCAAAGCGGGGGAGCGCAAGACTGCCTGGGTTGCTTGGGAAGAGATGACCAAACCGAAATATATGGGTGGTTTGGGGTTCCGGGACACAGAGTTATTCAATCTAGCTCTCCTTGCTCGTCAGGCGTGGAGGATTTTGCAGAACCCTAATACCCTAAGTGCTAGAATCCTTAAAGCGGTTTACTTCCCTGAAACGGATTTTCTTGATTCAGAGTTGGGGTCTCACCCGTCCCAGGTGTGGCGTGCCATAGTAGAAGGTAAGCAAGCACTATCTCTTGGTCTGATTCGTCGTATTGGTGATGGAAAGACAACCAGGATTTGGACTCATAATTGGTTACCAAGAAGCGAGATGATGAGGCCGATTGCTTCGCTATCGGATGATCCTCCGCAACTAGTCAGTGACTTGATCAATGTCACTTCGGCGTCATGGAAGCAAGAAAAGGTCCAGGAGTGCTTTGTTAAAGTTGATTGTGATGTGATCTTGGGGATACCCCTGTGCACAAGGAATATTCCTGACTTCTGGTCATGGAATTTTGATAAAAGGGGATGTTCTTGTGAGATCGGCGTATAGGATGCTGGTGGACATAAAGACTCGGAGGGAAGCGTGGCTTGAAGGAAGGGCTTCGAGCTCTGATAATTCTGCAGACTCTAAGAGCTGGACAAAACTTTGGAAGGTTAGTGTTCCATCAAAGATACGAGTCTTTCTCTGGAGGCTAGCTAAGCAGTCTCTACCCACGGGAGATGTGCTCCAACATCATCATATATCCACTTCTAGTTCGTGCTTGTTATGCGGAAGGACAGACTCTTGGCGCCATTCACTTCTGGAGTGTCCAATGGCGCGGAGTGTGTGGGCCTTAGCAGATGAGGAAGTGGTTGAACATATGTTTGAGACGACAGAACCGAATGCAAGGAGCTGGTTGTTTAATATGATGGAATCCTTAACCTTGGAGCACTTCATCATGGTAGGTGTTTCACTGTGGGCAATTTGGACGGCGCAGAGAAAGGCAATTCATGAAGGAGAGTTCCAGAGTCCATTATCAACCCACTATTTTGTGAAGCGTTTCATTCAGGAGCTCTCCTTGATACCTAAGCCATCATCAGGTGTATCGGTGACCCCTGGCCGTGAAAGGGGTAGAGGATGGATACCCCCAGGAGAAGGGCTAATCAAGGCAAATATTGATGCGGCAGTGTCTAGGGACAAATCTACTGGGTCGGTGGCAGTGGTCCTTAGGAGGGGTGATGGTTTGTATATGGGATCATCGGCTGTGGTGTTCAAGGGAGTTTTTGATCCTCCAACATTGGAAGCATTAGCCTGCCGTGAAGCTCTTGCCTTGGCTACTGATGTTGCTGGGAGGCGCCTGGTCATTGCAAGTGATTGTAAACAGGTGGTCTTAGATATTGCCGAAGGAACGGGAGGTCAATATGCTGCTATTATCCAGGAAATAAACATCCAGAGGTTAGACTTCCAGGAGGTGTCTTATACTTTCGAGGGTAGAAACTCAAATAAAGAGGCTCATAGTTTAGCTCGTTTTGCTTTAGCTTTGGATCAGGGGCGCCACCTGTGGCTACTTCAACCCCATGATGTTATGATGATTCCTGTAATTCTGAACGTTGATCAATAAAGTCAGAGTTACTCTCAAAAAAAAAAAAATTTGACACACGCTTTTCATTCGTAGAAATATATGAATAAAAAGAATTCAGCAGTTAATATGAAACAGAGAAAGTAAATGGAACTTTGGTTTCTACATTACCTTGAAGAATCGCCCGTTTCTAATTTTTTGTCTTTTTATTTGGATGAAAGATGTTTTCCTGTGAAATAGCATTTGTTTACCTCTTCTTCACGGCTTGGAGTAGAATTTAGGACAGAGGGGTTACCAATACAGCACCATATAGACGTAAAATATTGCAATGTTAGTTTTATTGGCTCATTTTCAAGGTGGATCATTGTTGTCCCAAGAACACTCGGGCTCCGTGGCCCAGAGAACATAAACAATTATAAAAATAACTACCAGGGTTTAAAATGCCATCATTCTATGTAAGGGTTTCAAAAACCAACACTTCATCACTAACACGTGACAAAATACATTGATTATGATGAATTAATCATGAAACTGACATGCGGGTCCTCCTGTCAGGCTTGCGTGGCATGTATATTTTGCAAAAAAAGACCTTCGTGCATTATAAATTCTAATTTTGTGGGATTCACATCTTTCTTCGTCTTTTTTTAGCTTTGAGGAGGGTGCCTGCAGGGGAAGGCTGGAGATGCTCTTGCCTCCTACGAACTTTGCCCATGTGAATGGCAGCTGTTCCATGTGCCCATAACAATTGGTCGCCGAAGATTACTTATCGTGCATTCATTCTGTTGTTTTAGCCTTTTAGAGAAGCGGACGAATTACACCTGGGTGCATGTGCACCCTATATTGAAAATTCCAAAAAGTTCTATTTTATAGTTTTGGAAAATTTTGAAATAAGTTTTTTCATGTATACCCTATGTCGACACTTGTTTGTGTGGATTTTGGCATAGAAAACGGCCATGTGTAACCTACACATAAATGTGAAAATGAAATTTCATATTTTCGTAAACAATGCACAACCAATCTTTAGTGTCATTTGGACATTTTTGTCATTTTCTTGTAGGCCACATATAAATGATTTTTTTCATGAAAACTTACGCAAGTAAATATCAACATGATATGTAGATAAACAAATTATTTCAATTTTTTGAGATTTTCAAATAGCAAAATTTTCAGAATTGGTGAAACCGGGTAAATATGCATCCGGGTTCATCCTGGCATTTCCCTTTTTTTCTACCACTAATACCAAGTTAGGTAGTGTGATCAAGAAACCCAAGGTGTAGGAACTGGTCAGCTATGCCCGCACACCTAGTATTTGGACAATGTATTACTTAGTTCCTTCATAGACACTAGTAGAAAACGGGCCTGTAATCCCGGTTGGTAAGGACCTTTAGTTCTGGTTTTGGAATCGGGACCAACCATCCGGGACTAAAGGCCCCCCTTTATGTGGTGACCTTGCATACCACTGCATGTTGTAGTATGCTAGTCGTTGATATAACATTCATGAAGTACCAATTCGCAAATATTACATCCCTCAGAGTAGTACAACAGAACATAGCAGGTCCATAACTCATTCATTTATTATTACAAGCATAATATACATATCATCTCGGAGTTCCTCTTGGGTCCTAAGAGGGATACTCATGGGTTCGAGACGAACCCAACTTAACTTATAATACAGAAGTCTTACTAAGTTATACATTTATTTCCTCGAGCAATTAAGTACGAAGAGTTCGTAGTGCTCGGATACTACTACTACTTATCGATCTAAGCTTGCTCTCCTCCGGAACCCTCCCCGGTTCCGTAGACTATAAGGTAGTCTACTCCTTCGACACCTCCAGAGAGGTCTGGTTCTTCATAGCCGATGATGTTGGCTCCTTCAGGGTTGTCGTTGTCCTCCTCCAGATGGTTCAGACAATCTAAGCAGGGGATTTAAGAGTGGTATGAGTACGAGCGTACTCAACAAGTTCATTATAGAAAAGAGGTATTTAATGCACTAGCTACGATATTAGACCAGAAAGTCTAATACCAATGCAGGTTTTGATAAACATTTCTTCAAGAGGTTGCTTTTATTCAGAAGAACTATGTCCGTCAGCCTTCACCGGTTTACTAGAACTTCATGGAGTTCCTTTCCGGCCGCGTTCGTAGTTCCATATCCCGGAACAGGGAGTGACAGGTCACGGTTCTTTACACTCTGCAGAGGTGTGTTGCTTTACCCATAAGAGATCTTAACCTTGGTGCCAACCGGACAGTTTTCCCGTCCACACTTCCTTTGGTGTGAGGCCCGGTATAAGGTCTAGCCAATCATGTTCCTCCGCTACCTCGAACACCCACCCTTTGTTGCATGCCCCGACCCTGGGTCCTCGCCGGTCCTCTTACTCCAATTAAGGATGGACCCCGACCACGACGATAGTCTGGGATCGAACCAAACTCCTTCGCCGGTAGCTGCAACCCATCCTAGACCGCAATACCGTGGGGACTTAGGACTCCCCAGCCTCACCATCTTGCTCCTTCGAGCGACAAGTGTACTACGGATAATGCCGTGGGGACTTAGGACTCCCCAGCCTCACCAGCTTGCCCCCTTGGATTACAAGTGTACTACGGTAAAGCGCATCCGTTGATGAACGAGAGGTGGAAACACTTTTGACTACTCCGTCCCACTCCAGATCTTATGGTTAACACGGGTATTACGGCGCAAGAATCACTGGACGACATTTGTTGTTTAATCCTAGATGGATATAAACCCTTGCAATGGAACCTCCACCATATCAACACAATCCATGGTTCCATTGCCCACCACATAGTCATATTCATAGTTATGAAAATAGTGGTTTTGCTTTTTATGCAATAGTGATAAACATAGTACTTTGCAAGTAATTTGGTAAAAATACTCAAATGATATGAGCAAGTGATGAACTTGCCTGAACACTGCAAAGTGTTGCAGTTGGATGGTGTGGACTGACCCTTGTCCTCTGTTGCTGAAAAATAGCATCATTGTCCGGTAAGGGCAATGGTTAAAGAAGCATTGATGCATGATTCCAGTTTTAGGGTCCGTTCCCCCCTTCTGATGTCGTTATTATTTTATGTGAGAGGTTAATACTAAGAATAATTTAGGGATACTCTATTTAGGGTGAAATACAACCTTGAAATGTTGTCAAGGTGTTTTTAGAGTCCAAAATAATTTATGGACTTATTTTCATTATTGAAAATAAAATGTGTAATCACCAAATTTGAACTTATTCTTGTTTAACTTCAAAAATTCTATTTCATATTTTATTATGATAGAGTTTGTTATACTGAGTGGTTTTCATATTTTTAATTATTTTTTTAGAGCTAGGAAACATTTACTATTGATTTTTAAAGTTTCAGCATTTTTATTAATTTGTGAAATGGCATAAATGCCCCTGGGCCCACATGTCAGTGTGGCCCAGTGGTGTTAGGTCGACCGACCCACCTGGTCCGGCTCGACCAGCCTCACTCCTCTCTCTCTCTCTCTCGCGCGCGCGACCGAACCCTAACCCTAATCCCCTCTCTGGCGATCCGCGTCGCCTCCGCCGTCGCCGCTCGATTCCGGCGAGCTCCGCCGGTCTTGGCCCCCGCCATGGTGCGCAATCGACGCGTCCCACGACGGCGGTCATCCTCATCCGCGTCGATCTGGAGCAGGGGCTGCTCCCGTTCGTCCTCGACCTCCTTCACGGCGGCTAGGGTTACGGGATCGTGGCGATCCCGCTGCTCCCTGGGCTCCAGGCGCGATGGCGCCGCCGTGGCCTTGCCGCGGTGGTGTGGGGCGCTGCGGTGCTTGCCGGAGCATGGCCTGGCCTGGCCAGGTGCTACCGAGCACTCGACGCGCGCCGCCGTGGCCGCCATGGCCGCATCTGCGTGCCTGCTCGCCCCAGGTACGTGCGCCACCCTTTTCTCTCACTCTCCTGTGCCTGTTATTCTTCCTTCTCCTCTAATTCTGGTCACGGCTGCTCCACCTCGTGGAGAAGCTTGCCGTGCCCATGCTCTACTGCTGCGCTATGCTTGCCTGTGCAAGAGTTGCGGTGTTCTGCTGCAGCGCCATGCTTGCCTGCTCCTGCTGTGCTATGCTGCTGTGCCCTGCGGGTGCTACTGCTATGCGCAGCCCTGCCATGCTTCTGTGCAAGAATTTCTAGTCTAATCGTATCTCTGTGCCTCTGTTCTTGTTAATAAGCTTGCCAGATGCTCAAGTGTATTCATTTAAATTGCCATGGCTTGGTTACAGTGTGTAGTTCTTGCCAATTTGCAAGTGCCTGAGCCATTGTGGCTAATTCTTGTGCTCAATTTATGATTATGCTCAATTGAGCATTACTGTGGCCTTAGCAGGGTTATTCAGTGATGAATTGATATATGCTTGGCTTGTGTATTATGATCCAGTGGTTCATCAAGCATTTGATGTGCTTCTGGATACAATCATAAATTATTTATGTGATTAGCTGTGCAGCAACTGTTGATGAATTGGTGTTGTTTTAGTCATATGATTCATGATTTGTTGCTAGGTTGGCTCTAGCATGTACTGGCATGCTCTAGCAAGCTTCTGATGATCTCGTGATCATCAGTTGCTTGTAAATGATGCTGTTTCATAACTGTGCCTCACTATTACTCACTCTGTGTTGTGTGTGCATCACACAGGCTTGGCCTGGTGTGTGCTGGTGCTTGCTTAAGCATCAGTTGATGCTTGCAATGATCCATTGGATCAATTGCAAGGCTCTGGTGCATCTATTGCTTGTGTATTTCATTTATCTGTGTTGACTTGCTTGGCTGAATGGATAAATGATGTGAACTGCTTGCAGTTATGATCATCTTTTTACTTGTGACAGGCTAGATGGATGCCAACCCTTGGTTGTGTACCCTAGTCCATTATTTGAACCCTTCTGGTGATGATAACTGTGCAAGGCTTGTGATTTGGGGCTGTTTCAGTGGTTGAGGTGGCCTCAACAGCAATTCTTGCTGTTCAGGAAGCTCCCACCCCTGTTGGCTGGCTGTGGCTTGATGAATGCATCACTGGACAATCTCTTGTTGGATTTCCAGTGAGCTTTACTGTTGACAAACCAAAATAGGCACATGTTGCCTACCTGTCTGATGGTATTACTAGTTGTAGGTGCTAGGTGATTTGGGCTAGGCTAGCTGTGAATCCATCCTTTGCTGGATTTCCTTAGTTGTGCCACTGATTTGACATAACTAGTGTTCCCTTGGATGATTTCCTATTGGCCTCTCCCCTCTTTGCTTGCACCAAATGGCTAGTAGCCAAGTGATGATACAAATAGGGTTTCTACCCTCTTTTGCTTCTGTGACATATGCACATGCTTAATTATGAGCAAAACCATGGTTTGCTCATGTTTATCTGGTATACCTCACTCCAGCTCCTAGAAATTTGGTGTTGGTGTAGAGGTTTGCTTCTGATTTGAGCTTATGCTTGCCCTGCTCCTCCTTGCAAGCCTGTGATGCTTGAGTTGGTCCTGTGGTGATTATATATAGGTTGAACAGCAGTGATGTTCTTCCTGTGCTTGTGTTCTTGCTATCTGGTGACTTACCAAGCTTGCTTGTCGATGGATGAGACTAGGGTTTACTGTGGAGGCTTTTATACCTCCCCTTCTTTGCTCTCCTGGTCGACAGCTTGGCCTGGCAAGCTTGTGGTGACTCACTGGCCTGTGTGTGCTGTTGGGCATGCACACCGCCTAGTGAGCTGTTTGGCTGTGTGTGTGTGTAGTCTGGCTTGGGACTTGGGTTGTGAGTAGATCAGCTCGGCAGAGTTGATCATATCTGCTCAACTTACCATTTTTTTTTCTAACCTGCCAAGTGGCAATGCCACTTGGCATAACTAGTGCTTTGTTGTGTTTGTGTGCAGGGTTCAGATTGATGATCAAATGAAGATGAAGATCATCAAGCTCAAGCTTAAATGAAGATTAGCTTGTAGTTTTAGGATAGAATATGACACTGTACTTTTCTTTTCTTTTCTTTTTCTATTTTGCCAATTCTTGTAATGTGTTGTAATATTACTTTGTTTCAATTATGAATATTGTAAAGACAATGTATATTGTGTGTTAATCAATAAAGCTCAAGGTTTTCTCTAATGAGCTTTACTTTATTTTAATTATTCATATTGTTTATTGAATTATCTCAAGTTTGAATTATAAGGTTTGAATTCAATCATGTAACTTAAATTTGAATTCAATCATGCAACTTAAGCTTGTGATGCAACATCTCTTCTCTCTTCTCAAAACTCTAACTTAGTTGAAGAAGAAACAAGTTTGTCGCACTCTCGAAACCCTAACCCTGTAAGATGTTGAGAGAGAAACTTGTCCCCCTTCGATGCAGTTTTGTTTTAAAAGCGCGAAATTTCTCTAGAATTTACGATGCAATGCACATCCCTTTCTAAAATCTACCCCTCGATCGTCTCTAAACCTGGGACATTACACTTTAGTTTCGGTTGTAAAACAAACCGGGACTAAAGGTTATTTTGTTATTTTTTTAATCCATTTGGTTATGGTCAATTATTTTTCGCACTTTTTTTCCTATTTTTTTCAGAATTTCTAGTATTTCAGTTATTTAACTAGTTTAGTTTCTAACTACACTTAATCTCTAGTCAAATTACTTACCCGTGGTCCAACTTCCCGCTCGGTCACCCATCCTCCCACTACTCCAGCACTAGCACGCTTAACTTCCAAGTTCCTTTCCCGTCCCACTTCCAAGAGCTTCGCGCGCATGTTGTGATACTAGTATCATATCAATCCTATTAACATGTTGTTCGATGTCACACTTATTTATTATTCGAATTCCAAATAATTATTTTAATAAACAAAACTAATAACGTAATAACATGTTGTGGTAATGGTATTATAATTATAATTTTTTTAATTTGTATTATAATTGTTTTTTAATTTATTATTTTTTAATATTTTTTTGCCAAACTTGAAAATTTGAAAATCTAAAAATTGGCTAACTTTATGGTTAAGTAATAGTAATCTTTATGCATGATGTAATTATAATTTTAAAAAATTTAAAAAATATAAAATTCTAAATTTTTGGCAAAAACTAAGATCTTCCTGCTTTCATATTTTCATTTGAAATTTTGAGAATCTAAAAATTCGGATGTAACTTTTTCCCACGATGATTTTGATATATTACACGTTTTTTTCGACATCATATGCAAAAGTTAATGCGGTTTTACCATTTTTCAAACCTTTTTTACAAAAAAAAGTGAAAATTCAAATTTGTTAATTTTCCCTAATAGTCGGTTGCATAACATACAAGAATATGAAAAGATTTTATTTTTTGAATTTTCTATCATTTTATTTTATATTTTACGGTGTTAAAAAAGGCGATCCACCGGGGGGGGGGGGGGGTGGGGTGGGGTGCATGGGGAGGCAAAAAAACCCCAAAACCCTTTAGTCCAACCGGGACCAATGCCCCCAGGGGACATTTGCTCCCAGGGGTTTGGGATGAAAGGCCTCTTTTCCACTAGTGAGACACTCTACAAATTCGCATTGATGCCCTGCAATTATTCTGTATGTACGTCATTCCTCCTATCCATGACATGCTTTCTCTTCGAGTATTATTAGTTCTTTAGCTTACAAACCGCTTTGCTAATATTTTGTGTTCTCTCTTGTTGTATCTGTCTCTCTTGTAAGCTCCGCTGACTTGCACTAAGCTCCGCCAGTGATCATCGAGCTACGAGACAAGCTCATCGTCTTGACACCTGCTGCTATTCTCTTCGGGCTCTATGATATGCTGTCAAGTTAATGTGATGCCTTTGCTGCGGCACCTTCAAACTACCGTTGAACTATGTTCCTTACCATCGTATCAAGCTGATGTGGTAGCTAACTAGATGCACGTGTCACTGCAGTAATCTAGAAGCATGCCTTTGTACATATATCCTCTCCGTTGATAGGGGAGAACCTAGAATCATGTAAGACTTAAACTAGTCATGAGACAGACCTTATCTACTTCTATACATGGTGTGAAATATTCCCTTTATGTCATCCAGTAAGGTAAGAAAATTTCAGTATGCCGGGTTACAGATGGTTGCAACATGCCACGTTTTTAGTTTTGATCTATTTATCTTCGTTCTTTTAGTTAGATTTCTTCTCTATCATGAAGCCTTGAGTTTGTTTACTCTGTTGGACTATTTGCACCAAGTTACATTGTTTTGATTACCCGCGTGCATATACTTTTCCTTACACTTCACGCGGTCAAGCAAATCACAGAAAAACTACTCTCCTCCAGTCTCTATGAAATGAAAAAAAGATTTGGTTGCCTCTTATTGAACAAAAACAACTTTGTTTGTGTTGGTACAGTAGGTCATAAAAACACTTAAATAGGCGAAGGGGTGTTGGTCATCCGGGCAGGCTAGCTGACGAGAAAATAGATCGTGGGGGAGAGATTCGTAAGCTGTATGTAGCTACAGCCGGTTGAGGAATAGAGTTTTCTTTTTATTTAACGTAGTAGAAAACTTAATAATGACGTAAATTCCCACTGTTGAGTCCAAGTGCCAACTACAATTCTGCTTAAATTTTTTACACTGTATAATTCAAGAACTAGGAATCTAGGATTGACCAGCAGGTTCTAGAGATGCAGCGGCTAGCTGTCCGTCCCAATGATTGTTTGTGGGTGGGTGACAATTCGTTGGTGTCTAGTGAGGTGGAGCTATATTGGAGAAGCAAAGGACACCACCACGCGATCCATGTTGTCTTGTGTTGGAACAAAATATAGACGGCGCGGAAGAGCTTGGTTATCCATATGCTTCATGTCGACTCCCACCGGAGAGCACGCGAGGATGGCGCGGCCCAGCTTCTCGGCAGGAAGCAACGGCGCGGACGGAACCCACTCCCACCACTCCACACTGCCACCCTCTTGCAGTTCGTAGATCACAGCGTTGTTGGCCAGCGCCGCCGCGTTGTACACGTACCCTCCGACGGCATTGCCGCACACCCCGATCGACACAAGTGTTAGACTATATTATACATAGCTTCTGTATATGTTGTATATTGTATTGTACACATTTGTGTACCCCTATATATATATGAGATAGCCACACCCCATTGGGTGTTGAGCAGTTCCCCTCAATTACGTTTTACATGGCATCAATCTAGGTTACGATGTCGTCTTCCGCTGCCCTAGCCGCCGCCGCCGGCTCCTGTCCCGCCTGCCGCCGCTGCCTCTGTGCAGCCGCCGCCGGCGTCTGTCCCGCCTGCCGACGCTCCTATGCTGCCGCCGGCGGCGCCTGTCCTTCCGCCAGTGCTCGCCCGCCTCCTGAACGGCGGCACTGCTCCCGGTGTTGCGGCGTCTCCGTTCGCCCCGCTCTCCACTCTAACCGCGGGTGCGATGTTCTCGGGCAGATCGCCCCTGTGCCGGGCTTCGTCTCGCCGCCGATCGTGTCCACGGTGCCTGCGCCTACGTCGCTCGCTCCTCCGACCACGGCGGTTCCCTCGCTGCCTCCGGCTCCACTGTCTACACCGACCGCCCCTCCTCCGTCGACGGTCGCTGCTGCCGCTCCGCCCGGGTTCTACTTCAACCCTACCCCGGAGCACTTCAACGCCCTGGCGCTCTACCAGGGGCTTCTACAGGCCGGCTCCTCGTCGATGCCGTCGTCCTCGTTCGCGCCATCGGTCTCCCAGGGTGGGCTCGCCTCTGATCCCTATGGGTATGGTGGTGCATATGGTGGAGCGTCCCATCTAGTGCTTCTCCAGGCTCCTGCCGCTACGCCTGCAGCTGCTCCGCCTGGCCCGCCATATGGTGCGGCTCCGCTGCCTGGCGTGCCCTCACCTGCTGCCTATGCCATGGCCGGCGCACCTGCAGGCGGCGTGGCGCCCTTCTACATCGCCCACCTTATCCCGGTGAAGCTGTCGCCGGATAACTACCTGGCATGGCGTGCCCAGGTGCTCCCTCTGCTTCGGAGCCGTCACCTCGAGGGCTTCATCGATGGCTCCCTACCGTGCCCTCCGTCGTATCATCCGGCCTATCATCAGTGGGTGGCGCAGGATCAAGCCATCCTTTCTGGGATTCAGTCTTCCTTGACTGATAGTGTCTCTGGACTAGTGCTCTTTGCCACTACGTCGCGTGAGGCGTGGGCTGCTCTTGACACTAGCTACTCCACGCAGTCCATTGCTCGGTCCATGGCCATCCGCACTCAGCTTGGTGAACTGAAGAAGAATGACCTTACAGTTACCCTCTACTTCAACAAGATCTCCGCGTTGGCTGACACTTTGGCATCTATTGGCCAGCCCCTGCGTCCCGAGGAATTCATATCCTATGTGGTTAATGGCCTTGACGATGACTATGACTCTCTTGTTGAAAATATTACAGGTCGCACCATCCCTATTCAGCCACGGGAACTCTATGCACGCATGCTGGCCACGGAGCAGCGCATAGTGAGTCGCCGCTCGAGCCCCTCCCATGCTGCTGCCAACGCGGCGACTCATGGAGGCAAGCCTTCCAAGCAGCCGTACCTGCCCAAGTCGGCAAACCTGCCTGGTGACACTGCCGCGCTGACGCCTGGCTCCCGCCCCGTCATCACCAGCCAGAACGGCCGGCCCCGTGCTTGATGCGCCACCTGTGGCGCGTTTGCCGCCTGTCAGCTATGTGGCATTGATGGCCACGTCGCCTCCAAGTGTCATCGATGATTCAAGGCGGAATTCCTTGGCCTTGGCAACAATGGCAAAGGGAATGATAAGCAGGCTGCTCTTGCTACACATGGACATACTCAGTCCTACTCGGTTGATGCTCCATGGTACATGGATACTGGAGCTACCAACCATCTGACGAGCGAGATGGCGAAGCTCAATACCCATGAGCCCTATCAGGGGCATGATCACGTTCGCACCGCCAACGGCGCAGGTATGCACATATCACATGTTGGTCAGGCCTCTCTCCTTACTTCTAACTCCAAACACTTGCGTCTTCTCAACGTCCTTCATGTTCCTTCTGTCACCCATAGTCTATTGTCTGTTCCACAACTTACTCGTGATAATGATGTTTTTGTTGAGTTTCACCGGTTTCATTTTTTTTAAGGACCGGGCCACGAGGGACGTTCTTCTTAGAGGTCGCTGCCGCCATGGTCTCTATGAGCTTGCTTCGCCAGTCTCCCAGGTGTTCAGCGGTGTTCGTGTTTCTCCATCACATTGGCACGCTCGCCTGGGTCATCCCGCCGCTCCTGTTGTTCGCCATGTCCTCCACCGCCATGAGCTTCCAGTTGGGTCTAGTAATAAAGTAGAAACAGTGTGTGATGCCTGTCAGCAGGGCAAGAGTCATCAGCTTCCTTTTTCAGAGTCCACTCGTGTAGTCAAAACTCCACTTGAGCTTATTTTTTCAGATGTATGGGGCCCTGCCCAAACCTCTGTTAGTGGTCATTCATACTATGTCAGTTTTATTGATGCTTATAGTCGCTTTACCTGGCTTTATCTTATTAAACGCAAATCTGATGTGCTTGATGTGTTTATTCGTTTTCAAGCTCATGTTGAACGCCTTCTCAAGCATAAAATTGTGCATGTCCAATCCGACTAGGGTGGTGAGTATCATCACCTCAATGAGTTCTTTCAGAAGCTTGGGATCACTCACCGTGTCTCCTGTCCTCATACACATCAGCAGAATGGTACCGCTGAACGTAAGCATCGCCACATAGTTGAGACTGGCCTCACACTTTTAGCTCATGCATCTCTACCGTTTCGGTTTTGGAGTGATGCTTTTTCCACAACCTGTTTTCTCATAAACTGGCTTCCTACACGTCTACTACACATGAAATCTCCTCTTGAACTCCTGTTGAATGAGCTCCCAGACTACACCTTCTTCAAGGTGTTTGGTTGTGCTTGTTGGCCTCACCTGCGTCCGTATAATAGTCGTAAGTTGGAGTTTCGGTCTAAGAAGTGCGTCTTTCTTGGGTATAGTTCTCTCCATAAAGGGTACAAATGCCTTCACGTCCCATCTAACCGTGTCTACTTCTCTAGGGATGTCGTGTTCGATGAGAATGTGTTTCCGTTTTCCGCACTTCCCATCACCGATTCCTCCTCCCCACCACTGTCACAGTCCTCCCCGCCTTTACCTGACCAATTTGTTGATATTGTATATGCCCCGAGCTTGTTGTCTGATCATGGTGCAGGTACTGGTCGAGGCGCCCGTGTGCAACTGCTGGACGCCCCTGCTCCTCCGTCCGCTGACCCCTCGTCGCCGGACGTCGATCATGGCCCCTGCATGGGCCATGCAACCCCGGTTGCTTCTCCCGAGGCTGCCCCGCCGTCCTCGCCACGGCCTCTGTTGGTCGGCCCACTGGGCGACCTCCCATCGTCGCCCCGCGCGTCGGTGTCCTCGCCACCGCCCGCCTCGCCCTTGCCCTGCGCGTCGTCGTCGCCGCCATCGCCATCCTCGCCTGCGACGTCTGGATCCGTGGCGCCTGCTATGACGCCCTGTGCGTCTCCTGCCTTCTCACCACCTGGGTCATCCACTGGGTCATCCACCATCACGTCGGCTGCCCCTGTGGTGTCTACCTCACCACCTGCTGCTCCGCCATTGCTGGGTCCTCACACTCGAAGCAAAAGCGGCATTGTTCGGCCGCGACAGCGCACTGATGGCACCGTGGCATGGATAGCTGCATGTGTGGCTCAGTCTACTCTTGACCCTACTGCTGAACCTCGTCATTTTCAAGCTGCTCTGGGTATTCCTCACTGGCGTGCTGCTATGGAGTTGGAGATACAGGCACTGCATAACAATGACACTTGGCAGCTTGTTCCATCTCGTTCTGGTGTTAATGTTATTGACTCGAAGTGGGTGTTTAAAGTCAAGAAGCATGCTGATGGCACTATTGAGCGATACAAGGCGCGTCTTGTTGCCAAAGGGTTTAAGCAACGGTATGGTCTGGATTATGAGGATACGTTCAGTCCGGTGGTCAAACCAGCGACGATTCGCATTCTGCTCTCCCTTTCTGTCACTCGTGGTTGGTCCTTGCGTCAACTTGATGTTCAGAACGCCTTTCTTCATGGTGTTCTTGGGGAAGAGGTATACATGAGGCAACCTCCTGGTTTTGTTGATCCTGCTCGTCCTAATCATTTGTGTCGACTTGTCAAGGCGATCTATGGGTTGAAGCAGGCTCCTCGTGCTTGGCATGCACATCTTGCAGCTGTTCTTCGGGCTCTTGGTTTTGTTCCCTCTACTGCTGATACGTCACTCTTCTTGCTTCAGCGGCCTGAAGTGACCATGTATCTCTTGGTCTATGTCGATGACATTATTCTTGTCAGTTCTTCAGTTACTGCTGCTGATCGCCTGGTGACTGCTATGAGCTCCGATTTTGCTGTCAAGGATCTTGGGAGATTACACTATTTTCTTGGCCTGGAGGTTCACTTTTCTGCTGATGGACTGATTCTTACTCAGCAGAAATACTCACAGGATCTGTTGCGTCGTGCTGGTATGCTTCAGTGTAAGCCCGCTGCTACACCCATGTCTGCCACTGATCGCCTGTCTGCGTTTGATGGTGATCCCCTTGATACGCGTACAGCACGCGTCCGTTGGGAACCCCAAGAGGAAGGTGTGATGCGTACAGCGGCAAGTTTTCCCTCAGTAAGAAACCAAGGTTTATTGAACCAGTAGGAGCCAAGAAGCACGTTGAAGGTTGATGGCGGCGAGATGTAGTGCGGCGCAACACCAGGGATTCCGGCGCCAACGTGGAACCTGCACAACACAACCAAAGTACTTTGCCCCAACGAAACAGTGAGGTTGTCAATCTCACCGGCTTGCTGTAACAAAGGATTAGATGTATAGTGTGGATGATGATTGTTTGCAGAAAACAGTAGAACAAGTATTGCAGTAGATTGTATTCGATTAAAAGAATGGACCGGGGTCCACAGTTCACTAGAGGTGTCTCTCCCATAAGATAAATAGCATGTTGGCTGAACAAATTACAGTTGGGCAATTGAAAAATAGAGAGGACATGACAATGCACATACATGATATGATGAGTATTGTGAGATTTAATTGGGCATTACGACAAAGTACATAGACCGCTATCCAGCATGCATCTATGCCTAAAAAGTCCACCTTCAGGTTATCATCCGAACCCCTTCCAGTATTAAGTTGCAAACAACAGACAATTGCATTAAGTATGGTGCGTAATGTAATCAATAACTACATACTCGGACATAGCATCAATGTTTTATCCCTAGTGGCAACAGCACATCCACAACCTTAGAACTTTCTGTCACTGTCCCAGATTTAATGGAGGCATGAACCCACTATCGAGCATAAATACTCCCTCTTGGAGTTAAGAGTAAAAACTTGGCCAGAGCCTCTTGTTATCACCGGAATTTGACCGAGTCAGAGGTGGGCCGCGATCAAGATGGGTTTAAAGATTATATACTGAAGAAATATGTGAATCGGCCTTATATGCAAAGTTGGGCTAGATTGCCCATGTATCTGTAATATAGTAGATCGCATCTTAGATAGAGTTTTACCCGTGCACGGTTAGGTGCACGCCTAAATTAGAAAGTCCCCTGGACTATAAATATGTATCTAGGGTTTATGAAATAAACAACAACCAACGTTCAACCAACCAATCAATCTCGGCGCATCGCCAACTCCTTCGTCTCGAGGGTTTCTACCGGTAAGCATCATGCTGCCTAGATCGCATCTTGCGATCTAGGCAGCAGAAGCTTCATGTTGTTCATGCGTTGCTCGTGCTGAAGCCTTTTTGATGGCGAGCAACGTAGTTATCTTAGATATGTTAGGGTTAGCATTGTTCTTCGTATCATATGCTATCATAGTGCAACCCTTGCATATCTAGCCGCCCTCACACCTATCTTGGGTGTGGGGGCGGCACCCCGCTTGATCTTTATTCAGTAGATCCGATCCGTTACGGTTGCTCCTTGTTCTTCAAAGATTAGTTTAATATCTGCAATAGTTAGGCCTTACAAAGGGTTGGAGGATCCAGCGGCACGTAGGGTGTCGTTTGCTAGTCCTAGACAGGATGTTCCGGGGATCAACCTCGCGTTGGTTTTTAGGCCCTATCTAGGATCGGCTTACGATCACCGTGCGTGGCCGCGAGGCCCAATCGTGAGTAGGATGATCCGATTATGCGGTGAAAACCCTAAATCGTCGTAGATCGCATTAGCTTTATCTTGATCAAGCAGGACCACCATATATTCGTGCACCTCGTACGAATCATGGGTGGATCGGCTCCTTGAGCCGATTCACAGGATAACCTGAGAGCCGATCGAGGCTCGTATTTAATGTTTACGTGTATGCCATGCAGGAAACTAAGCGAGGCATCTCCATCACCTTCCTGACCAGGTATAGGTCAGGTGGCACGCCCTGCATCGGCATCGGACGTGTGTACCGAGAGGCTTTGCGGGCCGTCGCTCGGAGGGACCAGGGCCAGCCGCAGCCCTAGGTTGTTCCCGGCTCTACTGTGTTGCCCGTCGCTGCCCGCCGGTGGGTTTTGACCGCAACACATTCTGGCACGCCCGGTGGGACAAGCTTCGACATCAACCACCTCGCCATCTACATCTGAGATGGCGGACGGCACTCCAGTCATGTACGAGGATCTGACTGACGAGCTCAAGAAGAAGTATGACGAGATCAAAGTCATCCTCGAAGCCGACCTCATCGGCTCTTTCCACAGAACCCGTTCACATGGCATCAGGTGGAAGGGGTTCTCGCCTAATGGTGCACTCGATGGGATAGACCTCTCTGCCCCGTCGGAAGAACGCACCAGGTCCCTGCGGCAGGAGATCAACTACTTGGTGGCTCACTCGCTACACCGCCACTCTGAGAACCTGGTAAACACGTTGGAGCGTGTCGCTCTTCGCGTGATCCAGGAGATCATGAGGCACCAATACTCGTCGTCAGGACCAGCTCTCGGGACGCATCAAGGAGAGTTGCCACTCCAGTCCCGTCCACCACTGCCATTTGCGTTGGCAGCACCAGAAGTGCCGACTTCACCGGCATTCGTCGTCTACAAGATCGGTGGTGACCCTAGTGACTGCCAGTTCTTGCATGAGGCACCTAAGGAGATCCCTCACGGGTACACGTGCACGTATGTGCTAGATTGCGGTAACTGGGCGCTCACAAACCAGGCCACAACATCAGGGACTTCTGGGAAAACAGGAGGGACGTCAGCGACAGATCTTGAGAAGCAGACGTGGCTAACTAAGTACGCCACCCCGACGAACCTCCAGAGCTCAGCTCCTGCAGTTGGCTCAGAGCTGGAAAAGCAAACATGGCTGGCTAAGTACGCCACCCCGGCGAATCTTCAGAGTTCAACTCCTGCAGCCAGCACAGCGGATCAGATCAGCACCATACTGAGAGACCAGTTCGGCATGGTGCCGAAAAGGAGGGCAATCGGCTATTCCAAGCCGTACCCTGACGACTACGAGTTGATCCCGCTACCACCTAAATATCGGCTCCCTGATTTCTCCAAATTCAGTGGATCAGATGGTTCCAGCTCCATCGAGTATGTGGGCCGATATTTGGCACAGCTAGGAACGGCCTCAGTGTCGGATTCACTACGCGTGACGTTCTTCTCACAGTCCCTCACGGGATCGGCTTTCGGGTGGTACACCTCGTTGCCACCAGATTCGATCCGGACTTGGAAGCAGTTGGAAGAACAATTCCATATGCAGTATCACTCAGAGGCTTCCGAGTCTGGCCTTGCCGATCTAGCACAAATACGTCAGAAGCGTGGAGAAACTGTGACAGAATACATCCAGCGCTTCAGGAATCTTAGGAACCGATGTTATTCGGTTCGTGTGACTGAAAAGGAAGCAGTCGAGTTGGCAGTAGCGGGCCTTGCAACACCGCTCAAGGACATGGCCTCCCAAGCAGACTACCCCTCACTGGCGCACATGGTTCAGAAACTGTCGGCATATGAACAGCGCCACCCGGACCTGTACCAGGACAAATTCAAGCGTGCAGTAGTCCTGGTCGAGGCAGAGGAAGACAAAGTTTCTGCGGGAGATCGAGAGGTAGCAGTGGCTGAATGGACTCGAGGGGCAAACCCCGTGTCCTGCAAATGGGTAAAGCCACCAGGCCCGCCCAGGGGATTTGATTTTGACGTAACCAAAACTGAGCAAATCTTCGACCTCCTGCTCAAGGAGAAGCAGTTGACGATTCCCGAAGGTCTCAAATTCCCCACGGTACAAGAGCTGAACGGAAAGCCATACTGCAAATGGCATAACTCGCTCTCCCATGCCACCAACGACTGCAGGGTGTGGCGTCAGCAGATCCAAATGGCGATAGAAAAAGGACGTCTGATTTTCAACCAGTACGCCATGAAGGTCGACACCCAACCCTTCCCCGCCGTTAACATGGTGGGATGCACTTACCCTGAAGGTTGCCAGCCAGGATCCTCGTTCAGCATCCACATGGTAGGACCTGGGCACCACTCTGGCAAAGAAGCGCAGGGTTCAGCGATTGCGCGGCCTGGAGGAAGCCGAAAGGTTATACTGGCATACGCTAAGGAAGGCACGACCTGATCTGGCTGTGAAAGTTCAGCGAACCCTGGACGAGGAGGGTCGTCCACGGAAAATGGAGTGGCGTCCCAAGCAAAGGAAAGCCGATGATGAAACATCGGCTGGCACAAACATGGTGTTCATCCTCCCTTCGGAGTTCAGTGCTCCAGGATTAGACGAGGCACCTGTGGCACAACTTGACTGCGGCCCACGGCCGGTTATCTTTGAGAAGCCACGAGAAAGAAGCTACAGACATCTGAAGGCCCTGTACTTGCGAGGTTATATCGATGGGAGGCCTGTAAATAAGATGCTGGTGGACACCGGAGCGGCAGTCAACATCATGCCATACTCTATGCTACGTCGGTTGGGACGCTCTAGCTCAGATCTAATCAAGACCAACGTGACATTGAGCGATTTCAACGGCCAAGCGTCTGACGCACAAGGTGTTCTGAATGTGGATCTGACCGTAGGAAGGAAAACTATCCCTACAACGTTCTTCATCGTCGATAGCAAGAGCACTTATGCTGTTCTGTTAGGAAGAGATTGGATCCACGCCAACTGCTGCATTCCCTCCACTATGCACCAATGCATAATATAGTGGGACGGAGATGAGGTAGAGGTCGTCCATGCCGATGACTCAGCCGAAATTTCAACGGCTGGCATGAACGCATGGGAAGCAGCAGGCCAAGAACCCCTCTCAGGTATCAATTTGGACGACTGCGAGCGCATCGACGTGACGAAGGGAAAGGTTAAGCTGGTTTTATCCACCGGCCTGACCATGTAGCTGAAGCAAAGCGATGAGCAAACGTGGCGAGGCTGATCCTTGTGATCGGCCCCAAAAATCTATGAAGGGACATTCTGAGAACCTTCAGTCAGCGCTTCAATCAATATGGAGGCCGATCCCAGCAATCGGCCAAAATTATCCTCACCACATGTTCTGCTTGTGTTCGTCATTGATCCTACCGGAGCCGACGTACGAATTACAGAGCCGATATCTGCCATTCCCTGACAGATTCCGTTCGGGGGGCACCTAAACACGATGAACATGTGAACATGTGCAGGAGAACATGTGTGCAGTGAAATATTGGGGCCGATAGGAAAAAATCGGCCAGTAAAAACATGTGTGCAGTGAAATATTGGGGCCGATAGGAAAAAATCGGCCAGTAAAATTTTTTTTACGAGGTTTAGAACTAAGAGACGAAGCCGATGCGCAGCCATCGACTCTAGTACAATTATACGAGGTTTACCGGATCTCCACCAAATCCAGTTCAGCTGTGGGGCCCTCTGCTTCTTCTTGTCGAGGATCTGCTTCTTCTTGTCGAGGATTTTCAACCCTTGGTACTAGTTCAGCAGTGTTGACAGAAGGGGTATATCGGCTTCCTAAGGAAGAAAGGTGATCGGCTTTGTTGCATCCTCTCTGACATTCTCGCCCCGAGTAAAGCTCGGGGGGCAGCAGGCCTGGTGGACGTTCTGTTCAGGAGCCGATTGGGGTACCATCGGCTGATCTTTCGTCGCAACCTTCTTCACAAAATGATGAGTGTTTAAAGAAGACCATTAAGTTTGGTTGGAAGAATTCAAAGGCTTCCCTGGAGACTCTACATTATCCACCAGATTTCAAAATCATCAGTTGAAGAATGGAAGGGAGAATTTTAAAGGACCGATGCGTTGCTATCGGCTCATTACGCATTGGCAAAGGGGACAAATCGGCAAGATCAGTATGAGAGGAAATCGGCTAAATTAAGCTCAAAGGAAATCGGCAAAATCAAATTGGGAAAAGTTCTTCATTGATAGATTTCTTACATAAAGAGCTGATTGCTCTCAAAAGGAAGTACTAGGGGATACATTGCCCCATCTACTGCTACTGCTCCTATATTAGAGGTCCTATCTACGGGCCGTCGCTGCCCTCGTCGTCGCCGTCATCGCCGCTGTCGGCGCTGCTCCCGGCGGGTTCGTCGTCGCTCCAATGGCCGCCGACCGGGCCCTCATTGTCCTCGTCCTCTTCGTCAGCGTCATCGTCGTCGCTGTCGAAGTCGCTGAGGTTCCCCGGCCAGGGGCAGAACCGCTTGGCCGGTGGCTCGTCGGAGGAGGTGTCGTCCTCCTCCTCCTCCTCTTCTTCCTCCTCCTCCTCCTCCTCGGGAGAGGTGAAGTCACAGGAGAAGCGATCATCGTCGCTCTCCTCCTCCGTTTCCCCGTCGGCGAGGAAGCGGAGGTCGCTTTCCCCGTCGGTCAGGGACTTGTCGTCCTCCGACCAGATGGAGAAGTCATGACTAGACTCCTCCCCGGCCTCAATGGCGCGGCGGGTGTTGGCTGCGTGGACCTCCGCCGGGTTCGGTTCCGGCGTCGGCTCGCGAGAGGAAGAGGACTGGGTGGAAAGATCCGATGAAGCAGAGGAGGAAGAAGACATGGTGGCGCAGGAGGGCTTTTGGAGTGCTAATGCGAAGAAGATGCAGAAATAAACTGTGCGGAGCGGTTAAATAAAAGGGGATATAGTGGAAATTCAATGCCGCAGCAGTTTCCGAGGAAGTGGTGCCTAAGAGAAAAAAAAACTGCCAGGTCACGCGGAGAAGTTGAGAAGGCAAGGCATCATGATGACGGATACTGCAACGGTTCTGCCACGACATGACCCAATGAAGGAAAAGCAGAGTGATTTTGGAATTACCAATTCCAAAACCAGGGGGGCATGTGTTATCACCGGAATTTGACCGAGTCAGAGGTGGGCCGCGATCAAGATGGGTTTAAAGATTATATACTGAAGAAATATGTGAATCGGCCTTATATGCAAAGTTGGGCTAGATTGCCCATGTATCTGTAATATAGTAGATCGCATCTTAGATAGAGTTTTACCCGTGCACGGTTAGGTGCACGCCTAAATTAGAAAGTCCCCTGGACTATAAATATGTATCTAGGGTTTATGAAATAAACAACAACCAACGTTCAACCAACCAATCAATCTCGGCGCATCGCCAACTCCTTCGTCTCGAGGGTTTCTACCGGTAAGCATCATGCTGCCTAGATCGCATCTTGCGATCTAGGCAGCAGAAGCTTCATGTTGTTCATGCGTTGCTCGTGCTGAAGCCTTTTTGATGGCGAGCAACGTAGTTATCTTAGATATGTTAGGGTTAGCATTGTTCTTCGTATCATATGCTATCATAGTGCAACCCTTGCATATCTAGCCGCCCTCACACCTATCTTGGGTGTGGGGGCGGCACCCCGCTTGATCTTTATTCAGTAGATCCGATCCGTTACGGTTGCTCCTTGTTCTTCAAGGATTAGTTTAATATCTGCAATAGTTAGGCCTTACAAAGGGTTGGAGGATCCAGCGGCACGTAGGGTGTCGTTTGCTAGTCCTAGACAGGATGTTCCGGGGATCAACCTCGCGTTGGTTTTTAGGCCCTATCTAGGATCGGCTTACGATCACCGTGCGTGGCCGCGAGGCCCAATCGTGAGTAGGATGATCCGATTATGCGGTGAAAACCCTAAATCGTCGTAGATCGCATTAGCTTTATCTTGATCAAGCAGGACCACCATATATTCGTGCACCTCGTACGAATCATGGGTGGATCGGCTCCTTGAGCCGATTCACAGGATAACCTGAGAGCCGATCGAGGCTCGTATTTAATGTTTACGTGTATGCCATGCAGGAAACTAAGCGAGGCATCTCCATCACCTTCCTGACCAGGTATAGGTCAGGTGGCACGCCCTTGCATCAGCATCGGACGTGTGTACCAGAGGCTTTGCGGGCCGTCGCTCGGAGGGACCAGGGCCAGCCGCAGCCCTAGGTTGTTCCCGGCTCTACTGTGTTGCCCGTCGCTGCCCGCCGGTGGGTTTTGACCGCAACACCTCTACTAATAACGGAGAGCATGCAAGATCATAAACAACACATAGATAATAGATTGATAATCAACATAACATAGTATTCTCTATCCATCGGATCCCAACAAATACAACATATAGCATTACAGATAGATGATCTTGATCATGTTAGGCAGCTCACAAGATCCGACAATGAAGCACATAAGGAGAAGACGACCATCTACCTACTGCTATGGACCCATAGTCCAGGGGTGAACTACTCACTCATCACTCCGGAGGCGACCATGGCGGTGAAGAGTCCTCCGGGAGATGATTCCCCTCTCCGGCAGGGTGCCGGATGCGATCTCCTGAATCCCCCGAGATGGGATTGGCGGCGGCGGCGTCTCTGGAAGGTTTTCCGTATCGTGGCTCTCGGTACTGGGGGTTTCGCGACGAAGGCTATTTGTAGGCGGAAGGGCAGAGTCGGGAGAGTCACGAGGGGCCCACACGCTAGGCCGGCGCGGCCAGGGCTTGGGCCACGCCGCCCTACTGTGGCGCCGCCTTGTGGCCCCACTTCGTTAGTCCTCCGGTCTTCTGGAAGCTTCGTGTGAAAATAGGCCCATGGGCGTTGATTTCGTCCAATTCCGAGAATATTTCCTTACTAGGATTTCTGAAACCAAAAACAGCAGAAAACAGCAACTGGCTCTTCGGCATCTTGTTAATAGGTTAGTGCCGGAAAATGCATAAATATTACATAAAGTATGCATAAAACATGTAGATATCATCAATAATGTGGCATGGAACATAAGAAATTATTGATACGTCGGAGACGTATCAGCATCCCCAAGCTTAGTTTCTGCTCGTCCCGAGCAGGTAAACGATAACAAAGATAATTTCTGGAGTGACATGCCATCATAACCTTGATCATACTATTATAAGCATATGTAATGAATGCAACGATCCAAACAATGTAAATGACATGAGTAAACAAATGAATCATAAAGCAAAGACTTTTCATGAATAGTACTTCAAGACAAGCATCAATAAGTCTTGCATAAGAGTTAACTCATAAAGCAATAATTCAAAGTAAAGGTATTGAAGCAACACAAAGGAAGATGAACTTTCAGCGGTTGCTTTCAACTTGTAACATGTATATCTCATGGATATTGTCAACATAGAGTAATATAACAAGTGCAATATGCAAGTATGTAGGAATCAATGCACAGTTCACACAAGTGTTTGCTTCTTGAGATGGAGAGAAATAGGTGAACTGACTCAACAATAAAAGTAAAAGAAAGGTCCTTCAAAGAGCAAAGCATCGATTGCTATATTTGTGCTAGAGCTTTGGTTTTGAAAACAAGAAACAATTTTGTCAACGGTAGTAATAAAGCATATGTGTTATGTAAATTATATCTTACAAGTTGCAAGCCTCATGCATAGTATACTAATAGTGCCCGCACCTTGTCCTAATTAGCTCGGATTACCTGGATTATCATCACAATGCACATGTTTTAACCAAGTGTCACAAAGGGGTACCTCTATGCCGCCTGTACAAAGGTTTAAGGAGAAAGCTCGAATCGGATTTCTCGCTATTGATTATTCTAAACTTAGACATCCATACCGGGACAACGTAGACAACAGATAATGGACT
Source organism: Lolium perenne (assembly GCF_019359855.2). Taxonomy (NCBI): domain Eukaryota; kingdom Viridiplantae; phylum Streptophyta; class Magnoliopsida; order Poales; family Poaceae; genus Lolium; species Lolium perenne. The sequence goes on along the minus strand of NC_067250.2, from coordinate 6,701,242 downwards.
CCTCTTTTATGCATAAGCATGCAGCAACAATTAATTTTCTCATATGAGATTGAGGATATTTGTCCAAAACTGAAACTTCCACCATGGATCATGGCTTTAGTTAGCGGCCCAATGTTCTTCTCTAACATTATGCATGCTCTAACCATTTTAGTGGTAAATCTCCCTTACTTCAGACAAGACGAACATGCATAGCAACTCACATGATATTCAACAAAGAGTAGTTGATGGCGTCCCCAGGAACATGGTTATCGCACAACAAGCAACTTAATAAGAGATAAAGTGCATAAGTACATATTCAATACCACAATAGTTTTTAAGCTATTTGTCCCATGAGCTATATATTGTAAAGGTGAAGAATGGAAATTTTAAAGGTAGCACTCAAGCAATTTACTTTGGAATGACGGAGAAATACCATGTAGTAGGTAGGTATGTGATACGTCCAATTTGCATCACTATTTTATATCATAATTTGCTGTTATTCATTGATATATTTCATATTGGGACACAATACTTATGTTATTTCATCTATTTTGCATGTTTCATCATTATTGGAGGATAAAGCACCGGAGCCAGGATTCTGCGGGAAAAAGCACCGTCAGAACGCAATATTTCGGAAGATCAACTGTGGAAGGAAATTATACCAAAAATCCTATTTTTCAAGATGACGAAGGAAGCCAGAAGGAGGAGCCAGGAGGACCCAGGGTGGGCCCACACCCTAGGGCGGCGCGGCCCATGGCCTGGCCGCCCCGCCGTGTGGTGTGGGGGGCCCATAGCCCCTTTTGCCTCCTTTTCTTCGCGAAACCCTTCGTCCCGAAGACCTAAGCCACAGAGGGTTCCTCACGGAGAGTTACAGCCGCCTCTGCGGGGCGGAGAACACCAGAGAGAAAAGAGCTCTCCGGCGGGCAGAAATCCGCCAGGGAAATTCCCTCCGGGAGGGGGAAATCGACGCCATCGTCACCGTCATCGAGCTGGACATCATCTCCATCACCATCATCATCATCTCCACCGTCATCACCGCCGTCTCCTCCGCAGCACCTCGTCACCGCCGTAGCAATTTGGGTTTGATCTTGATTGTTTGATAGGGGAAACTCTCCCGGTATCTATTCATACTTGTTGTTGATGCTATTGAGTGAAACCATTGAACCAAGTTTATGTTCAGATTGTTATTCATCATCATATCACCTCTGATCATGTTCCATATGATGTCTCGTGAGTAGTTCGTTTAGTTCTTGAGGACATGGGTGAAGTCTTAATGTTAGTAGTGAACTATGGATGAGTAATATTCAATGGTATGATATTTAAGTTGTGGTGTTATTCTTCTAGTGGTGTCATGTGAACATCGACTACATGACACTTCACCATTTATGGGCCTAGGGGAATGCATCTTGTGCTCGTTTGCCAATTGCGGGGTTGCCGGAGTGACAGAAACCTAAACCCCCGTTGGTATATCGATGCAGGAGGGATCGCAGGATCTCAGAGTTTAAGGCTGTGGTTAGATTTATTCTTAATTACTTTCTTGTAGTTGCGGATGCTTGCAAGGGGTATAATCACAAGTATGTATTAGTCCTAGGAAGGGCGGTACATTAGCATAGGTTCACCCACACAACACTTATCATAACAATGAAGATTATTTAGCCGTATGTAGCGAAAGCACTAGACTAAAATCCCGTGTGTCCTCGAGAACGTTTGGTCATTATAAGTAAACAAACCGGCTTGTCCTTTGTGCTAAAAAGGATTGGGCCACTCGCTACAATTGTTACTCTCGCACTTTACTTACTCGTACTTTATTCAACTGTTACATCAAAACCCCCTGAATACTTGTCTGTGAGCATTTACAGTGAATCCTTCATCGAAACTGCTTGTCAACACCTTCTGCTCCTCGTTGGGATCGACATTCTTACTTATCGAAGATACTATGATACACCCCCTATACTTGTGGGTCATCAAGACTATTTTCTGGCGCCGTTGCCGGGGAGTGAAGCGCTATTGGTATTGCTATGGATGAAGTGAGGAAGAAACTATTCTCTTTATCGTTGTCTGGTAAGGCGGCGCATTGGTATAAACTACTGGATAATGGGGATTCTCTCGAATGGAATGATATTGTGCCCCGGTTTTATTCTAAGTTCTATCCTCCAAGTGAAATTCATAAGGATCAGAATCGCATATATAATTTTTGGCCTCATGATGGAGAGAGTATTGCCCAAGCTTGGGGGAGATTGAAGTCTTTAATGCTCAAATGCCCCATTCATGAGCTTCCTGGTAATGTTATTATTGATAATTTCTATGCAAGACTTTCTTTTCAAGACAAGACCTTGCTTTGGATACTTCTTGTTCTGGATCATTTACACGCAATAAAGAAGAGTTTAAAAGGGACCTTCTTGATCGGATCCAAGAAAATACTGAAGGTTGGGAGAACGACAAGGATAGAGAATCAGGTATAATTTATGATTATAAATGCATTGAAGCTTTTATGGATACTGATAAATTTCGTAATATGAGTGCTACATATGGTCTTGATTCTCAAGTTGCTGCAAATCTTTATAAAGCTTTTGCCTCTCATTATGAATTGCCAAAGAAGAATTTTGATAAGTATCATGAACCGTATAAAGATAAAATTGATTCATCTATTAATAAATGCGTTGTAGTTGAAACTGCTGATCATGTTATTCCTGAAGCTTATATTGAAAAAACTCCTTTCCCTGCTAAAATGAAGGAGTACTCTGTTATAAATAGTGCGGTTCATAAAAGTGAAAAGAAACCTGTAGAACCTGAAGAACAAATAAAAGTTGAACCTGCTGTTGCAATAGTTAAAGATCTTGTGACTGAAAATGTGGAGGATGGTCATATTATTTTCTGTGAAGATGCTTCTAATATTGTTTCACATCCTAATAAACCCAAACAAGCTAGTGTTCCTATGCTATCTGTTAAAATTGGTGATCGTTGCTATTATGGATTATGTGATATTGGTGCAAGTGTTAGTGCTATCCCTTATGAGCTTTACACGGAGATTATGCACGAAATTGATTCTTGTGAACTTGAAGATATTGATGTGGTTATTCAGCTGGCTAATAGAGAAACTATTTCTCCAATTGGTATTGTTCGAGATGTGGAAGTTTTATGCGGTAAGATTAAATATCCTGCGACTTTTTGGTACTTGGATTACTGCTTGCTAGTGATTATTGTCCTATTATTTTTGGTAGACCTTTTCTAAATACTTGTGGAGCTATTATAGATTGCAAGAAAGAGAAAATTTTGACTAAATTTGCTGGTGAATCTTATGAGTTTAACTTCTCTAAATTTACCAAAACTCCTTATAAAGCTGATTTGCCTAGTGATGATTTTAAAATGGAGCAATGTGCATCTATTGTTCTTGTTCCTAACAATCCTTTGCAGCAACATTTGGAGGATAGCGAGAGTGAAGTTTTTAGGAAAGAAAGAGATGAGCTTGAGGAAATCTTTCTTCGCCAACCTATTCTCAAGCATGATTTACCGGTGGAAGATTTGGGTACAACACCGCCACCAAAGGAAGATCCTGTTTTTGATTTAAAGCCTTTGCCTGATAATCTTAAATATGCTCATATTGATGATAAGAAAATATATCCTGTTATTATTAGTTCTAAGCTTTCAGAGATTGAGGAAGAAAGGTTATTGGAAATATTGAAGAAGCACCGAGGCGCTATTGGCTACACTCTTGATGATTTGAAGGGGATTTCTCCGTCTATTTGCCAACATGCTATTAATATGGAAGATGATGCAAAGCCTGTTGTTGAACATCAGCGTCGTCTAATTCCGAAGATGAAGGAAGTGGTAAGGAATGAGGTATTAAGACTTCTTGAAGCTGGTATTATGTATCCTATTGCTGATAGTAGATGGGTTAGTCCTGTGCATTGCGTTCCCAAGAAAGGAGGAATGACTGTTGTGCCTAATGATAATGATGAGCTCATCCCTCAAAGAGTAGTTGTAGGGTATAGAATGTGCATTGATTTTCGAAAAGTTAATAAAGTTACTAAGAAAGATCATTACCCTTTACCATTTATTGATCAAATGTTAGAAAGATTGTCTAAAAATACTCATTTTTGTTTTCTTGATGGTTATTCTGGGTTTTCACAAATTGCTGTTAAAGCTAAAGATCAAGAGAAAACCACTTTCACTTGTCCCTATGGAACTTATGCTTATAGGCGTATGCCTTTTGGTTTATGTAATGCTCCTGCTACTTTTCAAAGATGCATGTCTGCTATTTTTCATGGTTTTTGTGAGAGTATTGTAGAGGTATTCATGGATGATTTTTCCGTCTATGGGAATTCTTTTGATAGTTGCTTGCGAAACCTTGATAAAGTTTTGCAGAGGTGTGAAGAAACTAACCTTGTTCTTAATTGGGAGAAATGCCACTTTATGGTTAATGAAGGAATTGTATTGGGACATAAAATTTCTGAGAGAGGTATAGAAGTTGATAGAGCTAAAGTTTAAGCAATTGAGAAGATGCCCTATCCTAGGGATGTTAAAGGTATTCGTAGTGTTCTTGGTCATGCTGGGTTTTATAGGAGATTTATTAAAGATTTCTCCAAGATTTCAAAGCCTCTTACTAATCTTCTTCAAAAAGATGTACCTTTTGTTTTTGATGATGATTGTAAGGAAGCTTTTGAAACTCTTAAGAAAGCCTTAACAACTGCTCCTATAGTTGAACCTCCTGATTGGAATTTACCATTTCAAATTATGTGTGATGCTAGTGATTTTGCTGTAGGCGCTGTTCTTGGACAGCGAGTAGATAAAAAACTGAATGTTATTCATTATGCTAGTAAAACTCTTGATGCTGCTCAAAGAAATTATGCTACAACTGAAAAAGAATTATTAGCTGTAGTCTTTGCTTGTGATAAATTTAGATCTTATATTGTTGATTCAAAAGTTACTATTCATACTGATCATGCTGCAATTAGATACCTTATGACTAAGAAAGATGCTAAGCCGAGGCTTATTAGATGGGTACTTCTTTTGCAAGAATTTGATTTACATATTGTAGATAGGAAAGGTGCTGATAATCCTGTTGCTGATAATTTGTCTAGATTGGAAAATATTGCTTATGATCCTGTTCCTGTTAATGATAGTTTTCCAAATGAACAATTGGCTGTAATAAAGGTGAGCTCACGAGACAGTCCTTGGTATGCTGATTACGCTAACTTTATTGTTTCCAAGTACTTGCCTCCAACCTTTTCAGCTCAGCAAAGGAGGAAATTCTTTTATGACTTGAGGCATTATTTCTGGGATGACCCACACTTATATAAAGAAGGAGTGGATGGTATTATGCGAAGGTGTGTTCCCGAATATGAACAACAAGAGATATTGAGTAAATGTCATGGTAGTGCTTATGGAGGACATCACGCCGGAGAAAGAACCGCGCAAAAGGTTTTACAATCAGGTTTTTATTGGCCAACTCTCTTCAAGGATGCGAGAAAGTTTATTTTATCTTGTGATGAATGCCAAAGGGTTGGTAATATCTCCAGACGTAATGAAATGCCTATGAATTATACTCTTGTTATTGAACCATTTGATTGTTGGGGATTTGACTTCATGGGACCTTTTCCCTCTTCAGAAGGTAACACTCATATACTTGTTGCTGTTGATTATGTTACTAAATGGGTGGAAGCCATACCTACAAAAAGTGCTGATGGTGAGACCTCTTTAAGAATGCTTTTAGATATTATTTTTCCTAGATTTGGAGTGCCTAGATATATTATGACTGATGGAGGTTCTCATTTTATTCATGGAGGTTTTAGAAAAACTCTTGCTAAGTATGGTATTAATCATAGAATTGCTTCCGCTTATCATCCTCAAACTAGTGGTCAAGTAGAATTATCAAATAGAGAGATTAAATCTATTTTGGGAAAGACCGTTAATAAAACTAGAAAGAATTGGGCTAGTAAATTGAAGGATGCACTATGGGCTTATAGAACTGCTTATAAAAATCCCATGGGAATGTCACCTTATAAAATGGTTTATGGGAAAGCTTGTCATTTACCTTTAGAACTAGAGCACAAAGCTTATTGGGCAGTTAGAGAGTTAAATAAAGATCCTAAACTTGCTGGTGATAAGAGGTTGTTGCAATTAAGTTCTCTAGATGAATGGAGAAGTGAAGCTTATGAAAATGCTAAACTCTTTAAAGAGAAAGTTAAAAAATGGCATGATAGGAGGATTATCAAAAGAGAATTTAATATTGGGGATAAAGTCCTATTGTATCGGTCTCGTCTCAGATTCTTTGCAGGGAAATTACTCTCAAAATGGGAAGGACCATATGTTGTCAAGGAGGTGTATCGTTCAGGAGCAATTAAAATTAGCTCTCTCCAAGGCAATGCTACGCAAGTGGTGAATGGACAAAGACTTAAGCATTATATCTCGGGTGATTCCTATAATGTTGATGTTGATATTATTCAAGTGGAAACACCGGAGGCTTTCATCAAAAGGCAAACTGACAGTCCGCCAGAACCCGACTTTGAATAGGTAACAGTACTGGTAATGAAAAGTACGCAATTTACTTTCCGAACAATATTTTTGCTGTTTTTAGAAAATATGAAAAATTACGAGTTCGAAACGGAGTGGAAAGGACGCACGAGGGGGTGCCACCATAGGGCGGCGCGGCCTGACCTAGGCCCGCGCCAACCTATGGTTTGGCCGCCTCGTCGCCCCTTTCCGACTCTGGTTCGATCTGGTACTTTCCTTATGTCGCGAAATTTTTTGCTATATAATCCCCCGGACCCCTGGAGGTCCGTATATCGTTTTCTCGACGTGTTTTGTTTCGAGCTGTTTCTGCCAGGATCTGTTTTCGGTCTAGAAGCACCATGGTCTCCAAGAACAAGGGCAAGGAGTTTCCGGATGAAGATGATCGAGATCTTGGGTGGAAAGAGGAAGACAAGGACGTCAAGGAAGAGGATGAAGAAGAGGTGGAGGAAGATTCGCGCGCACACCCGCGTGCTACCATCGCAAGCATCAAGGTGGTGGACAACCCTTTTAGTGCAAACAAGAGCGCAAGAATTCGCACTGGAGGAGCGGTTCCACGTCATTACCTAGCTCCGAAAACATCTCTATCAGGCATTCACCATCCCTTCCACAATCTAATTTTCAATAATCAAATTGAAGGGACTCCAAAGGCAGCATTGCCTAGCCAGTGGGATATAGATCGTTCTAACACTGCAGGAGGGAAGGAGCCTGAGGCTGAAGAGTGGGGAAATAACTCCAAGAGCTGGGACTCGCCGTTGGACAGACTCCTTAACTGCGTCGAGCACAATTCAGAGATGATTCGCAATCTCATATACAGGATTGACGAGCTTCAGGAGCTTATTGAGAAGCTTGTCAGGAATTCATCACCACCATCGCCAAAGGAGTAATTCATCATCGGTATTGGCATCCCCTTGGTTTGTTCCAAGCTTGGGGGAGTGCCGCGGTATCACATTATCACTACCTTTTACTTTTATTGTCAAGTAGTGTCATATCATGAGTAGGAAAGTTATCATATAAGATGGGTTGCAGTTTGGAAGTGTCTCTCCTTTAGTTGGTTATCTATGTATCCCTTGGTGTGAGTTATCGTTATGGAATATTAATGAGAAGTCTTATCATTTACATATTGCACATCTTATTTTAGTTTGCAATCTCTATTATATGATTTACCTTGTTGTTAGTATTGGTATCACTTTGGGAGCATTGAATAAATCTATTTGGTTTTGGCAAACTTAGCATTGGTCAATAGCAACAACACTTTGAGGTTTAAATAGAAAAGAGAAATACATGTAGTTGTTTCATTGTCTTTCTTTCTTGTTAGCTCATAGCTTATTATTCTGAAGTCAAGATTGTTTGTGCTTACAAGGAAGATGCATGATTGTTTCTATCACATGTATATTTGTTTGTTTCCCTCGACTCTTATGCTTGCTAATTAACCTTGCTAGCCAAAAACCTGTACTGAGAGGGAATACTTCTCGTGCATCCAAACCTTAACCCAAACCTATGCCATTTGTGTCCACCATACCTACCTACTATATGGTATTTTCTGCCATTCCAAGTAAATACTTCATGTGCTACCTTTAAACAATTCAAAACTTAGTATCTCTTATTTGTGTTAATGTTTTATAGCTCATGAGGAAGTATGTGGTGTTTTATCTTTCAATCTTGTTGGGCAACTTTCACCAATGGACTAGTGGCTTCATCCGCTTATCCAATAATTTTGCAAAAAGAGCTGGCAATGGGATTCCCAGTCCCAAACTAATCAAACTAATTAGACACTCCTCCATGTTATGTGATTGATGGACGGCACCCGAAGGATTCGGTTAGCCATGGCTTGTGTAAGCAAAGGTTGGGGGGAGTGTCATCATAATAAAACTAAGATAAAAAGGCACTCCTTCATGGTATGAGATTGTTGGCAGGCACCCGAGGATTCGGTTAGCCATGGTTTGTGAAAGAAAGGTTGGAAGGAGTGCCACACAAAATGAAAATAATATGGGAGCCGCTCTTTGAAGGTTTGTCTGGCAAGGGGGTTAGAGTACCCGCTACCAGTCGTTGACAACAACAAACACCTCTCAAAATGTTACTTTTATTATCTTTATATGATTGCAAAACTGAAAAAGCTCTAGCACATGATTTAATCCCTGCTTCCCTCTGCGAAGGGCCTGTCTTTTACTTTATGTTGAGTCAGTAAACCTATTTCCCTCCATCTCAAGCAAGCATTTGAGTAGTTGTGATCAAACCATTATATTGTGATTTGCTTCATCATGTCTTCTATTCTTCCTTGTTTAGTACAAGTTTTATCTGAATGAATATAGCTTTGCAAGTTATCAATGATCATGAAGAGACCATTATGATTGAGTATGCAAGTTGTGCCATATAAACTTTAACATAAGAGCGCTGCTCAATGAGATAAATATAATCTGTTAATTGTTCTCTGACCAAGAACGAAGTTTGCCATCACCAACCATGATTTCTTATGCACCTTTATTTGTGATTACCTTATACTTGTTTCAAGTTGAGTTATATGAGGAAGTTGTTTACTATAATGTCTTGTGTGAATGAATATGATGCTTCTTGTCCGTATTTTATTTATCGACTCTTTACTCCATAAACATGTGGTCCTGTTTACTGAGTTCAGTCTCGCTTGGGGACAAGCGAAGTCTAAGCTTGGGGGGAGTTGATACGTCCAATTTGCATCACTATTTTATATCATAATTTGCTGTTATTCATTGATATATTTCATATTGGGACACAATACTTATGTTATTTCATCTATTTTGCATGTTTCATCATTATTGGAGGATCAAGCACCGGAGCCAGGATTCTGCGGGAAAAAGCACCGTCAGAACGCAATATTTCGGAAGATCAACTGTGGAAGGAAATGATACCAAAAATCCTATTTTTCAAGATGACGAAGGAAGCCAGAAGGAGGAGCCAGGAGGACCCAGGGTGGGCCCACACCCTAGGGCGGCGCGGCCCATGGCCTGGCCGCGCCGCCGTGTGGTGTGGGGGGCCCACAGCCCCTTTTGCCTCCTTTTCTTCGCGAAACCCTTCGTCCCGAAGACCTAAGCCACAGAGGGTTCCTCACGGAGAGTTACAGCCGCCTCTGCGGGGCGGAGAACACCAGAGAGAAAAGAGCTCTCCGGCGGGCAGGAATCCGCCGGGGAAATTCCCTCCGGGAGGGGGAAATCGGCGCCATCGTCACCGTCATCGAGCTGGACATTGATGACCCACAAGTATAGGGGGTGTATCGTAGTATCTTCGATAAGTAAGAATGTCGATCCCAACGAGGAGCAGAAGGTGTTGACAAGCAGTTTCGATGAAGGATTCACTGTAAATGCTCACAGACAAGTATTCAGGGGGGTTTGATGTAACAGTTGAATAATGTACGAGTATGTAAAGTGCGAGAGTAATAATTGCAGCGAGTGGCCCAATCCTTTTTAGCACAAAGGACAAGCCGATTTGTTTACTTATAATGACCAAACGTTCTTGAGGACACACGGGATTTTAGTCTAGTGCTTTCGCTACATACGGCTAAATAATCTTCATTGTTGTGATAAGTGTTGTGTGGGTGAACCTATGCTAATGTACCGCCCTTCCTAGGACTAATACATACTTGTGATTATACCCCTTGCAAGCATCCGCAACTACAAGAAAGTAATTAAGAAATAAATCTAACCACAGCCTTAAACTCTGAGATCCTGCGATCCCTCCTGCATCGATATACCAACGGGGGTTTAGGTTTCTGTCACTCCGGCAACCCCGCAATTGGCAAACGAATACAAGATGCATTCCCCTAGGCCCATAAATGGTGAAGTGTCATGTAGTCGACGTTCACATGACACCACTAGAAGAATAACACCACAACTTAAATATCACACCATTGAATATTACTCACCCATAGTTCACTACTAACATGTAGACTTCACCCATGTCCTCAAGAACTAAACGAACTACTCACGAGACATCATACGGAACATGATCAGAGGTGATATGATGATGAATAACAATCTGAACATAAACTTGGTTCAATGGTTTCACTCAATAGCATCAACAACAAGTAGAAATCGATACCGGGAGAGTTTCCCCTATCAAACAATCAAGATCAAACCCAAATTGCTATGGCGGTGACGGTGTCCAGCGGTGATGACGGCGGTGATGATGGTGGAGATGATGATGATGGTGATGGCGATGATGTCCAGCTCGATGACGGTGATGATGGCGTCGATTTCCCCCTCCCGGAGGGAATTTCCCCGGCGGATTCCTGCCCGCCGGAGAGCTCTTTTCTCTCTGGTGTTCTCCGCCCCGCAGAGGCGGCTGTAACTCTTCGCGAGGTACCCTCTGTGGCTTAGGTCTTCGGGACGAAGGGTTTGGCGAAGAAAAGGAGGCGAAAGGGGTCGTGGGCCCTCCACACCACAGGCCGGCGCGGCCAGGGCCTGGGCCGCGCCGCCCTAGGGTGTGGGCCCACCCTGGCTGCTCCCGGCTCCTCCTTCCTCGGCTTCCTTCGTCATCTTGAAAAATAGGATTTTTGGTATAATTTCCTTCCAGAGTTGATCTTCCGAAATATTGCGTTCTGACGGTGCTTTTTCCAGCAGAATCCTGGCTCCGGTGTTCGATCCTCCAATAATGATGAAACATGCAAAATAGATGAAATAACATAAGTATTGTGTCCCAGTATGAAATATATCAATGAATAACAGCAAATTATGATATAAAATAGTGATGCAAATTGGACGTATCAACTCCCCCCAAGCTTAGACTTCGCTTGTCCCCAAGCGAAACTGAGCTCGATAGACATGACCACATGTTTATGGAGTGAAGAGTCGATAAATAAAATACGGATAAGAAGCATCATATTCATTCACACAGGACATTATAGTAGACAACCTCTTATAACTCATATTGAAACAAGTATAGGGTAATCACAAGTAAAGGTGCATGAGAAATTCATGATTGGTGATGGCAAACTTCGTTCTTGGTCAGAGAACAACTAACAGATTATATTTATCTTATTGAGCAGCGCTCTCATGTTAGAGTTTATAAGGCACAACTTGCATACTCAATCATAATGGTCTTCTCATGGTCATTGATAACTTGCAAAGCTATATTCATTCAGATAAAACTTGTACTAAACAAGGAAGAATAAAAGACATGATGTAGCAAATCGCAATATAATGGTTTGATCACAACTACTCAAATGCTTGCTTGAGATGGAGGGAAATAGGTTTACTGACTCAACATAAAGTAAAAGACAGGCCCTTCGCAGAGGGAAGCAGGGGTTAAATCATGTGCTAGAGCTTTTTCAGTTTTGCAATCATATAAAGAGAATAAAAGTAACATTTTGAGAAGTGTTTGTTGTTGTCAACGACTGGTAGCGGGTACTCTAACCCCCTTGCCAGACAACCTCCTAAGAGTGGCTCCCATATTATTTTCATTTTGTGTGGCACTCCTTCCAACCTTTCTTTCACAAACCATGGCTAACCGAATCCTCGGGTGCCTGCCAACAATCTCATACCATGAAGGAGTGCCTTTTTATTTTAGTTTTATTATGATGATGACACTCCCCCAACCTTTGCTTACACAAGCCATGGCTAACCGAATCCTTCGGGTGCCGTCCATCAATCACATACCATGGAGGAGTGTCTATTTAGTTTAATTAATTTGGGACTGGGAATCCCATTGCCAGCTCTTTTTGCAGAATTATTGGATAAGCGGATGTAGCCACTAGTCCATTGGTGAAAGTTGCCCAACAAGATTGAAAGATAAAACACCACATACTTCCTCATGAGCTATGAAACATTAACACAAATAAGAGATACTAAGTTTTGAATTGTTTAAAGGTAGCACATGAAGTATTTACTTGGAATGGCAGAAAATACCATGTAGTAGGTAGGTATGGTGGACACAAATGGCATAGGTTTGGGTTAAGGTTTGGATGCACGAGAAGTATTCCCACTCAAGACTGGTCTTTGGCTAGCAAGGTTAATTAGCAAGCATAAGAGTCGAGGGAAACAAACAAATATACATGTGATAGAAACAATCATGCATCTTCCTTGTAAGCACAAACAATTTTAACTTCAGAATAATAAGCTATGAGCTAACAAGAAAGACAATGAAACATCTACATGTATTTCTCTTTTCTATTTAAACCTTAAAGTGTTGTTGCTATTGACCCATGCTAAGTTTGCCAAAACCAAATAGATTTATTCAATGCTCCCAAAGTGATACCAATACTAACAACAAGGTGAATCATATAGTAAAGATTGCAAACTAAAATAAGATGTGCAATATGTAAATGATAAGGCTTCTCATTAATATTCCATAACGATAACTCACACCAAGGGATACATAGACAACCAACTAAAGGAGAGATACTTCCAAACGCAACCCATCTTATATGATAACTTCCCTACTCATGATATGACACTACTTGACAATAAAAGTAAAAGGTAGTGATAATGTGATACCGCGGCACTCCCCCAAGCTTGGAACAAACCAAGGGGATGCCAATACCGATGATGAATTACTCCTTCGGCGATGGTGGTGATGAATTCCTGACAAGCTTCTCAATAAGCTCCTGAAGCTCGTCAATCCTGTGTATGAGATTGCGAATCATCTCTGAGTTGTGCTCGACGCGGTTAAAGAGTCTGTCTGATGGCGAGTCCCAGCTCTTGGAGTTATTTCCCCACTCTTCAGCTTCAGGCTCCTTCTCTCCTGCAGTGTTAGAGCGATCTATATCCCACTGGCTAGGCAATGCTGCCTTGGGAGTCCCTTCAATTTGATTATTGAAAATTAGATTGTGGAAAGGGTGATGAGTGCCTGATGGAGATGTTCTCGGAGCTAGGTAATGACGTGGAACCGCTCCTCCAGTGCGAATTCTTGCTCTCTTGTTTGCACTAAAAGGGTTGTCCATCACCTTGATGCTTGCGATGGTAGCACGCGGGCTTGCGCGCGAGTCTTCCTCCACCTCTTCTTCATCTTCTTCCTTGACGTCCTTGACTTCCTCTTTCCACCCAAGATCTCGATCATCTTCATCCGGAAACTCCTTGCCCTTGTTCTTGGAAACCATGGTGCTTCTAAACCGAAAACAGATCCTGGCAGAAACAGCTCGAAACAAAACACGTCGAAAACACGATATACGGACCTCCAGGGGTCCGGGAGATTATATAGCAAATATTTTCGCGAAATAAGGAAAATACCAGATCGAACCAGAGTCGGAAAGGAGCGACGGGGCGGCCAAACCATAGGCCGGCGCGGGCCCAGGTCAGGCCGCGCCGCCCTATGGTGGCACCCCCTCGTGCGTCCTTTCCACTCCGTTTCGAACTCGTAATTTCTCATATTTTCCAAAAACAGCAAAAATATAGTTCGGAAGGTAAATTGCGTACTTTTCATTACCAGTACTGTTACCTATTCAAAGTCGAGTTCTGGCGGACTGTCAATTTGCCCTTTGATGAAATCTTCCGGTGTCTCCACTTGAATAATATCAACATCAACATTATAGGAATCACCTGAGATATAATGCTTGAGTCTTTGTCCATTCACCACTTGCGTAGCATTGCCTTGGAGAGAGCTAATTTTGATTGCTCCTGAACGATACACCTCCTCGACAACATATGGTCCTTCCCATTTCGAGAGTAATTTCCCTGCAAAGAATCTGAGACGAGACCGATACAATAGGACTTTATCCCCAATATTAAATTCTCTTTTGATAATCCTCCTATCATGCCATTTTTTAACTTTCTCTTTAAAGAGTTTAGCATTTTCATAAGCTTCACTTCTCCATTCATCTAGGGAACTCAATTGCAACAACCTCTTATCACCGGCAAGTTTAGGATCTTTATTTAATTCTCTAACAGCCCAATTGTAACACCCCAAATTTCAATGAAAAAGAAAGTTAGAGATTTCCAGAAATACAAAATTTCAAACCAACAAAAACTTTTCTTTTGCATATAGTACCATGCATAGGACTTGTGCATTTGAGTGATATGCCATGATGATTGTTATTACTTGTATTTGTTATGCTCTAAAACCCTAGAGTGATCATGTGAAGATCACCAACCAAATAAATCAAAGTGGAAGAAATTCCCATAATTGAAAAAACCTAAAAACCCTCACATATGCCCTATGGCATTTTTCGAAATTTTAACCCTAGACCTATTTGGTCTTCACCATTAGTTGAATAATGTTGTGAAACACTTATTACAACTTTTGGAATCAAGGGTTCACCATTCAAATGAATTTCCAACACTTTTCCCACTCACATGTGATGATGACCAAATCTGCCAATTATAGTCTGGTCACCACTTTGAGCCCCTGCAATTCAATTTTCCCAAACCATTCTTTGCTAACTCCTTGCACCATTTCAAAGTCAACATCAAGGTGAACAACTTTGATGAAGACCACCCTGCCAAATTCATCTTTGATCACTAGCTATGCTCATCCAAAGTTGCAACTTTATAATAAGTTCAACAATCTTCACTTAGCCATTTTGGGCCATTTTTGAAATCCAATTTCTCCACCACCACCTCAACTCATCTCTGGTCAAATACAACTTATCTCAACTTTCACTTTTCAAAAACATTCACCATTTGAATTATTTCCATTTTTGATATTTTTGTATTTTCCAAATTTGAACCCTATTCATACACTATAGCAAATAGTGATCTACTCAAACTAACCTACTCTAACCAACCCCAAATGGTCCCCTGGTCCCCTCTCTCACTAACCCCAGCATAGAAACCCTAGGGAGAGAGAGAGAACATGCATGGCATGGCCATGCCGGCCACATGCCGGCCATGCCGCACCTCCCCTCTCTCCTTCATCGCCGACCCTGGCCACCATGTCCCTGCACTCCACCTCACTCTACTGAGTCGCCTAGCCTCGGCCGTTGTCGAGGAGGAGCCCTGCATTGGCCAGACCAGCACGCGTCCATGGCGCCCTGGACGCCGCTCGCGTCGAGCGCGTGCACGCCGCGGACACACCCTGGCCACGCGCCACGCCATGACCTCGAGCACCCCCTGGACCCCCGGCGAACACGTTGAGCCTCACTGTGACACCGCAGCGCGCCTAGACATGATCTCGACCACGACCCGTGCCCGCCGTCGCCGGAGAAGAGAACCCCGATCCGCCGCGGACGCGCCCGTCGCGGAAGCAACGCGACCAACCAAGCCACCGCCCGACCCCGCTGTCGCCGCCAATAGCATCGCCAGGAGCCGTAGAACACTGCCACCACCTCGCCTAGCTCGACCGCTCGCCGTAGACGCCGTGCCCTGGTCGACTTCTTCACGGCCAAGCCGCACCCTTGGCCATCTATAAATACCGCGTTCCCTGGACGAAGCTGAGCACACCACCACGTTCACCACCCTCCACTGCTTCTCCTCCACCCAACCACTCGCTCGATTCTTGCCGGAGTTGCTCCAATTTGAAGCCCGGAGCCCGCCAGTACCGCACCTCGCCGCCGTCGATTGGAGCCGATCCAGGAGACGCCGCCGGTGCCAGGAGCTTCGCCGTCGTCCACATCGACATCACGCACACTGCCAGCCACCGCGGGAGCCCTGGTTAGCTCTCCCACCCCCTACCCGAGCCGCCGGCGAACCTCTCTCTCGCCGGCGAGACGATGCACCTCAGCCGTTAGATCCCTCTCTAATCCTACGCTCCACGTCGCCCCGTACCGCTTCGGCGTTTAAACGCCGCTGACATGCGGGACCCCCTGTCAGGCAGCCCACGCGGGCACAGACGCGTGGTGGGCTGGCCTTGGGCCTGTTTAAACCATTTCAGCCCGTTAGCTTTTCCCGCCGGCCTGTTTGATTCAAATTCGTTTTAAACATTTTCCAAACATTTTTCAATACTGCCCAAACTTTGAAATTAAATAGTTTCCAATTGGCTAAACCAAATTTAGTGAATTTGACATTGTTGGAAAGCCACTGAAATTCTCTATCCAATGCCACTGGCCTCTTGGTCAAATTCTTTGTAGAATTAATGTGACAAAAATAACAAGCCAGGGACTTTTCCCTATTCAAATAATTCTTAAAAATCAACCAAAATAGATATTAAGTTAATTCCAACTCTAATAGCTCACTTTTGACTTACACTAATTGTTTATGCAATAAAATGGTGTGGTCACTTTGCATGATCATGCCATGGTTTAATGAATGGATATTTTGACTAGTTTAACTAGTTGATATTATCCAAAACTATTAAAGTTAAATTGTGTGAAGTCTTACACTTCATTTAAACTTGTCTCACATGAATTCATGGGATGTTTGGACCCCTGGTTCCAAACTCTCTTATATGAATTTCTTGAGATTTTAATCAAATTTAGTGTTATATAAATGGCATGAGGTGTTCCACCTCATTTAAATCATTCTACCAAATGATGATGATGATGAACATTTGATCTAGGTCAAGATGAGTTCATCCATGATTGTTGGAGAAATTAAATCTTAAGAAGATTTCAATGAGAGGAAATTATTTCTCAAGAACCCTATGGAAACTATCATTTACATATAGAATACAAATCCTATTTTAATCCCACAACCCATGCACCCTAGTTTATTTATGTGTGTGCATAGAGTAGTTTGTGTGTTTATTTGTGATGTGTGGAATAGCCCTGGAATTAGTGAGTAATTATACTCGTATTCAAATTTAGACGGTAGCACCGGAGAGTACGCCGAAGAAGAAGGTTGCTACCAGGAGGAGGAAGAGGAACAGTTTGAGAACTACCAAGGCAAGCTAATTTACTATGCAAGCTTTTATTCTTGCCAAGTGCAAAGCCCCTTGGGGCAAGGCACCATGTCTTACCTTTTCTTATGTGAACCCATCCCAAGTTTTTACTTGTTTTCCAAATGATTTTCCTTTTATAGTTAACTTTGGTCAAAATACAAGTTGGATACTAGAGTAGTGAGTTAGTCCTTTCCCAGCAAAGCAAGGTAGCACCCTCCTGAATTAGAGCTAGTGCTAATGAACTAAACTACTCTAGATGGGAACTTTGTGATTTTGAAAGGAATTTGAAACCTTGGAATGAAGATGCATTCCATTGAATGATTTTTGAAGGTGAATATGACCAAGAGAAGATGGTGATTTTTGATAAAACATGATGTTGGTTTGAATGCGATACCTTTCCAATTCTCAAGTACCCCCACAATACCTGATTATGGGTAGGGCTTAATCGGAAGTTTATGCGTCTTAGTATGGGTTCCCTCTAAACAAGCGTCATCGGGGTTATGCCGAAAGCTGCCTCTACCACAAAAGAAACGATACGATATGATGCGAAATGAGGTGAATGTCCGGCCCAAGCCTCTGTGCGCTTCCTGGTTGACAGCTTGGTCTTCACCGGGAGGCCAAGCTCATGGGGAGAGGTGCTCATACTAGGATTCGTAAGTGAAAGGTTATGGTTGATGATCCGCGCATCGTGTTACGATTATTCGGGGAAATCCCGACGGATGAAATCAAATGTTGTGGCACAAGTGTGCAACCTCTGCAGAGTGTAAACCTATTCGAATAGCCGCGTCCACGGTTACGGACGGTTGGAAAGGCCATACAGTTTCCGATGTCATATCTTTGAAAATGATGTTGAAAGGTGATGGTGAGATGACTTGTGGTGGATTGAATTGAAATCACCACTTGAATGGTGGGAATGACACTAATGTTCCCACTTGGGTTAGTTAGCACTTGAGTAGGCTTTTCTCAAAGTTTTGTGAACTAAAACTAGCTTTATGCAAATAAACTAGAGCTTAGCAAACCCTACTAGAATGTCTAGCACTTACATTAGTATTAGTTTGCAGTACTCAACGTACTCACGGCTTTGTCCCTGGCTATTCAAATGGCCAGAGTATGAAGATGAACAAGGAGATGACCAGCAGGATGCCTACGACAACTAAGCGCCTTCCGACGTCAAGCGTTGGCCTGTGGACTAGAGAGTCCTTGTATCTTACGCTTCCGCTATGTTGAACTATGAACTTGTGTTGTCCGTTGATCAATAGATCAACTATTCGTGTAATATGGATCATGTGATTCCAATTTGTAAGACTTATGGTTTGTAATGAATGATGACCGTGATACTTAACTATTATGCCTCGCAACAACAATATTCCTGGGATTGCGATGTATGACATAATAGGCATTCGGACTTAAAAATCCGGGTGTTGACAAGTTGGTATCAGAGCCATTGTTTGACCTTAGAAGACCTTAGTTAGAATGGGCGTTCTGAAAAATTTAACTTTGAAATCAAATGAAAGGACTTATTTGTGAAAATTTACTACACTCTTGTCTTTGAGACTTTGCCAAAATTTGATCATGTTCTATCTTATTTAAATCAACTTAAAACCTTGCCACACTTTGCACTCTCTAACTTACTCATCCAATTCTCTTTCGATGGAGCCGAATGAACCCCTCAACACCAAGTTTTATCAGCTTGGAAACGGAGGAAGCTTGATCTTCGAGCATGACCTCGACTCCTGTCGGATCACCTTGGCCGCCCACACCCCGAGTTTCACGGGATTCAGGTGGACGACCAGCCGGGAGGGGAACTGCAGTGGATTATCACTGCCGACTTGAGGGGCAAGCTGGAGCCTCCCACCTCGGAGAGGATCCTTTTCTCTTTCAGGGAAAGCAACTGGCTCGACGGGCTTGCACGTGCTCTTCAGGAAGCACTTGCTCGTCTGTGCGGACAGAATACCGAAGCCCTTCGTGAGGAACGCTTTGCGCATCTCGCACGGCGTAACTCTGACGGAAGACCCATGGATGTGCCACTCCACCCCCAGTTGAGGCACCATGTGGATCACTTGGACTTCATGCTCTACTGCACTCGAGGGACCTCGACGCCTCTCGCGCTTACGCGAACCAGACCCATGCTCACATCATCGAGCAGGGTGAGGCGATCAAGCTACTCAACAACGACCGCAGGAACCTTCGCCAGACAGCGTGCCAAGAAGGACGCTACGATTCGCCGCCTTCGCGACCGGATCGCGTCACTTGAGGCCACCGTCACGGCCCAGGAGGATCAGATTCGTCACATGGAGGAGGACGATGAAGGCATCGATATTCAGGGAGGAGACGCCTTTACGAGCGATGACGATGACTTTGAGGAGGACGAGAACACCGAGGAGGAGGACTACGAGTTCCTGGAGGCCGGACAGGATGACTACGTCCCGATTGATATCGACGATGAGGAGTAGTTGCACTAGTTTCACTTATAGTAGGTGTGAGTTGTATCCCGTCCTTTGTATCGTAGCATGAGAATGGTTCTTAAAACCATTGGAGTATGTGTGTAGTTTGTACTATGTGTTGCATGAATGAATGAATGTTATGTTTGTCATGAAAAGATTACAAGTTTTCAAATGTTTTTCAAACTTAAATGAACCATAGAATGTTCCCTCTTATCTCATGATCTTCTATACCTTCAGATGGCCCCTCCGAATCGCACCAACGACGCGATGATGCAGCTTCGCAAACCCTGCTTGCAGACCGGGAAACCGAGAGAGCCGAGCGCCAAGCCAACATCATCGCCTTGCGTAACATCGCCCAAGGCCATGGAAATCATGACCACCCCGGATCCAAGCTCAAGAACTTCCAGAACACCAACCCTCCGGTGTTTAGCAAGACCGAGGAGCCCCTCGACGCCGACGATTGGCTCCAGACTATGGAGAACAATCTGGAAGTAGCTGGAGTGGAAGCCAACGAGAAGGTGTTGTTCGCCACTCACTACCTCGCTGGACCAGCTCGCGCTTGGTGGACAAGTACCCGTGCCATGAACGGAGGTCAATTCATGACTTGGGAGGATTTCAAACTCAAGTTCAGCAAGTACCATGTACCCCAGGGTCTTATCAAGAAGATGAGGGATGAGTTCCGTGAACTGAAACAAGGTCGCATGACTGTGGTTGAGTACCGCGACAAGATTCTCACCTTGTCAAGGTATGCCCCCGATGAGACGGACACCGTTGAAAAGAGGAAGGAGAGATTCCCGAACGGGCTGCATGATGAGATGCAGATCGTCCTCGTCAACATCCCCTTCGCCGACCTCGAAGCCCTTGTTGACTCCGCCATCCGGATGGAGGGCAAGTTGAACCAAGCCAATGAGAACCGCAAGCGCCGCATGGCAAATCGAGTGGATCAAGCCACCCCCAAAAGTTTCGCCTCTAGCTCAAGCGGAGGTTTCAATCCGAGACATAACAAACCCCGATGCGTAACTCTCGCCCCGGTTATCGTAACCGAAGTGGAGGAAACTCCAAGCCAGGAGGCTACAACCCCAACAACAACAACAACAACTACAACCGCGCTCCACCTCGAGCCCCGAACACCAACAACACCAACACCAACACCAACCCCAGAACCGGGAGCAATGCCATTCCCGTTGCGAACAAGCAGGACAAGAGCACTATCACTTGTTATGAGTGTGGTGTAGTGGGGCACTACTCCAACGAGTGTCCCAAGCGTCTTGCCAAGCTCGCCGGCAACACCGCTGCTCCCGCTCAGCAGCAACGCCGTGTCTCCACCGGCAAGAAGTTCGCCCCCAACAACCCCAACAACCGCAACGGCCGCCTCTACCACATGAACGCCGAAGAAGCCCAGGAAGCCCCAGATGTGGTACTGGGTATGTTTTCTGTCAACCACACCCCTGCTAGAGTGTTGTTTGATTCCGGAGCATCGCATTCCTTTGTCACCGAAGATTTTGCATCAACAAGTAAAATTCAACCCCTCGGTTTGAAGCATGTTATGATAGTTCAAATCCCCGGATCAACCACCAAAGCCAGAAAATTTTGTAAAAATGTGCCAATCAAAATCCATGATGTTGATTTCTTTGCAAATCTCATCATACTTGGAACCAAAGGTTTGGAAGTTGTCCTAGGAATGGACTGGATGTCCAAGCACAATGGATTGATAGACTGCGCCAAGAAAGCCATAACCATGACTAGCAGCACCGGTATCGTAGTTGAGCACGTCTACGAAAAACTACCTTAAAATTTACTCGCAACCAAAGTGTATCCAAGCCTACTGGATCAAATCAGGGTCGTTTGTCGCTACCCGATGTGTTTCCGGATGATCTACCCGGTATGCCCCCGGACCGGGATATCGAGTTTATCATCGAGTTAATCCCCGGAACTGGACCCATCGCCCAGAGAGCCTACAGCATGAACGCAGCCGAGCTTGTGGAGCTGAAGAAGCAAATAGATGGCATGTTAGCCAAAGGTTTGATCAGACCAAGTGCATCCCCCTGGAGATCCCCCGTCTTGTTTGTCGACAAGAAGGATGGTGCAAATCGTTTATGCACCGACTATCGTAAGCTTAACGATGTCACCATCAAAAACAAATACCCCTTACCCAAGATCGAAGACTTGTTCGACCAACTCACCGGATCCCGAGTTTTCTCGAAAATTGATCTTAGAACCGGATACCACCAACTGAAAATCCGAGCCACCGATATTCCAAAAACGCCTTTACCACCAGATATGGGTTGTATGAGTACAACGTCATGTCATTTGGACTGACCAATGCTCCCGCTTATTTCATGAATCTCATGAATAAGATCTTCATGAACTTCTTGGACAAATTTGTCGTTGTTTTCATCGACGACATTTTGGTCTACTCCAAGTCCGAAGAAGAACATGAACAAGATCCGGAGATTGTTCTAGAAACCCCGAGACAAAGCACTGGCTTGTACGCCAAGTTTAGCAAGTGTGAGTTTTGGCTGGAAGAAGTTGGATTCCTCGGACACATCTTGTCTGCAGGAGGAATTGCCGTAGATCCCGCCAAGATCAAAACTGTTATGGAATGGAAAGCTCCGACCACACAAACTGAGGTCCGTGCTTTTCTTGGATTAGCCGGATATTACCGCAGATTTGTAGAAGGTTTTTCGAGCATCGCTCGACCAATGACCCAGCTGCTGAAAAAGGACAGAAAGTTTGAGTGGACCGACAAGTGTGAAGAGAGCTTTCAACAGCTCAAGAGTAGACTGACAACAGCCCCAATCCTGATCATGCCAGATATCGCAAAGCCCTTTGACGTATATTGCGACGCCTCCAAGACTGGACTTGGATGCGTGCTTATGCAAGAAGGAAAGGTTGTATCCTACCTTTCTAGACAACTCAAGCAACATGAGCAGAACTACCCAACCCACGACCTCGAGCTTGCAGCCGTGGTCTTAGCCTTGAAAGTTTGGCGTCATTACCTCATGGGTAATCGATGCGAGATTTATTCCGACCACAAAAGCCTCAAATACATTTTCACCCAGAAGGAGTTAAACATGAGACAACGCCGATGGATCGAATTGATCAAGGATTACGACATGGAGATTCACTACCACCCCGGCAAGGCCAATGTGGTAGCGGATGCTTTGAGTCGATCGCCGTGCCGCTTGAACTCCATGCTCGCAACCGAACAGCCTAGTTTGCACCAAGAGTTTGAACAGTTCAGACTTGAACTTGTGAGTGAAGGATTCCTAGCCAGCATCGCACTGCAACCTACCTTGATTGGTCAGATCAAGGAAGCCCAGAAGGACAACGCTAGCATTGATGGAATCAAGAAACAGATAGCCGCAGGAAAAGCCCCCGGATTCACCATTGACGAAGCCGGAGTGCTTTGGTACAAAGAACGCCTCTGCGTACCATCGGACTCGACTCGAAACAAGTCATCCCGCAAGAGGCCCATGACACCCTTTACTCAATCCACCCCGGAGGTACCAAGATGTACCAGGACCTGAAAGAACAATTTTGGTGGCACGGAATGAAGAGAGAGATCGGTAGCTATATCGCTAAGTGTGACATCTGCCGCGAGTTAAGGCAGAACACCGTAGACCCGCCGGACTGTTGCAACCCCTTCAGATTCCGTAATGGAAATGGGACTCCGTAGGAATGGACTTTATCACCGGACTGCCCAAATCCAGCAAAGGCAATGATTCCATATGGGTAGTGGTCGATAGATTGACCAAAGTCGCCCATTTCATCGCCGTCAAAACCACCTATCAAGGCCCCAAGTTAGCTGAACTCTACATCTCCGTAATAGTCGCTTTGCATGGAACCCCCAAATCGATAGTGTCAGATAGAGGATCACAGTTCACCTCAAGGTTCTGGCAGAAGGTGCATGAAGGACTAGGCACTCGCCTAAATTTCAGCACCGCCTATCACCCTCAGACCGACGGACAGATCGAGAGAGTAAACCAGATATCGGAAGACATGCTTAGAGCATGCGCATCGGAATACGGATCCAAGTGGGAAGACCGCCTACCTTACGCAGAATTCTCATACAACAATAGTTATCAAGCCAGCCTACAGATGGCCCCCTTTGAAGCCTTGTACGGAAGGAAGTGCCGTACCCCCCTGAACTGGTCAGAAGTCGGAGAGAGTCAAGTTTTCGGCCCAGACGTTCTTCGTGAAGCCGAAGAGAAGGTTCACAAGATCCGTGAGTACCTCAAGACTGCGCAATCTGCATGTAAGAGCTACGCCGACAAGAGACGTCTGGAGATGACCTTTGAGATCGGAGATTTTGTCTATCTCAAAGTATCCCCCTTGAAAGGGATGCAAAGGTTTCAGCTGAAAGGAAAGCTTGCACCTCGCTACGTGGGACCTTTCCAAGTCCTCACCGCCGAGGTGAAGTATCTTATCAACTGGAGTTGCTCGAAGAAATGTCGGCTGTGCACGACGTTTTTCACATCTCACTTCTCCGGAAATGTCTTGAAGTCCCTGAGAAGACCGAAGTGTTCAAGAACATCGATCACCGATCGGTGGATATCAACAAGGATCTGACTTACCGCGAAGTGCCGATTCGCATCCTAGAAGAAGCTTACGTAACCACCCGCACCCGAAGCATCAAGTTTCTAAAGATCCAATGGAGCAATCATACCGAGGATGAAGCCACCTGGGAACGCGAAGACTTCATGAAGAAGGAGTACCCAGATCTCTTTAGTACCTAACTTTCTTTTTGATCTCGGGACGAGATCTTTTGTAAGGGGGAAGGGTTTGTAACACCCCAAATTTCAATGAAAAAGAAAGTTAGAGATTTCCAGAAATACAAAATTTCAAACCAACAAAAACTTTTCTTTTGCATATAGTACCATGCATAGGACTTGTGCATTTGAGTGATATGCCATGATGATTGTTATTACTTGTATTTGTTATGCTCTAAAACCCTAGAGTGATCATGTGAAGATCACCAACCAAATAAATCAAAGTGGAAGAAATTCCCATAATTGAAAAAACCTAAAAACCCTCACATATGCCCTATGGCATTTTTCGAAATTTTAACCCTAGACCTATTTGGTCTTCACCATTAGTTGAATAATGTTGTGAAACACTTATTACAACTTTTGGAATCAAGGGTTCACCATTCAAATGAATTTCCAACACTTTTCCCACTCACATGTGATGATGACCAAATCTGCCAATTATAGTCTGGTCACCACTTTGAGCCCCTGCAATTCAATTTTCCCAAACCATTCTTTGCTAACTCCTTGCACCATTTCAAAGTCAACATCAAGGTGAACAACTTTGATGAAGACCACCCTGCCAAATTCATCTTTGATCACTAGCTATGCTCATCCAAAGTTGCAACTTTATAATAAGTTCAACAATCTTCACTTAGCCATTTTGGGCCATTTTTGAAATCCAATTTCTCCACCACCACCTCAACTCATCTCTGGTCAAATACAACTTATCTCAACTTTCACTTTTCAAAAACATTCACCATTTGAATTATTTCCATTTTTGATATTTTTGTATTTTCCAAATTTGAACCCTATTCATACACTATAGCAAATAGTGATCTACTCAAACTAACCTACTCTAACCAACCCCAAATGGTCCCCTGGTCCCCTCTCTCACTAACCCCAGCATAGAAACCCTAGGGAGAGAGAGAGAACATGCATGGCATGGCCATGCCGGCCACATGCCGGCCATGCCGCACCTCCCCCTCTCTCCTTCATCGCCGACCCTGGCCACCATGTCCCTGCACTCCACCTCACTCTACTGAGTCGCCTAGCCTCGGCCGTTGTCGAGGAGGAGCCCTGCATTGGCCAGACCAGCACGCGTCCATGGCGCTCGGACGCCGCTCGCGTCGAGCGCGTGCACGCCGCGGACACACCCTGGCCACGCGCCACGCCATGACCTCGAGCACCCCCTGGACCCCCGGCGAACACGTTGAGCCTCACCGTGACACCGCAGCGCGCCTAGACATGATCTCGACCACGACCCGTGCCCGCCGTCGCCGGAGAAGAGAACCCCGATCCGCCGCGGACGCGCCCGTCGCGGAAGCAACGCGACCAACCAAGCCACCGCCCGACCCCGCTGTCGCCGCCAATAGCATCGCCAGGAGCCGTAGAACACTGCCACCACCTCGCCTAGCTCGACCGCTCGCCGTAGACGCCGTGCCCTGGTCGACTTCTTCACGGCCAAGCCGCACCCTTGGCCATCTATAAATACCGCGTTCCCTGGACGAAGCTGAGCACACCACCACGTTCACCACCCTCCACTGCTTCTCCTCCACCCAACCACTCGCTCGATTCTTGCCGGAGTTGCTCCAATTTGAAGCCCGGAGCCCGCCAGTACCGCACCTCGCCGCCGTCGATTGGAGCCGATCCAGGAGACGCCGCCGGTGCCAGGAGCTTCGCCGTCGTCCACATCGACATCACGCACACTGCCAGCCACCGCGGGAGCCCTGGTTAGCTCTCCCACCCCCTACCCGAGCCGCCGGCGAACCTCTCTCTCGCCGGCGAGACGATGCACCTCAGCCGTTAGATCCCTCTCTAATCCTACGCTCCACGTCGCCCCGTACCGCTTCGGCGTTTAAACGCCGCTGACATGCGGGACCCCCTGTCAGGCAGCCCACGCGGGCACAGACGCGTGGTGGGCTGGCCTTGGGCCTGTTTAAACCATTTCAGCCCGTTAGCTTTTCCCGCCGGCCTGTTTGATTCAAATTCGTTTTAAACATTTTCCAAACATTTTTCAATACTGCCCAAACTTTGAAATTAAATAGTTTCCAATTGGCTAAACCAAATTTAGTGAATTTGACATTGTTGGAAAGCCACTGAAATTCTCTATCCAATGCCACTGGCCTCTTGGTCAAATTCTTTGTAGAATTAATGTGACAAAAATAACAAGCCAGGGACTTTTCCCTATTCAAATAATTCTTAAAAATCAACCAAAATAGATATTAAGTTAATTCCAACTCTAATAGCTCACTTTTGACTTACACTAATTGTTTATGCAATAAAATGGTGTGGTCACTTTGCATGATCATGCCATGGTTTAATGAATGGATATTTTGACTAGTTTAACTAGTTGATATTATCCAAAACTATTAAAGTTAAATTGTGTGAAGTCTTACACTTCATTTAAACTTGTCTCACATGAATTCATGGGATGTTTGGACCCCTGGTTCCAAACTCTCTTATATGAATTTCTTGAGATTTTAATCAAATTTAGTGTTATATAAATGGCATGAGGTGTTCCACCTCATTTAAATCATTCTACCAAATGATGATGATGATGAACATTTGATCTAGGTCAAGATGAGTTCATCCATGATTGTTGGAGAAATTAAATCTTAAGAAGATTTCAATGAGAGGAAATTATTTCTCAAGAACCCTATGGAAACTATCATTTACATATAGAATACAAATCCTATTTTAATCCCACAACCCATGCACCCTAGTTTATTTATGTGTGTGCATAGAGTAGTTTGTGTGTTTATTTGTGATGTGTGGAATAGCCCTGGAATTAGTGAGTAATTATACTCGTATTCAAATTTAGACGGTAGCACCGGAGAGTCCGCCAAGAAGAAGGTTGCTACCAGGAGGAGGAAGAGGAACAGTTTGAGAACTACCAAGGCAAGCTAATTTACTATGCAAGCTTTTATTCTTGCCAAGTGCAAAGCCCCTTGGGGCAAGGCACCATGTCTTACCTTTTCTTATGTGAACCCATCCCAAGTTTTTACTTGTTTTCCAAATGATTTTCCTTTTATAGTTAACTTTGGTCAAAATACAAGTTGGATACTAGAGTAGTGAGTTAGTCCTTTCCCAAAGAAAGCAAGGTAGCACCCTCCCGAATTAGAGCTAGTGCTAATGAACTAAACTACTCTAGATGGGAACTTTGTGATTTTGAAAGGAATTTGAAACCTTGGAATGAAGATGCATTCCATTGAATGATTTTTGAAGGTGAATATGACCAAGAGAAGATGGTGATTTTTGATAAAACATGATGTTGGTTTGAATGCGATACCTTTCCAATTCTCAAGTACCCCCACAATACCTGATTATGGGTAGGGCTTAACTGGAAGTTTATGCGTCTTAGTATGGGTTCCCTCTAAACAAGCGTCATCGGGGTTATGCCGAAAGCTGCCTCTACCACAAAAGAAACGATACGATATGATGCGAAATGAGGTGAATGTCCGGCCCAAGCCCTGTGCTGTTCCCAAAGTTGACAGTTGGTCTTCACTGGGAGGCCAAGCTCATGGGGAGAGGTGCTCATACTAGGATTCGTAAGTGAAAGGTTATGGTTGATGATCCGCGTACTGTGTTACGATTATTCGGGGAAATCCCGACGGATGAAATCAAATGTTGTGGCACAAGTGTGCAACCTCTGCAGAGTGTAAACCTATTCGAATAGCCGCGTCCACGGTTACGGACGGTTGGAAAGGCCATACAGTTTCCGATGTCATATCTTTGAAAATGATGTTGAAAGGTGATGGTGAGATGACTTGTGGTGGATTGAATTGAAATCACCACTTGAATGGTGGGAATGACACTAATGTTCCCACTTGGGTTAGTTAGCACTTGAGTAGGCTTTTCTCAAAGTTTTGTGAACTAAAACTAGCTTTATGCAAATAAACTAGAGCTTAGCAAACCCTACTAGAATGTCTAGCACTTACATTAGTATTAGTTTGCGAGTACTCAACGTACTCACGGCTTTGTCCCTGGCTATTCAAATGGCCAGAGTATGAAGATGAACAAGGAGATGACCAGCAGGATGCCTACGACAACTAAGCGCCTTCCGACGTCAAGCGTTGGCCTGTGGACTAGAGAGTCCTTGTATCTTACGCTTCCGCTATGTTGAACTATGAACTTGTGTTGTCCGTTGATCAATAGATCAACTATTCGTGTAATATGGATCATGTGATTCCAATTTGTAAGACTTATGGTTTGTAATGAATGATGACTGTGATACTTAACTATTATGCCTCGCAACAACAATATTCCTGGGATTGCGATGTATGACATAATAGGCATTCGGACTTAAAAATCCGGGTGTTGACACCAATAAGCTTTGTGCTCTAGTTCTAAAGGTAAATGACAAGCTTTCCCATAAACCATTTTATAAGGTGACATTCCCATGGGATTTTTATAAGCAGTTCTATAAGCCCAAAGTGCATCCTTCAATTTACTAGCCCAATTCTTTCTAGTTTTATTAACGGTCTTTCCCAAAATAGATTTAATCTCTCTATTTGATAACTCTACTTGACCACTAGTTTGAGGATGATAAGCAGAAGCAATTCTATGATTAATACCATACCTAGCAAGAGTTTTTCTAAAACCTCCATGAATAAAATGAGAACCTCCATCAGTCATAATATATCTAGGTACTCCAAATCTAGGAAAAATAATATCTAAGAGCATTCTTAAAGAAGTCTCACCATCAGCACTTTTTGTAGGTATAGCCTCCACCCATTTAGTAACATAATCAACAGCAACAAGTATATGAGTGTTACCTTCTGAAGACGGAAAAGGTCCCATGAAGTCAAATCCCCAACAATCAAACGGTTCAATAACAAGAGTATAATTCATAGGCATTTCATTGCGTCTGGAGATATTACCAACCCTTTGGCATTCATCACAAGATAAAATAAACTTTCTCGCATCTTTGAAGAGAGTTGGCCAATAAAAACCTGATTGTAGAACCTTTTGCGCGGTTCTTTCTCCGGCGTGATGTCCTCCATAAGCACTACCATGACATTTACTCAATATCTCCTGTTGTTCATATTCGGGAACACATCTCCGCATAATACCATCCACTCCTTCTTTATATAAGTGTGGGTCATCCCAGAAATAATGCCTCAAATCATAAAAGAATTTCCTCCTTTGCTGAACTGAAAAGGTTGGAGGCAAGTACTTGGAAACAATAAAGTTAGCATAATCAAAGATACCAAGGACCTGCCTCGCGAGCTCACCTTTATTACAGCCAATTGTTCATTTGGAAAACTATCATTAACAGAACAGGATCATAAGCAATATTTTCCAGCCTAGACAAATTATCAAAGAACAGGATTATCAGCACCTTTCCTATCTACAATATGTAAATCAAATTCTTGCAACAGAAGTACCCATCTAATAAGCCTTGGCTTAGCATCTTTCTTTGTCATTAGGTATCTAATTGCAGCATGATCAGTATGAATAGTAACTTTTGAATCAACAATATAAGATCTAAATTTATCACAAGCAAAAACTACAGCTAATAATTCCTTTTCAGTTGTAGCATAATTTCTTTGAGCAGCATCAAGAGTTTTACTAGCATAATGAATAACATTCAGTTTTTTATCTACTCGCTGTCCAAGGACAGCGCCTACATCAAAATCACTAGCATCACACATAATTTCAAAGGGTAAGTTCCAATCAGGAGGTTCAACTATAGGAGCAGTTGTTAAGGCTTTCTTAAGAGTTTCAAAAGCTTCCTTACAATCATCATCAAAAACAAATGGTACATCTTTTTGAAGAAGATTAGTAAGAGGCTTTGAAATCTTGGAGAAATCTTTAATAAATCTCCTATAAAACCCAGCATGACCAAGAACACTACGAATACCTTTAACATCCCTCGGATAAGGCATCTTCTCGATTGCTTCAACTTTAGCTCTATCAACTTCAATACCTCTCTCAGAAATTTTATGTCCCAATACAATTCCTTCATTAACCATAAAGTGGCATTTCTCCCAATTAAGAACAAGGTTAGTTTCTTCACATCTCTGCAAAACTTTATCAAGGTTTCGCAAGCAGCTATCAAAAGAATTCCCATAGACGGAAAAATCATCCATGAATACCTCTACAATACTTTCACAAAAACCATGAAAAATAGCAGACATGCATCTTTGAAAAGTAGCAGGAGCATTACATAAACCAAAAGGCATGCGTCTATAAGCATAAGTTCCATAAGGACAGGTAAAAGTGGTTTTCTCTTGATCTTTAGCTTTAACAGCAATTTGTGAAAACCCAGAATAACCATCAAGAAAGCAAAAATGAGTATTTTTAGATAATCTTTCTAGCATTTGATCAATAAATGGTAAAGGGTAATGATCTTTCTTAGTAACTTTATTAACTTTTCGAAAATCAATGCACATTCTATACCCTACAACTACTCTTTGAGGAATGAGCTCATCATTATCATTAGGCACAATAGTCATACCTCCTTTCTTGGGAACACAAAGGCAATGTGACTAACCCATCTACTATCAGCAATAGGATATATAATACCAGCTTCAAGGAGTCGTAGTACCTCATTCCTTACCACTTCCTTCATCTTTGGAATTAGACGACGCTGAGGTTCAACAACAGGCTTTGCATCATCTTCCATATTAATAGCATGTTGGCAAATAGAAGGAGAAATCCCCTTCAAATCATCAAGAGTGTAGCCAATAGCGCCTCGATGCTTCTTCAATATTTCCAATAACCTTTCTTCCTCAATCTCTGAAAGCTTAGAACTAATAATAACAGGATATATTTTCTTATCATCAATATGAGCATATTTAAGATTATCAGGTAAAGGCTTTAAATCAAAAACAGGATCTTCCTTTGGTGGTGGTGTTGTACCCAAATCTTCCACCGGTAAATCATGCTTGAGAATAGGTTGGCGAAGAAAAATTTCCTCAAGCTCATCTCTTTCTTTCCTAAAAATTTCGCTCTCGCTATCCTCCAAATGTTGCTGCAAAGGATTATTAGGAACAAGAACAATAGATGCACATTGCTCCATTTTAATATCATTACTAGGCAAATCAGCTTTATAAGGAGTTTTAGTAAATTTAGAGAAGTTAAACTCATAAGATTCACCAGCAAATTTAGTCAAAATTTTCTCTTTCTTGCAATCTATAATAGCTCCACAAGTATTTAGAAAAGGTCTACCAAAGATAATAGGACAATAATCACTAGCAGCAGAACCAAGTACCAAAAAGTCAGCAGGATATTTAATCTTACCGCATAAAACTTCCACATCTCGAACAATACCAATTGGAGAAATAGTTTCTCTATTAGCCAGCTGAATAACCACATCAATATCTTCAAGTTCACAAGAATCAATTTCGTGCATAATCTCCGTGTAAAGCTCATACGGAATAGCACTAACACTTGCACCAATATCACATAATCCATAATAGCAATGATCACCAATTCTAACAGATAGCATAGGAACACTAGCTTGTTTGGGTTTATTAGGATGTGAAACAATATTAGAAGCATCGTCACAGAAAATAATATGACCATCCTCCACACTTTCAGTCACAAGATCTTTAATTATTGCAACAGCAGGTTCAACTTTTATTTGTTCTTCAGGTTCTACAGGTTTCTTTTCACTTTTATGAACCGCACTATTTATAACAGAGTACTCCTTCATTTTAGCAGGGAAAGGAGTTTTTTCAATATAAACCTCAGGAATAACATGATCAGCAGTTTCAACTACAACACATTTATTAATAGATGAATCAATTTTATCTTTATATGGTTCATGATACTTATCAAAGTTCTTCTTTGGCAATTCATAATGAGAGGCAAAAGCTTTAAAAAGATTTACAGCAACTTGAGAATCAAGACCATATGTAGCACTCATATTACGAAATTTATCAGTATCCATAAAAGCTTCAATGCATTTATAATCATAAATTATACCTGATTCTCGATCTTTGTCGTTCTCCCATCCTTCAGTATTTTCTTGGATTCGATCAAGAAGGTCCCTTTTAAACTCTTCTTTGTTGCGTGTAAATGATCCAGAACAAGAAGTATCCAGCAAGGTCTTGTCTTGAAAAGAAAGTCTTGCATAGAAATTATCAATAATAACATTACCAGGAAGCTCATGAATGGGGCATTTGAGCATTAAAGACTTCAGTCTCCCCCAAGCTTGGGCAATACTCTCTCCATCATGAGGCCAAAAATTATATATGCGATTCCGATCCTTATGAATTTCACTTGGAGGATAGAACTTAGAATAAAACCGGGGCACAATATCATTCCATTCAAGAGAATCCCCATTATCCAGTAATTTATACCAATGCGCCGCCTTACCAGACAGCGACAAAGAGAATAGTTTCTTCCTCACTTCATCCATAGCAATACCTGCACATTTGAATAACCCGCATAATTCATGCAAAAACAGTAAATGATCACCGGGATGGACAGTTCCATCCCCTTCATAGCGGTTATCCATAACACGTTCAATAATTTTCATAGGTATTTTATATGGTATTACTTCCTCACCTGGCGCTTCATCCACTACCGTTGCAGTAGTAGTAGATTTCCCAAATAGAAATTGAAGAGAAGATCTCTCCATAATGACTTATAGCAGCAGGCAGAAATAAAATCAGCACAACAGTAAAGGTTTTCCTTACCAATTCCACTTACCAATAGCGCTTCACTCCCCGGCAACGGCGCCAGAAAATAGTCTTGATGACCCACAAGTATAGGGGGTGTATCGTAGTATCTTCGATAAGTAAGAATGTCGATCCCAACGAGGAGCAGAAGGTGTTGACAAGCAGTTTCGATGAAGGATTCACTGTAAATGCTCACAGACAAGTATTCAGGGGGGTTTGATGTAACAGTTGAATAATGTACGAGTATGTAAAGTGCGAGAGTAATAATTGCAGCGAGTGGCCCAATCCTTTTTAGCACAAAGGACAAGCCGGTTTGTTTACTTATAATGACCAAACGTTCTTGAGGACACACGGGATTTTAGTCTAGTGCTTTCGCTACATACGGCTAAATAATCTTCATTGTTGTGATAAGTGTTGTGTGGGTGAACCTATGCTAATGTACCGCCCTTCCTAGGACTAATACATACTTGTGATTATACCCCTTGCAAGCATCCGCAACTACAAGAAAGTAATTAAGAAATAAATCTAACCACAGCCTTAAACTCGAGATCCTGCGATCCCTCCTGCATCGATATACCAACGGGGGTTTAGGTTTCTGTCACTCCGGCAACCCCGCAATTGGCAAACGAATACAAGATGCATTCCCCTAGGCCCATAAATGGTGAAGTGTCATGTAGTCGACGTTCACATGACACCACTAGAAGAATAACACCACAACTTAAATATCACACCATTGAATATTACTCACCCATAGTTCACTACTAACATGTAGACTTCACCCATGTCCTCAAGAACTAAACGAACTACTCACGAGACATCATACGGAACATGATCAGAGGTGATATGATGATGAATAACAATCTGAACATAAACTTGGTTCAATGGTTTCACTCAATAGCATCAACAACAAGTAGAAATCGATAACTGGAGAGTTTCACATATCAAAAAATCAAGATAAAACCCAAATAGATATGGCGGTGACGGTGTCCAGCGGTGATGACGGCGGTGATGATGGTGGAGATGATGATGATGGTGATGGGGGTGTTGTCCGGCTCGAGGACGGTGACGCTGGCGTCGATTTCCGCCTCCCGGAGGGAATTTACCCGGCGGAGTGCTGCCCGCCGGAGAGCTCTTTTCTCTCTGGTGTTCTCCGCCCCGCAGAGGCGGCTGTAACTCTTCGCGAGGTACCCTCTGTGGCTTAGGTCTTCGGGACGAAGGGTTTGGCGAAGAAAAGGAGGCGAAAGGGGTCGTGGGCCCTCCACACCACAGGCCGGCGCGGCCAGGGCCTGGGCCGCGCCGCCCTAGGGTGTGGGCCCACCCTGGCTGCTCCTGGCTCCTCCTTCTGGCTTCCTTCGTCATCTTGAAAAATAGGATTTTTGGTATAATTTCCTTCCCGAGTTGATCTTCCGAAATATTGCGTTCTGACGGTGCTTTTTCCAGCAGAATCCTGGCTCCGGTGTTCGATCCTCCAATAATGATGAAACATGCAAAATAGATGAAATAACATAAGTATTGTGTCCCAGTATGAAATATATCAATGAATAACAGCAAATTATGATATAAAATAGTGATGCAAATTGGACGTATCAGACATCATCTCCATCACCATCATCATCATCTCCACCGTCATCACCGCCGTCTCCTCCGCAGCACCTCATCACCGCCGTAGCAATTTGGGTTTGATCTTGATTGTTTGATAGGGGAAACTCTCCCGGTATCTATTCATACTTGTTGTTGATGCTATTGAGTGAAACCATTGAACCAAGTTTATGTTCAGATTGTTATTCATCATCATATCACCTCTGATCATGTTCCATATGATGTCTCGTGAGTAGTTCGTTTAGTTCTTGAGGACATGGGTGAAGTCTAAATGTTAGTAGTGAACTATGGATGAGTAATATTCAATGGTATGATATTTAAGTTGTGGTGTTATTCTTCTAGTGGTGTCATGTGAACGTCGACTACATGACACTTCACCATTTATGGGCCTAGGGGAATGCATCTTGTGCTCGTTTGCCAATTGCGGGGTTGCCGGAGTGACAGAAACCTAAACCCCCGTTGGTATATCGATGCAGGAGGGATCGCAGGATCTCAGAGTTTAAGGCTGTGGTTAGATTTATTCTTAATTACTTTCTTGTAGTTGCGGATGCTTGCAAGGGGTATAATCACAAGTATGTATTAGTCCTAGGAAGGGCGGTACATTAGCATAGGTTCACCCACACAACACTTATCATAACAATGAAGATTATTTAGCCGTATGTAGCGAAAGCACTAGACTAAAATCCCGTGTGTCCTCAAGAACGTTTGGTCATTATAAGTAAACAAACCGGCTTGTCCTTTGTGCTAAAAAGGATTGGGCCACTCGCTGCAATTGTTACTCTCGCACTTTACTTACTCGTACTTTATTCAACTGTTACATCAAAACCCCCTGAATACTTGTCTGTGAGCATTTACAGTGAATCCTTCATCGAAACTGCTTGTCAACACCTTCTGCTCCTCGTTGGGATCGACATTCTTACTTATCGAAGATACTACGATACACCCCCTATACTTGTGGGTCATCAGTATGGTGGACACAAATGGCATAGTGGTTGGCTGTAATAACCCAGAACATAGGAACAACGAAGGGTAGATTTAGAAAAGGGATGTGCATTTCATCGCAAAACGGGGGAAATTTTCGCGCCTTATTGCAACTAAACCTAAGAGGGATCAAGGTTCTCTCTCATTTTGCACTTAGGGTTAGGCAATGTGAGTTAGGGAAATTTCGACATGATCTCTTTTGTAACTTGTTACTTTGGGGAATGTTTGCATTTGATAAGTGTTAAACAGTTAACTATAAACATCACACCATATAAACAATGAATTTAAAATTCAAACATAAGATATAAATTCAAATCACTTTGAATTTCAAAGTGAATATCAAATAATATTTTATCAAGAATATAAACGTTACATAATACAAAGCTCATAAACCAAAACTTGAGCTTTATTGATATACAACACAATTACAAAGTCTTTACAATATTCTTGATACAAGAATTGAGATATAATGAACAGAATAAAAGAAAAGGAAAATTACAAGTTTAATTCTAAACTAAACCTAAACTAAGTGTCTTGAGGATGATCTTCTGGCCATAGTATAATTTAAACCTGCAAAATAACACAGAGAACAAGAACTAGCCAGAATACAAGTGTTAGCAAGATTCAGTTTGGACAGTTAGCAAAAATAACACAGATTCAGTTTGGACAAGTTGCAAATCGTCACAGACACTTGTGCTTGTCCAAAATCCTGGACAAAGACAAGATAAACATAGGCATCAAAGACTTGAGCAAGCCACAGTGGGCTCAAGTTTCATCATATGAAGGTTGTTGCTAGCCAAGCAACAGCAAGGCAATGCAAGGGGTGAGTCATAAAGTAAATGAGCTTGTGTGTCATGGCCAGGGAAGAAGTAGAGGCCATATAAATAGCACACAAACCCTAGAACCATGACAGTCGACCAGAATTGCAAAACACCAGGTAAGGGTGAAGCAAGAACAAGCACAGTTCATCCAGTTCATAACCAAGAACAGAAACCACCACAACCAACTTAGCCACCAGGAATCATGGTGACCTGAGAAGATCAACCAGAATCTGGAGGTGAAGGGCTGTGAACAGAAACCCCAAGTCTGCATCAACCAAATATTTCACACTAGGAGCTGGAACAAGGTATACCAAGTTCCTGGACAGATCCAAGGGATTTGATCCATCACATATGCATGATATAATCATGGGAGTGAGCAGATGCTCATATGGGTAGATCATCACTTGGTTTTCACCAAGGATTACTGCCAGTCAAAAGCTACTAATAATAGAAAGCATCTAGGTACATATCTTGTACACAGAAACTAGCACATATGCACAGATGCACACCATAGCCAGATCACATGCATAGATAGCACCAGTAGATGGATTGCAAGGATTAGCAGCTAAGACTACACAGTAAATCCTAAGTTATGAACCATCAGTAAACCCTAGATCTTCATCAGGCAAGCATATTGGCATTCATCTCAAGGATGATTCCCAAATATGCAAGCAAAGGTTGAGTAGCCACAAGATCCAACTAAATAGGAGAGCAACCAATCAGTAGCAAGGCTACTGAGGTCACATCACACTTAGCATCCATTAAAAGAAAGCCAAACCTAGTACATCATTATCCAGGAATGGATTCAGAATCATTTGCTTGCTAAACAATCATGAATAGCCAAAGCAATTGCAAGCAAGTCATTTTAAATCATTACTGCATAAGCAATTCATCATAATTTAATTAATTCAAGCATGAATTTATCACAGATCCATGCTTAATACTGACAGCAACATAATATAAGGTAACACAGTTAATCCATAGCCACTAGAGCAAGTCTAGGTAGCTAAGATGAGCAACAGCACAAGTAAGCAACATCACAGTGATGCTTGAGCATCAGCATCACCAGGAAATTGAATCACTTAGCCACAATATTAACCAGTAAGCTATCACTGACAATTAATTGATCAAATGGATCAATTATAGCAAGCCAAGCTACACAGGGAAGTTAGCCAACAAGCAAGGAATGATCCAATGGATCATTGGCTTGCATAGAAAGCACTGAAGCATATCACAGGCACCACTGGCACACACACAAGTGTCACTGTTGCATCACAAGTACACATAGACAAGCAAGCATGGTATTCCAGTAAGCATAAGCAAGCCATAATCAAGTATAGCATGGCATAGCAGGCTTTTGAGCAAGCACAGTAGAGCATGGCAAGTACAGAGCATGCTAGGAGCAGCAGAGAAGCAAGCACAGCATGAATAGCAAGCAAAGCAGCATGTGCCAGTACAAGTAAATGGTAATTGGGCCATGAGCTTGCAGTAAACAGAAGCACAGGAAGATTGCACAGCAATAGCATGGCTCTGGGTGATCACAGGATCACCAGAGAGCAGCAGAGCATGAGGAGGAAGAAGAACAGTAACAAGGGGAGGCGCACAGATATGGAGAAGAGGAAGAGGAAGTGTAGCAACTTACTTGCGCCTGGAAGCAGAAGCTAGGGCATGGCGAGGCAGTGCTCGCGCGGCCCTAACAGCTGCAAATCCAGGGTAGGCGCTGACGTTACGCCGGCGAACCCAAACACGAAACCAGCACCACCGTAGCAGATGCACCTGAGGCGATGGCACGAGTACTGCGAGCAGCACCCACGCCAGGTCAACCTCAGGAGCGCACCCATCGTCGGCGAGGACGAGCGCTCGCCGGAGTTTGTCGAGGCGATTCTTCCTGAGATCCAGAACGGAGGCGATTCGCCAGGAGAGGAAGAGAAGGGGAAAACCACGCGAACAGATCGATAGATCTGCACGCGGCGGTTCAGGTTCGGTAGGTGGCTACGGCGGAGGAGCACGGCGATGGCCGGAGCGAGGCGGCGACCATGGCGGCGACGCCATCGCCAGAGCGTCGCGAGGGGTTAGGGTTAGAGGTGGACGAGAGAGAGAGAGGGCCGAGTGAGTGAGAGAGGGGTGGGCCGTTCAGCGCCACCGAGCCGCTATGGGGCAAGCCTTAGTGGGCTGTCCCATGGGCTTAGGTTATTGGGCTGGGCCCAATAAGGTCCAGGGGGGTATTTTAGTCTTTTAACATTTAATAAAAAGCCAAAACTTTACCAAATTTTAATAAATCAAATAAAACTCTAAAAATCCATTAAAAATTGGATTAATGAATGAAAAATAAACCTTAACAAGAATAAAATATGAAATGGAATTTATGAAACAAATTCAAAATTATGAATTTTCAGAATTTAAATAATAACTTGGAATTTTAAACTATTATTTCCTTGTATTTAAAAAATCAAGGAAAAATCTCAAATAAGTTCAAATACTTATTTTCAAACATTTCAAAATGAAATTCTAATATTCCAAGTCAATTCTATTGAAAAGGGTATTTTTCCAAGAAAAATACTATATCCCTTTTTATTCCAAAAACTATAGAGGTAACTCTATAATTTCAAATTATTTTTGGAATGACTAAGGAAATCATCAAGTAAAATAGTTTTACTTTGAATTGTTATACTTTGTGTGAATTACAATGATTAATACTTTTAAATTAATTGTAAATTACTGTCAAAGACATAAATCTTAAACACAACCCTAAATTGATATAACTCAGCGGGGTAAAGGAATCCAACATAAAACAATACATCCATGATTGCATTATTTGGATTTTATAACATTGTCCTTACCGGACAATGATGCTTCTTACAGAACCTGAGGTCCAGGTTCCATCAACTGCATTGAACTGCACTATCTCGCAGTCCACAGGCAAGTTCACCCTTGCTCATGTCAACTTGAGTATTTTCTACTACTTTAATGCAAAGCTATATACTCATCATTCCTGCATCGCAAATAAAATGTTACTTTCCAACTATGAATATGACTATGTGGCTGGCAATGGAACCATGGTATGTGTTGATATGGTGGAGGTTCCATTGCAATGGGTTATATCACCCTAGGATTAATTACCAATGCCGTCCAGTGATTCTAGCGCCGTACAAACCGCGTTGACCATGAGATCTATAATGGCTGGGGGGAAGCGAGCCGTAGCTTTTCCCTTCGCACGCCAACGGATTGGTAGAGCTGGCGGGGTGTTGAGGCACCGCCGTAGGTTGGGATAGCCTTTTAAATCCCCATCCATTAGTGATGATGGCTCTACGATCTATGATGGATTGTCCGGAGTACACCATGAGTAAAGCCGTATTATCGGGGGAAGTCTACTGGAGGTGTACGGTTGGACAAAAGGGTGGGTTTGCAGGGTCGCGGAGAAGGCGGTGTGGGCTTGGATCTTTATACCTGGCCTCACACCAAAGGAAGTGTGAACGGGGGCAAGTCCCTGCGGATGGCAAAAAGGGTAAGATCTCTTGTGGGAAAAGTAACGCACCTCTGCAGAGTGTATCAAATTGTGGCTGTCACTCCTTGTTCCGGGAAGGGAACTGCGAACGCGGCAGGAAAGGAACTCCACGAAGTTCTAGTCAACCTGTGAAGACTGACGGGCATAGTTTTTATAATAAAAGCAACCTTTTGAAGAAATGATTTCAAAACATGCATTGACCTGCGATTTCCTGATCAATGGTCGTAGCTAGTGCATCAAACACCTTTTTACTCTTTTAGAACTTGCTGAGTACCTCTGTACTCACTTTCTTTCGACACCCTTGCTAGACTGTGATCCGGAAGTGGAGACCATCAACGATGGAGCACCAGAAGGAAGTTACGAGCTGGTCTATGAAGAACCTGATCTTACCGGCGGAGTGGAAGGAGTAGACTATGGGATAGTCTATGGATCAGATGACACGGAGGTGGAGGAGTAGTGACATACCCTAGCATCATAGAGCCGAGCAACGTAGAACTTACCTAAATAAGT
The DNA here is from genome assembly GCF_019359855.2 of Lolium perenne. NCBI lineage: Eukaryota > Viridiplantae > Streptophyta > Magnoliopsida > Poales > Poaceae > Lolium > Lolium perenne. The sequence continues at coordinate 6,660,793 of NC_067250.2, read as the reverse complement.
TGTTGAGCTCTCTTTATATTTGTTATGAGTTGTAATCGTACTTAAGTAGTATCTTAGGGTGTTCTCATAGGACCTGTGAGAATACCAACTTGTTAAGACAATGTTTGTAATAAAGTATGGAGTGTTATGACCTGCAATGTTTCTGTTGTACCACTCTGAGGGATATGGCAAATTGTGAAGAAGTCCCTTCGCAAAGATCATATCAACGACTTGTATACTACAACATGCAGTGGTATGCTGAGTCACCGCAGCTGGTATCAGAGCAAATGTTGCGACCTTAGGTTGGAAAAACCTAGTATAGGGAAGAAACCTGTAGGAGTCTAGTAGAAATAGTAAAGGATTCTCTAGAAATATGGTGATTATTCACATGAGAATAGCAAAACCATATATTTTAGTGCGATAATTCTTTATTATAGCTATTATGATGCATTATCACTACTAATATTCTGCTTTTGTATACAGCCATAATGGCGAACACTTTTCCTAAGAGGACTTTGAGGAAGGTTGAGGGATGGCTCGGTGATTATGATGGACCAATCACAGCTCTCCTGTGTGGGATGCTGAAGGAACTTCATTGTGACCCACGGATACCTGTTATCAAGTATACCTACTATGATGGGGAAATCCTAGCCAAGTGCAGAGTATCGGTCCAATTACCGACAAAACTGCTGATGAGTCGTGTAATGCCATTCGAAGAAGCCAAAACCATCACCACAGCCTACCACATGGGCCTATTCAAGGCAATCCTTGAGATAAGGCAGCATAAGTCAGTAGAACTGCTATGTTCAGAGTTTTCTCATATACCTCATGCCGAGGAAGATGAGGATCCCACTTTGAATCATCTGGTGTTAGCACACAGAAGTCCTGAAGGCTGCAAGACAAAGACATGGATAGCTGTAAGTCTTTATTGACCACGATGTACCTTTTACACATGAAAATGAGGGGTGAGATTGACCACATGCTAGCTGAGTTCACGGACCCTGATAAAGTCCAAACTCGGATGCGTGATCTGAGGGCACAACCACAACATACTACACCTTTCTTTAGCCTAGACAGCTATGTAGATTTGAGTGACCAGTTGTCCCATAAAGATCCACTCACACCCAACTTTGTCCCACACTATCCACATGTGTCAGCATCATATGAGTCTGGATATGGGGGAGATGATTCCAGGAACCTAGACTGTTCGGAGTCACCAATCGAGAATTCGACTGGTTGGCGCTTCGGGGAACCATTTGGAGATGAAGGAGAACCCATCACTTGTGATTCCGAGGATGAAGGAGGCGCGGTTAACCAGAATGTTAACCAAAGCTTTGGGCAGGAAGAGAAAGACACCAACTCCATTTCTTTAGATCTGGAGATGGGATTACCCAAAACATCCCAGTATGTCGTAGGTGAGAGTTCTGGAACCAAGAAAAAGAAAAAGAAGAAGAAGATGAGAGGTCAAGTGAGTAGGAATCCTCCATGGATGGCAGAAGAAGGTGAGCTGTATCCCACTGGGGATACATATGAGTCTTTATCCAGCTACTTTGGCATGACAGATCTCTGTCTCGGCACTTCGTCCGATTCAGACTACATACCTACTGGAAGGACCTTCATTCCGGACGGTGTTCGGAAGACAGACCGCTGTACCGGATGGACCCCAGGGATGTACACGGAGGCGAGTTATGATGACGAGGAGTACAGCTCCAAGGAAGAATAAAGTAATCTAGGTGGTATTGTAATAGAACGTATTTTAAATTCCCGTTGGCTTGGGCTTTGAGCCAAATAAGTGGTTTATATATATACCACATGTAATATAAGTTTGTGAGTGTGTTATGTAATATACAAAGTATATGCATAATAAATGTTTGTTTTGTATTTGCTTCTTGATTTCATTGTGTGACTAGTTCTGGGCATTGAGTTGAGCTCAGAAAGCATTTGCATGGTGTAATTATGAGTAATCGCTCTTTGTTACAGGACTAGGGGGAAATGGCGTTAGTAGAAACCGAGGAGGCTCGCAGAGAGCGGGAGGCAAGAGAAAAAGAGGAGGCAGATGCAGCAGTTAGAGCAGAGAATGCACCACCACCACCACACCCAATGATGCACCCAGACTTCCAACAGTATATGAGGGCAATGGAGGAAGATAGGAGGCGTTACCAGGAAAGCCAGAGCAAGAACATGCAAGATTTCTTTACCCACATCATCAATGATAGGGGTAATGAAGGCAAGGGAGTAACTCTATTAGACTTCCAAAATGCAAGACCACTACCGTTTACATCAGCTCCAGAACCGATGGACGCTGAAGATTGGCTTATGGATACGGAACGGAAGCTGAAGACCGTTGGTTGCAACGATGAGGAGAAGATTAGATACACAACTTATCTGTTGTCAGGACCAGCAGCATCATGGTGGGAGAACCTTGTAGCAGTACACCCTCCAGATAAGGTGTTCACCTGGGAGGAGTTCAAGAAGAAGTTCCGGGATGCTCATGTTCCGGACAGCGTGGTGGAGCTGAAGAAGAGGGAGTTTGACGAACTACGACAGAATACTGCACCCATCATGCAGTATGTTCGGGATTTCAACAGATTATCCAGGTATGCACCTGAGGATGTGGATACGGAGGAGAAAAGGAAGAAGCGGTTCATGAAAGGCATGCATCCATTCATGAAGATGCAACTGAGGTTGGCACGGACTGCCGAATTCCAGGAACTGATTGACTCAGCAATCACTTTCGAGGATGATTACCGGCAAGTCCAAGAGGATAGGAGGAAGAGGGCTCGTATAGAGCCAAGGAAGTACCCAATTAGTAAACCAACACCTGATCGGAGTTTCAAACCCCGATACCGACCTACTACTGGTAGCCAATACAACCGGGGAGGTCAGAGTCAGAATCCAATCAGCCAAATCATCTGCAACAATTGTGGCCTAAAGGGTCATTTGCAGAAGGATTGTCAGAAACCCAGAATCATCTGTTATGGTTGTGGGAAGGAAGGACAGATCAAGCCAGATTGTCCAAACAAGGCGTCTTGGAGCGGACAGAGCTCTGGAGGACGAGGTGGAAACAACAACAACAACAACCGCAACAACAACAACAACCGCAACTACTACAACAACAACAACAAGAGGGGAAAGCCTTATGGAAAGCTGAATTGCACATCTTTGGAACAAGCGGAAGAGTCGGATCAAACAGTCTTAGGTACGCTAAGCATTCTTACTCATCCGGGCAAAGTATTATTTGATACTGGAGCAACTACATCATTTCTTGCATTGGAGTTTGTGGAAAAATTCGGGCTTAGATGTTCTGAGTTAGAAACTCCTATAACTGTTCTATCCGCGGGGGGAACGATCTTAGTAACCCACGTGAAAGAAGCACAAGTCCTAACCATATGTGACTGTGTGTATTTCGCGGACTTACTCATCATACCCATGAAGGACATATCAGTCATCCTAGGGATGGATTGGTTGACAGAGAATGGAGCGGTGATTAACTGTGGAGACAAAACAGTGTCACTTCGCAACTCCATAGGAGGCAGAATAGTGTTCCAAGGAGATAAGTACAGTGAGTTGGAGATTGGATTGGAACTCAATAGTCCGAAGGAGGTGAGAATTGAAGATATTCCTGTAGTGAATGAGTTTAAAGATGTATTTCCTAAGGAACTACCGGGGATGCCACCCGATAGGGAGATAGAATTCACAATCGATCTGATTCCAGGCACAGCACCAATAGCTCAACCACCATATAAGATGGGGCCAAAGGAATTAGTGGAACTGAAAGCTCAGATTGATGAGTTAGAACAAAAGGGATTCATTCAAGAAAGTGTGTCACCATGGGGTACACCAGTTATTTTTGTGGATAAAAGAGATGGAGGAAAGAGAATGTGTGGAGATTACAGAAATTTGAACAATGTAACTATCAAGAACAAGTATCCTTTACCTAGAATCCAAGACCTTTTTGATCAAGTTCAAGGAGCGGGAGTCTTCTCGAAGATAGATTTAAGGTCAGGATACCATCAAATCAAGATCAAGAAGGAGGATGTACCAAAAATAGCGTTCGTATCAAGGTATGGACACCATGTGTCAACACCCGGATTTTTAAGTCCGGATGCCTATTATGTCATACATCGCAATCCCAGGAAATTGTTGTTGCGAGGCATAATAGTTAAGTATCACAGTCATCATTCATTACAAACCATAATGTCTTACAACTTGGAATCACATGATCCATATTACACAAATAGTTGATCTATTGATCAACGAACAAACACAAGTTCATAGCGGAAGCGTAAGATACAAGGACTCTCTAGTCCACAGGCCAACGCTTGACGTTAGAAGCTCCTAGTTGTGGTAGACATCCTGCTGATCGTCCTCCTCGTACTGCTGCTCGGCTTCATATTCTGGCCATTTGAATAGCCAGGGACAAAGCCGTGAGTACTTTAAGTACTCGCAAACTAATACTAAAGTAAGTACTAGCATTGTCATAAAGGTGTTCTAAGCTCTAAGTTTATTTGCATAAAGCCAATTTTATTTCATAAACACTTTTGTAAACAACTCCTCAAGTGCTAACTAACTCAAGGGGGAACATTAGTGTCATTCCCACAACTCTGTCGTGATTCAAAGTCAAAGTCACCTTTCAATTTCAAGTTCAAAAAGATATAAATTCTGATGACGGAAACAGAATGGCCTTTCCAATTGTCCATATCCGCGGACGCGGCTATTCGAATAGTTCTACACTCTGCAGAGGTCGCACACTTGTGCCACAACATTTGATTACATCCGTCAGGGGTAAAACCCTGAATAATCGTAGCTCAGTACGCGGATCATCAACCATTAACCTTTCACTTACACACCCTAGTATAGGCACCTCTCCCCATGAGCTTGGCCTCCCGGTGAAAACCAACTGTTAACCCGGGAACTGCACAGGGCTTGGGCCGGACATTCACCTCATATTCACGTCATATCATATCATCTCTTTTGTTGTAGAGGCAGCTTTCGGCATAACCCCGATGACGCTTGTTTAGAGGGAACCCATACTAAGACACATAAATTTCCAGCTAAGCCCTACCCATAATCAGGTATTGTGGGGGTACTCAAAAATTGGAATGGTATCGCATCCAATCAATCATCAGTTTTTAGCCAAAGTCACCAAGTCAACTTCAGTGTCATATTCACCTTCAAAATCTTTCAATGGAAATGACTAGTCATTCCAAGGTTTTCACCATCATCATTTCACCAACACATGTTCCCATCTAGAGTAGTCATTTTAAAATTAGCACTAGCCACTATGTGAGAGGGGTGCTAAGTATTTACTTCTAGGCTAAGTTTGATACTCTTGTACTAACTCCATACTAATCTAGTAAATCATAAATCAAAGGTACTTTGATAAAACAAAGGTAAATAAAGCTTGTAAAGTAAAACTGGGAAATAGGATCATAAACATAAAGTAAAAGGGGGCAACGCCTTGCTCAAGGTGAGCTTTGCACTTTGCAAGAGTATTATCTTGCCTTGGTTGGAAAAACTGGTCAAAGTGGTCTTCTTCTTCCTGGAAGTAGACCTCCTCCTCCTCCTGGTACTCCTCGGTACTAGCGTCTAAAATACGAATACGGGGTACACAATCATCACACCAAACTAATCTACTAAACTAATGCACAAGCATGGTTCACACATTTAAACTAGCATCACTATTTACTATTAAGTTGGTGGATGTGTTTTTCTTATTATTTAAGAAAAAATAATTTCCTCTCATACTAACTTAAATGTTACTTTGAATTAATTAGAGAAATAATTTCCTCTCCTTATCTTATTAAGATTTGATTTCTCTTATGCATAATGTGTGACCTAGGTTGACCCAAGTCAACCTCTTCACACTTAGCATTTGGAGAAAAAGATTTAAATGAGGTGAGCACCTCATACTATTTAATTCTAGCATAACAAAGATTTAATATCACCACAATTCCTATGGGACCTAAATAACCAGAGTCTCCACTTCATTTGGAAATTGTGGTGACAAGATTTAAATGAGGGAAAATCCCACATAAGATTTAGTAATAGTTTTGGACAATATCTTTGACTAGAAAAATAGCCATAAAGGCATTTAAAACAACTAAACCCTGATCATTCAAAGGAAGCATAGCATTTTCTTGTAGAAACAATTAGTATAAGTGAAAAGTGAAAAATTGGAGGTGGAATTTACTGAAAAGCATTTATGGTTGATTTTTAAGAATTATTATAAGGCAGAAAAGTCCCTGCCTTGTTTATTTTGTCATTTCATTTCTACAAAAGATCTAGGGTTCTAGTCAGTGGCAAAGTGTAGACCATTTCATAAGGTTTCCAGAAAAATAAAGTTTGCAAAATTTGGCCCAGTAGATTTATCACAATTAAAATTCAAAGTTTGCAACAGATTGTGTATTTTATCTAATTTCCAATTTTGAATTCAAATAGGTGGGCTTGCGCGGGAAACGAACTTGGGCCGGCCCAGTACTGCGTCTAGCGCAGCGGGCCGTCTGACCGTGTGGGGGCCACGCGTCAGTGGGACTTAAATCCCGAAGCGGTACGCGCGGGCTGGCGCCGTAGGATTAGGCGAGGATCGGACGGTTGGGGAGCGTCGTCGTCGACGGCGAGACGGGAACTCACCGCGACGGCGGCAGGGGGTCGGCGAGCTCGTCGGAGCTCCGGCGGTCGAGGGCGAGGTGCACAGCAACGTTGTCGTCGACGGTGAAGCGAGGAAGCAGCGGCGTCTCCAATGGCGGCCTCCTGCTCCGGCGGTCTCCGTGTACGGGCGGCGGCTTCGATCTTGCGATTGGCGGTCACCGGCGGCGTAACTATGAAATTGAGGTGGCAGGGGAAGTTCTGAGGAGGTGTGGAGTCGATTGGTGTGCTTAGTTGGGACGGAGGGGTCCTCCTTTTATAGCGGCGAGGGGAGGCTGTGGCGCCCGGCTAGGTTCGCCATGGTCGCCGTCGGTCCAGGGGCGCGAAGAGCCAAGGCGTGGGCGCGGAGTGTTGGCGACGTCCATGCGGAGCTGACGTGCTTGATTGTGAGGAAAACGAGGCGCTACAGCGGCGGGGAGCTTGACGGGAGCTCGCGGGCAGTGGCGGATGGGCGTCGACGCGTTCGTCACCTGCGGCGTTCCCGCGGGCCAGCGAGCGTGTCCAGGCGGTGCAGTGTGCCGTTGCACGTCTACTGGTGCTGAGAGCGAAGGCGGAGGTGACGCAGAGGCGTGGGGCGTCGTCACGCTCTGGGCGTCCAGGGTCGGCGCCAGGCGCGCTCTGGCGCGGCATGGACGTGTCCTGGGCGTGTCTGGACGCGTGTGTGCTGACGTCTCTGGTGCCTGTTTTCGTCGGGGCTGTGGCTGGGCGTGTCCAGGAGAGTGAGGAGAGGCTAGTGGACACGGTGGTTCAGGCTGGAGGTGGCCAGGTGAAGAGATGGCATGAGGGTGGCCTTGCCATGCCACGGCATGGCCAGCCTTGGTCAATGTCGAGCAACAGAGGTGGTGGCAAGTGGTGAAAAGATGTAGTGAGGTGAGAGGGAGACTCCAGGGTGCAGAGGGATCCAAGTTGGACCAAGTCTAAGTAGAAAAATGAGGCATGGGCTCCAAATCTTACCCTGCCTGCCAAGTGCTCGACAGAATGCCCGCAAGAAAATTATTTTCGGAATTTGGAAATCTTTTTGGTGGGTTGAAAACAAATATCAAGTGGAGCATTTTGGTGGTGGTGGTGGTCAAAATGGAGTTGGGATGCAAAATCACATTTTGCATATGATCTTGATTATGTGAGAAAGTTCCAACTTTGCTTGCTTCCCATTTGAAATTGGTGATGAATTTGAGGGGGTGGTTTTGGGCAAAGTTGTAGTGCTTGATGTTGTCTTGGATGAGGTGAAAAGGTTTGACAAAGTTTAGAAGTGGAAAGAAGAGAACCAGGGGCTCAAAGTGGCCATCAGACTAAAAATGGCACAAGTGACCATATTGCATGTATGTTGGAATTTGAATTTGATTTTGGTTTGAGTTGAGTTTCTTCACTTCCAAAAGTATTTAAAAGTGTTTAGTAACCATCTTCAACCAATGGTGCAAGCCAAAGTGGTCTAGGTTAAGATTTGCAAAAGTGGCATAGGCCTTATGTGAGAGTGAAATGGGTTTTTGGAATTTCTTTTATATTTTCTTTTTATTTGACTTTGGGTGATCAAGTGATCATCCCTAGGGTTTTGGAGTGAGAGAGAACACATAAGCAAGCATCATGGCAAATGCACACTCAAAAATAATTAACAAGGTGATCTATATGCATAGACCTATATGATGAGAAAAAGTTTTTGTTGGCCTCAAATTTTGGATTCTTGAATTCTCTCTTGTTCATTTTGTTGAAACTTGGGATGTTACAAACCCTTCCCCCTTACAAAAGATCTCGTCCCGAGATCTAGAGAAAACTAGGTACTAAAGAGATTTGGGTACTCTTTCTTCATATCTTCCTCGCGTTCCCAAGTTGCTTCTTCTTCGGTGTGGTTACTCCATTGTATTTTCAGGAACTTGATACTTCTGGTGCGGGTGGTCCTGAATGCTTCTTCAAGGATGCGAATAGGCACTTCGCGGTAGGTTAGGTCCTTGTTGATATCAATGGCTCTGTGGTCGATGTTCTTGAATACTTCGGTCTTCTCAGGTACTTCTAGACACTTCCGAAGCAGTGAGATGTGAAACACATTGTGTACGGCGGACATCTCTTCCGGTAGTTCCAACTGATATGAGACTTCTCCTCGGCGATCTAGAATCTTGAATGGTCCGACATATCTGGGGGCGAGCTTTCCTTTAAGTTGGAATCTCTGCATTCCTTTGAGGGGTGAGACTTTGAGATACACAAAATCTCCGATCTCGAATGTCATCTCTCGGCGTCTCTTGTCGGCGTAGCTCTTCTGTCTGGATTGGGCGGTCTTGAGGTATTCGCGGATCTTGTGCACCTTTTCTTCGGCTTCTCGGAGAACATCGGGGCCGAAGACTTGACTATCTCCGACTTCCGACCAGTTCAGAGGGGTACGGCATTTCCTTCCGTACAGGGCTTCAAAGGGGGCCATCTGTAAGCTGGCTTGATAGCTATTGTTGTATGAGAATTCTGCATAGGGTAGGCAGTCTTCCCATTTGGATCCGTACTCTAGCACACAGGCTCTCAACATATCTTCTAGGATCTGGTTGACTCTCTCAGTTTGTCCGTCAGTCTGTGGGTGGTATGCTGTGCTGAAATTCAGGCGGGTTCCTAGTCCTTCATGCACTTTCTGCCAGAATCTTGAGGTGAATTGTGATCCTCTATCTGACACAATTGACTTCGGGGTTCCGTGCAGGCTGATTATTCTGGATATGTATAACTCAGCTAGCTTTGGGCCTTGGTATGTGGTCTTGACAGGGATGAAATGGGCAACCTTGGTTAACCTATCGATGACTACCCAAATGGAGTCATTTCCTCGGCTAGATTTGGGCAATCCTGTGATAAAGTCCATACCGACAGAATCCCATTTCCACTCCGGAATCTGTAAAGGTTGCAACAGTCCTGCGGGTCGTTGATGTTCTGCTTTGACTCGCTGACAGATATCACACTTGGCGATGTAGCTTCCTATCTCTCGCTTCATTCCGTGCCACCAGAATTGTTCCTTCAGGTCTTGGTACATCTTGGTACCTCCAGGGTGGATTGAGTAAAGGGTGTCATGGGCTTCTTGCAGAATGACTTGCTTCAAGTCAGAGTCCGATGGTACGCAGAGACGTTCTTTGTACCAAAGAACTCCGGCTTCGTCTATGGTGAATCCTGGTGCCTTTCCTGCAGCTATTTGACTCTTTATTCCGTCAATGCTGGCATTTCCCTTCTGGGCTTCCTTTATCTGGCTCATCAAAGTGGGTTGGAGTTCAATGCTGGCGAGGAATCCTTCGCTCACTAGCTCTAGTCTGAATTGTTCAAACTCTTGGTGCAGGCTTGGTTGCTCTATTGCGATCATGGAGTTCAACTGACACGGCAGTCGACTCAAGGCATCCGCTACCACATTGGCCTTGCCGGGGTGGTAGTGAATTTCCATGTCGTAATCCTTGATTAATTCTATCCATCTGCGCTGTCTCATGTTCAGCTCCTTCTGGGTGAAAATGTACTTCAGGCTCTTGTGATCGGAGTATATCTCGCATCGATTACCCATGAGGTAATGACGCCAAACCTTCAGGGCTAAAACTACGGCTGCTAACTCCAAGTCATGAGTTGGATAGTTCTGTTCATGTTGCTTCAATTGCCTTGATAGGTAAGATATCACTTTGCCTTCTTGCATCAACACACATCCAAGTCCAGTCTTGGATGCATCACAATAGACATCAAATGGCTTGGTGACATCGGGCATGATCAAAATTGGGGCTGTGGTTAATCTGAGCTTGAGTAGCTGAAAGCTTTCTTCACATTTGTCATTCCAGTCAAATTTCCGGTCCTTCTTCAGCAGTTGAGTCATTGGCCTTGCGATGCTTGAAAATCCTTCAACGAATCGGCGGTAATATCCCGCCAATCCTAGAAATGCTCGGACTTCCGTCTGGGTGGTTGGGGCCTTCCATTCCTCCACTGTTTTGATTTTTGCGGGATCTACAGCAATTCCTCCTGCAGACAAGATGTGTCCCAGAAATCCCACTTCTCTTAACCAAAACTCACATTTGCTAAACTTGGCGTACAACTGATGTTGCCTAAGGGTTTCTAGAACCACTTCCAAATGTTGCTCATGTTCTTCTTCTGATTTGGAGTAGATAAGGATGTCGTCGATGAAGACAACGACAAACTTATCCAGGAATTCCATAAAGATCTTATTCATGAGGTTCATGAAATAAGCGGGGGCATTGGTCAGTCCAAAGGACATGACATTGTACTCAAACAGTCCATATCTGGTGGTAAAGGCAGTCTTTGGAATATCTGTTGCTCGGATCTTCAGTTGATGGTAACCTGTCCTCAGATCAATCTTTGAGAAAACTTGGGCACCGGTCAGCTGGTCAAACAGGTCTTCTATCTTTGGCAAGGGATATTTGTTCTTGATGGTGACATCGTTAAGCTTACGATAATCCGTAACCAAACGAGTGGCACCGTCCTTTTTATCCACAAACAAAACTGGTGATCTCCCAGGCGACGCACTTCGTCGCAACAGACCTTAGTACAGCAAATCATACCGTTGCTTCTTCAGGTCCATCAGTTCTGCGGGGTTCATGCTATAGGCTCTCTGGGCTATAGGTCCTGTTCCAGGGATTAACTCGATGATAAACTCGATATCCCGGTCCGGGGGCATACCGGGTAGATCATCCGGAAACACATCAGGGTATCGACAAACGACCCTGATTTGATCCAGAGTTGGCTTGGCTACACTTTGGTTGCAGGTAAATTTTCTGGGTAGTTTTTCAGATAAGTGTTCTATTATTATTCCGGTGCTACTTGTCATGGTGATGGCCTTCTTGGCGCAGTCTATCAATCCATGATGTTTCGCCATCCAGTCCATACCCAGGACTACTTCCAATCCTTTTGTTCCCGTAAACAATCAAGTTTGCATAAAAGTCTATTTCATGGATTCCCGATGGGTACATCTTTGCAAAATTTTCTAGCTTTAGTTGTTGATCCAGGTATTTGAACTACCATGACATGTTTCAAGCTGACTGGTTGAATCTTACTAGTGCATACAAAATCTTCTGTAACAAACGAATGCGATGCTCCAGAATCAAACAACACTCTTGCTGGTATTGAGTTAACAGAGAACATACCCAGCACCACGTCAGGTGCTTCCTGGGCTTCCTCAGCATTCATGTGGTAGAGGCGACCTCCGCGGTTGTTCGGGTTGTTGGGGGCGAACTTCTTGCCGGTGGAGACACGGCGTTGCTGCTGAGCTGGTGGTGCGGGGTTGCCTGCGAGCTTGGCGAGCCTCTTGGGACACTCATTGGAGTAATGCCCCACTACACCACACTCATAGCAAGTGATGGTGGTCTTGTCCTGCTTGTTCGCGACGGGGATGGCATTGCTCCCGGTCCTTGGTGCGGTGTTGGAGTTGTTGTTGCTATTGTTGTTGTTGGGGGCTCTTGGCGGAGCGCGGTTGAAGTTGTTGTTGTTGTTGTAGTTGCTGTTGTTGTGATGGCCTCCTGGCCTGGGGTTTCCTCCACTCCGGTTCTGATAAACCGGACGTGACATCTGTGCATTGGGCTTGTTGGTTCTGAAACCTCCGCCTGAGTTGGGGCGGTACCTTGGGGCATTGCTGGGCCCACTCTGATTCATCATGCGGCGCTTGCGGTTCTCGCTGGCTTGGTGCAGTTTGCCTTCCATCTGGATGGCGGAGTCCACAAGGGCTTCGAGGTCGGCAAAGGGGATGTTGATCAACACAGTCTGCATCTCATCATGCAGTCCGTTCAGGAACCTTTCCTTCCTCTTCTCAGTAGTGTCGGTCTCATCCGGGGCGTACCTTGACAGTGTGAGAAACTTGTCGCGGTATTCCACCACGGACATCCGGCCTTGCTTCAGTTCACGGAACTCATCTCTCATCTTCTTTATCAGACCCGGGGGCACATGGTACTTGCTGAACTTGAGCTTGAAATCAGTCCAAGTCATGAACTGTCCTGCGTTCATGGCACGGGTGCTTGTCCACCAAGCTCTTGCTGGTCCTGCTAAGTAGTGCGTGGCAAACAGCACTTTCTCATTCTCTTCCACTCCAGCTACTTCTAGATTGTTCTCCATAGTTTGGAGCCAATCATCTGCATCAAGTGGTTCCTCAGTCTTGCTGAAAACTGGCGGGTTGGTATTCTGGAAGTTCTTGAGCTTAGATCCTGGATGATCATGGTGGCCTTGATTGTTGTTGACAAGCTGTTGAAGTGCTGCAATGTTGGCTTGCCTTTCAGCTCTTTCTGCTTCTCTATCTTCCAGCATAACTTGCAACATCTGCATCATAGCGTCTTGGTTCGTGTTGCGATTTGGAGGGGCCATCTGAGTATTGAGATTGATCATGAGAAAAGAGGGAAATTTCTATGGCTTGTTTTGTGGTTGAGTTCAAAAGTTTAAAACTTGAAATCTTTTCATGATGACACAAACATACATTCATTCATAGCAAACAACACACAATACAAGCTAACACACTAAGGGTTTTAAGAACCCTTCTTCTCCAAACTACGATACATGGGGCGGGATACAACTCACACCTACGATAGTGCATAAGTGAACTACTCCTCCTCCTCATCAACATTGATGGGGGTGTGGTCATCATCCTCGTCGTCCAGGAAGTCGTAGTCTTCCCCCTCGGTGTTCTCATCCTCCTCGAAGTCGTCGTCATCACTCAGGTAGTTGCTTCCTCCCTGAATGTCTTCTCCATCTTCCTCCATCTTCTTCATCTGCTCCTCCTGGGCCTTAACAGTGGCCTCAAGTGCTGCGATCTTCGCGCGGAGGCGGTCGATAGTGGCATCCTTCTTTGCGCGCTGCTGGCGGAGAGTCCTGCGGTCCTTGGCGAGCATCTTGATGCAGTCGCCCTGCTCGATGATGCGGGCGTGAGTCTGGTTGGCGTACTCACGGGAGTGGTCGAGATCCTGCTGAGTGTGGTACAGCATGAAGTCGAGATGCTCCACGTGGTGCTTCAGCTGCGGGTGCGATGACATGTCCATGGGTTCTCCAGCAGAGTTACGCCTCGCGAGGTGAGAAAAGCGAGGGTGCTGGAGTGCCTCCCCGCTCATCCCGCACAAGCGTGCGAGTCCCTCCTGAAGGCCGCGAGCAAGTCCGTCCAGCCAGTTGCTCTCCATGAAGGAGAAGAGGATCCTCTCAGAAGTGGGAGGCTCCATCTTGCCCCTCAAGTCAGCGGTGATGATCCACTGCAACTCGCCTCCTGGCTGGTTCGCGATCTGCGATCCGTGGAACTCCGGGTGCGGGCGACCAAGGTGGTCGGACAGGGCGTTGAGGTCGTGCTCGAAGATCAAGCTTCCCCCATTCCCAAACTGGTAAAACTTCGTGTTCACGGGCTCCATCTGAAAGTGAAGTAAAGGATTAAGTTAGAGAAGTGAACAAGTGTGGCAAAATTTTAGTTATATTTCTAAGGAAGAGCATGACTTCTTGTTTTTCCAAAGAGCTCAAGGAGAAGACAAAGATTAAAATTTTCAGAAATACTTCATTTCTTTTTGAAACTCAATTTTTCAGGACGTCCATTTCTAACTAGGGTCTCCTAAGGTCAAACAATGGCTCTGATACCAACTTGTCAACACCCGGATTTTTAAGTCCGGATGCCTATTATGTCATACATCGCAATCCCAGGAAATTGTTGTTGCGAGGCATAATAGTTAAGTATCACAGTCATCATTCATTACAAACCATAATGTCTTACAACTTGGAATCACATGATCCATATTACACAAATAGTTGATCTATTGATCAACGAACAAACACAAGTTCATAGCGGAAGCGTAAGATACAAGGACTCTCTAGTCCACAGGCCAACGCTTGACGTTAGAAGCTCCTAGTTGTGGTAGACATCCTGCTGATCGTCCTCCTCATCGCTGCTCGGCTTCATATTCTGGCCATTTGAATAGCCAGGGACAAAGCCGTGAGTACTTTAAGTACTCGCAAACTAATACTAAAGTAAGTACTAGCATTGTCATAAAGGTGTTCTAAGCTCTAAGTTTATTTGCATAAAGCCAATTTTATTTCATAAACACTTTTGTAAACAACTCCTCAAGTGCTAACTAACTCAAGGGGGAACATTAGTGTCATTCCCACAACTCTGTCGTGATTCAAAGTCAAAGTCACCTTTCAATTTCAAGTTCAAAAAGATATAAATTCTGATGACGGAAACAGAATGGCCTTTCCAATTGTCCATATCCGCGGACGCGGCTATTCGAATAGTTCTACACTCTGCAGAGGTCGCACACTTGTGCCACAACATTTGATTACATCCGTCAGGGGTAAAACCCTGAATAATCGTAGCTCAGTACGCGGATCATCAACCATTAACCTTTCACTTACACACCCTAGTATAGGCACCTCTCCCCATGAGCTTGGCCTCCCGGTGAAAACCAACTGTTAACCCGGGAACTGCACAGGGCTTGGGCCGGACATTCACCTCATATTCACGTCATATCATATCATCTCTTTTGTTGTAGAGGCAGCTTTCGGCATAACCCCGATGACGCTTGTTTAGAGGGAACCCATACTAAGACACATAAATTTCCAGCTAAGCCCTACCCATAATCAGGTATTGTGGGGGTACTCAAAAATTGGAATGGTATCGCATCCAATCAATCATCAGTTTTTAGCCAAAGTCACCAAGTCAACTTCAGTGTCATATTCACCTTCAAAATCTTTCAATGGAAATGACTAGTCATTCCAAGGTTTTCACCATCATCATTTCACCAACACATGTTCCCATCTAGAGTAGTCATTTTAAAATTAGCACTAGCCACTATGTGAGAGGGGTGCTAAGTATTTACTTCTAGGCTAAGTTTGATACTCTTGTACTAACTCCATACTAATCTAGTAAATCATAAATCAAAGGTACTTTGATAAAACAAAGGTAAATAAAGCTTGTAAAGTAAAACTGGGAAATAGGATCATAAACATAAAGTAAAAGGGGGCAACGCCTTGCTCAAGGTGAGCTTTGCACTTTGCAAGAGTATTATCTTGCCTTGGTTGGAAAACTGGTCAAAGTGGTCTTCTTCTTCCTGGAAGTAGACCTCCTCCTCCTCCTGGTACTCCTCGGTACTAGCGTCTAAAATACGAATACGGGGTACACAATCATCACACCAAACTAATCTACTAAACTAATGCACAAGCATGGTTCACACATTTAAACTAGCATCACTATTTACTATTAAGTTGGTGGATGTGTTTTTCTTATTATTTAAGAAAAAATAATTTCCTCTCATACTAACTTAAATGTTACTTTGAATTAATTAGAGAAATAATTTCCTCTCCTTATCTTATTAAGATTTGATTTCTCTTATGCATAATGTGTGACCTAGGTTGACCCAAGTCAACCTCTTCACACTTAGCATTTGGAGAAAAAGATTTAAATGAGGTGAGCACCTCATACTATTTAATTCTAGCATAACAAAGATTTAATATCACCACAATTCCTATGGGACCTAAATAACCAGAGTCTCCACTTCATTTGGAAATTGTGGTGACAAGATTTAAATGAGGGAAAATCCCACATAAGATTTAGTAATAGTTTTGGACAATATCTTTGACTAGAAAAATAGCCATAAAGGCATTTAAAACAACTAAACCCTGATCATTCAAAGGAAGCATAGCATTTTCTTGTAGAAACAATTAGTATAAGTGAAAAGTGAAAAATTGGAGGTGGAATTTACTGAAAAGCATTTATGGTTGATTTTTAAGAATTATTATAAGGCAGAAAAGTCCCTGCCTTGTTTATTTTGTCATTTCATTTCTACAAAAGATCTAGGGTTCTAGTCAGTGGCAAAGTGTAGACCATTTCATAAGGTTTCCAGAAAAATAAAGTTTGCAAAATTTGGCCCAGTAGATTTATCACAATTAAAATTCAAAGTTTGCAACAGATTGTGTATTTTATCTAATTTCCAATTTTGAATTCAAATAGGTGGGCTTGCGCGGGAAACGAACTTGGGCCGGCCCGGTCTGCGTCTAGCGCAGCGAGCCGTCTGACCGTGTGGGGGCCACGCGTCGGTGGGACTTAAATCCCGAAGCGGTACGCGCGCGGGCTGGCGCCGTAGGATTAGGCGAGGATCGGACGGTTGGGGAGCGTCGTCGTCGACGGCGAGACGGGAACTCACCGCGACGGCGGCAGGGGGTCGGCGAGCTCGTCGGAGCTCCGGCGGTCGAGGGCGAGGTGCACAGCAACGTTGTCGTCGACGGTGAAGCAGAGGGAAGCAGCGGCGTCTCCAATGGCGGCCTCCTGCTCCGGCGGTCTCCGTGTACGGGCGGCGGCTTCGATCTTGCGATTGGCGGTCACCGGCGGCGTAACTATGAAATTGAGGTGGCAGGGGAAGTTCTGAGGAGGTGTGGAGTCGATTGGTGTGCTTAGTTGGGACGGAGGGGTCCTCCTTTTATAGCGGCGAGGGGAGGCTGTGGCGCCCGGCTAGGTTCGCCATGGTCGCCGTCGGTCCAGGGGCGCGAAGAGCCAAGGCGTGGGCGCGGAGTGTTGGCGACGTCCATGCGGAGCTGACGTGCTTGATTGTGAGGAAAACGAGGCGCTACAGCGGCGGGGAGCTTGACGGGAGCTCGCGGGCAGTGGCGGATGGGCGTCGACGCGTTCGTCACCTGCGGCGTTCCCGCGGGCCAGCGAGCGTGTCCAGGCGGTGCAGTGTGCCGTTGCACGTCTACTGGTGCTGAGAGCGAAGGCGGAGGTGACGCAGAGGCGTGGGGCGTCGTCACGCTCTGGGCGTCCAGGGTCGGCGCCAGGCGCGCTCTGGCGCGGCATGGACGTGTCCTGGGCGTGTCTGGACGCGTGTGTGCTGACGTCTCTGGTGCCTGTTTTCGTCGGGGCTGTGGCTGGGCGTGTCCAGGAGAGTGAGGAGAGGCTAGTGGACACGGTGGTTCAGGCTGGAGGTGGCCAGGTGAAGAGATGGCATGAGGGTGGCCTTGCCATGCCACGGCATGGCCAGCCTTGGTCAATGTCGAGCAACAGAGGTGGTGGCAAGTGGTGAAAAGATGTAGTGAGGTGAGAGGGAGACTCCAGGGTGCAGAGGGATCCAAGTTGGACCAAGTCTAAGTAGAAAAATGAGGCATGGGCTCCAAATCTTACCCTGCCTGCCAAGTGCTCGACAGAATGCCCGCAAGAAAATTATTTTCGGAATTTGGAAATCTTTTTGGTGGGTTGAAAACAAATATCAAGTGGAGCATTTTGGTGGTGGTGGTGGTCAAAATGGAGTTGGGATGCAAAATCACATTTTGCATATGATCTTGATTATGTGAGAAAGTTCCAACTTTGCTTGCTTCCCATTTGAAATTGGTGATGAATTTGAGGGGGTGGTTTTGGGCAAAGTTGTAGTGCTTGATGTTGTCTTGGATGAGGTGAAAAGGTTTGACAAAGTTTAGAAGTGGAAAGAAGAGAACCAGGGGCTCAAAGTGGCCATCAGACTAAAAATGGCACAAGTGACCATATTGCATGTATGTTGGAATTTGAATTTGATTTTGGTTTGAGTTGAGTTTCTTCACTTCCAAAAGTATTTAAAAGTGTTTAGTAACCATCTTCAACCAATGGTGCAAGCCAAAGTGGTCTAGGTTAAGATTTGCAAAAGTGGCATAGGCCTTATGTGAGAGTGAAATGGGTTTTTGGAATTTCTTTTATATTTTCTTTTTATTTGACTTTGGGTGATCAAGTGATCATCCCTAGGGTTTTGGAGTGAGAGAGAACACATAAGCAAGCATCATGGCAAATGCACACTCAAAAATAATTAACAAGGTGATCTATATGCATAGACCTATATGATGAGAAAAAGTTTTTGTTGGCCTCAAATTTTGGATTCTTGAATTCTCTCTTGTTCATTTTGTTGAAACTTGGGATGTTACACCATGAATACTTGGTTGTACCATTTGGACTAACAAATGCACCAGCAATTTTCATGAATTTGATGAACAAGATATTCATGAAGTACTTGGACAAGTTTGTGATAGTGTTCATAGATGATATTCTAATCTATTCCAAAGATAAAGAAGAACATGCCAAGCATTTGAAGATAGTTCTGCAAACTTTGAGAGAACATCAGCTATATGCAAAGTTCAGCAAGTGCAAATTTTGGTTAGATAGTGTTGAATTTCTTGGACATGTCATAACCAAAGAAGGCATAGCGGTGAATCCAAGCAAGGTTCAGTCCGTATTGGAATGGAAATCACCTAAAAATGCTAAGGAGATACGAGGATTTCTTGGTATGGCAAGCTATTATCGGAGATTCATAGAGGGATTTTCGAAGATTGCAGGACCAATGACCAAGTTACTCAAGAAAAATACTCCATTTGTGTGGACAGATGAGTGTGAAGCCAGCTTCCAAACACTCAAAGATAAGTTAACCACAGCACCGGTGTTAGCAGTTCCTGAACCAGGAAAGGATTACACGGTGTATTGTGATGCTTCCAAGAATGGACTTGGATGTGTTCTTATGCAAGATCGGAAGGTAATAGCTTATGGATCAAGGCAATTGAAACCACATGAACACAACTACCCAGTACATGATCTAGAGTTAGCGGCAGTTGTGTATGCTTTGAAGAGTTGGAGACAATTTTTATATGGATCCAAGTGTGAGTTATACACCGATCACAAAAGTTTGAAATATTTCTTCACTCAGAAGGAATTAAACATGAGGCAGAAGAGATGGTTAGAGTTGATTAAGGATTATGACCTTACAATCAACTATACACCAGGCAAGGCTAATGTAGTAGCAGATGCCCTAAGTAGGAAGAGTACGGAGAATCAACCTATGGAATGGGAGATTCCAAAGGAACTTCGGAAAGAGCTAGAGGAGGCTCAGATTTTGTTTATTCAAATTGATGATAAGGGAAGTATAGCAACCATGAGGATTATGGATGAGATGTATTCAGATTTGAAATATGAGATATCCGGAAGCAAGCGGATGATTTGTTCATCCAAGAAGAAATAAAAAGGATTGGAGAAGGAAAACCATCGGAATTCCAGTTAGGGGATTTTGATTCATTATACTTTCAGAAAAGGATATGTGTACCGGATGATCCAGAAGTGAAGTCAATCATATTAAAAGAAGCACATGAAACCCCTTATTCAATACATCCGGGAAGTACTAAGATGTATATGGATTTGAAAGAGATGTTCTGGTGGAACAACATGAAAAGAGAAATAGCACAATATGTCTCAGAATGTCATACATGTCAACGAGTGAAGGCAGAACATCAGAGTCCTGCGGGATTACTCAAACCACTAGAGATACCGGAATGGAAATGGGATGAAATCGGAATGGATTTTGTTACCGGTCTACCAATGACTAGTAAGAAGAAGGAAATGATATGGGTAATAGTGGACAGACTTACCAAGAGTGCTCATTTCATAGCCGTAAACACAAAAGATACTGCAGAAAAGCTTGTGGATATATATGTGAAGGAGATTGTGAGTAAGCATGGAGTACCGAAGAAGATAGTCTCAGATAGAGGTTCAATTTTCACATCAGCATTTTGGAAACAACTCCAAGAAGCTTTGGGATCCAAGTTAGATTTCAGTACCGCTTATCATCCACAAACCGGAGGACAAACCGAAAGAACCAATCAGATACTTGAGGACATGCTTAGAGCTTGTGCTCTGAACTTTGGAGGCTCATGGGAGGACCATTTACCTTTAGCGGAGTTCTCATATAACAATAGTTATCAGAGTAGCATCCAAATGGCACCGTACGAAGCATTGTACGGAAGAAAGTGTCGATCACCAATTTGTTGGTTTGAAACTGGAGAAAACAAGGAGTTTACATCGGACTACATCAAGGAGAGACAAGAAGTCATCGAGGTGATCCGGGATAGACTCAAAATAGCTCAGAGTCGTCAGAAGAGTTACGCCGACTTAAAGAGAAGAGATTGGGAACCGAAAGTGGGAGACATGGTTTATTTAAAGGTTAGCCCAATGAAAGGACTTAAGAGGTTCGGAGTGAAAGGAAAGTTAAGTCCTCGATATATTGGACCATTTAAGATACTCGGTCAGAATCGAGGAACAGCTTTTGAGTTGGAGTTACCGGCACAATTAAGTCAAGTTCATAATGTGTTTAATGTTTCACAACTCAGGAAGTGTTTGAAGGCACCGGATGATCCCATCACATATGAAGAAATAGAATTGCAATCTGACCTAACTTATGTGGAAAGACCGGAAAAGATCTTAGAAGTACAATGGAAGAAGTTAAGAAACAGAGCAATCAAATACTGCAAAGTTCAATGGCAACATCATCCTGAGCGAGAAGCAACTTGGGAGACGGAAGAAGAATTGAGGAAGTCGTACCCCGAGATGTTCAGGTACCAATCTTAACTTCGGGACGAAGTTTATGTTAAGGGGGAGAGGCTGTAATAACCCAGAACATAGGAACAACGAAGGGTAGATTTAGAAAAGGGATGTGCATTTCATCGCAAAACGGGGGAAATTTTCGCACCTTATTGCAACTAAACCTAAGAGGGATCGAGGTTCTCTCTCATTTTGCACTTAGGGTTAGGCAATGTGAGTTAGGGAAATTTCGACATGATCTCTTTTGTAACTTGTTACTTTGGGGAATGTTTGCATTTGATAAGTGTTAAACAGTTAACTATAAACATCACACCATATAAACAATGAATTTAAAATTCAAACATAAGATATAAATTCAAATCACTTTGAATTTCAAAGTGAATATCAAATAATATTTTATCAAGAATATAAACATTACATAATACAAAGCTCATAAACCAAAACTTGAGCTTTATTGATATACAACACAATTACAAAGTCTTTACAATATTCTTGATACAAGAATTGAGATATAATGAACAGAATAAAAGAAAAGGAAAATTACAAGTTTAATTCTAAACTAAACCTAAACTAAGTGTCTTGAGGATGATCTTCTGGCCATAGTATAATTTAAACCTGCAAAATAACACAGAGAACAAGAACTAGCCAGAATACAAGTGTTAGCAAGATTCAGTTTGGACAGTTAGCAAAAATAACACAGAATTCAGTTTGGACAGTGCAAACTGTCACAGCACACTTGTGCTTGTCCAAAATCCTGGACAGCACAAGATAAACATAGGCAGACCAGCACTGAGCAAGCCACAGTGGGCTCAAGTTTCATCATATGAAGGCTGTTGCTAGCCAAGCAACAGCAAGGCAATGCAAGGGGTGAGTCATAAAGTAAATGAGCTTGTGTGTCATGGCCAGGGAAGAAGTAGAGGCCATATAAATAGCACACAAACCCTAGAACCATGACAGTCGACCAGAATTGCAAAACACCAGGTAAGGGTGAAGCAAGAACAAGCACAGTTCATCCAGTTCATAACCAAGAACAGAAACCACCACAACCAACTTAGCCACCAGGAATCATGGTGACCTGAGAAGATCAACCAGAATCTGGAGGTGAAGGGCTGTGAACAGAAACCCCAAGTCTGCATCAACCAAATATTTCACACTAGGAGCTGGAACAAGGTATACCAAGTTCCTGGACAGATCCAAGGGATTTGATCCATCACATATGCATGATATAATCATGGGAGTGAGCAGATGCTCATATGGGTAGATCATCACTTGGTTTTCACCAAGGATTACTGCCAGTCAAAAGCTACTAATAATAGAAAGCATCTAGGTACAGATCTTGTACACAGAAACTAGCACATATGCACAGATGCACACCATAGCCAGATCACATGCATAGATAGCACCAGTAGATGGATTGCAAGGATTAGCAGCTAAGACTACACAGTAAATCCTAAGTTATGAACCATCAGTAAACCCTAGATCTTCATCAGTCAAGCATTTAGGCATTCATCTCAAGGATGATTCCCAAATATGCAAGCAAAGGTTGAGTAGCCACAAGATCCAACTAAATAGGAGAGCAACCAATCAGTAGCAAGGCTACTGAGGTCACATCACACTTAGCATCCATTAAAAGAAAGCCAAACCTAGTACATCATTATCCAGGAATGGATTCAGAATCATTTGCTTGCTAAACAATCATGAATAGCCAAAGCAATTGCAAGCAAGTCATTTTAAATCATTACTGCATAAGCAGTTCATCATAATTTAATTAATTCAAGCATGAATTTATCACAGATCCATGCTTAATACTGACAGCAACATAATATAAGGTAACACAGTTAATCCATAGCCACTAGAGCAAGTCTAGGTAGCTAAGATGAGCAACAACACAAGTAAGCAACATCACAGTGATGCTTGAGCATCAGCATCACCAGGAAATTGAATCACTTAGCCACAATATTAACCAGTAAGCTATCACTGACAATTAATTGATCAAATGGATCAATTATAGCAAGCCAAGCTACACAGGGAAGTTAGCCAACAAGCAAGGAATGATCCAATGGATCATTGGCTTGCATAGAAAGCACTGAAGCATATCACAGGCACCACTGGAACACACACAAGTGTCACTGTTGCATCACAAGTACACATAGACAAGCAAGCATGGTATTCCAGTAAGCATAAGCAAGCCATAATCAAGTATAGCATGGCATAACAGGCTTTTGAGCAAGCACAGTAGAGCATGGCAAGTACAGAGCATGCTAGGAGCAGCAGAGAAGCAAGCACAGCATGAATAGCAAGCAAAGCAGCATGTGCCAGTACCAGTAAATGGTAATTGGGCCATGAGCTTGCAGTAAACAGAAGCACAGGAAGATTGCACAGCAATAGCATGGCTCTGGGTGATCACAGGATCACCAGAGAGCAGCAGAGCATGAGGAGGAAGAAGAACAGTAACAAGGGGGGGCGCACAGATATGGAGAAGAGGAAGAGGAAGTGCAGCAACTTACTTGCGCCTGGAAGCAGAAGCTAGGGCATGGCGAGGCAGTGCTCGCGCGGCCCTAACAGCTGCAAATCCAGGGTAGGCGCTGATGTTACGCCGGCGAACCCAAACACGAAACCAGCACCACTGTAGCAGATGCACCTGAGGCGACGGCACGAGTACTGCGAGCAGCACCCGCGCCAGGTCAACCTCAGGAGCGCACCCATCGTCGGCGAGGACGAGCACTCGCCGGAGTTCGTCGAGGCGATTCTTCCTGAGATCCAGAACGGAGGCGATTCGCCAGGAGAGGAAGAGAAGGGGAAAACCACGCGGACAGATCGATAGATCTGCACGCGGCGGTTCAGGTTCGGTAGGTGGCTACGGTGGAGGAGCACGGCGATGGCCGAAGCGAGGCGGCGGCCATGGCGGCGACGCCATCGCCAGAGCGTCGCGAGGGGTTAGGGTTAGAGGTGGACGAGAGAGAGAGAGGGCCGAGTGAGTGAGAGAGGGGTGGGCCGTTCGGCGCCACCGAGCCGCTATGGGGCAAGCCTTACTGGGCTGTCCCATGGGCTTAGGTTATTGGGCTGGGCCCAATAAGGTCCAGGGGGTATTTTAGTCTTTTAACATTTAATAAAAAGCCAAAACTTTACCAAATTTTAATAAATCAAATACAACTCTAAAAATCCATTAAAAATTGGATTAATGAATGAAAAATAAACCTTAACAAGAATAAAATATGAAATGGAATTTATGAAACAAATTCAAAATTATGAATTTTCAGAATTTAAATAATAACTTGGAATTTTAAACTATTATTTCCTTGTATTTAAAAATTCAAGGAAAAATCTCAAATAAGTTCAAATACTTATTTTCAAACATTTCAAAATGAAATTCTAATATTCCAAGTCAATTCTATTGAAAAGGGTATTTTTCCAAGAAAAATGCTATATCCCTTTTTATTCCAAAAACTATAGAGGTAACTCTATAATTTCAAATTATTTTTGGAATGACTAAGGAAATCATCAAGTAAAATAGTTTTACTTTGAATTGTTATACTTTGTGTGAATTACAATGATTAATACTTTTAAATTAATTGTAAATTACTGTCAAAGACATAAATCTTAAACACAACCCTAAATTGATATAACTCAGCGGGGTAAAGGAATCCAACATAAAACAATACATCCATGATTGCATTATTTGGATTTTATAACATTGTCCTTACCGGACAATGATGCTTCTTACAGAACCCGAGGTCCAGGTTCCATCAACTGCATTGAACTGCACTATCTCGCAGTCCACAGGCAAGTTCACCCTTGCTCATGTCAACTTGAGTATTTTCTACTACTTTAATGCAAAGCTATATACTCATCATTCCTGCATCGCAAATAAAATGTTACTTTCCAACTATGAATATGACTATGTGGCTAGCAATGGAACCATGGTATGTGTTGATATGGTGGAGGTTCCATTGCAATGGGTTATATCACCCTAGGATTAATTACCAATGCCGTCCAGTGATTCTAGCGCCGTACAAACCGCGTTGACCATGAGATCTATAATGGCTCTGGGGAAGCCAGCCGTATCTTTTCCCTTCTGCACGCCAACGGATTGGTAGAGCTGGCGGGGTGTTGGAGGCACTGCCGTAGGTTGGGATAGCCTTTTAAATCCCCATCCATTAGTGATGATGGCTCTACGATCTATGATGGATTGTCCGGAGTACACCATGAGTAAAGCCGTATTATCGGGGGAAGTCTACTGGAGGTGTACGGTTGGACAAAAGGGTGGGTTTGCAGGGTCGCGGAGAAGGCGGTGTGGGCTTGGATCTTTATACCTGGCCTCACACCAAAGGAAGTGTGAACGGGGGCAAGTCCCTGCGGATGGCAAAAAGGGTGAGATCTCTTGTGGGAAAAGTAACGCACCTCTGCAGAGTGTATCAAATTGTGGCTGTCACTCCTTGTTCCGGGAAGGGAACTGCGAACGCGGCAGGAAAGGAACTCCATGAAGTTCTAGTCAACCTGTGAAGACTGACGGGCATAGTTTTTATAATAAAAGCAACCTTTTGAAGAAATGATTTCAAAACATGCATTGACCTGCGATTTCCTGATCAATGGTTGTAGCTAGTGCATCAAACACCTTTTTACTCTTTTAGAACTTGCTGAGTACCTCTGTACTCACTTTCTTTCGACACCCTTGCTAGACTGTGATCCGGAAGTGGAGACCATCAATGATGGAGCACCAGAAGGAAGTTACGAGCTGGTCTACGAAGAACCTGATCTTACCGGCGGAGTGGAAGGAGTAGACTATGGGATAGTCTATGGATCAGATGACACGGAGGTGGAGGAGTAGTGACATACCCTAGCATCATAGAGCCGAGCAACGTAGAACTTACCTAAATAAGTTGTTGAGCTCTCTTTATATTTGTTATGAGTTGTAATCGTACTTAAGTAGTATCTTAGGGTGTTCTCATAGGACCTGTGAGAATACCAACTTGTTAAGACAATGTTTGTAATAAAGTATGGAGTGTTATGACCTGCAATGTTTCTGTTGTACCACTCTGAGGGATATCGCAAATTGTGAAGAAGTCCCTTCGCAAAGATCATATCAACGACTTGTATACTACAACATGCAGTGGTATGCTGGGTCACCGCATTGGCTCAAGGATTTTGGATGCATGAGAAGTATTCCCTCTCGATACAAGGTTTAGGCTAGCAAGGTTTATTTGAAACAAACACAAGGATGAAGCGGTGCAGCAAAACTCACATAAAAGACATATT
Organism: Lolium perenne; assembly: GCF_019359855.2. Lineage (NCBI taxonomy): Eukaryota > Viridiplantae > Streptophyta > Magnoliopsida > Poales > Poaceae > Lolium > Lolium perenne. The sequence goes on along the minus strand of NC_067250.2, from coordinate 6,634,635 downwards.
GTAAACATTATAAGACTCTACACCGTCTTCCTTGTTGTTCAAACTTAATACTAGAAATTATCTAGACCTTAGAGAGACCAATTATGCAAACCAAATTTTAGCATGCTCTATGTATTTCTTCATTGATAGGTGCAAAGTATATGATGCAAGAGCTTAAACATGAGCACAACAATTGCCAAGTATCACATTATCCAAGACATTTTAGCAATTACTACATGTATCGTTTTCCAATTCCAACCATATAACAATTTAACGAAGAAGAAACTTTCGCCATGAATACTATGAGTAAAGCCTAAGGATATATTTGTCCATATGCAACAGCGGAGCGTGTCTCTCTCCCACACAATGAATGCTAGGATCCATTTTATTCAAACATAACAAAAACAAAAACAAACAGACGCTCCAAGCAAAGTACATAAGATGTGATGGAATAAAAATATAGTTTCACTAGAGGAACCTGATAATGTTGTCGATGAAGAAGGGGATGCCTTGGGCATCCCCAAGCTTAGACGCTTGAGTATTCTTGATATATGCAGGGGTGAACCACCGGGGCATCCCCAAGCTTAGAGCTTTCACTCTCCTTGATCATATTGTATCATCTCCCTCTCTTGATCCTTGAAAACTTCCTCCACACCAAACTCAAAACAACTCATTAGAGGGTTAGTGCATAATCAAAATTTACATGTTCAGAGGTGACACAATCATTCTTTACACTTCTGGACATTGCATAAAGCTACTGAAAGTCAATGGAATCGAAAAATCCATCAAGCATGGCAAAACGGGCAATGCGAAATAAAAGGCAGAATCTGTCATAACAGAACAGTTCGTAAAGACGAATTTTATTGAGGCACCAGACTTGCTCAAATGAAAATACTCAAATTGAATGAAAGTTGCGTACATATCTGAGGATCACTCAAGTAAATTGGCATAATTTTCTAAGTTACCTACAGATAATTAGGCCCAGATTCGTGACAGCAAAGAAATCTGTTTCTGCGCAGTAATCCAAATCTAGTATGAACCTTACTATCAACGACTTTACTTGGCACAACAATGCACAAAACTAAGATAAGGAGAGGTTGCTACAGTAGTAACAACTTCCAAGACTCAAATATAAAATAAAAGTACTGTAGTAAAAACATGGGTTGTCTCCCATAAGCGCTTTTCTTTAACGCCTTTCAGCTAGGCGCAGAAAGTGTATATCAAGTATTATCAAGAGACGAAGTATCAACATCTTAATTTGTTCTAATAATAGAATCAAAAGGTAACTTCATTCTCTTTCTAGGGAAGTGTTCCATACCTTTCTTGAGAGGAAATTGATATTTAATATTACCTTCCTTCATATCAATGATAGCACCAACAGTTCGAAGAAAAGGTCTTCCCAATATAATGGGACAAGATGCATTGCATTCAATATCCAAGACAACAAAATCAGCAGGGACAAGGTTATTGTTAACGGTAATGCGAACATTATCAACTCTCCCCAAATGTTTCTTTGTATAATTACCAGCAAGATTAACATCCAAATAACAATTTTTCAATGGTGGCAAGTCAAGCATATTATAGATTTTCTTAGGCATAACAGAAATACTTGCACCAAGATCACATAAAGCATTCCAATCAAAGTCATTGACCTTAATCTTAATGATGGGCTCCCAACCATCCTCTAGCTTCCTAGGAATAGAAGTTTCGCGTTCTAGTTTCTCTTCTCTAGCTTTTATGAGAGCATTTGTAATATGTTTTGTGAAAGCCAAATTTATAGCACTAGCATTAGGACTCTTAGCAAGTTTTTGTAAGAACTTTATAACTTCAGAGATATGACAATCATCAAAATCCAAACCATTATAATCTAAAGCAATGGGATCATTATCCCCAATGTTGAAAAAAAATTCAGCAGTTTTATCACAGGCAGTTTCAGCAGTTTTAGCAGTTTCAGGCAGTATTTCGCGCTTTGCATTAGAAGTGGGAACATTGCCAACACTAATTCTTTTACCATTATTAGTAGGAGGTGCAGCAACATGTGTAGCATTAGCATTGCTAGTGGTGGTAATAGTCCAAACTTTAGCTATATTATCTTCTTTTTCATTTTCTTCTCTTTCCCACATAGCACGCAATTCGGCCATCAATCTTATATTCTCATTAATTCTAACTTGGATGGCATTTGCTGTAGTAACAATCTTATTATTATGATTTTCAGGTTTAGCATCCATTTTATTAATTAAAGAAGATTGTGACGCAGACATGTATGAGATTCGGTTTTCAGCATTTGCAAGTTTAGTTTGCAACCCAGAGATCTCCATATTCAGATTTTCAAGTTGATTTCCTATATTCTTCAACAAGGTAGATTGCTCATTCATATTTTTAGTAAACAATTTATTTTGCTCATATTGTGATTGCATAAAGTTCTTTGTGGATCTTTCAATTTCTAACATCTTTTCTTCATTAGGTGAAGCATATCTACCATAAGAGTTACCATTAGCAGGATATGGCCTAGAATTATTATAATTGTTATTTTTAATGAAATTCACATCAACATGTTCTTTTTGAGCAACCAATAAAGCTAACGGAACATTATTAGGATCAATATTTGTCCTATCATTCACAAGCATAGACATAATAGCATCAATCTTATCACTCAAGCAAGAGGTTTCTTCGACAGAATTTACCTTCTTACCTTGTGGAGCTCTTTCCGTGTGCCATTCAGAGTAATTAATTATCATATTATCAAGAAGCTTTGTTGTTTCACCAAGAGTGATGAACATAAAGGTACCTCCAGCAGCTGAATCCAATAGGTTCCGCGAAGAAAAATTCAGTCCTGCATAAAAGGTTTGGATGATCATCCAAGTAGTCAGTCCATGGGTTGGGCAATTTTTAACCAAAGATTTCATTCTTTCCCATGCTTGTGCAACATGCTCAGTATCCAATTGTTTAAAATTCATTATGCTACTCCTCAAAGATATAATTTTAGCAGGGGGATAATATCTACCAATAAAAGCATCCTTGCATTTAGTCCATGAATCAATACTATTCTTAGGCAGAGATAGCAACCAATCTTTAGCTCTTCCTCTTAGTGAGAAAGGGAACAATTTTAATTTTATTATGTCACCATCTACATCTTTATACTTTTGCATTTCACAAAGTTCAACAAAATTATTGAGATGGGCAGCAGCATCATCAGAACTAACACCAGAAAATTGCTCTCGCATAACAAGATTTAGTAAAGCAGGTTTAATTTCAAAGAATTCTGCTGTAGTAGCAGGTGGAGCAATAGGTGTGCATAAGATATCATTATTATTTGTGGTTGTGAAGTCACACAACTTAGTATTTTCAGGAGTACCCATTTTAGCAATAGTAAATAAAGCAAACAAGATAAAGTAAATGCAAGTAACTAATTTTTTTGTGTTTTTAATATGGCAAACAAGATAGCAAGTAAAGTAAAACTAGCAACTAATTTTTTTGTGTTTTGATTTAGTGCAGCAAACAAAGTAGTAAATAAAATAAAGCAAGACAAAAATAAAGTAAAGAGATTGCGATGTGGAGACTCCCCTTGCAGCGTGTCTTGATCTCCCCGGCAACGGCGCCAGAAAATGTGCTTGATACGCGTACAGCACGCGTCCGTTGGGAACCCCAAGAGGAAGGTGTGATGCGTACAGCGGCAAGTTTTCCCTCAGTAAGAAACCAAGGTTTATCGAACCAGTAGGAGCCAAGAAGCACGTTGAAGGTTGATGACGGCGAGATGTAGTGCGGCGCAACACCAGGGATTCCGGCGCCAACGTGAAACCCACTAGTAGGAAAAGCCTCATCAGTGGCGCACCAAAAATGGATTCTGTGGCGCATGGGAGGTGCGCCACAGAAACTTCGCCACAAAAATAAGGTTTCTGTGGCGCACCTGCCCATGCGCCACAGAATTAAGGGTTCTGTGGCGCACGTGTTCTTAGGTGCGCCACAGAAAAGCGTGCGCCACAGAATTTGCTTGTATTATACACGATTTTGTGCTGCCTGCTATACACATGCAGTTTATAGACAGCAATATACATATATCGACGCGGATTTTCTACCTAGGGTGATAGGTGTGCACAGCCTACCAACCGTTGGATAGTGGGGCTCTAATTCTTCCCAGGTTCACATCAAACTGATCTGGCAGTCATGTAGTGTAACGGCCGTTTGCAGTGTCCCCATGCGTGTTTGAATTATTTTTCCCAACGTAGCAACAATGTCGTAGCAAAACAGCATCGAGCACCGTCCCAACTAGGTTGCATAGAGACGGTTTAGTTGTCATTTTGGAAAAGAAACACCGTTTTTTTGCTTGACGGTGCAGATGGGTGCATGTTCATTATTAAACTTAGTTAGGATAGAGTTTGCATGCGGTATAGATTTTATCAAAACTAGAACCTACATTCGCTATGGCTGCACCAAGTAATCCAAAAACCCTTCAATTTAATTTTTTTTTGCATATGGTATAGATTTTATCACACAATGTTCCTTGGTAGCGTTGACTAACATGTGTAAAAAACTTTCACGCTGGTGTGAAAAGTGCTGGTATATTTTTCCACTTTTTGAACCGTTATTTAAACCACAAAAATGAATAGTCGACGGGTTAGATTTTTTTACGAGCTATCGACCGTGCAACATCATGCTTGTCATTTTGGTACAAAAGAAAACAAGTTGTTTGCTACACGGTCACCCGTTGAGATAATTGGTTGTTGTTTAGGTTTTTTTTGACAAGCAAACGTGTTGACGGTGAAACATTTTTGGTCGGGCACGGCAACTTGCACCGTGAGGAACTCGGTTGTTGTTTTATCACGGTGACACTGTGGGTCCATAGAAAAATCTGCTATGACTTGCTGGGGAAGAGCATAAAGAGATGGGCAGGTACGGACCGTGATAAAATGTGCATCCTAATTCGATTCTGATTCACATATCTACACGGGCACGGTTAGGTAGTCATGATAGCTATGCAGATCGTGACGTGGTAAAAAATGCAGAGCAGAAATGCTAGCTGATGGGTAAGCTACCAGTGTTGCTTGAGCCGGCATGGTTTCTAGTTTCCGAAATGATACGTACGAGACAAAATAGGCTCTGTGAAAAGTGTATTGCTTGTGGTCAATGCAGGAAAATTAAAATTGAAAATGGTCGTAGAAAAAAACCCAATAGATGGAATTGATTTAGCGGGCAGAGTTGTGTGCATACATGGGAGTAAAGCAAAAAAAAAAAAAAAATCGAATTGTTGCTGCCGAGCGCGCGCTAAGGTTAGAGTGCAATTGGTATTGAGTCCTGGACATTTATGGATTGTTGGAAATGAATTGGTGGAACCGGTGTTGAGACCCATGGTTTAGCTTGTTATCCAATATGCCAAGAGATGCTGCGCGAGCACACATCGCAGTGGCGCTGCAGATGTCCCTTTGTGCTTCGCCCCCGCCACTACCGTTGAACATGATCACGGCCAACGAGTACATTGCTTCTTGGTGCCCGTTCGAAGCGGCAAAAGATATCTTCGCGACGCCATCCTCATTTGAGTTGAGACAATAAAAGAGAATCTGGCAGAAAAAATTTAGAGTGCATTTAGAGCGGGCAACCTCAACTTTTACATCATTAAAGGGGGGAGGAGAAAAGCAAAACATTTAGAGTGCAACGGTATAAGCGTACCATTCCAAGGATATAAGATGCATCAAAGTTGCCTGCTTCAGCGCATCTTTGTAGAAATCTCCTGGCACCACTGCACCAATATTTGGCGCGTACAGCAAAGCATCGCGCTCCGGCCATCTTGGTGCCGACAATGTTCATACCGAGCTCTAGAAATCTCTTGGAGTTGCAATGAGTTTGTGTGGTTATGAAAAAAATTGTGGCCTGGCCGTGAGGAGATAAATAAAGCACCGATGACTTACACCATGGTAGCGGATAGAAAATCCGACGGGAACCTCGCGGAAACTGCTACGGCCCCAAGAACTGCGGAAACGATGTCATCCGGCATGTTGTTGAAGCTAGCGTCTGAATCTGCCACACTGTGCTCAGGCTGCTCATTGCTATTGGATGAAACCGAGAGAAAATGGGTAAATAGCTACTGAATTGCACAAATCATGTGTTTGTTTTGGTGGCCGACTCCTTTTTTCTTCTTACCATTCAAAACCTCGGCCTAATGGGCAACCATGGATTTTTTCACTTTGCTGGTTGAACGCTGAGTAATAAAAAACGATCGTACCATGGCAAGCTTGTTGTTTTGTAACGGATCATACCATGACTCTGTTGTCAAATTGGTTCGGAATGTGTGTCTCATTTTGGTTGTCATTTTGGTAAGAAAATGTGGTAGAAACTTTCCATGGTCATGTGCGTACGTGTTTTTCTTCCAACTCACATGCCTTGGATTTTCTACTTACTTTCTGTTCCATGGTCAGGTAAGTAACAAAGGACTACTTAGTTTCCGTTTATTAGTTACCGAAACTTTAACCTACATTCGTTGTAGCTGCACCAAGCAACCCAAAAACCCTTCAATTTAAATTTTTTTGCAAGCGGTATAGATTTTATCACATTTGCTATTTGATCGCCGAGTAATAAAAACAGATCATACCTTTTTCTTCTTACCCTTCAAAACCTCTGCCTAATTGGCAACCAAGGATTTTTTTTTCACTTTGCTAATTGATCGCTAAGTAATAAAAACAGATCATACCTTGGCAAGCTTATTGTTTTGCGGTGGAGCGTACCGTGACTCCGTTGTAAAATTGGTTCGGAATGTGTGTCTCATTTTGGTTGTCATTTTGGTACGAAAATATGGTAGAAACGTTCTATGGTCAGGTGCATACGAAATTTGGATGTACTATTTTAAGTTTCTTTACAAATGAGTTGTTGTTTTGGTATCAAAAGGGAAGTGAAAACGCCGACAGCAGCCTATGCCAGCTATTTTCCAACCTGAATCAACTGGATGGCAGTGATTTGAATATAACGGAGGAGGATGCCATGCATGTGTGATGGACTAACACCGTGTGCTCTCTTTGTGCTCCCTATAGATGATCTAATGGTTTGATTGGTGTGCATAGCTATGCACCATGGTAGCCCACTATTTCCCATACATATATACAGGTTATATACAGCAACATTCAGATATAATATAAATATCATGTACATTGCACAGATATAACATAGACATCATCGTCACATTACTTAGAGCCCGATCGAGATACATATATAGTGGCAAGTGTCAAATGTTTTGCATACAACTCTTAATTCATACAAAATTCACAATTTCGAGATACAAAGTAGTCTTCATCCGGTTCCTCCTTTGCTCCCTCATCTCTACCCACCAGGTCGCTTGCATCGGGGTCCTTCATCCAGTTCCTACTATGATGAAAATGGAAGAAAGTGAGACCAACAAGTCCGATGCACAAGAGAAATGGAATAAATGCCTCATACATTGTTGGTCAACATAAATATTAACATTCAGGGACGGTGTAAGTGAGACCAAGTCCGATGCACAAGAGATTGATATTTGTGCTATCTTACCAGGCTCACTTACGCCGCCCCCGAGTGTACGGTGACCAAACATTTTAATCATCGGTATTTTGAAAATCACAAAGCAAATGGAATGACAAAATGGAATAAGTGCCTCATACATTGTTGGTCAACACAAATACTATGGTCAGAAACCATAGTTGCAGTATACACCGCAGTATACTTTGCAGAAGGGCCCCCTTTCCCCGGCCGCCGTTCCGTGAATCTTCACAAGGATACCACAGTAGCATAGTAGCATACCATAAGCTCACAAGAATCCATCATTTTCTTCACAAGGATACCACAGTAGCATACCATAGTAGCATTTCATGCATTTAAATGAACCAGTAGCATCAAAACCAACCAAATATCCAACTAGCAAGCAATACCAAGTGAGCAAGTCGTCATTACCTTGTACAGGTTCAGACATGGATTTATTTCCAACAAAGGATGGAAATCAAATTAACATCATTGAATTAAATTGAATCATTACCATCACATGGTTCATCAATAACAAGTGGCAGTAAACCTCCACAAACAACAGGTACATATGATCCAGTAAGCCACACAGGCATAGCAAGTGATATAAGTTGACAATAACCAACACCAATATGTAGTAGCAGCATAGAAGTGTCACTGATATAGAACACTCCAATAAGCATCACTAGCTCACCAGTTAATGGTAAGCAAGTACAGAGAGGCATAGACAATTTCTATTGCTTAAGACAAGCAACAACAAGGATTAGCAGCATAACAATATACTAACCACTAGCAATCCAGGCTCCAAATGGAACCTTTGGAGCAGATATATATAGAGCCAATATAGCATGTCACTCCAAATGAAACTATCCATATGCAGGCAACAAAGTAATTTATTCAGATACTGCACATGAGCAGCATCACTGAATCAAAGAAACTAGCAGCAATGCATCCAGAGCAACAACATCAATGCATCCAGAGCAACAACAATGCATCCAGAGCAGCAGCAGCACAACCTAGAAGCACGAGCATTTCGTCGAGCACTTTGTGCTCGCGCGGGAGAGGAAGAGGGAGGGGAGGGGAGAGAGTTCACCGACGACAGGGGTGGAGGAGGAGGTTGATGACGACGGCAGCGGTGGAGGAGGAGGAGGACGCGGCGGCTCCTCCACCTTCACGCGACGGCGGCCCCTCCTCGCGGCGGCCCCTCCTCGCCGTAGCGGCAGCTTGTGCTGCAGGTGGTGGGGATGGGAGGACCGTGGCGGCATGCGGCCCTCGCGGAGGAAGGCGGCGGCGACGGTGATGGCGACGATCATGGCGGCGCGCGGCGGATCGGAGGAGAGGGGAGAGGGGAGGGGAGAGGGGAGAGGTGAACAGGCGGGGGAGGGCACGGGCGAGATGATATAAGTTACCTTGATTCTGTGGCGCACCCGAGCAAGTGCGCCACAGAATCAACTACTTCTGTGGCGCACCGAAGCACGTGCGCCACAGAAAGAGTTATTTCTGTGGCGCAGCACGCCATGTGCGCCACAGAAATACCTACACTAATAATTGGTGGTGGCAGGATGTGGGCCCCATACAATTTCTGTGGCGCAATGTTCAGCAGTGCGCCACAAAATTAAGCTATTTCTGTGGCGCACCTAGCATGGTGCGCCACAAAATAAAATTCTGTGGCGCATTTTCAGTGGTGCGCCACAGAACTAAGCTCTGCCTATAAGGGTTTTCCTACTAGTGACCTGCACAACACAACCAAAGTACTTTGCCCCAATGAAACAGTGAGGTTGTCAATCTCACCGGCTTGCTGTAACAAAGGATTAGATGTATAGTGTGGATGATGATTGTTTGCAGAAAACAGTAGAACAAGTATTGCAGTAGATTGTATTCGATTAAAAGAATGGACCGGGGTCCATAGTTCACTAGAGGTGTCTCTCCCATAAGATAAATAGCATGTTGGGTGAACAAATTACAGTTGGGCAATTGACAAATAGAGAGGGCATGACAATGCACATACATGATATGATGAGTATTGCGAGATTTAATTGGGCATTACGACAAAGTACATAGACCGCTATCCAGCATGCATCTATGCCTAAAAAGTCCACCTTCAGGTTATCATCCGAACCCTTCCAGTATTAAGTTGCAAACAACAGACAATTGCATTAAGTATGGTGCGTAATGTAATCAATAACTACATCCTCGGACATAGCATCAATGTTTTATCCCTAGTGGCAACAGCACATCCACAACCTTAGAACTTTCTGTCACTGTCCCAGATTTAATGGAGGCATGAACCCACTATCGAGCATAAATACTCCCTCTTGGAGTTAAGAGTAAAAACTTGGCCAGAGCCTCTACTAATAACGGAGATCATGCAAGATCATAAACAACACATAGATAATAGATTGATAATCAACATAACATAGTATTCTCTATCCATCGGATCCCAACAAACACAACATATAGCATTACAGATAGATGATCTTGATCATGTTAGGCAGCTCACAAGATCCGACAATGAAGCACATCAGGAGAAGACGACCATCTAGCTACTGCTATGGACCCATAGTCCAGGGGTGAAATACTCACTCATCACTCCGGAGGCGACCATGGCGGTGAAGAGTCCTCTGGGAGATGATTCCCCTCTCCGGCAGGGTGCCGGAGGCGATCTCCTGAATCCCCCGAGATGGGATTGGCGGCGGCGGCATCTCTGGAAGGTTTTCCGTATCGTGGCTCTCGGTACTGGGGGTTTCGCGACGAAGGCTATTTGTAGGCGGAAGGGCAGAGTCGGGAGAGTCACGAGGGGCCCACACGCTAGGCCGGCGCGGCCAGGGCTTGGGCCACGCCGCCCTACTGTGGCGCCGCCTCGTGGCCCCACTTCGTTAGTCCTCCGGTCTTCTGGAAGCTGAAGGAGATATGCCCTAGAGGCAATAATAAAGTGGTTATTATTTATATCTTTATGGTTATGATAAATGTTTATATATCATGCTATAATTGTATTAACCGAAACATTAGTACATGTGTGATATGTAGACAACAAGAAGTCCCTAGTATGCCTCTTAAACTAGCTTGTTGATTAATGGATGATTAGTTTCATAATCATGAACATTGGATGTTATTAATAACAAGGTTATATCATTATATGAATGATGTAATGGACACACCCAATTAAGCGTAGCATAAGATCTCGTCATTAAGTTATTTGCTATAAGCTTTCGATACATAGTTACCTAGTCCTTATGACCATGAGATCATGTAAATCACTTATACCGGAAAGGTACTTTGATTACATCAAACGCCACTGCGTAAATGGGTGGTTATAAAGGTGGGATTAAGTATCCGGAAAGTATGAGTTGAGGCATATGGATCAACAGTGGGATTTGTCCATCCCGATGACGGATAGATATACTCTGGGCCCTCTCGGTGGAATGTCATCTAATGTCTTGCAAGCATATGAATAAGTTCATAAGAGACCACATACCACGGTACGAGTAAAGAGTACTTGTCAGGAGACGAGGTTGAACAAGGTATAGAGTGATACCGATGATCAAACCTCGGACAAGTAAAATATCGCGTGACAAAGGAAATTGGTATCGTATGTGAATGGTTCATTCGATCACTGAAGTCATCGTTGAATATGTGGGAGCCATTATGGATCTCCAGATCCCGCTATTGGTTATTGGTCGGAGTGAGTACTCAACCATGTCCGCATAGTTCATGAACCGTAGGGTGACACACTTAAAGTTGGATGTTGAAATGGTAGAACTTGAATATGGAATGGAGTTCGAATATTTGTTCGGAGTCCCGGATGAGATCCCGGACATCACGAGGAGTTCCGGAATGGTCCGGAGAATAAGATTCATATATAGGAAGTCATATTCCAAGTTTGGAAATGATCCGGTGCATTTATGGCAGGTTCTAGAAGGTTCTAGAAAAGTCCGGAAGAATGGCACTTTGGAAAGTGGAGTCCCGAAGAGACTCCACTTGCATGACCAGCCAACCCTAAAGGGGAGGAGTCCAAGGTGGACTCCCCTAGGGTGGCCGGCCAACCCACCTCAAGGAAAGGTGGGAGTCCCACCTTGGGTAGGACTCCCTCCTTGAGTAGGTTTCCCACATATGGGAGGTTTTAGTGTTGGGGTCTTATTCGAAGACTTGGACTAGAACTCTTGGGGCTTCCACCTATATAATGAGGGGCATAGAGAGGGGGGGCTGATCACTTCAAGCCTCAGCCTTGGCCGCACCCCTTAGAGGGCCGGCGCCCAACCCCCCTCTCTCCCCAAACCCTAGCGGTCTCTCTCCTCCACCACATCCCGCACGCTTAAGCGAAGCTCCGCCGGATTTCTCCACCACCACCGACACCACGCCGTCGTGCTGTCGGATTCAAGAGGAGCTACTACTTCCGCTGCCCGCTGGAACGGGGAGGTGGACGTCGTCTTCATCAACAACCGAACGTGTGACCGAGTACGGAGGTGCTGCCCGTTCGTGGCGCCGGAAGCGATTGTGATCAAGATCTTCTACGCGCTTTTGCAAGCGGCAAGTGATCGTCTACCGCAGCAATAAGAGCCTACTCTTATAGGCTTTGGAATCTCTTCAAGGGTTAGTCTTGATCATCCCCTCGTTGCTACCGTCTTCTAGATTGCATCTTGGCTTGGATTGCGTGTTCGCGATAGGAAAATTTTTGTTTTCTATGCAACGTTATCCTACAGTGGTATCAGAGCCGTGTCTATGCATAGATGGTTGCACGAGTAGAACACAATGGTTTTGTGGGCGTTGATGCTCTTGTTATCTTTAGTTTGAGTACTTTGCATCTTTGTGGCATAGTGGGATGAAGCGGCTCGGGCTAACTTTACATGACCGCGTTCATGAGATTTGCTCCACGCTCGACATGCAACTTGTATTGCATAAGTGGCTTTGCGGGTGTCTGTCTCTCCTACTATAATGAAGATTCAACTTACTTTTCTATTGACAACATTAGTATCACCGTTGTGGTTCATGTTCGTAGGTAGATTAGATCTCTCTCGAAAACCCTAAACCACGTAAAATATGCAAACCAAATTAGAGACGTCTAACTTGTTTTTGCAGGGTTTGGTGATGTGATATGGCCATAATGTGATGATGAATATGTATGAGATGATCATTATTGTATTGTGCCAACCGGCAGGAGCCTTATGGTTGTCTTTAAATTTCATGTTGAGTAGTATTTCAAAGTAGTTGTAATAGTTGCTACATGAGGTGAACAACAATGAAGACGGCGCCATGGACCTTGATGCTACGCCGACGATGATGGAGATCATGCCCGAAGATGATGGAGATCATGTCCGTGCTTTGGAGATGAAGATCAAAAGCGCAAAGACAAAAGGGCCATATCATATCACATATGAACTGCATGTGATGTTAATCCTTTATGCATCTTATTTTGCTTAGATCGCGACGGTAGCATTATAAGATGATCCCTCACATTAATATCAAGATAATAAAGTGTTCTCCCCTCGTATGCACCGTTGTACAGTTCGTCGTTTCGAAGCATCACGTGATGATCGGATGTGATAGACTCAACGTTCACATACAACGGGTGTAAGCAATGTTGCACACGCGGAATACTTGGGTTTGCTTGACGAGCCTAGCATGTACAGACATGGCCTCGGGACAACGGAAACCGAAAGGTTGAACACGAGTCATATGGATGATATGATCAACATGTTGATGTTCACCATTGAAGCTACATCATCTCACGTGATGATCGGTTTTGGTGTAGTGGATTTGGATCGTGTACCACTTAACAACTATGAGGGATGTTGTATTAAGTGGGAGTTTATTAGTAATTAGATTAAAACATGAACTAATTATCATAAACATAGTCTAAGTAGTATTTTGTATTAATTTTGTAGTATTGGCATCCGTTTTCTACCATGCGCTAGTCTTGTTATTGAGATAGAAATACTGTTAAAATCTGACAAGAAACTTTACGGATTGGTACCGTATTGTTAAAGAATCAAGAATTGATTAAGTCCTATTGCAAACTTTTAGTAAACCTCACATTGTTGATTCAAAGAGCTATGGTTTCAATTAGTACCTAAAGTTATCTTGTCTCCGTGAAACTTGAAGTTCAAATTTGTTTGAAAAGTAAGGAGCTGAAAATTTAGTTTTCAGAAATAATCAAGGTATGAGATATATGTGATATCTAAGACCTTATTGCAAGATGATAGAATATAAATTTGGTGAGACTACATAAACTCATAAGTTTTATGGGAATGTATGAAGGTTGAAGACGCCAGGCGTCACAATCCTCCAACTATTGGGGCACTAATAATATTCGCATATCCATGAAGTTATCGTCCTTAGTATGCACCGTTGCTAAGACTCGTCGTTTCGAAGCATCACGTGATGATCGGGTGTGATAGATTCTACGTGTGCATACAACGGGTGCAAGCCAGATTTGCACATGCGAATACCAAGGTTAAAACTTTACGAGCCTAACATGTACAGACATGGTCTCGGAAAGTCGTCATGATATAATGGATAAAATTATGAGTGAAATTGTTCATCATATTACAAAGTTACTAATAGTGAAATCTAGAACACTTGTCATATGATGATCAACTTCAAAATAAGAACATCAAGGTTATTGGTATTAGACCAACAAACCTAGAAGTTTTTAATGTTGAAGTGTTTTTCTGAATAATGAGGAAAGCTAAAAGAGAAACTGCAAAAGATTTTTTGGCAGAAAGAAAGAAAAGACTAGAAAGTCTAGCTCAGGTGTATATAAATGATATACATGTTATGGTTGTATTCCTAGTTAGGTCACACTATGAAATTCTTGGGTATTAGTACTATATTGGTTGGTATGAAGTGTCATACAAAACAACGCAATACAAGAATACAATGGCCTAAGTGACTGACAAGGAATATGATAGAAATGCACGTCTGAAACAAAATAAAGTGTTATTATGTTCGTCGTTGGCATTCTACTAGCCCTTAGAATTTATAATAAAGAACTTAATAATTGTTATTTTGCTCCGGTCAAATGAAAACAATGAGTTGTTCAAATTATGACATTACTCCATGTACGATGGATAAGTTATTATAAATCTTAATGGTGAAACACACATACATAAAACTGACGCTAAAATGCCATAAGGCAAATGATTTGAATTCCACTTATTTGTGGAACCGCCATTTAGGTCATGTTAGAAAGGAACGCATGAAGGAACTCCATACAAATGGATTTTTTGGAGTCATTTGATTTTTGAATCATTTGGCGCTTGCAAATTTTTTCTAAAGAGAATGATTAAAATACCGTTCATAGGCCAAGAGTTGAACGGGCAACAAACTTAGTGGAAAAATACATAATGATGTATATGGTTCACTGAGCATAGTTGTGTGCGGGAGATTCTTCTACTTCATGAAAACTTTCAACAATGAATTGAGTATATATATATGCATATATTCGATAAGGAAGAAGTTTGAAACATTTGAATGGGTTCAAATAAATTTCAACATGAAGTGGAAATCAACGTAATAGAAAAGTCAAATATCTATGATTGGATCATGGTGGAAATATTTGAATTACGAGTTTTAGCGAACATCTAAGAGAGTTATGAAATTGTTCTACAACTCACATTTCTTGGAGTATCATAATGATGATATAGTATCCGAGATATGTATCCAAACCTTGTTGGATCAATGATGAGATAAAATATTGATGCCATTATATTTTTGTGGATTATGCTTTAGTGACTACCGCTTTTACACTGAATAGAGCATCATCATGATCCGATGAAATGACATCATACAAGTTATGACATGGGTATAAACCCTAATAGTCTTTTCTTTAAATTTTGGTCTAAGAGTTTACAACCAAAATCGGATGAATGTCTTTGTTGGTTATCCCAGAGATTTAATTGGGAATTCTTCCCACGAGACAAAGACAAAAGTGTTTGTCAATGTTTCTTATTTTCGAGAAATTGTTTCGAGTGAAGTATTTGAGTGGGAGGACATTATAATTTGATAAGGTTTATGAACCTGAGCATAATGATCAGAGTAGCGCAGCATCGGAATTGGTTTCGGAAGCGGCCACGACGATCGTGGCTCTCATGACTACAAAGTGTTTTAGCCATGGAGATCGAAGTACATATTGAACCTTGTAGGTATGGTTTACTTTGTGATCAAATAAATGATTTGTGGACAAAGGATTGATTTTGAACAATGATAAACCAACTACAAACAAAGAAGTTATGATGGGCCCTGACTCCGTTAAAATGGCTATACGCCATGAAATGCAAGATAGATGAATACTTTTTGAAAGTAAATGGATCTATAAAATTGATAGACTTGGATGAAATATCCTTGAAGAAGCTCGACTTGTCGAAAAGTTGTTTACGACAAAGTTCAAAGAATTAACTACGATAAGATTAGATCTTCCGTAGCAATGCTTATAGTCTTTATGGATTATTCTAGTAATCACTACATATTTCTTTTATGAGATATGCCAGTAGGATGGCAAAATACACTACTTAACAGAAGTATGTATTAAAGGTGTATACAAGATACAACCAAGAGTTTTGCTGGTCCGTGGAATACTAGATAGGTATACAAACTTTAATTGGATGAAGTGAGTATCGCGGAGTTGGAATCTTCACCAGATGAAATAGTCAAAAGAGTTTTTGATTTCATCAGAGACGATGAAGAGGCTTGCATTTGCAAGAAATTAAGTGGGAGCGCTAAGACATATTTATAATACTTTATGTAGGTGACATATAGTTGGTTATAAATGATGTAATTATATACTTGATTAAAAGGTTTCATTGAGAAATTAATTTCAATGAAAGGATATGGACTGAAACATATTTAGTGTCAAGATCTATGAAGATAGATTGAAACACATAATAAGTTTAAGTCAAAGTACATAGAATGGATATTGAAGTAGTTCAATATAGAAATATTAAGAAAATGTTCTTGTCATGTGAAGGTTTAACAAGACTTGAGTGTATCTGACACTCAATGAGTAAAAACACATGAGTGATTATAGATCACGGATAATATGTACACAATCAGATGTCCTGTGCTCTTAAAAGTGTTATGAGCATGTACCAGAATGATTCATGTGATGATCATTGAAAAACAGTAAGGATATTCTTGAGAAGAACCAAGGATATATATATATAGTTTTGTATGGAGAAATGACAAAACAAATCGCTGTGAGATGTTGCACCGATATTTGTTTTGTCACATATGAAAATAAAATTTCAATCTCAAATTAGACTAAGTATTGTTTAAAAGGTAGCACAATGAGCTAGAAGTTGTCTATGCTAGATTTAGAAGAGTTCTAAATATTGTGATGGATTCTACAAATGAAGGCAGAATATGTCATTGTTTTGACAATGACAAAGGATGTTAAGTCAGGAGGTTCTTTGAGAACTTGGTGTAGTTCCGACAGAGTCAGAACTTTGAAGCTATATTGTGTGTGACAATATTAGTGACATATTTTCAGACCGCGGAATTAAGGTTCCACCAGAAGACCATACATATTTAAATGCCGGCTCATTTGGAAATGAGTGATGCGTTGAGACGCAAATGAATTACAAAATACATACGTTTCTGAGCGTGTCAGATCCGTTGACTAAAACCTCTCCCGTAAGCAATACATGATAAAGCACCAAAAGGCCAAGGTGTTATATCTTTACAAATGTAAACTAGATTATTGACTCTAGTGCAAGTGGGAGACTGAAGGAGATATGCCCTAGAGGCAATAATAAAGTGGTTATTATTTATATCTTTATGTTTATGATAAATGTTTATATATCATGCTATAATTGTATTAACCGAAACATTAGTACATGTGTGATATGTAGACAACAAGAAGTCCCTAGTATGCCTCTTAAACTAGCTTGTTGATTAATGGATGATTAGTTTCATAATCATGAACATTGGATGTTATTAATAACAAGGTTATATCATTATATGAATGATGTAATGGACACACCCAATTAAGCGTAGCATAAGATCTCGTCATTAAGTTATTTGCTATAAGCTTTCGATACATAGTTACCTAGTCCTTATGACCATGAGATCATGTAAATCACTTATACCGAAAAGGTACTTTGATTACATCAAACGCCACTGCGTAAATGGGTGGTTATAAAGGTGGGATTAAGTATCCGGAAAGTATGAGTTGAGGCATATGGATCAACAGTGGGATTTGTCCATCCCGATGACGGATAGATATACTCTGGGCCCTCTCGGTGGAATGTCGTCTAATGTCTTGCAAGCATATGAATAAGTTCATAAGAGACCACATACCACGGTACGAGTAAAGAGTACTTGTCAGGAGACGAGGTTGAACAAGGTATAGAGTGATACCGATGATCAAACCTCGGACAAGTAAAATATCGCGTGACAAAGGGAATTGGTATCGTATGTGAATGGTTCATTCGATCACTGAAGTCATCGTTGAATATGTGGGAGCCATTATGGATCTCCAGATCCCGCTATTGGTTATTGGTCGGAGTGAGTACTCAACCATGTCCGCATAGTTCACGAACCGTAGGGTGACACACTTAAAGTTGGATGTTGAAATGGTAGAACTTGAATATGGAATGGAGTTCGAATATTTGTTCGGAGTCCCGGATGAGATCCCGGACATCACGAGGAGTTCCGGAATGGTCCGGAGAATAAGATTCATATATAGGAAGTCATATTCCAAGTTTTGAAATGATCCGGTGCATTTATGACAGGTTCTAGAAGGTTCTAGAAAAGTCCGGAAGAATGGCACTTTGGAAAGTGGAGTCCCGAAGAGACTCCACTTGCATGACCAGCCAACCCTAAAGGGGAGGAGTCCAAGGTGGACTCCCCTAGGGTGGCCGGCCAACCCACCTCAAGGAAAGGTGGGAGTCCCACCTTGGGTAGGACTCCCTCCTTGAGTAGGTTTCCCACATATGGGAGGTTTTAGTGTTAGGGTCTTATTCGAAGACTTGGACTAGAACTCTTGGGGCTTCCACCTATATAATGAGGGGCATAGAGAGGGGGCTGATCACTTCAAGCCTCAGCCTTGGCCGCACCCCTTAGAGGGCCGGCGCCCAACCCCCCTCTCTCCCCAAACCCTAGCGGTCTCTCTCCTCCACCACATCCCGCACGCTTAAGCGAAGCTCCGCCGGATTTCTCCACCACCACCGACACCACGCCGTCGTGTTGTCGGATTCAAGAGGAGCTACTACTTCCGCTGCCCGCTGGAACGGGGAGGTGGACGTCGTCTTCATCAACAACCGAACGTGTGACCGAGTACGGAGGTGCTGCCCGTTCGTGGCGCCGGAAGCGATTGTGATCAAGATCTTCTACGCGCTTTTGCAAGCGGCAAGTGATCGTCTACCGCAGCAATAAGAGCCTACTCTTATAGGCTTTGGAATCTCTTCAAGGGTTAGTCTTGATCATCCCCTCGTTGCTACCGTCTTCTAGATTGCATCTTGGCTTGGATTGCGTGTTCGCGATAGGAAAATTTTTGTTTTCTATGCAACGTTATCCTACAGAAGCTTCGTGTGAAAATAGGCCGCTGGGCGTTGATTTCGTCCAATTCCGAGAATATTTCCTTACTAGGATTTCTGAAACCAAAAACAGCAGAAAACAGCAACTGGCTCTTCGGCATCTTGTTAATAGGTTAGTGCCGGAAAATGCATAAATATGACATAAAGTATGCATAAAACATGTAGATATCATCAATAATGTGGCATGGAACATAAGAAATTATCGATACGTCGGAGACGTATCACCCCTCTCAGCTGAGGATGCTACTGCCTATCGGAGTCTGGTTGGTGGTCTTCAGTACTTGACTATCACTCGCCCTGATATCTCATATGCCGTTTATCGGGTGTGCCAGTTTCTCCATGCTCCCACTGTTTCTCATTGGTCTGCTGTGAAACGCATTCTTCGGTATGTGCGTCACACTTCTGCCTATGGCATGGCTGTGCGTCCTACAGCGTCCTGTGTTCTCTCCGCGTTCTCTGATGCTGACTGGGCTGGTAGTCCTGATGATAGGCGATCCACGGGGGGATATGCAGTGTTTCTTGGTTCTAATCTGATCGCCTGGCGTGCTCGTAAACAAGCTACAGTATCTCGCAGTAGTACTGAAGCTGGGTATAAGGCGGTTGCAGATGCCATGGCAGAGATTATATGGGTACAGTCACTGTTGAGGGAGTTGCGGATTTCTCAGCGCATATATCCTGTTCTTTGGTGTGACAATATTGGAGCGACATACTTGTCATCTAATCCAGTGTTTCATGCCCGAACAAAACACATTGAAGTTGACTATCATTTTGTGAGGGAACGTGTTGCTCGGAAGCTACTTTGTATCAAGTTTATCTCCTCGAAGGATCAACTTGCTGACATCTTCATAAAGCCACTACCGCAGCCCTTGTTTGACGGTTGTAGGCGCAATCTTAACTTGCTTAGTATCTCTGGCCATAGTTAAGATTGAGGGAGGGTGTTAGACTGTATTATACATAGCTTCTGTATATGTTGTATATTGTATTGTACACCTTTGTGTACCCCTATATATATATGAGATAGCCACACCCCATTGGGTATTGAGCAGTTCCCCTCAATTACGTTTTACAACAAGAACCTCCTCCTCCTCCTCCTCCTCCTCCTCCTCGAGAGTTATTTGCTGGGCCGTGAATTTACTTCGGATTTATCAGGTTATTTTCCCGAATGTAAATCGGGTTTTTTTATGTTGCCACCTAATAGAACGTTCGGGTGTGTTAGGTTCAGGTACTTCGGGTTTGGCTATGGGTTTTGGGATCGGGCTTCGTGTATGAGGTTTTATGTCCACCGAACCCACGGCTAGTTGTTTTTCTAGTAGCTTCGTACAGTTTTATAGGTGATTAACCTATTTTATAGGTTCACTCACTTTTATTCGTATCTAGTACGTCTATTTTTAATATGTAGGTTCACTCTTTTTTTTATCTAGTCTACTTTGAAAATGATTAAAATATTTTATACTAATGTACGGAGAAAGTAAAAAAACTACTCCCTCCGTTCATAAAAGAATGTCTCAACTTTACCAAAATTTGCATGTATATACACACTAAAACACGTCTAGATACATGCATATTTTAACAAAGTTAAGACATCCTTTTATGGATAGAGGTAGTAGGATTGATGAGCAGGATTTTAGAGATGCAATTAATGGCTGGTCTCTCCTATTGATTGTTTCAAACATCGCGTTGGTGTTAATGAGTTGGAGCTGGTGGAGAACGTCGTTGTGACCAATGGACCCCGGACTTGTACCACGCCAGCCGAGTTGTGTCGGAAACATAACTAGGATTGATCAGCAGCTGCATCGGGTCACAATAAATATGTGATTGAATGGTTAGAAAAGCAGTGACATCTTTGAGACCTTAAATTGTAGATTTGATACTTCAGGTTTTATAAAAACTGAAACATTTCATCAATTTTAAAATCTATCGGATTATATTTTTGAACACAGTCTTCCGAAAATGCTCGCACAGATAGAATACACATGTTGTGTCGGAACAAAATATATGTTGTGTAAACTGAACCCAGGGTTAGCTGTTTTTGTACTAGTAAACGTACAAATAAAACTAGGATTGATGAGCAGGACTTTAGAGATGCAACGGCTGGTCCCTTCTATGATTGTTTGTTAATGAGTTGGAGCTAATGAGTTGGAGCTGCTGGAGAACTCGTCATTGTGAGCAATGGACCCGGACCCCTGTCTCATACCCCGCCAGCCACGTTGCGTCGGAAACATAACTAGGATTGATCAGCAGCACTACAGGAATGGGAGGCTATGCCGAGGGCCAGGCTATACGCCGACGGCCAAAAGTCGGGGTCGTCGGCGTATGGCCCGGCCAGGCCAGCCTGCCCTTTCAACACTCGGCGAAACGTGGCCGTCGGCGTAGCGACCTCTACGCCGAGGGCAGCCCTCGGCATATCTTTGGCCCTAGGCGTAGACAGGGCTACGCCGACGGCCACCCTCGGCGTAGGCTATTTTTCAAATTTGTCTAATTTTGTAAAAATCATAACTAATTCATATGATGTCAGAAAAATGCGTATGAGGTATCAAAATGTTCAGAAAAACATCCTCTATCCGTTTATGTCAAAATCATGCATATTTGAATCATGTAGAATAACATGTTAACATAGAAACAATTCAATCACTTTCTTATATGTTCTCAGGTTCCCGTTTTAGCCAGATGGCAATTTAAACGAAGTCAGAAAATCTCGCGGAGCCGCATGGCATCATTTTATGTGTCCTAGTAACCACTCCAAAAGATGGAATTGGGATACGACAATTATTTTGGAAAACCCTTCACGAACAGGGCTATCAAGTCCGGATTTCTATGGTTTTTAGGGCAATGAGTTGGAAACGGCCCGTGACACCGCATAGTTTGTCGGAACGAGACCATATTTGGCACGTGCGTGGTCCCTGGGATGAGAAGCAATGCCCCGGGAGCGCATTTCCAATCCGACCCATGAGCGATGGTTTTTTCATTTTCGGGGTGCCAAAACAGGTTTTTTTTGTGAAGGAACTACATGGGGCGCATTTTAGTATTGCGCGAGACCTCTGCGTAGTGGTAGGACACCGTCTTCGCACCCCATATCACATGCCATATGTGCGCGCTAGCTATCTGGGAATCCATGCGGCTTCCTGCGGTGTCCCGCCGAATCCGCTGGAAAGTGACCGGATTTGAACTAGGGCTACACTTTCCGTCGCTCAATAAATTCCGCAAAAATTGTTTTTAGGTCTATGACATATCAGTTTATGTGCTAATTTTTTGTCCGTTTAGCGCGATGGTAAACGGGTGCACCAGCGCGCCCGGTACGGCCATACCGCATCTCCGTGGGGGCCCTTTTGGCCAAATGACAATTTAAACAAAGTCAGAAAATCCCGCGGAGCCGCATGGCGTCATTTTATGTGTCCTAGTAACCACTCCAAAAGTCGGAATTAGGATACGGCAATTATTTTGGAAAACCCTTCACAAACAGGGCTATCACGTCCGGAGTTCTATGGCTTTTAGGGCAAATGAGTAGGAAACGGCCGTGACACCGCATAGTTTGTCGGAACGAGGCCATATTTGGCACGTGCGTGGTCCCTGGGATGGGAAGCAAGGCCCCGGGAGCGGATTTTCAATCCGACCCATGGGCGATGGTTTTTTCATTTTCGGGGTGCCAAAACGGGTTTTTTTGTGAAGGAACTACATAAGGCGCATTTTAGTATTGCGCGAGACCTCTGCGTAGTGGTAGGACACCGTCTTCGCACCCCATATCACATGCCATATGTGCGCGCTAGCTATTTGGGAATCCATGCGGCTTCCTGCGGTGTCCCGCCGAATCCGCTGGAAAGTGACCGGATTTGAACTAGGGCTACACTTTCCGTCGCTCAATAAATTCCGCAAAAAATGTTTTTAGGTCTATGACATATCAATTTATGTGCCAATTTTTGTCCGTTTAGCGCGATGGTAAACGGGTACACCAGCGCGCCCGGTACGGACATACCGCATCTCCGTGGGGGCCCGTTTTGGCCAAATGACAATTTAAACAAAGTCAGAAAATCCCGCGGAGCCGCATGGCGTCATTTTATGTGTTCTAGTAACCACTCCAAAAGTCGGAATTAGGATACGGCAATTATTTTGGAAAACCCTTCACAAACAGGGCTATCACGTTCGGAGTTCTATGGCTTTTAGGGCAAATGAGTAGGAAACGGCCCGTGACACCGCATAGTTTGTCGGAACGAGGCCATATTTGGCATGTGCGTGGTCCCTGGGATGGGAAGCAAGGCCCCGGGAGCGGATTTCCAATCCGACCGATGGGCGATGGTTTTTTATTTTCGGGGTGCCAAAACGGGTTTATTTTGTGAAGCAGCTACATGGGACGCATTTTAGTATTGCGCGAAACCTCCGCGTAGTGGTAGGACACCGCCTTCGCACCACATATCACATGCCATATGTGCGCGCTAGCTATCTGGGAATCCATGCGGCTTCCTGCGGTGTCCCGCCGAATCCGCTGGAAACTGACCGGATTTGAACTAGGGGTACACTTTCCGTCGCTCAATAAATTCCGCAAAAAATGTTTTTATGTCTATAACACATCACTTTATGTGCTAATTTTTGTCCGTTTAGCGTGTTGGCGAACGGTGCACCAGCCCGCCCGATACGGCCATTTCGCATCTCGCGAGGGGGCTGTTTTGGCCACATGGCAAATTGGGCGTCATATTTGGATTCCTCTAATTTTTAGGTTCAAATGATGATATGTATGTTATATTTAGATTCCTCTCATTTTTCTGATCGATTTAGACATATTATTTGTGGAATTTTGATTTTCCGATTTAAAGATATTAATTATTCAATATTAAATAGAAAAAAGACCAAAAAATAAAATCATTTTATTTTTATTTGAATTCAATATTATTATTACTTATATATATTCATTGTTGTCTACTTAAGTAATTGTTTGGGATTCAAAAATAAAGAAGTGTGCATCACGGTTCAAGGGTTAATAGGGTTGATATGCTATTATTATCAGCAAGAGGTGTCAATTCTATAATGGAACCTCATCCGAATGGAACCAAAAAGTTAAGCGTGCTGAGGCTGGAGTAGTGTGAGGATGGGTGACCGACTGGGAAGTTTAACCATGATTGTAATTTGACATAAGATTAAGTGTAGTTAGAGTTAAAAGTGTATTGGGCGAAAGATAAACAAGTAAAAAAAAAAGTAAAAAAAAGAAAAAAAGGAAAAAATTGTGTAAAAGAAATTAAAATTTTAAAAATTTTAAAAGTCTATGCCTAGGGTTTTGCCGTCGGCATATAGGAAAAAATATTTTTTTTCGAATTTTTTTTTGAATTTTTTTGGAAACGGAAAATTTGAATTTTTTAAAAGTCTATGCCGAGGGTTTTGCCGTCGGCGTAGCGTGCTACGCCGAGGGCCGGGCTACGCCGACGGCGATAGTGCCTTTGCCGAGGGACTTACACGCCGAGGAGCTATGCCGAGGGCGGCCCTCGGCATAGCCTACGCCGAGGGGCAAAGCATGCTACGCCGAGGGTTCCCGGCCCTCGGCATATAGCCCCATTCCTGTAGTGCAGGTACGTGCATCGGCTCAGAACAAATATGTGTAGAAAAGTAGCGACATCTTTGACACCTTAAATTGTAGATTTGACATTTTAAGTTTTATCTTTACTATTAAAGTGAAACCTGCGAGTGCCTGGTGTCACCGCACTCTCTAACCTTTTCCTAACTAAACGCGGGGTAATTTCTTGTTAGCTGATTCTCGCTCGGATAAGGATTTGCCCATTGGCCGTACCAATCCCTTCCCTACAGAAACTGCGGGATTGGTGATGCGTCCGCGGAGTCCGCAACGTCCACGATCACTCCACTTTCAATCCATAAAATGATCCAGGCAAGGGGATTAGTTGTACCCCGTCATCACTGGGTGCTTGGACCTTCTGGCTTGGACGAGCTCGCGAATGACCCTCTGGTATGTTTGGTCTCTTGATCGGCATGTTCGATCGGCGCGGCCACAGCGGCATCTACATCTAGCAGCACGGTAGAGCTCCAGGATGATGCAATCAATACATCGCTGCCTCACCTGATTTTAGCCTGCGCATCTTCTCCCCTCGCCGCCTTCCACGCCAATCTCCTCAGGCTGAGCATCGTCCCCGCCGGACAGCTCCATCTCCTCTACCAACGGCCAAAGACCCTCCTTGACATAACCCCCTCCCAGGCCGGCCTTTGCCTCGTGTTAAAGTAGGTCTAGATGTATTATACCTGTCATGTATACGTGTATTATGTACGTAGCTGATCTATATATAAAGAGATACGTGGTGAGGCATTGCCCCACGAAAACCCTAAACACTTGTGTTTCTTAACTTGGTATCAGAGCCACCTAGGGCTCCCGCCGCCGCCGCGAGTCTTCCGCCGCGCGCCGCCTCTTCGATCAGCCGCAGCCGCCGCGCCTCTGCGCCACGCATCTGCCGCGATGACCAGCTCTGCCCTCACGTTGGCTACCGTGGGGAGTCTCTCCACGACGGTCGCTGGACCCGTCATCGACCCGCCATCTGCAACTGCAGCTGCGCCGGTGCTCCCCGCCATCACCGTGCGGTTAAACGGCAACAATTTCATGCTCTGGAGGGCTCACGCCCTTCCCAACCTCGCCGGTGCCCGTCTTCATGGCTTCCTCGACGGATCGGCACAGGCCCCATCCGCGACCATCAAGGAAGGGACCGGAACTGACGCGCGCGATGTTGTCAATCCTGACTACGCGCAGTGGTGGACGATGGACCAGAAGGTTCTCGGCCATCTCCTCGGCTCGATGCATGAGGATATCTCAGCCCAACTCATCGGCTGCACCTCGGCTGCGGCGGCTTGGAGTGCCGTTCACGCCATGTTTTCCGCCGAGAACCGAGCTGGCGTGCGCGCCCTTCGCCGCCAGATCCAAGGGCTTCGGAAGGGCGACAAATCGGCCAGCGAGTACATGCAGAAGGTGAAGGCGCTCGCCGACGCCATGGCTGCCGCTGGATCCCCGCTTCGCGATGACGAGATCATCGACTACATGCTGGCAGGGCTCGGCCCTGCATACAACCCCATCGCCGCGTCCATGGACTTCGCGCCGGCCCCCGTCACCCTCGCAGTGTTCTACAAGAACGTGCTGAACTTCGAAAGTCTCCAGAAGCAGCAGGCGGAAAGCGAGGACTGGACGTCCTCCGCCAATCTCGCGTCACGCCCGGTCCACCTCAACAACCCCGGGCGCACGTACGACTCCAACCGCCCAAGCGGTGGTCGCCCTGCCGGCCAGGGAGCTCCGCAGGGCCAGATCGGCTACGGCCAGGGTGGCCAAGGTGGCCAGGATCGCCGCCGCACTGACGGCAACGGCAATGGCGGCAATGCCCGCAACAATGGAGGAGGAGGAAACGGTGGCGGCAATGGTCGCAACCGTCGCTGGCGCCCCCAGTGCCAGATTTGTGACAAATGGGGGCATGATGCAAATGACTGTCGTCGGCGCTATGATCGGGATCAGCGCTCCGGCAACGGCGCCTCGACCTCCTCCAACGACAACGAGCAATATTGGCACCTTGATACAGGCGCCACCGACCACCTGACAAGTGATCTTGAGCGCCTACATGTCCATGAGCGCTATGGCGGGAAGGATCAAGTGCAAGTGGCCAACGGTGCAGGTTTGTCTATTTCGCATATTGGTCACTCTCAATTAACCGGTTCATCCCTTCGCTTGCATAATATCCTTCATGTCCCGCACATTAGCAAGCACCTTCTTTCTGTCTATCGCCTTGTTTGTGATAACAATGTCTTTGTGGAATTTCATAAGTTCTTTTTCCTTGTTAAGGACAAGGTCACCAAGAAGGTCCTGCTACACGGTAGGAGTCACGGCGGTCTCTACCCGGTGCCGTTCAGCCGTGCCTCTTCGTCATCATCACGTCAAGCGTCGTCTAGTGTCCGTGCTTCTGCTTCACAGTGGCACCATCGTCTTGGTCATCCCACCAATAATGTCGTTCAACACATTGTTAGAAATAATGATTTAGTGTGTTCTCCAAATAATCAGACTCCAGTTTGTGATGCTTGCCAATGTGCTAAAAGTCGACAATTGCCATATCATGCTTCTCATCGTATTTCTACTATGCCTCTTGAGTTGATTCACTCCGATGTTTGGGGTCCTGCTATTTCTTCCTCGGGAGGGTATAAGTACTATGTGAGTTTTGTCGATGATTATTCTCGTTTTGTATGGATTTATCTCCTCAAGCACAAGTCTGATGTTGAGCAAGTGTTTTATGCCTTTCAGGCTCATGTTGAGCGTCTCTTAGACACTAAAATCAAAACCGTTCAGTCGGACTGGGGTGGTGAGTATCATCGGCTTCATAGCTATTTCAAGCGCACTGGCATCGCTCATCGTGTCTCTTGCCCGCATACCTCGCAGCAAAACGGGGTGGCGGAGCGCAAGCACCGTCACTTGGTGGAAACGGGGCTTGCTCTTCTTGCTCATTCTTCTCTCCCTTTGCGTTTTTGGGATGAGGCTTTTCTTACGGCGTGCTATTTGATCAATCGCATGCCGACTGCTGTTTTGCAGCAAGATACACCTATCTATCGGCTTCTTCAGGTCAAGCCTGACTATTCCTTCCTTCGCACCTTTGGTTGCGCGTGCTGGCCAAGTCTGCGCAAATATAACACACACAAGCTTGCGTTTCGGTCCACTATGTGTGTCTTTCTCGGGTACAGCCCCATGCATAAAGGCTATAAGTGTTTGGATAGGTCCACGGGTCGCATTTATATATCTCGAGATGTTGTCTTCGACGAGTCCGTGTTTCCCTATGCCACTCCCGGTGTTTCGGTCGACGTCTCCACCCTAGCGGATGCTCTGTCTTTTCCGTCCGATGAACCGGTTACGAGTGTCACTATGCGCAAATATGACTTGTCCTGTTTACCTCTTGATGTGCCTGGTAGTGCTCCTTTTGTGCAGGAACAAATGGCCGCCGAAGCTACACCACCGTCCGCGCCAGCTGAGCATGCCCCGGTGATCGACGTGCATGCGGAGGCGCGAGATCCCGCGCCGCATGCAGCTCCCTCGCCCGCGCCTACTGCGTCGCCCGCGGCCGCTGCCTCTCTCAGCGCGGCCCCTGTCCCTGATCAGCCCGCGTCGCCCTCAGTCGAGGGCTCCTCGACCGCGACGCCCACGGCTGCTCCAGGCCACGCCATGGTCACTCGTGCTCGTGACAACACTCGGCGTGAGAGGATGTACACCGATGGTACGGTACGTTATGATCCTAGCCGACGGGCCTTCTTCGCTACGCCCGTCTCACATCGTGATGCACTCCGTGAGACTGCGTGGCGCGCTGCCATGGCTGAGGAGGTTGCTGCCCTTCACCACACCAGGACATGGGTCTTGGTTCCTCGTCCTCCCGGCATCAATGTTGTTGGCTGCAAGTGGATTTTTAAGACTAAGCATCGCCCTGATGGTTCTATTGATAAACATAAGGCTCGACTCGTTGCTCGGGGTTTCACTCAGCGGCATGGCATTGACTATGGTGATACCTTTAGCCCAGTTGTCAAACCAGCTACGGTGCGGCTGGTTCTCTCTCTTGCCGTGTCTCGCGGATGGAGTCTCCATCAGATTGATGTCAGCAATGCTTTCCTCCATGGTTTTCTGTCCGAGGATGTGTACATGCAACAACCACCCGGTTTTGAGGATGATCGGTATCCCTCCCATGTGTGTAAGTTGCAGCGAGCTCTCTATGGCTTGAAGCAGTCCCCGCGCGCTTGGTATGCTCGACTGAGCGCTTTGCTGGTTGATTTGGGTTTTGTTCCCTCCAAAGCTGACACTTCCTTGTTCACCTTTTCTCGAGATGGTGTTCAGGTGTACATGTTGGTGTACGTTGATGATATTGTCATTGCTGGTTCTACTCCAGGGGCGGTTGATGGACTTATGCGTGCCCTCTCAGCCAGTTTTCCCATTAAAGATCTTGGTAAGCTAGAGTACTTCTTGGGTCTTGAAGCGTCCTACAATTCAGGGGGGATGACTATCACTCAACGGAAGTATGCATTGGATCTTTTGCACCGTGTGAGTATGGAGAATTGTAGACCCACTTCTACACCACTGAATGTGACGGAGCATTTGTCTCGAGAGATTGGCACTTTCTTAAGTGATGAGGATTCTCACCGCTATCGTAGCGTCGTTGGAGGTCTCCAATATTTGACTCTCACCCGTCCGGACATATCGTTTGCGGTAAACAAAGTATGTCAGTTCCTGTCACAGCCGACTGATGTACATTGGGAGTCAGTCAAGCGCATACTGCGTTATGTCAAGGGCACTTTGAGCACGGGATTGCTCTTTCGCAAGTCAGCCTCGACAGGAATCAGTGTGTTTACTGACGCAGATTGGGCAGGATGTGTGGATGATCGACGATCCACTGGAGGGTATGCCATCTTTGTTGGGTCGAATCTTATTTCTTGGAGTTCGAAGAAACAACCCACTGTCTCGAGATCGAGTACCGAGGCAGAGTACAAAGCGTTGGCAAATGGCGCTGCTGAAGCTATCTGGATAGAATCTCTACTCAAGGAGTTAGGAGTTTCTCGGCAGCGAACACCCATATTATGGTGTGATAATTTAGGGGCAACTTACCTGACAGCTAATCCAGTGTTCCATGCAAGGACAAAGCACATTGAGATCGATTTCCATTTTGTGCGTGAGCGCGTGGCGTCTGGAGCTCTTCAAGTCAGGTTCATCTCTTCCAATGATCAGCTAGCTGATGTGTTTACCAAACCAGCTACTCGACAGATGCTAGACCGTTTTAGTAACAATCTGAACCTTGTACAAAGTAGAAGTTCAGATTGAGGGGGAGTGTTAAAGTAGGTCTAGATGTATTATACCTGTCATGTATACGTGTATTATGTACGTAGCTGATCTATATATAAAGAGATACGTGGTGAGGCATTGCCCCACGAAAACCCTAAACACTTGTGTTTCTTAACTCCTCGGACTCGACGTCCCCGGCCAGCTTAATTCGCCTCCACGCCCAGGCAGGTTTTTTTTTT
This sequence comes from Lolium perenne, assembly GCF_019359855.2. Lineage (NCBI taxonomy): Eukaryota > Viridiplantae > Streptophyta > Magnoliopsida > Poales > Poaceae > Lolium > Lolium perenne. Next base: position 6,604,639 of record NC_067250.2, on the reverse strand, counting down.
ATTGTGACTAAATAGAAGCGTATTTGCCACCGGGGTGAGATTTTGTTTCATGTTATATATAGTGGGATACTAAACTCTTTTAGCAAATTGAATATGTGATTATTTTATTTCATGCAAAACAGATGTGGCTCCGTAGATCATTAGTTTGTTTACATACAAAGACAGTACACCATATTTTTGTGAACATATGCAACGGATTACATTTTTTGAGCATAGCAGCTCATTTTCTAAGTTTTAATGGAAGTTGGCGTAATCTCTATGATAATTCCAAGATGTATTCGCACCTCTATTCTAACTATCCAATGATTTCTCCGAGCTCGGTGAGCACACCTGCCAATATGTCGCCCCGGTCAAGCTTACTCCTCATGTTGTAATTATCCCTGACTTGTGTGTTATTACTGATTACACACGTTCCAATCTCTTCCAATGTAAGTACTACTAATATTCAAACAGACGCGAGACATTTGAGGGCTTACAACACACATGTTTGGAATTTCACTTTAGGGTGATTGCAAGGAGGAAGAAGGAGCAGTTGCCCGGGATTACTATGGCAAACACTTCATTAATTTTACTATAGCTTGATTGACCATCGTTAACCTAGCCAAGTCCGAATTTCTAAAACCTTGCTCGGGCTCCACGAGTGACCAGGCTCCGCCACTGGGAGGAGGTAAATGAGAAAAAAAGGAAGGATGAAGACATTGGAGGGGAAACTAGAGTATTGACAATATTGCTCCACATAGATAGCACTAGTAGAAAAAGAGGCTTCCGTCCACCCCCATTAGTCCCGGAAATATTCGAACCACGACTAAACGAGGCTTTAGTCGCGGTTCGGGAGGCGACCCGCGACTAATGCTCCATCCGAGACGAAAGGGTACCCCAACACCAACCGCGACTAAAGGGCTATGGAGGGATGCAGCCGGTGGAAAAACCTTTAGTCCCGGTTGGGGACACCAACCGCGACTAAAGGGTACCCCTTTAGTCCCGGTTGGTGTCCCCAACCGCGACTAAAGGTTTTTCCGAGTTTTTTTACTCCCCCGCACCCTGCACACCCCCCCCCCCCCCCCCCTTGGATCGCCTTTTTTGGTTTGTAAAATACAAAAGAAAATGATAGAAATTTTTTTAAAAAATTGTTTTCAGATTCTTGTATTGTTATGCAACCTACTATTCGGAGAAATTAAGAAATTCGAATTTTCACTTTTTTTGCAAAAAAGTTTAAAAATTGGTAAACCGCAATAACTTTTGCATACGACGTCGGAAAAAAACGTATAATGTATCAAAAAAATCATGGGAAAAGGTTACATCCGAATTCACCCGGGTATACCCGGTTAGCCAATTTTTAGATTCTCAAAATTCCAAATGAAAATACGAAAGCATGAAGATTTTAGTTTTTGCTATAAATTACAGATTTTATATTTTTTAAATTTTTCAAAAAAATAAAATTAATAATTGCATCCAGCATAAAGATTACTATTACTTTTACCCAATTTTTAGATTTTCAAATTTTTAGGTTTTAGGTTTGGCAAAAAAAAATTAAAAAATTAAAAAGTTAATGTTTATTTATTTATTCACGATTATTATTACATCATTATTTTTGTTTATGAAAAAATTATTTGAAATTCAAAGAATAAAAAAATGTGACATCGACCAACATGTTAATAGGATTGATATGATACTAGTATCACATACATGCGCGCGTAGCACTTGGATGCGGGACGGAATGGAACTCGGAAGTTAAGCTTGCTAGAGGTGGAGTAGTGGGAGGATGGGTGACCGAGCGGGAAGTTTGAAAATGAGTAAGTAATTTGATTAGAGATAAGTGTAGTTAGAGATAGAGACTAAGCTATGCAAATAACTGAAATAATAGAAATTCTGAAGAAAAAAAATAGAAAAAAACGGAGTGAAAAAAAATTAGAAACCCAAATGAATTAAAAAATTAACGAAATAGCCTTTAGTCCCGGTTGGGAACACAAACCGGGACTAAAGGTCCTTCGCCCAGGCGCACGCTAGCCGCCCACGTGGATGGACCTTTAGTCGCGGTTCGTAAGCAACCGCGACTAAAGGGGGGAGGGGGGGCTTTAGTCGCGACCCTTTAGTCCCGGTTGCACAACCGGACTAAAGCCCGTTGTGAACCGGGACTAAAGACCTTTTTTCTACTAGTGTAGATTAATTTGGGTATTCTTCTCATTCACAAATGGCATGAGAAAAGTATATTAATTCCTCCATCTATCCTATTCATAGTTTTGGACTGTAATTGTCAACTTTGAATAGTATGCAAAGCTTACCCCAATCAAATCGACACGGTCATTCCTTTTATAACTTTTTATGAAGCAAGGTAAAATATTTGCCATTTCACTAAGAGAGAAGAGGCTTTTAGAGCATTTACCTAGAAAAAACCCCAGGACTTTCATAATTGCAGCTGCATAATCTGAATATACTAACTTGGATACATACTTCAAATTTCTTTCTTCCCGAAGGTTTGGAGTTGGCGACAAAGACCCAACTACTTTAGAAGTATGCCTTATTGTGGCTAAGTAACACCCTATCTTGACGTTGCCGGAGGTGATAGTGGGGATAAAGATCGATAAAAGAGGACGTGATTAAGCTAGGCATCTGAGAACTGAGAGAAAAGTTAGTGGCGGACTGCTATAAAGGAGTAGTAAAAGGTGAGACACTAGGCTGGCGAAGAAGGATGTGGAGTCACGATGGTCATGTTGTTGATCGGTTCGTCCCTTTTTTCCTTCATATTCCCTAATAAATATGTTTATCGTAAATATAGTTATGAATCGAGGCCTTTAGCAAAAGTGGAGGAGTGGTCACTTATTTAAAATCTGCAAGTTCTTCATCTGGCACATAAATTATTACTGCTTTATTATAGCACCCGAATTTATATTGTGTATACGTGCATGAACTACAAAATCAATAGTTCATAGGATGTTGCAATATTAAGAAAAATAAAATATACTACATTACTCTCTTCTTCTAAAACAAACAAAGTAGTCAGCGTAAAATTTTCCTTTTCAGCCAAACATTTTGTTTAATTCCACGTCCTGATTTGATATGCAAAATAACACAAGTAACATAGGATCCGGAGTCTTTTCAATATAAATTAGAAGTAGTAGAATTTAATAGGATGCGCGTGAACAAAACATACGGGTGTTCTAATAATCTTTTCATGTCACAGATAGAATCATAATACTAATTGCACTCTCACCAAACAATAAAAATGAAATGCACATAAACTATAATGTGTACCAATAAAGCTTACAAGTAAACCAGATATGAAGAAATCTTATTCACAACACTAACGAATGTTGAAGTGATATCTTGAGCACAGCGACAGAGATAGCAAGCTAACCTTTGCAGTATTGTGTTTGTCAAGCCATGTAGGCAAGGGTGTGGAGTAAGAGAGCATGATGCAAATCTTGATTTTTATGCAGGAAAATCCATATGCATGATTCGATGTCAGAGGTTAGATCACGATGTCGTGATGGGAGGTAAGGGTCACAATTATTGTGTCACATATATTGTTGCATGATCTGTTCATGTGTCTTCTATCATCAATATAAAGGAAATCTTACCAAACTCAGGATCTTTCCAAATTTAAGAAAACAACATTCTTGAGATGGAGCGGGTAGCTTTTAGAAGGTCGGGGAACGAGGCAACGAAGGCTATGAGGAAGCAAGAAGATGATGGCATCGTTTGTGGTGACTCAGTTAGTGACAATATTGGATGCACCTAATTATGGAATTAAACAATTCCTTGTAGTTATGTTATTCCCTATCAACACACGATAATTTTGCTTGATGACATGACACGGATGCTCGAAAAATGCGTAATCAAGACTATAAGATTTGAGCGGAATTTGGCTCTCGCATAATAAATTTGTTTAGGTTCATCTAGCCAATGACCCCGCAAGCACGATGTTCACCAGTCTTAAACTAGAACTCACGTGATATTTCTAGAATATAATTTTGTATCAAGATAAATATACATTGTATATAACATATTTAATATTTAAATATAAATTAGATTTCTTGATTTCTTAGACAACCGTAGCAACGCACGGGCACTCAACTAGTCGGATTAGTTTCCATCAACATCGATTTCGCTAATCTTAAAATCTATCGGATTAGTTTTTTGGACACAGTTTTTCGAAAATACTTGTAGAGATAGGATACACACGTTGTGTCGGAACAAAATATAGGCGCGCGGCCAGACAGAGCGTGGCTGTTCAGTCTAGTTCATGTTATGGGCCCACAAGTGGCACTCTTCGAGACAGCATGTCGACCGCCACCGGAGAGCACGCGAGGACGGCGCGGCCCAGCGGCTCGGCGGGAAGCAACGGCGCCGACGGCACCCACTCCCACCGCTCCACGCCGCCGCCCTCCTGCAGCTCGTAGAACACGGCGCCGTTGGCCGGCGCCGCCGCATTGTACACGTACCCTCCGACGCCGTTGCCGCACACCCCGATCGACACAAGAACCTCCTCCTCCTCCTCGTCGTCCTCGCGGGGGAAGAGCCTCGCCGACATCTCGGTCGGCATGGCGATGGCGCCGCTGGGGGACAGGTCCAGCGCATCGCCGTCCACCTCCCATGCTTGGACGATCACGTTGGTAGTAGCATTTGCTTCCTCGCCACGGCAGCGCCTCGCTCCGAACAAGACGAGCCGCTCCGGACCGGCGCCGGCCGCGATGCCCCACGTGGAGACGCGCACGTCCGGCCTGAGGCGACGGGCGGAGCCCCACCGCCGCTTCGACGGGTCGAACCAGCTCGCCCACCCGGTGGTTCTGTCCGCGACGTACACCCTCTGCTCCGTCGTCGCCACCGAGAGCCACGTCGCCGCGGCCGACTCCCGGAGCTCCGCCGGCATCGGACCGCAGGTGGCCCAGCTCCCGCCTTCGTGGACCTCGACCCCGGTGTCCTCGGGGGCGGCGAGCAGCTGGCACGCGCCGCCGAGGGCCACCAGGCGGTCGCCCACCGCGGCGAGCACCGGGTCGGCGCGCCACACGCGGGGAGCCTCGAGGGACACGGGCTCGGACGTCCCGAGCGGGTCGCCGGCCACGTCGAGGCTGGAGGCCGTGAGCGCGCACGCGCGGTCCCCGCGCGCGCCGTGGACGACGCGCACGTGCGGCGGCGCCGAGGGCGTGGCCGGTTGCCGCGGGGCCTCCACGGTGAGCCAGGCGCCAGAGTGGGGGTCGTACGCGCACGTCCGGCGACGGCAGCGGCTGCCGTGGAGGTGCACGACGAGCCAGGGCAGCAGCGGGCGCCGCGGGCGGCGGCGCAGCGCGGACCGCACCGCGCGGAGCCACTCCCGCGAGACGCACGCGGCGGCGGCGAGGTCTGCCGCGGGCACGCGCTCCACCACCGACTCGAGCGTGTCCCCGTACAGGCGCAGGCTGGCGACGAGTGCTCGCAGCTCCGCCTCCGCGGCAGCGTCGCCGTCGCGGACGCTCATTGTCCAAATTCCGACGAGTCCAGCTGGGCGTGCTAGGGCTTGCGAGCTGAAACGCTTAGCATGCGTAATTCGGTCCCTAAAAAGGAGCTAAAAATAAAAGTGGCAGCGGTGTAAATGCAGGATAGATAATGTTTCAACCACTAGCGGGGCCGGACAGCGGGTAGGGTCCCGTTCCCCGCTCTTTTCTTTCTTGAACCGGAGAGGCCAGAAGGACCTAGAAACTCGTTATTAATCCCATTAATCATTGTCATTGATCTTGGTACAGGATTACACATTGCTCCTTAGGCCAAAATAAATTACAACATGGGGCTTGGAAATCACAACCAAGACCCTAAAACTTTTCACGAAAGCATGATACCGTCTTGGTCGCCGCCATCGATCGGAGACCTCCGACATCTGGCAACATCATCGCCACCTACCATTTCCCGTTCTATTATGTCGCAGTGCGTGCATCACTACTAGGAAAAAACCTATTGTCTGAGCACCAAAATCGGTTGTTGCCGGCGCACAAGTGAAATTTTTTGGTGTGCCAGCGATAACACGCTGGTGTTAACGCATTACCGCCGGCGCATCCACATGTGCGCCGACGGTAGTGAATGGAAGGGATTCGCAACAGAAAACGAAAGGACATTCTAACTAGCTTTTCTCCGACTTCCCATGATCTATCTAGGAGTAACGTTGTAACAGAAATGGTTTTGGTGATATACCCTCGTAGGCCGAAAGCGGTTAACGTTACCCTAGAACGTGGTTGATGTAGTTGTACTCGTCGCCGACGTCGGGGTCGTGTTCAATCTCCTCGCTCTGACGTGAAGTGCCGCACCTCGTAGGTTTCACACATGTACGGTGCCCAACGATGCTCTCGGCTCCGTTCCAGCAGAGTTGCGGAAGTAGACCATCTGGATCTGGATCCCTGCAGCGCTCCCGCGTACTTGGTGGGGTTATCTCCCTCCCGATGCAGCTCTTCAAGGAACTGCACGGAGAAAAAAAACTAGAGAGAAAGATTTCTTTAACTAATTGTGCATTTTCCTCCCTTCACATGTCCATTGTATATAGGGGGATTGGGGGATTAGGGCTCCTGGCTTGGCAAGGTGGTACAAAACGAGGGGAGGGGAGGTGGTGTGGTCGGGCGGTCCTCCTTGGGCCCGGCCCCTCTAGCCTTCCGACTTCGTTCTAGTAGAGTTGCGGAAGTAGACCTTCTAGATCCAGATCTCAGCAGCGCTCCCGCGTACTGGGTGGGGTTATCTACCTCTTTTTGACGGAGAAAAAAAAACTAGAGAGAAATATTTCTCTAATTAATTGTGTATTTTCCTCCCTCCACATGTCCACTATATATAGGGGGATCAGGGGACAAGGACTCTTGGCTTGGCAAGGTGGGATAAAAGGGGGGCAGGGGAGGTGGTGCAGCCGACCGGCCCTCCTTGGGCCCGCTTGCAAGGACACGGATGTCGCCTAGAGGGGGGGGGGGTGAATAGGCGATTTAAAACTTTTACGAGATGGGCTTAACAAATGCGGAATAAAACTAGCGTTACTTTGTCAAGCCCAAAGCCTATATACTATGGTTCACCTATGTGCACCAACAACTTATTCTAAGCAATGGTTCATCTATGTGCACCAACAACTTATGCTAAGCAATACAAACAAGTATGTGATAGCAAGATATATATAACTTCAAGCACGATGGCTATCACAAGGTAAAGTGCATGAGTAAAGAGCTCGGGTATAGAGATAACCGAGGCACGCGGGAGACGATGATTTATCCCGAAGTTCACACTCTTGTGAGTGCTAATCTCCGGTGGAGAGGTGCGGTGGCTTAGTGCTCCCGAACGCCACAAGAGGCTCACCTTGAGGTGCGGTTGCTCGATGCACACCAACGCTACAAAGGCCTCACCCCAAGATGCGGTACTCACACCACACACCGAACGCCACGAAGGCGCCTCACCTAAATCTCCGGTGACCCTCGCCACAAAGGCCTAGGTCACGGTTCCACTAAGGGATTTCCTTCGAGGCGGAAACCGGGTCTTACACAAAGGTTGGGGCACACTTCCACAACTTAATTGGAGGCTCCCAACAAATCACCACAAAGGTCTAGAATCCGTCTAGGGTTCCAAGAACCCAAGAGTAACAACCTTCTTGCTTTCACTTCCACGAATCACCGTGGAGAACTCAAACCTATGCACCAAATGCAATGGCAAGAACACCACAAAGATGCTCAAGTCCTTCTCTCTCAAATTCCAACAAAGCTACAAAAGCTATTGAGGGAATAAGAGAGGAAGAACAAATAAGAGGAGGAACACCAAATTTCTCCAAGATCAAGATCTAGTGGATTCCACTCACAAAGAGAGGGATTTGATTGGTCAAGATGTAGATCTAGATCTCCTCTCTCTTTTCCCTCAAATGGGGGCAAGAATCATGGAGGGATTGAGAGATAGAGCAAGCTTCTCTAGTTCAACAATGGAGGAGAGAGAGAGTGAGAGAAGCAACCAGATTTTGGGGAAGAAGAAGGCTATTTATAGCTCCCCATGAAATATGGCCGTTGGGAGTGTCCAGGCCGGATTATCCGGGCCTCAGGATGAAAAATCCGGTCAAAAATCCGGGTCCAGTACTGCGGCTCACGCCCAAAAGTCCTTAGCAGTTTTTCGAGGGCCGGATTATCCGCCCCTCACTTGGGCCGGATTATCCGCCCCCCTGAAAACTAGCAGAGACAGCAAATCGAGAAAGAGCATAACTTGAGCATCCGGACTCCGATTTTGATGATCTTGGGCTCGTTTCGAAGCTAGTAACAAGCTCTACAAGATCATGCAGGGAACCTTCATAGTCCAGCAAGGGAGTATAGAAACAAATGATGAAAGGTTTGACCTATCTAAAAAGGCATACCGGTAAAACCTCCAACCTCGAAAATGCAACAAGTTGCCCATGCAAAAACCATTCTCGATGAACTAGAGCTTGTCATGAGAATAAGCACAAGTTCTAAAACATCACATGGATAAGATCCAAATAACAACCAAGAAAGATGATGCAAGGATGCAAAGGTTTGAGCTCTCCGAAGGATACGATCGAGTTACTCACTCGAGAGCCCTCTTGATAGTACGGAACTAAACTATAAACCGGTCTCCAACTACACTATGAGACCGGTGAGAAAGAAACCCTATCAAGAGCAAACCTTATACTTGCGCATTCCACTTGAGCTCGATGATGACGATCTTGACCTCAACAAGATGGAACGCCTTTCTTGATTGTGCTTGCTTGACGAAGTCTTGTGGATTGCTCCCCCATAATCCACCATGGGAGAGCTTATTATTTGGCGCATCTTCACATATCCATGAACACCATATGGATTGCTCCCCCATAATCCACCATGGGAGAGCTTCTTCTTCAGCGCATCTTCACATATCCATGATCACCATATGGATGGCAAGAGTCAAGCAAAGGATCTCTTCGAGATGGCTCATCTTGAACTTGCACTTCATTTCTTCATGTCAAGCTTCAAGCTTATGATCTCTTCAAGTTGGCTCATCTTGAGCTTGCACTTCATTTCGTTGATGTCTTGAAGTTAACCTTGAGAGCTCACTTCATCTTCATCTTCAAAACATACTTGACACTTGATCTTCTTCATTTGCTCCTTATTGCAATCTTGAAGCCAACATATGGTTCAAGCATTGCCTATGGACAACTCCTACAAATATAACTCAATGCAAAAATTAGTCCATAGGGATTGTCATTAATTACCAAAACCACACATGGGGGCTCCATGCACTTTCAATCTCCCCCATTTTGGTAATTGATGACAATCTCTTTCAGAGGGTTTATATAAGGAATTTAAGTAACAAACAAGTATAATATATAGAGCAAACTCCCCCATAATATATGCATGTGTGAATGATCTAGACTTTCATTGCATATATTGGCATTCAAAGCCTAGTGGAGTTTTCTCTAAATATTCAACTATGCAAAGCAACAAGATGCAATGCAATAAAGGCACATGCTTAAGCACAAAGCAAAGACATAACCAAATTCCCTTAAACCCTCCAAACTTCTCCCCCATTGGCACCAATTGCCGAAATGGGTGAAAAATTTAGAAGGCCAAAATAGTGAGAGTTCCTTCATAGCGTGTGCATTTCTCATAATTTGAGTGGAATCAAATGCACGTATCCAATGACGAATATTCGGAAGGAATCACACTATAGATAGGATCAAAGATTGCAAAAAGATAACAAAGTCAAGAAGCTTCAACAAATGAAGCAAGCAACCAAATGAACCACAAAGAAGATACCAAAAGAAAGATAGATATTATGATAAGATCAAGAAGATTGCTCTAAATAATATGAGGAAGCTCCCCAAGGTTTGTGCACAAAACTAGACAAATTGCATTGGAGTATAAAGTGCACAAACATGGAATCATCACTCCCATAATATCATTCAAAACAAAAGATACCAAGTGAATCAAACTCTAATGATCACTACAAAATAGTGCCTTAAATAAAATGAGGAAGCTCCCCAAGGTACATGCATAACTTAAAATTTTGCATTTGAATACAATATGCATAACATGGAATCCTTACTACCTCATTACCATTTAAAACACAAACATTTGAAATAGATCATAGATAGAAAATTAAGCTTAACACTTGCAACAAACAAATGGTTGAGCAACAAGTAAGAGGCATCATAATAAAAGGCTCAACCAAGAGGATATGTGAAAGGCATGATAAAGCATATTATAAGACTATTACAAGGATGAGCAAAAAGTATCATCATAGTCTTCAATGAATTATATTGCTTAGCATGACCAATCAACACGCAACAAATAAATAAGATATCAAATGGAGATGTATCATCTCTTATGTGTATAAGTTTCTCTAAGTGAGCAATATCACAAAGATATTTATCCACAAAGAAACATGCACACACAAAATAGATACACAAGAAATATAGCATGATATCCAAGACAAAGTCTTGCAATATACCAATAAGAATTTTTGCTTAATAGCATGGCCAAAGGCTCAATTTTATCTTATGGTACATTCATGAACTTCAACCAAAAACACATAAAATACATCACAAATATCCACAAGGGATAGAAGATCGTTGGGATGCTTTGAGAAAGGCAACAAGTATCACAAACGAGGATACTAAAAGAAATAACTCAATTTGCACTTTCATCGATATTGCACATGTGAGAGGCTTGAGGAATTGATATGCAATAAAATTGCTAGATAGGCATAGATGGGATGGGTGAATCATGAGCATGATTTTATATACTTCCCAACATATGTAATCATCTCAAATTACTCACATTCGCAATAAAGAGGTTTCGCTAAGACTTTAGCAAGAAGCACAATATTTGCAAATCAAGAGATTCATGCCAAGATGCAACAACATGGTTGGATGCTAGAAAAATATGCATGAGAAGATACTTGTTACCGAGATAGCATTGGTGAGGATGTAGTAGATATGTGTTCGTTGACCATCCTAGCTTGCCTCAAGTTACCATTGAGTCGCCACTTCTCCCCAAGAGTGAGACAAGCATCCAATGCATATCCATTGTACCTAACACAAAGGTAAGTACAAAAAGGTCCCCAAACTAATTGGGTCCAAAGTAGTTAGACACACTACAACATATAGGACAAATTCCACAATACTATGTGCATATATATATATGAAATTGAATTTCATGCACATCTTAGCCAAATTAGGATTTGATGGAGTTTACCCTATATATTGGATCAAAGAAAGTAACACATGTCATAAGATAGACATATACTCCCTCCGTTTCAATCTATAGTGCCTATAGATTTTCTGCATTTGTTTCATAATATAAGAGTAGATCTGTGTTTATTTGCAAAGAACCCCTTCCACCGAGATGAGCTGAATAGGTGGAAATAAGGAAACGAACTAATCGCGTGCATAAAATCTAGGAACCACCTATATCTCTCCTATTTATGAGATCGTGGTTGGACTCTTTAGGGGGTTTTGTGTTAAAAAATGACTCGCGCTAATTACCGTGCAGAAAATCTATAGGCACTATAGATTGAAACGGAGGGAGTATTAAAGATGCATGCACAATACTTTCAAGAACCAAAGAAAGATATAATTTGGACAAGACACCAAATAAATCAAGAGACAATGGTTGTCCAAATTATATCAAAGAATCAAATCAACAAAAGATTGACTCTAAAGAATTATCTCATTATAAGAAGCTAATCAAACCTAAACACAAAGGAATGACATAACCAACTCCCAAGAGAGCAAGGTTCCAACAAATAAACCAAACCCTCAACACTTTTTATGATGGCACAAAGTACCAAAAAGAAAGTTTATGTCTCCCAAAACCAAATTTTTGATAATGATCAAGAGATGTTAAGCATTCTAACAAATATAGGAGAGCTCCCCTAAGATTACTGCATTATCTAGGATTTTGCATATGAATACTAAATGCACAAAACTAGGATCATCATGCTACCTATATCTACTAAAATGCTAAGAAAGTTTGAATAGACAAATTAGATCCATAAAATGCAAGGAAGACACATGGGAGTCAAAGCACAACACATTCATGGCAATAAATAAGACAATTTAAACACAAGAGCCATTGTAAATATGATCAGTAAATTTCTACCTCATAATAGATTGCCAATTGTCTTAGGACAAGAGGTATTAGGAAATATTTCCCGGTGGTAGTTTGTAAGTATATGTAAGATCATATTTACACCAAATAAAGCATATGGTAAAAGATAAGAGTTAACCATCATGCAAAGAGAGTTTCTTGATAGCTTCAATTAGTCATACCAACATGCAAATCAATTAACAGTATTCATACCAACATGCAAAGCAATTAATAGTATTCATACCAACATGCAAAGCAATTAATAGTATTCATACCAACATGCAAAGCAATTAATAGCATTCGTACCAACATGCAAAGCAATTAATAGTATGACTTGAAGCACATGGTTTTTCAAAAATGTATTGAGGGACACATTGTGAAAAACTATGCCAAGAAAAACTTTCACAAATAAGATCCACAAAGATATTAGCAATGAAGCCATTTAAGCAAATTGGAACTTGTTTGAGCAAACTTGCCACATATGAGAGAGATAATTTATGATATCAATTCTATGTGACACAACCTCAAATGTTCACATTTTCTAGGCTTGTAATATACACAAAGCTTATTACTCCCCCACAATGTGATAATGAATTTAATTTCACAAGAGGCAAATAAGATCCAACTAGAGATATTAATGGACATTAGAATTTGAATTTCTCATGAAGATGACATATCACATAGAGACTAGATAATCTTGCAATGTCAATTCTAAGTGATATTCCTCATGTACACACATTGTTAGGATCATGAAATTCCCAAAGGAATATCACTCCCCCAAAATGGGATAGTCCATTAATCGCTCATAAGAGCCATATAAGATACAACAAGATGCAAAGTGGCTCCAACACAAACACAAATACATGGTGTGCAACCCAACATGCATAGACTTGATTTCTCAAGAAAAGCAAGTAGGAAGCACAACATATACAAACACATGTTAGGAACAAAACTAACATATGCTAAGGGGCGAGTAACTTTCAATATAAATGAGTTGAGCACAAGTTACCGCAAGGAGGAACATTGGATATATGATAGAAGCAAGATAATCAAAAGACTTGGCTTGAGATAATATAAATGATGAAGATCCCTTAATTCTTCATGATGTAGCCAAGTCTCCAATGCCCTCCAACAAGCACCTATTGATCAAGTTTTGGATTGTTGGTCCCCAACTAAGTTGGGTCCTAAGAGGTTAGTCACAATAGGCTTGGCAACCCAAATGGTTCTTTTCTTGACACCACTTTGAGCACCAACATATTTGGCAAACACATTGCCACCCCCATCCTTACGAAGAGAATAAACATCATCAATGGTGATAGAGTTGGATGAGTGATACGTCTCCAACGTATCTATAATTTCTGATGTTCCATGCTTGTTTTATGACAATACCTACATGTTTTGTTCACACTTTATATCGTTTTGATGTGTTTTCCGGAACTAACCTATTGACGAGATTCCGAAGGGCCAGTTGCTGTTTTCTGTTGTTTTTGGTTCCAGAAAGGCTGTTCGGGCAATATTCTCGGAATTCGGCGAAACGAAGACCCAACATCTTATTTTTCCCGGAACCTTCCAGAAATTCAAAGGGGGACCAGAGGGGAGCCCTGGGGGCCCCACACGTGTGGGCGGCGCGGCCTGATGTCTACGGGTGCTTCTATTCTTGTAGACAGTGTTGGGCCTCCAAGAGCAGAGGTTTGTAGAACAGCAGCAAGTTTCCCTTAAGTGGATCACCCAAGGTTTATCGAACTCAGGGAGGAAGAGGTCAAAGATATCCCTCTCATGCAACCCTGCAACCACAAAGCAAGAAGTCTCTTGTGTCCCCAACACACCTAATAGGTGCACTAGTTCGGCGAAGAGATAGTGAAATACAGGTGGTATGAATAAGTATGAGCAGTAGCAACGGCACCAGAAAAGTGCTTTGCCCAGGACAAGAAACAAGCGTAGTAACGCAGCAGTAGTAACGCAAAGAAAACAAGAAACAAGCAGCGATAGCAGTATTTAGGAACAAGGCCTAGGGATTAGACTTTCACTAGTGGACACTCTCAACTTTGATCACATAACAGAATAGATAAATGCATACTCTACACTCTCTTGTTGGATGATGAACACCACTAATTGCGTAGGATTACACGAACCCTCAATGCCGGAGTTAACAAGCTCCACAATATTCAATGTTCATATTTAAATAACCTTAGAGTGCATGACAGATCAACACAACTAAACCAAGTACTAACATAGCATGCACACTGTCACCTTCACACTATGTAGGAGGAATATATCACATCAATACCATCATAGCAATAGTTAACTTCATAATCTACAAGAGATCATAATCATAGCCTACGCCAAGTACTAACACGGATGCACACACTGTCACCATTACACCGTGCAGGAGGAATAAACCACTTTAATAACATCACTAGAGTAGCACACAGATATATTGTGATACAAAACACATTGCAATCATAAAGAGATATAAATAAGCACTTCACTATGCCATTCATAACAGTGAATACGTATTCTGTGAAATATAGCCTAAGAGACCCACACGGTGCACACACTGTCACCTTTACACACGTGGGACAAGGAGTCTCCGGAGATCACATAAGTAAAATCCACTTGACTAGCATAATGACATCTAGATTACAAGCATCATCATATGAATCTCAATCATGTAAGGCAGCTCATGAGATTATTGTATTGAAGTACATAGGAGAGAGATGAACCACATAGCTACCGGTACAGCCCCGAGCCTCGATGGAGAACTACTCCCTCCTCATGGGAGACAGCAGCGTTGATGAAGATGGCGGTGGTGTTGATGGAGAAGCCTTCCGGGGGCACTTCCCCGTCCCGGCGGCGTGCCGGAACAGAGACTCCTGTCCCCCAGATCTTGGCTTCGCGATGGCGGCGGCTCTGGAAGGTTTCTCGTACCGTGGTTTTTCCGTATCGAGGTTTTAGGTCAGGGACCTTTTTATAGGCGAAGAGGCAGAGTCGGAAGGTCAACGGGGCACCGACACAACAGGGGGGCACGGCCCCCCCTCTGGCCGCGCCGGGCTATCGTCTGGGGGCCCAGTGGCCCCCCTCTGGCGACTCTCGGGTGTTCTGGAAGCTTCGTGGAAAAATAGGATGCTGGGTCTTGATTTCGTCCGATTCCGAGAATATTTCCTTACTAGGATTTCTGGAACCAAAAACAGCAGAAAACAGGAACTGGCCCTTCGGCATCTCGTCAATAGGTTAGTTCCGGAAAACGCATAAATATAACATATAATGTGTATAAAACATGTAGATATCATCAATAATGTGGCATGGAACATAAGAAATTATCGATACGTCGGAGACGTATCAGCATCCCCAAGCTTAGTTCTGCTCGTCCCGAGCAGGTAAACGATAACAAAGATAATTTCTGAAGTGACATGCCATCATAACCTTGATCATACTATTGTAAGCATATGTAATGAATGCAGCGATCAAAACAATGGTAATGACATGAGTAAACAACTGAATCATAAAACAAAGACTTTTCATGAATAGTACTTCAAGACAAGCATCAATAAGTCTTGCATAAGAGTTAACTCATAAAGCAATAAATCAAAGTAAAGGTATTGAAGCAACACAAAGGAAGATTAAGTTTCAGCGGTTGCTTTCAACTTATAACATGTATATCTCATGGATAGTGTCAATGTAAGGTAATATAACAAGTGCAATATGCAAGTATGTAGGAATCAATGCACAGTTCACACAAGTGTTTGCTTCTTGAGGTGGAGAGAAATAGGTGAACTGACTCAACATAAAAGTAAAAGAAAGGTCCTTCAAAGAGGAAAGCATCGATTGCTATATTTGTGCTAGAGCTTTTATTTTGAAAACATGAAACAATTTTGTCAACGGTAGTAATAAAGCACATGTATCATGTAAATTATATCTTACAAGTTGCAAGCCTCATGCATAGTATACTAATAGTGCCCGCACCTTGTCCTAATTAGCTTGGATCACCAGGATTATCATTGCAATACACATGTTTTAACCAAGTGTCACAAAGGGGTACCTCTATGCTGCCTGTACAAAGGTCTAAGGAGAAAGCTCGCATTTGGATTTCTCGCTTTTGATTATTCTCAACTTAGACATCCATACCGGGACAACATAGACAACAGATAATGGACTCCTCTTTAATGCATAAGCATGTAGCAACAATTAATGTTCTCATATGAGATTGAGGATATTTGTCCAAAACTGAAACTTCCACCCTGATTCATGGCTTTAGTTAGCGGCCCAATGTTCTTCTCTAACAATATGCATGCTCTAACCATTTTAAATGAGTGGTAAATCTCCCTTACTTCAGACAAGACGGACATGCATAGCAACTCACATGATATTCAACAAAGAGTAGTTGATGGCGTCCCCAGGAACATGGTTATCGCACAACACGCAACTTAATAAGAGATAAAGTGCATAAGTACATATTCAATACCACAATAGTTTTTAAGCTATTTTGTCCCATGAGCTATATATTGCAAAGGCGAATGATGGAAATTTTAAAGGTAGCACTCAAGTAATTTACTTTGGAATGGCGGAGAAATACCATGTAGTAGGTAGATATGGTGGACACAAATGGCATAGTGGTTGGCTCAAGGATTTTGGATGCATGAGAAGTATTCCCTCTCGATACAAGGTTTAGGCTAGCAAGGTTATTTGAAACAAACACAAGGATGAACCGGTGCAGCAAAACTCACATAAAAGACATATTGTAAACATTATAAGACTCTACACCGTCTTCCTTGTTGTTCAAACTCTTTACTAGAAATTATCTAGACTTTAGAGAGACCAAATATGCAAACCAAAATTTAGCAAGCTCTATGTATTTCTTCATTAATGGGTGCAAAGTATATGATGCAAGAGTTTAAACATGAGCACAACAATTGCCAAGTATCACATTATCCAAGACATTTTACCAATTACTACATGTAGCATTTTCCGTTTCCAACCATATAACAATGAATGAAATAGTCCAACTTTCGCAATGAACATTAAAGATAAAGCTAAGAACACATGTGTTCATACGAAACAGCGGAGCGTGTCTCTCTCCCACACAAGCATTTATTCAAACAAAAACAAAAACAAAAACAAACAGACGCTCCAAGCAAAGTACATAAGATGTGACCGAATAAAAATATAGTTTCAAGAGAAGGAACCTGATAATTTGTCGATGAAGAAGGGGATGCCTTGGGCATCCCCAAGCTTAGATGCTTGAGTCTTCTTGAAATATGCAGGGATGAACCACCGGGGCATCCCCAAGCTTAGAGCTTTCACTCTCCTTGATCATAGTATATCATCCTCCTCTCTTGACCCTTGAAAACTTCCTCCACACCAAACTCGAAACAACTCATTAGAGGGTTAGTGTATAATTAAAAATTCACATGTTCAGAGGTGACACAATCATTTTTAACACTTCTGGACATTGCCCAAAGCTACTGGAAGGTAATGGAACAAAGAAATCCACCCAACACAGTGAAAGAGGCAATGCGAAATAAAAGGCAGAATCTGTCAAAACAGAACAGTCCGTAAAAACGAATTTTAAAATGGCACCAGACTTGCTCAGATGAAAATGCTCAAATTGAATGAAAGTTGCGTACATATCTGAGGATCACTCACGTAAATTGGCATAATTTTCTGAGTTACCTACAGAGAATTAGGCCCAGATTCGTGATAGCAAGAAATCTGTTTCTGCGCAGTAATCCAAATCTAGTATGAACCTTACTATCAAAGACTTTACTTGGCACAACAATGCAACAAAATTAAGATAAGGAGAGGTTGCTACAGTAGTAACAACTTCCAAGACTCAAATACAAAATAAAAGTACTGTAGCAAAATAAACACATGGGTTATCTCCCAAGAAGTTCTTTCTTTATAGCCATTAAGATGGGCTCAGCAGTTTTAATGATGCACTCGCAAGAAATAATAGTTGAAGCAAAAGAGAGCATCAAGAGGCAAATTCAAAACACATTTAAGTCTAACATGCTTCCTATGCATAGGAATCTTGTAAGTAAACAAGTTCATGAAGAGCAAAGTGACAAGCATAGGAAGATAAAACAAGTGTAGCTTCAAAAATTTCAGCGCATAGAGAGGCATTTTAGTAACATGAAAATTTCTACAACCATATTTTCCTCTCTCATAATAACTTTCAGTAGTATCATGAGCAAACTCAACAATATAACTATCACATAAAGCATTCTTATCATGAGTCTCATGCATAAAATTATTACTCTCCACATAGGCATAATCAATTTTATTAGTTGTAGTGGGAGCAAATTCAACAAAGTAGCTATCATTATTATTCTCATAATCAAATATAGGAGGCATATTGTAATCATAATCAAATTTATCCTCCATAACAGGCGGTACTAAAAGACCACTATCATTATAATCATCATAAATAGGAGGCAAAGTATCGTCAAAGTAAATTTTCTCCTCAATGCTTGGGGGACTAAAAAGATCATGCTCATCAAAGCCAGCTTCCCCAAGCTTAGAATTTTCCATATCATTAGCAACAATGGTGTTCAAAGCGTTCATACTAATATGTTCCATAGGTTTTTTAATTTTCGCATCAAACCATTGATGGCGTGTATTTCACACGTTCGTTGGGCAACCCCAAGAGGAAGGTATGATGCGCACAGCAGCAAGTTTTCCCTCAGAAAGAAACCAAGGTTTATCGAACCAGGAGGAGCCAAGAAGCACGTTGAAGGTTGATGGCGGCGAGATGTAGTGCGGCGCAACACCAGGGATTCCGGCGCCAACGTGGAACCTGCACAACACAACCAAAGTACTTTGCCCCAACGAAACAGTGAGGTTGTCAATCTCACCGGCTTGCTGTAACAAAGAGTTAACCGTATTGTGTGGAAAATGATTGTTTGCGAGAAACAAGAGAACAAGTATTGCAGTAGATTGTATTTCAGTAAAGAGAATTGGACCGGGGTCCACAGTTCACTAGAGGTGTCTCTCCCATAAGACGAACAGCATGTTGGGTGAACAAATTACAGTTGGGCAATTGACAAATAAAGAGAGCATGACCATGCACATACATATCATGATGAGTATAGTGAGATTTAATTGGGCATTACGACAAAGTACATAGACCGCCATCCAACTGCATCTATGCCTAAAAAGTCCACCTTCAGGTTATCATCCGAACCCCCTCCAGTATTAAGTTGCAAGCAACAGACAATTGCATTAAGTATGGTGCGTAATGTAATCAACAACTACATCCTTAGACATGGCATCAATGTTTTATCCCTAGTGGCAACAGCACAACACAACCTTAGAACTTTCTCACATCGTCCTGTGTGTCAATGCAGGCATGAACCCACTATCGAGCATAAGTACTCCCTCTTGGAGTTACAAGCATCTACTTGGCCAGAGCATCTACTAGTAACGGAGAGCATGCAAGATCATAAACAACACATAAGCATAACTTTGATAATCAACATAACAAGTATTCTCTATTCATCGGATCCCAACAAACGCAACATATAGAATTACAGATAGATGATCTTGATCATGTTAGGCAGCTCACAAGATCCGACAATGATAGCACAATGGGGAGAAGACAACCATCTAGCTACTGCTATGGACCCATAGTCCAGGGGTAGACTACTCACACATCACACCGGAGGCGACCATGGCGGCGTAGAGTCCTCCGGGAGATGATTCCCCTCTCCGGCAGGTGCCGGAGGCGATCTCTGGATCCCCCGAGATGGGATCGGCGGCGGCGGCGTCTCGGGAAGGTTTTCCGTATCGTGGTTCTCGCATGCGGGGTTTTCGTCACGGAGGCTATTTGTAGGCGGAAGGGCAGAGTCGGGAGCCGACGAGGGGGCCACACCATAGGCGGGGCGGCCCCCCCGGGGGCCGCGCCGCCACGTGGTGTCGCCACCTCGTGGCCCCACTTCGTGTGTTCTTCGGTCTTCTGGAAGCTCCGTGGAAAAATAGGCCCCTGGGCTTTGATTTCGTCCAATTCCGAGAATATTTCCTTACTAGGATTTCTGAAACCAAAAACAGCAGAAAACAAAGAATCGGCACTTCGGCATCTTGTTAATAGGTTAGTTCCAGAAAATGCACGAATATGACATAAAGTGTGCATAAAACATGTAGATAACATCAATAATGTGGCATGGAACATAAGAAATTATCGATACGTCGGAGACGTATCAGCATCCCCAAGCTTAGTTCTGCTCGTCCCGAGCAGTAAAACGATAACACGATAATTTCTCGGAGTGACATGCCATCATAATCTTGATCATACTATTTGTAAAGCATATGTAGTGAATGCAGCGATCAAAACAATGTGTATGACATGAGTAAACAAGTGAATCATATAGCAAAGACTTTTCATGAATAGCACTTCAAGACAAGCATCAATAAGTCTTGCATAAGAGTTAACTCATAAAGCAATAATTCAAAGTAAAGGCATTGAAGCAACACAAAAGAAGATTAAGTTTCAGCGGTTGCTTTCAACTTGTAACATGTATATCTCATGGATATTGTCAACATAGAGTAATATAATAAGTGCAATAAGCAAGTATGTAGGAATCAATGCATAGTTCACACAAGTGTTTGCTTCTTGAGGTGGAGAGAAATAGGTGAACTGACTCAACATTGAAAGTAAAAGAATGGTCCTCATAGAGGAAAAGCATCGATTGCTATATTTGTGCTAGAGCTTTGATTTTGAAAACATGAAACAATTTTGTCAACGGTAGTAATAAAGCATATGTATCATGTAAATTATATCTTACAAGTTGCAAGCCTCATGCATAGTATACTAATAGTGCCCGCACCTTGTCCTAATTAGCTTGGACTACCTGGATTATCACCGCAATACATATGCTTTAACCAAGTATCACAAAGGGGTACCTCTATGCCGCCTGTACAAAGGTCTAAGGAGAAAGCTCGCATTTGGATTTCTCGCTTTTGATTATTCTCAACTTAGACATCCATACCGGGACAACATAGACAACAGATAATGGACTCCTCTTTTAATGCTTAAAGCATTCAACAACAATTAATTCTTTTCTCATTAGAGATTTGAGGATGTTTGTCCAAAACTGAAACTTCCACCATGGAACATGGCTTCGGTTAGTGGCCCAATGTTCTTCTCTCACAATATGCATGCTCAAACCATTCAACTCAGAGTAGATCGCCCTTACTTCAGACAAGACGAACATGCATAGCAACTCACATGAAATTCAACAATGAGTTGATGGCGTTCCCCAGTAAACATGGTTATCGCACAACAAGCAACTTAATAAGAGATAAAGTGCATAATTACATATTCAATACCACAATAGTTTTTAAGCTATTTGTCCCATGAGCTATATATTGCAAAGGTGAATGATGGAAATTTTAAAGGTAGCACTCAAGTAATTTACTTTGGAATGGCGGAGAAATACCATGTAGTAGGTAGATATGGTGGACACAAATGGCATAGTGGTTGGCTCAAGGATTTTGGATGCATGAGAAGTATTCCCTCTCGATACAAGGTTTAGGCTAGCAAGGCTTATTTGAAACAAACACAAGGATGAACCGGTGCAGCAAAACTCTCATAAAAGACATATTGAAAACATTATAAGACTCTACACCATCTTCCTTGTTGTTCAAACTCAATACTAGAAATTATCTAGACCTTAGAGAAACCAAATATGCAAACCAAATTTTAGCATGCTCTATGTATTTCTTCATTAATGGGTGTAAAGCATATGATGCAAGAGCTTAATCATGAGCACAACAATTGCCAAGTATCACATTACCCAAGACATTTATAGCAATTACTACATGTATCATTTTCCAATTCCAACCATATAACAATTTAACGAAGGAGAAACTTCGCCATGAATACTATGAGTAGAAACCAAGGACATACTTGTCCATATGCTACAGCGGAGCGTGTCTCTCTCCCATAAAGTGAATGCTAGGATCCATTTTATTCAAACAAAACAAAAAAAACAAAAACAAACCGACGCTCCAAGAAAAAGCACATAAGATGTGATGGACTAAAAATATAGTTTCAGGGGAGGAACCTGATAATGTTGTCGATGAAGAAGGGGATGCCTTGGGCATCCCCAAGCTTAGACGCTTGAGTCTTCTTGATATATGCAGGGGTGAACCACCGGGTGCATCCCCAAGCTTAGAGCTTTCACTCTCCTTGATCATGTTGCATCATACTCCTCTCTTGATCCTTGAAAACTTCCTCCACACCAAACTCGAAACAACTCATTAGAGGGTTAGTGCACATTATAAATTGACATATTCAGAGGTGACACAATCATTCTTAACACTTCTGGACATTGCATAATGCTACTGGACATTAGTGGATCAAAGAAATTCATCCAACATAGCGAAAGAGGCAATGCGAAATAAAAGGCAGAATCTGTCAAAACAGAACAGTTCGTATTGACGAATTTTAAAATGGCACCAGACTTGCTCAAATGAAAATGCTCAAATTGAATGAAAGTTGCATACATATCTGAGGATCATGCACGTAAATTGGCTTAATTTTCTGAGTTACCTACAGGGAGGTGGACCCAGATTCGTGACAGCAAAGAAATCTGGAACTGTGCAGTAATCCAAATCTAGTACTTACTTTTCTATCAACGGCTTAACTTGGCACAACAAAACACAAAACTAAGATAAGGAGAGGTTGCTACAGTAGTAAACAACTTCCAAGACACAAAATAAAAACAAAGTACTGTAGGTAAAAACATGGGTTGTCTCCCATAAGCGCTTTTCTTTAACGCCTTTCAGCTAGGCGCAGAAAGTGTGTATCAAGTATTATCAAAGGGTGGTGCATCGTTAGCGGGGTGTGGGCTTTTCTCAACCAGGTATATTATATTGGATACATAAGTTTCAGCATCTCCCTTTTCATTAGTCTTAGGCGTGCTACTCTCATCAAACAAATTTTCAGGAACAAGCCAAGCATAGTTATTTTCTAGCGCATCATTCATAGCTAGGAGCTTACATGGTATTGGTGCTTTGATCTCCCCTCCATTATCAACATTGTTAGTGAATCTTATTCTATCCATATCCATCTTTTCAAGGAGACTAACAAAATTAGTTGGAGAACCAAGCATATTAAATTTAGCAAACACCTTTCTAGCTTCTCTTGCTAGACCTCCAAATTCTCTAAGAAGGGTTTCTAACACAAAATCTTTCTTTTCCCCTTCTTCCATATCACCAAGTGTGAAGAACATGTGTTGGATTATAGGATTAAGATTAACAAATTTAGTTTCCAACAAGCGGACTAAATGCGCAGCAGCAATTTCATAAGTAGGCGCAAGGTCTACCAAGTGTCTATCTTCAAAATTTTCAATAGTACTAACATGATTGAAAAATTCTTCTATATTATTTCTCCCAACTATAGACCCATGTCCTACCGGTATGTTTTTCGTGGTAAAATTAAAAGGAAACATGATGAATAAAGTAAATGCAAGTAAACTATTTTTTTTTTTTTTTGTGTTTTCGATATAGCAAACAAGATAACAAATAAAGTAAAACTAGCAACTAATTTTTTTGTATTTTGATTTAGTGCAGCAAACAAAGTAGTAAATAAAACTAAGCAAGACAAAAACAAAGTAAAGAGATTGAGAAGTGGAGACTCCCCTTGCAGCGTGTCTTGATCTCCCCGGCAACGGCGCCAGAAAAAGAGCTTGATGGCGTGTATTTCACACGTTCGTTGGGCAACCCCAAGAGGAAGGTATGATGCGCACAGCAGCAAGTTTTCCCTCAGAAAGAAACCAAGGTTTATCGAACCAGGAGGAGCCAAGAAGCACGTTGAAGGTTGATGGCGGCGAGATGTAGTGCGGCGCAACACCAGGGATTCCGGCGCCAACGTGGAACCTGCACAACACAACCAAAGTACTTTGCCCCAACGAAACAGTGAGGTTGTCAATCTCACCGGCTTGCTGTAACAAAGAGTTAACCGTATTGTGTGGAAAATGATTGTTTGCAGAAAACAGTAGAACAAGTATTGCAGTAGATTGTATTTCAGTAAAGAGAATTGGACCGGGGTCCACAGTTCACTAGAGGTGTCTCTCCCATAAGACGAACAGCATGTTGGGTGAACAAATTACAGTTGGGCAATTGACAAATAAAGAGAGCATGACCATGCACATACATATCATGATGAGTATAGTGAGATTTAATTGGGCATTACGACAAAGTACATAGACCGCCATCCAACTGCATCTATGCCTAAAAAGTCCACCTTCAGGTTATCATCCGAACCCCCTCCAGTATTAAGTTGCAAGCAACAGACAATTGCATTAAGTATGGTGCGTAATGTAATCAACAACTACATCCTTAGACATAGCATCAATGTTTTATCCCTAGTGGCAACAGCACAACACAACCTTAGAACTTTCTGTCACCTTGTCCTGTGTCAATGCAGGCATGAACCCACTATCGAGCATAAGTACTCCCTCTTGGAGTTACAAGCATCTACTTGGCCAGAGCATCTACTAGTAACGGAGAGCATGCAAGATCATAAACAACACATAAGCATAACTTTGATAATCAACATAACAAGTATTCTCTATTCATCGGATCCCAACAAACGCAACATATAGAATTACAGATAGATGATCTTGATCATGTTAGGCAGCTCACAAGATCCGACAATGATAGCACAATGGGGAGAAGACAACCATCTAGCTACTGCTATGGACCCATAGTCCAGGGGTAGACTACTCACACATCACACCGGAGGCGACCATGGCGGCGTAGAGTCCTCCGGGAGATGATTCCCCTCTCCGGCAGGGTGCCGGAGGCGATCTCCTGGATCCCCCGAGATGGGATCGGCGGCGGCGGCGTCTCTGGAAGGTTTTCCGTATCGTGGTTCTCGGTACTGGGGTTTTCGTCACGGAGGCTATTTGTAGGCGGAAGGGCAGAGTCGGGAGCCAGACGAGGGGGCCACACCATAGGGCGGCGCGGGCCCCCCCTGGGCCGCGCCGCCACGTGGTGTCGCCACCTCGTGGCCCCACTTCGTGTGTTCTTCGGTCTTCTGGAAGCTCCGTGGAAAAATAGGCCCCTGGGCTTTGATTTCGTCCAATTCCGAGAATATTTCCTTACTAGGATTTCTGAAACCAAAAACAGCAGAAAACAAAGAATCGGCACTTCGGCATCTTGTTAATAGGTTAGTTCCAGAAAATGCACGAATATGACATAAAGTGTGCATAAAACATGTAGATAACATCAATAATGTGGCATGGAACATAAGAAATTATCGATACGTCGGAGACGTATCAACCATCCATGTCTTAAATCAGGAAATAGAATAAGAAGCTCATTGTTGTCCATTATGCCTAACTAGTGTAAACAAGAAACAAAAAGATGCAATTGCAGGATCTAAAGGAAATAGCTTCGAGCACACACACAACGGCAACAGAAAAGTACTTTACCTGGGACCGAAGTGTGAGAGCCTTTTACCTTTCCTCCCCGGCAACGGCGCCAGAAAATAGCTTGATGTCTACGGGTGCTTCTATTCTTGTAGACAGTGTTGGGCCTCCAAGAGCAGAGGTTTGTAGAACAGCAGCAAGTTTCCCTTAAGTGGATCACCCAAGGTTTATCGAACTCAGGGAGGAAGAGGTCAAAGATATCCCTCTCATGCAACCCTGCAACCACAAAGCAAGAAGTCTCTTGTGTCCCCAACACACCTAATAGGTGCACTAGTTCGGCGAAGAGATAGTGAAATACAGGTGGTATGAATAAGTATGAGCAGTAGCAACGGCACCAGAAAAGTGCTTTGCCCAGGACAAGAACAAGCAAAGTAGTAACGCAGCAGTAGTAACGCAGTAAAACAGTAAACAAGCAGCGATAGCAGTATTTAGGAACAAGGCCTAGGGATTAGACTTTCACTAGTGGACACTCTCAACTTTGATCACATAACAGAATAGATAAATGCATACTCTACACTCTCTTGTTGGATGATGAACACCACTAATTGCGTAGGATTACACGAACCCTCAATGCCGGAGTTAACAAGCTCCACAATATTCAATGTTCATATTTAAATAACCTTAGAGTGCATGACAGATCAACACAACTAAACCAAGTACTAACATAGCATGCACACTGTCACCTTCACACTATGTAGGAGGAATAGATCACATCAATACCATCATAGCAATAGTTAACTTCATAATCTACAAGAGATCATAATCATAGCCTACGCCAAGTACTAACACGGATGCACACACTGTCACCATTACACCGTGCAGGAGGAATAAACCACTTTAATAACATCACTAGAGTAGCACACAGATATATTGTGATACAAAACACATTGCAATCATAAAGAGATATAAATAAGCACTTCACTATGCCATTCATAACAGTGAATAAGTATTCTGTGAAATATAGCCTAAGAGACCCACACGGTGCACACACTGTCACCTTTACACACGTGGGACAAGGAGTCTCCGGAGATCACATAAGTAAAATCCACTTGACTAGCATAATGACATCTAGATTACAAGCATCATCATATGAATCTCAATCATGTAAGGCAGCTCATGAGATTATTGTATTGAAGTACATAGGAGAGAGATGAACCACATAGCTACCGGTACAGCCCCGAGCCTCGATGGAGAACTACTCCCTCCTCATGGGAGACAGCAGCGTTGATGAAGATGGCGGTGGTGTTGATGGAGAAGCCTTCCGGGGGCACTTACCCGTCCCGGCGGCGTGCCGGAACAGAGACTCCTGTCCCCCAGATCTTGGCTTCGCGATGGCGGCGGCTCTGGAAGGTTTCTTGTACCGTGGTTTTTCCGTATCGAGGTTTTAGGTCAGGGACCTTTTTATAGGCGAAGAGGCGGAGTCGGAAGGTCAACGGGGCGCCGACACAACAGGGGGGTGTGGCCCCCCCTCTGGCCGCGCCGGGCTATCGTCTGGGGGCCCAGTGGCCCCCCTCTGGCGACTCTCGGGTGTTCTGGAAGCTTCGTGGAAAAATAGGATGCTGGGTCTTGATTTCGTCCGATTCCGAGAATATTTCCTTACTAGGATTTCTGGAACCAAAAACAGCAGAAAACAGGAACTGGCCCTTCGGCATCTCGTCAATAGGTTAGTTCCGGAAAACGCATAAATATAACATATAATGTGTATAAAACATGTAGATATCATCAATAATGTGGCATGGAACATAAGAAATTATCGATACGTCGGAGACGTATCACGGCCCAAGGGGGGGCGCGCCCCCCTAGTGTGAGGAGGCCCCGTGGCCCCTCCGACTCCGACTCTTCGCCTATTTAAGCCGTCCTGACCTAAAACATCGATACCGATTGACGAAACTCCAGAAAGACTCCAGGGACGCCGCCGCCATCGCGAAACTCCAATTCGGGGTACAGAAGTCTCTGTTCTGGCACCCTGCCGGGACGGGAAAGTGCCCCCGGAAGCCATCTCCACCGCCATCTTCACCGCCATCGCTGTCTCCATGATGAGGAGGGAGTAATTCTCCCCCGAGGCTGAGGGCTCTACTGTAGCTATGTGGTTCATCTCTCTCTTTGTGATCTAGTTACTCTGGTGATGTTATTAAAGTACTCTATTCCTCCTTCATGATGTAATGGTGACAGTGTGTGCATCATGTAGTTCTTGGCGTAGGTTATGATTGTAATCTCTTGTAGATTATGGAGTTAACTATTACTATGATAGTATTGATGCGATCTATTCCTCCTTTCATAGTGTGATGGTGACAGTGTGCATGCTATGTTAGTACTTGGTATAATTGCAATGATCTATTATGCACTCTAAGGTTATTTAAATATGAACATCGAATGTTGTGGAGCTTGTTAACTCCGGCATTGAGGTGCTCTTGTAGCCCTACACAATTAATGGTGTTTGTCATCCAACAAGAGAGTGTAGAGTGGTTTTATTATGTGATCAATGTTGAGAGTGTCCACTAGTGAAAGTATGATCCCTAGGCCTTGTTTCCAAACACTGAATCTCCGTTTATTTACTGTTCTGTTGCATGTTTACTCGCTGCCATATTTTATTCAGATTGCTATTACCACTCATATACATCCATACTACTTGTATTTCACTATCTCTTCGCCGAACTAGTGCACCTATACATCTGACAAGTGTATTAGGTGTGTTGGGGACACAAGAGACTTCTTGTATCGTGATTGCAGGGTTGCTTGAGAGGGATATCTTTGACCTCTTCCTCCCTGAGTTCGATAAACCTTGGGCGATCAACTTAAGGGAAACTTGCTGCTGTTCTACAAACCTCTGCTCTTGGAGGCCCAACACTGTCTACAAGAATAGAAGCACCTGTAGACATCAATGAGGTACCGACAGTGCAAAAGGAGGAGATGTGGCCCTTCTCACGGCATATGTAGCAAGTTCTTTTCTTCTCCTTCTTCTCACTAGATTTCTCCACAATGGGAGCATTGGCTTGCTTCTTCTTGGGAAGTGGAATTTCTTCAACTTGAGGTTGAATATGAGTTTGAGCTTGAGGCCGCTTCCCTTTTTGCTTCTTCTTCAAAGGGCAAGATCTAACATGGTGCCCTTCAATATTGCACTTAAAGCAAACAATCTTGGCCGGGTCTTTGACTTGTACTTGGCCCTTCTTATTATTGTTGTTCTTGGACTTGTTCTTGTTGGTGGATTTGAATCCAAGTCCACTCTTGTCATTGGGGGATTGTTGCACACTCAACATCGTGTCAAGTTTGCATTTCCCTTCATGACTCTTTACCAAGTCATTCTTCAAAGAAGTGACTTGGGCCTTGAGATCTTTGATTTCCTCTACATGGTTAGTAACAACACAAGTACTAGAGGAAGTAGAATCTTCATTGTTAGAGCAACAAGGCAAGGAAGATAATTCATCACAAGATTTAGCAATATTATGAGTGGATGAATTACTAGGACTAGCACATGGCAATATAGCATTTTGAGTAGTAGTGCTAGTATCCACATGAGGCTCACAAGGTGTTGCCTTTGATATGATAGCCTCATGAGCTAACTTTAGCCTATCATGATAGGCTAGAAGATCCTCATGGGAGCTAGAAAGCTTTCCATGATTTTCTTCCAATTTCCCATAATTGCTAGTTAGCAAATCAAGTTGAGCCCTTAGCTCAACATTCTCCTTCAAGATAGATGCTTCACAAGAAGTAGAGTTAGTAGCACAAGCATCATTATCAATAGCAATAGGAGAAGGCAAGTTGGCATGCTCTTTTAGATAAGAAGCTTTAAGTTGCTCATGCGACTCGGTGAGTTTTGTGAGCGCACTCTCAATGACCCTTGAGCCCTTTTTGAGTTGCTCAAAATCCTCAAGGAGTTTAGCATTAACAAACACAAGCTTATCATTTTTTAGTTTTAGTTCATTTGCCATCTCAAGAGTTCTATCATGGTTTTCCTTTTCTCTAGACAATTCTAGAGCAAAGGTCTCCTCAAGAGCTTCCTTGGTGGTTTGTTCTTCTTCAAGTTCATTCTTTAATGATGCTACATCATTGGCATACTCTCGTTCAAGAGCACCCATTTTATCAATGGTGTTCTCATGCATCCAAATAAGTTTTTGGCTCTCAATAGCGGTAGTCAAGATTTCAAAGAAGTGAGAGCTAGCAATTTTATCTTTGTAAAGAACCTTGAAAACACTCTTACCCTTATCGCATAGAGAGACAACCCAATCATCTTCTTCATATTCATCCTCATCCTTATCACCACGAGAAATATTAGGTTCCATGGTAGGAGGTACCATGGAACCCTTGGCCATAAGGCATATATGAGGACCGTGAGATAAAGATGAGGAGTTACTTAAGGCTCCTTTCAAGATCTTGTCTTGACCAATAGAATATTTGGTTTCCTCTACATTGTTAGTCACATAACAACTAGAGGAAATAGAAGCATTTTTATCATGGCCACAAGACACAGCAAGCATATCATCATGAGATTTATTCAACAAACTTACACATGATATGCACGGACTATCAACACAAGCATGTACATCATTTCTAGTTCTAGATGTGTTTAAGTCCAAAGATGAACCGTTGCAATGAGATATAGATGAAGGATCATCAATAGTAAGCTCAATATCAACATTGCAATTTCCATCACCACTCACCATATCATTACCTTGTGTCTTGCCACACATTGGTGAAGTGGATGAAGATGAGAACTCATCACGGCCGGAAGTGGAAGCAATACAATCATCCTCAATAATATTGGACACATCATATTTATCTTGAAGCTTTGTCCATAATTCATGAGCGCTCCCAAAAGGCATGATTGATGAAGTAACTACATTGCTCACAACAATGGAAAACACATGAGAAGCAAGAGCATCGAGGCAAGAGTTTTTCTCCTCCTCAAGAGATAAACTTTGACGATCCATAGGAGAAGAAAAACCCATGTCAAGAAATCGCTCCATGTTCGGGGAAATACCCCGCAAAATATTAAGCACATAAATTTTCCATAGATCATAATTTGTGCCATCAAATATAAACAAGTTATTGTGCGCTAATCCCCTAACCGACATCTTTACTCTCAAGACAGTGAAGCCTAAGAATGAGAGACCTTGCTCAGATACCAATTGAAAGGACACGGATGTTGCCTAGAGGGGGGGGGGGTGAATAGGCGATTTAAAACTTTTACTAGATGGGCTTAACAAATGCGGAATAAAACTAGCGTTACTTTGTCAAGCCCAAAGCCTATATACTATGGTTCACCTATGTGCACCAACAACTTATTCTAAGCAATGGTTCATCTATGTGCACCAACAACTTATGCTAAGCAATACAAGCAAGTATGTGATAGCAAGATATATATAACTTCAAGCACGATGGCTATCACAAGGTAAAGTGCATGAGTAAAGAGCTCGGGTATAGAGATAACCAAGGCACGCGGGAGACGATGATTTATCCCGAAGTTCACACTCTTGCGAGTGCTAATCTCCGGTGGAGAGGTGCGGTGGCTTAGTGCTCCCGAACGCCACAAGAGGCTCACCTTGAGGTGTGGTTGCTCGATGCACACCAACGCCACAAAGGCCTCACCCCAAGATGCGGTACTCACACCACACACCGAACGCCACGAAGGCGCCTCACCTAAATTTCCGGTGACCCTCGCCACAAAGGCCTAGGTCACGGTTCCACTAAGGGATTTCCTTCGAGGCGGAAACCGGGCCTTACACAAAGGTTGGGGCAAACTTCCACAACTTAATTGGAGGCTCCCAACAAATCACCACAAAGGTCTAGAATCCGTCTAGGGTTCCAAGAACCCAAGAGTAACAACCTTCTTGCTTTCACTTCCACGAGTCACCGTGGAGAACCCAAACCTATGCACCAAATGCAATGGCAAGAACATCACAAAGATGCTCAAGTCCTTCTCTCTCAAATTCCAACAAAGCTACAAAAGCTATTGGGGGAATAAGAGAGGAAGAACAAATAAGAGGAGGAACACCAAATTTCTCCAAGATCTAGATCTAGTGGATTCCACTCACAAAGAGAGGGATTTGATTGGTCAAGATGTAGATCTAGATCTCCTCTCTCTTTTCCCTCAAATGGGGGCAAGAATCATGGAGGGATTGAGAGATAGAGCAAGCTTCTCTAGTTCAACAATGGAGGAGAGAGAGAGTGAGAGAAGCAACCAGATTTTGGGGAAGAAGAAGGCTATTTATAGCTCCCCATGAAATATGGCCGTTGGGGGTGTCCAGGCCGGATTATCCGGGCCTCAGGATGAAAAATCCAGCCAAAAAACCGGGTCCAGTACTGCGGCTCATGCCCAAAAGTCCTTAGCAGTTTTTCGAGGGCCGGATTATCCGCCCCTCACTTGGGCCGGATTATCCGCCCCCCTGAAAACTGGCAGAGACAGCAAATCGAGAAAGAGCATAATTTGAGCATCCGGACTCCGATTTTGACGATCTTGGGCTCGTTTCGAAGCTAGTAACAAGCTCTACAAGATCATGCAGGGAACCATCATAGTCCAGCAAGGGAGTATAGAAACAAATGATGAAAGGTTTGACCTATCTAAAAAGGCATACCGGTAAAACCTCCAACCTCGAAAATGCAACAAGTTGCCCATGCAAAAACCATTCTCGATGAACTAGAGCTTGTCATGAGAATAAGCACAAGTTCTAAAACATCACATGGATAAGATCCAAATAACAACCAAGAAAGATGATGCAAGGATGCAAAGGTTTGAGCTCTCCGAAGGATACGATCGAGTTACTCACTCGAGAGCCCTCTTGATAGTACGACAACTAAACTATAAACCGGTCTCCAACTACACTATGAGACCGGTGAGAAAGAAACCCTATCAAGAGCAAACCTTATAATTGCGCATTCCACTTGAGCTCGATGATGACGGTCTTGACCTCAATAAGATGGAACGCCTTTCTTGATTGTGCTTGCTTGACGAAGTCTTGTGGATTGCTCCCCCATAATCAACCATGGGAGAGCTTCTTCTTTGGCGCATCTTCACATATCCATGAACACCATATGGATTGCTCCCCCATAATCCACCATGGGAGAGCTTCTTCTTCGGCGCATCTTCACATATCCATGATCACCATATGGATGGCAAGAGTCAAGCAAAGGATCTCTTCGAGATGGCTCATCTTGAACTTGCACTTCATTTCTTCATGGCAAGCTTCAAGCTTATGATCTCTTCAAGTTGGCTCATCTTGAGCTTGCACTTCATTTCGTTGATGTCTTGAAGTTAACCTTGAGAGCTCACTTCATCTTCATCTTCAAAACATACTTGACACTTGATCTTCTTCATTTGCTCCTTATTGCAATCTTGAAGCCAACATATGGTTCAAGCATTGCCTATGGACAACTCCTACAAATATAACTCAATGCTAAAATTAGTCCATAGGGATTGTCATTAATTACCAAAACCACACATGGGGGCTTGATACGTCTCCGACGTATCGATAATTTCTTATGTTCCATGCCACATTATTGATGATATCTACATGTTTTATACACATTATATGTCGTATTTATGCATTTTCTAGCACTAACCTATTAACGAGATGTCGAAGAGCCAGTTGCTGTTTTCTGCTGTTTTTGGTTTCAGAAATCCTAGTAAGGAAATATTCTCGGAATTGGACGAAATCAACGCCCAGGGTCCTATTTTTGCACGAAGCTTCCAGAAGACCGAGGGGGAAAGGAAGTGGGGCCACGAGGCGCCGACACAACAGGGCGGCGCGGCCTGGACCTTGGCCGCGTGGCCCTGGCGTGTGGGCCCCTCGTGTGGCCCCCCGCGTTGCCCTTCCGCCTACTTAAAGCCTTCGTCGCGAAACCCCCAGTACCGAGAGCCACGATACGGAAAACCTTACTGAGACGCCGCCGCCGCCAATCCCATCTCGGGGGATTCAGGAGATCGCCTCCGGCACCCTGCCGGAGAGGGGAATCATCTCCCGGAGGACTCTTCACCACCATGGTCGCCTCCGGAGTGATGAGTGAGTAGTTCACCCCTGGACTATGGGTCCATAGCAGTAGCTAGATGGTTGTCTTCTCCTCATGTGCTTCATTGTCGGTTCTTGTGAGCTGCCTAACATGATCAAGATCATCTATCTGTAATGCTATATGTTGTGTTTGTCGGGATCCGATGGATAGAGAATACTATGTTATGTTGATTATCAATCTATTACCTATGTGTTGTTTATGATCTTGCATGCTCTCCGTTATTAGTAGAGGCTCTGGCCAAGTTTTTGCTCTTAACTCCAAGAGGGAGTATTTATGCTCGATAGTGGGTTCATGCCTCCATTAAATCTGGGACGATGATGTAAAGTTCTAAGGTTGTGGATGTGCTGTTGCCACTAGGGATAAAACATTGATGCTATGTCCAAGGATGTAGTTATTGATTACATTACGCACCATACTTAATGCAATTGTCTGTTGTTTACAACTTAATACTGGAAGGGGTTCGGATGATAACCTGAAGGTGGACTTTTTAGGCATAGATGCATGCTGGATAGCGGTCTATGTACTTTGTCGTAATGCCCAATTAAATCTCACAATACTCATCATATCATGTATGTGCATGGTCATGCCCTCTCTATTTGTCAATTGCTCGACTGTAATTTGTTCACCCAACATGCTATTTATCTTATGGGAGAGACACCTCTAGTGAACTGTGGACCCCGGTCCTATTCTTTACATCGAATACAATCTACTGCAATATTTGTTTTACTATTTTCTGCAAACAATCATCATCCACACTATACATCTAATCCTTTGTTACAGCAAGCCGGTGAGATTGACAACCTCGCTGTTTCGTTGGGGCAAAGTACTTTGGTTGTGTTGTGCAGGTTCCAAGTTGGCGCCAGAATCCCTGGTGTTGCGCCGCACTACATCCCGCCGCCATCAACCTTCAACGTGCTTCTTGGCTCCTCCTGGTTCGATAAACCTTGGTTTCTTTCTGAGGGAAAACTTGCTACTGTCTGCATCACACCTTCCTCTTGGGGTTCCCAACGGACGTGTGTTAATTGCACGCATCAGGGCTCCATGCACTTTCACCGCTGCCCCCACCCCCACCTGGCTTGGCCGGTTGCCCCTTGACCCATGGGATGTCCGGCCACTCCCCTTCATGGGCCTCCCTTTCGGGTGAGGCCCATTTAGGGTGTGCAACCTTTTATCATTAAATACATAAAATTATTCGTATTTATTCAATTAATTAATATATAATTCATATTATCTAATTTCTATTGATCCGAGACACCTCCCGAATCACGCCGAACACCCTTCGGATACTCCCAGTCGGCTTTCTCTCTGTATTTACGATGAATCCAAAACCATCTTTAGTTTCGTTGAACCCTTAAGTGTGTTACCCTACGGTTCGGGAACAATACAAACATGATCGAGACGACTCTCCGATCAATGATCACTAGGGGGTCTGGAGCACCATAGTGATCCCTACGTATTCCAGAGATATGATAGTCAGTTGAACTATTACGTTGAGTCCCATTCATTTTATTACTTCGATACCGACACTCGTCCAAGATATGATCGTTGGTATCACCATACCTAGTTCGACTGCGTTACTGACAAAGCTATTCAACTCGTTCCGTGTGATTCCATCCCCATGACCTAGTCATACGCTGCACAACTTTATGTATGTAATCTCAAGGACTGGGCCCAGTCTATCTTTCTGTCACGCGGATGAACAAATCACGCTATTGATACACCTCTACCCATTCCTTTGGAATACCCAACTCCACCTTTATGATCACCCTATTACGGTGTGATAGTTGATGCAATAAAATCATTCTCCGGTGACACTGATTAGATATGATCCCATGGTCTAAGGATTAGGCCACTACGTTTTCGTAAACATCATAAAATTGAACTATGTGACTTGACCGTGTTACAATATTTATATATTGGATAATGTACATTATATCATTCATCCAATGA
Source organism: Lolium perenne (assembly GCF_019359855.2). Classification (NCBI taxonomy): domain Eukaryota; kingdom Viridiplantae; phylum Streptophyta; class Magnoliopsida; order Poales; family Poaceae; genus Lolium; species Lolium perenne. Next base: position 6,569,196 of record NC_067250.2, on the reverse strand, counting down.
TATGACCCCATTGTCAATGACGTGTATATCCATGACCGGGAAACCTCGATCATCGAATGACCACAATACGCTAGTTCGCATACATATGCTTATTAGGGACCCTGGTTTGTCTACAATACCACACATGTATTAATGTTTCCGATTAATACAATTATAGTATGACACGAAACTATTATGAACAATTATTCCTTTTTTCCCGAAAACTTGTGTGCAAAATTTTATTTTAGATTTTTTTTTACGAAACACAGTACAAACAAAGATGCTCACACATACGCGCGCACACTCACCCCTATGAATGCACGCACACACCATACCTCTATGAGCACCTCCAATAGACTGCGTCGAAGAACTGATCCAGCGAGTCTTGAGATTAATGAAGTCACCACAGGCGTCTCGCTGTCGACGAGAACGTGGCCTATTTTAAAATGTATTTTCACACACGAGTTTATATACACCGGTGAGCCGAGTTGGACTTCCGAACGCAAATAAGCAATAGAAGTTGAGAAATAAACATTTCAGAGTTTCTATTCTGTTCCCGTCCCGGGCCAGAAGGATACTGTTTCCAACGATAAAAGTTGTCCTGCCGTGGTTTTGCAGCAATATTTTTTCTGTCGGCGAACAGTATCTGCTCTTGTCACGCGCCAGCGCACTGGTACCTCGCGAATGGACAGCCTAATATGTTTCGGGCACTACAGTTAGACGTTCCATCATTGTCCATGACTAGTAATGGAAATGAAGACCAGACTACTTTCTGCCAAATCTACAGTTCGCTACCCATGTGACAGATTGCAACATAGGACCTTTTTACAATGACAGGGAGGGGACCTCCCTGGTTCCATTACCTCGCAATAAAATCATCTTCAGCGGGACAACCTAAATGGTTCTGGTTGTCTGAAATGGTTCGCGTGGACGCCACGCATGCTCGAGCGGCGCGACGTAAACGGACTTACTCGCACAGAACGACCCATCCGTTTTCCAAATTTGAGCCGCCGATGCGTCGGATCAGACATTGAGCGCGTCATCCCTTGTCCTCTCTTTGGCCAACCCGGGCCCTCCCACCAGTGGGACAAAGGCATAGAGAAGAACTCCTCCGTCCCAAACCTTTGCCCTCTGTCTCTGTCGCCACCCCCAGGCAGCGCCATCGTCTGCGCTTTGGGTTGGTGTTGGCGTCAGCAGTTCCCAGCAGCCCATGGTACCCAACAAGTAAGCCGGCTGTTGCCGCTGACTACGCCGTTGATAAACTTTTCTGGCCGGCCACTGACATCTATCCTTCGTGGGAAACCTTGGTGAAGACAATCTGTAACCCTGAAGATGAAAAGTGCAAGAGTTTAAAAAAAAGAACAAGAGGCAGCTCAAAAGGATGTATAGTGCGCATTTGCCATGCTGCAATTACGTTAGGGAATTATTCGGCACCTGCCAAAACATGGAGTGCCGAGAGAATGTGGGAGGTGATGACATCATGTGTTATCATACACAACATAATCGTTTGGAAGAGCGAGATGACATCATCTATGATGGTAACTGAAAATTGCATGGTGATTTTATTGAGTCACAGGCTGGGGGTAGCATCTTGAAAATACTTCTTGCATAAAACCTTTCACGAATTCAGATTATAGCCACGGATTTGTCTCTGAATTTAATACAAGTTCATGAAGGGGATGGGATAATAGAAGAAGGAGATACAGAATAAGGGGATTTATAATTGGAGCCTGCTACAGTGCCCTAGGGCACTGTATAGTCTTACGGGTGCCCCACCCGAAAATAGTAAAAGTTCTGGTCTCCTCTCCTATGCTTCCAAAAATAGAAAGTCCAAATCTCAAAAAAAAAAAAAAAGTCCGGTCCCCTAGCCCACCGCCTCCCTGCCTGATTAATCTTACTGAGACTTTTTTACTCCGCGTGAGACAAGATACTTGTAACATCCCAAATTTCAAATAAAGGAAGAAGAACAATTCCAAGTATCCAAAATTCAGAACCAACAAAAACTTTTACTTTGCATATAGTACCCTGCATAGGACTTGTGCATTTTGAGTGATATGCCATGATGATTGTTACTTTGTGTATGTGATGAACTCCAAAACCCTAGAGTGATCAAGTGATCATCATAAATCAAATCCATCAAAAAGAGAAAGAAATCAAATATTATAAAAACCCTAAAAACCCTAACATATGGTCTATGTCATTTTTGTAAAATTGACCCTAGACCCATTTGATCTTCACCAATAGTTGTAATATGATATTAAAGAGTAATTACAACTTTGAGAATAAAAGATATCCCATTTAAACCAAATCCAAAAATTCAAATATGCCCACATGAGATAATGGTCATTTCTGACTTTTATAGTCTGGTCACCACTTTGAGCCTCTCTATTTCAAAATTTCTAAACTAAACAAATCCAACTCTTGGCATGTCATCCAAGTACACAACAAGGTGAACAACTTTTGTAAAGATCATGATACTAAATTCACTTTTGATCACAAGATATGAGCAAGCAAAGATGAGACATTGAAACAGATTCAACAATCTCCATTTCTCAAATGTGATCAAACCAGGCCAAGCCTTGACCCTCACACACGCTAGCCATGACCATGGGACACTCCTACACCAAGCCCATGCCAAGGAAACCCCAGGAGAGGCCAGACATGGCGTGGACATGGCCATGCCGGCCACGTCGCCCCTCGACACGCCTCCCCTCTTTTCTCTCCACCATCTGCACGGCCACCATGTCCAACGCGTCGCCCACGACCTGCTGAGATCGTCCGTGCACGCCGTTGATCGCGAGGACGACGACAGGACCCGGACGACGCGCGCCCAGGTACGCCCAGGTACGCCGCGAGCGGCATGGGCGACGTCACTGGCGCATGGACGCGCGCGACCCGGCCACGCGGCGCTCGCCAAATCTCGCCGTACCCCGACCATATCCGCGCGCCACGGTACTTTCCTCGCCACGCGGAGCTCGCCGGACACGCCGACGTCATGCCGTGGCGACCACGGACGCCGGAGAGGACGAACACGCCCGCCATGGCCGCGACAGTACACGCACCCGCCCGACCACCGTACGCCACCACTTACCGCGCCGTTGATGCTCCGAGGACCGCGGTGACGTCGTGAACACCACGGCGCCAACGCCTAGCTCGCTAGACCACCAGAACCGCCGCGCCCTTGTCGCCATTGTCACGGCACCTCAGCACCCACGCGCGCCTATAAAAGGAGGCATCCCTTCGTCGATCAGAGCACACCACCACACTCCCCTCTCCTTCCTCGACCTCCTAAGCACCTCACCATGCTCGATTAGCCACTGCCGCCGCCCAATCGACGCATCACTGCCGCGGAAGCCCTGCAGCAATCGCCGGAGAAGGAGGCCGCCCCTGACGACGCCACTGCTACCAGGAGCCTCGCCGTCGTCTACAACCTCGTCGAGCATACTGCCAACCCTAGCTGGAGCCACCGTAAGCCCTCCGACCCCCTACCTGCGCCGCTAGCGAGCTTCTCTCTCGCCGTCGACGACGACACACGTGAGCCGTTCGATCTAGTTCTAATCCAACGCACCGCAATGCTCCATACCGTTTCGGGTTTAAAGAGCCGCTGACATGCGGGACCCACGCTGTCAGGCGGCCCACTCGCACTGGATGCGCTGTTGGGCTGAGCAGGCCGTTAATTTAAAAACCTGGCCAGTTAGCACTTCCCGCCAGCCCGTTTAATTCAAATTTCGTTTAATAAATTTAGTTTGAATTCAATACTGAACCCAACTTTGAAAATTCATAGAATCTGTTTGGCTTGGCCAAATTTAACAAACTTTATATATTTGGAAAGCTAGTAAAAAGATCTACAATATGCCACTGGTCTCACCTCGAGATTTGTTGTAGAAATAAAATGATAAAAAGAAGAAGGCAGGGACTTTTTCATATTCAAATAATTATTAAAAATAAACCAAGATAGATATTTAATTAATTCCAAATCCTATAGCTCACATTTGACTTACACTAATTGTTTCTGCAAGAAAATGGTGTGGTCACTTTGCATGATCATGCCCTAGATTAATTAATGGACAAAATGGCTAGTTTAGTTAAGTGATATTGTCCAAATATATTATGTAAGTCATATGAATTATTTTACTTCATTTAAATCTTGTCCCAAATGAATTCATGTGATGTTTGCACCTCTGGTCCAAACACTCCTATATGAATATTTGGAGATTTAAATCATTTGGGGGATTATAAAAGAGTATGAGGTGATTTACCTCATTTAAATCATTTTCTCAAATAATGATGATGAATGTTTGACTTAGGTCAATATGAAATTCATGTATGGTTATTTGAGAAGTTAAATCTTAAGAAGATTTCAATGAGAGGAAACTATTTTTCTCAAAGACTAAATGGAAATTATTAATTACATATATAATGAGAAGAAATTACTTTTCTTTAAACAAAGAAAACCAATGCACCTAATTATTTTATGTGTGTGCTTAGCATAGTTTGTGTGAAGTAATGATGTGCTTAGTATGGTCGTTGAGCTTGTTTAGTGATTGTACCTCGTATTCAAATTTAGACGCTAGCACCGGAGATTACCAAGAGGAAGGAGAATTCTACCCAGAAGAGGAAGAAGAAAACCTAGAGAACTACCAATGCAAGCTAATACTCTTGCAAAGTGAAAAGCCCTCCTTGGGCAAGGCACCATGATTCTTATCTTTCTTCATAAAATACTATCCTACTTTTATACCATACAAGTCTTACTTGTTGTGTTTTCAAAGATTGATTTCAAATGGTATAGGTGAATCAAACTACTAGAGTAGCAAAGTTAGTCTTATAGATAGCAAAGCAATGTAGCACCCCTCATGATTAGTGCTAGTGCTAAAATACTAAAACTTGACTACTCTAGATGGGAACATATGAATGGTAAAATTTGAAACCTTGGAATGATGAAACATTCCATTGAATGATTTGAGGTTGAATATGAACAAGAGAAGATAGTGATTTTTGATGAAAACCTGATATTGGTTTGAATGCGATACCTTTCCAATTTTTGAGTACCCCCACAATACCTGATTATGGGTAGGGCTTAATTGGAAGTTTATAGATTTTAGTATGAGTTCCCTCTAAACACACGTCATAGGGGTTATGCCGAGGCTGCCTCCGTTGTTGAGAAATGATGTGAATTGAGGTGAAATTGTACGGCCAAGCCCTGTGCAGTTCCCAGGTTAACAGTTGGTTTTCACTGGGAGGCCAAGCTCATGGGGAGAGGTGCTCATACTAGGATTTGTAAGTGAAAGGTTATGGTTGATGATCCGCGTACTGTGTTACGGTGACTCGGAGTTATTCCGACGGATGAAATCAAATGTTGTGGCACAAGTGTGCAACCTCTGCAGAGTGTAAATCTATTCGAATAGCCGTGTCCACGGTTACGGACGGTTGGAAGGGCCATACAGTTTCCGGTGTCAGATTTTTGAAAACTTTAGTAAATGTGAATGGTGACTGGGTGAATTGTTGGAATTATACCAATGTTGTGGGAATGACACTAATGTTCCCACTTGAGTTAGTTAGCACATGATCCAATACTTGTGAACTAAAATATGGCTTATGCAAGTTAAACTAGAGCTTAGTACCTTTAGTTGGCATTTTACATTAGTATTAGTTTGCAAGTACTTAAAGTACTTACGACTTTGTCCCTGGCTATTCAAATGGCCAGAGTATGATGATGAACAGAACTATCACGAGGATGACCAGCAGGACGCCTACGACAACTAGGGGTTTCTGACGTCAAAAGTTGGCCTGTGGACTAGAGAGTCCATTCGTTGTTACGCTTCCGCTATGTATGAACTTGTGTATGTATGTTGATGGATATATCAACCATTTGTGTAAGATGAATCATGTGATTCAATATTGTAAGACATTATGGCTTGTAATAAATAATGACTGTGGTATTCGACTATTATGCCTCGCAACAACATTTTCCTGGGATTGCGATGAATGACATAATAGGCATCCGGACATAAAAATCCGGGTGTTGACAAGTTGGTATCAGAGCCATTGTTTGACCTTAGAAAACCTTAGTTAGAATGGGCGTTCATAAAAACCTAACTTTGAAATCAAAATGAAAAGAATATTTATGAAAAATTATTCATATTCTTGTCTTGGAGGCTTTTACGAAATTTGATAAAACATGCTCTTCCTTATGATGTCTACTTAAAATTTTGCCACACTTGTTCAAATCTCTAACTTACTCTCCCAATTCACTTTCAGATGGAGCCCAACGCACCCGTCAACACCAAGTTTTACCAACTTGGTAACGGAGGCAGCTTGATTTTCGAGCACGATCTCACCGCGGTCTCGAACTTTCTGGGACGCCTCCAGCCCGAGTTCCATGGGATCCAGGTGAATGATCAGCCTGGCGGCGAGATGCAATGGATCATTACTGCAGATCTGAGGGGGAACATGGAGTCTCCTACCTCGGAGAGAATCCTGTTCTCTTTCCGTGAGAGCAACTGGCTTGATGGGCTTGCACGAGGCCTGCAGGAGGCACTGGCACGCCTCTGCGGACAGAACGCAGTGCGTCTGCTTGCGTCCCGTTTTGCTCACCTAGTGAAGCGTGATGCCGCAGGAGTACCCATGGCTCTGCAGTCTCACCCTGAGTTGAGGCACCACGCCGAGCATCTAGACTTCATGCTGTATCATACTCAGCTGGATCTGGATAACGCCCGGATGTATGCGAACCAGACTCACCTCGCCCTGGCCACCCATGGCGATGCTATCAAGATGCTGTCTCGGGACCGTAACAAGCTTCGCCTGCGGTGTGCGAAGAAGGATGCTACTATCACGCGCCTTCGCGCTCAGATAGCGTCCCTTGAGACCACTGTCAAGGCTCAGGAGGAGCAGCTGCTGGAGATGGAGGAAGACGAAGCCGGTATCGATATTCAGGGAGGAGACGCCTTCCTGAGTGACGATGACGACTTCGAGGAGGACGAGTTCACCGAGGAGGAGGATTACGCGTTCCTGGAGCCAGGACCTGATGATGTCGTTCCCATCGACATTGAGGATGAGGGTAGCCACACCTGAGCACTGATGTAGGCATGAGTTGTATCCCGTCAGTTGTATCGTAGCATGTGAAATGGTTCTTAAAACCATTGGAGTGTTGAACTACTAGTTTGTAATATGTGATGTGGCAAGAATGAATGAATGAATGTTTGTGTGTGTCATCCAAAGCATTCAAGTTTTTACAAGTTTTTGAACTTATTCAAAATAAACCATAGAATTTCCCTCTTATCTTATAATCTCCTGTATATTCAGATGGCCCCTCCCAATCGCAACAACAATGATGCCATGATGCAACTGCTGCAAACCCTGCTTCAAGACAGGGAGACTGAAAGGGCTGAACGTCAAGCCAACATCGCAGCCCTGCAAAACCTTGCTAACCAAGGCCATGGGAATCATGATCATCCCGGATCCAAACTCAAGAACTTCCAGAATACCAACCCTCCGGTGTTCAGCAAGACTGAAGAACCCCTCGACGCCGACAACTGGCTCCAGACTATGGAGAACAACTTGGAGGTCGCCGGAGTCGAAGCCAATGAGAAGGTCCTGTTTGCAACCCACTACCTTGCCGGACCAGCCCGAGCCTGGTGGACCAGCACCCGTGCCATGAACGGAGGTCAAGTCATGACTTGGGCAGATTTCAAGCTCAAGTTCAGCAAGTACCATGTGCCCCCGGGTCTTATCAAGAAGATGCGGGATGAATTCCGCCAACTCAAGCAAGGATGGATGACGGTGGTAGAGTACCGCGACAGGTTCCTTACACTGTCAAGGTATGCCCCCGATGAGACTGACACCACTGAGAAGAGGCAAGAGAGATTCCTGAACGGACTGCATGATGAGATGCAGACTGTCCTAGTCAACATCCCCTTTGCCGACCTTGAAGCTCTTGTTGACTCCGCCATTCAGATGGAGGGCAAGTTGAACCAAGCCAATGAGAACCGCAAACGCCGCATGATGCACCAGAGTGGGCCCAGCAACACTCCCAAGTATCGCCCCAGCTCAAGCGGAGGTTTTGCCCCCAGAAACAACAAGCCCCCGATGCAGACTTCACGCCCCGGTTTTCAGAACCGGAGTGGAGGAAACCCCAGGCCAGGAGGACATCCCAACCACAACCACAACTACCAGAGCAACACCAATAACTTCAACCGTGCCCCAATGAGAGCCCCCAACCCCAACAACAACAACACCAACACCGCTCCAAGGACTGGGAGCAACGCCATTCCCGTCGCAACCAAGGACAAGTCCACCATCACTTGCTATGAGTATGGTGTAGTGGGACACTACTCCAACGAGTGCCCCAAGAGACTCGCCAAGCTCGCCGGCAACACCGCTGCACCTGTTCAGCAGCAACGCCGCGTCTCCACCGGAAAGAAGTTCGCCCCCAACAACCCCAATAACCGCAACGGCCGTCTCTTCCACATGAATGCCGAAGAAGCCCAGGAAGCACCAGATGTTGTACTGGGTATGTTTCCTGTCAACTCAGTACCTGCCAGAGTGTTGTTTGATTCCGGAGCATCTCATTCTTTTGTCACCGAAGACTTTGCATCAACAAGTAAAATTCAACCTCTCAGTTTGAAACATGTCATGATAGTTCAAATTCCTGGATCAACCACCAAAGCCAGAAAATTTTGTAAAAATGTACCCATCAGAATACATGAAGTAGATTTTTATGCCAATCTGATAATTCTGGGAACCAAAGGTTTGGAAATAGTGCTGGGTATGGATTGGATGGCAAAGCATCATGGAATGATTGACTGTGCCAAGAAAGCCATCACCATGACCAGTAGCACCGGTATCATAGTAGAACATGTCTCTGAACTACTACCCAGAAAATTTACCTGCAACCAGAGTGTAGCCAAACCAACCTTGGATCAGATCAGGGTCGTTTGTCGATATCCTGATGTGTTTCCTGATGGTTTACCCGGTATGCCCCCAGATCGGGATATCGAGTTCATCATCGAGTTAATCCCCGGAACCGGACCTATCGCCCAGAGAGCCTATAGCATGAACCCAGCAGAGCTAGTGGAGCTGAAGAAGCAACTGGATGAACTGTTAGCCAAAGGTCTGATTCGACCAAGTGCGTCACCTTGGAGATCCCCCGTTTTGTTTGTGGATAAGAAGGATGGTGCCAGTCGTTTATGTACGGACTATCGTAAGCTTAACGATGTCACCATCAAGAACAAATACCCCTTGCCAAAGATAGAAGATCTGTTTGACCAGCTGACCGGAGCCGTAGTTTTCTCAAAGATTGATCTCAGGACTGGATATCACCAGCTGAAGATTCGAGCATCGGACATTCCCAAAACTGCCTTTACCACCAGATATGGATTGTACGAGTACAATGTCATGTCATTTGGATTGACCAATGCTCCCGCTTACTTCATGAACCTCATGAATAAGATCTTCATGAACTTTCTGGATAAGTTTGTTGTCGTTTTCATCGATGACATCCTAATCTACTCCAAGTCTGAGGAAGAACATGAACAACACCTAGAAGCTGTCTTGGAGACCCTTAGAGAGCATAAGCTGTATGCTAAGTTCAGCAAATGTGAGTTTTGGCTGAAGGAAGTAGGATTCCTGGGACATATCTTGTCTGCATGAGGAATTGCCGTAGATCCCACCAAGATCAAGACTGTTGCAGAATGGAAAGCCCCAACCACCCAGACCGAGGTCCGCGCTTTTCTTGGACTAGCCGGATATTACCGTAGATTTGTAGAAGGCTTTTCGAGTATCGCTCGACCAATGACCCAACTGCTGAAGAAGGACAAGAAGTTCGAATGGACTGACAAATGTGAGGAGAGTTTCCAACAACTCAAGCTTAGACTGACCTCAGCCCCAATTCTGATCATGCCGGACATAACCAAGCCCTTTGACGTTTACTGCGATGCATCCAAGATTGGTCTCGGATGTGTGCTTATGCAGGAAGGCAAAGTGATATCTTATCTGTCCCGGCAACTGAAGCAGCATGAGCAGAACTACCCAACCCATGACCTCGAACTCGCAGCCGTAGTTTTAGCACTGAAGGTGTGGCGTCATTACCTCATGGGTAATCGCTGTGAGATCTATTCGGATCACAAGAGCCTGAAGTATATCTTTACCCAGAAGGAACTAAACATGAGGCAGAGAAGATGGTTAGAATTAATCAAAGATTATGATATGGAGATCCACTACCACCCCGGCAAGGCCAATGTGGTAGCGGATGCGTTGAGTAGACTGCCGTGTCAGTTAAACTCAATGATAGCCGAAGAACAACCCAGCCTATACCAGGAGTTTGAGCAGTTTAGAATGGAGTTAGTCAGTGAAGGATTCCTAGCCAGCATGGAGCTACAACCCACCTTGATTAGTCAGATCAAGGAAGCTCAGAAGGGAAATGCCAGCATTGATGGAATCAAGACCCAAATAGCCGCAGGAAAAGCACCGAGATTCACCGTAGATGAAGAAGGAGTCCTACGGTACCACGGACGCCTGTGTGTACCGTCAGACTCAGAGTTGAAGCAAGTTATTCTGAAAGAAGCCCATGACACCTTATACTCTATTCACCCCGGAGGTACCAAGATGTATCAAGACTTGAAGGAACAATTTTGGTGGCATGGTATGAAGAGGGAGATCGGAAGCTACATCGCCAAGTGTGATATCTGTCAGCGAGTCAAGGCAGAACATCAGCGACCAGCAGGACGCCTACGACAACTAGGGGTTTCTGACATCAAAAGTTGGCCTGTGGACTAGAGAGTCCATTCGTTGTTACGCTTCCGCTATGTATGAACTTGTGTATGTATGTTGATGGATATATCAACCATTTGTGTAAGATGAATCATGTGATTCAATATTGTAAGACATTATGGCTTGTAATAAATAATGACTGTGATATTCGACTATTATGCCTCGCAACAACATTTTCCTGGGATTGCGATGAATGACATAATAGGCATCCGGACATAAAAATCCGGGTGTTGACAAGTTGGACTGCTGCAACCACTACAGATTCCAGAATGGAAGTGGGACTCTGTAGGAATGGATTTTATCACCGGTTTGCCCAAATCCAGCAAAGGAAATGATTCCATATGGGTAGTTGTTGATAGATTGACCAAGGTAGCCCATTTCATCACTGTCAAGACCACCTACCAAGGCCCAAAGTTAGCTGAGCTGTACATTTCCAGAATAGTCGCCCTGCACGGAACCCCGAAGTCTATAGTGTCAGATAGAGGTTCACAATTCACCTCAAGATTCTGGCAGAAGGTGCATGAAGGACTAGGAACCCGCCTGAATTTCAGCACTGCATATCACCCGCAGACTGATGGACAGACAGAAAGAGTCAACCAGATATTAGAGGACATGCCGAGAGCATGTGTATTGGAATATGGATCCAAGTGGGAAGACTGCCTGCCTTACGCAGAATTCTCTTACAACAACAGCTACCAAGCCAGTTTACAGATGGCCCCCTTTGAAGCTCTGTACGGAAGGAAGTGCCGTACCCCCCTGAATTGGTCAGAAGTCGGAGAAAGTCAAGTCTTTGGACCTGATGTTCTTCGTGAAGCTGAAGAGAAGGTGCACAAGATTCGCGAATATCTCAAGACGGCGCAATCTAGGCAGAAGAGTTATGCCGACAAGAGACGCCGAGAGATGACCTTTGAGATCCGAGATTTTGTCTACCTCAAAGTATCCCCCCTAAAAGGAATGCAGAGATTTCAGCTGAAAGGAAAGCTTGCACCCCGATATGTCGGACCCTTCAAAGTTCTGAGTCGCCGAGGAGAAGTATCCTATCAACTGGAGTTGCCTGAAGAAATGTCGGCTGTGCATGACGTGTTTCACATCTCACTCCTTAGGAAGTGCCTTGAAGTCCCTGAGAAGACTGAAGTGTTCAAGAACATCGATCACCGTTCGGTGGATATCAACCAAGATCTGACATACCGCGAGGTGCCGATTCGCATCTTGGAAGAAGCATACAGAACCACCCGCACCAGAAGCATCAAGTTCCTGAAGATACAGTGGAGTAATCATACCGAAGATGAAGCCACTTGGGAGCGAGAGGAAGACATGAAGAAGGAATATCCAGATCTCTTTAGCACCTAATTTTCTTTAAGATCTCGGGACGAGATCTTTTGTAAGGGGGAAGGGTTTGTAACATCCCAAATTTCAAATAAAGGAAGAAGAACAATTCCAAGTATCCAAAATTCAGAACCAACAAAAACTTTTACTTTGCATATAGTACCCTGCATAGGACTTGTGCATTTTGAGTGATATGCCATGATGATTGTTACTTTGTGTATGTGATGAACTCCAAAACCCTAGAGTGATCAAGTGATCATCATAAATCAAATCCATCAAAAAGAGAAAGAAATCAAATATTATAAAAACCCTAAAAACCCTAACATATGGTCTATGTCATTTTTGTAAAATTGACCCTAGACCCATTTGATCTTCACCAATAGTTGTAATATGATATTAAAGAGTAATTACAACTTTGAGAATCAAAGATATCCCATTTAAACCAAATCCAAAAATTCAAATATGCCCACATGAGATAATGGTCATTTCTGACTTTTATAGTCTGGTCACCACTTTGAGCCTCTCTATTTCAAAATTTCTAAACTAAACAAATCCAACTCTTGGCATGTCATCCAAGTACACAACAAGGTGAACAACTTTTGTAAAGATCATGATACCAAATTCACTTTTGATCACAAGATATGAGCAAGCAAAGATGAGACATTGAAACAGATTCAACAATCTCCATTTCTCAAATGTGATCAAACCAGACCAAGCCTTGACCCTCACACACCCTAGCCATGACCATGGGACACTCCTACACCAAGCCCATGCCAAGGAAACCCCAGGAGAGGCCAGACATGGCGTGGACATGGCCATGCCGGCCACGTCGCCCCTCGACACGCCTCCCCTCTTTTCTCTCCACCATCTGCACGGCCACCGTGTCCAACGCGTCGCCCACGACCTGCTGAGATCATCCGTGCACACCGTTGATCACGAGGACGACGATAGGACCCGGACGACGCGCGCCCAGGTACGCCCAGGTACGCCGCGAGCGGCATGGGCGACGTCACTGGCGCATGGACGCGCACGACCCGGCCACGCGGCGCTCGCCAAATCTCGCCGTACCCCGACCATATCCGCGCGCCACGGTACTTTCCTCGCCACGCGGAGCTCGCCTGACACGCCGACGTCATGCCGTGGCGACCACGGACGCCGGAGAGGACGAACGCGCCCGCCATGGCCGCGACAGTACACGCACCCGCCCGACCACCGTACGCCACCACTTACCGCGCCGTTGACGCTCCGAGGACCGCGGTGACGTCGTGAACACCACGGCGCCAACGCCTAGCTCGCTAGACCACCAGAACCGCCGCGCCCTTGTCGCCATTGTCACGGCACCTCAGCACCCACGCGCGCCTATAAAAGGAGGCATCCCTTCGTCGATCAGAGCACACCACCACACTCCCCTCTCCTTCCTCGACCTCCTAAGCACCTCACCATGCTCGATTAGCCACTGCCGCCGCCCAATCGACGCATCACTGCCGCGGAAGCCCTGCAGCAATCGCCGGAGAAGGAGGCTGCCCCTGACGACGCCACTGCTACCAGGAGCCTCGCCGTCGTCTACAACCTCGTCGAGCATACTGCCAACCCTAGCTGGAGCCACCGTAAGCCCTCCGACCCCCTACCTGCGCCGCCGGCGAGCTTCTCTCTCGCCGTCGACGACGACACGCGTGAGCCGTTCGATCTAGTTCTAATCCAACGCACCGCAATGCTCCATACCGTTTCGGGTTTAAAGAGCCGCTGACATGCGGGACCCATGCTGTCAGGCGGCCCACTCGCACTGGATACGCTGTTGGGCTGAGCAGGCCGTTAATTTAAAAACCTGGCCAGTTAGCACTTCCCGCCAGCCCGTTTAATTCAAATTTCGTTTAATAAATTTAGTTTGAATTCAATACCGAACCCAACTTTGAAAATTCATAGACTCTGTTTGGCTTGGCCAAATTTAACAAACTTTATATATTTGGAAAGCTAGTAAAAAGATCTACCATATGCCACTGGTCTCACCTCGAGATTTGTTGTAGAAATAAAATGATAAAAAGAAGAATGCAGGGACTTTTTCATATTCAAATAATTATTAAAAATCAACCAAGATAGATATTTAATTAATTCCAACTCCTATAGCTCACATTTGACTTACACTAATTGTTTCTGCAAGAAAATGGTGTGATCACTTTATGTAAGTCATATGAAGTATTTGCAATAATCTTGTCCCAAATGAAGATGATCATGCCCTAGATTAATTAATGGACAAAATGGCTAGTTTAGTTAAGTGATATTGTCCAAATATATTATGTAAGTCATATGAAGTATTTTACTTCACTTAAATCTTGTCCCAAATGAATTCATGTGATGTTTGCACCTCTGGTCCAAACACTCCTATATGAATATTTGGAGATTTAAATCATTTGGGGGATTATAAAAGAGTATGAGGTGATTTACCTCATTTATATCATTTTCTCAAATAATGATGATGAATGTTTGACTTAGGTCAATATGAAATTCATGTATGGTTATTTGAGAAGTTAAATCTTAAGAAGATTTCAATGAGAGGAAACTATTTTTCTCAAAGACTAAATGGAAATTATTAATTACATATATAATGAGAAGAAATTACTTTTCTTTAAACAAAGAAAACCAATGCACCTAATTATTTTATGTGTGTGCTTAGCATAGTTTGTGTGAAGTAATGATGTGCTTAGTATGGTCGTTGAGCTTGTTTAGTGATTATACCTCATATTCAAATTTAGACGCTAGCACCGGAGATTACCAAGAGGAAGGAGAATTCTACCCAGAAGAGGAAGAAGAAAACCTAGAGAACTACCAAGGCAAGCTAATACTCTTGCAAAGTGCAAAGCCCTCCTTGGGCAAGGCACCATGATTCTTATCTGTTGGGGGAATGACCCCCGGTATGCCAAAGGCATGCCAAACCGGATGGTTTGAGCCATCAAGATACCGGTTTAATGTTCGTACCGGAACTTAGAGATAAGAACTTAGCTAAGTGAAGCTGGGCCGGTATCCCCAAGAGGGGTATGCCGGATCCGGATAAGAAGATACCGGGTTACCGGAAAGAAGAGCAGGTCGGCAGAACTGGTCAAAGATTCTCTCCAGAGCTAGAAGACAAGGATGAGCTAAGCAAAGTAGCTTTAAACGAAGGGCTGACGATAAAGAGAAGGATGACGGTCAAAGAAGCCGGAGGACGTCAGCATCCCTGATTAAAGAGGACTCCGGTGTCTTCTATGATTAAAGTAGCTTTGTAAAGTAGTTTGTCTAGTCAAAGATGCCATTAGGGTTTCTTGCCCTGTAAGCCACCTCTCCCCTATATAAGGAGAGGGGGCAGCCCCTCTTACGGGCGGACACATGAACACAGAGGAATTTGTACTAAGAAACTTGTAACCTGTTGAGATCAATAAAGAAGATGATCTAGAGCGAGTTCTTCCTTATGTCTTTCTTCTTCAACCTCTAGCCTTGGCTAAGTTCTTGAGGAAACCATCCGGAAGTTCATCCCATCTAATCACAAACCCTCCCCCGAATCCTCTTGCGTCCATTCGGCCCCAATCTAAGCCATCCTATGGCATCTGTTTGTTCACCACGACGACAGTTGGCGCCCACCGTGGGGCATGAAGTGGCGCTTGCTGGAATACATATTCGGGCGGGCATCCTCGAGGTCGCCGGCGAGCGGACAGTGTCTGCGCTCGTCCAGCGCTTCTACTCCATCGACTTCATCAACGACAACGCGGGTTGCTTCGCCAACGGCGGCATCTTCCCCAAGAACGGCCGCATCATCGAGTTCGGCAGCCACCGCGTCTACTTCGGCACCGTCCCCGTGCGCTAGCGCCTCTCGCCGGTGCTGGTGGCACCGGACCCGCCAAGGTGGCTCTGTGCTGGCCGCGCCGCCGGCAGCATCGAGGTGATGATGGCTGGCGCAGCCGGCGCGGGCAAGGAGGCTGCGGACGAAGTTGCTGGTCGTGCGGCTGCGACCCGTGCGGCCAAGCCACCGCTGGAGCGCGACACCAGCGCACCGGGAGCGTCTTCCGCACCACCGGCAACACCTCTCCAAGCGGCGATGAACGTGCTGGCAACGCCCATCGCGCAGAACATCGACCCGGCAACGGCTCAGGCGGAGCTGGAAGCGCAGCGCCAGAAGATACTCGAGAGCGGCAAGGACGTCGTCAGGGCGCAGCGTGAGCTGAACCTAACCGTACGTGAGTATAACGCTGCCCATGGCTTTGCTTCTGTTAGCGCTCATGCTGCTAGGATACCGGAAAACCGGCTTAAGGCTCGCAATCTAGATCAGGATTTGCGTAAGGAAGTTCTTACCGGCAAGAGTACCTCTGCATCTGCTAGCATCGTAGAGAAACCTAAGTACAGTAGTCCGGATAAAACCATAAAAGCTGCTAAGGCTGCTGTAGATCTGTGTGACTCGCTTACCGGATAGGCTCTGGCAAAACAACAAGAGCGTGTCAGAGAGCTGCTAGATACTGTAGAGCAGCAGAACGCTGAGCAGCTGGCTAAGCTCAACAAGGCTATAGCCTCGAAATCCGCACGTTCAACAAAGAATGCCGGAAGCAAGTCCCATGGGCAGGCCTCGTCCCCCCATCCGGACAGAAGAAGAGAAAAAGAGGTGAACGCACAGCAGATGACTGTGTACGATCCGGTCCTTGCCGGTAAACAACAAGCCGGGCAACACGATGCCGGTAGAAAAAGCCAAGGGGCAGAGCGAGGCTACGCCAAGGGAGGCTATGCCGGAAATAATCATGCCGGTAGACACGAAACCGGGCAAAATTATCCGGCTGCAAGGGCAGCGTATGATGATGAGGAGATGCCTCCACCAAGGTACCGGCAGGCGAGGGCCGCGGCACCGGAACATTACGATGAAGCTGATTCAACAAGACTCACCGCTTACCGGAAACCTTTGGGAGAGCGGTTGGGAGAAAGAAACTTGCCGGAACGGGATGCGAGGCACCGTCTGGACAGAGTGTACCTGTCTGAAATGATTGAGGCAGAAGGTCCTCCGGGTCTAAAGTGCTTTGGCCCAAGGATCATGAAAGAGCCACCACCAGTTCGCAACTTTCAGTTGCCCCGTGACACCAAAACATACGATGGCACCACTAAGCCGGAAGACTGGCTCGCGGATTACGTGACCGCGGTATACGTTGCTGGTGGCGGAGGAGTCATAGCTGGAGGAGGAAACCGGCGTTGGGCCGTGAGAATCGTGCCGACGTTCCTGGTAGGACCGGCAAGAATCTGGCTGAACAACTTGCCGGAAGGAAGCATAAATGACTGGTTGGACTTTGAGGAAGCTTTTGTGAGCAACTTCAGCAGCACCTATAGAAGGCCAAACAGGCCTCAGCAGCTCGCTTTGTGCGTGCAGCGCCCGCAAGAAACAGACCAGGATTACCTGACCCGGTGGAACTCCACCAGAAATTCTTGTGAAGGAGTGATAGAGGCACAGGCCATCGCTTGGTTTAGCCAAGGATGCCGGCGAGGTTCGCCTTTGTGGCAAAGGCTACAGAGGAACATGCCAACAACGTTGGCGGAGATGATGCGTGTGGCGGATAACTATGCGTTGGGACACCCAATGCAACCGGCGATACAAGCTGAGCCGAAACAATCAAACCCGCCTCAGCAGCAATACCGGGATAACCGGAACAACAAAAGGAGGGAAGATTTCCCGGATCGAAGGTATGGCTCGCAGCAAGTTGCTGCTGTGCAAGAAAACTCTGATGCCAGCGGCAGCCAGAGGCAAAGAACCGGATCGCAGCCGTGGGCAGGTCCTAAGAAACAGTGGGTCGAAAAGAAACCCTGGGTCCAGAAAAAGAACTGGCAAGAACCCGCAAAGTACACCATGGAAGCTGCCATGGATCAACCTTGCCGGTGGCACACGCCGAATCCGGCTCACCCGTCGAACCACTTGACAAAAGATTGTACCTGGACCAAGTACTTGATGCAAAAGGGAGCGGTAAAGGACACCCAAGAACAAGGGGCAATGCAATGATGCCGCCACCACAAAATATGCCGCATCAGCAGCAACTACCACCACAGCCACCGCTTACCGGGGCAAACGCCTTGCCGGTACACCCTCAACAAAATAGGCAACAGTATCAGCAAGTCAATCAGGTGGGAGCAGGCCACGGCCAACCACCTCCACCGGCACCTTTGGGTCGGAACATTTATGAGGATCCAGATGTGTGCTGTGTCGTGTTCGTCACCGAGCCGACAGACAAGCAAAGCCTGCGCCGTCGTTCCATGGAGGTGAACGCGGTGATGCCGGCAGTGCCAAAATACATGCCGTGGTCAGATCAGGAACTCTCATGGTCGTACCGGGATCACCCTAAAATCATGCCGAACCCGGGTGGCTACGCTCTCGTGGTGGACCCAATCATGAAAGGGCCAACGACTCGCGTCAAGTTCAGCAAGGTGCTGATAGACAATGGGAGCAGCATAAACATAATGTACAAGCACACCATGCATACGCTGGGCATAACAGAAAACATGCTTCAGCCAACGCACACGACGTTCCATGGAATCGTTCCGGGTTTGTCCTGCGCACCGGTTGGAAAAGTCCGGGTGGATGTGTCGTTTGGAGGACGTGACAATTGCCGGGTTGAAAACCTTGAGTTCGAAGTGGTGGACTTAGATAGTCCATACCATGCATTGCTGGGGAGACCGGCACTGGCGGCCTTCATGGCCTCGACCCACACGGCGTATCTCAAAATGAAGATGCCGGCACCTCGTGGACCCTTGACTGTGGTGGGAAACTACAAAGTCTCACTGGAAACAGCATCTGCCGGATCAAACCTAGCGGAATCGCTGGTGATCGCGGAAGAAAAAAGAAGGATGCAAACAGCAGTTGCACTGGCTCAGTCTTCACAGTTGAGCTTAGCGGCAATGACTGCAAGTCTGAGCGCTCCAGCGTTCAAACCGACGAAGGAAACAAAGGACATCGTGCTGGACCCGGCTTTCCCTGAGCGTACCGTTCGTATCGGTGCCGGTCTCAGTGAGGCATAGGAAAGCGCGCTCGTCAGCTTCCTCCATGAGAATCGGAATATCTTTGCCTGGTCTACTGATGACTTGGTAGGTGTTCCGAGGGAGCTGGCTGAGCACTCTCTAAACGTCCGGAAGGATGCCAAGCCGGTGCGACAACCACTGCGCCGGTTCGCTGAAGATAGGAGGAAGATTATTGGAGAAGAGGTGACGAAGATGTTAGTTGCCGGTTTCATTGTGGAAGTCACGCATACTGAGTGGCTGGCCAATCCGGTGATGGTCGAAAAGAAGAAAGATGAGAACCTGGAGGCAAAAGCTCCAAAGGTGTGGCGCATGTGCATCGACTACACCAACCTCAACAAGGCTTGCCCAAGAGATCCTTTTCCTTTACCACGGATCGATCAAGTGATTGATTCCACTGCTGGGTGTGAGTTGTTGTCTTTCCTGGATGCGTACTCCGGTTTCCACCAAATCCCCTTGAAAAAGGAAGATCAAATAAAAACTGCGTTCATTACCCCGCACGGGGCTTACTGCTACATCACTATGCCTTTTGGTTTGCGCAACGCTGGTGCAACGTACCAGCGCTGTATGCAAAAATGCTTGTTTGATCAAATCGGAAAGAATGTGCAGGTGTATGTGGATGACATTGTGATAAAAACTAAGGTAAAAGATACCCTAATTGACGATATCCGGCAAACATTCGATAATCTGAGAAGGTTCCGGATGAAACTCAATCCGGCAAAATGTACTTTCGGTGTCCCTGCCGGCAAGCTGCTGGGTTTCCTCGTCTCAAGCCGAGGCATTGAGGTCAATCCGGTTAAGATCTGGGCAATTGAGAGAATGACGATACCGCAAGATCTCAAGGACATACAAAAGTTTACCGGAAGCTTAGCATCGCTAAGCCGGTTCATAAGCAGGTTAGGAGAAAAGGCCTTGCCACTTTACGCGTTAATGAGAAAATCTGATAAGTTCGTCTGGACCCCTCAGGCAGACGCAGCGTTTAAGGAACTGAAAACAATGCTGGCCACCGCGCCAATATTGGCCTCGCCGTTGGAAAGGGAGCCGATGTTGCTATACATAGCAGCAACCAACCGGGTCGTGAGTGTTGTTGTGGTGGTAGAAAGAGAAGAGGAAGGAAAAACCGTCCAGAGGCCGGTATACTACCTGAGCGAGGTGCTCTCCCTCTCAAAGCAAAACTACCCGCACTTCCAGAAAATGACCTATGGCGTGTTCATGGCCGCAACGAAGCTCAAGCACTACTTTGAGGAACATCCTATGAAGGTGGTAAGTGAAGCACCCATCTCCGATATCATGTGCAACAAGGACGCCAGCGGCAGGATTGTGAAATGGGCAATACAGATATCACCGTATGTACCGGTGTATGAAAGAAGAGACGCCATCAAATCGCAAGCTTTAGCTGATTTTTTGGTCGATTGGGCAGAATTGCAGTACAAGCCCCCGGATCAAAGAGTGGAATACTGGAAGATGCACTTTGACGGATCCAAGCTCAAGGAGGGTCTCGGTGCCGGTGTGGTCTTAACTTCACCAAAGGGAGATCATCTCCGGTATGTTTTACAAGTGCATTTCAGGGCATCAAACAATGTCGCTGAGTATGAGGCTTTGATCCATGGGCTTAAGGTCGCAAAAGAAATCGGTGCACACCGGATCATTTGCTATGGAGATTCAGATCTTGTGGTACAGCAGTGTTCCGGAGATTGGGACGCAAAAGATGCCAACATGGCCTCGTACCGGTTTCACGTGCAAAAGGTTGCCGGTTTCTTCGAAGGATGTGAGTTTCACCATGTACCGCATGCGGAAAACAAAGCTGCGGATGCTTTGTCCAAGCTGGGCTCGTCCAGGCAAGAAATTCCTCCCGGAATAGCCTTGGCACACTTGAGAGTACCATCGATCAAGCCGAGTCCGGAGTCGGAATCAATTTTTGTACCGGAGTCACACATTGTGCCAATGGATATCGACGAAGGAAACCCGGGGACTGTTTCGGTAAGCTCGGGGACTGTTCTGGTAAGATCAGCCGCTGCTGCGCCGGTACCGGAAGAAACAATGCTGGTGGATAGCATGGACATAGATGTACCGGTGTTCCTAGTTCGGGAGACTCCATCGTGGGTTAAACCTATTAAGGAATTCCTGGTCAACGGCACCTTGCCGGTCGATGAAGATGAATCAAGGAGGATCCAAAGGAGGTCCAAGGCTTACACCATCATCAATGGCGAGATGTACAAGAGAAGTGTTACCCGTGTCCTCCAAAGATGTGTGGAACTGGAAGAAGGAATGGAAATGCTCGAGGAGATTCACCGAGGAGAATGTGGACATCACGCTTCCTCAAGGGCGCTGGTAGCGAAGGTGTTCCGGCATGGGTTCTATTGGCCGACAGCTTTGGAAAACGCGGAGGATATGGTAAGAAAATGCAATGGGTGCCAGAGATACGCCAAGCAAAATCATACCCCAGCCTCCGGCTTGAAAACAATACCATTGACTTGGCCGTTTGCAGTTTGGTGCCTAGACATGGTTGGCCCATTCAAAACAGCAAGGGGAAACATGACCCATATCTTGGTTATGGTGGACAAATTCACCAAGTGGCTAGAAGTCAAACCCATCGCAAAGTGTGATGGGCGCACAGCGGTTAAATTCTTGAAAGATGTCATTTTGCGGTATGGATACCCACATAGCATCATCACTGACAATGGCACAAACTTTGCTCAAGGTGAGTTCAAAAGGTTTTGTGAGGACAAGAATATTCGGTTGGATTTGTGCTCAGTCGCACACCCACAAGGCAATGGCCAAGTGGAAAGAACAAACGCTTTGGTGCTTTCCGGTATCAAACCGAGACTCATCGATGCGGTGGAAAAATCGCCAGGGTGTTGGCTCGATGAGCTACCATCAGTGTTGTGGAGCATAAGAACTACTCCAAACCTGTCTACCGGATTGTAACATCCCAAGAATTTCAAAATAAAACAAATGAATTTCACTAGTTCCAAATTTTGGAACCAACAAAAACTTTTATTAATTAAGTAGGATACATAGTGATCTTGCTTAATTCTTGTGCTATTGCCATGATTGCTTGTTATTAGTATTTGAAATAATCTTAAACCCTAAACCCCACCCCTCTTTTCATGATCCTAGTTAAAATAAAATAAAAGGAAGATAAATAAGAAAAAGGCATATGTGCCTATGGCTATAATTATAAATCTTTACCTTAGACCTTTCCCCTTTGTTTAGAGGTTTGGAAAACCTTCATACACCTTACCTAGTACCTATCAAACCAATTCCAAGGGGTTTCCAAAGAAATTAAAAAGAAACTAAAAATGCCATAGAGGCATATGAGAGTAAAATAGCAAATTTGTGAATTTGAGATCCTTGACCCTAAGATTTTTTTGTGAATGGTTGGATCACTTCCATATACCATTTCAACACTCAACAACACCAATTGGGTCAAACAAAGTCAAATTAAAAATCAAATGCCACATATGCATAGAGACATATGTGACACATAGCCCTAATACCCAATTCTTGCCCTATGTCTTTAAACCTTGATTAAATGGTAGGAATCCATCTCTCAACCTAATATAACACTAAATTGACCCTAACCCATGTCCAAGTAAAGCAAGATCAACCAATTACAAGTTTAGTAAAATTTAACACATCACCTCTTATGTGTGATGGCCATTTTTGCAAATCTTTGACCAAGACCATTTGAAATGGTTTCAATGGTCTTAAAATGTTTCTAAACTAATAAGAACCACATTAGAGTCAACAAAAGTCAAATTCATTGGAGAGAATTCAAATGATGAGATAATTCCAATTTTTACTCACATACACTAAGGGCAATTTTACAAATCTTCATATGAGGCCACCATTGCTTGCCCTATGGATTGTAAAACTCTTATATAATTCAAACAAACCCAAATGCATCAAAGAAACCAGAATCAAATCCAAATTTAACTCAAAACCATCTCACATGTGATGATGGTCATTTGGGTAAATTTTAACATGATCCCCTCTTTACCCCTCTGGTTTAATTCTTTCCTAAACCAAACTTGGTCAACTATGACCATGTCATCCAAGACCATGTCAAGGTCAACAACTTTCATGTTGACCATCTCTACAAATGTTGACCAGGTTGACCAGTAGAGAAGTGACAAGTGGAGACTTTGAAATTATGAGAAGATAACCCCAACTTTGAAATGTTGCAAACCTTCATCAAAATGGACACCACCACCACCATTCCATCACTTTATTTATATAATTGAGTTGCACCAAAAAGAATTTCGAAATGTGAAAAGAATTTTCATGCGGCCATTGTGTCGAGCACCTTGCAGACACAATCTGGAAATTGCAATACATGCTTTTATCCTCTGGATTCTTGCCTAAACCCCCTTTCTCCCTTTGATCATTGTTGCTCTAGTACCCCCTCTGCATCAAACAAAGCCATTGGGCACTGGTTAAAGTGGTGCCATGATCAAATTTCATCCATGTAAAGTGCATGCCGGCCACACATGCCACTCCTCTCTCTGGCTCTCCCCTCTCTCTTTCACCTTGTCATCAAGCATCTATGTACCTCCCTGATCACGCCTGTACCCTCTCTGGATCGAATCGAGCCCGGCCTTGGACAGAACAAACACGCCCAGACAAGCCCAGGACGTGCCAGGCGCGCGGTGAGCGTGCACCAGCATCATCCTGGACGCGCCAGAATGCGTGCGTGTCCGGCCGCCCTCGTCCTTCCCCTGCATGTCTACCCCTACCTAGCGCTTCGCCAACCCCTCCTCTACGCAGTCGCCCTCGCCATCATCAAACCCCTGCCGCGCCGGTACCGCAAGGACGGCGATGATGCTGCACGCTCCTGTCCTCCCCTAGCTAAACCATCAAGCGCTCTAGCACCTCCTAGCCGTCGCCTACACGACGCCCCCATCGCCTTGCCCCTTCGCGTCCTGAATCGCCGGCGCCATGGACGACCTCCCACGGGCACCCGCAGCACCTCAACCCCCTATAAAAGGAGAGCTCCCGCGCTCAAATCTTTCACACCAACACGTTGCTCTCATCCCTCTGATCCTCCTCAACACCTTCCCCTCCTCAATTAGCCTGCCTCTCGCCGGAATTTGACCGGAACCCGCCGCCACAGTAGCTCCTCGCCGCCGACGATTGACGCCACCCCACTCCTCGCCGACGGTACCAGTCGACTCCTCGTCGTCGACAACGTCGCCTAGCCTCCACGCCAGCCCCGCGGGAACCTCCGTCACGCCGCTGACCCCCTGCCTCCGCCGTGCCCGCGTCTGCTTCTCGTCGATGACGACGACGCAGCTCCACCGTCCGATCTCCATCTGATCCAGCGGCTCGCGTTCACAGGTACCGTTTCGGGTTAAAGAGGGACTGACACGCAGGCCCCACCATGTCAGCTGGCCCACGGCTGCGAAACGCTGCTGGGCTGGGTTTTCTCTTTTCAAACCAAATCGGCCCAGTTACTTTCCCGCCTAGCCCGTTTAACTCAAAAACGAATTATTCAGTTTAGCCAAATTCAATACTGATGCTTTACTATAAATTGAATAGTTTGAAATCTACTACACCAAATTTAACCAATTTTATATATTTGGAAAGCTCATGAAATTATCTAAATAATGCCACTGGCCTCATGTCCAATTTCGTAATTAAATTCAAATGATAAAAATAACAAGGCAGGGACTTTTCTAACTTCAAATAATTATTAAAAATAATCTACAAATGATATTTGGTTGATTCCAACTCTAATAATTCACATTTGACATAATATAATTGTTTATGCAAAAATATAGCATAGTTGTTTTGCATGATCATGGACTAGATCCAAATAATGGCTATGGAGCCATTTCTAGTCCATTTAACACATACACATAACTTATTTAAATAGTATGGGAGCTTCTCTCTCATTTAAATTGTGATCCTAAGTAATTAAAATAGAGGTACTGACCTTGGTCTAATAAGCCTCATGCTTGGTTACTTAGAGGTTTTAAATCATTTAGATGTTAGTTTTAAATTATATGAGGTGTAGCACCTCATTTAAATTATTACTCCCTCATAATAGATATGAAAGGTTGACCTAGGTCAACTTATATTCCATACCTTATTATTATTCGTGGAGATTAAATCTTGATAGGATTTAATGAGAGGAAATTATTTTCTCCAAGGACTTAAATAGCAAATCAAATAAACGCTCCTAATGAGAGGAAATTAGTCTGCTCTTAAATAAGAACAAACCAAGTAACTCACCATACCATGCTTGAATTGATGTTAGAATAAGTTGTGTGAACCCTTTTTGTGTGTTTTAGTCTAGCATGTAAGTATTGTTTGATGATTGTGTACCTCGTTTTCATTTATAGACGCTAGTACCGGAGACTATCAAGAGGAGGAGGTATTCTACCAGGAGGAAGAGCCAGAAAACTTTGATCACCTCACCAATCAAGGCAAGCTAGACTGATGCAAGCTATATTATGGCAAGCTATTACCAATGCAAGCTAGACTAATGCAAACTATTTTGGTTGCAAGTTTATATTCTTGCCAAGTGCAAAGCTCTACAAGAGCAAGGCACCATTACATTTTACTTTATGAACCTATCCCAAGTTTTTACTTTACAAGCTTTACTTGATTTTATTTATCAAAGTTACTTTTTGAATTATGATTCACTTGGGTGAATTATAGAGTAGTACAAGAGAATCACACTTAGCCTAGCAAGCTCCAAGATACTTAGCACCCCTCATAACTAGTGGCTAGTGCTCAATATTAAAAGTGACTACTCTAGTTGGGAACTTGTGAATTGAAATGACTTTGAAAACCTTGGAATGATGAGTCATTCTATTGAAAGATTTTGAAGGTGAATATGACTTGTGAATGACTTGGTGAATTTTACAAAAACTGATGGTTGGGTTCGGATGCGATACCATTCCAATTTGAAAGTACCCCCACAATACCCAAAATGGGTAAGGGCTTAACTAGAAATTTATGTGCTTTAGTATGGGTTCCCTCTAAACAAGCGTCATCGGGGTTAGGCTGAAGGCTGCCTCTACAACAAAAGAAGTAATGTTATATGACGTGGAATGAGGTGAATGTCCGGCCCAAGCCCTGTGCAGTTCCCGGGTTGACTGCGGTTTTCACCGGGAGGCCAAGCTCATGGGGAGAGGTGCTCATACTAGAGTATGTAAGTGAAAGGTTATGGTTGGTAGTCCGCATACGGAGTATGGTAAATCAGGGCCAGTTAACCCTGACAGATTATTGCAAATGTTGTGGCACAAGTGTACGACCTCTGCAGAGTGTAGAACTATTCGAATAGCCGTGTCCACGGTTATGGACGGTTGGAAAGGCCATACTGTTCCATCATCAGAACTTTTCTAAAAATATGAATGGTGACTTGTGATTTGAATTGAATGGTGACTTTGAATTGAATCACAACAGAGTTGTGGGAATGACACTAATGTTCCCACTTGAGTTAGTTTAGCAAATGAAGAGTCTTTTCTAAATGTTTATGAAATAAACTTGGCTTTATGCAAATAAACCTAGAGCTTAGTGTCCCCTTACTAAAAATTGATAGTGCTTACACCAGTATTAGTTTGCGAGTACTTTAAAAGTACTCATGGCTTTGTCCCTGGCTATTCAAATGGCCAGACTATGAAGGTGAACAGCAGTACGAGGAAGATGGACAGCAGGACGTCTACGACAACTAGGACCGCTCCTGACGTCAAGCGTTGGCCTGTGGATTAGATAGCCACTACTACTTCGCTTCCGCTATTTGTGATGTTCGTTGATCAATAGATCAACTACTATTGTAATATTGGATCATGTGATCTACCCTTGTAAGACGATTATGTGTTGTAATAAATGATGACTCTATGATATTCAACTATTATGTCTCGCAACAACAATATTCCTGGGATTGCGATGTATGGCATAATAGGCATCTGGACTTAAAAACCCGGGTGTTGACACGGATACACTCCATTTTTCATGGTTTATGGAGCAGAAGCGGTCATACCAACCGACATTCTCCATGATTCACCAAGGGTGCAACTCTATAACGAAGAAGAGGTAAAGGAAGCTCGAGAGAACGATGTGGACTTGCTAGAAGAAGCAAGAGAGCTGGCCTTGGCAAGAACAGCCATTTACCAGCAGAACCTCAGACGCTATCACAGCCGGAAGGTTAACCCGAGAGTTTTCCGGGAAGGAGACCTGGTGCTACGCCTAGTGCAGCGCACTGAAGGCAGGCACAAGCTTTCCCCGCCATGGGAAGGGCCTTTCATTGTGAGCAAGGCTCTCCACAATGATGCCTACTACCTGATTGATGCACAGGAATGGAAGAAAGGAAAGGCGGACAGGTCCGGAGAGGAGACCAAGCGTCCATGGAATGTAGCTTTGTTGCGTCCTTTCTACTCTTGAAGTTGTGGTGTAAGAAGTTCCTTTTTGTACCTTATTTGCTATGAATAAAAGATGTCGGAACCTCGAATGAATCTCGGGGACTACCCCACTAAGGTTGCATGTAACTTGTCTATTTTTTCAGTTTACTGGTGTGGTGACCCGGCATACCACTGCATGGTGTAGTATGCAAGTCTGATATAACACCAATGAAACACCGTTCCACTAGTATTATATCGCTCAGAGTGGTACAACAGAAACATATGCGGGTCCAAGGCATGTCTATAGAATTACAACAAGGACTCTGTTACATAAGATCATCACAGCCTCCTACTTTACAATGAGGTAAAATTGCAAATAAACTCCAGAAGAACGACTCGTAGTCTAGTCTTATCACGAACTCTATTTGTAGAGTATTTAACTATCTATAGGGGCTATGAGTAGATTCTAGCTAAATAGGAGCTAAGTTTAGGAAGCTAGTTCCCTTCTATGGCTAAACTAGGTTTTCTCCTTGTTGGATGCGGTATTTGACTCCTCTGACAAGGTTCCTGTCTCTTGAAGTAGTTGTTGACTCCTCGGCCTTCGAGTTGCACTGTAGATCCTCCTTCGATGCCTCCATATCTAAGCAGGGGATTTAAGAGTGGGATGAGTACGAGCGTACTCAACAAGTTCATTATAGGAAAGAGGTGTTTAATGCACTAGCTACAGCATTAGACCAGAAAGTCTAATACCAATGCAGGTTTTCATAACCATTTCTTCAAAAGGTTGCTTTTATTCAGAAGAACTATGTCCGTCAGCCTTCACCGGTTTACTAGAACTTCATGGAGCTCCTTTCGGCGGCGTTCGCGATTCCATATCCCGGAACAGGGAGTGACAGGTCACGGTTCTTTACACTCTGCAGAGGTGTGTTGCTTTACCCATAAGAGATCTTAACCTTGGTGCCAACCGAGTTGCAGGCTCGTCCACACTTCCTTTGGTGTGAGGCCCGGTATAAGGTCTAGCCAATCATGTTCCTCCGCTACCTCGAACACCCACCCTTTGTTGCATACCCCGACCCTGGGTCCTCGTCGGTCCTCTTATACCACTTAAGGATGGACCCCGACCACGACAACAGTTTGGGACTCGTTAACCAAACTCCTTCGCCGGTAGCTGCAACCCATCATAGACCGCAATACCGTGGGGACTTTAGGCTTCCCCAGCCCACCGCTTGCACTTCGAGCGACAAGTGTCTACGGACTATGCCGTGGGGACTTAAGGCTTCCCCAGCCCACCGCTTGCCCTGACAGATACAAGTGTCTACGGTAAAGCGCATCCGTTGATGAACGAGAGGTGGAAACACTTTTGACTACTCCGTCCCACTCCGGATCTTATGGTTAACACGGATATTACGGCACAAGAATCACTGGCGACATTTGTTGTTTAATCCTAGATGGATATAAGCCCGTGCAATGGAACCTCCACCATATCAACACAATCCATGGTTCCATTGCCCACCACATAGTCATATTCATAGTTATGAAAGTAGTGGTTTTGATTTTTGTGCAATAGTGATAACCATAATACTTTGCAAGTAATTTGATAAAAATACTCAAATGACATGAGCAAGTGATGAACTTGCCTTTCTTGGCTGTAAGATTATGCAGACAAGGTCTTCGATGCGTAATAATTCCAAATTCTGAAATAGCATCATCGTTCGGTAAGGACGATGTTTAAAAGATTGGCAAGGATGCAATAATGCATAAGAATGAGATGCAATCGCTCTAAGCGTGACCTAACCCCGAAGATTTAGGATCAGTGAGTTGTAATGATTAGTTCAGGGTGTGTTGCACTTTTAGAGTGATTCACAAACAAGGTTCTTATTCAGGTGTGATTTACTTGGTATCATGAACAGGTAGATAATAAGGTACAGTAATCAATTGAGCACACAAAGAATGATAATTGGAATAATGTTAACGTATAAAGAACAGTTGTCAATTTTAGTACTATATGGCATAGTTAATGATTTCTTGTTATATTCTTCAAAAGAATAACTTTTGAAGAACATGTTCTTTAATAAAGAACAAGTATGATAATTAGACTGGTGGGGTTCTATGGTTGACTATGGTTTCATCTAGTTTCTGAAGTAGTTATTAGATGGATCACAACCTAGTTGGATTCATCAACTACTAGGGCTTATATGGTTGAATTAAGTCTAAACATCTGAATTACCAATAGTTGCTATCAAGGTGGTATACCTTGTTGGTGATAGCTGATTAGGGTTTATAGGTCCTTATAAGCAGGGTTGATGATGATTCTTTATTTACTTCAAAAGAATAACTTTTGAAGAACATACTTCTTAAATAATAAGAAGTATATCAATTAGGGTTGAGGTTGTCTAGGTTTTGTCATTTGATCCACTAAGTAAGGAATGATTGGCTCCTAAATAGGATGGTTCATAATTATGAAGTATTTGTAGGGTTGAGGTGGACTATGGTTATGTAATGATAAATATTGGGCCTAGATGCTATTGGGTTTCATCACAATGGTGTGATGCTAAGCATGGATGAATAAGGATGATGGTTTTGACAGTAGAAGCTAGGGTCTAAACTTGGTTGATCCTACTTGATCAACTAGGTTTAATGATATGCATACATGGAATACTAATTTGCTAGTGATAGGGTTCTACATTTTATGTGGACATAGGTATGTCTTTTAGTTGCTAATGGTGGCTCTATGATTTGAATTAGAGTACCATGATCACCTGTTTTAACCTTGGGTTTAGGTTTTAGAAGTAATTTAGGGTTCATATGAAGTAGTGGAGCTAAGGTTCCTAATTGAATTAGGGTTTTAGGGTTTCACATGAAATGATGAATTCATGTTTTCCTACCATATGGAACTAGGGTTTTC
Organism: Lolium perenne; assembly: GCF_019359855.2. Taxonomy (NCBI): domain Eukaryota; kingdom Viridiplantae; phylum Streptophyta; class Magnoliopsida; order Poales; family Poaceae; genus Lolium; species Lolium perenne. The sequence goes on along the minus strand of NC_067250.2, from coordinate 6,538,860 downwards.
TAATTACCCTATAATTCTATGATTAATAACTTCAATTTAAAGTTGAAGTTATTGATAATTTGGGAATAAAAATAATATTTAATTTGGTATTTTATTATTTTAAACAATTAATAACTAGGTAATTATTAATTAGGGTTTAATTCTCACTAATTAAAGATTTAATAAGTTGATATAAAAGGAAATTAATTTTAATGATTTCCTTAATTACTTACTGGTTTTTAATTATTTTATGAAGTTTTACTAATTATTGAATTTTAATTGAATTTAGAATTAAAATTAAAGGCTTAAATAACAAGTATAAAATAATTAATTTTTTATTAAAAATAAAAATTTCATTTTATATTTTTATTGGATAGAGTTTACTTTTTTATGAATTTTGATATCATATTTATATTTTTCTGAGTTGTAATGAATTTTATATGATTTTATAAAGTTTCTGATATTTACTGGTTTTTAAACTTAAACCTAAATACTAAACACACCCGGACTAGACCTACCCGCAGAGAATGACTAGTGGGCCAGTGGCCAGGTCAGCAGCCACGTTGGCTTGACCAAGTCAAAATCAATGACGTGGCCAGGGACATGGTGGCCGGCGGGCAGACATCGCCGGCGACGACGATTTCGGCCACGCACGGATGGGCAACTGGTTCCATTCGAACCAGTGCACCACGGGGAGTCTAAAGGTGGCGGCGCCGCTGGCTAATTGCCACCGGAGCTTGATCAACGGCGAGGCCCCGACGGCGACCCGTGCAGGTGGATGATGCGGCGACGCTACGAGATGCGATCGAGCAGGCCGAGCATACTAGGCGGTAGAGAAGCTCACCACGGGCACGTAGGGCTTGACGGCGAGGCGGAAGGTGGTCTGGTTCGCCATGATTGGCAGATGCCAGCGCCGGAGAAGATGAGCTTGCCCAGGTGTTGTGGACCGTCCCAGCTCGATTCCTTGCTCAGGTTGAGCAAGTTGAGGTCGGGGAAGACGATGGTGACCACTGCTTGGCTCGGGAGGGCTCCAATCACTGGCGAGAAGAGATGGCCGGCGACTAGGGTTTCGGCTGGGAGGAAAATTAGGCAGAGGAGGAAGAACTTCGGGGGCTAGGGTTCGTCGCGGTATTTAAACGGGTCCAAGGCGCGCCTAGTCACGTTGCCGATGAAGGAGAGCTCGCCAGCGCCGTGACGAAGACGAGCACGGCGTCGTGCTGTCGACCATGCGCGGGGGAGAGGATGAGGACGGGCTCCTCCGCTTATTTTTCTGCCGAAGAGGTAAGTTGGCTGGGCTGGGCTGCTACTTGGGCCATGGTGCTGGGTTGCCAAGGTGGGCTGATGCTGGGCTGCGTGGCCAGGTAAGCCTGTTTCTTCCTTTTCTTTTATTTCTGATTTCTTTTTTTCTGTTTTCTATATTGTTAATTTAAGTGCTGTTTTGAATTCAAATATTTTGCAAACTTTATTAGTTGAATTCAAGTTAGATACACTCCAGGCACTTAATAAAATAATAATATTATAAATGAGCAAATTTATTATGGTACTAAAACATTGGTTTAATACTTGTTGTTGATATTTGAATTAATTATCCATTTAGGCATGGATTTATATTCTCTTTTAATTTCATGTTTTTCTTATGAATCAATTTGTTTGGAAGTATTGGAGTTGATAATTCTAGCTCAAGATATTTCAGAGATTATCATTAGGGCTTGTTATCTTATTTGAAAGGTTGGGTGTTCACATAATATTTTATGTGAGCAACAATCTATTAGGGTTTATGATTTCTATTTCAACCCCCTTGTAAAGTTAACACTATATTATCTTGAAAGTACCTAAGGTAGGTATTGTCTCCCTCAAGGTTGCTCTTGATTACAAGAATAAGTGGTTGATAACCACACATATGGTTTTAATTATAAGATGTATCACAGGGTTTTCCTCAGGGTTAATAATTGAAGTATAAGATTTTATTACTATGCCATACTAGGGTTCTAATGATATTCACCTAATGGCATTTGGTTTGAATTTCAATTTATGGCCTAGGTTCATATTATGATCACCATAGTGATACATAAACTAGGGTTGAGGTTTAATTCTAGGTTGTGAGATGAGATGACAACAGATTGCATGTGTTAGGGTTTAATCTCCCCTAACCATGATAATATGGTTACTTGCTTCCTATTTTATGTGCTTCCCTAATTACTAAAGATTTGAGAATTGGTTTTATCTTCTACCAATTAACTTCTAATATTATCCTCAATTTATCATTAAAGTAACTACATTGGTTATAGTTCTTTTTATAGTTAACTTTGGTCATATGGATATATGGTTTCTCACCATATAAAGTATAAGGTTTTACTCTAAGGTTTTCTTATGTTTCTTAAATAAAGAATATATGGAATGTAGATATGGTAGAATTCTACTTATGATCACCAATTGAATCACAAGTTAAGGTTGGAATATAAGCCTAGGATTGCCTACTAGTTGCCACCCTATGATTTCATGTGGGGAATAATATCTAATAATCATATTAGGGTTTAACTTATCCTCACATACCTCAAGAGCATGATCATGGATTAGGCATGATCAACTTGTTCTTAATATCTCTACCTCAAGTTCTTAGGGTTTATGATCATCACTCAATTTATAATGATCAAGGTTTGGCTTCCTAAGGGATCTCTCATTAAATGGGTTTCTCACTTCCATGATCAAGCATTGTCTTGATGAACTAAGGTGTAGCACTTCTATTTTATTTTCTAGGATGAGCTATTATGGTGGCCTCTCTAATTGATATCCCAGGAGATTGCCTGAGTTATTTCTTAGGATTCTTTCCAGGGAATGATGATATAATCATCTGAGTATATGGATAGTTCTTTTTCCCAAGTCCAAGTGTTGCCTCATTAATTTGAGTGTAACACCATAACTTGAGTTCCCTAATATAGGAATAGTTATTCTAGGGTTTATGGTGTACTCCTAATATTTTAGTGCAATGGTTATCCTTTATTCTTAAATAGGTAAAGCTAAGATTGGCATGATTGGTCCCTCTCTTATTTGGGAAAGACTTTAATACTAACCTAATATTAGGCTCCATAGAGGTTGATGTGAACATCAAGATCTATGTTTAACATTAATGGTTATCTCTATCTAGGGTTGTCTTGAAGATGATGATTTGAATACTTGGATGTATATCCAAGGTTTAACTCAAAGTTTGTTATTGCTTCTTTAATAATTATAATAGAACTCTCACCTCTCTAGGTTTGATGTGTAATAACTTGGAATGGAGAAGAATATCTATTTATGGAGTGGATCTTCTTGTTATATTTCCAATGTGGAAGTGGAATGAATACCATGAGGTTTCATGGTAGGATTAGGATTAGTTTTAAGGCATGGAGAAGATAGTCAAGAATGGCTTCTCCATTTTATTGTTACTTGGTTTGTACTTAAACAGATGTTCTTATTTTATGGCAAAGGTTACCATATTATGATCTTTAATAAGATCAAGTAATTGATCCTTGATTCATATGTTCTTGTGTTGGTTTTAATTCCATTTGATCTAACCCCTTAGATCAAATCATCTCTACCCAAAACAAGGTTTTAGTAAAGTCACATTGAGGTTTATAGCGCTTGACTTGATGAGCTACTTCAATTCCACCAAGGTCAAGTGAAACTTCAGTTACTGTGACTATTTTACTTTAAAGCGCGAAAATTCCCCAGATTTTCTATGCATGAATGCAATGCACACATCTGTTTCCTCTATTTTTGTAACCCCAGTACCTGGGATATTACAGTCTCTACCCCTTAAACTAAACTTCGTCCTCGAAGTTTGATATCTCTCACGTTTCGGAGTGTGGATCTGTCTTGTGCAGACTACATCTTTTCTCAAACTCCTTGGTGATCTCACTGGATATAATTGACTATATCCCTTGTCCAGATTCTTCCTGGAATCCATTAGGGTTTGTCTCTGAACATTAGTTTCTAACTCCAGTTCTATGATTTTCTTCCGGGAATAAAATAAAAAATGTAACAGAACAATCGCTCTTACATAGATTCATTGATTTCTTCCAACTATTATAATCTTGTTTCCTTTCTCATTGAATATTCAATGATTAGGACTTCTTCTGGTCCTGACAGTCTTAATTGAGGACTAATTGGATAACAATCTCCTATTTGAAAAAATAGGTCTTTGTTTTCCCTTACTACCAAAAGTGCAGTAATGGTACTTGGTAAGGCACTCACCATGGAAATGGTTGTGATGGTTTCTTTCCCTAGGAATGGATTAGACTCATTTAGTCCATCCAATCAGAGTTTATAATTGATACCTATAACTATTTTGGGTTATTTAGGTTCCATGAAAGGAATCATTCTATTAGTCTTTGGTATTGGTATGTTCAATTTCCTTCGGTCTTTGGCCTTATTGAGCTGTATATAGTATATAGTATTTTCTTCGTCCAACTTCTTTATGCTTAACTTACTTGAGCTTTCGTACTTCTGAGTAAATATTACTCACTTTCTCAAATTCTAGTCCTCTTCTTTCTTCCTCGAGGTATGAATCTCGGCTTCTGGTCTGACATCCTTCTGAAAGTGGTGTTCAACAATCTTATGAAAATAAGATTGAACTTCCTCTCAGTTCAGACCTTCTTCTTCTATTTTTTTCCAAGTATTGAGTCATTGTACATCCAACTTGATTTTTTTCTCCCCCTTAGAGTTTTCTATGGTTTTCAACTCCTTTTCTTCCAACTATAGGACTTATAGTTGGAGTATTGGTCTGGGTCAGACTTATGGTTTGTGCTCCTTCTAAGGTTTTGCAAAGAATATATGTGGTGCATCCACTCAATTGTGGACTATTTGTAATACCAACTGATACCAGCTGTGGTTATTATACCAACTGTGGCTATTTGATATCTAAAAAAATGGATTTTATTATAGGTTCTGATCAACTGGACGAGATATCTTCTGCTTTATCTCACAGTATTGATCCTATATCAATTGTGGTCTTCTGATATCAACTATGGTCTTCTTATATCTGTTATGGTTTCAGATATCATCTTCCTTCATTCAGGGTTTATTTTGCAAGAAAACCACTAGCTGATACTATGATTATAGCATCCAAAGTGATTTCCCATGCATTCCCTCTTCCTTAATGACTATGGTTCTACTTCTACTTCTCCATAATCATCATATTTCTCACCTTCATGCTTTTTATGTACTAAAGTACTCCTCTGTGGAGGTAAAGCATGAATGTTGATTGGTACTACCTTCTGAATATTGTGGTTGCTTCCCACAACTTTGTTTTCTTTCTTCTAATGAACCTTCATCTTGTCTTCAGAATCTTCCAGAATTCGTCGCTTCCTCACACGAATACTATTACCCTCTAGATCTATAGCATCAAGTAAGGACTTGATTTTGCAACATGCATTTGCATATCAAAGTCAAACTTCATGTATGGATCTAGTCAAACAATGAAAATCCATAAAATCCAAGAAGATTCAGCTTTGTGCTTATAATACACACCATCGTAGGCCTGAATAAAATAGTTGAGTAAGACATCTCTAAACATCAGGCTCTGATGTGTAGTATATAACACCACATAAGATAGGTTTATATCGTGATACTTAGCACGAATATATGGGATTCTACTATTTGTCTCAACTTTTACCTTAATTGCACATTTGCAATGAGATAAACTTGAAACAAAGTGGTCTGGGATGGTTGAGGTTAACCTAAGTTCTTTGGAAGTATTAACTTGGCTTCCATATTATTTGAGGACTACTTCACATGACATGTCTAAGTTCTAACTTTGCTACTCTAAACACGTACATAACTATGGAAATCTAGCTCCTATTCTTCCAAGTGTTTCAATCATAAGTCTATGGTCATGATGTGCTTGGCACACTTCCCATTGTTTTGAAGCATCATTCTTACACTATTGTTTTGCCCTTGGCTTCTTATTGTACTCCTCTTAATTAATTATGAGGTTCTAGTCCATCACATAATGATTCTCAGGTGAATCATATATGATTTCTATCTCTACCATGTAAGTAGGCATATTTTATTCCTATCTCTCTTCCTTACCTCCCATGATTGACTCATCATGGTCTATACTACCTCATATAAATCAGAGTTATCACTTACTATCTATTGTTTCACATGTCTAAATAATTTTACTTACTCATTATTTATCTGGTCTACATCTTCTATTAGGATATCTTTATTATCTTCATCACTTGATATTACTCCTATTACAGGTCTGGATAACTCTAACTTGACCAAAACATATGTTGGTACACATCTTCCAATAGGATAGCTTCCTTATGGTTGTATCCTTTCTTTGGACTACCATGTATTGTATACCAACTGGGGTCTACTCATCTATTGTTTTAAGGACTTCATGATGTATTACCTGTTTGGGATTAGCTGACTAACTTTATTTTATCTTGGTAAGCTAGATAAGAAATGTTGACTCAAGTGTGTCAGGATTATTCTCAAGTGAATATCCATCTCAAGTCATAAAAAGTATTTGGTTTACCTAGGACACTTTCTATAGACACTACCAATCCTATAGGTCTCCTTTAAAGGGTTTTAATCCTAGGGTCAAAGCATTTGCTCTGATACCAACTGTGGTGACCCGGCATACCACTGCATGGTGTAGTATGCAAGTCTGATATAACACCAATGAAACACCATTCCACTAGTATTATATCGCTCAGAGTGGTACAACAGAAACATATGCGGGTCCAAGGCATGTCTATAGAATTACAACAAGGACTCTGTTACATAAGATCATCACAGCCTCCTACTTTACAATGAGGTAAAATTGCAAATAAACTCCAGAAGAACGACTCGTAGTCTAGTCTTATCACGAACTCTATTTGTAGAGTATTTAACTATCTATAGGGGCTATGAGTAGATTCTACCTAAATAGGAGCTAAGTTTAGGAAGCTAGTTCCCTTCTATGGCTAAACTAGGTTTTCTCCTTGTTGGATGCGGTATTTGACTCCTCTGACAAGGTTCCTGTCTCTTGAAGTAGTTGTTGACTCCTCGGCCTTCGAGTTGCACTGTAGATCCTCCTTCGATGCCTCCATATCTAAGCAGGGGATTTAAGAGTGGGATGAGTACGAGCGTACTCAACAAGTTCATTATAGGAAAGAGGTGTTTAATGCACTAGCTACAGCATTAGACCAGAAAGTCTAATACCAATGCAGGTTTTCATAACCATTTCTTCAAAAGGTTGCTTTTATTCAGAAGAACTATGTCCGTCAGCCTTCACCGGTTTACTAGAACTTCATGGAGCTCCTTTCCGGCAGCGTTCGCAGTTCCATATCCCGGAACAGGGAGTGACAGGTCACGGTTCTTTACACTCTGCAGAGGTGTGTTGCTTTACCCATAAGAGATCTTAACCTTGGTGCCAACCGAGTTGCAGGCTCGTCCACACTTCCTTTGGTGTGAGGCCCGGTATAAGGTCTAGCCAATCATGTTCCTCCGCTACCTCGAACACCCACCCTTTGTTGCATACCCCGACCCTGGGTCCTCATCGGTCCTCTTATACCACTTAAGGATGGACCCCGACCACGACAACAGTTTGGGACTCGTTAACCAAACTCCTTCGCCGGTAGCTGCAACCCATCATAGACCGCAATACCGTGGGGACTTTAGGCTTCCCCAGCCCACCGCTTGCACTTCGAGCGACAAGTGTCTACGGACTATGCCGTGGGGACTTAAGGCTTCCCCAGCCCACCGCTTGCCCAGCGGATACAAGTGTCTACGGTAAAGCGCATCCGTTGATGAACGAGAGGTGGAAACACTTTTGACTACTCCGTCCCACTCCGGATCTTATGGTTAACACGGATATTACGGCACAAGAATCACTGGCGACATTTGTTGTTTAATCCTAGATGGATATAAGCCCGTGCAATGGAACCTCCACCATATCAACACAATCCATGGTTCCATTGCCCACCACATAGTCATATTCATAGTTATGAAAGTAGTGGTTTTGATTTTTGTGCAATAGTGATAACCATAATACTTTGCAAGTAATTTGATAAAAATACTCAAATGACATGAGCAAGTGATGAACTTGCCTTTCTTGGCTGTAAGATTATGCAGACAAGGTCTTCGATGCGTAATAATTCCAAATTCTGAAATAGCATCATCGTTCGGTAAGGACGATGTTTAAAAGATTGGCAAGGATGCAATAATGCATAAGAATGAGATGCAATCGCTCTAAGCGTGACCTAACCCCGAAGATTTAGGATCAGTGAGTTGTAATGATTAGTTCAGGGTGTGTTGCACTTTTAGAGTGATTCACAAACAAGGTTCTTATTCAGGTGTGATTTACTTGGTATCATGAACAGGTAGATAATAAGGTACAGTAATCAATTGAGCACACAAAGAATGATAATTGGAATAATGTTAACGTATAAAGAACAGTTGTCAATTTTAGTACTATATGGCATAGTTAATGATTTCTTGTTATATTCTTCAAAAGAATAACTTTTGAAGAACATGTTCTTTAATAAAGAACAAGTATGATAATTAGACTGGTGGGGTTCTATGGTTGACTATGGTTTCATCTAGTTTCTGAAGTAGTTATTAGATGGATCACAACCTAGTTGGATTCATCAACTACTAGGGCTTATATGGTTGAATTAAGTCTAAACATCTGAATTACCAATAGTTGCTATCAAGGTGGTATACCTTGTTGGTGATAGCTGATTAGGGTTTATAGGTCCTTATAAGCAGGGTTGATGATGATTCTTTATTTACTTCAAAAGAATAACTTTTGAAGAACATACTTCTTAAATAATAAGAAGTATATCAATTAGGGTTGAGGTTGTCTAGGTTTTGTCATTTGATCCACTAAGTAAGGAATGATTGGCTCCTAAATAGGATGGTTCATAATTATGAAGTATTTGTAGGGTTCAGTGGACTATGGTTATGTAATGATAAATATTGGGCCTAGATGCTATTGGGTTTCATCACAATGGTGTGATGCTAAGCATGGATGAATAAGGATGATGGTTTTGACAGTAGAAGCTAGGGTCTAAACTTGGTTGATCCTACTTGATCAACTAGGTTTAATGATATGCATACATGGAATACTAATTTGCTAGTGATAGGGTTCTACATTTTATGTGGACATAGGTATGTCTTTTAGTTGCTAATGGTGGCTCTATGATTTGAATTAGAGTACCATGATCACCTGTTTTAACCTTGGGTTTAGGTTTTAGAAGTAATTTAGGGTTCATATGAAGTAGTGGAGCTAAGGTTCCTAATTGAATTAGGGTTTTAGGGTTTCACATGAAATGATGAATTCATGTTTTCCTACCATATGGAACTAGGGTTTTCTAATTACCCTATAATTCTATGATTAATAACTTCAATTTAAAGTTGAAGTTATTGATAATTTGGGAATAAAAATAATATTTAATTTGGTATTTTATTATTTTAAACAATTAATAACTAGGTAATTATTAATTAGGGTTTAATTCTCACTAATTAAAGATTTAATAAGTTGATATAAAAGGAAATTAATTTTAATGATTTCCTTAATTACTTACTGGTTTTTAATTATTTTATGAAGTTTTACTAATTATTGAATTTTAATTGAATTTAGAATTAAAATTAAAGGCTTAAATAACAAGTATAAAATAATTAATTTTTTATTAAAAATAAAAATTTCATTTTATATTTTTATTGGATAGAGTTTACTTTTTTATGAATTTTGATATCATATTTATATTTTTCTGAGTTGTAATGAATTTTATATGATTTTATAAAGTTTCTGATATTTACTGGTTTTTAAACTTAAACCTAAATACTAAACACACCCGGACTAGACCTACCCGCAGAGAATGACTAGTGGGCCAGTGGCCAGGTCAGCAGCCACGTTGGCTTGACCAAGTCAAAATCAATGACGTGGCCAGGGACATGGTGTCCGGCGGGCAGACATCGCCGGCGACGACGATTTCGGCCACGCACGGATGGGCAACTGGTTCCATTCGAACCAGTGCACCATGGGGAGTCTAAAGGTGGCGGCGCCGCTGGCTAATTGCCACCGGAGCTTGATCAACGGCGAGGCCCCGACGGCGACCCGTGCAGGTGGATGATGCGGCGACGCTATGAGATGCGATCGAGCAGGCCGAGCATACTAGGCGGTAGAGAAGCTCACCACGGGCACGTAGGGCTTGACGGCGAGGCGGAAGGTGGTCTGGTTCGCCGTGATTGGCAGATGCCGGCGCCGGAGAAGATGAGCTTGCCCAGGTGTTGTGGACCGTCCCAGCTCGATTCCTTGCTCAGGTTGAGCAAGTTGAGGTCGGGGAAGACGATGGTGACCACTGCTTGGCTCGGGAGGGCTCCAATCACTGGCGAGAAGAGATGGCCGGCGACTAGGGTTTCGGCTGGGAGGAAAATTAGGCAGAGGAGGAAGAACTTCGGGGGCTAGGGTTCGTCGCGGTATTTAAACGGGTCCAAGGCGCGCCTAGTCACGTTGCCGATGAAGGAGAGCTCGCCAGCGCCGTGACGAAGACGAGCACGGCGTCGTGCTGTCGACCATGCGCGGGGGAGAGGATGAGGACGGGCTCCTCCGCTTATTTTTCTGCCGAAGAGGTAAGTTGGCTAGGCTGGGCTGCTACTTGGGCCATGGTGCTGGGTTGCCAAGGTGGGCTGATGCTGGGCTGCGTGGCCAGGTAAGCCTGTTTCTTCCTTTTCTTTTATTTCTGATTTCTTTTTTTCTGTTTTCTATATTGTTAATTTAAGTGCTGTTTTGAATTCAAATATTTTGCAAACTTTATTAGTTGAATTCAAGTTAGATACACTCCAGGCACTTAATAAAATAATAATATTATAAATGAGCAAATTTATTATGGTACTAAAACATTGGTTTAATACTTGTTGTTGATATTTGAATTAATTATCCATTTAGGCATGGATTTATATTCTCTTTTAATTTCATGTTTTTCTTATGAATCAATTTGTTTGGAAGTATTGGAGTTGATAATTCTAGCTCAAGATATTTCAGAGATTATCATTAGGGCTTGTTATCTTATTTGAAAGGTTGGGTGTTCACATAATATTTTATGTGAGCAACAATCTATTAGGGTTTATGATTTCTATTTCAACCCCCTTGTAAAGTTAACACTATATTATCTTGAAAGTACCTAAGGTAGGTATTGTCTCCCTCAAGGTTGCTCTTGATTACAAGAATAAGTGGTTGATAACCACACATATGGTTTTAATTATAAGATGTATCACAGGGTTTTCCTCAGGGTTAATAATTGAAGTATAAGATTTTATTACTATGCCATACTAGGGTTCTAATGATATTCACCTAATGGCATTTGGTTTGAATTTCAATTTATGGCCTAGGTTCATATTATGATCACCATAGTGATACATAAACTAGGGTTGAGGTTTAATTCTAGGTTGTGAGATGAGATGACAACAGATTGCATGTGTTAGGGTTTAATCTCCCCTAACCATGATAATATGGTTACTTGCTTCCTATTTTATGTGCTTCCCTAATTACTAAAGATTTGAGAATTGGTTTTATCTTCTACCAATTAACTTCTAATATTATCCTCAATTTATCATTAAAGTAACTACATTGGTTATAGTTCTTTTTATAGTTAACTTTGGTCATATGGATATATGGTTTCTCACCATATAAAGTATAAGGTTTTACTCTAAGGTTTTCTTATGTTTCTTAAATAAAGAATATATGGAATGTAGATATGGTAGAATTCTACTTATGATCACCAATTGAATCACAAGTTAAGGTTGGAATATAAGCCTAGGATTGCCTACTAGTTGCCACCCTATGATTTCATGTGGGGAATAATATCTAATAATCATATTAGGGTTTAACTTATCCTCACATACCTCAAGAGCATGATCATGGATTAGGCATGATCAACTTGTTCTTAATATCTCTACCTCAAGTTCTTAGGGTTTATGATCATCACTCAATTTATAATGATCAAGGTTTGGCTTCCTAAGGGATCTCTCATTAAATGGGTTTCTCACTTCCATGATCAAGCATTGTCTTGATGAACTAAGGTGTAGCACTTCTATTTTATTTTCTAGGATGAGCTATTATGGTGGCCTCTCTAATTGATATCCCAGGAGATTGCCTGAGTTATTTCTTAGGATTCTTTCAGGGAATGATGATATAATCATCTGAGTATATGGATAGTTCTTTTTCCCAAGTCCAAGTGTTGCCTCATTAATTTGAGTGTAACACCATAACTTGAGTTCCCTAATATAGGAATAGTTATTCTAGGGTTTATGGTGTACTCCTAATATTTTAGTGCAATGGTTATCCTTTATTCTTAAATAGGTAAAGCTAAGATTGGCATGATTGGTCCCTCTCTTATTTGGGAAAGACTTTAATACTAACCTAATATTAGGCTCCATAGAGGTTGATGTGAACATCAAGATCTATGTTTAACATTAATGGTTATCTCTATCTAGGGTTGTCTTGAAGATGATGATTTGAATACTTGGATGTATATCCAAGGTTTAACTCAAAGTTTGTTATTGCTTCTTTAATAATTATAATAGAACTCTCACCTCTCTAGGTTTGATGTGTAATAACTTGGAATGGAGAAGAATATCTATTTATGGAGTGGATCTTCTTGTTATATTTCCAATGTGGAAGTGGAATGAATACCATGAGGTTTCATGGTAGGATTAGGATTAGTTTTAAGGCATGGAGAAGATAGTCAAGAATGGCTTCTCCATTTTATTGTTACTTGGTTTGTACTTAAACAGATGTTCTTATTTTATGGCAAAGGTTACCATATTATGATCTTTAATAAGATCAAGTAATTGATCCTTGATTCATATGTTCTTGTGTTGGTTTTAATTCCATTTGATCTAACCCCTTAGATCAAATCATCTCTACCCAAAACAAGGTTTTAGTAAAGTCACATTGAGGTTTATAGCGCTTGACTTGATGAGCTACTTCAATTCCACCAAGGTCAAGTGAAACTTCAGTTACTGTGACTATTTTACTTTAAAGCGCGAAAATTCCCCAGATTTTCTATGCATGAATGCAATGCACACATCTGTTTCCTCTATTTTTGTAACCCCAGTACCTGGGATATTACAACTGGTTGCTTATTGAACGTTTTTTCTTTCCGGTTTAGTAGTGTGCTAAACCCTACCGGAGTCTTCGACTCTGCTGCTGTCCGCAACCCGGCTTCATGGCAAGCAAGATAAACCGGTAGGGGATAAGCACATGAACTGCGAAGAGGAGGAGCGGGAAAGAACAATCCGGAAAAGTTTAACTAACCCCGGTTATACTGGTTTTTTGCAAAAATTTCGAGTTATTTCTAAGTTCAAGAAAATGCTTGCTTGGTAAAAGAACTTTGTGCTCATACGCCAAAAACGCCCAGAGAAGGTAGGCAGAGCCAAAGCAAAAGAGCCAAGTGTGCATCAAATTGGATGCAGAAACAATTTCGGAATCATTGCAGTGCAAGACCAAAATCAAACCGATAAGCAAAAATGCTAAGTCGCAAACCAACATAACTTAATAGGTTACCGGTGTGCAAGACACCGGCAGAAGTTGTACCACAGCCAGATAGAGCTTAAGTTTAACTTACATCATAAACCCTGGCATACCGGGGTAGAATTTAACGGACATTGTTTGAGAGCAGCAGGACAAGCATGATGCAGGCATCATTCAAGGATAAGTCAAACAGCAGGGGCTTCAGGGGGAGCAGCGCCGGCCTCAGGAGCTTCCGGTGGCGCGTCCTCGGCATCTTCATCTTCGCCTCCGTCTTCTTCTTCCTCATCGCTGAGGTAGTCGTTGACGTCTTCAGGAGGGGGGATGAAGGTGCGCATCTCGGCATACTCCGCGATGTGGTACGCGCGATCCTGCCGTTTGGCGGCAAGGACCGGATCCACCTCGGTAGGAGCTCCTTCGCGCACACCGACGAGGGCGTCCACATCCAGCTCTGGGTACCAGGAGCAGGCAACGCGAAGCGCTGCGTCTGCTCCGGCGCGGGCAGCGGAACACTGCCACTCCCGGATCCTTCTGCCGGCACCTTTCAGGCGGTCGCTGATGAGGGAGAAGGTATCCGGCACCACTTCTCCAGGCCAGAGAGTCCTGAAGAGCTGGGCGGCCACCTCCGGAATGTCAGAGACGTTCCGGTCCACGCAGCGCATGTGGGCGACCCGCGAGCTAAGCGCAATCAGGTGCTCGTAAGGATCCCAGGCAGCGGCCAAGTCCGTACGCCCTTGGGCACCCCGGTACTCTTCAACCTTCTTCGCAGCGTGCGCCTGGGAGTCCGGAAAGAGCCCTGCAAGACAACGAAAAGAAGTTAAGTGCATGCTACCGGAACAAATAAGCTTATAAGCAGAAACCGGAAAAGGGAAAAGAAAAACGTACGAAGGGCGAGCGCGTCAGTCCGCGTGACCAGAAGGTCGTACTCCTTCTGCTCCGCCTCCAGCCGCGCCACCTTGTCCTTGGCTGCCTTCTGTGCCTTGGCGGCCTCCTCAGCAGCGGCTTGGTGCACCTTGGCGGCCTTGCCTTTAGCTGTTTTCAGCGCATTGGTGGCCTCCTCCAGCTCAGTCTGCAGCACCACAGTGGCGTTGCCGGCATCCTCCAGTGCCTCGTTGAGCCTAGCCTCCGCAGCAGCTTCAGCGGCCTTCAGTGCCTTAGCATGGTCAAGACCAAGCTGGACATGCTGACGCTTAAGCTCCCCGTAGCGGGCCTGCTGGGCGCTTAGCTCCTCCTGGTGCTTCTGGACAAGTTTGTCCTTCTCAGCTAAAAATCGGAAAGCAAGTATTAGCACAATTGCACTTATACGATGTGAAGAAAGCAAGTTAACCGGAAAACAAAAAGGGTACCTTGAAGTGCGGCAACCTGGACCTTGAGGGCCTCAAGAGAGGCTTCCGGGATGGCTGTTATGCGAAAAGCTCGTAAATAACAAGGAAAGAAGAAAAGTTCTCGGTGAAAAGATGCCGGAAGAAGAAAACAAACCTTGGCAGTGGCTGTGGGCCTCAGCAAGATCTCGGTGCTCCCACAGAAGCTCCTCAAAGAGCAGCTTCCGAGCATCAGCGGTGCTCTATTCAAAGGAAGATAATTATGAGAAAGGAAAAATAAAGATCTTAACCCGAAACTCGGGGACTGGCTATGCCGGTTTTGCGTTTTTCTAGTTAAGTTTCGCGCTAAGAGCAAAGATCTTAACCCGAAACTCGGGGACTGGCTATGCCGGTTTTGCGCTTTTCTAGTTAAGTTTCGCGCTAAGAGCTGCGCTCTCAACCCGAAACTCGGGGACTGGCTATGCTGGTTTTGCGCTTTTCTAGTTAAGTTTCGCACTAAGAGCTGCGCTCTCAACCCGAAACTCGGGGACTGGCTATGCCGGTTTTGCGCTTTTCTAGTTAAGTTTCGCGCTAAGAGCTGCGCTCTCAACACGAAACTCGGGGACTGGGAGGATAGACAAGATCCGGAAAGAAACAAACCGGCATCAGCAAAATTACAAGAAGATTGGAGAAACTTACCACGACATTGCTGGTGGCGTCGTACCAGGCACTGTCGAACTCCTTCACGGCTCGCTTGAGTCGCATGAAGTGTTCTTCAGTGGACCGCGGCCCAGCCGGATCCGGCGCCGGAAGACGGTCCTTTCCCAAGCCCTTCGTGGCGGCGGAGATGTCCGCCGCGTTCCACTTCTCGGCGTAAGGGAGAAGGTGCCCCAGCTCCTTGCCCTCGCGCTTGAGCTCGACAATCCGGCCGAGGAGGCAGGAAGGTTTCTCCGAGACCGCGGCGGCGGCGGGCCCGACGTGCAGCACCAAGGACCGCGAGCCGCTGAGCGCCTCCACGGCCTTTCCGCGCGACTCCCCCGGCTTGAGGCGCTTAGTGGTCTTGGGGGCTGCCGGCAGCGGCATCGGCGTAGTTGCGAGGGGTCCCTGGCTCGGCGGAGGTGCTGGCGTCGCCTCAGGGACAGGAGTTTCTGGCGGAGGAGTTGGCGTGGCGTCTGGCGCTGGAGCTTCTGGCGCTAAGGTGGAGGATGCCGGCGCGGAAGTTTCCGGCACGGCCTTGGAGGGGGAAGAGCGCGAACTCTTCTTCTTCTTCTTCTTCTTTTCTTTCTGGACGGAAGGAACCAAAGGTTCCGACCGCCCGGCGGCTTCTTCATCGGCGCCGATGTTGCTGGCGCCGGTATCTTGGGTCTCTGGAGGGGAGATAAAATCCTCCTCCGCGCGGTGATCAGGAGATTTGGGGGCCGCGCGCCCCGAACTTGTAGTGCCCCCCGGAGGGGAGGCAGAGATGTTGCCGGCACCAGATGGTGTCGGGCTTGAACGAGGAGGAGGGGTTGAGGTTCCAGCGGAGCCGGCAGAGCCCTCAGTCCTAGGCCCAAGCTTGAGCGCGGGGCTGAAAAAGAGAAAGAGAAAGAATTGGAAAAAAGCAGCTGGGAAAGACTTGGCAAAAGCAAGAAAAGCGAAAGAACGGGACTTACCCGGAGGAAGTGGGCATCTGTTTGCTCTTGTAGCGCCTCGTGCCTACTTGCTTCCCGGATAAAGGCTCGGTCCGGAAGCGTTTGGCCGGAGGCTCTTGGCTTGGCCCGGCACCCGACGCCGGGGTCTTGTTCTTCTTGCCCCCGACGACGAGGTTGTCCAGGAACTCTCGGCCAACCTCGGCCTGCAGCGGGGTGGCGTGCTCGTGAATCTGTGGGTTGATGTTGGTTGAGGAAGGATCTACAGAGGAACAACGACGGTAAAACATGAGGGGTCAAATAGAGAAGCTACCTCGAGCATGGTCAGGTCGTCGGATGAACCAGCGGGCTCCGGCGGAGACCTGCCGAGGCGCGAGGCTGCGGTCTTGCCCATCTTCAGATCCCTCCAATAGATGACGGGGTCGGGGTCGAACTTGTCTAAACCTCGCTTCTGGGCAGGGCCGCGTCGGTCAGACTCGATGCCGGGGAAATGGTCCTTGGCCTGAAAGAACAAGAAAGATAAAAGGGTTAATCACAATGCAAAAGTTACCGGTACGCCGACCCGAGTTGCGTAACTTCTTACATCTTGGGTCGGGGGGTTAGTGGAACTGAGAGGCCGAAGGCCCCATTCCCAATCCTCCGGCATGGCGGTCTGGCAAATCTGGCCGGCCTTGAGGACAACGTCCTTCTTGCTAAGGGGTATTCCGGTGATCTTGGTAGGATCACCGGGACCATACATCTCGCTCATCTTGTGCATGCGGCGCTTGAGCGGAAGCACCCGGCGAGAGATAAAGGCGCGGATGATATCATCTGAGCAGATGTTGGTGTCCTTCATCAGTTGCCTCATAAAGCGTATAATCCGGTTGGTCTCAATATGAGAGTCCTTCGGATTGTAGCTCCAGTTGGCCCTCGTGGGCGGCGCCAGATTGAAGGGCGGCAGGTTGATAAGGTCCGGGGCGCCCTTGTTCTTCACATAGAAGAAGGTCCCTTGCCATAGCCGGCATGACTCGAGACCGGAGAATTTGAAGAAAGGGCTCCCTTGACGGGAGCCGGTGATGCAAGACCCGCATTGAACGGGGGGTTTGGGTTTAGGAATGTTCTTGCCCTGAGCGGAATTAATCCGAAGAGCAAAGAAGCGGGTGAACGTCTCACGAGTGGGACGAATGCCGATGTAAGCCTCCATGAAGGTGGCATAGCAAGAGAGGTAAAAAATGGCGTTGCCAGGGAGATGGTGAGGTTGAAGTTGATAAAAATCAAGAAAGCGTCGGAAGAAATCGGACGCAGGAAGGCCGAAGCCGCGCTCAAAATGAGCAAGAAAAACAACTCGTTCACCGGGTTCGGGCACCGGTTTGATTTCGTCGCGAGGAAGCCGGCAGGTCACTCCTTCCGGAATCTGTAGGATAACGTTGCATAGAAAACAAAAATTTTCCTACCGCGAACACGCAATCCAAGCCAAGATGCAATCTAGAAGACGGTAGCAACGAGGGGGTATCGAGTCTCACCCTTGAAGAGATTCCAAAGCCTACAAGATGAGGCTCTTGTTGCTGCGGTAGACGATCACTTGCCGCTTGCAAAAGCGCGTAGAAGATCTTGATCACGATCGGTTCCGGCGTCACGAACGGGCAGCACCTCCGTACTCGGTCACACGTTCGGTTGTTGATGAAGACGACGTCCACCTCCCCGTTCCAGCGGGCAGCGGAAGTAGTAGCTCCTCTTGAATCCGACAGCACGACGGCGTGGTGTCGGTGGCGGTGTAGAAGTCCGGCGGAGCTTCGCTAAGCTACGCGGGCAATATGAAGTGGAGGAGCAAAGCTAGGGTTTGGGAGGGGGTGGCCGGCCACTCAAGGGGGGCGGCCAAGCTATGGTCTTGGGGTGGCCGGCCCCCTCCCTTGGCCCCTCATTATATAGGTGGATCCCAAGTGTTGGTGTCCAAGTCTTCGAATAAGACCCGAAACCAAAACCTTCCATAGGAGGGGGAAACCTAGCCCAACTAGGACTCCCACCCAAAGGTGGGATTCCCACCTCCCATGTGGGGGGTGGCCGGCCCCCTATGGTGGAGTCCACTTGGGACTCCACCCCCACTAGGGCTGGCCGGCCATGGAGGTGGAGTCCCTTGTGGACTCCACCTTCCTTGGTGGTTTCTTCCGGACTTTTCTAGAACCTTCTAGAACCTTCCATAGAACCTTCCGCGACATTTTATTTCACATAAAATGACATCCTATATATGAATCTTATTCTCCGGACCATTCCGGAACTCCTCGTGATGTCCGGGATCTCATCCGGGACTCCGAACAAATATTCGAACTCCATTCCATAATTCAAGTACTACCATTTCAACATCCAACTTTAAGTGTGTCACCCTACGGTTCGAGAACTATGTGGACATGGTTGAGTACTCACTCCGACCAATAACCAATAGCGGGATCTGGAGATCCATAATGGCTCCCACATATTCAACGATGACTTTAGTGATCGAATGAACCATTCACATACATTACCAATTCCCTTTGTCTCGCGATATTTTACTTGTCCGAGGTTTGATCTTCGGTATCACTCTATACCTTGTTCAACCTCGTCTCTGACAAGTACTCTTTACTCGTACCGTGGTATGTGGTCTCTTATGAACTCATTCATATGCTTGCAAGACATTAGACGACATTCCACCGAGAGGGCCCAGAGTATATCTATCCGTCATCGGGATGGACAAATCCCACCGTTGATCCATATGCCTCAACTCATACTTTCCGGATACTTAATCCCACCTTTATAGCCACCCATTTACGCAGTGGTGTTTGATGTAATCAAAGTACCTTTCGGTATAAGTGATTTACATGATCTCATGGTCATAAGGACTAGGTAACTATGTATCGAAAGCTTATAGCAAATAACTTAATGACGAGATCTTATGCTACGCTTAATTGGGTGTGTCCATTATATCATTCACACAATGACATAACCTTGTTATTAATAACATCCAATGTTCATGATTATGAAACTAATCATCCATTAATCAACAAGCTAGTTTAAGAGGCATACTAGGGACTTCTTGTTTGTCTACATATCACACATGTACTAATGTTTCGGTTAATACAATTCTAGCATGATATATAAACATTTATCATAAACATAAAGATATAAATAATAACCACTTTATTATTGCCTCTAGGGCATATCTCCTTCAGTCTCCCACTTGCACTAGAGTCAATAATCTAGATTACATTGTAATATACCTAACACCCATGGCATTCTGGTGTTGGTCATGCTTTGCCCTAGGGAGAGCTTTAGTCAACGGATCTGCTACATTCAGATCAGTGTGTACTTTGCAAATCTTTACTTCTCCATCTTCGATGTACTCGCGAATCGAGTGGTAACGCAGCTTGATATGCTTCAGCCTCTTGTGTGACCTTGGCTCTTGTGCATTGGCGATGGCACCCATGTTATCACAGTAAATGATTAATGGGTCCAATGCACTAGGAACCACACCGAGCTCTACAATGAACCTCTTCATCCATACCGCTTCGATGAAGCCTCCGAAGCCGCTATGTACTACGATTCTGTTGAAGACTTCGCCACCGTGCACCGCTTCGAGCTTGCCCGACTTTTTGCAGCACCATTCAATATAAACACGTACCCAGACTGTGACTTAGAGTCATCAGGATCAGTGTTCCAACTTGCATCGGTGTAACCGTTTACAACGAGCTCTTGGTCACCTCCATAACAAAGAAACATATCCTTAGTTCTTTTCAAGTACTTCAGGATATTCTTGACCGATGTCCAGTGTTCCATTCCTGGATCACTTTGATATCTGCTAGTCAAACTAACAGCATGTGCTATATCCGGTCTAGTACATAGCATGGCATACATGATAGATCCTACTGCCGAGGCATAGGGGATGTTACTCATCCTTTCTCTTTCTTCTGCCATAGCCGGTCCTTGAGTTTTACTCAATACCTTGCCTGGTAACATAGGTAAGAACCCTTTCTTACTTTCGTCCATTCTAAACTTCTTTAGAATCTTGTCCAGAATATGTACTCTGTGATAGCCCTATTAGGCGTCTTGATCTATCTCTATAAATCTTGATGCCTAATATATACGATGCTTCACCAAGGTCTTTCATTGAAAAACTATTATTCAAATAACCCTTAACACTGCTTAATAGTTCTATATCATTCCTGATTAATAATATGTCATCTACATATAATATCAGGAATGCTACAGAGCTCCCACTCACTTTCTTGTAAATACAGGCCTCTCCATGACACTGTATAAACCCGAAGTCTTTGATCACCTTATCAAAGCGTCGGTTCCAACTTCTTGATGCTTGCTTCAGTCCATAGATTGAACGCTGAAGTTTGCATACTTTGTCAGCATTTTTAGGATCGACAAAACCTTTGGGTTGTACCATATACAACTCTTCCTCAATGTCTCCATTAAGGAACGCCGTTTTGACATCCATCTGCCAAATCTCATAATCAAAAAATGCAGCTATTGCTAACAAAATCCTCACAGATTTTAGCTTCGCTACAGGTGAGAATGTCTCATCGTAGTCAACTCCTTGAATTTGTCGGAAACCCTTTGCGACAAGTCGAGCTTTATAGACAGTAATATTACCATCAGCATCTGTTTTTCTCTTGAAGATCCATTTATTCTCGACAGCCTTACGGCTATCGTAAGTCTACCAAAGTCCATACTTTGTTATCATACATGGATCCCATTTCGGATTTCATGGCTTCTTGCCATTTGTTGGAATCTGGGCTCATCATCGCTTCTTCATACGTCGCGGTCCTCATCATTGTTATCCACAATCATGACATTTAGACAAGGATCATACCAATCGGGAGTGGCACGTTCCTTGTCGATCTGCGCGAGGTTCAGTAGTTTCCTCGTTCGAAGTTTCATGATCATTATCATTAGCTTCCTCTTGTTGCCGGTGTAGGCGGTACAGGTACAACTTCGATCGCGCTACTCGATCAACGAGTATAGATTCATCAATCTCATCGAGTTCTACTTTTCTTCCAGTCACTTCTTTAGTGAGAAATTCTTTCTCAAGAAAGGTTCCGTTCTTAGCAACAAAGATTTTGCCTTCGGATCTGTGATAGAAAGTGTACCCTATAGTTTCCTTAGGGTAACCTATGAAGACGCATTTCTCCGCTTTGGGTTCTAGCTTGTCCGGTTGTAACTTCTTTACATAGGGTTCGCAACCCCAAACTTTCAGGAACGACAGCTTAGGTTTCTTATTAAACCATAATTCATACGGTGTCGTTTCTACGGATTTTGATGGTGCTCTATTTAAAGTGAATGCGGCTGTCTCTAATGCATAACTCCAAAATGATAACGGCAAATCAGTAAGAGACATCATACTACGAACCATATCTAAGAGAGTTCGATTACGATGTTCGGACACACCGTTTCGTTGAGGTGTTCCCGGCGGTGTCAATTGTGAAAGTATTCCGCATTTCTTTAAATGCATGCCAAACTCATAACTCAGATATTCACCTCCACGATCAGATCGTAGAAATTTGATCTTCTTGTTACGTTGATTTTCTACTTCACTTTGAAATTCCTTAAACTTCTCGAAAGTTTCGGATTTATGTTTCATGAAATAGATATACCCATATCTACTCAGATCATCTGTGAAGGTTAGAACATAACGATAACCACCGCGCGATGCTACGCTCATTGGTCCACATACATCTGTATGTATGATTTCCAATAAGTCAGTAGCTCGCTCCATCATACTGAGAAAATGGAGTCTTTGTCATTTTACCCATTAGACATGCTTCGCATCTATCAAGTGACTCAAAGTCAAGTGATTCAAGTAATCCATCAGTATGGAGTTTCTTCATGCGTTTCACTCCAATATGACCAAGACGACAGTGCCACATATAAGTAGAATTATCATTAAGTTTAATTCGCTTAGCATCAATGTTATGTATATGCGTATCACTACTATCGAGATCTAATAGAAATAAGCCATTCTTTTGTGGTGCTCGACCATAAAAGATATTATTCATAAAAATAGAACAACCATTATTCTCAGACTTGAATGAATAACCGTCTTGCATTAAACAAGATCCGGATATAATGTTCATGCTCAACGCAGGTACATAATAGCAATTATTTAGGCTTAAAACTAATCCCGAAGGTAGATGTAGAGGAAGTGTGCCATTGCGATCACATTGACCTTGGATCCGTTTCCAACGCGCATCGTCACTTCATCTTTCAGCGGTTGTCGTTTATTCTTTAGTTCTGTTTCGAGTTACAAATATGAGCAACCGAACCAGTATCAAATACCCGGGTACTAGAACGAGAACCGGTGAAATGAACATCTATAACATGTATATCAAATATACCTTCTTTCTTCTTCTTGACAAGGCCGCTCTTCAGATCAGCCGGATACTTGGAGCAATTACGCTTCCGGTGTCCCTTCTCCTTGCAGTAATAGCACTCAGCATCAGGCTTAGGGCCGTTCTTAGGTTTCATAGGAGGCGTGGCAGCTTTCTTGCCACCCTTCTTGAATTTTCCTTTAGACTTGCCCTGTTTCTTGAAACTGGTGGTCTTGTTGACCATCAACACTTGGTGCTCTTTCTTGATCTCAATCTCAGCAGCTTTTAGCATGCCAAAGAGTTCAGGTAACTCCTTGTTCATGTTACGCATATTGTAGTTCATCACAAAGTTATTTTAACTTGGTTGCAGTGATTGAATGAAACGATTAATCCCGATCTGTTAGGAATCACTATTCCCAAGTCATCGAGTTTCTTCGCATGCCCGGTCATGGCGAGCATGTGCTCACTAACGGAGCTACCTTCTTCCATCATACAGCTGAAGAAATGTTTCGATGCTTCATAGCATTCCACGGCCGCATGAGTCTCGAATATAGCTTTCAGCTCATTCATCAACTCATGAGGATCATGGTGCTCAAAACGTTTTTGAAGATCGGATTACAGACTGCACAGGATGGCACACTGAACTTGAGAGTACCGAGTTTTCCGAGTCGCGTAAACAGCTTTTACTTCATCGGATTCATCTTCTGCAGGAGGGTCACCTAGCGGTGCATCAAGCACAAATTGCAGATTTCCGCCAGAGAGGAAGATCCTCACATGACGGAACCGATCGGTGAAGTTGCTACCGTTGCTCTTAAGTTTCTCTTTCTCTAGGAACTGATTAAAATTGATTGGGGACGCCATCTCTACAACATATATTTGCAATAGTTTAGACTAAGTTTATGACAAATTGAGTTCAAATTTTAATTCAACATAATTAAAAACCTAAGTGAACTCCCACTCAAAACAATATCCCTCGCATTGTCTTAGTGATCACACGAACCAAATCCACCGCACCTAAACCCGATCATCACGAGAAAAGGTGTGATTTCAATGGCGAACACTCAAAGTGTTCATCATATCAACCATATGATTCATGCTCTACCTTTCGGTATCACGTGTTCCGAGACCATGTCTGTACATGCTAGGCTCGTCAAGGCCACCTTAGTATCCGCATGTGCAAAACTGTCTTGCACCCGTCATATGTACTTATTGAATCTATCACACCCGATCATCACGAGGTGCTTCGAAACGACAAGACTTGGCAACGGTGCTACTAAGGATGAACACTTTATTATCTTGAGATTTTAGTGAGGGATCATCTTATAATGCTACCGTCGCGATCTAAGCAAAATAAGATGCATAAAAAGGATTAACATCACATGCAGTTCATATGTGATGTGATATGGCCCTTTTGTTCTTGCGCCTTTGATCTTTATCTCCAAAGCACGGATATGATCTCCATCATCTTCGGGCATGATCTCCATCATCGTCGGCGTAGCGTCAAGGTCAATGGCGCCGTCTTCATGATTGTCCTCCATGTAGCAACTATTACAACTACTTTGAAATACTACTCAACATGAAATTTAAAGACAACCATAAGGCTCCTGTCGGTTGCCACAATACAATAATGATCATCTCATACATATTCATCATCACATTATGGCCATATCACATCACCAAACCCTGCAAAAACAAGTTAGACGTCTCTAATTTGGTTTGCATATTTTACGTGGTTTAGGGTTTTCGAGAGAGATCTAATCTACCTACGAACATGAACCACAACGTTGATACTAATGTTTTCAATAGAAGAGTAAATTGAATCTTTACTATAGTAGGAGAGACAGAAATTGAATCTTTACTATAGTAGGAGAGTAAATTAGAGATCTAATCTCTAATTTGGTTTGCTCTGATACCACTGTAGGATAACGTTGCATAGAAAACAAAAATTTTCCTACCGCGAACACGCAATCCAAGCCAAGATGCAATCTAGAAGACGGTAGCAACGAGGGGGTATCGAGTCTCACCCTTGAAGAGATTCCAAAGCCTACAAGATGAGGCTCTTGTTGCTGCGGTAGACGATCACTTGCCGCTTGCAAAAGCGCGTAGAAGATCTTGATCACGATCGGTTCCGGCGCCACGAACGGGCAGCACCTCCGTACTCGGTCACACGTTCGGTTGTTGATGAAGACGACGTCCACCTCCCCGTTCCAGCGGGCAGCGGAAGTAGTAGCTCCTCTTGAATCCGACAGCACGACGGCGTGGTGTCGGTGGCGGTGTAGAAGTCCGGCGGAGCTTCGCTAAGCTACGCGGGCAATATGAAGTGGAGGAGCAAAGCTAGGGTTTGGGAGGGGGTGGCCGGCCACTCAAGGGGGGCGGCCAAGCTATGGTCTTGGGGTGGCCGGCCCCCTCCCTTGGCCCCTCATTATATAGGTGGATCCCAAGTGTTGGTGTCCAAGTCTTCGAATAAGACCCGAAACCAAAACCTTCCATAGGAGGGGGAAACCTAGCCCAACTAGGACTCCCACCCAAAGGTGGGATTCCCACCTCCCATGTGGGGGGTGGCCGGCCCCCTATGGTGGAGTCCACTTGGGACTCCACCCCCACTAGGGCTGGCCGGCCATGGAGGTGGAGTCCCTTGTGGACTCCACCTTCCTTGGTGGTTTCTTCCGGACTTTTCTAGAACCTTCTAGAACCTTCCATAGAACCTTCCGCGACATTTTATTTCACATAAAATGACATCCTATATATGAATCTTATTCTCCGGACCATTCCGGAACTCCTCGTGATGTCCGGGATCTCATCCGGGACTCCGAACAAATATTCGAACTCCATTCCATAATTCAAGTACTACCATTTCAACATCCAACTTTAAGTGTGTCACCCTACGGTTCGAGAACTATGTGGACATGGTTGAGTACTCACTCCGACCAATAACCAATAGCGGGATCTGGAGATCCATAATGGCTCCCACATATTCAACGATGACTTTAGTGATCGAATGAACCATTCACATACATTACCAATTCCCTTTGTCTCGCGATATTTTACTTGTCCGAGGTTTGATCTTCGGTATCACTCTATACCTTGTTCAACCTCGTCTCCTGACAAGTACTCTTTACTCGTACCGTGGTATGTGGTCTCTTATGAACTCATTCATATGCTTGCAAGACATTAGACGACATTCCACCGAGAGGGCCCAGAGTATATCTATCCGTCATCGGGATGGACAAATCCCACTGTTGATCCATATGCCTCAACTCATACTTTCCGGATACTTAATCCCACCTTTATAGCCACCCATTTACGCAGTGGTGTTTGATGTAATCAAAGTACCTTTCCGGTATAAGTGATTTACATGATCTCATGGTCATAAGGACTAGGTAACTATGTATCGAAAGCTTATAGCAAATAACTTAATGACGAGATCTTATGCTACGCTTAATTGGGTGTGTCCATTATATCATTCACACAATGACATAACCTTGTTATTAATAACATCCAATGTTCATGATTATGAAACTAATCATCCATTAATCAACAAGCTAGTTTAAGAGGCATACTAGGGACTTCTTGTTTGTCTACATATCACACATGTACTAATGTTTCGGTTAATACAATTCTAGCATGATATATAAACATTTATCATAAACATAAAGATATAAATAATAACCACTTTATTATTGCCTCTAGGGCATATCTCCTTCAGAATCCTCCTGGACCGGTATAGCCAGTCAATCTCGAACTTGGTAACGTTGGAGCCCATCCAGGCCCCACGGGTGATACCGGAGGAATCCATACCGGAACCCTCGCTAGAACTACCGGATGCACGATTGCTACCGGACTCGGCGTCCATCCGGGCAAGATCGGCGGAAAGCCCGTCGGAAGATCGGCTACGCCGGCTAGCAGAGGAAGACGCAGAAGAAGAAGTAGAGGAGGATTCCACACTAGACATGGAATTTGACGAAGAGAAACAAGAATCCCACAAGATACCCCCGCGTGAAGATCTACGAAAGAGAGAAAAAGCAAGAAAAAGAAGAAGTAAATACACTACCGAGTCTAGATCTAGAAAGCAAGCAAAAGAGGAGTAAATCTAGATTGAGCCTAACCTGAGGCGGCGGAGTAGTTGAGGAAGAGGTTCGCCGGAGGAGCGACGAGCCAAAGGCCGGCGAGGTAGTCCATCGGCGGCGAGGTGAGAAGAAGCTCGAAGAAGCACCAATGCCGCGGCGGGGGCAGAAGCGCTGCAGAAGTTCTTCGCGCGACGAAGTCCGGCGACGTTCGGCGAAGCAGTATCGAAGGATCGCTGGGCGGTGGAGCTCAGGCGGCGAAACGGAGCGGTGGAGGCGCAGAGAGCGAGAAGTACTTGTGCGCGAGGAACTGGAGAATGCGAGGAAAGGAAGAAGGAGAAGCGGTTCCCCCTTATAAAGGAAGAGGGAGATGTGGGCCAAAAACCGCTGGGCCTCGGCGGTTCGGATCGTGGGCCACGACGGTTCGCTCCACGGGCCGCCACGTGGCACGGTGATACACGCGAAAAAATAACAAGCCACAGGGAGGTGCCCACGGATCCAGAGAAGCGGTTGGGATTCGCTGCAAAGCAGTTAATGCGCGCGCAGAAGCCGAAGAGAAGTGACCCCTGACACTGGCGCGTCAGTCACAGTGCACATGTCACTGACAGGCGCGGGGCCTGAGATATTCTCGACTTCGCCGAGGAAGTGTTTAATGACTAAGATGCCGGAGGATAAGACACCGGATAATGTCTTAAGAAGAAGAGATAGCGGTGACCTGGGCAAAGATGCCGGATCCAGGCCTAAGGCCGGATAGATTAAACCGGTATCCCAAAATAAAAGAACCTGGCATGGTCTATTGGATAGGATCCGCCAGACTATACCAGCTTCGGGGACTAATGTTGGGGGAATGACCCCCGGTATGCCAAAGGCATGCCAAACCGGATGGTTTGAGCCATCAAGATACCGGTTTAATGTTCGTACCGGAACTTAGAGATAAGAACTTAGCTAAGTGAAGCTGGGCCGGTATCCCCAAGAGGGGTATGCCGGATCCGGATAAGAAGATACCGGGTTACCGGAAAGAAGAGCAGGTCGGCAGAACTGGTCAAAGATTCTCTCCAGAGCTAGAAGACAAGGATGAGCTAAGCAAAGTAGCTTTAAACGAAGGGCTGAAGATAAAGAGAAGGATGACGGTCAAAGAAGCCGGAGGACGTCAGCATCCCTGATTAAAGAGGACTCCGGTGTCTTCTATGATTAAAGTAGCTTTGTAAAGTAGTTTGTCTAGTCAAAGATGCCATTAGGGTTTCTTGCCCTGTAAGCCACCTCTCCCCTATATAAGGAGAGGGGGCAGCCCCTCTTACGGGCGGACACATGAACACAGAGGAATTTGTACTGAGAAACTTGTAACCTGTTGAGATCAATAAAGAAGATGATCTAGAGCGAGTTCTTCCTTATGTCTTTCTTCTCCAACCTCTAGCCTTGGCTAAGTTCTTGAGGAAACCATCCGGAAGTTCATCCCATCTAATCACAAACCCTCCCCCGAATCCTCTTGCGTCCATTCGGCCCCAATCTAAGCCATCCTATGGCATCTGTTTGTTCACCACGGCGACATTATCTTTCTTCATAAAATACTATCCTACTTTTATACCATACAAGTCTTACTTGTTGTGTTTTCAAAGATTGATTTCAAATGGTATAGGTGAATCAAACTACTAGAGTAGCAAAGTTAGTCTTACAGATAGCAAAGCAATGTAGCACCCATCATGATTAGTGCTAGTGCTAAAATACTAAAACTTGACTACTCTAGATGGGAACATATGAATGGTAAAATTTGAAACCTTGGAATGATGAAACATTCCATTGAATGATTTGAGGTTGAATATGAACAAGAGAAGATAGTGATTTTTGATGAAAACCTGATATTGGTTTGAATGCGATACCTTTCCAATTTTTGAGTACCCCCACAATACCTGATTATGGGTAGGGCTTAACTGGAAGTTTATAGATTTTAGTATGAGTTCCCTCTAAACACACGTCATAGGGGTTATGCCGAGGCTGCCTCCGTTGTTGAGAAATGATGTGAATTGAGGTGAAATTGTACGGCCAAGCCCTGTGCAGTTCCCAGGTTAACAGTTGGTTTTCACTGGGAGGCCAAGCTCATGGGGAGAGGTGCTCATACTAGGATTTGTAAGTGAAAGGTTATGGTTGATGATCCGCGTACTGTGTTACGGTGACTCGGAGTTATTTCGACGGATGAAATCAAATGTTGTGGCACAAGTGTGCAACCTCTGCAGAGTGTAAATCTATTCGAATAGCCGTGTCCACGGTTACGGACGGTTGGAAGGGCCATACAGTTTCCGGTGTCAGATTTTTGAAAACTTTAGTAAATGTGAATGGTGACTGGGTGAATTGTTGGAATTATACCAATGTTGTGGGAATGACACTAATTTTCCCACTTGAGTTAGTTAGCACATGATCCAATACTTGTGAACTAAAATATGGCTTATGCAAGTTAAACTAGAGCTTAGTACCTTTAGTTGGCATTTTACATTAGTATTAGTTTGCAAGTACTTAAAGTACTTACGGCTTTGTCCCTGGCTATTCAAATGGCCAGAGTATGATGATGAACAGAACTATCACGAGGATGACCAGCAGGACGCCTACGACAACTAGGGGTTTCTGACATCAAAAGTTGGCCTGTGGACTAGAGAGTCCATTCGTTGTTACGCTTCCGCTATGTATGAACTTGTGTATGTATGTTGATGGATATATCAACCATTTGTGTAAGATGAATCATGTGATTCAATATTGTAAGACATTATGGCTTGTAATAAATAATGACTGTGATATTCGACTATTATGCCTCGCAACAACATTTTACTGGGATTGCGATGAATGACATAATAGGCATCCGGACATAAAAATCCGGGTGTTGACAAGTTGGTATCAGAGCCATTGTTTGACCTTAGAAAACCTTAGTTAGAATGGGCGTTCATAAAAACCTAACTTTGAAATCAAAATGAAAAGAATATTTATGAAAAATTATTCATATTCTTGTCTTGGAGGCTTTTACGAAATTTGATAAAACATGCTCTTCCTTATGATGTCTACTTAAAATTTTGCCACACTTGTTCAAATCTCTAACTTACTCTCCCAATTCACTTTCAGATGGAGCCCAACGCACCCGTGAACACCAAGTTTTACCAACTTGGTAACGGAGGCAGCTTGATTTTCGAGCACGATCTCACCGCGGTCTCGAACTTTCTGGGACGCCTCCAGCCCGAGTTCCATGGGATCCAGGTGAATGATCAGCCTGGCGGCGAAATGCAATGGATCATTACTGCAGATCTGAGGGGGAACATGGAGTCTCCTACCTCGGAGAGAATCCTGTTCTCTTTCCGTGAGAGCAACTGGCTTGATGGGCTTGCACGAGGCCTGCAGGAGGCACTGGCACGCCTCTGCGGACAGAACGCAGTGCGTGCGCTGCGTCCCGTTTTGCTCACCTAGTGAAGCGTGATGCCGCAGGAGTACCCATGGCTCTGCAGTCTCACCCTGAGTTGAGGCACCACGCCGAGCATCTAGACTTCATGCTGTATCATACTCAGCTGGATCTGGATAATGCCCGGATGTATGCGAACCAGACTCACCTCGCCCTGGCCACCCATGGCGATGCTATCAAGATGCTGTCTCGGGACCGCAACAAGCTTCGCCTGCGGTGTGCGAAGAAGGATGCTACTATCACGCGCCTTCGCGCTCAGATAGCGTCCCTTGAGACCACTGTCAAGGCTCAGGTGGAGCAGCTGCTGGAGATGGAGGAAGACGAAGCCGGTATCGATATTCAGGGAGGAGGCACCTTCCTGAGTGACGATGATGACTTCGAGGAGGACGAGTTCACCGAGGAGGAGGATTACGCGTTCCTGGAGCCAGGACCTGATGATGTCATTCCCATCGACATTGAGGATGAGGGTAGCCACACCTGAGCACTGATGTAGGCATGAGTTGTATCCCGTCAGTTGTATCGTAGCATGTGAAATGGTTCTTAAAACCATTGGAGTGTTGAACTACTAGTTTGTAATATGTGATGTGGCAAGAATGAATGAATGTTTGTGTGTGTCATCCAAAGCATTCAAGTTTTTACAAGTTTTTGAACTTATTCAAAATAAACCATAGAATTTCCCTCTTATCTTATAATCTCCTGTATATTCAGATGGCCCCTCCCAATCGCAACAACAACGATGCCATGATGCAACTGCTGCAAACCTTGCTTCAAGACAGGGAGACTGAAAGGGCTGAACGTCAAGCCAACATCGCAGCCCTGCAAAACCTTGCTAACCAAGGCCATGGGAATCATGATCATCTCGAATCCAAACTCAAGAACTTCCAGAATACCAACCCTCCGGTGTTCAGCAAGACTGAAGAACCCCTCGACGCCGACGACTGGCTCCAGACTATGGAGAACAACTTGGAGGTCGCCGGAGTCGAAGCCAATGAGAAGGTCCTGTTTGCAACCCACTACCTTGCCGGACCAGCCCGAGCCTGGTGGACCAGCACCCGTGCCATGAACGGAGGTCAAGTCATGACTTGGGCAGATTTCAAGCTCAAGTTCAGCAAGTACCATGTGCCCCCGGGTCTTATCAAGAAGATGCGGGATGAATTCCGCGAACTCAAGCAAGGACGGATGACGGTGGTAGAGTACCGCGACAGGTTCCTTACACTGTCAAGGTATGCCCCCGATGAGACTGACACCACTGAGAAGAGGCAAGAGAGATTCCTGAACGGACTGCATGATGAGATGCAGACTGTCCTAGTCAACATCCCCTTTGCCGACCTTGAAGCTCTTGTTGACTCCGCCATTCAGATGGAGGGCAAGTTGAACCAAGCCAATGAGAACCGCAAACACCGCATGATGCACCAGAGTGGGCCCAGCAACACTCCCAAGTATCGCCCCAGCTCAAGCGGAGGTTTTGCCCCCAGAAACAACAAGCCCCCGATGCAGACTTCACGCCCCGGTTTTCAGAACCGGAGTGGAGGAAACCCCAGGCCAGGAGGACATCCCAACCACAACCACAACTACCAGAGCAACACCAATAACTTCAACCGTGCCCCAATGAGAGCCCCCAACCCCAACAACAACAACACCAACACCGCTCCAAGGACTGGGAGCAACGCCATTCCCGTCGCAACCAAGGACAAGTCCACCATCACTTGCTATGAGTATGGTGTAGTGGGACACTACTCCAACGAGTGCCCCAAGAGACTCGCCAAGCTCGCCGGCAACACCGCTGCACCTGTTCAGCAGCAACGCCGCGTCTCCACCGGAAAGAAGTTCGCCCCCAACAACCCCAATAACCGCAACGGCCGTCTCTTCCACATGAATGCCGAAGAAGCCCAGGAAGCACCAGATGTTGTACTGGGTATGTTTCCTGTCAACTCAGTACCTGCCAGAGTGTTGTTTGATTCCGGAGCATCTCATTCTTTTGTCACCGAAGACTTTGCATCAACAAGTAAAATTCAACCTCTCAGTTTGAAACATGTCATGATAGTTCAAATTCCTGGATCAACCACCAAAGCCAGAAAATTTTGTAAAAATGTACCCATCAGAATACATGAAGTAGATTTTTATGCCAATATGATAATTCTGGGAACCAAAGGATTGAAAATAGTGCTGGTGACGTGGGCACTACCCTTCGGGTAACCCACATTACCCCATCCTGTATTGGCTAATTGGAGGCCCATGAAGATACCTGAAGGCGAGATGGGCCACTAGGTCGGCGCACCAGAAGATTCCTTGACGGGCAAGACAAGGAAGCAAACAAACAAGGAAAGATTGGATCTAAACTACTGTAAACCTAGTCGTGCTCGGTTAGGACCCTTGAGACCTGGCCTCCTATATAAAGGCCAGGAGAGGGGCTGCCGAGGGACACGAACAATCTTAGCAACCTTAGCTAGGAAAAGCTTAGAGCTAGGTAACCCTAGCAACAGCAATCTCGACTAGATCTCAGCCGAACTATTCGGCACCCCATTGTAACCCATTGTCTTCATAATCAAAGAACAGACAGGCAGGACGTAAGGGTTTTACCTCATCGAGGGCCCCAAACCTGGGTAAATCGCTCTCCCCGCTTGTCTGTGAACCGATGTCTCGTGTCAGCCTACAGGATTCCATCAACCCTAAGCCCCTATCGGAGGGCATTGGCGAGGAGTACCCTCGACAATTGGCGCCGTCTGTGGGAAACCCTGTCGGCACAAGGCAGGGCATCGGCAGATCCGATCATGACGCCGGCGGCTTCGCCGGCAGCTTCATCAGCAGCTTCGTCAACACCGTCGTCACCAACCTTGGGAAGCCCGATTCGATTCGGCTCCTACGAGTTTACTCCACACAGCGATTCCTCCCGCTCGAACTTCTCAGATCTACAAGGGAACACAGAGATGACTTCGGCAGCGTCCACTACAACGTCAACGCAGAGGGAATCCTTCGATTGCTGGAATCCCCCACTTCCAGATCAACGGGCTCAAGCGCGTGTTATCACCAGAATTTGACCGAGCCAGAGGTGGGCCGCGATCAGGGTGAGCTTAAAGATTATATACGGAAGAAATACGTGGATCGGCCTTATATGTAAAATGGGATAGTTTGCCCATATATCTGTAATTTAGTAGATCGTATCTTAGATAGAGTTTGACCCGTGCACGGTTAGGTGCACGCCTAAATTAGGAAGTCCCCTGGACTATAAATATGTATCTAGGGTTTATGGAATAAACAACAACCAACGTTCAACCAACAAATCAATCTCGGCGCATCGCCAACTCCTTCGTCTCGAGGGTTTCTACCGGTAAGCAACATGCTGCCTAGATCGCATCTTGCGATCTAGGCAGCACAAGCTCCACGTTGTTCATGCGTTGCTCGTACTGAAGCCTTTTTGATGGCGAGCAACGTAGTTATCATAGATGTGTTAGGGTTAGCATAGTTCTTCGCGTAACATGCTATCGTAGTGCAACCCTTGCATATCTAGCCGCCCTTACACCTATCTTAGGTGTAGGGGCGGCACCCCGCTTAATCATTATTTAGTAGATCTGATCCGTTACGGTTGCTCCTTGTTCATCAAGGATTAGTTTAATATCTGTAATAGTTAGGCCTTACAAAGGGGGGAGGATCCAGCGACACGTAGGGTGTCGTTTGCTAGTCCTAAACAGGATGTTCCGGGGATCAACCTCGTGTTGGTTTTTAGGCCTTGTTTAGGATCGGCTTACGATCACCGTGCGTGGCCGCGAGGCCCAACCTGGAGTAGGATGATCCGATTATGCGGTGAAAACCCGAAATCGTCGTAGATCTCATTAGCTTTATCTTGATCAAGCAGGACCACCATATATTCGTGCACCCCGTACGAATCATGGGTGGATCGGCTCCTTGAGCCGATTCACAGGATAACCTGAGAGCCGATCGAGGCTCGTATTTAATGTTTACGTGTATGCCATGCAGGAAACTAAGCGAGGCATCTCCATCACCTTCCTGACCAGGTATAGGTCAGGTGGCACGCCCTTGCAATCAGCATCGGACGTGTGACCAGAAGGCTTTGCGGGCCGTCGCTCGGAGGGACCTCAGCCAGCCGCAGCTATAGGTTGTTCCCGGCTCTACGGTGTTGCCCGTCGTTGCCCGCCGGTGGGTTTTGGACGTCAACAGCGCGTCACTCGATCTATCGGCTGGACTGACGGGATCGACGTGTTCACCCGTGCCCTCAGCTCCCCGTTCGGTGTCCTCCATGTCGGTAGGGTCAGATGACTCCTCATCCTCGAAACTAACTTCGTACTACTGCATGAACTGCGACACCAGGCACGGGCTAGGATCAAGCGACACGCCGTTCATCTGCAACGCCCAGTATTCATCGGGAGAGGACAGTATCGACAACATCGTCCAGGGAACCACCCGAAGAACGGCACACCATCAGGTTTATGCCGCCAATAACACGGGAAACGCAAGGCACAGAGGAGGCGAGGACCATACCCCCCGTTCCAGTAGGAGGGCAAGTTTTGAAAACAGCGCCAGCAACCGCGACAGCGATTACACCATCGCGGATGAGGAGTGGGCGGCAGCAAGGGCAGCAGTACTCAACAACACGCCGCTCCCCGCAGGAACTTCAGTTGGAACCCTCAATGCTTACCGTTCCATACTAGAGAAAAACCGGGAGCACCTGTCGAAAGAGCAAGCCACCCTCGAAAGACGCCTATCTGCGGCGGATCGATCAAGCGAACGGCGAAGGGGCTCGCAAGGGAGCGCCTCCCGAAACACTCACGGAACAGGCAAGAACCGGTCAAGACTATCCAGACTCTCAGAAGATGACGCCAGAGAAATAAAGTCGAATCTCACCAAATCCTTTATGACTATGGATACCGCCGGCATGCCACGGCCGAAAACCGTTGCTGGAGCAACAGCCAACCTCGCCACATACCTCATCAATCAACGCCCCGAAGGATCCATGGCTCAAGCTCATCGAGGTGCCCTAGAAAGTCTCGCAATATTAGGGAACAACCTAACCCCGCCAAAAGAAAGGACCACCATCCAAGGCAGTGGGTCAAAACATCATGCGAGAGATGCTCGAGACGAAATCACCCAGAGCAGGATCGACAAAGCAAGGTGGCGACGCGCCGCTAGGAAGGACGACGACAGCGATTCTTCGGATGAAGATCAGGAGTACGACGGCGAGCTCAGGGGAGCCGACTGTCTAAGTTACAAGATCCGCGAAACGATGCCGCCCAAAAAATTCAAACCTACCCCTACTGGTGTCGCCAAGTACGATGGGCAGCAAGAACCAAGATCCTGGATAGACGATTACATGCAGACTGTGATCCTGCACAAAGGAAACCAGATAGCAGCAATGCAATGTTTACAGCTTTACTTGAAGGATTCAGCACGGGCCTGGCTAAGGGGGCTGCCGAAAGGTTCTGTTAAATCATGGGATGACCTAGTAGATGCCTTCGTCGCCAACTTCCAAGCAACATACAAGAGGCCCGTCGGGATCGAAGAGCTGCGGAATTGCCGCCAGAAGCAGAAGGAATCGATGCGTTCATACATCGGGAGATTTACAAAACTCCTGAACGCCGCTGAAGACGTATCTGTCGACAGAGCAATCGACGCTTTCAGCGACGGCGTTCAGCGAGAAAGCTACATAGAGGAACTTGGACGCAAAAAGCCGAAAACCATAACCAGGTTAATGGAAATCGCCAACAGCTGGGCCGATGGCGAAGACAACGTTCGAAGGCCACGACAACGCAGCGACGACGAAGAAGATGACCAGCCGAAACACGATTCGGGTGGCCGCAGGGATCGCAACAAGAGAAGGAAGAACCGCAATTACGATGACAACAACTTGGTGGCCGCAGGCTATTCTGATCGGCAGGGCGATCGGTATGATGACAGGCGAGACGATCGACAGGACGGTAATTGGGGCAGCTCTGGGAACCGTGGCAACTATAAACCACGACAACAGAGAGCACCCGAACTGCCCTACGCCGAGCAGATCAACGCCCCATGCTACCTGCATTCATATACCGATTCCAAGGATGGTAAAATAAAGTCTAGCCACCTGCTCAGGGACTGTCGGCAGTTCATCGATATGCATAAACTCATCCAGCAGGCAGGCCAGCAACAGCTAACACCACCACCGCCACCCCCACCACAACATCAGGTCCAGCAAGCTCAACCTCATCAACCCAACGAGGCATTTCCACCACCACGAGGGCAGATGAGCATGATCCATAGGACAGGTGTCTCGAAAAGAGAGATGAAGAAACTCACCCGAGAGATCAACTTGGCAGAAAGCATCATGGCAAACATACCCGAGTACGTCGAATGGTCCTCTCAGAACATTACGTTCAGTCGAGCAGATCACCCGATGACCATACCAAAGCCAGGGCACGCCGCCTTGGTAGTCGAAGCACAAATTGGGGGGTTCAAGATGAGCAAAGTTTTCATGGATGGTGGAAGCGGGCTAAACCTGATTTTTGTCGACACAATTAGAAGTATGGGGATCACCATGAACATGTTGGAAGAAACAGACATCTGCTTCCATGGGATCCTTCCAACCGCACCGGGCCACTCTCTTGGCAAAGTCTACCTGAATGTCATCTTCGGCAGGGCCGACAATTTCAGGAAGGAGAAGATCGAGTTTGAAGTGGTGAACTGGGAGTCACAGTATCACGCTATACTCGGGAGACCAGCGTATGCCAAGTTCGTGGCCGTACCGCACTATGCATACCTCAAACTGAAGATGCCAGGAAACAACGGGACAAACATCACAGTCTACGGAAGCTTCTCACGCTCAGAAAATTGTGATCGTGATTTCCAAAGGATTGCTGCAAAGTTTGGGCTACGACAAGGGACTGTCGACCCCCCGCCCAAATTGACAATACAAGAAATCAAGGAGGAAAAACTCGACAGGGAGATAAAGAAGAAGCCAACTCCTGAAGCACCAGCAGCAAAAGCATCAGCGGAAAAAGTTTCGGCAGTGGCCAAAACAGAAGAGATAGGAGGCGGCAAGATGCTAACAATCGCCACCCAAGCATCTGGCGAAATCAACAGCACTGTCGCAACCACCAGCATGACGAAGAAATCGGAAGATGCCTCTGAAGAGGAGAAGAACCCCTTCCTTGATAAAACACTCTCTTAGTTTTTAAATTTTTTCCCCTTTACTTTACACAGGGCTTCTTGTTTTCGCCCTCTAGTTTCATATTTACCCTATCAATAAGTACTTAAGTTTCGATTCTTGTTAAAGTATTGCAGTCATCTAAAGCATCTACGACCGTGCTGCCGCCAAGTAACGGCATAACTTAACGCGCGGCAGAAGATGGCGCCCAGGGCAAAAGCCTCTACGAGCACTGCAAAGAAGAATAAGGACATTAATTTTCCCCTACGTCGAGATGCCTCTACGAGTGCCGTACAAAGCAAGAGTTTGGAAAAACATACACACAACCCACGCTCGATATTTCACTTATGGAAATATCAGAGAGCAACGGGCTCATCGGCAGAATCATTACACCCGAAAAATTCGGGAATGACTGTCGAAATTTACAAACGG
The DNA here is from genome assembly GCF_019359855.2 of Lolium perenne. Taxonomy (NCBI): domain Eukaryota; kingdom Viridiplantae; phylum Streptophyta; class Magnoliopsida; order Poales; family Poaceae; genus Lolium; species Lolium perenne. The sequence goes on along the minus strand of NC_067250.2, from coordinate 6,501,055 downwards.
TTGAAAGCAAAGTTGCGCATACAACAGGTTTAGCAAAACCTGCAACACGAGCTGATCACTCATAATGATTTGCTAACCAACTAGTACTCATACATCCAACGGGCAATTAAGCTTCGCCCCTTTAAATATTTGCCAACGGCATGGTAAAAGTACACATTCATGTACCAACCAGATAAGAAGTTTTTGGCCCAAAAAACCCGAACACTCGGATGAATTAGCCAATACAATTTACAAAAGTAACTTTACACCTTTATATCACCCTTGCGGAGTTTCCTTTTCCTCAGGTACCTTTGACATCTCCTCAAGCCTGTCGACAATTACATGAGCAGGAGCTAAAACCTTCGGGTACAGCTCCTCGAAATCACCAGTTGCGTTGGCAATAGACAGCAAGCAAACTGAAGGATAACAAGCAAGCACAAGGGCAAGCGTGCATTTGGCCCCTGCAAAGACTTGAGATCTTACTAGCTCCCGAACCTTCTTGGCACTTCCAAATTCAGACATCAAAGTCAAAAGGGTAGGGGGAACTACATTCAGAGGAAATATTGTTTTCCAAACTACCCTCATGGCCTTGTAGCACTTGTCGAAGAACTGGTGGACCTGTTGCACTCGATCCTGAAATTTGACGACAGCCGAGGCCTTCGAGTGTTCCCGCCAGAAAATTTCTTCGGATGAGGAAAGCTGAGTCAAAGCATGCACCCGCTCGTGTATCCGCTTGTTCTCTTCCGCAGGGTTCAACGCTATGACTGCCAAAAGAATTAGTAAAAGACTCAGACAAGAAGTTGCTAGCAAGCAGGCAAAGGGATCAAGAAACTTACAGTTTAAACTTTCGGTAGCCTTATGCAGCTCGCCAAGAATGTACCGCTCCACGTCGGCTGCAATCTCGCTCTTTTTATTGATGATGGCAGCTAAGGCATAAGTGCTGCGTAAATCCTTCTCCATCTGTGTCATCCGGTCTTTCATGCGCTGGATCCGATCGCTTTCAGGAAGCGCACCCGACGAGTCGTCTGCAAACGAGGGTACTGGGAAGACCTGCATAAAGTACTGGTTATAAAGAAGTGATGGATATGGTACAGCCCAACGTCCAAAATAACTCCCATCGGGAGAAGTGCAAGAAAGTGATATCATAGCAAAAGTGTGCCTACAACAATGCTAGCACGGAGTTTATTACAAAGCATGAGTTTGACGGCAGAGCAATGTTTTGCATCAGCTCAAGGCACAAGTTTGTTACAAGAATCAAGGAAGCTGAGTTTGAGTCGATGAACTAGGGCCAGTCGACGATTTCCTTGATGAAACCAGTTCAAGGAGCTGACGGGCACAAGTAAGAGCAGACGCCTTAAAGGTGCTCAAATCAATAGGCTGCCCGTCTTGCCCTTTTGGAAGCCCCTTAGTCATTTCCTCGATGTCACCCTTAAAGCCGTAACCCATCATAAGCTGGAAGGCAAGGACAGCACCAAAAGTGCGCGATGTACGCTTGAATACCTCGATGACCTCCTTGGTGTCAACCGCGAAGGTATCGATCAGCTGTCTCAGGGTCTTCTCTTGCTTGATCTTGGGGAAGATCATCGAGTGCATCCGCGCCAGAGCACCCTTCCCCTTCATGAGAAGCTCTTGTGTAAGCTGGTGAGAAGCGAGAATCGTTGACACAACGTTCGCTGGGGAGTTATTTGGAACTCTTTCCAGGGCATCGACAGGAATGTTTGCTGCCTCTGCAATAGAAAGGAAGGGAAAAATTCAGTCATTGACAAAAAGTTTAAATCCATAAGAACGTCACCCGACAAAAGTATATTAGAGATTACCAAGCAAGGCCAAAGAAGATTGACGAAGGACTTCATCCTTTTCGGCTGCTCGAGCCTCAGCCACCAGCCTGGATGCTTCTTCCTCCTTCAGCTTCCCTTTCAGTCTGGCCAGCTCCTCCTTCAGAGAATCAATCTCTTGGCGAGCCGCGGCAGCTATCTTGACTGCGCCATCCAGTTTTGAGGAGGAAGATTCGACTTCTTCTTGCAGCCGAACTTTGTCAGCCTCTAGAGAAGTGAATCGGGAGGCGAAAACCTCCAGAGAAGAGATAACGCCACGCAGGTCCTTAAGAGAGAAAGAAAAACAATTAAACAAGGCACGCTCCAAGAAATTTGTATTAAGATCAGAAGAGGACTTACAGAAAAAGGAGCCGCAGTAGCAGCAGTTGGAGAAATATCCTTCCCTTTGGAAAGGGAAGACGCAGTCGATGCTTGAGCCATGGGGGCAGCCTTAGGAGCCGAAGCTTCGGAAGCCACCACGACCGGCGAAACGGCATCAGACTTGGCCTTTTTAGGAGGAGGCTCGATAAAGCCCTCGTCACTGCAAAAGTAAACAGTCGACTGTGATTATAACAGGAGTATGAAAGGTAAAAAAGGCACAGTATAACTTTCAGAAAGGAACTACTTACATGTCGAAGAGATCATCTTCATCGGCAAAGCCGCCGGTTGATCTCTTCGCAGGAGAAGCTCTGACCCCATCCGCAGCTGCATCAACAAAAGTATCACGATCAGTGTCGACGTTACGCACTGATCCATCTGCGATACAAGTGTTATCGGCTGAGGAGGGAAGATCAGCGTGGGCAACTTCAAGATTCATCGGACCATTATATTCATCCTCTAAACCTGTTTGATCGGTGGTGTGAAAATCTACGGGGATTGAGGAGCCTCTCCCCTCAGAAGTATCATCCGGTGAATCACGTGTATTTTCAGAAGCCATAGGGATCTGGCAAAGAAAAATGACAAGTAAGAACAAAGGTAATCATGTCGGCTAAGCAAGGAGCTATAATAGAGATGTGAAGAAAGGAAAATACCCCTGATGGTGGATGATCAACGTCAAGGGGAGCATAAGAAGAGATCAGCGGAATCGAATCTTCCTGGTTGAAGGAAGTAAGACGACGAACTTCATCAAGCAACTCTTTTTCTGATAGATCGGCAGCATTAATCCTGGTCTCATCCTTTGGACCTGAGTACAACCACATCGGGTGAACTCTGGCCATGACTGGCTGGATTCGGCGCTTCAGGAAAACTGCTGCCACCTCCGTACCAATCATAGTTTGGCCGTCAGCCTCTTTGATTCGAAGGAATTTGGCAAACAATTCTTCGGCTGAGGCCCTTTCGTCGGCTGAGAGGATGTTCTTCCAAGAGTCCTTGGGCTTGGCTTCAGTAACGTCGGCATAGCAGGGGAGTCGACATTCGGGTGACGAGGAATCTTTAACGTAAAACCATTTCAACCTCCATCCTTGCACGGACTCTCTCATTGGGAAATTAAAGTAATTAACTTCTAAGCGAGCAACAAAACCTACTCCTCCGGTGACAAAGTACCCATTACTACTGTTGTATCTTTTCACATAGAAGATCTTCTTCCACAGCCCGAAATGAGGTTCAATACCCAAAAACGCCTCGCAAAGGGTGATGAACACAGCAACATGGAGGATTGAGTTGGGGGTAAGTTGCCATAATTGGATTTCATACGTCCGCAAGAGATGGAGGAGGAATCCATGAGTGGGGAGCGAAAGGCCTCGATGAAGAAAAGATAAGAACATCACAGAAAATCCAGCAGGAGGATCAGGCCGAGAGATCGCACTTGGAAGGATCACATCTCCCGCGTCGGAGGATATCAATCCTAAGCTTCGGGCCTATTTTCGTCACGCTTGGTGACGGTTGAAGCTACCCAGTCCCCAGGTTTGACCATCGAGCCCGACGGCGCTGGCGGCGCCGGAGCTGGGGGAGGGGCGCTCGGAGCGCTCCCCTTCGGAAGAGAAGAGGAGGATTTGGCAGCGGCACCTTCGCTGGTGGAGCTAGCAGCGGCGGCGGTATTCTTCTTCTTCACCATCGCGAGATCTGAGGAAGATTGAAACTGTGGCAGCGGCGCAACAATGGCGAAAGAAGGAAGAAGAGGGAGAATGAGGAGATGCTGCGGGAACCGTGGAGAAAATTGAGAACTTTTTGTCCCTTGGATATTTTAAGGAGAAGTTAAAGTAAGCACGTGGCGCTTGAGGAAGGGAAGGAACTGACGGCCCACTACGCCCACGATTGCGCGAAAATCGAGGAGCCACCTCGGTCGTTACGCGCCCTAAAACACTGATTGAGCAGGGCTAGGGCTAGCTCGTCATGATGGACCCGTCAAATCAGCCTGCAGCAGTTACACGTCAGCAATGACGTCATAATTTGGAAGCATTCGAAGGAAACATAAAAAGTCATCGGATGAAGGATTTGAGTCCACGCACGGATTGCGAGCATCCGTACCTAGACTCGGGGGCTACTTCCATTAGGAGCGCTGACGCGCACCCGATAAAATGAAGACTTCACAGAATGAGCAGTCGAAGGAAGAAGGTTTGAGTCAGCACCCGGTTGCAAAGCGCTCGCACCCAGACACTCGGGGGCTGTTACTCCCATCGGGAGCTCGTGATGCATACCTGATAGAAGTTTTTTGCACTCCAGGATCATGCCCGGGGACTTGATTCTGTGTAGGATAATGGTGTTTTGCCATCGGCAGTTAACCAAACAACAGTTGGGCACGTTACTCATTATCCTTTGCGTAAAGAAAATATATCGGATGACTTATGAAGATCTCGGCAGAGGAAAATATTCGAGTAGTACAACTTGAGTCTACGTGCGGACTGTGAGCATCCGCACCTAGACTCGGGGGGCTACTCCTATCGGGAGCGCTGACGCGCACCCGATAATATGAAGATAGAGCAGATTCAAGGTGAACAAGGACAGTGGAGGAGAAGAACATCAGGAGAAGACATACTTTAGTTTCTACCCGAATTAACTTCGGCTAGACACTTGGGGGCTACTGACGTGGGCACTACCCTTCGGGTAACCCACATTACCCTATCCTGTATTGGCTAATTGGAGGCCCATGAAGATACCTGAAGGCGAGATGGGCCACTAGGTCGGTGCACCAGAAGATTCCTTGACGGGCAAGACAAGGAAGCAAACAAACAAGGAAAGATTGGATCTAAACTACTGTAAACCTAGTCGTGCTCGGTTAGGACCCTTGAGACCTGGCCTCCTATATAAAGGCTAGGAGAGGGGCTGCCGAGGGACACGAACAATCTTAGCAACCTTAGCCAAGAAAAGCTTAGAGCTAGGTAACCCTAGCAACAGCAATCTCGACTAGATCTCAGCCGAACTATTCGGCACCCCATTGTAACCCATTGTTTTCATAATCAAAGAACAGACAGGCAGGACGTAAGGGTTTTACCTCATCGAGGGCCCCGAACCTGGGTAAATCGCTCTCCCCGCTTGTCTGTGAACCGATGTCTCGTGTCAGCCTACAGGATTCCATCAACCCTAAGCCCCTATCGGAGGGCATTGGCGAGGAGTACCCTCGACAGCTGGGTATGGATTGGATGGCAAAGCATCATGGAATGATTGACTGTGCCAAGAAAGCCATCACCATGACCAGTAGCACCGGTATCATAGTAGAACATGTCTCTGAACTACTACCCAGAAAATTTACCTGCAACCAGAGTGTAGCCAAACCAACCTTGGATCAGATCAGGGTCGTTTGTCGATATCCTGATGTGTTTCCTGATGGTTTACCCGGTATGCCCCCAGATCGGGATATCGAGTTCATCATCGAGTTAATCCCCGGAACCGGACCTATCGCCCAGAGAGCCTATAGCATGAACCCAGCAGAGGTAGTGGAGCTGAAGAAGCAACTGGATGAACTGTTAGCCAAAGGTCTGATTCGACCAAGTGCGTCACCTTGGAGATCCCCCGTTTTGTTTGTGGATAAGAAGGATGGTGCCAGTCGTTTATGTACGGACTATCGTAAGCTTAACGATGTCACCATCAAGAACAAATACCCCTTGCCAAAGATAGAAGATCTGTTTGACCAGCTGACCGGAGCCGTAGTTTTCTCAAAGATTGATCTCAGGACTGGATATCACCAGCTGAAGATCCGAGCATCGGACATTCCCAAAACTGCCTTTACCACCAGATATGGATTGTACGAGTACAATGTCATGTCATTTGGATTGATCAATGCTCCCGCTTACTTCATGAACCTCATGAATAAGATCTTCATGAACTTTCTGGATAAGTTTGTTGTCGTTTTCATCGATGACATCCTAATCTACTCCAAGTCTGAGGAAGAACATGAACAACACCTAGAAGCTGTCTTGGAGACCCTTAGAGAGCATAAGCTGTATGCTAAGTTTAGCAAATGTGAGTTTTGGCTGAAGGAAGTAGGATTCCTGGGACATATCTTGTCTGCATGAGGAATTGCCGTAGATCCCACCAAGATCAAGACTGTTGCAGAATGGAAAGCCCCAACCACCCAGACCGAGGTCCGCGCTTTTCTTGGACTAGCCGGATATTACCGTAGATTTGTAGAAGGCTTTTCGAGTATCGCTCGACCAATGACCCAACTGCTGAAGAAGGACAAGAAGTTCGAATGGACTCACAAATGTGAGGAGAGTTTCCAACAACTCAAGCTTAGACTGACCTCAGCCCCAATTCTGATCATGCCGGACATAACCAAGCCCTTTGACGTTTACTGCGATGCATCCAAGATTGGTCTCGGATGTGTGCTTATGCAGGAAGGCAAAGTGATATCTTATCTGTCCCGGCAACTGAAGCAGCATGAGCAGAACTACCCAACCCATGACCTCGAACTCGCAGCCGTAGTTTTAGCACTGAAGGTGTGGCGTCATTACCTCATGGGTAATCGCTGTGAGATCTATTCGGATCACAAGAGCCTGAAGTATATCTTTACCCAGAAGGAACTGAACATGAGGCAGAGAAGATGGTTAGAATTAATCAAAGATTATGATATGGAGATCCACTACCACCCCGGCAAGGCCAATGTGGTAGCGGATGCGTTGAGTAGACTGCCGTGTCAGTTAAACTCAATGATAGCCGAAGAACAACCCAGCCTATACCAGGAGTTTGAGCAGTTTAGAATGGAGTTAGTCAGTGAAGGATTCCTAGCCAGCATGGAGCTACAACCCACCTTGATTAGTCAGATCAAGGAAGCTCAGAAGGGAAATGCCAGCATTGATGGAATCAAGACCCAAATAGCCGCAGGAAAAGCACCGAGATTCACCGTAGATGAAGAAGGAGTCCTACGGTACCACGGACGCCTGTGTGTACCGTCAGACTCAGAGTTGAAGCAAGTTATTCTGAAAGAAGCCCATGACACCTTATACTCTATTCACCCCGGAGGTACCAAGATGTATCAAGACTTGAAGGAACAATTTTGGTGGCATGGTATGAAGAGGGAGATCGGAAGCTACATCGCCAAGTGTGATATCTGTCAGCGAGTCAAGGCAGAACATCAGCGACCAGCAGGACGCCTACGACAACTAGGGGTTTCTGACGTCAAAAGTTGGCCTGTGGACTAGAGAGTCCATTCGTTGTTACGCTTCCGCTATGTATGAACTTGTGTATGTATGTTGATGGATATATCAACCATTTGTGTAAGATGAATCATGTGATTCAATATTGTAAGACATTATGGCTTGTAATAAATAATGACTGTGATATTCGACTATTATGCCTCGCAACAACATTTTCCTGGGATTGCGATGAATGACATAATAGGCATCCGGACATAAAAATCCGGGTGTTGACAAGTTGGACTGCTGCAACCACTACAGATTCCAGAATGGAAGTGGGACTCTGTAGGAATGGATTTTATCACCGGTTTGCCCAAATCCAGCAAAGGAAATGATTCCATATGGGTAGTTGTTGATAGATTGACCAAGGTAGCCCATTTCATCGCTGTCAAGACCACCTACCAAGGCCCAAAGTTAGCTGAGCTGTACATTTCCAGAATAGTCACCCTGCACGGAACCCCGAAGTCTATAGTGTCAGATAGAGGTTCACAATTCACCTCAAGATTCTGGTAGAAGGTGCATGAAGGACTAGGAACCCGCCTGAATTTCAGCACCGCATATCACCCGCAGACTGATGGACAGACAGAAAGAGTCAACCAGATATTAGAGGACATGCCGAGAGCATGTGTATTGGAATATGGATCCAAGTGGGAAGACTGCCTGCCTTACGCAGAATTCTCTTACAACAACAGCTACCAAGCCAGTTTACAGATGGCCCCCTTTGAAGCTCTGTACGGAAGGAAGTGCCGTACCCCCCTGAATTGGTCGGAAGTCGGAGAAAGTCAAGTCTTTGGACCTGATGTTCTTCGTGAAGCTGAAGAGAAGGTGCACAAGATTCGCGAATATCTCAAGACGGCGCAATCTAGGCAGAAGAGTTATGCCGACAAGAGACGCCGAGAGATGACCTTTGAGATCGGAGATTTTGTCTACCTCAAAGTATCCCCCCTGAAAGGAATGCAGAGATTTCAGCTGAAAGGAAAGCTTGCACCCCGATATGTCGGACCCTTCAAAGTTCTGAGTCGCCGAGGAGAAGTATCCTATCAACTGGAGTTGCCTGAAGAAATGTCGGCTGTGCACGACGTGTTTCACATCTCACTCCTTAGGAAGTGCCTTGAAGTCCCTGAGAAGACTGAAGTGTTCAAGAACATCGATCACTGTTCGGTGGATATCAACCAAGATCTGACATACCGCGAGGTGCCGATTCGCATCTTGGAAGAAGCATACAGAACCACCCGCACCAGAAGCATCAAGTTCCTGAAGATACAGTGGAGTAATCATACCGAAGATGAAGCCACTTGGGAGCGAGAGGAAGACATGAAGAAGGAATACCCAGATCTCTTTAGCACCTAATTTTCTTTAAGATCTCGGGACGAGATCTTTTGTAAGGGGGAAGGGTTTGTAACATCCCAAATTTCAAATAAAGGAAGAAGAACAATTCCAAGTATCCAAAATTCAGAACCAACAAAAACTTTTACTTTGCATATAGTACCCTGCATAGGACTTGTGCATTTTGAGTGATATGCCATGATGATTGTTACTTTGTGTATGTGATGAACTCCAAAACCCTAGAGTGATCAAGTGATCATCATAAATCAAATCCATCAAAAAGAGAAAGAAATCAAATATTATAAAAACCCTAAAAACCCTAACATATGGTCTATGTCATTTTTGTAAAATTGACCCTAGACCCATTTGATCTTCACCAATAGTTGTAATATGATATTAAAGAGTAATTACAACTTTGAGAATCAAAGATATCCCATTTAAACCAAATCCAAAAATTCAAATATGCCCACATGAGATAATGGTCATTTCTGACTTTTATAGTCTGGTCACCACTTTGAGCCTCTCTATTTCAAAATTTCTAAACTAAACAAATCCAACTCTTGGCATGTCATCCAAGTACACAACAAGGTGAACAACTTTTGTAAAGATCATGATACCAAATTCACTTTTGATCACAAGATATGAGCAAGCAAAGATGAGACATTGAAACAGATTCAACAATCTCCATTTCTCAAATGTGATCAAACCAGGCCAAGCCTTGACCCTCACACACCCTAGCCATGACCATGGGACACTCCTACACCAAGCCCATGCCAAGGAAACCCCAGGAGAGGCCAGACATGGCGTGGACATGGCCATGCCGGCCACGTCGCCCCTCGACACGCCTCCCCTCTTTTCTCTCCACCATCTGCACGGCCACCGTGTCCAACGCGTCGCCCACGACCTGCTGAGATCGTCCGTGCACGCCGTTGATCGCGAGGACGACGACAGGACCCGGACGACGCGCGCCCAGGTACGCCCAGGTACACCGCGAGCGGCATGGGCGACGTCACTGGCGCATGGACGCGCGCGACCCGGCCACGCGGCGCTCGCCAAATCTCGTCGTACCCCGACCATATCCGCGCGCCACGGTACTTTCCTCGCCACGCGGAGCTCGCCGGACACGCCGACGTCATGCCGTGGCGACCACGGACGCCGGAGAGGACGAACGCGCCCGCCATGGCCGCGACAGTACACGCACCCGCCCGACCACCGTACGCCACCACTTACCGCGCCGTTGACGCTCCGAGGACCGCGGTGACGTCGTGAACACCACGGCGCCAACGCCTAGCTCGCTAGACCACCAGAACCGCCGCGCCCTTGTCGCCATTGTCACGGCACCTCAGCACCCACGCGCGCCTATAAAAGGAGGCATCCCTTCGTCGATCAGAGCACACCACCACACTCCCCTCTCCTTCCTCGACCTCCTAAGCACCTCACCATGCTCGATTAGCCACTGCCGCCGCCCAATCGACGCATCACTGCCGCGGAAGCCCTGCAGCAATCGCCGGAGAAGGAGGCCGCCCCTGACGACGCCACTGCTACCAGGAGCCTCGCCGTCGTCTACAACCTCGTCGAGCATACAGCCAACCCTAGTTGGAGCCACCGTAAGCCCTCCGACCCCCTACCTGCGCCACCGGCGAGCTTCTCTCTCGCCGTTGACGACGACACACGTGAGCCATTCGATCTAGTTCTAATCCAACGCACCGCAATGCTCCATACCGTTTCAGGTTTAAAGAGCCGCTGACATGCGGGACCCACGCTGTCAGGCGGCCCACTCGCACTGGATGCGCTGTTGGGCTGAGCAGGCCGTTAATTTAAAAACCTGGCCCGTTAGCACTTCCCGCCAGCCCGTTTAATTCAAATTTCGTTTAATAAATTTAGTTTGAATTCAATACTGAACCCAACTTTGAAAATTCATAGAATCTGTCTGGCTTGGCCAAATTTAACAAACTTTATATATTTGGAAAGCTAGTAAAAAGATCTACAATATGCCACTGATCTCACCTCGAGATTTGTTGTAGAAATAAAATGATAAAAAGAAGAAGGCAGGGACTTTTTCATATTCAAATAATTATTAAAAATCAACCAAGATAGATATTTAATTAATTCCAACTCCTATAGCTCACATTTGACTTACACTAATTGTTTCTGCAAGAAAATGGTGTGGTCACTTTGCATGATCATGCCCTAGATTAATTAATGGACAAAATGGCTAGTTTAGTTAAGTGATATTGTCCAAATATATTATGTAAGTCATATGAAGTATTTTACTTCATTTAAATCTTGTCCCAAATGAATTCATGTGATGTTTGCACCTCTGGTCCAAACACTCCTATATGAATATTTGGAGATTTAAATCATTTGGGGGATTATAAAAGAGTATGAGGTGATTTACCTCAATTAAATCATTTTCTCAAATAATGATGATGAATGTTTGACTTAGGTCAATATGAAATTCATGTATGGTTATTTGAGAAGTTAAATCTTAAGAAGATTTCAATGAGAGGAAACTATTTTTCTCAAAGACTAAATGGAAATTATTAATTACATATATAATGAGAAGAAATTACTTTTCTTTAAACAAAGAAAACCAATGCACCTAATTATTTTATGTGTGTGCTTAGCATAGTTTGTGTGAAGTAATGATGTGCTTAGTATGGTCGTTGAGCTTGTTTAGTGATTATACCTCGTATTCAAATTTAGACGCTAGCACCGGAGATTACCAAGAGGAAGGAGAATTCTACCCAGAAGAGGAAGAAGAAAACCTAGAGAACTACCAAGGCAAGCTAATACTCTTGCAAAGTGCAAAGCCCTCCTTGGGCAAGGCACCATGATTCTTATCTTTCTTCATAAAATACTATCCTACTTTTATACCATACAAGTCTTACTTGTTGTGTTTTCAAAGATTGATTTCAAATGGTATAGGTGAATCAAACTACTAGAGTAGCAAAGTTAGTCTTATAGATAGCAAAGCAATGTAGCACCCCTCATGATTAGTGCTAGTGCTGAAATACTAAAACTTGACTACTCTAGATGGGAACATATGAATGGTAAAATTTGAAACCTTGGAATGATGAAACATTCCATTGAATGGTTTGAGGTTGAATATGAACAAGAGAAGATAGTGATTTTTGATAAAAACCTGATATTGGTTTGAATGCGATACCTTTCCAATTTTTGAGTACCCCCACAATACCTGATTATGGGTAGGGCTTAACTGGAAGTTTATAGATTTTAGTATGAGTTCCCTCTAAACACACGTCATAGGGGTTATGCCGAGGCTGCCTTCATTGTTGAGAAATGATGTGAATTGAGGTGAAATTGTACGGCCAAGCCCTGTGCAGTTCCCAGGTTAACAGTTGGTTTTCACTAGGAGGCCAAGCTCATGGGGAGAGGTGCTCATACTAGGATTTGTAAGTGAAAGGTTATGGTTGATGATCCGCGTACTGTGTTACGGTGACTCGGAGTTATTCCGACGGATGAAATTAAATGTTGTGGCACAAGTGTGCAACCTCTGCAGAGTGTAAATCTATTCGAATAGCCGTGTCCACGGTTACGGACGGTTGGAAGGGCCATACAGTTTCCGGTGTCAGATTTTTGAAAACTTTAGTAAATGTGAATGGTGACTGGGTGAATTGTTGGAATTATACCAATGTTGTGGGAATGACACTAATGTTCCCACTTGAGTTAGTTAGCACATGATCCAATACTTGTGAACTAAAATATGGCTTATGCAAGTTAAACTAGAGCTTAGTACCTTTAGTTGGCATTTTACATTAGTATTAGTTTGCAAGTACTTAAAGTACTTACGGATTTGTCCCTGGCTATTCAAATGGCCAGAGTATGATGATGAACAGAACTATCACGAGGATGACCAGCAGGACGCCTACGACAACTAGGGGTTTCTGACGTCAAAAGTTGGCTTGTGGACTAGAGAGTCCATTCGTTGTTACGCTTCCGCTATGTATGAACTTGTGTACGTATGTTGATGGATATATCAACCATTTGTGTAAGATGAATCATGTGATTCAATATTGTAAGACATTATGGCTTGTAATAAATAATGACTGTGATATTCGACTATTATGCCTCGCAACAACATTTTCCTGGGATTGCGATGAATGACATAATAGGCATCCGGACATAAAAATCCGGGTGTTGACAATACTGGATCCTAAAACACCGCAGTTCACCATTTCTTACACCACATGATTGAAACCTTTGCTTATGGAAAATATACTTCCAACATACGTCCACATTTTTAGAAAAAACCAATTCGAGATTCAGTAATTTGTAAATTCTACTTATTCCATGTAACAAGCATGATTGTAAATACATCGCCACATTCTTCTCTCTAGCTAACACAAAAGTGAGAAAATAACTAGATTAACAACAGATTAATTTTGTAAAATGACTTGATTGTAAAAATGTTACCACTCGATTGTGAGCAGATTAAATTTGCAAAAGCAACAATATTTTACATGTAGCGACGGAATGTAAGAAGCATAGGAAATTGCATGTTTTTTCCATTGCCAGCTAGGAAAAACTTCATCACGGTACAACCAGCCTTTTGAGGGAACTACATTTCTATATTGTAAAACCTCAAGAACCGGAAATACATCAAACTGAACTAAAAATTGTAAAATACATGGAACTGAACCTGAAGAACAGAGGAATGACATTAATATAATTTACTACATCCTATGCTATTGTTAGATGTAACAAAATAGTTTTATCTTACTGCTTGAAGATAATTAGATGTAAAAAATGCTAGTTAGATGTAAAAAAAATACATGTACAAAAAATTAGTTACATGTAAAAAGAATCAGAGATCTCCAACAACTTTTTTGATGTACTAAAATGGTTCTTACATGTAATAAACAAGTAGTTGGATGTAACTAAATTCAGAGATGTATGCAAAACAGTCCTGGATGGAAAGAAAATAGATGAATCTGTGGGAAACTACATGTTAAATCCTAAAAAAGTACATAGAATTTGTTTTAGGTCTTTGGATTGCAGGAGAGTAGTAGAAGAGAGGAGAGTAGTCGTAGACATGGTACTATTACTGGAATAAAATCAAATGCAACGAGGATGCCCTTCCCCAGCTGATCATAGGAGGTCAAGAGGCCACACCTTCAGTCAGTCATCATGCATGTCTCAAAAAATTACAACCTGTAAATATACAGGGAGGGGGATTGGTGGTACACGATGATGCAACAGAGCACTAGCATCATCTAGTACTAGTAGTTCTTCTCGTGGCCTCATACCTCTGTTTGCGGCCGTCGCTGTTGCCTGATGCAGGCCCAAGGTCGTCCTGGATGCACAACGCTGCACGAAGCATGTCGACGGGGACGCTGGCGGGGAGCACAAAAGAAGGTCGGTGATGGCAGCGGTGGACCTTAGTGAGAACGAAGGCAACGAAGACCATGGCCACGAGGCGGCGGTTCAGATCCATGCCCCCATACGCCACTGCCGCATACAACCCTGCCGCCACCGCGCTGCCAGGCCGAACCCCACCACCCGCTCCGCCGCGTGCCCACTCGATGCGGTTGCGGGTCTTCGCCGCGATGAAGAGGAATCGTGCGGGAGCCCGGCGCCGCAGCTCACAGCCACAGCGCCTCCAGCCCCGACCCCCCGCCGATTCACTAGCACCGCCCCCACAAGCCCGAGTCCCGCCGCCTCCCAGCTCGACGCGGTTGCGATCGCCTCCGATGAAGAGGAATCGTGCAGGTGAGAGGAGAGAGTTTCCAGGGAGGATGAGAATGGGGGGATTTCGCCGAGGTATCAGGTAGGACTATGTCTCTCTCTCGTCGGTCCGAGTCACGTGGGATTTCTTGACGTTGACCACTTGGTCGCCTCTACTTCAGTTCGCACTAGCCGCACGATTAGGATCCGACGCACGCGAGGGGGAGCACTTTGTAAGACCGAATAGTGCCCCGGCAGTTATTAGAAATTGGGTTTATAATTTGCCACACATTTTTCTTCACACCTCTATTATTTATTGAATATAAGAGTTCTTCATCCAACTGAATGGGCTGCTTGGTGATTCGCATGGTTCTTAAGTACGTAGTAACTTCACTTGGTCCAGTGTGGGCCGGTGAAACGCGGGTTGGGCTTCGCGGTTCGACGCACCCTGGACCCTGGTGAGACGTGGTTGCTTCATTCCAACCGCTGCTTTCTGCCGCGTCAACGCCATTGTTCACTTGATCGCCCTTCAAGGTAGTGTCCGTTGCAGAGGTCTGCTAACAAGATGTGAGTTAGGTGACTGCAAGTGGAGCTGTGAGGGCAGCATAGTAGAGATGAACGTATCTGGTTGGAGCTGAGACACTAACACCAGTGAAAACATCAGTAACAAAACATGACCGTTGTTGGCTGGACAAGATGAGACATACGGAGTAGGAAACAACCCCGAAAGAAAAACCATCTAGACAACTCGGTGGGGATTTTCTGTCACTAAAACCAGCAACCTAGGGAACCTGACACCACATGTAGGTGCTCTGAATGGCCAGATCAGTAACATAGCATGCACGTTTAGGCATGAGGCTGTTGCTAAATTTGCGAGGACGAGAAGAACACACAGGGACATCAGGTTGGACGAGGAGAGGTGGTAAAAGCGTCGATTTGGATGGATAAGAGGAGAAGTAAGCACACCAAGAGGGGCAGTAGAAGCGAAAGCACGAAGGTCATGGAAGGACCCCAGCCGAACAACATTGGAGTGAAGCAGGCCTTCCGGGAGGTCTACCCAACCTTCAAGCTCAGACACAAATGCAGCGGCTCGCTTCCTCTTCCGCTTCCACGGGCAGCGTGCGTCGGCTGAAGGGGAGCTCCTGCTGTTCACATGAAGAAGAAAAAAACATGCCAGTAAAGGAACTGAAGATACACGGTGGGTTCTGTTCCAAGTGTGATCCAGCAGCATGTCAAATATGGACCACCTACATTACAGATGCATCAAGGTGAATCTGATACCGAAAAACATTGACAACTTTGGGTGTTCTTTACCAGTGTGTTATAGCTTACAACCAAGTAAACATTGCAGAAACATGTAGAACGAAAGTCAATGCAGCCTAGAAAATTAAAATTCGGTAGTTTGAGCAGCGGCAAGCAAAAGTTGTTCAACGTACTGTATCACAGATCAACCCATTGTACGATTAAACAAAACAGCTAGACTGAAACTAAACCAGAAGGTTCATTATTACCAATAAGCTCCAACGATCAATACTGAGTTCTAGACAATGGGTACCCATTGGACTAAATACGAAAGTTTCAGTAATATTCGCACAACAAAATTCAAAGAAGTGCTAGTGATACGATGGCAATGCCCAGGTTGCAAGAGTATCTGCTGTGTTGTGAGGGGAATTTTTCACCAGGAGCTTGTAGAGCAGCGAGCGTGCGAGGATCACTGGACATCTGAGTAGAACATGCTCGGATACACCCAGAGGGGCCACAGCTTGCGGGATCTGGTTCTTTCATATTCTATGCGACGGGCGCCAGATGGATCTGGCTCATCACCCACCCCATGTAAGGCAATAGAGCGATGGCCCCCATAGTACAACCACCTGCTCCTTCCTCCCCATCGTTCTGGCCTCAGGCAAGAAAATGGCCGGCCCCTCACATCACCTCCTACAAAGAGTGCCCAATTATCCAGCTGCTTCACCTCCATCCATTTTGCAGGGGTGGTCGAGATGTCAAGGTGGTGAGGTATACATTGCAGTACTGAGTAGCTTGGGGACATTGTACTGAAACAGGAAACCATCAGAAGCATGTCCCCGCAGACAACTAGCCATGGTTTCACATACGAGCATGGTGGCAGGTCACCGACCCACTCAGTTGTTATCTCCTACAGACCAAGCTGTGGGGACAGCTGCAACGTGTAGATCTTATAAGAATCATCCATAGCGATGAACTGACCATTCCATTCCACAATCTGCTCTATCCGTCCATCAGAAAGCTGGAGTTCAGACCAAGAGTCACTTCCAACCGGCCAGTCAAACAGGGAGGTCTGAGTGCCAACAAGAAGGTGTGAGTTGGGTGATGTAAGGGGAGCTGTCAGAGTGCCGCAGTAGTAGAACTCCATATGAAAATCACCGTCGAAGGGGAGACGTGGAGGTGAAACCTCAGCACCACTGAACACATCAAAAACAATACAATATCCACCATGGCAGCTGATTAGTTGACCATAGGAAGTGCCAACAAAACGCTTTTCCCCACCATAAATATCTTGAGGAACCTGGCAGCGAAGGGTGATGTTCTTGTTGGTCGGATCAATGACTTTACATGTGCGTAGCTCATGGTGACTGTTGGAAGGGACATCAGGAGGTTCAACAAAGACATGGAATTGGACGAGGAGCGGTGGGAATTTGGCACAGAATGCAGATTTGGATGGGTATGAAGAGAATGCAGCACGCCATGAGCGGCAGGTTGCAGCGAAGGCAAGAAGGTCACAGAAGGATCCTGATAGAGCAAGAATGGAGTCAAGCAGACCATTAGGGAGGTCGGCCCAACCTTGGAGCCCAGACTCAGCAGGTTGCGTGGACCCAGTGGCAACACACAGTTTGCTAGGGCTTTGCATTATGGCAAATTCTGTGCAAAACATAACATGTTCAAGGGAAACAGATTAGATGGACCAGCTGATGAAGAAATGAAAAGGAAAAGGACAGCTATCATGTTATAACTATCAATCTAGTACATGGATAGCTTATATGTTAATTTTCTGGTCTAATATATACCATGCATCAACACTTGTTACTAACCAGTATACGTACATTAATACTAAGTATAACATTAGCTGCCACTGTCCAACTCATCGTTGGGTTTTCGTGTTCAAAAATCAATATAACAACATGGAGATAACACAAACTCTTTTCGTTTGCCAACCTGCATCTAAGACTCCTTTGCAACACACATATGCATCTTCCGAACATAAAACTGAAAAGGCCATGCAGGCACTAGTAAAAGTGTCCAATCAACAAGACCAGTACACCGAACGAATAATTTATGCCACATTCCATCTGCAGATCATTTCATGGGTTACAACGTACCGGAAACGCTCTAAAAAAATTAACAAAGACAAAAGCTTTGTCTTATCCATTAATTAACAAGAAAGTGCATAGTTAATAAGAGGGAGACCAGGCGAAAACCAATAAAATCAAGGCCTAGCCCACCCGAACACCAACACAACATGGCCACGCCCACTCTAGTCGACGAACACCGGAGACTACAAAAGGACTCCAACCACACGAACACAACCAACGGTGACCCGCTCCACCAAACTAGCCGACCTACCACCACTGCGGAAGAGAAGAAGTCATGCTTGCTATGGGAGTAGCAGACTGGGACGCTCCCACAAAAGTGAAGAAGGCTGGAGAGCCACCTCAGACCTTGCGCCAGAAGTGGTGCCCGATACGGTAATGACCAACTTCGAGAGCCACCTCATCGCCCACACGACAGAAGGATAAACACCTTAAAATTTGTCAAACACTTGAAGCAGCCGCTTCAACTTTCCGCTACTCGACGCGCCCTGCGCGGTCCACTTTCCGGGGCCGTTGCCCCGACATACCACCACTCACTCTCGAGCTGCAATGCTATATGAACCGCCAATCCGCAGCCCAAGCTGCACAACCATCACACAAACTCTTCCGGGCCACCACCCCAACATAAAAGCCGGCCGCCCCCTCTAGGACATGTCAACTGAGCCGACAATACCACCGTACAAGCGGCACAACACTGCCACCTAAACCATGATGAGCTGTGATCCTAACTCATAGAGCCACCACCCGCGATGGTCCCCGAGGCAGCAACATCGGCGTGTAAGCACAACCTCTTGGGGCCGCCGCCCCAACATCCACCAAACCTTCAATGAGAGAGACACTAACAAACATCCACTTCAGCGTCCATCAGCACTGGCCGAGAACATGCAGAATAGATGCACAGGGAGATTGACCGGCCAAATCTGCCTTGCAGCAACCAATTAGCACCACTCATGCGACCCCCGTAACCAACGCGGCGCCCTATAGCAAGGCCCTGGACAGGGCTCGAATTGGCCCGCTCACCGGAGCCTAGATCTGGTGCACAAGGGCGTCACCGGCACGCATGGGCGGCGCCAGGGGTATGCTGGTATATGCAATTGAATACCCATGATTTGGGCAGAAAAAAATGAGTACAGGGAATATGCGGCCCGTTAGCCCAACCTCAGCGCCTCAGCCCAACCCAACCTCATGACGCTGCGTTGTCTCGCTCACGATTCGCACGAAGTCAGTCACGAACAGAGCACACACAGAGGAGAGAAGAGACGACACGGGCAGCAACCCTAGGGCGATTCCAGTCGATCCAAGCAGAGGCGGCGGCGGGCCGGCGGCGTGGCGCGGCGCGGCTACGAACAGCGGGCGGCGGCCGGCGAACCAGCAACCGCGGCGCGGCGGACGGCCACCGGCGAGCGGCGATTCGGCGACGCGATGTCCAGCTAGAGCCACGGCAAGGGGAAGGGGCCAAAGTGCAAGGTAATATTTAGATTTCATTTCCTCTCTATTTCTTCAGATTTCAGTCTAGATTTAGCCTTTAGGCCTTGTTTTAGGATATTGCTGCTAGATGCACATTTAGTTGCTAGTTTTAGGATATTGTTGCTAGATGCAAGTTCCTAATTTGAGTAATTTCTTCAAATTTTCGTTTGTTTACAAGATTCTTAAGTTACATGGTAATAGGATCAATTATTCTATCAAGAAAAGGTACTGCTTGTATGCCTCAATGCAAATGATTAGTTGTATTTATTGATAATTACTATGGATTCAGGCCGGCAATCTTGCCCATGGGTTTGGGCGCCCATGGGCACCCGATCCGAATGGGTAGGGTATGGGTCGACTATTTTGCCCTTGGTCGAACCCATGGGTAACCCGATTAGTTATGGGTAGGGCATGGGCATAAGATTGTGTCCGTGGGTAACCCGATGGGTCGCCCGATTAGTATTGATAATTAAATAAATATATATATTCTATATAATAATTGGTCCTTTATTTGATGTAAATACATACCACATACAAAAGCAAACACTTGGTTGCTAGGTAGCAAGACACTAGACTTAAACGTATGTTAAGTTTGTTTTGTGCTAAAGCTAGTTCCTAGTTCCTACTGACCCATGCAAAATACGACATGACTTCCATGCCTTTCACTGGCACGGGGACTCACTAGCTCCTGAAGTGATGCATGGATCGGTAGACTTCCAGTTAGTGCCACTGCCACCCCAAGAGAAAAATGAACGTAGGGATAAATGCCTACATAAGGAACCGCAAAACCAAGTACCCGAGACTTGAGTGTGATTTGTTTTCGATTGCCTGAACGGAGTTCTCCCACGTGCATGAATTGTAATGGATTTTTTTTTTGTAAATGACATGCTGGCTTTGCAAAGCTAAGATGGTGCTATTTGATGGGTTGTCTACAAACCCGATGGGTGCCCGGTTGGGTCGGGTGACCCGATGGGCGTGGGCATGGGTATGCTCTTAGACCCATGGGCAGGGTCGTGGGCTTGGACCTCGCCCGTTTGTTAAATGGGCATGGGTCTAGGAGACGTCGACCCGGTCAAACCCGACCCGATTGCCAGCCTTACTATGGATTTATGGTTTTATGAACTTATCTATTTTGTGCTGTTATTTGACTGAAATATTGTTGGTACTAGCGAATTTGTGGCCATATGTCATATATATATATACTATATAGCTTTTATTTTGTTCACATTGAGCTTTGAGTTTTTTTGGGGAGGGAAATGAATACCCTTCACCCAATTCGTGGAGCCGCCGTTGCCGGCACGTAGCTCCACCTCCCAGCCTCGCCATAGCACCCCCTTGTCCCGTCCCGCCGCTGCACAGCCTCACCAAGTCCTCCTCACCGTGCCACCCATCGTGCAACACCTACAACTACCGTGTAGTGTAACATGCAATGCACGTTGTCTGAAGCTATCTCATGGTATTAAGAGCCACAAAATTTCCCAAAAAACTTCCTCCACTCGCATGCTGCCTTCCTCTACATTAAGCGCACAACAGCGCCACCCAAACCATCGGCTCAAATCCAGCAAGTGTTGACGGCGTTGGAGGAGAGCGCCACGTCCACGAAGACGCTCATCGAGCAATTGATTAAGCGCCTTGACGATCAGATCACGGTAGGGTTGGACTAACGAGCTGCAGATCGTTAAGGCTCGGCTCGTTAAGCTCGTGATCGTTAAGGCTCGAATCGTTAAGCTCGTAATCATTGTTCGGCTCGACTCGTTATGTTATTTCGAGCGCTCGTGAGCAGCTCGTTAAGGATCATTAAGGAGGCAATGCAAAGAAAACATGTGTGCATTGTCTGGTGAGGAAGAGCGGAAGCATAGGTTTTTAGATCCTACTGTAGGAGTTTCAAACATGCTTAAAGAGCATATTTTTCTTGGCCCCTTTGTGCCAAATATTTGAGATAACTAAAGTGACTCATTGTCAAAACTGGTGAAGCTTAGCTTGTTACCGATCTTAACGAGTAGCTCACGAACATAGTCGGCTCGATTGTTTAGCTCGTTAACCTTAACGAGCAAAAATGGCTGCTCAGCGAGCAAACGAGCACTCATTTAACTCGTCGAGCTTCAAGCTTTTTGTCCAACCCTAGATCACGGTCGCCGACCAACGCCACGCCACGCGGAGCAGACAACGTTCAACGCCCATGTCTGCTCGAGCTGCAGAGCGCGTGTACGCAGTTGGACCTCACCCAAGCCGATCAGGATCAGGTCGTCACACCTCGCCGGCCGATTTTTTTTCATCTATCCGAAGAACAGAACCTTGGGAGGAAAAGCCGTCTTCCTCCCGAGCCCCGCTCCCCCACCTAACCCTAACCCCGCTCCCCACCCCCCCTCGCCCCGCCGCCGCCGATGGTCGCCGCCGGGCCTGGCCCGCGCGGTTGACGGCGGCGGCGAGGCCCCCCTCCTCGTGGTCGGCTGGCGGAGGCTCAGCGCCCCGCTTGAAGCAGGTTCCCCTCGCAACGCGATCTTGGCGGCGGCGTCCGGACGACGGCTGCGGGCGGCGCGGGCGGCGCCATCTGGCCTGCGTCTGCGGGCGGCGCGTGCGGCGACAGGAGCAGCGCGGCGGCGCGTCGGGCGTCGCTCCGCCTGGGCGGCTCGGGAGGGCGCTGGGCGCTGGGTGGTTTCGGCCAGCCGGGCAGGGGCCCGGCCCCGTTCGAGCCCCCCCCCGCTCGCGTCTCCTCCTCCGCCGGATCTCGCTCTGCCGGCAGCCGGGGTGGTTGCTGGCCGCGGATCAAGCTGCGGAGGTCTCCGTCCAATCCTCAGATCTGGCGCCGGTGAGAGCCGTGGTGGCTGTGGGCTGCCTTGATCTTTGGAGTTGCTCACTCATCTGGTGGTCTGCGTGGGGCAGATGCCGGTGAGGTCGGTCGTCCCCTGTTCGGGCGTGGGTGTTCTGCGTCGGTGGTGGTTCTCGGTGCTCTGTTGCGGTCCGGCGGCGCGAGGAGTTTGGTTCCAAGGCGGCGGCCTTGGTCGGTGGGAACCTTGCTGGTTGTCGGGCGAGCCAGAGGTTCTGGTGCTGGTCGGTGGCCATGGTCGGGCGGGCGACGTGGTCGCGGCGAGCCATATGTTGTGGCGGCGGTTCGGTCGTCGTTCGACGGCCTAACCCTGTGTGCAAGAAGGAGAGGCTACGCCGAGGGGAAACCCTTGCCCGTTTGGGCCATGATGGCGACGTCTGCGGACGCCGTCCCCTTCTTGAAGGCGTCATGTGGCTTCTCTCCTTCTTCCTACTATCTCTGGGTGAAAACCCAAGATCCTCTGATCGGGCGGTGGCGGCACTCCGGTGTCGCGATCTTCTTGAAGACATCGTCTTGGAGTCCACAACACGTAGCTCTCCGAAGGTTGTGTGGCGAAGGTGGCTTCGTTTGGCGATCTTCGGCAAGGCTTGCTCCGTCCCCTTCCCTGGTCGAGCCTCCTTGGTGCTACTTCTCGGTCTGTGAGCAACGCGGGTCGGTCCTCGGTGGTGGTCGGCCTCCGGTGGCGCTTCTGCGACGAAGGAGTGTTGTTGAGGCGCGCGTGAAAATGGCTCGCTCTCGGGTGAGCTCCGGCCCGACACTGTAGACTCCAGCTCTTCTTCGAGTCCTCGTAGGCGCTTTGGCTGAGCTTCTTGGTCGCGCTTCCGGTTGTAGCTTCTTCGGTAGTTCGTGTGGGTGTGTGGTGTCGGTCTGTAAGCTGGGTTCAGCGCTTTGTATCGTTCTCGCCTTTGTTGGCTTTGTTAATTCAAAGTCGGGCACTTCAGTGCCTTTCATCTAAAAAAAACCTCGCCGGCCCAGCGCCTTCCTGCCGCGCGACCCCTCGAGCCGTCACACCAAAATCTAGCGTAATATAAACCCTAACCTACACTAAACAATTGCAAGTTCTGTAGGGTTGTATTTAGAAGCAGAAATGCTAACCGAAAGACGGATACATGAATACATCCATTCGCCAGGTACGACCGATCAAGGCGAAAATGAAACTAGCTAGGGTTTAAGCGAAAGAGAGAAGAAGGGAGAGAGAGCGCAAGCCATACATATGATCCAGACGGCAGAGATCGGAGACGACGGCGCGCTGGCTGGCCGGCTGGCTGACGCCGGCCTGATCTTCTCTGGCGGCGGCGGCGGCGGCGGCGGCGGTGGCGGCGGCTCGCCTCGCCTTCCCTTCGCTCCCGGTCAGCGCCGCTCCAGTTCACTCGTCTCGCTTATATTATATCGGGGCCAACCTACGCATGCAGCATCGGCCCAGTTCTTACTTTTGGGCTTCTGCGACTGGGCTGGACCGTACGGAACAATGGTGTAGCGTAGCGGTCTCCTCCTCGGCTGGGACGCACGCATCGACCGGCGAGCACCGCACCGCCGCGTCCGTCCCCTCGCCGACGCAAGGCGGAGCCACCGATACTGGTACACGGGCATAGCGGGTGCGCGGCTCCATGGCCGGAGGCAGCAGCCGCCGCCGCCGCCGTTCTCGCCTGAGAGCGCGGCCGCCGCAGGCCGACGAGCCCTCCCCGCCGCCGCCGGTGGCGGCACCGGCACCGGCACCAGCGAGTCTCGGCAACAGGTCTGCACGCTCGCCCTAACCTTGCTTTTCTCTTCCGTTTCTGGATCCAAGATCGATTAGTCGGTGGGCCACGCCGCAGCTGCCCTGCCCCAACAATTCCAAGCTATCTTTCATTTCCTTTGGTTCAGTTTGGTCTTCCTCGTGGCCATGGTGCTGCCCTGCCACTAGGAATCCTCAATTTTTGTTTGGCGACGAAGAAGTGAGACGGCGGGATGTTTTCGATACGATCCAGTCGGCTTTTGGCTGATGATTTGCTTAGTTGCTTCACAAGTCTGGTTGTCTCAACTCCTTATGACACTTGGGAATTGGGAGGAGCCATGATTTCAGGGTGGCATGGTTGTTGGACATGGTCTGTAAACTCTGCGTGCGGGCAGTTACTGAACACAGCAATTATACATAGGGACTGCATACTGAAGACAATCGTGGTCTGGTACAAAAATGGCATGCTGTAGGTGGTTCTGATGTAGCATATTTTTACTCAAGTCTAGCATGTTGGCATACACCATACCGTGAGAATATTTAGAGTTCAGTTAAGTGGCCATTTTTTAGCCATAAGTTGTAGTCAGAGCATACCCCATTTCTAGCAGTTCACTTGTTAATATAACTCAGTTCTTTCTTCTGATCCATTAATCTTGATTTTTTTTCTGTTGGACAGAGAATCTGTTGCTGAAGAGGGCCCCTGTAAGAGAACTTGTGACGTCTCTGGGTCTACCGCCTCGCCCTCGTCGGGATCTCATGCTTGGGATAACCTTCTGGACAGCATGCTCCATCAAATCATTGCTCTCATTAGCTCATTCCATGACTTCCTTGCTTTCACTGGCACCTGCCGCTCTTGGCGTGCTGCGGCATCTTCCTTCCCGTCTGTATACACTTTCGCCTTCCCACCCCTCCACCTCGAACCAGATATTGGCCATGGAATTTTGAACTCTAATCCTAAATGGAAGCTTGTTGATCCTGCCAAGAAAGCCTTATCCCTTCGCTGTTCGGTGCCCAGGATTACTCCATGTCGCATGCGCTATCTGGGATGCTCAAATGGATATCTCGTCTTCTCCGATCGGGAGCACTGCCACCTTGTCGATGTGTACACGGGTGCTAAGGTGACGCCTCCCAAACTCCAATCCGATGGCAACTCTTTGATCTATGGAATCCTTGTGGCTCCACTCAGTTCACCCAACTCTCATCTCATCCTTTTCTCGAAAACCTCCATACTCCGGTGGCAGGTTGGAACAAATTCCTGGACTGTGTACCCTCTTGTTGGTGAACCCATCCTTCAGGTTGTCTTCTTCAAAGGTCAGGTGTTTGCCATGGACTTTGTTCAGAGGCTTCATACCATACACATCGTGCCTCAGCTCAGTATACAAGAAGTAGCAGTTGTGTGGGAAGAGGGCATGCTTGTAGGCATGCATTCTAAGCCATGGTTGGTGGTCTGTGGTGACATGCTTCTCTTGGTTGATCTCTCGGTAAGCATGGACCTACTGTTTGGCTTCCCTGGTCACTTTCAAATATTCCGCCTCGACTTTTCAGACGAACCAGCTAAGTGGGTGAAGATGCAGAAGTTGGACAGCTGGGCTCTCTTTCTTGCAAATGATAGGAGGACCTCCACATTTTCTTGCATGAACCCTGAAAGATGGGGAGGAAAAAGTAACTACATTTATGTTCCGACGGCATCCGAAGACGATGATGAGCCATGGACTGCAATAGAAGTCGGGCAACCAGTGCCCAGCTCAACTCACCATATGTCATTCAGTTCTGCAGCTACTGCCCATTCCTGTCCACTAAATAGCCTCTGGGTGCTCCCCAGTTTGGTTTGCGGAGTTCAACTCTAATTGATCACCGTTGCTTGTTGCAGTAGCAGTTGTGGCTTTAGGATTTTTCTTAGTCTGTTACAAAGCAAGCCCTGTCAATCGCTTCTTTTATTAGTCTTTGTAACTTCCATGGTTTTTGGACTCTGCACCAAATGTATTGTGTACAAGAATATTTATATATATTGTCTCAAGTGATCTTCCTGAGCTGTGACCACCTACGTTGAAACAGCTATGGCTCCACAGTGATTAGTCGGCTTCTGATGTAGCAGCTTGGTTCAGGTTAGTTATGTGGCAATCTGGTATTTTATAAATTATTAATTCATGTATATGGTTGTGTGCTCCTTTATCTGGTCTCACAATATGATCCTTGTGCCACTCTTATTTTTTTTTTACTTTCATGTCCTGAAATTGTTTTGAATTAATTGAGAACATATGACATACAATGATGCTTCAGTACATTAAGAATGTAAGATGCTTTGGAGATTTCGTCGATCATGCAATTTTATTCAGACAAAAGCTATTTAGGAACAGATGTTCATTATTTCCAATTTGGATGTATCTAGACACATTTTAGTTCTAGATACATCCATATTGAAGTCAATTAATATGAATCAGAGGGAGTAGTACTGGCCACACATGAAGATTTATGACACTTTTATTTTGTCACCACTTCCTCGATCAACTAAATGGTGATCGATTTACCTAGCACGGCACATCCTTCTCTTTTCAGCAGGCACCACCGGCACATGTAGTGTCCATAGGGCTGCTATAGGGGGTAAGAGTGATTTTACTGCAGGGGGTGGTGGTGCAATATTCTGTGATGTACACGTTGCACATTGATGGAAGGGCATGAAGCACCATACTAATTATCTCAAACTGAACCTGTTGTTGTGGCTGATTGAAACTCTGGCACTGCTGCTGCTGCATGATGGACTGTGCCACGCTGCAGACAACCTGGCACCGAGCCTGCTCTGAGATCTGCGCTAGCTGCTGGTGGCACTGCTGCTGCATCAGCGGGCAGCTGCTCGCCTGCAACATCTGGGATTGGATAAATGCTGATGTCGCTGGGCTACACTGTTGCAGGAATGTGTTACATGTGTTCATCTGATGCTACCATTGTTGTTTTTGCTGCTGGCATTGCCCGCAGCCTGGCTGCAGGTTGTGTCCAGCTGCGCAGCGGTGTTGGTCACCGTGAGAGAGATGAGAGCAAGGTCTTCATGGTGGTTGGATACTGGTGTGCTTTGATGTTTATGTTTGTGTGAAGGATGGTGGAGGGGTTAGTGCAAATCTATTTATAGCTACCACGGTATGATTTTGTGCATTCTATTCCTAGGTTGTTTTGCTAAATTATTTGCGTGCCTTTCAAAGTGATCATTTGATACTCTTGTGGTAGGTGGCGCTACAAGCCTAATCTTGGATAACAGTCGTCATCGATAATCGGTATGACTCATCACTTTACATGTCAAGCATAGATTTTGATTGCATCCTTTTATGAAGCCCATTTTGTAATGTTGTCTAAATTGTTAGGTATGAACCACATTAGTATAGCCTGTCGGTACACTTTAAATGCCAAGGCTTGTATATAGACTTGTTTTAGTGTCGGTACACTCATTTTGGTCCATATCTAGTCCACTTTGAAATATGTAAAAGGTCTTACATTAGTGAACAGAGGAAGTATGATATATGCTTGCATCATAATATTATGAGTTAGTAATCTTCCAAGGTGTCTATATACTCCTAGGCCCATCGATACTTGACCTGCCAAGCCCCTTCTTGTCCAAATGTTGTTGTTCATTGGGCTGGCTGGCCAAATGTAGCTCTACAGAAATATAAAGCTAAAAACTGATTTACATGTTCTGAAGCCTATCCTGGAGACGGGCGATTTGTTTTCACCTCCCTCTGGCTCTAGTGATGAAACTGCAAGTACCCCGTGCCCTTCGCTGTGCCTTTTTATTTACAGCTGCCCTTTTTTTTGCAACTGACTTATCAGTTCGGACTCTTGGAATGACTATGAAACAAAGCAATAGTGCTTAAACAGTAGGGGCTGTGCTAGGAGAATCATATTTGCTTTGCTTGTCTTTTTTTTTCTTGATTGAGTTTAACGAGTAGGTGTTATGCTATTTGTTAGTTTGAGGAATAAGCGGGTGGTGAGTAGACATAATGATCTAATATGAAACTTGAACAACCTGTCTATCAAGTTTAACTCCTCCATAGAACTGCAATTTTGTACACATGTCGTTCTCAATCTCATTCCGAGCTTTGTTCAGCTCAGTGTATGCAAATATAATGTGGTATTTATATCCTCACGATCCACACCAATCATGTTTCTAGGAACCATGGTAGCTTCTTATATTTTTATACATAGCTTTGTGTCTCACATTTTGTCCTTAATTTGTTTCATCGAACAGGAAGAGGTCTGCCATGATAATCAGGGCTATGAGAACCTGCTATGACTTGGCCTCATCCGTCTTCGCTGCATCTGTGCCGCAAGGATGGGCAGAACTTCTGGACGATTTGCTCCAATTTATCGTAGGTCTCGTTGGCTCCGTTCAGCAAACTCCTTGCCTTCGGTTCCACATGTCACCCTTGGCATGATCTCTTCTAGAGCGCACACGTCCTCTTTCCAGCCTCTGCTCCTCCAACCCATTCTCCATTCCAACACTAAACAACCTCTCTCGCATGACAGCTGGATCCTTTTCAGTGTCCGCGGATGGAAACTGGCTGACCCTTCTGCCGATGCTGCTGTCTCCTGTGGAAGTCTGCTTTCCCCGAGTGTCCTCAGAAGTATGATCTTTCTGCACTACTCCTACGGGCATCTTATCTTCTGGGCAACAATCAGATCCACATCATTAATGCATTCAATGGTGCTAAGGTTGTGCCTCCTCGCATCAAGGTAGCACACGCGTCCTCTTTGAAGTCTCGCTTGAGCTATGTCACCTTGACTTCTCCTGTTGCATCCGCTGACTCGCATCTCCTTGTCGGCGGTGGCCCCTGTCTGTTCCAGTGACGCATCGGGAGCGACTCTTGGTTCGAACACTTTCTTAAGGATTGTGTTTTCACTCCTCAGATCATGCCTTTCAAGGGCAAGACATATGCCCTAGGGTCTTTTGGGTGGTTCACCGTCATACACTTGTCACCTGGTCTCATAATTCAGAAGTTTGAAGTTGAGTTTGAGGAAAAGATATCTGAATATCTTTAGTGGGCATATCTGAAAGCATGGCCTGTCGTTTGTGGTGAGGCGGTGACACGCTTCTTTTGGTCAAACTTGTGCAAGCAGGAAGAAGTATGAAACCCTCCAAGGCTTCGAGTTCATGTCCTCCAAAGCTCGACTCATTGGACGCCACAAACATGAAGGCAAGGTGGGTGAAGGTGGACATGTTGGATAACTGGGCCATCTCTGTTAGCGCCGATGGGCCATGCCAGGCGTTGCCGTGCATGAACTCAGAGAGATGGGGAGGGAGGAGCAACCACATGTACTTTCCAGGTTATCAAGTCTGAACAACCTTGGGCTGTAGTCCAACTGTGGCAACGGTGTAGTGACCGTCCGACATGGTTACAGCTAGTGAACGCTGGAGGCCACTACCACAGATTAGAGTGTACCTGGGTCTTTCCTGATGTGTTCCCTGGCTCTTGCCGATGATGATCTTACCACAATCCAGGTTGCGGTTGGTCAATTAGCTTCTGTTACAGCTTTGGTGGGAGAATTCTACCATATTGCACTTGCAGGACAGTAGTTGAGTGAATGTTCCTGACTTGTTTCAGAACTTACATTGCAAACGGAAGTTTTCACTGTAAAGGTATCTGATTCTGCACTCTCCATTTTTCTTGAGGTGATTACAGGGGTCCCTATGTTCTATGTTTCTCATCTAGAAATAACGCAGTTTTCCTGTAGTTGTTGGGTCACTCGATAACATGGGCTAGGCCTGGAACTTTCTTTCATACTAGATACCTAAGGTGTTCATTTGGGGCCGGACCCCAAACATAAATTCCTACTGCGTACTAACACCTGTGCTCATTATATCATTATTTTGTAAGCTTACTTCAGTTCTTCATCTTTTCATGCTACTCCCTCCTATCCATATTAGTTGTATTTGACAACTTTGTACTAAATCAGCGACAACTAATATGGATCATAGGGAGTACAAACTTGAGTGGTTTATCCTTACTTACATGCGATTTTCTAGGATCATTTCGATCTTAACCCACCATCAGATATCATCCATACAACTGTTCAGATATTGTCATCTTTAAAAAGTTTGTTTGGTCAGATTTTCAAAGGTACTAGAAAATCACCCAGGAAATCTCGAAGTAAATTAGAAGAATCTATCACCATGGCATTTTTACATGTGGATGTTATCACTTTGATGACTCTTCTAGGCCCAAAGAAAAATTCCATTCACGAATATGGAAAAACAGCACACACGTAGATGGTGTTGTTTAACAATGACAAGAACAAAGACTAGCCTAGCTCATCACTATCATCTTTTTGTGCTTGCAAACCTTTTGCTTTCTTTTGTCTAGCATGCCGCATCATCTGGATCCCTTCAACGCCGCAGCATCTTTATTGCATCAAGAGAGAGAAAAAAAGACACATCCACACCACCAGGCATGGTGAGTAGGGCGTCTATATGGAACTCATGTTAGACTTTAGGCTTTGAATCTTTTTGGCTTTGGGTGCCAAGAATCAATGTGGCCAGCAGATGCAGCCTCCGTGTCGCTGTAGTCCTGTAGATTGGACAAGTATTGTAAAACCTTGACGAAAAAGAGTGGCCATAAAAAATAATCATCGAGATTCATGCATTAACTAATACCCGAAAATGATTCGTTCAGGAAAGGCGGGCCTCGATGTATTTGTACTTCAACAGCAATGCCATTTGTTTGCTGCAAATTTCACTTTTTTTCTCTTGTGGTGATAGATAAAAGCTTGAGGTGCCAGCAAATGTCACGCACTCTACTTTACTTCTCTTCCTTTTAGAAAAAAAAAAGCTGCTTATAATAATTAACAAACATTTTGGGGTCACATCTGTGCTGAGAAAACGACTATTTTCTAGATGTCAACATGACAAACTAGACAACTCGAATGGTTGGAAAAAACCCCAAAAGTTGGCATGATATGAATAGATGAAGATGGGTTGGAATTTGGAACACACTAATAGATTTTACTTTATGTAGACTTGTCACCGCAACCTTTATTTTTGTTTGTTGTCTTTCTTATCCAGAAAATATATGGCTGCTGCCTGTGCTTGCACAATCAATCTTGGCTCAAGTAAATGGATTGTTCCACATGATGACGCCGTTGACACTTGCACTTCTAGACTGGATGTCATGTGTACTATTTTCCTACTATTCACATTGAAAGCATACGACTTTTACAAGAGCCCAAAAAATTCTTCAACCCAATTCATTTACTCCATTCCAAAAAGTAATCATACTGCAAGAGAAACTTGGTGTGTGCTACAGCCCAATCACTGGTCACAATCTAGAGAGGAAAAGATCTTTCCAGACAGATTTCATTTTTATATTACCTTCATTTTTGCGCTCCAGGGTTAAATATTTTGTGTACAACAAAAGAAGCAGTGCAGTAACAAATGGCACTAAAAGTTGCTGTTATTTAACCCTGCAAAAATTTAGCATGCATGTTAATTTCCTCCATCTACAGCGTCAATGGATTCTTGAGACATACTCATGCTGCTGTTTAAGTGCTGCATCTACGACACTTTGGCACTCAGAATTATGGCTTCTGTGGTGGTCAGGTGTCCTGTCGGTCCATATGTCTACATTATCCCCCAAATGCTGGCTGTCATGGGCACAAAGCCGTATGATGGATCAAGTGATCACAATACGGGTTATCTTCTTCAGTAAGTGGCCAGAATATCTTCAAAACTAGGCTTCTTGAACACTACAAAACTACGTGACATTGATTTTGGTTGGACTCCACTTAATTTTTGTTCACAAAAGTACACATTTAACTCCTACCTATGGTACTGTTCTTCTAATTGTTTGTTGAGAGGGAGGGAGAGGTGCAAGAGATACCCCATTTCATTATGGGTACGGAGAAGTACTTAGCAGTGAGAAATTCTGACATATTCAGGGCACGTGAGTACTTCAGGCTTTGAACACCAATTAATTCTATAATATGTGGATTATGTCATAAGGAACTGATAGAGTGTTGAAATCCTAGTCAGGAACACATTTTATGGTTGGTGATTTTGTAACCATGAGCAAAGTTGCGTACAAAATACTTAGCGAAATTTCATATGAGGATCAGACTACGCCCATTATTCTTGTATTGTGTTGCACATTTCCAAACAAGGAGCACATGTATCCAGATCGTAGAAATAGTTTGAAGCCTTTATCTACCTTTTTGTTTTCAGTGAGAACGAGGGAGAAAGGGAGGACGAGTAATTCTCGGCTCGTGCTGCTACTAGTACTACCATGATAATCAGTGACCGGGACAGCTTGGGATCAGGTGAGTACGAATCTCAACTCTCATCTTTTCTTTTTCCACCTCTTTTCCTTTTTCTCCCCGTTCAAAAAGAGTTGGCGCACTCGCTCTTATTCTTGTTTTCTCATGCTTTCTCTTCTCCTCTTTTTCCGTGGCGTTCAACACTACTTTGGCCATATGATAAACCTGAAGTACGTCATAAAGTAATGTGAGCACTCCCATTCTCTGGACTGATAGTCTGATATAACCCTTATCTTGCTTGTCACTATTCTTAATGGCCCCAACATAATCAAGCTTTCGTGAATTCAATGTATACGACTTAGAAATTATCGCAATTCACAAGGGGGAGGTGCATACACACATCGCACGTGAGCGCGACTCCTGATCGTGCACGCTAGAATCCGCGACGACCGGTGTGACACATGAAAACTCCAGGTTTGTTCTAAACGCCGTAATATTTGCGCGGCTTACCCTAGAACGGTTGAATTCCATGTGAACATTGGAATACAAAATATGTGCCCGTGTAAGGCACCTCGAAGTCAAGGCGGCCTCTTAACTACACAGGCAGGCAAGCAAGTTTTTGGAGTCAGGCAGGCAGGAATCTTGCCGGCATGATTCTTATTAGTACGTTCAATTATATTAAAAGGGAATGAAAGAAAGAAAGGAAGCAGGTGTGGTTAGGTTGGGATCCTTGATTAATTTATGTGCACAAATTAAGTGCGTTGGTCAACTCCCTTCCCTCTACCAAGTAGTACCAAATGCAAGCACTAGCCATTGATTTGATGCAGTATTAGTTAATGAAGATTAAACTAAACCATAGTACTAGTAGGTTAATTCTGCAGCAGGTATAACGTAGACAAGAGGAGTGAAGAGAAGACGCCAGGACAGATGGGTTCGAGCAGCTAAGCTGAGTTAATTAGAAGCATTCCGCTGCTGAAACAGCTAAGCTAAGTTGATTAGCAGTAGTACCCCGTGGTTCAAACGGCTAGGTAACATGACCGTTGGGTCAGGGGAGAGTAACGGCTAGAACACAAAAAACGGGTCAAGTCTTTGCTGAAATGTAGAGAGACAGAGAGGGGACAGCAGAGAGGATTCGAATTTGGTACATGCTCAGTGGTGAAGCAAAACAGAAACAAAAAACAGAGCCTGTGGAGCAAGCATGGCATTATGGTCAGTTTAAGACTTTCAGCTCGCATTTGCCCCATAGATGGGTGCTTTAATATTCATGGTAGATATTTTTTCCCCAGTTAGAAAAAAATTTGCTATTGCATTACTGTCGAGGTTAACAGTTATTATAGAAAACATGAAGAGTTGAGACACTGATAATACCAGTCGACAAGAATGAGAAGCTTAATCTAGGACTGAAAACTTGATATGCTTGAATAAAATTTGCTGGCAACGGTAAAAAGAAGAGCATGAATGGGATCCCTCTTTTTGTCGTTAGCATGCCCCTTGTGCAGGACGCAGGCGATGGGGCCTGCAGCGTGCACATGGAAGGACACAATCATGGCTGTCACCGGGCCGGCCACTTGAGGTTTATCCATTTTTTTCATGTTCATTTGAGAGAACATCGACAACACACAAACGCAAACAATGGGTCATGGAATACCATACCATACCACATCACCTTCACCTCCTGCTTAAACTAAACACCTTGCTGTTTTAGAGAGAGAACACTCGAGAGGGACGTGAACCCATGCCGGCCTAGCTAGCTTAGGATATGTGTCAATATGTGTGTGATGTGATGCTATGCTATGATATGATATGCCAACACCATTAGCATTTCCTATCTACATTAGTAGGTCACCCCTCTGGCTGGCCTCAGTCATTATCATACTATCAATTGGTAATGCTTTCATAGTGACTTGGCTAGAGATAAGACCATATTGCTAGGATGGTTGTTTCTAGACAGACTTGAGTTTTTTTTATATGCAACTCACTTTTTTGATCGAGCGGTCGGGTTAAGGGCATCTTTAGCGGCTCGACGCAAACAGACCGCGCGTGTTTGTTTTGGTTCAAGCAAATAGAAAATGGATAAAGCCAACAGTCCAACGCAAAATGACTAGCATGTCCGTGACAATGCATTCCCAATCCAAATTTGGTCTAGCAAAGTATTGACGTGAACCATTTTGGTGTCAGCATAACTCCTCTCCTGGCTCGCCCGTCATTGACACAATAACCATTACTATTAGTTGGCCAAAATAACCATCATTATATAGATGGTTACAGGTTTAGTTAACCTAAAACACGATGGCCGTAGCTACTCGCGGTCGCACGGCCTACTGGTCGTTGGCATGCCTTGACGGCTCGACACCGTCGGAGCTGAGCCACGAGGCTTTATGCCTCGCCCTCCTGCCGAGCCCGACGACAAGCAGTGTAGGCTACTCGATGCAAGGTCCTATCTACGACTAGCATGTCCTCCTCGCCACGAGCGCTCGCCTCCTCCTTCGCCCAATGCCTCGCCTGGCCCTCCGCTAGAGTGGCAACCTAGCGGGCTCTCTCGGTCTGGGCCACCTCCATGTCAGCGTCGTAGCGGGCTTGGTCCCATGTCGCGGCCTCCAACGCCTCCTCCATCTCCCGGTTCTCACGGTCCACTCGTGGCTATTCCCGCCACCTCGCCGCCACCACCGCCTCGCGCGCCACGCGCCACCCTCATGACCGTCGTGCGGTCCTAGCGGGCATGTGTCTCTGCCTCGATGAGTCAGCGTCCCGTCAGACGGTATCGAACGACTCGTCAGTCATGTCCATGGCCTCCTCGTTCATGAAGTCATCCATGTCATCGTCGCCAATGTTGAGCCCATCAAGGTCGACGACATCGGCGCCCATGGCCACTAGTGGATATGCCGTCGTCCCCACGGCGTGGAGGGCGTCCAGCAATGCCCGTAGCTGCACTAGCGTAACGCTGAGCCTAGCATGGGCCTCCGCGAGGTTCGCCTCCGTCTGCACCCTCAGCAGGGAGGCGTCGACCATCATCGTCGCTATCAACCGTGCATCCCGGAGCAACGACTCTGTGAAGAGTTATTCTCTCTCCTCGGCGACGCCTCCTCCTCCGCCTCCCCTGCTTCGTCCTAGCGGGGGCGCACCATCTCGGCCAGGTGGATCTAGGTGCATTCATGCTCGGCCATGGGTGCTTGCTAGGGTTTTTTCCCTAATGGTTGTGGCGGCTCTATCCATTTATAAATGTGGTGAGGGCGGTAGACGGGAATCGGTAATCGCTGGTGGGAGGCCATGATGGGATGCTAATCGCCATCACCCATCGTCGATGGTGGCAACGGAAAACAAATGCATCGGTCCGCTGGAGCTGCCCATGACGCAAACGGATATGCGAACAGATTTAGCCGATTTTGATGTTCATGGCCCGACCCAAATGGACTAAAACGGACACAATTTATGTCCGAAATGGGTCGGCCCGTGGAGATGTCCTAATCCTGAATGTCATACATATATCTCCAAGAGGAGGAAATTCGACTTAAAGTGAACAAAAAAGTTTACATGTCAACGACAATTAATAAAAGTATCAACATATTTTCTTTTGTACAACACAATAATTATGAATATTGGCACATAGAAATTTGCCTAAGGATAGGTATTGGGTAGTCAACGAGACATAAGAAGGAACCCACAGTAATCTATCTTTTCAAGGAAAAATTACGAAAGTTGACACAGGAGCTTACGTCCTGCTATCCCCGTACGTGCGTGTAGTTTAGTCTTTGTAAACACATCATGCAGTCCAAAGTCTAACCAGCATCATCAGCCATCAACAACACTAATTAATAATTGAATTGAGTTATTGGGTAGGGGAAAAGTCACACTTCTAGACACCCCAAATTGACATTAATCTTTCCCCAATACGTCGCATAAAATTTTCTACTTCACGCATGGATGATTCAATGATATTATTACTAGAAAATGCATGGACAACCACTCTCGCTTGCAAGAGGCCATAGCATAAGCTTCTTGACCATGGACTTGGACAAAAGAGGTGTACTTAGCTGAGAAATTTTGTGCGATCATGATAATATGCATGACCAATCTCAGAGTTGTATGTGAAGGATTCAAGTCATCTAGATACAACTAAAGAAACAAAAGATTCGAAAGGTTTTCCAAAGAGTAAATAATACTGTACTTCTGTGCTCCAACAACAATCAGTTTGTTTCAATGGCTTAGGAAAATTAATTGGCCTGTTTGTGCTCCATCTTCACGTCAGCTCTCATCATAATTGTTACTCTTCACGTCACCTCTTATCATAATTGACACAACTTGAACACTAATAAATGTCATTGTAGTCTGAGTTGACAATACCATGAACAAGAAAAAGAATTGAAGTAGTGCATCAGTATTGATTAACTTGCTTAATACGACTAGATGTGTACATGGAGGCGGCTGTGGACATGGATAGCTCCGTAGACCTCCATATGCATACTGGTACGTCTGCCTCCCGACCTACTCCCACAATTTATTCTCTTTTTATTTATCGTTTCTGTTCATATTCTGCTATTAAAAAGTTCAAATTGGCTGTAATTTGGGCAAACTCCAGTCTTATCTAAGGGTAGCATTTCTTGGAAGGGGATTTTTGGCTCTCGGGTGCAACGCACCCCATAGACTAAAAAATTAATAGTAATTTAAAAAAGTCAAAAAAAAATTGAATCTTCCTGAAAACCAAGGATGATCAAGTTTGTACTCGTAAAAAATTATTTATAAACAAAATGATTTCCATGGTCTCTAGGGAAAAAAAAGAAAAAATTATGACATATATAGAGTGAATAGTACCTGGTCATGGGGTGTTTCGAGTTTGTTCTTTCTACCCAGGATACAATAAAAGTAATTTCCTAGGGAAATATTTTGTTTCAAGTACAATACCTGATCATCTTTGATTCCCAAAAAAGTTCGATTTTTTTTGAACTTTTTAAAATATTTTTTTATTTTTCCAATTATAGGGGTGTGTGGCACCCGAGAGCCAATCTGAATTTCCCAGCATTTCTTCTCCTACTTTGTCGATTAGGGAGGAGCCCCCCGTTTGACATTTTTATGACCGTTAGATGAGGCAGAGAGATTCTTTGGGGCAGGTGAAGACAAGAACACAACGAAAAAAGATCATCTTATGGAAGAAAGTTAATCCTCCCAACCCAACAGACTCTAAAAGATCAGGCAATGATAGTTTCTTAATTTGGTCATGATGCTGTTCTTTTTTTCCTAACGCTTTGCTAGTTATTTGTTGTACAAATGGACAAATGATGCAGCATCTGTCAGGTTCGGAAGGAAAAGAAAAAAAAATAACAAAGCTTTAAGTACATTGTGTTAGTATTTAACTATTTATCTCAGTCCATGTTCTGTTGTTTAGAGTTAAACTACAATATGCTATGTATGATCAGCTTGTATACAAAATTGTATACATCACATGCAGTTGAAATAAAGCACATCATTTGGCAAGAGTTATTGGCCACAGCAATTGCAAAGGGCACCAAGCCTAATCATTTGGCAGAACAGATGTCATTAGCTTGGCATCATGCTCGAAAATGGTACTAAAATCAACCCGTGATGTGCTCTGATAATGACAAGATGTATCCTTCCACACAAACATCCAGTTAACCTGCCCTGATGTGTAAGGTGTTTTATAACCTGTCCATGGAAATATATTGATGCTTACATGCTGAGATGGACACCACTTATACAGTCAAAAAGAGATGGACACCTCTAGAACTGCAAATGAAGGTACCATTTCCTTCAAGATGAAATGCATAAGGCTTCTACAATGAATGGTGAATATGGAAGCCACTATGGTACACCAGTGAGAAAAAGGAACACTAGAGATTACACCAGAAGAATTTATTTCACTCTACACAATCACATTTTCGACAGAAATCACGAAGCATGACTGCTAGAGATTTTGAACCAAGAAACATATCATCAGTTACAATTGTCTTCCAAGCAAAAAATAACACATTAACAGCTACTAGCACACTTCCCTCTACCACTATGTCAACATAATCATGCATCAAACGGGCAAAGCACCGGATTAACAAGTGTCACTGAAACATGAACAAGAAAGAAAGAACAATTCCTTCTCACAAACACAACCACCAGAACAATGCAATCTTCTTTCCTCCCAAAGAACCCACCCACTGAATCAATCATGTTCATACCCTCCCTCTGCCTTCACCTGAATCTGCAACTGCACTCATGCCTTCACCTTTCTCACCCATCCTCTTCTCGTCTTCCATTCCCTTGAGATGCCCGGCGGCCTTCAGCGCCCCAACGTTGCTGACATTTCCGAAGATGAGCACAATGATGCCAAGGAAGCAGCCTAGGAATGCAGCAGCAAACGATCCTCCTGCGCGCCCAGGGCCAGCTGATGCGGCAGCAAAACCGATCATCGCACCAATGCAGCGTACATACGCATACCAGATGGCAAATGCGCCCTCCTTGCCTGGCGGTGAGGCATCAAGCAGCAAGATGCGACCGAATGAGTGCAGGATGCCATTGGCTGTGCTCTGGACAAGAGCAATAACGATGATGTGCGCTGCCCTCCACCTGTGGTTCTTGAAGTAGAACCCAGCACCCGACACGAACAGGGCGATGATGAACCCAAGCAGCTGCATACGAACTGCATCAGCACGGATGATTATCTGGATTGGATGGAGCAATGGAAGCGAAATCAACGGGAACAGGAAGTAGAGGATCCATAGAACAAGAACAAGGACTGGCTTGATGCAGACACCACCAATAGCATACAATGTGCCACTGGTGAAGATGCACATTGTGGCAAAAGATGACAGGAACACTGCCACTAAGCTTCCAATGGCCTGTGGGTAACGGGCAAGGGTCATGCTGTAGCTGAGCTTGGTGAAAAAATTGGGCTCGAATGCTGTGGTGGGTGATGAGCTGCTGGGCCTGTTTGTGAAGAGACCATGGCAGATGCCAATGAACCAGATAAGGCCACTGAAGATTGAGACAACCCAAAGGCCAGTGAGCTGGTCAGTGCGCCTTAGCATGTGGTACATGAATGCGGCCATGAGCGCTGCCCCGATACCGCCAATGGCAGTGCAGTACAGACTGAGCTGGCTGGCAGCAGCACGACGGCGAAGGACAAGGTGCTTGCCTGAGTCATGAGCAGCAAGGCCACGGATCATCAGCCCAAGATTACGGGTGTGCACAGCCTCAGCAATGATGATAGCCGCAGCAATGAAGAGAATGTAGAACAGGAACACCCAAACTGTCTTGAAGAAGCCAGTGAGGAGGCAGAAGAATGAGCCAAATGAAGTGGCGGCGATGAGGATAAGCGACTGGTACTGGCCACGGTCAAGGTGGTGCGCAACCTGGGTGAGGAGCGGCGCCACGATGAGGATGCCGATGGCCCATGACAGAGCACTCCAGCCCAGGGGTGACATGTTGGAGTCAGAAATGGCAATGGAGTGCCTGGTCAGCCTCTGGTACCTGGTCAATATTCACAAACATGGTGTGAGCATTGGTGGTTCGGGTGCATGACATTAACATGCAGTACAAGTAAAGAGTGCATGACTGAACTGTACAAAGAAAGAACTGCAAGTACATAAAACTAGAATTGTAGTGAAGATCAAATATATAAAGAATTGCCTATTTAAAATTATGGTGCCAAACTTGCAAAGGTAGATGCAAGATTTACTGATTACAACGAAGTGGGTTGGGGTGTCACAATGTTCACACATTTATGCATCAACAAACATCTTGTTCGCCATCAAGGGGCAGTTAGTTGGCCCTATGCAATTTAAGCATGCCAAGCTGTACCTACCAGTTGGCTGGACCTGCATAGCCAACATCAACCAACATTTTTGGGAGTAAAAGCAAAGAGCTTGTGCATAATCACAACGGTTATGAGCCTCTTTTCCTGTTCAAAAGGGCAAATAAAAGGCCAAAGAGAAGAGGCAAAAGCATGGGCCTGCTTTTGTGCACTCATTTTCTTGGTTCTATCAAAAGTGAGACAAAAGCAATGTAGTCACCCCCAGCTATGCACTAGATCTATATCCCTCAGAAAATGCACTCCTACATGGCTATTTTTCCTCCTACAAAAACACCACTCATCACAAAAGAAAAAAAGTTGTGCTAGTAGAATTTGAACTTTGAACTTGAAATACAGTACTAGCTAGCTCAAACATGGAGTACTACTATCTGAAGCATGGAAGCAGGTTTCAGAGGCCGTATTCAATGATATACACAGGGCCTCCTCATAAATTTTCACATTTAATGGCATACACTGCCTGCTACAAGACCGTTCCATTTTCTATCCCATAGCCTAATGTTCAACGTTCCTAAAATAATTTGAATGGATTTTACACAGGCACCCTTGGGAATCTCTTGTTTGACCTTATCCTCCCAAGAAATCATGTGACCCTCAACAGGGCAGGGCTAAACAAAAAGAAACTGACAAAAAAGGTGCAGTTTTAATATGGTTAGATATAGACAAGAGAGAAAATCTTGGGGAAAATAAATAAAATGAGGGTATGGGAAATAGCCTCACTGAGCTATCTATCTAGGAACAAAACAGTAGCCATCTTTTGGAGCTTTGCACCAGAATCTCTTATCTGCTACTGATAATAATTGAGAGCACACAAGGAAACATGGAATCTCTGAGGTATCACGCCCTATTTCTCCTAGGATTTTTTGCATATACGCCATACGTGAACGCGCCCACAGATAAGCAGGGGAAAAATCATATATTTGTACTTGAGCACAGTAGCAGAAATATAAAGAAAGTAAAAATAATAATACTGTATGAGTGAGTGAGCAGAAGTACAAGATCACGAGATGAAGCAAGAGAAGCGGTCAAAACAGACAGAAAACCGCAAGGAAAGAAAGCGTCTGTACAAAGGTGCAACACCATGTTTCCTCCTTGGTAGAACAAAACAAGAACCCTTTTTGTTTTGAACAGGCTCACATGAGAAACCAGTAGCTTGAAGTTCCCTAAACCCAAAGAAAACATTACTGCTCCCCAGAAATTTTTTTACTGGAAGACAAATCTAGCTCAGGCTCGCTACACGGAGACAAGGTAAGAGAAACTACACGAAGAAGAAAACAAATCCACTAAATTTGTGAAAGAGACGAACTAAAAACCTCCCCCAAATCTCGCAGAAAGAAACAAGAACTCAAACAACAGAGAAAAATGAAAGTTTGACTAGGGAAGATACTAAGAGAGAAGGGGAGTGAGGGAGGGGAGTGGCATGCTTACATGGACATCTCGTGGATGGAGCAGGAGGCGCCCTTGAGCATGTACTTGGTCTCCGGCGTGAAGTCGGAGTTGGGGAAGGCGACCTGGGTGACGATGGCCGGGAACAGCACCGGCAGCAGGAGGTGGGTGATGAAGTAGGAGCAGAAGCCGTAGAGGTACCAGCCGACGAGCTCCACCATGGCGGGCGGCTCCTCGGGCATGACGTAGGCGGGCGCGGCCGGCTGGCGGTACGCCTCCCTGACGACCTGGATCTCCCTCGTGGTCTCCTCGGCCGCCGGCGGCGCGCCGTTCCCGCCGTTCTTGCCGCCGTTCTTGGCCATGGGCGGGGCGGCGACGGGCGGGGGCGGGACGGCCGCCTTCTCCTTGGTCGGGACCGCCGCCGCCTTCTCCTTGTCCTCCTTCTGCAGCGCCTCCCTCATGCTGCTCCGAGGCTGCGGCAACTGCTGCTGCTCCGACATTGCTCCTCCCCTTCTTCTTTAAGCAGCTGCTGCTAGCTACCAAGCGAGGGAGAGAGAGGACGGCGGCAGCTGCAGCTACCACCAAGCTTGTGTGTGTGAGAGAGAGCAAGCTATGAGAGAGAGGGGAGTGGTTCTTTTGAGGAGTTCTTGGGTTCGGCTCTCTCTCTAGTGGCGGTAGAGAGAGAAAGAGGAAGAGGAAAAGGTGGCGGATTTGAAACCCAGGAATGCAATGGGGTTCTGGGTATAGAGAGAGAGAGAGCTGAGGAGTGGAGTGGTGTTCTGCCATTGGAGCCAGCCAAGGCGGGGCTGGTTTTATGGGGGCGTGGGGTTTTGCTAGGGGGACCAAGCCGAAGCCACATGAGGGAAGGGGCTTCACACTATTCTTTGCTTGGTGTTGATGAGTTGGCCTAGGGTTTGGCTGGGCCGACGAGTGCGACGTTCAGTGTCACGATACATATCAATGATCGGTACTATTACATGTGACGTACTTGTACCTAGAATTATAACAGATTTTGTTGCTTCTCTAGTTTCACTTTTTTTTATTTTGTATACTACCTTGAGGTAAGGTGGCCTTTGGTAGTAATCGTGTGAGTGTTTATTTTGAAAGTGTAAATACAAAGTAATTTCTATCGGTTTGGTTGATGAGTTTACAATGTTAGTAGACTCTATGATGGTGACCACAGATGGCTGGCAAGGGACGTACTACAAAGTTGGCATTTTGTAGAATGTGGCTAATAGGTACAAGAAAAATGGTTAGTTAGCTTTGTAGTTTACAAACAATCAAGACGAAGTGTGTACAAAAACAACGCAGGGTATGAGTTGGCGAGAAAAATCATAGGTATTCATTATACTTTTTCATTTTCATTTCATGTAAAATTTAAAAAGTGGCAATGCCAAAAAAATTGAAACAATCAATTTTTCATGAGTTTACGATTCTATGATAGGGACTGAAAATTGCTGGCAAGGGACATGGAAAGTTGGCATTTTGCAAAATGCAGGTAATAGGTACAAGAAAATTGTTGGTTGGCTTTGTAGTAAACAAACAAGACGAAGTGTGTATAGTAATAGTAACAACACAAGTTGGCAAGCAAGGTGGTAGATATCCATTATGTTTTTCATTTTCATTTCGTGCCAAAAAAAAAATGTCACAAGGCTAGGAAAATTGTAGTCACCAACGGGTTGCATATAAACCGTTCTTAGCAATCTACCGTGTCACGTGCCGTGTCATAACAATGTGAAACGACCAATATGAATGTTTATGTCAAAAGAAAAACAATATGGCTACGTTAACAAGAGTCTTCTTATGATTTAAGTACTACCCCCAAATATAATCGAACACATAAGTATTGTCACAAACAACAATAAGGCAGTGCATATTATTGTTGGAGCCCTGGGGTTGGGGGACCCGTAGCAGCTCCTAGTAGTAGCAAAGAGGGCGGGACATGGTCCTCTTCGGATGCCCTAGCCAGCTATCTAGCGCCATTGTTATTTCAGATTTTTTTTTCACTTTGCCCTAGCCCCTAGGCGACCTGCCTCGCCTGCATCGGTCGCAATGGGGAAACCTTGTTGCTTCCCTCGTCTATCTGCCCCTTTTATCTACTCTGCCTCTTGTGTTGTCCATCGGCCCATTGCTCTCCATGGATCGGGATAGGGTTTCGTTGACACCTTGACAGTAACAGCCTCAGCTACGCTTTGCTTATTGCTAAGTGCAATCAGTTGAGAGATTAATAGCGTGGTGATGATGCTCTCCTGGATTGACGTCTCGCGGCTGCTGATGGACGGATGCGATCACCTGCGCGTCACCAAGGGTTATTATTCGTGACAATGACACCCACTGTAATAAGTTCGCCGGCATGTGTGGATTTTTCTTCTTCACGTGCAACTTGTAGGTGAAAAAACTGACACGTTGAAACGTGCATGAGTCAAGTTAAAAGCTTTGGGGTGCTGCTTGGCCTACCATGTGTGTGCGGCGCGGTGTGCCATGCATGGCCTGCCTGCCTGCCCTGCTTCACATGCAATGCAACGGGCTGGACACGAACCGCATGGTGAGAGAGGAGGGAGAAGGGGTTGGAGCTAAACTCCATCTTCTTCTTTTTTTTTGAGAAAGATTATTGCATTACCAAGCATACATACAAAGATGATACATACGCAGAAATCTCGAGAACGCTCGAGAAGACACAGGAGACCTGGAACAAAAGCAGAAAGACCCCTGAAGAAAGAAAAAAATACAAACAAGACCCTGCAAGATCTTTCTGCCGCCGACAACAAGGCCACGACCAGCCGCCGCCGCCACAGGACGCCGGAATAGGCCGCGAGCCACCATCAATCCCAACAACCGAGGTCACACCATCGTCGATATCTGGCTTTGTGAGTCAAAGAAGGTCCCCACCGTGACCGGCGAGGCACAGCCGTTGTGGCACGTCGACCGGGGGTTACCCCGTGCTTGCTCAGCCTCGAAACCAGTCGCCCCCATCGAGCACGTCGACGGAGCATCACCGGATCCGCCACCTCGAGCCACAAACCTTGCTCCAAGGCACCAGGTCACCCGAGCTCCGGCGCAGGCGAAGCCAACACCAGCCACGAAGCTCCTGCAAAAGCTCCCGGATCCACGAGCAGAGTCGGAGAACACTCTGCCGCGGCGACGACAGATCCGAAGCACAAAAGGCCAGGGTTTGGCCGCCGCCGCCTTGCCGGCCAAGCCCGAGCACACCACCACCAGATCCGCGCCCGGCGACGCCGGAGAAAGCTTCGCTTGACTCGGATCTGGAGGAACTTTATTCACCGGCGACGCCAACCCCACCGGAACGCGGCGAGGAACGCCGGAAACCCAAGCTAGAAAGTCTAAACCTAGACTACAGCTTTACACAGCCAGGCGCCAGATCCATTGACCCCCTTCCACCAAAGAGCACGAAGCTCTCAGGCAAGAGGAGTCGCCGGAGCCAGCGTCGGCAAAGCGGTCGCTTCCCTTTTCGCCTCTGCTAGCACTGTAGAGAGAGAGAAGGGAACGAAGGGGGGAGACCGGAGGCGGGCCGGGCGGTCTCGGTTAAATGTAGCTAAACTCCATCTGAGAGTACCTGGAGCAAGGAAACTACTGCTGTCTGCCTAGGGTTTGTTGTGGGAGAGGCGGTGTGAGGACCAGCTCTAGCTACCCCCAAAAATAATTCAACTCATCAAGATAGATATTCCCAACAAAATTTGAGGGGTCAGGGCATCTCCAGCGGCGCGAC
Source organism: Lolium perenne (assembly GCF_019359855.2). NCBI lineage: Eukaryota > Viridiplantae > Streptophyta > Magnoliopsida > Poales > Poaceae > Lolium > Lolium perenne. Next base: position 6,456,168 of record NC_067250.2, on the reverse strand, counting down.
GCAAATGGACGCTCAGCGACCGTTTTCGTCCGCCGTGACCGGAAATGCGTCTGGGGCCTGCTCCAGCGGGGCGACACAAAGTGACCGGGCCATCCACGGAGACGCAAACCTGGCCCAAATATGCGCCAGGTTTGCGTCTCCGCGGACGCTCGGCGGTCGCGCGGAGCGTCCTCCATTTCTTACCCGGTCCCGCATGTCAGGGACAGCGAAATCGACCGCTTCGATTCGTCTTTACGGACTGTTCTGTTTTGACAGATTCTGCCTTTTATTTCGCATTGCTTCTTTCGCTGTGTTGGGTGGATTTCTTTGTTCCATTACCTTCCAGTAGCTTTGAGCAATGTCCAGAAGTGTTAAGAATGATTGTGTCACCTCTGAACATGTGAGTTTTTGATTATGTACTAACCCCTCTAATGAAGTTTATGAGAAGTTTGGTGTGAAGGAAGTTTTCAAGGGTCAAGAGAGGAGGATGATATACTATGATCAAGAAGAGTGAAAACTCTAAGCTTGGGGATGCCCCGGTGGTTCACCCCTGCATATTTCAAGAAGACTCAAGCGTCTAAGCTTGGGGATGCCCAAGGCATCCCCTTCTTCATCGACAACATTATCAGGTTCCTTCTCTTGAAACTATATTTTTATTCAGTCACATCTTATGTGCTTTACTTGGAGCGTCTGTTTGTTTGTTTCTATTTTTGTTTTTGTTTGAATAAATGCTTGTGTGGGAGAGAGACACGCTCCGCTGGTTCATATGAACACATGTGTTCTTATCTTTTAATTTTCATGGCGAAGGTTGAAACTGCTTCGTTAATTGTTATATGGTTGGAAACGGAAAATGCTACATGTAGTAATTGGTATGATGTCTTGAATAACTTGATATTTGGCAATTGTTGTGCTCTTGTTTAAGCTCTTGCATCATATACTTTGCACCTATTAGTGAAGAAATACATAGAGCTTGTTAAAATTTGGATTGCATGAGTGGTTTCTCTAGAGTCTAGATATTTTCTAGTGAGGTGTTTGAACAACAAGGAAGACGACGTATAGTCTTATAATACTTGTAATATGTCCTTTATGTATGTGCAAAGTATATGAGGTGTTTTTAATCCTTGTATCGAGAAGGATTACTTCTCATGCATCCCAAATACTTGAGCCAACCACTATGCCATTTGTGTCCACCATACCTACCTACTACATGGTATTTCTCCGCCATTCCAAAGTAAATTGCTTGAGTGCTACCTTTAAATTTCTATTCTCCACCTTTGCAATATATAGCTCATGGGACAAATAGCTTAAAAACTATTGTGGTATTGAATATGTACTTATGCATTTTATTTCTTATAAGTTGCTTGTTGTGCGATAACCATGTTCCTGGGGACGCCATCAACTACCCTTTGTTGAATATCATGTGAGTTGCTATGCATGTTCGTCTTGTCTGAAGTAAGGGAGATCTACCACCTTATGGTTAAGCATGCATATTGTTAGAGAAGAACATTGGGCCGCTAACTAAAGCCATGATCCATGGTGGAAGTTTCAGTTTTGGATATATATCCTCAATCTCATATGAGAAAATTATTAATTGTTGTCACATGCTTATGCATAAAAGAGGAGTCCATTATCTGTTGTCTATGTTGTCCCGGTATGGATGTCTAAGTTGAGAATAATCAATAGCGAGAAATCCAATGCGAGCTTTCTCCTTAGACCTTTGTACAGGCGGCATAGAGGTACCCCTTTGTGACACTTGGTTAAAACATGTGCATTGCGATGATCCGGTAGTCCAAGCTAATTAGGACAAGGTGCGGGCACTATTAGTATACTATGCATGAGGCTTGCAACTTGTAAGATATAATTTACATGATACATATGCTTTATTACTACCGTTGACAAAATTGTTTCTTGTTTTCAAAATCAAAGCTCTAGCACAAATATAGCAATCGATGCTTTCCTCTTTGGAGGACCATTCTTTTACTTTTAATGTTGAGTCAGTTCACCTATCTCTCTCCACCTCAAGAAGCAAACACTTGTGTGAACTGTGCATTGATTCCTACATATTTGCATATTGCACTTATTATATTACTCTATGTTGATAATATCCATGAGATATACATGTTACAAGTTGAAAGCAACCGCTGAAACTTAATCTTCCATTGTGTTGCTTCAATGTCTTTACTAAGAATTTATTGCTTTATGAGTTAACCCTTATGCAAAACTTATTGATGCTTGTCTTGAAAGTACTATTCATGAAAAGTCTTTGCTATATGATTCAGTTGTTTACTCATTGTATTTACATTGTTTCGAATCGCTGCATTCTCTCATATGCTTTACAATAGTATGATTAAGATTATGTTGGTAGCATGTCACCTCAGAAATTATCTTTTATCGTTTACCTACTCGAGGACGAGTAGGAACTAAGCTTGGGGATGCTGATACGTCTCCAACGTATCTATAATTTCTGATGTTCCATGCTTGTTTTATGACAATACCAACATGTTTTGTTCACACTTTATATCATTTTTATGCGTTTTCCGGAACTAACCTATTGACGAGATGCCGAAAGGCCAGTTGCTGTTTTCTGCTGTTTTTGGTTTCAGAAATCCTAGTAAGGAAATATTTTCGGAATCGGACGAAATCAACACCGAAAGTCTTAAAATTCCCGGAAGCTTCCGGAACACCGAAGGGGAGTCGGAGGCGGGCAGCAGGGGGCCCACACCATAAGGCGGCGCGGGTGGCCCCCTGGGCGCGCCAGCCTATGGTGTGGGGCCCCAGCCGCCTCCTTGCGCCGCCTCTCCGCCTATATAATCGTCCCTGACCTAAAAACCTCGACAAGTTCGACGGAAACAGAGAAAACCATCCAGAGCCGCCGCCATCGCGAAAGTCCAATTCGGGGGACAGAAGTCGCTGTTCCAGCACCCTGCCGGGACGGGGAATTACCCTCGGAGCCATCTCCACCGCCGTCTTCACCGCCATCTTCACCGCCATCGCTGCCTCCATGATGAGGAGGGTGTAATTCACCCCCGAGGCTGAGGGCTCCGCTGTAGCTATGTGGTTCATCTCTCTCCCATGTACCTCAATACAATAATCTCATGAGCTGCTTTACATGATTGAGATTCATATGAGTTTTGTATCACTATTTATCTATGTGCTACTCTAGTGATGTTATTAAAGTAGTCTATTCCTCCTACACGGTGTAATGGTGATGGTGTGTGCATCCGTGTTAGTACTTGGTTTATGCTATGATTATGATCTCTTGTAGATTATGAAGTTAACTATTGCTATGATGGTATTGATGTGATCTATTCCTCCTTTCATAGCTAATGTTGACAGGCGCATGCTATGTTAGTACTTGGTTTAGTCTTATTGATCTATCTTACACTCTAAGGTTATTTAAATATGAACATTGAATTGTGGAGCTTGTTAACTCCGGCATTGAGGGTTCGTGTAATCCTACGCAATGTGTTCATCATCCAACAAGAGTGTAGAGTATGCATTTATCTATTCTGTTATGTGATCAATGTTGAGAGTGTCCACTAGTGAAAGTCTGATCCCTAGGCCTTGTTCCTAAATACTGCTATCGCTGCTTGTTTCTTGTTTTCTTGCGTTACTACGCTGCGTTACTACGCTTGTTTATCGTCCTGGGCAAAGCACTTTTCTGGTGCCGTTGCTACTACTTATTTATACCACCTGTATTTCACTATCTCTTCGCCGAACTAGTGCACCTATTAGGTGTGTTGGGGACACAAGAGACTTCTTGCTTTGTGGTTGCAGGGTTGCATGAGAGGGATATCTTTGACCTCTTCCTCCCTGAGTTCGATAAACCTTGGGTGATCCACTTAAGGGAAAACTTGCTGCTGTTCTACAAACCTCTGCTCTTGGAGGCCCAACACTGTCTACAGGAAAAGGAGGGGGCGTAGACATCACACCCCCAGGTGCAAACGGACGCGCGGACAAAAACGGTCTGTCGAGCGTCGGCCGCGCGACGCAAACGGACATTTCGGACGTCCGAAATGCGTCGCGCCGCTGGAGATGCCCTCGTGCACTTCTCATCTTTTCTGGAAGGGCAACGCTGAGCGTCCCCCGGGAGATCAAATCCCCGATCCTCCGGGTCCGCGACCGTTGGATTGTAGGTATGTATGGCTCGGATTGCTCATTGACTCAGCGCGGCGTGTCTCCATCGAGATCAAGATGAAAAATTCCCCGCGTCCGTGTTCACACGCAGGCCCCTGTGGCCATGGGGCCATGGCGCTGTTGCTTCACGTCTTGGCTGCCGTTCCCCGACCGTCGTCCAACTCCGGCGAGGGCGGTATCGATGGCCGCTCACAGCAGACGACTCACGCGACCCACAGCCTCCGCCGCTGCGGCAAACAGTCGCTGCTACCCACGGCCACCTCGTCTGCTACGAACAACGGCCGCCGCTGCTACTACCGGCAACCAATTGTAGCTAGGACGGGCTCCGTCGTTGCTCCAAATGGCCTTAGCTGCTGCTACCCACGGCAGCCGCAGTTGCTTCAAACGACCGTCGGTGCTGCTACCCATGGCCTCCACGGCTGCTACGAACGCCGTCCACCGCTGCTGCGAAGGGCCGCCGACGCTTTTACCCACGGTCGACGCCATTGCTGCGAAGGGCCACCGTTGCTACCCGTTGCCTCCGCGACTGCTACAAACGCTGGCAGCCGCTGCTACGAAGGGCCACCGCCGCTACTACCCATGGCCTCCGGGGCTGCTACGAACCTCGGCCGTCGCTGCTGCGAAGGGCCACCGCCGCTGCTACAAACGCCGACCGCAGCTGCTACCCACGACCTCCCCTTATGCTACGAACGCTAGCTGTTGTTGTTGTGAATGGCCTCCGCCGCTGCTACCCGTGCCCCCACAAGGTAGCAGAGGCCCTGTGCCCTCGGCGGCGGGACAGGGATCCGCGCGGCCGATGCGGAGGTGGCGCCGGCGTCAAGGCTGCCGCGTGTACGATGACCAGAAGCTCGACCGGCGGAGCTCAGCGTGGGCGCAGAGACGAGGGCACGATGGCTGGAGGGCAGGAGCTTGGGGGAGAAAGGTGGACACGCGCAGCGGACGAGGGTGCAGCGGCCCCGTGCAGGTGAGGAGGGGGAGGGTGTGGCGGTCGTGCGTGGCACTAGAGAAGCCATGGAGCTGCTTGCGAAGGGGAACCAGCAAGGAGAGGTTTCTCTCGTGGGGAAGAAAGAGGTGAGGGAGGGAAGAGATAACGTGGGCCCCACAGGGACACGCGTCGCACGATGCAAGCGGAGGATTAGAACCCTGTTCCCCCGGGGAACGTCAGCGTTTTCCTTTCTGGAAAGATGTTCTTTTCTTACTTATGATGCAGCTGGGATAGATCCCGCGTGACGCTCTCGCGTCCCTCTCATAAGGCGACGGGGAGGGATCCCAATAAATCGCGTTCGTCAGTGCCCCCAACCCCGCTTCTCCCCTCCGCCACCACCACCAGGCAAAGCCTGGCCAGCGCCAGGCGGGCCTCCTCGTTCCCTCGCCTGAAGTAACCAATGTTGGACTGCACCCTAGGGCTTGGGCGTGGCACGGTTGGCCATGGCGATGTTGTTTCAGCGGTGGCACGTGGGATGGAGTGTTGCCCTCTCCGGGCAGATCAACAATGGATGGTGTGGAAACACCTCCCTCTCCCACAGCTCAGCCTCTAGGATGCAATGCACAAATTGGAGATGAGGTGGTTGGCCGGTGAGAGTCAGGCTTTAACGTGCTTGGAGCCGGCGATGATGGCGCTCGTGTGTCGTTGCCTTGTTGAAGATGGCGTTGGTGCGAATCTCCTATTTAGACGTTTCAAGGTAAACCCTAGATCCAGGTCTCCCATGTCGGGCGATGGCGGCACTTTCGGTGTCATTCTCCCTCTTGGGGCATCATTTTGGAACAATTGATGCCTGAAGGGGTTTGCTGGTGGAGCGGTGTTTCATCTACCGCGTAGATGGCGGCGTGGTGCAGCGGGGAATCGATGGTAGGCATGGCACGGTAGAATCACATAGTGCGAAGGTGCTGCCTAGCACCATGGTGGCGTGGTGCAGCGGGGAATCGATGATAGGCATGGCACAATAGAATCACGCATGTCGAAGGTGCTGCCTAGCGCCATGGTGGCGCCGACAACGGGCTTAGAGAGTACTACACAAATATATGCCCTTAAGATGACTTGATGGTTCATTCGTGGCAACGACTTTTTCAGTGTGTGCATGAGGTGCACGCTGAGAGTCCACTTGATAGGATGTGCGCTCTCGTGTCATCATAGGATGCTTGGTGATGCCCTCGGTACCTAGCTAGTGGGACATCGTTTGTGTTTTAGTTCATAAGGCATTCTAACATGTTCTTCCCTCACCGTCGAGTTTATAGATGTTGTGTGGTTGCTTCAGGCTATTTTGATGTACATTGTTGTCAGACCTTTGTTGAATAAAATTTAAATAAAGGTTGTACGCATCTTTTCGATGCAGAGGCAGGGGCTCTTAACTTCCTCTTCGGGGAAAAAAAAGTTGGTGGCAGTTCTATTTGATGCCTTCTCTACTAGAAAAAGGTTCACGATGGCAAGTGAGCAACAAGTCTTGCATCAGTTTTCTTGCAAAATGATTAAGATCGGTTGATGTGAGCCGAGTCAGAGGTAGGTTAAGAGATTATACTCATATTAGCCCGTTGAAATTTCAAATAGGTCTTAACATATCTCCAAGACGGTTATAAACAACGGAAACTGAAAGACAATTAAAACCATGCATGCGATTACTAATGCTTTTATTTGAATTATAGTTTTACCATCTAGTTCAAAATTTGTGACATAAGTTTGAAATATTTTATGAGAGTTCATCCAGATTACCCGATGTAAGCAACATTATACCCGGTTTTGCCAGGCCATCCCGACGAGCAGACACCATTTGACACAACTGGCAAAAATTCTTACAAAGGGTACAAGCGGATGCAATAAGATTAAGAAATTAGGAAAATTATTGTCACGAACAGTCCTAAACAAAGGGGTTACAAGTGGATTCACCCTACTTCTAATAATTCATTAATTGTGCTATTACATAGTGACATATGCATGCCTACATCATCAATCATAAAACTTAGAATCGTCCCACGAGTTTTACGTCTGAATTCACCTCACGCAGCTATGTTTGCATCCAAGGTACGATCATGCTACATTGTTCCTTTCCTAGGCGATCTGGAGTGAAGCCAAAAGTGAACAATCTAACCAGCAGCTCACTCACGAGCGTCAAGCTATTCATGTTGCCCTACCGGTGGGTGTGTGGCACTCCCCCTTAACTTAAACCGGCTCAATCAGATGGCACACATGGACAAACCAAGACAGCCTCACTAGTCCCATGGAACAAGGCAGCAGGCCTCGCCATCACCGCCCATAACTCAATCAAGATTCACTTGACATGAGCGAATCTCCATATCCAGATATAATGATCCACACCAAATACAACACACACCAAAAGGCAGAAAAGGAAGAGGTAGCTAGGATGGAGAAGCCATATTTTTTTCAACAAGATGTTCATTTTTTTTTAAAGATCAATGCTCATTTTGTTGAATGTCCAAAGTGCTCTCGCCGCTGGCTTTACAGATAGGATGAGGAAGATGAGTCTTGGATTCCAACATAGTAGCAGCATCAAGAATGAGATGAAGAAGAAAAAAAAGTGAAGGGGTTAGCCAATGCAATGATGCAGGCATGCCCATCCAGCCCTGCTACACTGTAGCTTTTCTTGCCGTTCGCGGGCGACCCTTTTGACTTGGAAGCTGGACTGGGCGGAGAAAAAGTCCTTTTGCACCCCAGAAACTTACCATTATTTGCAGAGAAGGGCCCCTCCCTCTTGCTAACTGCTAATCATACGGCCAGACAGCTGTTTTCGCTGTTCCCCAGGACCCCCAAAGTACCCCAAGCTAATTAAGCTAGTATATAGTTGGTTAAAAATAATGAAAAGGGGGGACGGGAAAAGAAACAACGCATCTTCCCTGCATCGCATTGCAACCGTCGTCTCTCTCGGCAGCTGTCCATGGACCTAGAGAGAGAAACAAGATGTACATAGTACTTCATGGAGAGAGATAGAAAATTCTAGAGAGAGAGATTATGATAATTCAGTTGTTTCTCTCTCTCTCTAAGTTCATTGGTAGAGCAGATAGTAATGTATTGCATGTGGGAGTTATCTTCTCCTTGCTCCTCCACCTGAACTTGCACTTAGCTTGCTTGAGAACTCTCTCTGAGATATTTTTTGCGCCGCGCAGGTGCAGTGCAGGTAGGTCAGGGTCACCTCCTCGTCGTCGTCGCCGTCGTCCCAGCTCGACATTTTCAGTTGGAGAAGCATTACATTTACATGTTGGCTGGCCGCAATCATGGCTGCTGGCTCATGCGCTGTGTGTGCGCCCATGTCACCGCTGGAACCAACCCACACCCAGCACCACCAGGAAAACGCACACCAAAAATGTATATTCAGACAACTTCAGCCTGAAACCATTTTGTTTCTGAAACCCACCATCTAAAGCATTTTTCTGCACAGGATTGCACTAAGAATTTCAAAGAATGTAAGTACCCAAAAGATGTTCCTTTCTTGCGGCACCAAGTTCCGTCGCAATCGGAGATCGATATACACGTGATTTTCATTTGTAAGGAAGGGTATACGCATGATTTGAACTGACATCAAAGTTCGGAGAGAACTGATGTGATCTGAGCACTGGGGTCACACCCCGGCCCTATGCTTGTACTACGCGTACAATTATTGTGGAAATACTGATGAAAAGAGGGAGATACGGCAGGAGCAGACATGAATACCCCGATAATGTTTGTCCCTTTCCAACGGCCATAACTGGCACGCAAGACGCTTGTTTGCTCCAGCCAGCTCCAAGTACACATGCCGTGTAACCTCCAGCTGGGGGCCTCCCCGATTTCAGTTTGTGTTTTGGAAACATGGAAATGAATTATGGGAAACGATTTGTGTCTCTTTCAGCAGGAATATCCCCAGGATATATATCATTGTGCGTCAATAATTTGTTAAGCTGCACGTGCACGCTGTGAGTGTGCATCGGTGATGTGCCAGGTGTAAAAGAATAAGTATTTTGCGAAGTACATTGTAAGTGTAAATAGGTGGTGTGCCAAGTGTAGCAAACATATTTTGTTAAGCTCGTTGTAAATGTACATCTTTGACCTGCCAGGTGTAAAAAATGAGATGTCGTTACGGACATTGCGAATGAACACCTGTCATGTGCCAAGTATAGAAGGAGAGATTTTGCTAATCTGATGTGCCAAGTTTTAGAAGGAGAGATCTTCCTCGGCGCAGGTCTTGTGCTTATCCTCTTTAGAGCTCGTCATCAGAGTCGGAGCTGCCTGTTGCTTCACGAGGAGTCGCTTGTTTGGCGTTGGCTGGCTTGAGCTTCACGGTGCCGCTTCGGCGAGGTCTTGGTGGTTGGTTCTTCGGTGAAGTCGGAGTCGCTGAAGAGTGATGACGATGACGTTGAAGGTCAACCGCGACGACTTCTCGCTTCGGCGGCCTGTGTATCTTGTGTGGGTTACCAGGGTGGCTCTGTGTCCCTGCGGCGGTCGTGCTCCATGACGGTCGACGGGGCACTTGTTTCGGTTTTCGGCCGGTTTTCCGCTAATAAACTGGCCAAATTCTGTACTTCTTTATTAATGAAAATGGCAAGTCTTTTGCCTCGTTTCAAAAAAAAAATTTAAAAGGAGAGAAGCTAATGTGTCAGGCAGGCGTACATACAAACAGCTGTGAGATGCAGCTGTTTTACCAGCAGCAACAGCAGCACCATGCTCTAATTAAGTTTGGAACGTTGCAGCGTGTCCTAACACTCGTAAGTTGACGATTCGCCAAGCCAACATTGGCAGTATGCTCTTAAGTTTGTAACGTTGAAACCCAGCCTAACACGCAGCTGTTTTTGAAACAATGAAACCAATGAGGCCGAGGGAACCATGTTTATTTCAGCATGGATATTCTCACGAAATGATTCTGCTTCAAGAACAGTTCAAGTGTTCAACCACACTGTTGGAAGTGTACATAAATTGTTTGACAAGAATACGTACATGCATAAGGAAATAAAAAGACATATGCATCAACCAATGCAGAGCCTTTACCTGCTTTTTTTTTAAAAAAAATAGTACATACATGCATACCTACGGCCGGCTACGAAATGCAGCTTGTAATAGCTGTAGCAGCAGTATGCTCTAAGTTTGTAACGTTGCAACCTAGCCTGTCACTTGTTCTTGTTGATATTTTCCTTAGAAGGTACTCCAGCTTTGGATTTGTTAATCTACTAATGCACTTTAACATTTACCTCAAGTGTTTTGGGCACATTGCTTTTTGCAATTTAGAATGGTAATGTCACAATCATTGCACTCCCGTATTGTTTGGGGCATTGTCTTCACATATGCTAGATGGACTCTTTAATAGCCGCCAAGGAAAAGGGAAGGGTACAACATCGGTGATGTGGCAAGTGTAAAAAAAAGGGTTATGTAAGCAGATTGTGAGTGTATATTAGTGTGTGCCACGTGTACATACATGATTTTTTTAAGCTCATTGTGAATCTTTGGCGTGCCAACGAAACACAATAAGAGCATCTTTATCCGATCCTTTATAGCCGGTTAGAGAGGAGTAAAATTCCGGTATTACTCCTCTAACCAACACCTAACCGATTCCTTATAAGTATGGATGTCATGAAGATAAAGATATATCTTAAGTATTGGCATCAAGATCATCGATTCAAAGAGAAAAATATAGTATAATTAAGAAGAAGAAATAAAGATGAAGTTCTCGTGTGGAACTTAATTTAGCCATGCTCTAACTTATGTGAAGCCATGGATGATCAAGATCTTGAGTGATTGATGTCAGTAGAAGAACTCAAGATATGGCTCTAAATCGATGTCGTAATAGTCTCATGAGTTAAGCTATGTTTAACCAAGATTTAGAGCATGCAGTTAAATTAATAGATATTTATATAAATCAAGATATTATGATAGAGCATGTGGAGATAGAAGGTTCACCAAGACTAAGAGCGAAGATTGAATCCAAGTTGGTCAACACATAAAACATAAATATGTCTTTATGTTGTCTATGTGGGTTAGGTATCTTTTCATGGGTATGCATCAAAAAGTAATATCTCATATAGTGGCGAACGCAACATACTTATGCATGTTATAGTACGCAAGTCGTTGACATAAACACTCGTAAAAATACTCATCTACGAATATTACATCTCTCATATTGGTACAACAGAATCACTGCGGGTCCAAATATTAAACACTTATTATTACAAGGAAAAAGTGTACAAACTCTTCGATATACTCATTGGTGCCATTCCAACTCAAGTTCAACTCCAAATAACTTAAAAACTAGCAGAACTAAAAGACTAAACATCTTAAGAACTCAGTAGCAAAGGTGCGGCAATGGTAGGCATAGGAAAAAAAGAATTTATAATCCAAGTGGGCTCAACAAGCAAAGGTGCGGCATGTTCAGGAGGGTGGAAATAATACGCGATACTTCCACATTATGGCCAATGGTAGGCATAGGAAAAAAAGAATTTTTTAACTTGAACAAGATGAGGGAACTATTGTTGGGGAGACAAATCTGAAAGTGTTCATTTCGGAATACTATAAGAAATTATTTGGTGCGCCAGAACCAAATTTCTTCTCGATGGAAGAGGCCGTTACGAGTGACATGCCTCAAATTTCATCGGAGGAAAATTATATCTTGACAGCAGAATTTAATGAGAAAGAGGTCTATGACGCGATATCACAGATGGAACATAATAAGTCTCCGGGTCCGGACGGGTTCCCGGCTGAGTTTTATCAAAAATTTTGGCATATTTTAAAAAATGATCTAATGGATATGTTTGCTCAATTGCGAAAGGGTGAACTACCATTGTATAAACTTAATTTCGGGATCATTACGTTGCTGCCCAAAATTGAGAATGCCAGTAGAATTGAACAGTATAGACCGATTTGCTTATTAAATGTGAGTTTTAAGATTTTTACAAAAGTAGGTACCAATCGGGTAACTTCAATTGCGAGTAGAGTGGTGCGTCCAACTCAAACAGCGTTTATCCCAGGGAGAAATATTTTGGAAGGAGTGGTTGTGCTACATGAGACAATTCACGAGATGCATAGGAAGAAATTAGACGGGGTGCTTTTTAAAATCGACTTTGAGAAGGCCTATGATAAGGTGAACTGGGACTTTTTGCAACAGGTTCTTCGTATGAAAGGATTTGAACCGATGTGGTGTGAATGGGTTGCAAGGTTTGTTCAAGGGGGGAGTGTGGGTATCAGGGTGAACGATGATATAGGACACTATTTTCAAACGTTAAAAGGTTTGCGACAAGGAGATCCGTTGTCTCCTTTGTTGTTTAATCTTGTCGCTGATATGCTGGCCATTCTAATTATGCGTGCTAAAGAGGATGGGCAAGTGGGGGGATTAATACCGCATTTGGTGGATGGTGGGGTGTCGATACTCCAGTATGCAGATGATACAATATTGTTTCTAGAGCATGACATTGCGAAAGCTGTGAACATGAAACTAATATTGGCTTTTTTTTAGCAACTCTCGGGTTTAAAAATCAACTATCACAAAAGCGAGTTATATTGTTTTGGTAAAGCTGTAGAGGTGCGAGACCAATACCGAAATATTTTCGGGTGCGAAATTGGTTCACTCCCATTTAAATACCTGGGTATACCTATTCACTATAGGAAATTACTCAATAAAGAATGGAAAACAGTAGAGGATCGATTCGACGGGAAATTGGGAGCATGGGTAGCCAAGATGTTATCATACGGTGATCGTCTGGTGCTCATTAATTCAGTGTTGACTAGCTTGCCGATGTTTCTGTTGTCTTTCTTCGAAATACCCAAGGGGGTTCGTAAAAGATTAGATTATTATCGGTCAAGATTTTTCTGGCAAAGTAATCAGCAAAAGAGAAAATATAGACTAACTAAATGGAATATTGTGTGTAGACCAAAAGATCAAGGGGGGATTGGTATTGAAGTGCTTGAGATTAAAAATAAATGTCTTTTGAGCAAATGGATATTTAAGCTACTTACGGAGGAGGGGGTGTGGAAGGAATTACTTACAAATAAATATTTGGGAGAAAAGACGTTGTCCCAAGTCCAACTTAAACCTACAGATTCACCTTTTTGGAAAGGAATAATGAAAGTTAAAGACGATTTTCTCAAATTTGGGTCTTTCAAAATCGGGGATGGGAATCAAACTCGTTTTTGGGAGGACAATTGGTTGGGTAACAACTCGATTGCGGATGAATACCCATCCTTGTATGCGATTGCTTCTCATAAAAATATAACAGTGGCGTCTGTTTTTGGGAGTAACCCGATCAATCTTCGGTTTAGAAGGAGCTTGATTGGGAATAATAGAGAGGTTTGGTTTCATCTAGTTGAAAGACTAATGCGTGTCCAAATTGTAGATGAACCGGACAGATTTTTTTGGGCTCTTACACCGACGGGTGTATACTCCACTAAATCCTATTACGCTGAACTTTTGAATGGCCATACACAGTATCTGCGGAAATACTTATGGAAGCTGAAAGTTCCTTTAAAGATTCGTATTTTCCTGTGGTTCTTACATAGGAAGGAGCTTTTAACTAAGGATAATTTGATTAAACGTAAATGGATTGGGTGTAAAAAATGCGTTTTTTGTGATGCAGATGAATCTGTACAACATCTGTTCATTTCATGTCCTTTTGCTCGTGATATTTGGAGGATCATACATTTTACTTTCAACATTAAACCACCCTCTAGTGTTGGTAATTTATTTGGGAGCTGGCTGAATGGGGTGGATAAGAGATCCAAAGAGCTTATTAGAGTAGGCACTGCGGCTGTGCTATGGGCTATTTGGAATTGTAGAAATGACATAATTTTTAACAAGACAACACCATCCCATTATTTGCAGGTTATCAACAAGACGACTTACTGGATCCATATGTGGTCATTTCTTCTTCCTGTGGAACGCCGTGGACTCATGGATTCCGCCTGTACTCGAATGACGATGGTCGTACGGGCTATCTTCTGCCAGGGTGGGTGGCGACAGCATAAGCGAATCGATGGATAGATCTTTTTTTAGGTGGCTGATTTTTGTATCCACTTTGAGTGACCCTTAAATTGTAAACTTTGAGATATTATTCTTTAATAATTGCGGTGGCTGTGTGCATCACTTTGATGCAGAGGCCGGGGATCCGCACCCTATTATCTAAAAAAAGTAATGTACTAATGTTCTAGGCTGCTCAGCTCAACTACCACTACTCAAGATTATCTACTCCTCAGTCTCAACCTCTTCGTCTCGACCTTTTCAAAACCATAGACTATAGTCTACACCTTCAACTCCACTCGAAAAATCTGGCTCCTCGTAGACGATCTCGTAAATGTCTTCCGGTGTGTCCCTATAGTTCCTTCATTGTTCTAACAATCTAGCAACGGTTTTACAAGTAAAGGTGAGTACGATCATACTCAATAAGCTCAACTTGAAGAAAAATGTGTATGATGCACTAGCTACGAACATTGATTTGCCAATGCATGTTTCTCAAACATATATTTCTTTAAAAGATTATTTTTATTCTGAAAAATTATGTTCGTTCATCTTCGTAGGTTCACCATAACTTCATGGAATTTCTTTACTGCCGCGTTCGTAGTTCCTTCCTAGAACAGGGAGTGACAAGCTACAAGTCAATACACTTTACATAGGTGCGTTACTTTTCCCATAAGAGATGCTTAGCCTTGGTACCAACCAGGCATATTTTTCCGTCCACCTTCCATGGTGTCAGGCCCAGTATAAGATCCAAACCAAGCAGTTGCCTTTCTCCGCGATCCCGCATATCCATTCTTTTGTATTACTAGGCCCTCGGTCGCTTACAAATCTTAGGCGCTTGATCCTCGGCCATTAATACATTCCAGCATAGATCCTATTGCACATGTCATCCACCTGGGACCGGAGATCTTACAACCCCTCAACCTACAGTGGGACCAAAAGTACCCATAGCCCGGCAAATAAGCATCTGTTTATATGCGAAAGGAAAAAATGGTACAAGTGAGAATCACTAGATGATATTTATTGTTAATCATACCTTACATATACACACTTGCAATGGAACCTCCGTCGTCAACACAAACCATGGTCCATTGCCCACCATAAGATCAAGTTATATATTGCAAAACTAGGGTTTTGCTTTTCAATGCAAACTGATAAGTATAATACTCTGCAAACAGTTGATATAAAAATAATCAAAGATATGAGCAAGCTTTGAACTTGCCTAGAACTTGCAATGTAATCCAGTTCAATGCTTCGGATTGACCCAGGACCTCAGTTGTTGTGAAAAGATATCATTTTTGGTTATTTCGCAATAATAAATACCATTTGTGGTTTAAAATGATTTCTAAGAATATTAAATTCACTTAAATAATGTTTATTTAATTCAAAATGAATCATTTTGTCTTCATTTTTTAATTTTGAATTCAAATAATGCATTTGGTATTTTAAATATTTTCTTATTTTTTGAACTAGAAAGTCCTTTTTGGAAAAACGGTTTATTTTCAAATAATTGATATAAAGAAATGTTTTTATCAAAAATCACTATCTTCTCCTTCTTTATAATTTTGTTGTGTTGGAATAATTTTCTAAGTATTCTAGTTATTTTTCTCTAATTTATTTGAATGAGAAATGATTTTTAAATCATTTTGGACATTTCGTGAATTTCTTTCATTAAAATAAAACAAAGGCGTGGGCCCCACCGGTAAGACCCACCCAAAAGGGTTAGGTCAAGTCGGCTGGCTCGGTCGGTCTCCGACCTGAGCCGCCCACTCACTTCCTCCCTCACTCGTTCCTCTTCTCTTTCGCCATGGAGTTGGCGACCACGCCGCCTTCATGCTCGCTGACCTACTCCGACCGACTTCGCTACCACTGTTGCTGGAAAACGACATACCACTAGACGCTCTTCAATCATATTCACATCGATCTTATGTCCCCTTCTTCCTCGTCCTCATGCATCCCACATCAAAACCTAGGGTTTCGGTCCGGTCCCTCCTTTAGCTCCGCCATGGCTCTGCCATGATGCAATAGGTAACAAGGAAGGACATGGAGAGAGTTTTTGGTGTGCTTCATAAGCGTTTTTCCATTGGTCGTGTCCCTACTGAGTATTGGAAACCAAAAGTGCTATGGCAAATAATAACATGTTGACTCATCTTCCATAACACGATCATTGAAGATGAGCACGACATGTGAGAAGAGAAGTACCATTACATCTTCAATTTTCATCCAACTGATCCAGAACATGATGCAAACAACATACATAGATTCCTCGAAGCCATCGACGCATCAAGAACAAGACTATCCATACTCAGCAGCAAGATGATCTTGTTGAGCATCATTGGCTAATCCACATCACTTCATAGTTGTGCATTTACATCATTTTAAAATTCGTGATATTCACCTTATTTGAACCCTTCCATCTGTTTGGCGTTGAATAATTTGGTTCGTAAATTAAATTCTATTATTATGTAATCTTTCTATTTTACTTATTTGATCGGTTTGCAAGCGATTGACTTTGAATAGTTCGGTTTGGAACCCAAACAAAATTTATAGGGACTTATGTTTAGGCGATCGGTTTGGAACCGCTGTTCGCAAATTATAAGGGATCGGTTTGAAATGCCCTAAGTTGATGTTAAGCATATTGTAAGTGAATTGATGTGATGCTCCAGTTAATGCTAAAAAGATTCAGTCGAGAATATTGTAAATCTGTGTGATGTGCTTAGTGTACACTTTTATTCTCGGGGCAAAAAACATTCACTCGTCGTTGGTGATGTTATTTTTAAATCATCTTCATGTTGATGTTTTCCTTCGAAGGTACCCCAAGCTTTAGATTTATTAATTAATCTAATAATGTACTTTACCATTCCCCAAAGTGCTGGTCACGTTGCTTTTGGCAATTAAGGATGGTAATGTCACAATCATTGCACTCCCATATTGTTTGGGGGTTGTCTTGACAGGTATACTACCAGGCGCATGTACTCTCTTTAACTGAAAGGAAAAGGAAAGGAAGGAAGAGGAACCTGCTGTGAGATGATTGAGGTGTACTGCTGATACGACGGGACGACGTGTCTAGATTACAGACTAGAGACTACACAGCCGCTGCCGTATCTTCAGACAAGCCTAGAGTGACAGAATTTCAGATCCTAGCAAGTAGGAGTACGGGAGTAGTACTAGTATGTATACCCATTTCCTTGAGTAGATGCACAAAGGGAAAACAAAAATTTGCAGCCCCCAAAAGAGAGAAAACTCCACCACGGGAAATCAGAGGGTAAAGATGAAAAATATGCTCAGTATTTTCTCAGCCTGCCTTTTTCGTGGTTCCTTGGATCTCACTGCTGTATTTCCTTTTTGGTATATGCCAGCTTGAACTAGAGTAGTGCAGTGTTCGCGTACCGCCGGTGCGAATCCCTGTATCCTTGTACCCTTATATACTGTATCTGCTATATGCTCCAATAGTGCAGAGTTGCTTAGAGCATCATTTTTTTTTTTGTGAAAATTCCACCGATCTATTAATAATCATCAACAGTAGTACAAAGATGCCTAAAAGTAATAAAAATTACAAAAAGGTCATTGGACCACCTAGCGACGACTACAGACACTAGCACGAGCCGAAGGCGCGCCGCCGTCCTCGCCCCTCCATCACCGGAGTCAGGCAAAGCTTGTCGTAGTAGAGCTTGTTGTAGTAGAAAGACGGGAAGTCGTCGTGCTAAGGCCCCAAAGGACCAGCGCACCAGAGTAGCAACCATCGCCAATGATGACAACCGTAGATCGGAAGACACTGACCTGAAACCACACAATCGAACACGAGAGACGACCAGATCTCGGGAGATCCGCCGGACACACAACTCCACACGCCCTCCGCCGATGCTAGATGCACCACCGGAGCGAGGATAGGACGGGGAGGACCTTATTCTGACTTCAGGAAGTAGCCGCCGCCTCACCATCCCGAAGAAGACACCGAGAACAAACTAAATGAAGAACTGAAACCTTCCCGCCGGCGAGAGGCTGCGGTCCGCCACACCTCCAAAGCCCCAAGGCCACCGGAGGCGGAGCGGACCGGCAGCGTCGCCGACGAGAGGGACGAAACCCTAGATGGGTTTTGAGTCGCCTCCTGATCGCCTGCGTCTTTCCCGTAAGCATATTGAGGAAGAATATACATTCTCGCGATTTGTATCCAAAGACTAATGGAAATTGCATCCAAAATACAAATTGGATTATGAGTACAGAGTCGCGAAGCATAATTTTGCATTGGATTTAAGTATTCCAATTTTTAAAATATGAGTAAAGGATCTATGACTGAAGATACAAAAAAGTTTATTTCCAATCGTAACTAAATCTTCTTTTGTTAAAAAAGGAATAAGGAAGCCAAATAGCTAAAAAACGATAGTTTCAGTAGCGCAGAGTAGAGTAGAGTGGATTAGTGCTGAGATGGGCTGCAAGTTGCAACACACACTCGCACAGTGCAGTGCAGGTGCCAGTAATGCACAGAGAGGAGGGAATTCGATACATGCAATGTTCGTCTTCACCTTTTTCAGGCGACATGGAAAACCCTAGATTTAAGTCTCTTGGACCGGATAATGTTGGCGTCTCTTTGTCATGTCCCTGCTGTGAGTATTGTTCTTGGAGCAGGACTCTCAACTGGAGGTATCAATATGGGAGTGGTGTACGTCTTAACGCGTCGATAACGGCGAGACTTGGTGGCATGGTAATGTGGGGCCTCGATGACGGACGTACCATGATGAACGGGCAGCGGCACTGTCTGGTGCCGTGGTGGCGTTGTCGGCAAGCCCGGCAAGGTCAGTGCTTTGATCTTACTGAAGACAGGTTTGTGAAAGATGGTGGTAGTGATTTCTCGAGCGTGTACAGTGGTGTCCGTTCACGGTTTGATAGATCGGTTTGTGCTCCCAACTCGCTATATGGAGCACTGGTTCGGGCTCCGGTATTCTGATGATGTGCATTGGTGAGGTCCAGGCATGAGGCCCCGACAAGGTCACCCCTTCATCAATTTTGTAGGTGTTGTGAGTTGATGAGACGACTTCAGTTTGATCTTTGTATTTTCCTTATTGTAGAAAAAATTATGTGCATTATTTTAATACAGAGTCTGGAGTAAAACTTCAATTTCGAAAAAATGGCAATGAGGAGAAGAAACTGGAGAATGTGCACCTACGATTTGCATGCATGTGCTCCTGCGTGCGTAGCCACCTTCGCCAACAGCCGTCTTCAGCTACGGTTCCCTAAGGGCATGTTTGCTTGCCAGGGCCGAAATCCTGCATGACTAGCGCAGCGAGATAGCGTTCCTGCGCGTCGCGAATAGGCCACGGGCCAATCTTGGCTCATCGTTTGGTAGCCTGTGCGGCCTTTTGCGCGCCGGAGAAGGAACCCAGGCTCCAATCGTTTGGTTGCCCGTTTTTTGCTCATCTTGCACGCAGGAAAACAGGAATCAGTTGTTTGGTTGCTCAAATCACAGTTCCATATCCTTACCACAATTCAAACAGGGTGAGATTACCATGCCATGGCATATTACATACGATCAGAGACCACTCAGAAGAACACGATCCTCACGATCAGCACGATGAGGAAGGCAATGTTGTAATCTTTGACCTAGCTAGGACGTACCTCCGGCGGTGATCCTTGTAGAGCATGTACTTCCTCCGGCGGCAGCTGTGCTAATGGCACTGCCTCATCGATGGCATGATCTTCCAGCAGCTCCTCTTCCAGGAAGGTGATGTACTCTTGTTGTGCCTCCTCCAATGTTGCATATCCTCGGTAGTTATTGTTGGAGTAGCCATTGACGTGATCTTGACAGACTCTCCATGAGTTGTAGATTCCTCGAACTCGCCCGCGAAACACCACATACCACTAGCATGTCATAAGAAGAAGTTACCGATCACAACCATGAATCAATTCACAAAAGAGCAATAGAACAACACAAGTGTTGACAGCAAATCATAAACTAATAGGGGCATGCATGATCATTCCAAAAGTCGATCAGAAGTTCATCCTACACTACCATGGTGTCGTCCTACCACCACAACAAAAGTGGGTGTCTCATCCTAACACCGCAAAGTTCACAATTACCTGAGGGGTTAGTATATACCACATCATCATACTTACAAAAGGGGGCCATCAAATGTTTTTCATCCTAGCTACTGCCAGAATATACATCATCATCACCATCATCATCATCATCATCATCATCATCATCACCATCTCCATCTCCATGCATGCATCCTTGAACCACCCTCTCAAGGGCACCACTACACCTTGCCATGGTACTTGCCAAGGTAGTTCCTCAGCCAGAGGATGCGGTGTGGCTCGATCATGCAGACGAAGCGGGAACCTTGGGCCTTGTGGTCGACGAGGTGGCTAAGGGCGACCATGAGATCATCCTCGGCGAAGCCAAGCATGTCCATGACCGCATTGTACAGGTCAGGGTGCATGTCCGTGGGCTTGTTGTCCCTGATGGCATGTGCCCCGTCCTTCACAGCAACACTCATGTTGGTGAAGGACACTAGCTCGTCGTTAGCAAAGGCGCCTCTCTTCCTCTTGCCGGCGCTCACCTTCTCAGGCGTGTTGGCAGCCTTCTCAGGTGCCCCATCGAGGTTGATCGTGTCGGACTCCTGGGTTTTAGCATCCTCAGGTGCAGGATTTGCTGCAGCCGAGCCCAGGGGCTCACTGGATCCCATGGCGTACTTCCGGCGGCGAGGCCGAAGGAGAAGATGGTATGCATCTCGTCGTAGTTGGCGATGGGCACATTCAGGAACTCCGTGTCCTTTGGGTGATCCTATGATACAAAGGGACAATGATGTTAGTTCTGCTCGTGGCTGATCACAAAAGTTAGTGAGGAGGACTGAGTTAGTGAGGCGCTCACCGCGACGTGCCCGCAGTAGTGCTCACGCTCAAGGACGATGCATTTGGTGTCCTCGCACCACTGAGCACCGCTTAGATCGCGGAGCCTGCTAATGGTGAGCCACCTCTGCCTCCACTTCCTCAGGTGGTTGTACACCTAAGTGGAGCAGACGGATACACCACAGTGCTCAAAAAGGCCTTTCGCCACAGAGTTGAGATGAACTTCCTTGAATCCTTTGTCAGTTCTCACTCCGCTCTGGATCAAGCCGCACATTTCTCCAACACGAAGCTGGACATGAATGGAAGCCATTTCATGGTGGCATTCTTTTCCTGCCCGGTCTTGAAGGCCCTTGATGTCTACGGGTGCTTCTATTCTTGTAGACAGTGTTGGGCCTCCAAGAGCAGAGGTTTGTAGAACAGCAGCAAGTTTCCCTTAAGTGGATCACCCAAGGTTTATCGAACTCAGGGAGGAAGAGGTCAAAGATATCCCTCTCAAGCAACCCTGCAATCACGATACAAGAAGTCTCTTGTGTCCCCAACACACCTAATACACTTGTCAGATGTATAGGTGTGATGACCCACAAGTATAGGGGGTGTATCGTAGTATTTTCGATAAGTAAGAATGTCGATCCCAACGAGGAGCAGAAGGTGTTGACAAGCAGCTTCGATGAAGGATTCACTGTAAATGCTCACAGACAAGTATTCAGGGGGTTTTGATGTAACAGTTGAATAAAGTACGAGTAAGTAAAGTGCGAGAGTAACAATTGCAGCGAGTGGCCCAATCCTTTTTAGCACAAAGGACAAGCCGGTTTGTTTACTTATAGTGACCAAACGTTCTCGAGGACACACGGGATTTTAGTCTAGTGCTTTCGCTACATATGGCTAAATAATCTTCATTGTTATGATAAGTGTTGTGTGGGTGAACCTATGCTAATGTACCGCCCTTCCTAGGACTAATACATACTTGTGATTATACCCCTTGCAAGCATCCGCAACTACAAGAAAGTAATTAAGATAAATCTAACCACAGCCTTAAACTCTGAGATCCTGCTATCCCTCCTGCATCGATATACCAACGGGGGCTTAGGTTTCTGTCACTCCGGCAACCCCGCTATCGGCAAACGAGTACAAGATGCATTCCCCTAGGCCCATAAATGATGAAGTGTCATGTAGTCGACGTTCACATGACACCACTAGAAGAATAACACCACAACTTAAATATCATACCATTGAATATTACTCAACCATAGTTCACTACTAACATTTAGACTTCACCCATGTCCTCAAGAACTAAATGAACTACTCACGAGACATCATATGGAACATGATCAGAGGTGATATGATGATGAATAACAATCTGAACATAAACTTGGTTCAATGGTTTCACTCAATAGCATCAACAACAAGTAGAAATCGATACCGGGAGAGTTTCCCCTATCAAACAATCAAGATCAAACCCAAATTGCTACAGCGGTGACAAGGTGCTGCGGTGGAGACGGTGGTGATGATGGTGGAGATGATGATGATGGTGATGGAGATGATGTCCAGCTCGATGACGGTGACGATGGCGTCGATTTCCCCCTCCCGGAGGGAATTTCCCCGGCGGATTCCTGCCCGCCGGAGAGCTCTTTTCTCTCTGGTGTTCTCCGCCCCGCAGAGGCGGCTGTAACTCTTCGCGAGGTACCCTCTGTGGCTTAGGTTTTCGGGACGAAGGGTTTCGCGAAGAAAAGGAGGCGAAAGGGGCTGTGGGGCCCCCACACCACATGGTGGCGCGGCCAGGCCATGGGCCGCGCCGCCCTATGGTCTGGGCCCACCTCGGGTCCAGCTAGCTCCTCCTTCTGGCTTCCTTCGTCATCTTGAAAAATAGGATTTTTGGTATAATTTCCTTCCACAGTTGATCTTCCGAAATATTGCGTTCTGACGGTGCTTTTTCCAGCAGAATCCTGGCTCCGGTGCTTGATCCTCCAATAATGATGAAACATGCAAAATAGATGAAATAACATAAGTATTGTATCCAAATATGAAATATATCAATGAATAACAGCAAATTATGATATAAAATAGTGATGCAAATTGGACGTATCAACTCCCCCCAAGCTTAGACTTCGCTTGTCCCCAAGCGAAACTGAGCTCGGTAAACAGGACCACATGTTTATGGAGTGAAGAGTCGATATATAAAATACGGACAAGAAGCATCATATTCATTCACACAAGACATTATAGTAAACAACTTCTTCATATAACTCAACTTGAAACAAGTATAAGGTAATCACAAATAAAGGTGCATAAGAAATCATAGTTGGTGATGGCAAACTTCGTTCTTGGTTAGAGAACAATTAACAGATTATATTTATCTCATTGAGCAGCGCTCTCATGTTAAAGTTTATATGGCACAACTTGCATACTCAATCATAATGGTCTCCTCATAATCATTGATAACTTGCAAAGTTATATTCATTCAGATAAAACTTGTACTAAACAAAGAAGAATAAAAGACATGATGAAGCAAATCACAATATAATGGTTTGATCACAATTACTCAAATGCTTGCTTGAGATGGAGGGAAATAGGTTTACTGATTCAACATAAAGTAAAAGACAGGCCCTTCGCAGAGGGAAGCAGGGATTAAATCATGTGCTAGAGCTTTTTCAGTTTTGAAATCATATAAAGAGAATAAAAGTAACATTTTGAGAGGTGTTTGTTGTTGTCAACGACTGGTAGCGGGTACTCTAACCCCCTTGCCAGACAAACCTTCAAAGAGCGGCTCCCATATTATTTTCATTTTATGTGGCACTCCTTCCAACCTTTCTTTCACAAACCATGGCTAACCGAATCCTCGGGTGCCTGCCAACAATCTCATACCATGAAGGAGTGCCTTTTTATTTTAGTTTAATTATGATGATGACACTCCCCCCAACCTTTGCTTACACAAGCCATGGCTAACCGAATCCTTCGGGTGCCTTCCATCAATCACATACCATGGAGGAGTGTCTATTTAGTTTAATTAATTTGGGACTGGGAATCCCATTGCCAGCTCTTTTTTGCAAAATTATTGGATAAGCGGATGAAGCCACTAGTCCATTGGTGAAAGTTGCCCAACAAGATTGAAAGATAAAACACCACATACTTCCTCATGAGCTATAAAACATTGACACAAATAAGGATTGCTAAGTTTTGAATTGTTTAAAGGTAGCACATGAAGTATTTACTTGGAATGGCAGAAATTACCATGTAGTAGGTAGATATGGTGGACACAAATGGCATAGGTTTGGGCTAAGGTTTGGACGCACGAGAAGTATTCCCTCTCAGTACAAGTCTTTGGCTAGCAAGGCTAATTAGCAAGCATAAGAGTTGAAGGAAACAAACAAATATACATGTGATAGAAACAATCATGCATCTTCCTTGTAAGCACAAACAATTTTAACTTCAGAATAATAAGCTATGAGCTAACAAGAAAGAAAGACAATGAAACAACTACATGTATTTCTCTTTTCTACTTAAGCCTCAAAGTGTTGTTGCTATTGACCAATGCTAAGTTTGCCAAAACCAAATAGATTTATTCAATGCTCCCAAAGTGATACCAATACTAATGACAAGATAAATCATATAATAGAGATTGCAAACTAAAATAAGATGTGCAAAATGTAAATGATAAGACTTCTCATTAATATTCCATAATGATAACTCACACCAAGGGATACATAGACAACCAACTAAAGGAGAGATACTTCCAAACTGCAACCCATCTTATATGATAACTTCCCTACTCATGATATGACACTACTTGACAATAAAAAGTAAAAGATAGTGATGATGTGATACCGCGGCGCTCCCCCAAGCTTGGAACAAACCAAGGGGATGCCAATACCGATGATGAATTACTCCTTTGGCGATGGTGGTGATGAATTCCTGACAAGCTTCTCAATAAGCTCCTGAAGCTCATCAATCCTGTATGTGAGATTGCGAATCATCTCCGAATTGTGCTCGACGCGGTTAAAAAGTCTGTCCGACGGCGAGTCCCAACTCTTGGAGTTATTTCCCCACTCTTCAGCCTCAGGCTCCCTTCTTCCTGCAGTGTTAGAGCGATCTATATCCCAATTGCCAGGCAATGCTGCCTTGGGAGTCCTTTCAATTTGATTATTGAAAATTAGATTGTGGAAGGGGTGATGAGTGCCTGATAAGGATGTCTTCGGAGCTAGGTAATGACGTGGAACCGCTCCTCCAGTGCGAATTCTTGCGCTCTTGTTTGCACTAAAAGGGTTGTCCACCACCTTGATGCTTGCGATGGTAGCACGCGGGTGTGCGCACGAATCTTCCTCCATCTCTTCTTCATCCTCTTCCTTGACGTCCTTGTTCTCCTCTTTCCACTCAAGATCTTGATTATCTTCATCCGGAAGCTCCTTACCCTTGTTCTTGGAGACCATGGTGCTTCTAAACTGAAAACAGATCCTGGCAGAAACAGCTCGAAACAAAACACGTCGAGAAAACGATATACGGGCCTCCAGGGGTCCGGGAGATTATATAGCAAAAAAATTCACGACAAACGGAAAGTACCAGATCGAACCAGAGTCAGAAAGGGGCGACGAGGCGGCCAGACCATAGGTCGGCGCGGGCCCAGGTCAGGCCGCGCCGGCCTATGGTGGCACGCCCTCGTGCGTCCTTTCCACTCCGTTTCGAACTCGTAATTTTTCATATTTTCCAAAAACAGCGAAAATATTGTTCGGAAAGTAAATTGCGTACTTTTCATTACCAGTACTGTTACCTATTCAAAGTCGAGTTACGCGGACTGTCAATTTGCCCTTTGATGAAAGCCTCTGGTGTTTCCACTTGAATAATATCAACATCAACATTATAGGAATCACCTGAGATATAATGCTTGAGTCT
Source organism: Lolium perenne (assembly GCF_019359855.2). Lineage (NCBI taxonomy): Eukaryota > Viridiplantae > Streptophyta > Magnoliopsida > Poales > Poaceae > Lolium > Lolium perenne. The sequence continues at coordinate 6,430,405 of NC_067250.2, read as the reverse complement.
TTGTCCATTCACCACTTGCGTGGCATTGCCTTGGAGAGAGCTAATTTTAATTGCTCCTGAACGATACACCTCCTCGACAACATATGGTCCTTCCCATTTCGAGAGTAATTTCCCTGCAAAGAGTCTGAGACGAGACCGATACAATAGGACTTTATCCCCAACATTAAATTCTCTTTTAATAATCCTCCTGTCATGCCATTTTTTAACTTTCTCTTTAAAGAGTTTAGCATTTTCATAAGCTTCACTTCTCCATTCATCTAGAGAACTTAATTGCAACAACCTCTTATCACCGGCAAGTTTAGGATCTTTATTTAATTCTCTAACTGCCCAATAAGCTTTGTGCTCTAGTTCTAAAGGTAAATGACAAGCTTTCCCATAAACCATTTTATAAGGTGACATTCCCATGGGATTTTTATAAGCAGTTCTATAAGCCCATAGTGCATCCTTCAATTTACTAGCCCAATTCTTTCTAGTTTTATTAACAGTCTTTCCCAAAATAGATTTAATCTCTCTATTCGATAATTCTACTTGACCACTAGTTTGAGGATGATAAGCGGAAGCAATTCTATGATTAATACCATACCTAGCAAGAGTTTTTCTAAAACCTCCATGAATAAAATGAGAACCTCCATCAGTCATAATATATCTAGGCACTCCAAATCTAGGAAAAATAATGTCTAAAAGCATTCTTAAAGAGGTCTCACCATCAGCACTTTTTGTAGGTATGGCTTCCACCCATTTAGTAACATAATCAACAGCAACAAGTATATGAGTGTTACCTTCTGAAGACGGAAAAGGTCCCATGAAGTCAAATCCCCAACAATCAAACGGTTCAATAACAAGAGTATAATTCATAGGCATTTCATTACGTCTGGAGATATTACCAACCCTTTGGCATTCATCACAAGATAAAATAAACTTTCTCGCATCCTTGAAGAGAGTTGGCCAATAAAAACCTGATTGTAGAACCTTTTGCGCGGTTCTTTCTCCGGCGTGATGTCCTCCATAAGCACTACCATGACATTTACTCAATATCTCTTGTTGTTCATATTCGGGAACACATCTTCGCATAATACCATCCACTCCTTCTTTATATAAGTGTGGGTCATCCCAGAAATAATGCCTCAAGTCATAAAAGAATTTCCTCCTTTGCTGAGCTGAAAAGGTTGGAGGCAAGTACTTGGAAACAATAAAGTTAGCATAATCAGCATACCAAGGACTGTCTCGCGAGCTCACCTTTATTACAGCCAATTGTTCATTTGGAAAACTATCATTAACAGGAATAGGATCATAAGCAATATTTTCCAATCTAGACAAGTTATCAGCAACAGGATTATCAGCACCTTTCCTATCTACAATATGTAAATCAAATTCTTGCAAAAGAAGTACCCATCTAATAAGCCTCGACTTAGCATCTTTCTTTGTCATAAGGTATCTAATTGCAGCATGATCAGTATGAATTGTAACTTTTGATTCAACAATATAAGATCTAAATTTATCACAAGCAAAGACTACAGCTAATAATTCTTTTTCAGTTGTAGCATAATTTCTTTGAGCAGCATCAAGAGTTTTACTAGCATAATGAATAACATTCAGTTTTTTATCTACTCGCCGTCCAAGAACAGCGCCTACAGCAAAATCACTAGCATCACACATAATTTCAAAAGGCAAATTCCAATCAGGAGGTTCAACTATAGGAGCAGTTGTTAAGGCTTTCTTAAGAGTTTCAAAAGCTTCCTTACAATCGTCATCAAAAACAAAAGGTACGTCTTTTTGAAGAAGATTAGTAAGAGGCTTTGAAATCTTGGAGAAATCTTTAATAAATCTCCTATAAAACCCAGCATGACCAAGAACACTACGAATACCTTTAACATCCCTCGGATAGGGCATCTTCTCAATTGCTTCAACTTTAGCTCTATCAACTTCAATACCTCTCTCGGAAATTTTATGTCCCAATACAATTCCTTCATTAACCATAAAGTAGCATTTCTCCCAATTAAGAACAAGGTTAGTTTCTTCACATCTCTGCAAAACTTTATCAAGGTTTCGCAAGCAACTGTCAAAAGAATTCCCATAGACGGAAAAATCATCCATGAATACTTCCACAATACTCTCGCAAAAACCATGAAAAATAGCAGACATGCATCTTTGAAAAGTAGCAGGAGCATTACATAAACCAAAAGGCATACGTCTATAAGCATAAGTTCCATAGGGACAAGTAAAAGTGGTTTTCTCTTGATCTTTAGCTTTAACAGTAATTTGTGAAAACCCAGAATAACCATCAAGAAAGCAAAAATGAGTATTTTTAGACAATCTTTCTAACATTTGATCAATAAATGGTAAAGGGTAATGATCTTTCTTAGTAACTTTATTAACTTTTCGAAAATCAATGCACATTCTATACCCTACGACTACTCTTTGAGGGATGAGCTCATCATTATCATTAGGCACAACAGTCATTCCTCCTTTCTTGGGAACGCAATGCACAGGACTAACCCATCTACTATCAGCAATAGGATATATAATACCAGCTTCAAGAAGTTTTAATACCTCATTCCTTACCACCTCCTTCATCTTCGGAATTAGACGACGCTGATGTTCAACAACAGGCTTTGCATCATCTTCCATATTAATAGCATGTTGGCAAATAGAAGGAGAAATCCCCTTCAAATCATCAAGAGTGTGGCCAATAGCTCCTCGGTGTTTCTTCAATATTTCCAATAACCTTTCTTCTTCAAACTCTGTAAGCTTAGAACTAATAATAACATGATATATTTTCTTATCATCAATATGAGCATATTTAAGATTATCAGGCAAAGGCTTTAAATCAAAAATAGGATCTTCCTTTGGTGGCGGTGTTGTACCCAGATCTTCCGCCGGTAAATCATGCTTAAGAATAGGTTGGCGAAGAAAATTTTCCTCAAGCTCATCTCTTTCTTTCCTAAAAACTTCACTCTCGCTATCCTCCAAATGTTGCTGCAAAGGATTGTTAGGAACAAGAACAATAGATGCACATTGCTCCATTTTAAAATCATCACTAGGCAAATCAGCTTTATAAGGAGTTTTGGTAAATTTAGAGAAGTTAAACTCATAAGATTCACCAGCAAATTTAGTCAAAATTTTCTCTTTCTTGCAATCTATAATAGCTCCACAAGTATTTAGAAAAGGTCTACCAAAAATAATAGGACAATAATCACTAGCAGCAGAACCAAGTACCAAAAAGTCACAGGGATATTTAATCTTACCACATAGAACTTCCACATCTCGAACAATACCAATTGGAGAAATAGTTTCTCTATTAGCCAGCTGAATAACCACATCAATATCTTCAAGTTCACAAGAATCAATTTCGTGCATAATCTCCGTGTAAAGCTCATAAGGAATAGCACTAACGCTTGCACCAATATCACATAATCCATAATAGCAATGATCACCAATTCTAACAGATAGCATAGGAACACTAACTTGTTTGGGTTTATTAGGATGTGAAACAATATTAGAAGCATCTTCACAGAAAATAATATGACCATCCTCCACATTTTCAGTCACAAGATCTTTAACTATTGCAACAAAGAGGTTCAACTTTTATTTCTTCTTCAGGTTATACATGTTTCTTTTCACTATTATGAACCGAAATATTAATAAAAGATTACTCCTTCAATTTAGCAGGAAAGGAGTTTTTTCAATATAAGCTTGATTAATAACATGATCAGCAGTTTCAACTACAACGCATTTATTAATAGATGAATCAATTTTATCTTTATAAGGTTCATGATACTTATCAAAATTCTTCTTTGGCAATTCATAATGAGAGGCAAAAGCTTTATAAAAATTTGCAGCAACTTGAGAATCAAGACCATATGTAGCACTCATATTACGAAATTTATCAGTATCCATAAAAGCTTCAATGCATTTATAATCATAAATTATACATGATTCTCTATCCTTGTCGTTCTCCCAACCTTCAGTATTTTCTTGGATCCGATCAAGAAGGTCCCTTTTAAACTCTTCTTTGTTGCGTGTAAATGATCCAGAACAAGAAGTATCCAGCAAGGTCTTGTCTTGAAAAGAAAGTCTTGCATAGAAATTATCAATAATAACATTACCAGGAAGCTCATGAATGGGGCATTTGAGCATTAAAGACTTCAATCTCCCCCAAGCTTGGGCAATACTCTCTCCATCATGAGGCCAAAAATTATATATGCGATTCCGATCCTTGTGAATTTCACTTGGAGGATAGAACTTAGAATAAAACCGGGGCACAATATCATTCCATTCAAGAGAATCCCCATTATCCAGTAATTTATACCAATGCGCCGCCTTACCAGACAGCGATAAAGAGAATAGTTTCTTCCTCACTTCATCCATAGCAATACCTGCACACTTGAATAAGCCGCATAATTCATGTAAGAACAATAAATGATCCCCAGGGTGGACAGTTCCATCCCCTTCATAGCGGTTATCCATAACACGTTCAATAATTTTCATAGGTATTTTATATGGTATCACTTCCTCACCTGGCGCCTCATCCACTACCGTTGCAGTAGTAGTGGATTTCCCAAATAGAAATTGAAGAGAAGATCTCTCCATAATGACTTATAGCAGCAGGCAGAAATAAAATCAGCACAAACAGTAAAGGTTTTCCTTACCAATTCCACTTACCAATAGCGCTTCACTCCCCGGCAACGGCGCCAGAAAATAGTCTTGATGACCCACAAGTATAGGGGGTGTATCGTAGTATTTTCGATAAGTAAGAATGTCGATCCCAACGAGGAGCAGAAGGTGTTGACAAGCAGCTTCGATGAAGGATTCATTGTAAATGCTCACAGACAAGTATTCAGGGGGTTTTGATGTAACAGTTGAATAAAGTACGAGTAAGTAAAGTGCGAGAGTAACAATTGCAGCGAGTGGCCCAATCCTTTTTAGCACAAAGGACAAGCCGGTTTGTTTACTTATAATGACCAAACGTTCTCGAGGACACACGGGATTTTAGTCTAGTGCTTTCGCTACATATGGCTAAATAATCTTCATTGTTATGATAAGTGTTGTGTGGGTGAACCTATGCTAATGTACCGCCCTTCCTAGGACTAATACATACTTGTGATTATACCCCTTGCAAGCATCCGCAACTACAAGAAAGTAATTAAGATAAATCTAACCACAGCCTTAAACTCTGAGATCCTGCTATCCCTCCTGCATCGATATACCAACGGGGGCTTAGGTTTCTGTCACTCCGGCAACCCCGCTATCGGCAAACGAGTACAAGATGCATTCCCCTAGGCCCATAAATGGTGAAGTGTCATGTAGTCGACGTTCACATGACACCACTAGAAGAATAACACCACAACTTAAATATCATACCATTGAATATTACTCAACCATAGTTCACTACTAACATTTAGACTTCACCCATGTCCTCAAGAACTAAACGAACTACTCACGAGACATCATATGGAACATGATCAGAGGTGATATGATGATGAATAACAATCTGAACATAAACTTGGTTCAATGGTTTCACTCAATAGCATCAACAACAAGTAGAAATCGATACCGGGAGAGTTTCCCCTATCAAACAATCAAGATCAAACCCAAATTGCTACATCGGTGACGAGGTGCTGCGGTGGAGACGGCGGTGATGATGGTGGAGATGATGATGATGGTGATGGAGATGATGTCCAGCTCGATGACGGTGACGATGGCGTCGATTTCCCCCTCCCGGAGGGAATTTCCCCGGCGGATTCCTGCCCGCCGGAGAGCTCTTTTCTCTCTGATGTTCTCCGCCCCGCAGAGGCGGCTTAACTCTTCGCGAGGTACCCTCTGTGGCTTAGGTTTTCGGGACGAAGGGTTTCGCGAAGAAAAGGAGGCGAAAGGGGCTGTGGGGCCCCCACACCACATGGTGGCGCGGCCAGGCCATGGGCCGCGCCGCCCTATGGTCTGGGCCCACCTCGGGTCCAGCTAGCTCCTCCTTCTGGCTTCCTTCGTCATCTTGAAAAATAGGATTTTTGGTATAATTTCCTTCCACAGTTGATCTTCCGAAATATTGCGTTCTGACGGTGCTTTTTCCAGCAGAATCCTGGCTCCGGTGCTTGATCCTCCAATAATGATGAAACATGCAAAATAGATGAAATAACATAAGTATTGTATCCAAATATGAAATATATCAATGAATAACAACAAATTATGATATAAAATAGTGATGCAAATTGGACGTATCAAGGTGCACTAGTTCGGCGAAGAGATAGTGAAATACAAGTAGTATGGATGTATATGAGTGGTAATAGCAATCTGAATAAAATATGGCAGCGAGTAAACATGCAACAGAACAGTAAATAAACGGAGATTCGATGTTTGGAAACAAGGCCTCGGGATCATACTTTCACTAGTGGACACTCTCAACATTGCAATCATAATTGAATATAAATAAGCACTTCACTATGCTATCCTGAATTACTCTCTGGCAAGATAACGAACTCTAATTCATCATGTAGGCAAACCTTAAAGATGTATTCCCAAGTACTAATAAACACCCCACGCTGTCACTGTGAGCATTCATAGGAGGTACTAACACACCACAATTTCATAGAGACATCCAACTCAAATCATAACTCAGTGAATAAGTATTCTGTGAAATATAGCCTAAGAGACCCACACGGTGCACACACTGTCACCTTTACACACGTGGGACAAGGAGTCTCCGGAGATCACATAAGTAAAATCCACTTGAATAGCATAACGACATCTAGATTACAAGCTCATCATATGGATCTCAATCATGTAAGGCAGCTCATGAGATCATTGTATTGAAGTACATGGGAGAGAGAGATGAACCACATAGCTACCAGTACAGCCCTTAGCCTCGATGGAGAACTACTCCCTCCTCATGGGAGACAACAGCGGTGATGAAGATGGCGGTGGTGTCGATGGAGATGCCTTCCGGGGGCACTTCCCCGTCCCGGCGGCATGCCGGAACAGAGACTCATGTCCCCCAGATCTTGGCTTCGCGATGGCGGCGGCTCTGGAAGGTTTCTCGTACCGTGGCTTTTCCGTATCGAAGATTTAGGTCAGGGGCCTTTTTATAGGCGAAGAGGCGGAGTCGGAAAGGTTACGGGGGCGCCACACAATAGGGGGCGCGCCCCCCCTGGGCCGCGCCGCCCTGTTGTCTGGTGGCCCTATGGCTCTCCCCTGGTCTCTCTCGGGTGTTCTGGAAGCTTCGTGGAATTATAAGATGCTGGGCGTTGATTTCGTCCAATTCCGAGAATATTTCCTTACTAGGATTTCTGAAACCAAAAACAGCAGAAAACAGGAACTGGCACTTCGGCATCTCGTCAATAGGTTAGTTCCGGAAAACGCATAATAATGACATATAATGTGTATAAAACATGTGAGTATCATCATAAAAGTAGCATGGAACATAAGAAATTATAGATACGTTTGAGACGTATCAAGCATCCCCAAGCTTAGTTCCTACTCGCCCTCGAGTAGGTAAACGATAACAAGGATCATTTCTTAAGTGACATGCTATCATAATCTTGATCAATACTATTGTAAAGCATATGAGATGAATGAAGTGATTCAAAGCAATGGTTAAGACAATGATTAAACAACTGAATCATATAGCAAAGACTTTTCATGAATAGTACTTTCAAGACAAGCATCAATAAGTCTTGCATAAGAGTTAACTCATAAAGCAATAGATTCAAAGTAGAAGGCATTGAAGCAACACAAAGGATGATTAAGTTTCAGCAATTGTTTTCAACTTGTAACATGTATATCTCATGGATAGTTGTCAACATAAAGCAATATGACAAGTGCAATAGGTAAACATGTAAGAATCAATGCACACAGTTGACACAAGTGTTTGCTTCTAAGATAGAAAGAAGTAGGTAAACTGACTCAACATAAAGTAAAAGATAGGCCCTTCGCAGAGGGAAGCATGGATTACTATTTTTGTGCTAGAGCTTTTCATTTTGAAAACATAGAAACAATTTTGTCAACGGTAGTAATAAATCATATGTGTTATGTATAAGACATCTTATAAGTTGCAAGCCTCATGCATAGATTACCAATAGTGCTCGCACCTTGTCCTAATTAGCTTGGATTAACATGGATTATCATTGCATAGCATATGTTTCAACCAAGTGTCACAAAGGGGTACCTCTATGCCGCCTGTACAAAGGTCTAAGGAGAAAGCTCGCACTGGATTTCTCGCTTTTGATTATTCTCAACTTAGACATCCATACCGGGACAACATAGACAACAGATAATGGACTCCTCTTTAATGCATAAGCATTCAACAACAGATAATATACTCATAAGAGATTGAGGATTGATTGTCCAAACTGAAACTTCCACCATGATTCATGGCTTTAGTTAGCGGCCCAATGTTCTTCTCTAACAATATGCATACTCAAACCATTTGATCATGAAAATTGCCCTTACTTCAAAGAAGACGAACATGCATAGCAACTCACATGATATTCAACAAAGGTGTAAAAGTTGATGGCGTCCCCAGAAGCATGGTTACCGCTCAACAAGCAGCTTATAAGAAATAAGATACATAGCTACATATTCTTCACCACAATAGTTTTTAAGGCTATTTTTCCCATGAGCCATATATTGCAAAGACAAAGAATAGAATTTTAAAGGTAGCACTCAAGTAATTTACTTTGGAATGGCAGAGAAATACCATGTATTAGGTAGGTATGGTGGACACAAATGGCATAGTTTTTGGCTCAAGGTTTTAGATGCACGAGAAGTATTCCCTCTCAATACAAGGCTTTGGCTACCAAGGTTGTTTGAAGCAAACTCAAGTATAAAATGGTGCAGCAAAGCTCACATATGAACATATTGTAAGTATTATAAGACTTTACATCGTCTCCTTGTTGTTGAAACACCTTAACCAGAAAATATCTAGACTCTAGAGAAACTAATCATGCAAACCAAATTTTAACAAGCTCTATGTAGTTCTTCATTAATAGGTGCAGAGTATATGATGCAAGAGCTTAAACATGATCTATATGAGCACAACAATTGCCAAGTATCAAATTATTCAAGACTTTATACCAATTACCACATGAAGCATTTTCCGTTTTCAACCATATAACAATTAACGAAGCAGTTTCAACCTTCGCCATGAACATTAAAAGTAAAGCTAAGAACACATGTGTTCATATGCAACAGCGGAGCGTGTCTCTCTCCCACACAAGCATGAATTTATTCAGAGAATGAAAATAACAAAGGAAAATAAAACACACAGACGCTCCAAGTAAAGCACATAAGATGTGACGGAATAAAAATATAGTTTCACTAGAGGTGACCTGATAAGTTGTCGATGAAAAAGGGGATGCCTTGGGCATCCCCAATCTTAGATGCTTGAGTCTTCTTAAAATATGCAGGGATGAACCACGGGGGCATCCCCAAGCTTAGACTTTTCACTCTTCTTGATCATATTGTATCATCCTCCTCTCTTGACCCTTGAAAACTTCCTCCACACCAAACTCAAAACAAACTCATTAGAGGGTTAGTGCATAATCAAAAATTCACATGTTCAGAGGTAATACGATCATTCTTAACACTTCTGGACATTGCACAAAGCTACTGGAAGTTAATGGAACAAAGAAATCCATTCAACACAGCAAAAGAGGCAATGCGAAATAAAAGGCAGAATCTGTCAAAACAGAACAGTCCGTAAAGACGAATTTTTTTGAGGCACCAGACTTGCTCAGATGAAAATGCCCAAATTGAATGAAAGTTGAGTACATATCTGAGGATCACGCACGTAAATTGGCAGATTTTTCTGAGTTACCTACAGAGAACCCTGCCCAAATTCGTGACAGCAAGAAATCTATTTCTACGCAGTAATCCAAATCTAGTATTGACTTTACTATCAAAGACTTTACTTGGCACAACAATGCAATAAAATAAAGATAAGGAGAGGTTTCTACAGTAGTAAAAACTTCCAAGACACAAATATAAAACAAAATTACTGTAATAAAATAAAAACATGGGTTATCTCCCAAGAAGTGCTTTCTTTATAGCCATTAAGATGGGCTCAGCAGTTTTAATGATGCACTCGCAAGAAATAGTAGTTGAAGCAAAAGAGAGCATTGATGACCCACAAGTATAGGGGATCGCAACAGTCTTCGAGGGAAGTAAAACCCAATTTATTGATTCGACACAAGGGGAGACAAAGAACACTTGGAAGCCTTAACAGCGGAGTTGTCAATTCAGCTGCACCTGGAAACAGACTTGCTCGCAAGAGTTTATCAGTAGTAACAGTTTTATAGCAGTAGCAGTAGTGAAATAACAGCAGCAGAGTAACAGAGACAGCAGTAGTGATTTTAGTAAACAGCAGGATTAAAATACTGTAGGCACGGGGACGGATGAACGGGCGTTGCATGGATGAGAGAAACTCATGTAACAATCATAGCAAGGCATTTGCAGATAATAATAAAACGGTGTCCAAGTACAAAGCAATCAATAGGCATGTGTTCCATATATAGTCGTGCGTGCTCGCAATGAGAAACTTGCACAACATCTTTTGTCCTACCAGCCGGTGGCAGCCGGGCCTCAAGGGAAACTACTGGATATTAAGGTACTCCTTTTAATAGAGTACCGGAGCAAAGCATTAACACTCCGTGAACACATGTGATCCTCACATCGCTACCATTCCCTCCGGTTGTCCCGATTTCTGTCACTTCGGGGCCATCGGTTCCGGACAGCGACATGTGTATACAACTTATAGGTAAGACCATAAACAATGAATATCTTGATGAAGCAATAACATGTTCAGATCTGAGATCATGGCACTCGGGCCCTAGTGACAAGCATTAAGCATAACAAGTTGCAACAATATCATCAAAGTACCAATTACGGACACTAGGCACTATGCCCTAACAATCTTATGCTATTACATGACCAATCTCATCCAATCCCTACCATCCCCTTCGGCCTACAGCGGGAGAATTACTCACACATGGATGGGGGAAACATGGCTGGTTGATGTAGAGGCGTTGGCGGTGATGGCGGCGATGATCTCCTCCAATTCCCCGTCCGGCGGAGTGCCGGAACGGAGACTTGGCTCCCGCGACGGAGTTTCGCGATGTGGCGGCGTTCTGGAGGGTTTCTGGCGACTTCGACTTCTCCCCGTGCGTTTTTAGGTCGAGGCCGATAAATAGTCCGAAGGAGGGCGTCGGAGGCTGGCCGAGGGGGCCACACCACATGGCCGCGCGGGCCCCCCTGGGCCGCGCCGCCCTATGGTGTGGGGCCCTCGGGCCTCCACCTGGTTTGTCCTTAAGCTCCGTCGGTTCTCTCGGGAAAATAGGGCCTTCTGCATAAATTCCGAGGATTTTCCTGAAAGTTGGATTTCTGCACAAAAACGAGACACGGAGCGATTCTGAAAACAGCGTTAGTCCGTGTTAGTTGCATCCAAAATACACAAATTAGAGGCAAAACAATAGCAAAAGTGTTCGGGAAAGTAGATACGTTTTGGACGTATCAACTCCCCCAAGCTTAGCTTATTGCTTGTCCTCAAGCAATTCAGTTAACAACTGAGCGATAAAAGAACTTTCACGAACACATTTGCTCATATGATGTATATATTCTCATGCTATGGCTAATACTTAAGCAGTTCATAATGAGATACATGTAAATAAGATCATCTAACAGCTATGTCAATCATGGAGAGGTACCAACAATTAATAATAAGCATCATGAATCATGTATATAAGCAGGATTGCAATGTTCATAAGAGAGTATGATAAAGTGGTATCTCGCTTGCCTATATTTGATTGGCAAAACATAAATGCCCGGGCACCTCTGGAGTTCATAGAAATACTAGAAGTAGTGATTGTCAAAGATAAAAGCATCAAAGTTATACCACAATTAATCATATTTTGAGACAAGCATATTATACTAAGAATGACAGTTGTGCTCTCAAGATAGTGCTCAAAGAAATAATGGAGACACAACATAAAAGTAAAAGATTGACCCTTCGCAGAGGGAAGCAGGGATTAACATGCGCTAGAGCTTTTCATTTTTGAAATAAGGAGCAAAATTATTTTGAGAGGTGTTTGTTGTTGTCAACGAATGGTAATGGGTACACTAACTACCTCGCCAACCGGACTTTCAAGAGCAGCTCCCATGAATTATTGCATATTTATGTGGCACTCCTTCCAACCTTTCTTACACAAACCATGGCTAACCGAATCCTCGGGTGCACACTTAACAATCTCATACCATGAAGGAGTGCCTTTTTATTTTAGCTTTATTATGATGATGACACTCCCCCCAACCTTTGCTTACACAAGCCATGGCTAACCGAATCCTTCGGGTGCCGTCCAACAATCACAAACCATGGAGGAGTATCTATTTAAGTTAATTAATTCGGAATGGGAATCCCATTGCCGACTCTTTTGCAAAATTATTGGATAAGCGGATGTGCCACTAGTCCATATGAGAGTCCGTCAAAAGTAAATGACAAGGTTGAAAGCTAAACACCACATACTTCCTCATGAGCTATGAAACATAAACACAAATTGAGAAGCATTTTGAAGGTTTTAAAGGTAGCGCATGAGAATTTACTTGGAATGGTTTGAAATGCCATGCATAGGTATTTATGGTGGACACTTTGGAACGACTTGGTTTTCATGTGTTTGGAAGCACGAGCAGCGTTCCCGCTCAGTACAAGTGAAGGCTAGCAATAGACTAGGGAGCGACAAATCAAGAGAGCAGTAACTGTCATAATCATGCTTGCGGCAAAATAAATTAATGGAGGCATAAAAGTGATACAAGAACTCTGAAGCAATATAGATCATCGAGGCTTAATTGACTTTTTGTTCAGTCATATGCATGCGTGAGCATGTGCCAAGTCGATATAAATGAATTATTCAGAGGAGGATACCACAATGCCATACTTACTTATGAATAAAACAATGCAAGCAAACATCCATGACATGCTACTTATATTAATAAATTGGAGCTAAACATGAGAGATCATAAACTACTAGACTTTCTCAAATAACATATACCTCACATGAACCAACTAAGCATGCTCACATGGATGAGTATATGTACAAAAATGAAAACAAATAGAGTTCATACCAGCCTCTCACCACAATCAGATTGTCGTATATCGTCATTATTGCCTTTTCACTTGTATAGCTTGGATAATATGAAATGAAAACCACGCTCCAGCCATCGAAGACCATTGAACTCATAAAGAAATTTACAAAACCAAAGAAGAACAACAAATATTTTTGGTGTTTTTGAATTTGAGAACAAGAACAAAAGGAGACAAACAAACAAAGCAAAATCTTTTTGGGTTTTCTTATAGTAAACTAGCAATAGCAAATTAAGCGAAACAAATGCAAGAAACCAAGGCAAACAAATGGTGAAGAGAAATAACAGAAATATTTTTGGTCTTTTTGTGTTTTGGGAAGGAAACAAAGCAAGAACAAGAAAATGAAAACTAAAAGAAACACAGAAAAGCGAGATGGCAGAAATCTGCCAAAACCTGACAGCAGTACAGAAATCGATTTTTACAAAAATCTTACGTTGCTCAGCTCGAAAAGTGTTCAACTAATGAAAGTTAGATAACAACCTGGGGAACCTGCACAAAAATTGGCAGCTCAAAATAACGTTATGGCTGTGCGCGCGATTTTTTCTAGTAACAGTCCAGAATCTGTTTTCAGGCAGCACTTCCCCAAATATCATCTCCCTCTCATTAGAAAAAAACTCAAAGAGACTAAACAAGTATGTACAAGTATCCAGCATTCTTAATATGCAAAGAATGAGCGATGCCGGTATACCTCCCCCCAAGCTTAGGCTTTTGGCCTAAGTGGAGATCAACCCCATCGAGGGTCTGGGTTCCATGCCGATGAATCGTACATGGAGTAGTCATAATAAGGTACCGATGCAGAAGAAAAGCGTGGAGGCTCCATATGCCCAACATGTTGATGCGAGGAACTTGCTGCATCGGATGATGAGTCGAGGTGTTCCTCGACCTCCGTGTCGTCTCTTGCATGGTGGCCTCCTCCTTCTATGTGTGCACTCAGCGCACCTTCGGTGACTGACCAATCATTCCTGGAATCAAGGTTAAATAGAACAGGCGCAGGCAATTTTACTAGTTTTTCAGTTTTCTTAGTTAATCTCCAAGTTTTCTTATAAAAAGTCATCTTGTACAACAGGTTACCCAAGTTAGATGAATTAGAAACAAATTCATGTTTAATCATGGAGGCTATGTCAAGTTTCTCTACGGAGAACGGAATATCAAGATGGTGAGGTTCTACCCCATGCATAGCTAATAAACGAGAGGCGATGATACCTCCACAAATTCCTCCCTTCTCACGGTTAGTAGCAAGTCTATAGGTTATCAAAGCACCCAAATTATAAGTCCTATCACCTTGTAATGCAGCAGCTAAGAAGGCTAAATCCGGGATAGATAACTTACTCCCATTCTTTCTGGCAAGAACGCACTTGGTGATGAAATAAGCAAAGTAACGAATGGCTGGGAGTTGAATACTACTGATTTTACCACTATCCTCTGAGAAACTCCTTTCATGACAAATCATCTTGTAAAGATTCAAGAACTCTTGCGGCGATCCCCTTATCTTCTCACACGATCCCCATTGTGGTACTCTAATTGCTGCACAAAAATCACTAAATGGCAAGTTGACAGCTTTATTATAAATCTTATACTGAACCGTGGGGTTAGATCGCGACCAATTGAATTTAAAGTCCTGCACAACAGACATAGTTAGTTTTGCATATTGTCTTGGCTCTCCTTCAACAAAATCACTCAGCCCTGCACGAGAGATTAGAGTTTGAACATCTTGTAAAATCCCCGCACTTCTCATAAAGTCCACGCATGGGTAGTAAGAGGGGTATACTCCCTCTTCACGATTCACTCTCATAACTTGTTGGACCTCCAATTCTTGTTGGTTAAGTTGATATCTACTCCACTCCATTTTCTGAAATTTTCAACAAACAATATAAAAATTTGATTTGGTGACATATAATTGAGGGAAACTACCATAGGAACTTGCTAGAGTACTAATCATGCATCAAAACTAGTTTCTACCACTTAGAACAAGCATGCAAGCTCACTAAACATGTTACCTACAGCACCAAAATATTCAAGATATACTCAACCAAACAAAATTCTACTTGGATGGGTGGAGGAGTCACATACCAAGGAGCAAATGTGCCAAATTTCAGCAAGAAATCTGGGCTGAGCAAAGAGATCGAAAAATCTGGCGCTCTTGAGCAAAAACGCGAGTGAGAGGAACCTGGTACGAGTTTTTTCGGGAGAGAGAAGGTGCTGGGAGAAAGAGATGGCATAGTGGGGCAAGGAGGGGCCCACACCACAGGGTGGCGCGCCCCCCTCCTTGGCCGCGCCGGCCTGTGGTGTGGCACCCTGGTGTGCCCCACAGGTCATCCTCTGGTGCTCCCAGGTGCCTCTTCGAAAAATAGGACCAACGGTATAATTTTTGTGAATTTTTGAAAACTTTGAAAAATGCACATTTCTGGGTATTAAGTTTATTATTACTGGCCAGGAAAAATTTTGAAATCTCCAATTAACTAAGGAACTTTGCAAATTAAAAGTGCTACAGCAACTAGAGCAAGTGGAGGAAGAAAGAGATGTTGTTTACCTCCTCTATGCATATAAAAAGTATTTGTTAACAAGGTTGATCAAGTCTTGCCACCAAATAAATTTTACATAGCATATGAAGAAATAAACCTCAAATCAATCATGTTACCTTGAATTGTATTGATATGGATCCAATCATGAGAGTTTGATATTCTTCTTTAGGCTCATATATAGGACAATCAATAGTTCCCACTTTGATAGTTCTCACATTAGAAATAGTATTGACTCCACATACTTTATCAAACTTCTTGGGGAAATAAACGGTATGCTCCCTATCATCAACATTGAAAGTAACCTTTCCTTTATTGCAATCAATAATAGCCCCTGCGGTGTTAAGAAAAGGTCTCCCAAGAATAATAGACATATTATCATCTTCAGGCATTTCCAACACAACAAAATCAGTTAATATCAAGCAGTTAGTAGTAACTTGAACAGGAACATCCTCACATATACCAACATGAATAGCAGTAGATTTATCAGCCATTTGCAAAGATATATCAGTAGGTATCAACTTATCTAGATAAAGTCTCTTATAAAGAGAAAAAGGCATAACACTAACACCGGCTCCCAAATCACATAGAGCAGTTTTAACATAATTATTCTTAATAGAACAAGGAATAGTAGGTATACCTAGGTCGCCCAACTTCTTTGGAACTTTGCCATTGAAAGAGTAATCGAATGAACCTCGGTGACCAGGTGGGTACGTGAATACCCATTTGTTGTCCAACACGTGTCTAACGTCATTTAATAACGTTAGTCTGGTTCTGCGTCTGTCTACTTCTGCCTACATCTCTGACTACGACGACACCGTCCCTCCCTACTCCACCCACCCAGTCCTCCCCTCCACCTGCTCGCTGCTCTAATCCTTCCCATCCCGATCGACCGCTGCGGCCGCAGCGAGCTCCCGCCCATCGTCGAGGGAACCGTGGCCTTTTTGACCGGATCTCTAGTGTTGGTGAGCGGATCTTCTACCGAGGGACGCCGCATCCCCCGCAGGACCGAGCCGTTGGAGGCGATAGCGACTGGGGTGGATAGGGGAAAAGTCGGTGTCTTGCTTCGCCATGGATGCCGTCGACTCAATTTGGGCCACCGTGGCCGGCCCCTCGAGCTCCTGGTGGCAGGACTTGGAGATGGACGCCGTGTCTGCATCGTGCAAGCATGCCCCGGTCGGTCTCCGCGATTTGTTGGTTCCCCATGTGCGGATAGCACCTCGCCGACTGACGGTGATGCCGGGCACGCAGAGGAAGGAGGTGGGGGTCGCCGCGGCCTACTGCGTGCAACGCCGTTGGTTCCCTTTTCCCTATCCAGATGTCCGCGCTGCCGTCCTGCATATCCCCAACAAATGAATCAATAGGAGGTGCCCTGAGCCGAGCAAATCGTGGCTGTCTTCTGCGATTCCCGGCGGATCGAGCGCGGCCATCTTCTCAGATGGATGTCGAGCGGCCGTTGACTCGATAGGGCCGGCGAGGTAGGGCATGGCGTTGGGAGAGCAATGCAGCCGGTGGTGTCTCATGGTCGTCGATCTGGAATCCCGCCATGGCCGCCCCTCAGGTCTTTGACGCGATTGGATCGTCGATCTAGATCACCGGTGGCATTGGGAGAGTGATGCAACCGGCGATGTCCGTGCGTGTGGAAGAACTACACTTTTGCTAATGGCTGGATATTTGGGATAATTAATTATTTAATGCTCTATGTTGTACGATCGTGGGGGAGTTAATCAGCTCAAAAAGCAGAGTGCTCTATTGACATGGAGAATCCGTGGTTGATGCTTCTGTCGACTAGCGAGAGCAACGCCAAACCACAAGCTAGCCCCGCATGGTCCACAAGAGTCACCTCAGCCAGAAAAGTTACACACTGTGTCGTCGCCGTGACGCCGTGAGCATCTCCACGCGCGCAGTAGGCATCTAAAAGCAGATCGGACGACGGTGAGTGGGTGCGTACCTACATACCTGTTCACAAGCATAGTGGAAATTTCCTCATTGGGGATTTTCCTCTTGTTAGTAACAATATCTTTCATATACTTCGAATAAGGTGGCAATTTAATAGCATCAGTCAAAGGGATTTGCAAGAATAAAGGTTTCATCCAATCACAAAATTTATTATAGTGTTCTTCTTCCTTTGATTTTAGTTTCTTAGCAGGAAAAGGCATTTGCTTTTGCACCCAAGGTTCTCTTTCATTACCATGTTTCTCAGCAATAAAATCTTCTTTAGTGTACTTTTTATTTTTAGCATGCTTTTCAGGTTCTTCTTCAACCTCTTCTTTATCAGGAGTATCATTCTTATCATTATCTTTATCATGTTCATTACCACTTTCAGTTTCAGCATCAGAAATAGAAATACTATTAGGATCATTAACAGGTTCAGAGGATTCTACAACATTTTTATGCTTCTTCTTCTTTTTCTTCTTAGAATGAGCACTAGGTTCAATACGTTGAGAATCTTGTTCAATTCTTTTGGGATGCCCTTCAGGATATAGAGGATCCTGGGTAGAGACACCACCTCTAGTTGTTACTTCATAAGCATGTTTCTCTTTAGAATTATTCCCTAACAAGTCATTTTGCACTTTAGTGAGTTGATCAATTTGAGTTTGAATCATATGAAAATGTTTAACAAGCATCTTAACATCATTGGAGGTTCTCTCTACAATATCATGCAATTCACTAATAGCTCGAGAATTTTCCATTAAATGATTCTCTACTCTCATATTAAAATTTTCTTGCTTAACAATATAATTATCAAACTCATCTAAGCATTGTGCAGGAGGTTTCGAATACGGAATATCCTCCCTAGTAAAGCGTTGAAGGGAGTTTACCTCAATCATGGATGAAGGGGGAATTATCTCACATATATCTTCTATGGGAGGAAGATTCTTCACATCTTCAGATTTAATACCTTTCTCCTTGAGAGACTTCTTGGCTTCCCTCATATCTTCATCATTTAATTTAATCATACCCCTCTTCTTTAATATTGGCGCTGGAGTTGGTTCAGGCGTAGTCCAATCATCATGATTCCGGCCTATTTTAGCCAATAATTCTTCAAATATGCCCTGGAGTTCTTTTCTGAAAACACAACCAGCACAACTATCCAGGTATGCCCTAGACTCAATGGTTAGTCCACTATAAAATATATCAAGTAAATCATGCTTTTCCAAATCATGGTCAGGCCGAGCTCTAATAAGAGAGCAAAATCTCGCCCAAGCCTCAGGCAATTTCTCTCCATCTTCCTGGTTAAAATTATAAATTCTCTGCAAAGCAATATGTTGGGCACTAGCAGGAAAGTATTTACGGAAGAAAACATCAAGCAATTCTTTTGGACTTCTAATAGAATTAGGTGGCAAACTATTATACCAAGTTTTAGCGTCTTCCTTTAATGAGAATGGAAAGATTTTAGCAACAAAGTAAGTACGCATCTTGACATCATCAGAAAACAAGCTACTTAGAGTAGATAACTCAGTCATGTGTTCAACAGCACTTTCTTTTTCAGTACCACAAAAGGGTGTTTTCTCAACAATAGCTATATGAGAGAGATCAAGAGAAAAATCATAATCTTTATCCTTAATGTTTATAGGAGATGTGGCAAACTTAGGATCAGGAGACAGTTTATATCTAACAGCATGTTCTGCAAGCAACTTTTTAATTTTTCTTGCATCAGTAGTAGCATTGCATTTTTCAATAAAATCATCATTAAGCTCCACATAATCTTCATCAGGATCATCACTAAAATAATCAAGTTCAGGTGAATTAACAGGGGTAGTAGCATTAGGAGTTTCAGTATTTTCAATTTGTCTAGACCTAGCAATCGTAGCATCTAGAAAAGATCCCAATGAACCACTATCATCAAGCACAACAGAAATATTATCAATATTATGAGAGTTTTCAGATTCAGCAGAAGTACCCGCATGTGAAGCATGTGGCGGTGAAACAAGTTTATCAATCACAGATGGTGAATCAAGAGCAGCAGAGGTACTCAGAGTTGTACCTTTTCTTGTAGTGGATGGTAATATGGCGATCTTAGTATCGCGAGGTTTACCCATGATGGAGAATTTGCAGCGAACAATATTAATCCAAGTGAACTTCCAAATAAAGCTATGCTCCCCGGCAACGGCGCCAGAAAACAGTCTTGATGACCCACAAGTATAGGGGATCGCGATAGTCTTCGAGGGTAGTATAACCCAATTTATTGATTCGACACAAGGGGAGGTAAAGAATACTTATAAGCCTTAACAACTGAGTTGTCAATTCATTGCACTGAAAAGCACTAGCAACAGGGGTGATGTGAAAGTAGCAGTAATATGAGAGCAGTAGTAACAGTAACACAGCAGCAGTAATAGCAATATGAGAGCAATGGCACCAGAAGATAGTTGATACTACTTCCAATGACATATAGAACAAGTATATAATGATGAGAGATGGACCGGGGTTCCCAGCGATCTACACTAGTGGTAACTCTCCAATAAGTGACAAGTGTTGGGTGAACAAATTACAGTTGGGCAATTGATAGGAATCAAAGCATTAAGAAAGAACATCAAGATTATTAATTATGTAGGCATGTTTTCCAATTATAGTCGTACGTGCTCGCAATGAGAAACTTGCACAACATCTTTTGTCCTACCAGCCGGTGGCAGCCGGGCCTCAAGGGAAACTACTGGATATTAAGGTACTCCTTTTAATAGAGTACCGGAGCAAAGCATTAACACACCGTGAAAACATGTTATCCTCACATCACTACCATCCCCTCCGGTTGTCCCGATTTCTGTCACTTCGGGGCCATTGGTTCCGGACAGTGACATGTGCATACAACTTGTAGATACAATCTAAGCAATAAGTATAGAGCTCAAATCTAAGATCATGCCACTCGGGCCCTAGTGACAAGCATTAAGAATAACAAGATTGCAGCAACAATAACTTCACAAACTTTATAGATAGACTAATCATAATGTATCATCCATCGGATCCCAAAAAACACAACACCGATTACATCAGATGAATCTCAATCATGTAAGGCAGCTCATGAGACCATTGTATTGAAGTACATAGGGGAGAGTATACCGACATAGCTACTGCTAGAACCCGTAGTCCATGGGGGAACTACTCACGGAGCATGGCGGAGGCGATGGCGTTGATGGAGATGGCTTCCGGGGGCACTTCCCCGTCCCGGCAGGGTGCCGGGACAGAGACTTCTGTCCCCCGAATTGGAGTTTCGCGATGGCGGCGGCGCCACAGTAACTTTTCTGGAGTTTCGTCAATTGGTACTGCGTTTTTAGGTCGAAAGGGGTTTTATAGGTGAAGAGGCGGCGCAGGGGGGCACCTGGGGGCGCCACACCCTAGGCCGGCGCGGCCTGGGTCTGGCCCGCGCCGCCATGTGGTGTGGTGGCCCCCTGGCCCCTCTCCGACTCTTCTTCGGTGTTCTGGAGCCTTCCGGGAAAAATAGGAGGTTTGGCGTTGATTTCGTCCAATTCCGAGAATATTGCCCGAACAGCCTTTCTGGAACCAAAAACAGCAGAAAACAGGAACTGGCACTGTGGCATCTTGTTAATAGGTTAGTTCCGGAAAATGCATGAAAACATCATAAAGTGCAAGCAAAACATGTAAGTATTGTCATAAAACAAGCATGGAACAACAGAAATTATGGATACGTCGGGGACGTATCAAGCATCAAAAGGCAAGTATGGAACAAATTTAAGTCTAACATGCTTCCTATGCATAGGAATCTTGTAAATAAACAAGTCATGTAGGCATAATGCAACAAGCATAGGAAAACTAGACAAGCGCAACTTCAAGATTTTCAGCATATAGAGAGGTGTTTTAGTAACATGAAAATTTCTACAACCATATTTTCCTCTCTCATAATAATTTCCAGTAGCATCATGAACAAACTCAACAATATAAGTATCACATAAAGCATTCTTATCATGAGTCTCATGCATAAAATTATTACTACTCCCAACATAAGCATAGTCATTCTTATTAATTGTAGTGGGAGCAAATTCAACAAAGTAGCTATCATCAAATATAGGAGGCATATTGTAATCATAATTAGATTTATCCTCCATAGTAGGCGGCACTAGAAGACCATTATCATTATAATCATCATAAATAGGAGGCATAGTATCATCAAAGAAAATTTTCTCCTCAATGCTTGGGGGACTAAAAATGTCATGCTCATCAAAACCAGCTTCCCCAAGCTTAGAATTTTCCATATCATTATCAACAATGGTGTTCAAAGCGTTCATACTAATATTACTACTAGCATGCAAATAAGGTTCCATAGGTTTTTTAATTTTCGCATTAAACCATTCATGTCTTGACTCAGGAAATAGTATAAAAAGCTCACAGATGTTTTCCATTATGCCTTACTAGTGTTTAACAAGAAACAAAAAGATGCAATTGCAGGATCTAAAGGAAATAGCTTCGAACACTCACACAACGGCAACAGAAAAGTACTTAGTTATCTGGGACCGGAGTATGAGTGTCTTTTACCTTTCCTCCCCGGCAACGGCGCCAGAAAAGTGCTTGATGTCTACGGGTGCTTCTATTCTTGTAGACAGTGTTGGGCCTCCAAGAGCAGAGGTTTGTAGAACAGCAGCAAGTTTCCCTTAAGTGGATCGCCCAAGGTTTATCGAACTCAGGGAGGAAGAGGTCAAAGATATCCCTCTCAAGCAACCCTGCAATCACGATACAAGAAGTCTCTTGTGTCCCCAACACACCTAATACACTTGTCAGATGTATAGGTGCACTAGTTCGGCGAAGAGATAGTGAAATACAAGTAGTATGGATGTATATGAGTGGTAATAGCAATCTGAATAAAATATGGCAGCGAGTAAACATGCAACAGAACAGTAAACGGAGATTCGATTTTTGGAAACAAGGCCTCGGGATCATACTTTCACTAGTGGACACTCTCAACATTGCAATCATAATTGAATATAAATAAGCACTTCACTATGCTATCCTGAATTACTCTCTGGCAAGATAACGAACTCTAATTCATCATGTAGGCAAACCTTAAAGATGTATTTCCAAGTACTAATAAACACCCCACGCTGTCACTGTGAGCATTCATAGGAGGTACTAACACACCACAATTTCATAGAGACATCCAACTCAAATCATAACTCAGTGAATAAGTATTCTGTGAAATATAGCCTAAGAGACCCACACGGTGCACACACTGTCACCTTTACACACGTGGGACAAGGAGTCTCCGGAGATCACATAAGTAAAATCCACTTGAATAGCATAACGACATCTAGATTACAAGCTCATCATATGGATCTCAATCATGTAAGGCAGCTCATGAGATCATTGTATTGAAGTACATGGGAGAGAGAGATGAACCACATAGCTACCGGTACAGCCCTTAGCCTCGATGGAGAACTACTCCCTCCTCATGGGAGACAGCAGCGGTGATGAAGATGGCGGTGGTGTCGATGGAGATGCCTTCCGGGGGCACTTCCCCGTCCCGGCGGCGTGCCGGAACAGAGACTCCTGTCCCCCAGATCTTGGCTTCGCGATGGCAGCGGCTCTGGAAGGTTTCTCGTACCGTGGCTTTTCCGTATCGAAGATTTAGGTCAGGGGCCTTTTTATAGGCGAAGAGGCGGAGTCGGAAGGGTTACGGGGGCGCCACACAATAGGGGGGCGCGCCCCCCCTTGGGCCACGCCGCCCTGTTGTCTGGTGGCCCTGTGGCTCTCCCCTGGTCCCTCTCGGGTGTTCTGGAAGCTTCGTGGAATTATAAGATGCTGGGCGTTGATTTCGTCCAATTCCGAGAATATTTCCTTACTAGGATTTCTGAAACCAAAAACAGCAGAAAACAGGAACTGGCACTTCGGCATCTCGTCAATAGGTTAGTTCCGGAAAACGCATAATAATGACATATAATGTGTATAAAACATGTGAGTATCATCATAAAAGTAGCATGGAACATAAGAAATTATAGATACATTTGAGACGTATCAGCCCTCTCCGCTTCCCCGTGGTTCTTGTTCTTCTTAGTGGTGGCCAACCTAGCCGCTACCTATGCCGCTACCTGAGCCACCAGGTTAGACACATGCAGAGGGGTGACCGCAACCTTGGACTCATACGCGGGCTGTGAATTAGGAACTTGCAAAGGGATCTGAGAGTCCCCAACACAGACAAGCGCCTGGCTAAAGTCATCGTAGAAGGAGTCATACACACATCGTAGTATATCCTAAATCAGACAAGCAGTTCATTGCAACTTTGAATAACACAAACCATACCAACAATCATCCTAAATCAGACAAGCAGTTCATTGAAAAGGTGAATAGCACAAACCCTTGCAAGATCATGGCAGGTGACCACATTTTGGACTAACCCCTTCTACAAGACCAAACCCTAGACAAAATCATGGCAGTAGCAACCGGAAATGTCGAATCCTAGCAAGATCATGATAGCTCACCACAATCCGAACTTACCCCTGCTACAAGAACAAACCCTAGGCAAGATCTTACTACTCTTAATCTAGATCTAAACATTACCACGGTACGGGGATAAGGGATGGCTTACAGTCATCGCCGGAGGTGAAGATGGGCTGGACCAGGAAGTAGATGAAGCAGCCCAGATGTACTCGCCACCACCGCCGCTGCAACCGTCGCCGACCGGAGATGTGTGCGCCTCTTACCTGCTTGCCGACGGGAGGATGAGCTCGAAAATTGGGGGGACATTGGAGGAGGGGGTAGAAATAGGCCATGGGGCGCGGCGGGAGGAATCCTTCCCGCCTCCCTTTTCGCTTTTTCACTGATGCGCACTACAGCTCCCGCCATCTCCATTCTCGTCTCCGCCTGTGCACCGAAGATTCCCTTTTGCATCAGCGAGCGTGGAGATTTGCCTGCACCGCTGGAAACTGCCGAACCGGGCGTTCCTCCAGGGCCTGCCCGACACTGCTTTGAGAAGCGGTTCATGCAAAAATGCGGCTCGGCCCAGGTAACCAAACGGACCGATACTTGCTGGCTCGATACGATCCAAGGAGGATGCAGGCAACCAAACGCGTCCTAAATTATTGCTGCCACCAGCCCATCTACCGGGCATATGACTCTGATAACACTGATGCAGAAATATGCAGGTGTGATTAGTCTAAGGAGAGCCATTTATACCTTGTTAGGCATATCATACAAGCAGTAAGTACAACACTACTCTATCCGTTACCCACTAATTGTCGTGGTTTTAGTTGGAAACAAGAATGACACGAACAAGGAAGGGAGAGAATCGTAAGTCGAGTTTGTCGTCTTCACGCAGACATTGCAGCCGAGCGTTTGGTAGCCTATGTTCCTCTTGGCTCGCATCGGCTCAACAATTTTCGTCATATTTGGTTGCATGGGCTCACTCGCTTTCTTGCATGCATCGCTTCTCAAAGCACCTCTGGGATATGCCTGGACGCCCAGTTCACATTTCTAGCGCCCTAGCGGGCATGTCTCATTCTCGCGCCTCCTTGAGTCCACCGATGCAACTATTGCACGCTCTTGGTTAGGCTCAAGCTCCCTTACAGTACTCCACACACCCTCTCTTCAAATCAACACAAACATACACCAAATTAAATTAAGTTGTATACCGAAAAAGATGTGTGTCGATGATACGAATCAATTCCCACAATCGGTTTCGAGTTTCGTTGGTCGTAAATCATCAATTTTGTGTACGAAGTTTTAAGATAAGGTTCACCTCATCATTCCACATGACTTTCATGTTGACAGGTTTTTTTATTTCGATCTACATACACAGATAGATAAATGACTCTCTAGTATACTGTAATGTGTACGCATGTGTGAGTATAATTTGGAGCATGTTTGCTCAACTTATCGGTAGCCATCTTCATGGATGGCGATGTGGTGATGATGTGTGAGAAGTGAGAGGTGATAATCCATGGTGGTGGCAGCTTAGTGGCGTTCGTCTTCGTGGTCGGTGACGTGGTGATGCTTGTGACCGGCGTGACCGACGGTGTCATGGTGGTATTCAGCTTCGTCATCGGCGACATGGTTATGCTTGTGACGAGCGTGAACGGCGGTGTCGTGGTGGCGTTTGTCTTCGTGGTCAGCGACGTGGTGATGCTTGTGATCGGCGTGACCGGCGGTGTCCTAGTGGTCTTCGTCTTCGTGGTCGACGATATGGTGATGCTCGTGACGGGCGTGAACAATAGTGTCATGGTGGTGTTCGTCTTCGTGGTCAGCGATGTGGTGATGCTTGTGACCGATTGTGTCATGGTGGTCTTCACCTTCGTGGTCGGCGACGTGGTGATGCTTGTGACCGGCGTGAACAACGATGGCATAGTTGTCTTCATCTTCGTGGTCGGCGACATACCCATGCTTGTGACCGGCGTGACCGAAGGTGTCATGGTACTCTTCGTCTTCGTGGTCGACGACGTGGTGATGGTTTTGACCGGCGTGACCGGCGGTGCCATGGTAGTGTTTGCCTTCGTGATCGCCTATGTGTTGAAGCTTGTGAACGGCGGCGTGAGGCTTTGTGATAGGTGAGAAGGTGGATGTAAGGTAACCATGTGGATAAGTGGTGATGCTAAAACTGGACTCGTATGAAACCAAACAAACTGAGCCTCCCGCTTCTGCTGGGCCAAAAGCTTCGGCCCATGCTGCCAAACAACAACCCAAACTTGCATCGTGGTCCGTCCGGAATGAGATGGGCTCCCGTCTCACTGCGCCAAGCATGAAGTATCAAAAATTATAGATACATTTGCAAATATATCAATCTGCACGTCGCTTGAACTCGTCAAGTTTCACTTGTGCCGTAGTCAGGCGTGTGTGTCGTTGGTGAAGTAGGGTGTGGCCATCAGCTCCTCTCGCGTTGCGTCCGCCACCGTAGGTGTCGAGCCTTTTAAGAGCATCTCCACTCGTCCCCCCGACGAGGCCCCCGAGCGACGTTTTTCCCATCCGGATGGCGAAATTCGGCCCAGTCGCGCCCCCGGTTCCTCGTTTTCGTCCGGATTTGGGCCTAAATCCATCCGGCGATCCCACGCCATCCCCGGCCCCCCGAGGACCTATCGGGGACTCCGGACGAGTGAAAAGCGGGGAAGGGCCCGATCTGTCGGTGACTGGACACACGAACCCCACCGCCACCTCGCTCAAAATCTCCCCCACCCCTCGTATCTCTCTTGCCGCCGGCACCACCCCGCCGGCTTGTTGCCCAGATTCCGCCGCCCCTCCTTCCCCACCTGCCTATATTCCGCCGTCTTTCGACGACGGCCTATCTGGCTGCTCTTCCGCCGGCCTGTTTTCCGACTTTGGCCTGCTCCTCGTCGCTCGTGGCTCGGGTTGCCTCGACCACGCCCGTCAGGTGTTCTTCCATTTGCCTCGCCGGCCATGGACTCGGACGAAGAGGAGGAGCAGATGTTCGTGGAGCTTATGCAAGAAGAGATGGCAGCAGCCGCCCAAGACGACGAGCACATGATGATCCTCGGTTGCTTGGCAAGCATGTACGCTGGACTGGCAACTGGTCGACGTGGTGGGTCGGCACCAGGTCGCCGGAAGTGCAAGCCAAGATAGCGAATGGAGGGCTACTGCATGTTGTACGCCGACTACTTCGCCGACAATCCATTGCACGGTGAGAGTGTTTTCCGGCGTCGTTTCAGGATGAGCAGAAAGCTATTTCTGCAAATTGTGTATGCCATCCGAGACTTTGATCCCTACTTCAGATGCAAGGCGGATTGCACTGGTTTGGTTGGATTTTCGTCCACCGCGAAGTGCACAGTGGCTATGAGGATGCTGGCTTATGGAGCTCCCGGTGATGGTGCAGATGACTATCTTCGGATGGCGGAGTCCACCGCCCTTGATTGTTTCTACCGGTTCTGCAGGGCCGTCATAGCAGTGTTCGGGGACTATTACTTGAGATCACCCACTGTCGAAGACACTCAGAGGATCCTTGCAACAAATGAAGCTAGGGGTTTTCCAGGGATGCTTGGAAGCATTGACTGCATGCATTGGCAATGGAAGAACTGTCCGTTTCCGTGGCAGGGAATGTACAAGGGTCACAAAAAAGGCTGCACTGTGATACTTGAAGCAGTGGCTACCCATGATCTCTGGATTTGGCACTCTTTCTTTGGTATGCCTGGATCCAACAATGACATCAACGTCCTAAACTGCTCCCCGGTCTTTTCCAAGCTTGTTGAGGGTCATGCTCCCCAGGTGGACTATGTGATCAATGGTCGGCACTACAACAAAGGATACTACCTTGCAGACGGTATCTATCCAAAATGGGCAACATTTGTGAAGACTATCTCAAACTCTAGCACCCCCAAACTTTACGAGTTTGTCAAGAAACAAGAAGCTTGCCGAAAAGACGTCGAGCGTGCATTTGGTGTCCTCCAGCAGAGATTTGCTGTCGTCCGGTTCCCCACTATGACTTGGTCCAAAGATCAGATGTGGGAGGTGATGAACTGCTGTGTGTGCCTACACAATATGATTATTGAAAATGAGCGAAAGCATCCGGTTCCTCTGGCTGAGCAAGAAGCACCATATGAGAGAGAGGGTCCTCTTGCACAGTCTAATCACCAGGTGCCTCCATCATGGGCCGCCTTCATTGCTATGCGCCAGGAGATTCGAGACTCTACGATGCATCAGCTGCTGCAAGATGATCTGGTGGAGCACATATGGAGGCTCCGAGGCAACGCCAACGCCGACGCCAACTAGTCTGTCTTAATTTGTTTGTAAAATTGTGAAATTGTGTGCTTTATTTGTTTCAGCACTTGTTAAACATTGTACTGATTATCGCCGAATTTGTTTCAGCAATTTTCGTACTCTTGGTCGCCGAACTTGTTAAATTTTATGTTAAATTTGTTTGAAATATGTCAAATGGTCGAGGTTGGGGGTTTCCTACCGGGGGGACGGCTGGAACTTCGGCGCTCCCCAGGCCAAATCTTCCTCCAATCCGGACGAAAATTTCGCCGAATTTGGGCGTGGGGAGCGCCAAGCCGCCAACCAGTGGGGATGCTCTAAGGCCTCCTTTGCCTCGTTCCAGGCCTCAGGAGGGATGTTAGGGATGTTGACTCGGCTGCTTCGCCGTTTCCATTGTCAACTCCGGTGATGGGGTCGATGATCGCACACTGGAAACATGTCGGGTGCGCGCTATTGTTTCAGCTCTCATGGTCGGCGGAGTCCCCGTCGTAATCCCCGGTGAAATCGTTTGGTCCCGCGATGTGGTAGGCGTCCTAGTCGATGTATACTTATCTTTTTAGGCAGCTCCATACAAATACTACTCTATCCGTTACCCACTAATTGGGAAACAAGAACGACATGGATTATGGAATGGGAAAGAATCGTAACAACTAACAAGTCTCAGCAGCTTGACACGTCGCTCTCAGTCTGTCACGGGCCTCACGGCCCTAGGGACCGTATTTGGCGATTTCCCTCGGTGTATCTCTTTTGGTACCGATGGATACGTTGCACACTCGGTACTACATCCGTACAGGTACTGGAGCAAAAACGTTGTTTTGTCAAAGACCGGAGAACTTCCAAAGCTTGCGAATTTTCTCCTCCCGGTCTACACTACACCCGAGATTTCATGCAAAATACTGCTCGAAAGCCAGCCCCACCTGGCTTCTGCTTGCAGAGGCATCCTATGCGACGCACGGACACCTCGCTACCACTGCACACTGTGGTAATGGTATTTGCTTGTTTTTTTACCTGCTAGGCTTCTGCTTTCACCTGAGCTGGGTTAGGAAGAACCGGGTATCCGATGAAAATACCTACACGTGTTCCTGACGCGCCGCGCTCTTCTCTCGAGTGGAGCCAACCCAAATCAACCATCCAAACGATCCGTTTTTTTTTTGTTTAGAGCATCTGCACTGTGTCTAAATAGGCGTCCGTAGAGCGCCCGCACTGCATCCTCTGTTTAGAGATGATGTTCCCACACCGGTGCTACATACGTGGCCCCAAAATCTTTTCTTTTTTTTACAATATTTTGAAACAACATACCAATCATATAAATTCATATAATATTTTGATTATCCATACAATCACACAAATAGAAAATAAATTATTCATACAATCACACAAATAAAAATTAAATTATTCATACAATAATTCAAATTAAATCATGCATTGTTCGCGGCTCCTCTCCTCGCCCACAAATGCGCAGCTAGATTCGCCTGAAGTTGAGCATGAACACCGGCATCTCGAATTTCCTGATGCATGTGAAGGAAAGCGCCAAATTTTTGGGTACATGCTCTACCTCAGCAAGAAGCCTTTGATAATCAAATGGTTGATCATCATGCACAGGTTCGTCGCGCTCGCTCTCAATGATCATGTTGTGCATGATCACATATGCGTTCATCACCTCCCACATCTGAGACTCAGACCAAGTGAGAGCATGGTACCTGACAACGGCGAAACGCTGCTGAAGCACCACCAAAAGCACGCTCAACATCCTTGTGTGCTGCTTCCTGGCATGTTGCAAAATAAGCATCCATCTCGAAGTTGGAACCGGGATTGTCTTCATAAATGTAGCATACGTCGGGTAGATACCATCAGCAAGGTAGTACCCCTTGTTGTATGTGTGGCCATTTATTTCAAAGTTCACGACAGAAGCTTGTCCCTCAACTAGCCTGGAGAACGAGAGCGCTGTAGCACGTTGATACGATTGTTTGTTCCTCCATTCCAAAAAAAAAACATGCCAAATCCAAAGATCATGGTCTATCACAGCCTCTAGAATGACACTGCACTCACCAGCATGCCCCTTGTAAATCCCTTGCCAAGAAAAGGGGCAATCCTTCAGCTCCAATGCATATAGTCAATGTTTCTGAGCATCCCACGAAACCCTCGTGCTGTATTATTTTCTAGGATCCGAGTTGTATCATCTACCCTTGGTGCTCTCAAATAGTCTATACCAAACACCACTATGACGGCTCGGCAAAACCTGTAAAGAGTATGTGAACATGTCGACTCCGCTATCCGCAGGTAGTCATTGGCTGTATCTGGAGGAGCTTCGTATGCAAGACAACGCATTGCAGCAGTGCACTTCTGGATTGAGGTGAAGCCCCACAAACCTATGCAATCTTGCTTGATCATGAAATAGTCATCGTACTCCCTGACGCCGAAGACAATCTTCATGAACAGATCCTTATTCATCCTAAACCGGCGCCAAAATTCCTTCGGCGAATAAGTCGCATCGTCGGTGAAGTAGTCAGCGTCAAGCAGCATGGCGTCAGCTTGACGATGCCGGTTGATGTTCCTCCTCTTGCCAGGCTTTAAGCCACCACGTCGAGGCTGGCGAACACGGAGCGAGCTCGTCAGAATCAGCTGCTCCTGTTGCCGCCAGACAGCCTCAGCGTTCAGCTCCTCCGTGACCAGCTGCACCATCATCTCGTCGTCCCTATCCATCGCGGCAATTTGGCGAACACCTTGCGAGTGGGCGGGTGGGTCCGCCACCGTCCACCGTGGGACGGCCTCCTCCGGCGGCAGCGGGGGCAGAGGGTGCGGGGGGTGGGTTCCTGGCGGCGGCGGGCGGGGGCGCCTCGGGGTCGCCTGTGAGCGACCCGAAGGCGGCTAGGGTTTCCTACAGGTCTTCGGGACGAAAATCGAATAAGATGGTCTAGTGAGTGATGATCATTCATATGATTGCTAGAGAGCACTCTCGTCGAAGCTTTCCTCCCCATGCATCAAAAATTTCGCTTCATTGCCAACTGCAAAAAGATCTAGTCTAGAATTTGTGGACTAAGAAAGGAATTGCCGCATGAGCCTTGATCTCGCATATTTCGGCATCGGGCGAGATCTTCTTCCTTGAGCCATGTTCAACTTGTCCAAGTCTATAAATCTGGATGATAGTTTGTTTGGTTTCTAACAAACTTTTTTAGCCTATTTGTGCACGTTGTTTGGTTGCCAACTAAGCTGCCATCGCGTATGAAGCACGAATCTTGGTCTGATTGGTAATCCACCGTCCCCGTATTCTAGTTATCACTTCTCTCAAGTGGTGGGGTTACCCTCATCACTTCGAACAAACAGGCATCATAAGAGAAATTAAATAAACTAACAAGCAAGACTATTATAACGTCCTTTAGCCTTAGCTACTTCAAAATAGCAATTTAACACAAGTAGTTTAGCCCTAGCTAATATTGAATGGTAGTTTAGCACACAAGTAGTCCTTATACACACACACAAACACAAACGTGAGTTGTTCATAACACAACACGACATGAAAATTGCTGCTTCTTCTTCTTCTTCTTCTTCAGATCCAGGCGACGGTGTCGTTGTCTAATATTGAAGAATTCCTTGGCATTCCTGGGGTAGAACCTTGTAGATAACTCATTGAGGTATTACCTTGGGGACCTCTGAAGGGTGGGAGAAAACTAGGACGGCATGCATAGTCGTCATCGGCAAGGTAGAACTTACCCTCAGGAACATTCAGGCCATCAGCTCTCTACAAGTTGTTAGTCAGAATTGTAGCATCATGGGCCGATCCTTCCCACCCAGCAAGCACATATGTCAACTTCATATCGAAGTTAACAACGGCAACCACATTCTGGTTGGTGTAGTGCTTTATCCCTTGTAAACAAGAACTGGCTTTTGGGAACTTCCGTTGTGATATGAGTACCATCAGTTGCCCCAACACAATCCTGGCATGAACATGAACAAATGGTTAAGCATTTGTGTTGTACAAATGTGTAAAGCACATGGTTTACCTTGAAATATGATGTACAAATATGTAAATCGGTTCTACAAAGTGTTGATCACCTTGAAATATGGGAACTAGCAGCCACTTTCAACGATCTTGTTGGGAATGATGGAAGGTGCATACTTCATCATCTCTCCTCTCAGTTCTCCAATAGCCTAGGGGGCTTCCTTGAAGTACCTAGAGACTGTCTCAGTCGATCTCCTCCAAGTGCTATGGGCGACTCGGAATCTTTGGTTGTGCCGAACACCATGAAGGAACATACTCACTTGCTCCTCGATATAGGTGTGGATGCTATTTCTGAGCTACTACCTAGACCTCAATGTGTTCACGAGTTGGTTAAAAGCATCTTTTTCATCCTAAGCATGTTCACAGCTTCGACATCACCATTGTTGTAGATGTAGTTCAGATTGTTCATCCTCTCTCTATCGCAGACAAACATTGGTACGTATGAGATGCGGGGCCTAGTGTATCAACGAATGGCTCTCGCATGCAGACAGAAGACCCATGTCTGAATCGCAGCTACGAGGGCATCCTCTTGAACAAACATCTTGTGTAGACCGGCCTAAGTATTTCGATGTGGCATAATCATGAGCTAAATCGGCATGGATCTAGGCTAAAACAGTAACAATAGGGGCAGGAGTGGGTTGCTCGAGCTTACGATCTTCTTTGAAGGCGTACTCATTCTACTGGAGCTAGAGACAAAGGGATTAGAGGTTGATAGAGGTCGTGATAGGTTGCCGCTCCAGGAGATCGGGCACTCTCACACTAGTTCGACAGCGTGACAGAGAGGTTGACAGAGACGGTCCCGGAGATCTCCACTGTACCACCGTAGATCTAGATCGCCGCCGTTGTCGCCTTCTTCTCTAATGGGATTTCCTTTTTGCTAGGTGGTGACCGACTATGGCGGGTGGTGAGGCTACTTTGCGCGCCTAAACGTGGAGCAAGTTTGCAGCTCCCACCTTTTCCGACTTGTTTCCCCCCACGTAGGACTTCGGGCGATTTGCCCTCGTCAGCATCTGTCCCCAAAAAAAAGGTCGATCCGAGCGTTTCTCGCGGGCTAACTTTTAGGCCGCTTTAAACATCGTGCGCTTCGGTTTTTTCATGCGAGTTCGCCAACTAATTGTTTGATTTTTGACCCAGTGAAAATGAGAAACGGCCTTCTGAGCAACCAAACACGTCCCAAGTGACCAATTCGAGCTACTTCCCTCGGCCCTAAACACTTACACTTGTTATATATTTAGACAAAATGAAGGCCAAAATGTGTCACGGCAAGTATTTAGGTCTAGAATACCACCTTTCGTGTTCGTATTGTACCATTGGCGAAATACTGTCGGGGGAGTTGTTTCAGAAGAAGAAGCAGACCCAGGCGTGCGTGCATAGCTGCAGGCTGCATGCATGTGTGGGCAGCATGGCTGGCTGTGCTGTCGTGGGAGCCAGGGAACTTTGCCCTTTGGGCTGATTCGCTCGTTCGTTGCCACAGACGGTCAAAAGGAGGAACTTGTACCGCTTTTGATAAATCGAATCAGAAGCCCATACCGTACGAAACCTGAATGCGGGGCAGAAGACTAGATTAGAGAGAGCCTTTGCATAGAGATGGTCAGATGGAGTGCACGCAGATGCAGGGGATGGAGGTGCACCTGCATAGCTAAAGCATCTTCAGCGGGGCACCAAGCAAACGGACGCTGAGCGATCGTTTGCGTCTGCCCGAAAAATGTCTGGTTTCATCTCCAGCGACGCGACTGTTGCGGTCAAAACCCACCGGCGGGCAGCGACGGGCAACACAGTAGAGCCGGGAACAACTTAGGGCTGCGGCTGGCCCTGGTCCCTCCGAGCGACGGCCCGCAAAGCTTCTGGTATACACGTCCGATGCTGATGCAAGGGCGTGCCACCTGACCTATACCTGGTCAGGAAGGTGATGGAGATGCCTCGCTTAGTTTCCTGCATGGCATACACGTAAACATTAAATACGAGCCTCGATCGGCTCTCAGGTTATCCTGTGAATCGGCTCAAGGAGCCGATCCACCCATGATTCGTACGAGGTGCACGAATATATGGTGGTCCTGCTTGATTAAGATAAAGCTAAAACGATCTACGACGATTTAGGGTTTTCACCGCATAATCGGATCATCCTACTCACGATTGGGCCTCGCGGCCACGCACGGTGATCGTAAGCCGATCCTAGACAAGGCCTAAAAACCAACACGAGGTTGATCCCCGGAACATCCTGTCTAGGACTAGCAAACGACACCCTACGTGCCGCTGGATCCTCCAACCCTTTGTAAGGCCTAACTATTACAGATATTAAACTAATCCTTGAAGAACAAGGAGCAACCGTAACGGATCGGATCTACTAAATAATGATCAAGCGGGGTGCCGCCCCCACACCTAAGATAGGTGTGAGGGCGGCTAGATATGTAAGGGTTGCACTACGATAGCATATGATACGAAGAACAATGCTAACCCTAACACATCTATGATAACTACGTTGCTCGCTATCAAAAAGGCTTCAGTACGAGCAACACATGAACAACATAAAGCTTGTGCTGCCTAGATCGCAAGATGCGATCTAGGCAGCATGATGCTTACCGGTAGAAACCCTCGAGACGAAGGAGTTGGCGATGCGCCGAGATTGATTTTGTGGTTGAACGTTGGTTGTTGTTTATTTCATAAACCCTAGATACATATTTATAGTCCGTAGACTTTCTAACGTGGGAATAATCCCAACCGTGCACGAGGCAAACTCTAACTAACCGACACGTATCCTACTATGTTACAGATACACGGGCTAACTAGCCCAAACTTTGCATATAAAGGCCGATTCACGTATTTCTTCCATGTATATTCTTCAAGTCCATCTTGATCGCGGCCCACCTCTGACTCGGTCAAATTCTGGTGATAACACATGCCCCCCTGGTTTTGAAATTGATAATTCCAAAATCACTCTGCTTTTTCTTCGTCGGGTCATGTCGTGGCAGAACCATCGCAGTATCCTTCATCATGATGCCTTGCCTTCTCAACTTCTCTGCACGATTTGACACTGTAGTTCCTTTTTCGTGGTAGGCGGCTTCATTGTGCGCACTGCCTCCTGACTTTTTAGGCCGATCTCAATTCCGCGTTCATGAACCAAGAAGCCCAAGAATTGACCGGACGCCACTCCAAATGCACACTTCTTTGGATTCATCCTTAGTCCGAATTTCCTAGTTCGGTCCCGGATGCGTCGTAAATCCTCCAAGTGTCCCTCTACGGAGACAGACTTGACCACCACGTCGTCAATGTAGATCTCAACCAGTTTGCCGATCAGATCATGAAATATGTAGTTCATGGCTCTTTGGTACGTTGCACCGGCGTTCTTCAGTCCAAATGTCATGACTACATATTCAAACAAGCCCACTGAACCTGGTACTCTGAATGCAGTCTTGTGTATATCTTCTGGATATTGTCAACATAAAGTAATATAACAAGTGCAATATGCAAGTATGTAGGAATCAATGCACAGTTAACACAAGTGTTTGCTTTTGAGATAGAAGGAAATGGGTAAACTGACTCAACAATAAAAGTAGAAGAAAGGCCCTTCGCAGAGGGAAGCATGGATTGCTATATTTGTGCTAGAACTTTTATTTTGAAAATAAGAAACAACTTTGTCAACGGTAGTAATAAAGCATATGAGTTATGTAAATTATATCCTACAAGTTGCAAGCCTCACGCATAGTATACCAATAGTGCCCACACCTTGTCCTAATTAGCTTGGATTTACATGGATTATCATAGCATAGCATACGTTTTAACCAAGTGTCACAAAGGGGTACCTCTATGCCGCCTGTACAAAGGTCTAAGGAGAAAGCTCGCATTGGATTTCTCGCTTTTGATTATTCTCAACTTAGACATCCATACCGGGACAACATAGACAACAGATAGTGGACTCCTCTTTAATGCATAAGCATTCAACAACAGATAAAATTCTCATAAGAGATTGAGGTTTGTTGTCCAAACTGAAACTTCCACCATGGATCATGGCTTTAGTTAGCGGCCCAATGTTCTTCTCTAACAATATGCATACTCAAACCATTTGATCATGATAAATCACCCTTACTTCAGACAAGACGAACATGCATAGCAACTCACATGATATTCAACAAAGAAATAGTTGATGGCGTCCCCAGGAACATGGTTATCGCCCAACAAGCAACTTAATAAGAAATAATATGCATAAGTACATATTCAATACCACAATAGGTTTTAAGCTATTTGTCCCATGAGCTATATATTGCAAAGATAAAGAATAGAAATTTCAAAGGTAGCACTCAAGCAATTTACTTTGGAATGGCGGAGAAATACCATGTAGTAGGTAGGTATGGTGGACACAAGTGGCATAGTGTTTGGCTCAAGGATTTTGGATGCATGAGAAGTATTCCCTCTCGATACAAGGTTTAGGCTAGCAAGGTTGTTTAAAGCAAACACAAGTATGAACCGGTACAGCAAAACTCACATAAAAGACATATTGAAAGCATTATAAGACTCTATACCGTCTTCATTGTTGTACCTTTTATCATTATATCGAAGCCGATCGCTTGAACCGGCCTCCTCTTTGTCCTTGCCACCAGAGTGACTGCTCTCTTCTTTCTCTTTGCCATTGCGGTAAACAGACCCTGCCATGTTGACATCGAACGAGAAGTCTAGTCGACGCCTTGCGGAGCGGCTGAGTTCTACCATGTTGACGCCAGGGAACGACTGCGTGTCTACCTTCATGGCGAACTGTCCAAAGATCAGACGGCCTTGTTCTATTGCCATTTAAGTCACGGGGGATGCCCCCCGAGCCCATTCAGCTACGGCCACCTCCTGGTCTTCCGCAGGGTCTCCGAATTCGTCCGTCTCGGCCAAGGCTACCGGGCGTTTGAACTGGTCTTGGTACAACTCCGGGTGACGCTGCTCATATGCTGTCAACTTCTGAGCCATTTGCGCCAGCCAGTTGTACTCTACTTGGAACACCAAATCCTTGAATGGTGCTGCGAGGCCATGTACTGCCAGCTCGACTGCTTCTTTCTCAGTTATACGAGCCGAATAACATCGGTTCTTCACAGTCCTACAGCGCTGGATATATTCAGCCACCGTTTCTCCACGCCTCTGCCGCACCTGGGCCAGATCGGCAATGCCAGCTTCGGTAGTTTCTGTTTGATATTGTATGTAAAACTGCTCCTCCAGCT
Source organism: Lolium perenne (assembly GCF_019359855.2). Lineage (NCBI taxonomy): Eukaryota > Viridiplantae > Streptophyta > Magnoliopsida > Poales > Poaceae > Lolium > Lolium perenne. The sequence continues at coordinate 6,392,926 of NC_067250.2, read as the reverse complement.
GCTTCCACGTCCGGATGGACTCTGGTGGCAATGAAGTGTACCACCCGAAAGCTGGTCCTGTGAGAGATTGCGCAAAGAATCTTACGCGTAGCTGGTCTGATGCTGAAATCTTCATGATCTCCTGGACCACGCGAACCGCGACGCGCTCAAAAGCGTTCGCCATGCTCTCAGAATGGCGGTGTACAGAATGAGCTACCATGTAGTTAACTTCCCGGCGCAGAGCTCTGGTCCGTTCTTCTGAAGGGGTGGACAGATCTACTTGGTCGAGGGCACCCTCGGCTGTAAAGCCGTTCCACCTGAGGCCATGAGAACGGGTCTTCGAGAAAGAGCCGATTAGATCGGCTTCAAAGAGAGCCTTGAGCTCATCGTACTTCTTCTTGTGCTCATCAGGCTGCCCTCCGTACGTGACTGGGTCGCCAGCCATCTCAGCTGTGGATGTCGACATGGTTGCTGAAGAGTGTCCCACCGGGCGTGCCAGAATGTGTTGCGGTCAAAACCCACCGGCGGGCAGCGACAGGCAACACAGTAGAGCCGGGAACAACTTAGGGCTGCGGCTGGCCCTGGTCCCTCCGAGCGACGGCCCGCAAAGCCTCTGGTACACACGTCCGATGCTGATGCAAGGGCGTGCCACCTGACCTATACCTGGTCAGGAAGGTGATGGAGATGCCTCGCTTAGTTTCCTGCATGGCATACACGTAAACATTAAATACGAGCCTCGATCGGCTCTCAGGTTATCCTGTGAATCGGCTCAAGGAGCCGATCCACCCATGATTCGTACGAGGTGCACGAATATATGGTGGTCCTGCTTGATTAAGATAAAGCTAAAACGATCTACGATGATTTAGGGTTTTCACCGCATAATCGGATCATCCTACTCACGATTGGGCCTCGCGGCCACGCACGGTGATCGTAAGCCGATCCTAGACAAGGCCTAAAAACCAACACGAGGTTGATCCCCGGAACATCCTGTCTAGGACTAGCAAACGACACCCTACGTGCCGCTGGATCCTCCAACCCTTTGTAAGACCTAACTATTGCAGATATTAAACTAATCCTTGAAGAACAAGGAGCAACCGTAACGGATCGGATCTACTAAATAATGATCAAGCGGGGTGCCGCCCCCACACCTAAGATAGGTGTGAGGGCGGCTAGATATGCAAGGGTTGCACTACGATAGCATATGATACGAAGAACAATGCTAACCCTAACACATCTATGATAACTACGTTGCTCGCCATCAAAAAGGCTTCAGTACGAGCAACGCATGAACAACATAAAGCTTGTGCTGCCTAGATCGCAAGATGCGATCTAGGCAGCATGATGCTTACCGGTAGAAACCCTCGAGACGAAGGAGTTGGCGATGCGCCGAGATTGATTTTGTGGTTGAACGTTGGTTGTTGTTTATTTCATAAACCCTAGATACATATTTATAGTCCGTAGACTTTCTAACGTGGGAATAATCCCAACCGTGCACGAGGCAAACTCTAACTAACCGACACGTATCCTACTATGTTACAGATACACGGGCTAACTAGCCCAAACTTTGCATATAAAGGCCGATTCACGTATTTCTTCCATGTATATTCTTCAAGTCCATCTTGATCGCGGCCCACCTCTGACTCGGTCAAATTCTGGTGATAACAGCGACACAAAGTGATCGAGCAGTCCGCAGCGACGCAAACCTAGCCCAAATATGCGCCTCGGATGCGTCTTTGCGGACGCCTGCGCGGACGCGCAAAGTGTCCGCTCGCGTATGGCGGACGTTTCATCTGGGCCGCCTGGCAGTGACCCAGCGTCGATGCGTCTTCTCCGCCAGTACTGGCGCCGAGGCGTCGCTTCGGCAGTCTGCGGCCGCGTAAATGGCGATGCCTCGCGTGGCGCGCGGTCGTCGCCTACCTCTGCGCACGAAGTAATAGCGATGCCACGTGTGTCGTGGCCATCGCCCTGCCTCCGATCTATATAAACAGAGGCGCGAACATCTCATCTCCTCCCCACTAAACCCTAGCTGCCGTGATATGGGGTGGCCCGATCTTCTCAGTAAGCAACGGTCGTGATGATGATCACGGGGTGATGGCAGCGGAGGAACACGACGATGAAGTGGATGATAACTTGTATGACGCAACGAGATCTCTCGATTGGTCCCTGTCGCCAATGCAACAGCTCTCAACCCTGCAAGATATTCGCAACTCCACACACTTGCGCACGTAGCCACCGACCACGAAGCGGTAAGTTGCAACCGTCTAATTCCCAATGGAACTGCAGATCACACAAGACTTTTTCAGGATCTACACAATATCAAGCAATATGGTGTAGGGATTCAATAGTTTTGCTAGAGCAAACAACTAAGAACTAGGGTTTATCTTAAACATGGTCTAAAGCAGCTAGGGGGCGTCCTGGGCACTTATATAGGTGTCCGGGACGAGTTCTGGTCGAAAAGATACAAGAATAACCGACCCAGAATAGATCTGGTCGAGACAGACTCGGACGAATCCGGTCTGGAATCCGGTCAACCGGGCCAGGGACCGGGTCGGCCGGTCTGGCGTCCGTTCAACCGGGCGGCAACCGGAAACCTCGCAACTTTCCGGTTTTTGCCCGGTATGATGCGTCCCTTCCGGTTGGCGACCGGTTGGCGATCGGTCAATCGGGCCAGGGACCGGACTGGCCGGTCTGGAGGCCGGTCTGACCGGGTGCTGGACCGGCCTGGACGTCGTCTTCTCCTCTCGCGCATGCCTCCCGCTCCTCCCTCGCGCGACCATGAGATATCTTCATGTCCAGCTCCATGTCCAGCTTCACGTCCATCTTGACGTCCGTCTTCATGTCCAGCTGCTCCTCTACTCCTCGTGCGATGCTCGTCTCCTCTTGATACCCGATGATACATAAGTAATAGGACTTAGGCAGTATGAAGTTCTCATCAATCAAAGTACCGTTTAGAAACAAGTTCACCTGTTGTTTAAGTAGCTTCGCACGAGCCCTTGTAATTGGTCCAATCCGAACTTCATTGGACTTGAGCTTCACAGCATGTTCATCTTCATTAATCAATGACGGAGGTAATGGTGTAGTAGGGATGTCCTCATCATCTCCCCCCACCCTTCAAAAGGCGTCGACCTCGACGCTCCAAGATCTTCTCCGTCATATGGTGTCAAATCAGCAACATTGAAAGAATTACTGACACCAAACTCGTCAATTGGAAGATCTATCGAGTATGCATTATCATTGATCTTGGCAAGCACTTTGTAAGGACCAGCACCACGAGGCTTCAACTTAGACTTCCACAGCTTTGGGAACCTATCCTTGCGAAAATGTACCCAGACCATATCACCAGGCTTGAACAACATCTCTTTGCGCTTCTTATTCATCCTTGCAGCATTGCTCTTGCCTTTCTTCTCTATCAACTCTTTAGTCTTCACATGGATCTTACGCACAAAATCTGCCCTCTTGGATGCCTCCATATTAACTCTCTCATGTATGGGCAAAGGCAACAAGTCAAGTGGAGTAATGGGTTTGAAACCATAGACCACCTCAAAAGGACACAGCTCCGTGGTTGAGTGTACTGCCCTGTTAAACTCCACATGCGGCAAACACTCTTCCCACTCCTTTAGGTTCTTCTTGATCATGGATCTCAATAGTTGTGACAAGGTTCGATTCACCACCTCAGTTTGACCATCAGTTTGAGGATGACAAGTAGTACTGAACAGTAGCTTTGTCCCCAGCTTTCCCCAAAGTGTCTTCCAGAAGTAGCTCATGAACTTCACATCACGATCAGAAACAATAGTCTTCGGGACTCCATGTAGTCGAACAATCTCCCTGAAAAACAGGTGAGCAATATGCGACGCATCGTCGCTTTTGTGGCAAGCAATAAAGTGTGACATTTTAGAAAATCTGTCCACTACCACAAATATAGAATCATGGCCTCTTTTAGTACACGGCAAACCCAACACAAAATCCATACTAATATCTTCCCAAGATGTAGTAGGTGCCGGTAACGGAGTATACAAACCGTGAGGCTTCAGCTTGGACTTGGACTTGTTGCAAGTAATGCACCTCTTCACATACCTGTCCACGTCCCGCCTCATCTTTCGCCAATAAAAGTGATCAGCGAGCATGAGTAGCGTCTTCTCACGCCCAAAGTGACCCATCAAACCTCCAGCATGTGATTCCTGCAATAAGAGCAAACGCACAGACGATTCTGGAACACATAGTTTGTTAGCTCGAAATAAGAACCCATCATGTATGTGATATTTATCCCATGCTTTACGAAGAGCACATAAGCAATATGGTTCAGCAAAATCATGATCCGTAGCATACAAATCACATAGCACTTCTAATCCAGGAATTTTAACATCAAGTTGAGTTAATAGCATATTCTTCCTAGATAGAGCATCAGCAACAATATTATCTTTTCCTTTCTTATGCTTAATAATGTATGGAAAAGACTCAATGAACTCAACCCACTTAGCAAGACGCCTATGCAAAGTAGATTGGGCTTTCAGATATTTCAAAGCTTCATGATCAGAATGTATGATAAATTCTTTTGGCCACAAATAATGTTGCCAAACCTCAAGAACTCTAATTAAAGCATACAATTCTTTATCATATATTGGATAGTTCAACTTAGCACCAGAAAGTTTCTCAGAAAAATATGCAATTGGGCGACCCTCTTGCATCAACACACCACCAATTCCAATACCACTAGCATCACATTCAATCTCAAATTGCTTATTGAAATCAGGAAGTGCAAGCAACGGTGCAGAAGTTAACAATCGTTTCAGTTCATCAAAAGCATGGTCTTGGGCAACGCCCCACTCAAATGCAACACCCTTTTTAGTCAATTCATTCAAAGGTGCAGCAATAGTAGAAAAATTGGGTACAAAACGGCGATAAAACCCAGCTAGACCATGAAAACTTCTAACTTGACTCACATTCATGGGAGTAGGCCAATTTTGAATAGCGTCAATTTTAGACACATCTACTTCTACTCCATGCTTAGAGACAACATAACCCAGAAATATGACCTTATGTTTGCAAAATGTGCACTTCTCAAGATTACCATAGAGTTTACTATTACGCAACACTTGCAAAACATGTCTAATATGTATAATATGATCAGATTCATTGCGGCTGTAGATTAATATATCATCAAAATACACAACCACAAACTTGCCAATAAAATCACGCAAAACATGGTTCATCAGTCTCATGAAAGTGCTAGGTGCATTAGTTAAACCAAAAGGCATTACTAACCACTCATATAAACCAAATTTTATTTTAAAGGCGGTTTTCCACTCATCCCCTTCTTTCATCCTAATTTGATGATAACCACTACGCAAATCAATTTTAGTGAAAATAGCAGCACCACTCAATTCATCTAGCATATCCTCTAAACGGGGAATAGGATGACGATATCGAATAGTAATGTTATTTATCGCTCTACAATCTACGCACATACGCCATGTACCATCTTTCTTAGGAACAAGAATAACAGGAACAACACAAGGACTAAGGCTTATGCGGATATAACCTTTGTCGAGTAGCGCTTGTACTTGCTTCTGTATCTCCTTCGTCTCTTCGGGATTCGTCCTATATGGCGCCCTATTGGGCAGCGATGCTCCGGGAATCAAGTCAATTTGATGCTCAATACCTCGCAATGGTGGAAGTCCTTTGGGTACCTCGTCCGGAAAAACGTCGCCAAATTCCTGCAAAACATTAGAAACACCAAGAGGAAGAGGGGTCATGTCGTTAGAAATCAAAACCGTACCCCTGTACAAGAGCACAAGAGGCATGGCTGTAGGATCCTCACTAAATTCTCTCATGTCTTCTTTGGTGGCTAATGAGACTAAGGAATTCACTCTCTCACTTTTCGTTATATCACTCACAACATTACAATTCTCTCGCCGATCTAAAGAAGCATCCTCCAAGTTGACTTCAACTTTCTGACGAGACTCATTGACAATTTGCTGTGGTGTCATAGGCTGTAAATTGATTTTCTTGCCCTTGAACTCCAAGTGATATGTATTAGCACGGCCATTGTGTTGCATAGAACGGTCATAGAGCCAAGACCGTCCCAATAGTAGGTGACACACCGTCATAGGAACGACATCAAAATCAATGCAATCTTTATACGGTCCAATAGCAAACTCAACACACACCATGTGGTTTACCTTCATCTCACCATTGTCGCTCAACCACTGAATATAGTATGGATGCGGGTGCGGTAGATACTTCAACTTCAGCTTGGTACATAACTCCTTGCTTGCTAAATTGCGGCAACTCCCGCCATCAATAATGACCTTGCAAGCCTTGTCAGGACCAACTAAAGCCTTTGTTTGGAACAAATTGCAGCGCTGAGTAGATGCACTAGGCAACACATTAAGAGCACGCTGCGACACAACAATGGTGCAAGCATCAGACGAATATGCATCTTCACCATCAGTGTCATAGTCATCATCTTCTGGAGCATTAGGATCAACATCATCTCCAGTCTCATATTCATTGTCCTCATTGATAATCATGACTTTGCGGTTAGGACAATCTCTCTTGAAGTGACCCTTGCCACCACACGTATGACAAATCATATCACGGTTACGCGCAGTAGACACATTAGAGCCACTCGTACTTGCAGCAGATTCGGACTTCTTTGTGTTAGACACATTGGAGACCGGCTTACTAGGCGGAGTAGAGAAAGGTGCGGAGCGCGTCGAAGGCGCCGGCGCCGAAGATGGTGCCGCGCGGGGTGTGAAACGCCCAGCTCCTGTAGTGCGACCTTTGATCTTTGCTTCGTCAGCCAACTGTGATTCAGCTTCTCTTGCATGATGTAACAATTGATTCATATTGGTGTAGCTGTAGTGACGAACAATGCCTTTGATATCATACTTCAAACCGTTGAGAAAACGCTGCATTGTCATCTTGAGAGACTCACGGACACGGCCACGCTGCATAAGCATCTCCATCTCCATGTAGTATTCATCCACAGTCTTCACACCTTGTCTCAATAGAGTCAGCTTATCATATATGTTCTGCAAGTAATTTGTAGGCACAAAGCGAGAAGTCATCGCCTCCTTCATGGCACGCCATGTGCGTATAGGTTGCTCACCATCCTCGTCTCGGTTACGAACAAAAGCATCCCACCAACGCAAAGCGTAGCCATCAAATTCGGAAGAAGCAAGCTTGATCTTCCGGTCTTCAGTATAATGTGGATGTAAGCTCCACAACTTCTCAATCTTCAGCTCCCAAGTGAGGTATTCTTCAACATCAGCTCCTCCTTCAAACTTGGGTATAGAAAACTTGGGCTTACCCAAACCATCTTCCTCATCTTGTCCACGACTATTGCGGCCAAGTGGAGCCCAACCGCGAGGACGATTACCACGTGGTGCACCACGAGCATTGTGTGCGTCATCTTGAAGCTCAGGATCTTCGTCATCTTCTTGTTGTTGTTGCGCGGTCAAATTCTCAACAGCCAAACGCAAATCAGCAAGACTGCGTTGAACATCCGTCATTTGATCTTGCATTGTAGTGACGGTCACATGAGTAGCATCCAGCTTTTGGGAGATCTCTTCAACCTTCCCATTAAGCACATCATCCTGAGCGCGGAATTCACGTCGCATCTCATTACGAAGAGCCTCATACTCCCTCCATGTGATGATATCTGCAGCACTCTTGTTTTCCTGGTTAACAAGTTTATGATCACTAGCAGACATCGTTAGTAGATTAGTGCACTAAATCAAAAATATATGGTGGTACTCTCACAACTCACTCAAAACTGATAAGAAAAGGAAATCTTACCGTTCCAATGTAAATTAGTGTTGCTTACCACTTGTAGTAACCAACTAGTGCACGGATGTAGCGAAGCGAATATCAAGGGTATAAGAACAAATCACACGACAAAGCAGGGTATATGTGGGGCTATAGGTAGGCTACCTATTTGCACCAATAACAAGCTCTAGCGCTGACCGTAGACAACAAATGATACTCACACAAGGCGATATAATGGGGCAATGCAACTATTTGTAGGAAAGGTTGCAATGCACTAGAGAGACGCTAGCAAAGCTCAACGAGACAGGCACAAGATTGCTCAACTACGGGTGCAGTAAAGTAAACTTAGGCCTTCACTTGAATCAACTAGCACTTCACTTTTCTTTTTGGATTTTTCTTTTGTATAACACATGCAGCTATGTAGCTCTTTTTGCTTCTTTTCAAAAAAAAATTTAATATATGACACAACTCCTTGATAACACGGCCAACAGAAATATGCAAAGCACCGATAACCTAACGAGCAGCCTGTCGAGCGGTAAAACTAGTCTCTTCTGGGGAAGTTCCTAGTCACTTTATATCGATAGGCTGTGTCTATGGTTGGGAACAAGCACACTGTACGCTATGTGGACTCGGAGTAACAAAACTGACACCACTAGATAAAGTAACACAAGATGATAGAGTAAACTCAAACCCTAAAATACTAGATAGAAAGAAAAGATACGCAAAAACAACTACGAAAAGCAACTAAAACTCAAAATTAGTGCAATCTAAGGCTATGGCAAACCCTAACCCTAACTTTTTATGGCTTTTTCTGGATAGGAAACACTCACAACTCAACTATGGGGTGGATTGTGGATGGCTTACCGAGGAAAACTGGAAATCTGATACCAAGATGATATGGGGTGGCCCGATCTTCTCAGTAAGCAACGGTGGTGATGATGATCACGGGGTGATGGCAGCGGAGGAACACGACGATGAAGTGGATGATAACTTGTATGACGCAACGAGATCTCTCGATTGGTCCCTGTCGCCAATGCAACAGCTCTCAACCCTGCAAGATATTCGCAACTCCACACACTTGTGCACGTAGCCGCCGACCACGAAGCGGTAAGTTGCAACCGTCTAATTCCCAATGGAACAGCAGATCACACAAGACTTTTTCAGGATCTACACAATATCAAGCAATATGGTGTAGGGATTCAATAGTTTTGCTAGAGCAAACAACTAAGAACTAGGGTTTATCTTAAACGTGGTCTAAAGCAGTTAGGGGGCGTCCTGGGCACTTATATAGGTGTCCGGGACGAGTTCTGGTCGAAAAGATACAAGAATAACCGACCCAGAATAGATCTGGTCGAGACAGACTCGGACGAATCCGGTCTGGAATCCGGTCAACCGGGCCAGGGACCGGGTCGGCCGGTCTGGCGTCCGGTCAACCGGGCGGCAACCGAAAACCTCGCAACTTTTCGGTTTTTGCCCGGTACGATGCGTCCCTTCCGGTTGGCGACCGGTTGGCGACCGGTCACCGGGCCAGGGACCGGACTGGCCGGTCTGGAGGCCGGTCTGACCGGGTGCTGGACCGGCCTGGACGTCGTCTTCTCCTCTTGCGCATGCCTCCCGCTCCTCCCTCGCGCGACCATGAGATATCTTCATGTCCAGCTCCATGTCCAGCTTCACGTCCATCTTGACGTCCGTCTTCATGTCCAGCTGCTCCTCTACTCCTCGTGCGATGCTCGTCTCCTCTTGATACCTGAAGATACATATGTAATAGGACTTAGGCAGTATAAAGTTCTCATCAATCAAAGTACCGTTTAGAAACAAGTTCACCTGTTGTTTAAGTAGCTTCGCACGAGCCCTTGTAATTGGTCCAATCCGAACTTCATTGGACTTGAGCTTCACAGCAGGTTCATCTTCATTAATCAATGACAGAGGTAATGGTGTAGTAGGGATGTCCTCATCATGCCGCACAACCTCCACCCTGGCACCGCTGCCGCTCAGACTCCGCGGGAGCCACCATGAGCAGCGTCGGCCACGGCCAGGCTGCCGCGCCTCCACCTCCCACTCCACCTTCCCCGGCCTCGAGCTCCGACAAGGAGTTCGACTCCGACGACAGCACCGACCTCCTCTACCCGGTCAGGGACACCGCGGCCCTGGCTGAAGCGGAGAAGGAAGAGGAGGAGGAGCGGGCGGCCCATGCGGCGGTCGACGCCGAGCTGGAGCAGGGTGGCGGCCGCCGCTGCCGCGGAGGACTCCAACTCCGACATATCATGGTCTTCCGACGACCCTGATGCGCCTACCTCGGAGGAGAGGGCGACGGAGCAGAGAGCTATAGTCGAGTCATTCGAGATGCTCCAGGACCTCGCCGCCAACGCGAGGCTGGATCAGAGCTTGGAAGAGGACGCGGCGGCGCACCGAGCCATAGCGGCCGCACGGGAGGCGGCGGAGAAGCAGGTGAGGGAGCGACGGAACGACGGAGCCGGCTCGTCAGACAGCAAGTAATTTAGATTTTACTTTGTATAGTTTCTGTGCTATCAAATGTACTACTATATTTGCTTTCAAATATGTTGCAAATCTAAAAATGGGTCGCCCCGGTAGACACACACCCAGACACAAATGGACGCGCGGACAAAATATGTCCGCGGAACGACGTAAACGGACGCTCGCAACCACTTTTGGCCGTTCGAAATGCGTCACCCCGCTGGAGATGCCCTAAGCTCGGGAGTAGGCCAGGTGAACGATTTGTCCATTGGGTTTCTCTCCAATCTCCATGGCTCCCGCAGATGCGTGCGTTCACGGATGGCCTTGCCACTTAGGACGTTTTCAATGGGGACCGTTTGCGTTCGTCTGGGCCGAAAATACGTCTGATATCCCCTCCAGCGGGGCGTCGCAAAGTGACCGGGCCATCCACGGCGACGTAAACCTAGCCTAAATATGCGCCTCGGATGCGACGCGCAAAGTATCTGCTCGCGTCTGACGGATCTTTCGTCGGGCCCGCCTTGCAGTGACCCAGGTTCGATGCGTCTTCTCAACAGCGGTAGTAGTGGCGCCGAGGCGTCGCTTCGGCAATCTGCGGCCGCGTAAATGGCGATGTCTCGCCTGCCGAGCGGCCGCCGCCTACCTCTGCGTACGAAGTAATGGCGACGCCACGCATGTCGCGGCCGTCGCCTGCCTCCGGCCTATATAAACAGGAGCGCGCACATCTCATCTCCCACACTAAACCCTAGCCGCCGCACAACCTCCACTGTAGCGCCGCTGCCGCTCACCTCCACCTTTGCCACCATGAGCAGCGCCGGCCATGGCTAGGCTATCGCGCCTCCACCTCCACCTCCGCTAGCCTCGAGCTCCGACGAGGAGTTCGACGATGACAACACCGACGACCTCCTCGACCCGATCAGGGACGCCAAGTTCCTGGCTGACGCGGAGAAGGAAGCAGAAGAGGAGCGGGCGGCCCACGCGGCGTTCGACGCCGAGATGGAATGCCGCAGGGTGGCCGCCGCCGCAGAGGACGACGACTCCGACATCCCATGGTTCTCTGATGACCCTGATGCACCTACCCCGGAGGAGAAGGCGGCAGAGCAGAGGGCTCTTGTCGACTACTTCGAGACGCTCAAGAAGGACGAGGACGCCGCGAACGAGACGTTGCGCTTGCGGCTGCTAGAGGACGCGGTGGCGCACCGAGCTCTAGCGGTCACACGGCAGGTGGCGGAGAAGCAGATGAGGGAGGGACGCAACGACGGGGTCAGGCCGTCGTGCAGCAAGTAGTCTAGGTTTTTACAACTACTTTGTACAGTTTCTATATAGTAGATATGCTTTTTAAATATATTGCAAATTAAAAAATGGATCGTTCCCGCTGGGAGCACACCTAAACGCAAACAGACGCACGATCAAAATATACCCGCGGAACGCAAACGGACGCTCGCGACCACTTTTAGGCATCCGATATGCGTCGCCCCGTTGGAGATGCCCTTATGAATGGTAAGGTGCTTTGCATGCTTCCTATGCTCACAAAGTGGCGTATTACGAAGTGCCGTAATCTGCACAGAACAACCAGGATAAATGTTTCAACCTGTCATTGACAGCAATGCCTGCTTAGGAAGCATTTTTTTCTATAGATTTTTGCAAGCACGAAGCCGATGACTACTACAAACATAATTTCCACCTGGTCCAAGATATACAAACCCCCTCGTAAAATAATACTACTCCCTCCGTCCCAAAATATAAGGCGCCTAAGGATTAGTCAAAAGTCAACGTTTTTTAAGTTTGACCAAGTTTATACACAAAAATATAAACATTTACAATACTAAATCAACATCAATAGATTCTCCATCAAGTATATTTTCTCAATATATCCATTCGATATTGTAGATGTAAATATATTTTCCTAAATATTTGGTCAAAGTTTGTAATTTTTGACTTTTGACCAATCCTTAGACGCCTTATATTTTGGGACGGATGGAGTACTAGAAAGAAGGTATACGCACAAAATAACCGGTAGATAAATTAATACTAACATCAAATAACTGCCTAAATGATGATGATCCCGTTGTCCTACCATTTGCTCGTTATTCCGATGCTATGATGGAATGCCAGCCTGAGAAACAGTATACACCACCAACAATAAACCCATCTTGAATGGCGGCCTAACTGGAAAGCTCGCAACTGATTTAAGTTAGCACCCAACTACAGAAACAAAAAGGCATGTGAATTAACACACTGATAGTATAGTGCATGAATCTACACAAGTCCACAACGGACACAGCAAGTCTGGTGGCTGAATAATGCAGAGATGTAATCAGAACAATCACGTCTGTTGCATTCTAGTAATAAGCATCTTCCTCTCTTAATTAATTTCTTCTTCTCGAGTTCAGTTTCTGTCTGCAACAAACCTATATGGCAATATGTCTTAACTCTTTTTATTTTCATCAGCAATGGATTAGAAAGAACCATAGATGGCCGAGTTGCATCCAGGGTAACAGCAGCACTAGCATAGACACTGAACACAGGCATACAAACACAGGATCTCTAATTATCAACTACTTATGATCAAATATAGTCTTCCTTCATAACTCTATCAAACTGTCAATTTGATGTCATGAACGTATATTATGTTAAGGAAATATTCAGCTTCGAGCAATTACCGGACAAGAGAACGACATCCCCAAAGCTAAATCGAACAGATCACGTCATCTAGATACACACTGTAACATTTGCATGGCTACCGAGATCGATAGTAAATTTAACTAGTAGTATGATGAAATGTCACGGGAAGCACAATGGTCTTTTCTGGCTATCTCAAGACTTCCATACCATTATAGTACAAGAGAGTCACTAGTAATGTCTCCGAGTTAGGAAGAACAAGATACACACAAAGTAACTGATAGATTAATACTAAATCAAATAACTGCCTAAATGATGATGATTCCATAGTCATACCATTTGCTCGTTATTTTGATGTTGTGCCAAGAGTGTATTGTACAATGGCCTTCTGGCCCTTCTTCTATGAATCAGATACGTCTCTCCATGACGTATCCTTGAAAATGGAGTCAACTTTATATGCCAGCTTGAGATCAGTACACACCACCAACAATAAACCCATCTTAAATGTCAGCCCAACTGGAAAGCTCGCAACTGATTTAAGTTAGCACTGAACTACTACAGAAATAAAAGGCATGTGAATTAACACACTGATAGTATAGTGCATCAATCTACACAAGCCCACAACAGACATAGGAAGTCTGGTGGCTGAATATTGTAGATATAATAAGAACAATTACGTTTCTTGCATTCTAATAAGCATCTTCCTCTCTTAGTTTCTTCTCCCTGAGTTTCAGTTTCAGTCTGTAACAAACCTATATGGCAAGATGTTGTAAGTTGTAGCTCTTTTTTATTTTCATCAACAATGGGTTAGAAAGTCCCCGCAAAAATAAAACAATGGGTTAGAAAGAACCATAGATGACCGAGTTGACATCCAGGGTAACAGCAGCACTAGCATAGACACTGAAAACATGCATATAAACACAAGACCTCTAGCTATCAACTATGATCAAATCTAATCTTTCTTCATAGCTCTATCAAGTGCCAATTCGATGTCATGAACGCATACTATGTGTAGCAGTGTTGTAGGTAAGGAAATATTCTGCAAAGCTCAATCAAATAGATGCTGGCTTCATCTAGATGCGCACGCTGACACTTGCATGGTTACCGAGAACGGTAGTAAATTTAACTACTAGTATATAATGCAATATATCCAAGAAAGAACAATGGCCTTCTGGAAATCTCAAGGCTTTCATACCGTTATAGTACAAGAGTCGATACTAATTTCTGCAAGTCACGAAACAAGAGTTTCTAGTATGTTATAAGCACACATGGATGCAAAATTTATTCAGTTGGCCCTCCAGCAAGTACCATAATGCCACGGCAAGTGATTGACAACCGCATCAGCCACATCGCTACGTCTGTCTGCCCGCTGTGTGAGAATCATATACTAAGGTTACTGATCAACAGATTAAGCGCATGTTCCTTCCGGCAATCAGTTAGTTTAGAACCAAAAGGCTTTCGTCAAAACAAGAACTAGGGATCAACTCATCCATACCCCTGATCATGACACACCTACACAACGTTGTTTTCCATCTCAAGAAGACTGTCTACGCCCTGTAACATCGTTGCTTATCGTGGCCGCGAGGTCTTTGTCGTCGTTACCATATAGAAGCATCCTCTTTCCTTTGCATCAGCCACTATATCCTTTGCATCAAAAGTAACGCCTCCAAGAAGAAAATAATGCACAAACGCTGTCATTGCCCGATCGAAAATCTAAGCACCGTCTTCTACCGCGAGGTGTTGAGGTTGAACTTTTCAAGGCCATTAAGCACAACCTCTGGTAACTGTAAATCAGGTAGTTCTGGCAACAGCGAATGTCTCTCTTGGCTAGCCTGTCATCAGAAAAAGGAAACTTACATAACCATCGCAACATGCTGAGAGGATACTTGCTAGTAACTAAATCATGTGATCGAGAGCACACAGAAATGGAGAACATGCCCCTGGAGTATAATCTGCTATCTTGCTAATGAGCCTAAGATCCGGAAACGTCTCTGTTCGCACCCTCAGTGCATCCAGTATACGATTGGACGACTTGATTGATCAGGAACACCGCGAAGAGACGCCCATGTTCTTTGACGGCAGGGAAGCTACCTGACAGCAGCTCTACCGTGGTGCATTTGGCATTGTTGGTCCCCGTTTCACCTCTCCTATGACTTATGGCTTCAAGCCCGAGGACTGCGTTGGATTTCGTTTCGTGAAAACTAGTATATCCTCATCCTTTGGGGAATGACAACAATCTGATGTTGTAGCTGCCTTAAACCAGACACACCTGCCCTCAATCCGGTCCACTTGAGCCATGGCCGCATGCCTAATGTCTTCCAGCGCAGAGCAGAGATGGGCACTGTTGTGAAATGTATATGTGGATTGCCTAGCACTTTCCATCAGTTCGGACTTTTGGTTCAAGTGGCTAGTGCATGAAGCTTAACAGGCACGAGTTTCTTCCATCAATTGCACCTCGAATGATCTAGTATAGTCCCATTTTGAAGTGAAAGTTGTTGGGATTCTTTTAACCTGAAGGACATTAGCATACTGTCAATTAAGAACATCACAGTTGCGGTAGGGATTCACGGTAACATCTGCACATGCACAACCACTTCTCTTTTGTGCATTACAAATTGAAGCATCTTATTTGGAGGGGAACAATTAATGGAACTAAGAAAACATATAGCAGAAGAAATCCTAATGGAGTTTTTTTTAGCATAGTGGTAGTGTAGTGATGATGAATGGAAAGGGGAAAAAAATTAGTAGGACGTCCCCTAGTCTTCCAAGGTGGGCTACTGTTCCCTGGCCTGCTGGGCTTGTTTTCTGTATCCGGCCTGCTATACAGATGAGTGTTGTCTCTAGCTGGTCTCTTCTATATTCTATATTGTGCTTCGTGCATACTCTCTCCATCCACAAATAAATGTATATACGGGTTTTTAAGATAAATTATAAAGTGGAGTAAAAAATACATTGGGTACATGCATCTCTTCTCTTTAATGCTTTGACCTCCAATAAGCTAAGTGCATGTAGAAAACAAGAAAAATATGTGCTTAATGTTATTGAGTTTGATTTCCGTCCGATGAGAAAGAAGCAATTAAAGTACATTGAGAAGATAGGAGTACACTCTTTTGTGGACAAAGTTTAGGACTAGATGTCCATTTATTTGAGGACGGAGGGAGTATATACTCGACTCAAATTTTGCACCACACTAATTCAAATATGATTCAATAGAAAATATTTATTTCGATAAACTTAAACAAATTTACATATAGTATGTCTTATCTTTTAGAAAGATGGAGAAATGTTTTTTGCGTCACCTGATAAGTCATAGAGATGAAAGAGCTGTTTGCAGATGACTTTAATTGTGAGTACAGATGCCAGTTTATCTGTCGTGGATTAGCTCCAGCAGCAACTACCTACAGAAAAAGAATGTGTGCTTCCTTTATAAACTGAACTGCTATCACAGTATGCAATAAATTATGTTTTGTACCTGACAAGGACCACATATATGGTAATCTCCTCATCAGCTAAATCATGTTGTCACAAGGAAGCTTCTCTAACCAATATAGATCCAAGAAATGCCAAGCTCCCCTGGCAGGTGGTTGGCTCAGAGGAGAACAGTACCTCGGGTTTACATCAAGGAAAAAAGATTTAAACTGGGAAGAAATAAAGATGGAGCAAAACATGTAAGATTCCAACAGTTTTCCACGTAAAATCGGTATGTTCCAATTACATCAAGAATTCCACTAACGTTTCTCTGTTTATTTCGCCTTTACGGCGGCACAACACATCACATTGTTATCTCGAGACTACATCATCGACCTCTCTAGGCAAAACTTGGTTCGTGCTACCAAAAATAACTGATGAGCGCTGCTTTTCCTCCGCTGGTGAAACTCCGCCGTCATTCATCAGTACCCGTAGCCTGGCGGTGATCAAAGCACAAAAGCAGCAACAGTCAACAGCATGTTTCATTTCAAAAGAGGTTTGCAGAAAATGAAGCTTGGTCCGGGAAATGCTGGTCACAGCAATGGTCACGTACCAGAGTTGTCCATTGGGTTAGCGAGGGGCGCGGGCTCAGCCTCCTTGATCTCGACGACAACAACGTCCGATGTCAGGAAGGTCTTGGCCACCGACGCAGCATGCTCCAGGCAACATCTCACCACCTGTATTGGACATTTCATCATCGTCAGGAAACCGGACTCTTCATAGAGTCACCCTTCAGTCACACCAAAAATATTGTGTGCAAGAGAAAGAAGGAACCAAATCATAGGCTAAACCACGTGCAAGGGGTACAGTACAACATGTTCCTTTTCCGATCATTGTTCTCAAACTAGATTTAAGCAAAGCAGATACATTTAGTTGTTCTTTACTTCTTTTATCCCTTTGCAGTTCCCGAAGTTCTTTCACAGTGATACAAAATTGAAGCTAGGAATATAGACTACCTTTGTTTATCCTTTTGGTTCCCTCTTGTCTTTCTAGGACTAGACACTACAAGATTAGATCTGGACACTTTATCCCAAAGTAGCAAGACTAAATCCCCCAAAAGAAAAAGGGCACTGATCTAAGAAAAAATAGGATGCAACCCCAATAGCAAAGACAGAATAATGATGCCCAAAACTGCATGACCACCTAACCTAACTGCAATATCAATTTCATAATGGTGAAAGCAAGAGTGGCAGGAGGAGGGCTACAAACCTTAGTGGGGTCAATGATACCAGCAGCCATCAAGTCCTCATATTGCCCAGTAGCAGCATTGTAGCCGAATTTGGTGTTGTCGTTAGAAAGAACCTGGCACAGCAGCATTTTTCATGTTATGCAGATCCACGCGGGAAAATACCCCATTTTGAGTAACAAGCTCTAACCTTCTCAGTGACAACACTGCCATTGACACCGGCATTCTTGGCGATCAATTTAAGTGGGTAGCACAACGCCCTCCTCACTATTTCAGCACCGACCTAGAATAATGGCAGTAACATGTCAAACTGAAGCGCCAAACATGATAGTATCTGACTCATGTAGAGTGGTTGCACTGGGTTGAAAGGCTTAGAAGTGTAATTGAATTTCATCCTGAGTAAAACACTCAAAGGAGAGCAGAGTGGATTCATTTTGTTTTCACCTTCTGTTCATCATTCTCCAAGGTCTCCTTGATGGCATCAACTTTAGCAGCCAGTCTCAAAAGAGTGCACCCTCCACCAACAACAATACCTTCCTCAACGGCAGCCTGCAAGGAGAAAGAGGCAATTGAGAATGTTTGAAGAAACAACAAACTAATGGACTTAAATCCTGCTTTCTTGAGGAAGCAGATGAATGTGGCATCTTAAAATGTTTATTGACATGACATCAACTGACTTACCTTAGTCGCATTCAGAGCATCCTCAACTCTCAACTTTTTCTCTTTAAGTTCGGTTTCTGTTTGTGCTCCCACCTATCAAGTAAAAAACCATGACTTATAGTTACCACATCACCCTTCTTTCGAACTGAGAAAAAAAAGCAGCATGCAAAAAAGTATGTCCTTGTTAATACCTGAATGACAGCAACACCACCAGCAAGCTTTGCTATCCTCTCATTGAGCTTTTCCTTTTCGTAATCTTGTTCCGCTGCCTGAAAGTGCCATAACAACTTAGGACCGGAATTAATATTGCCGCACAGAGCTAACACAAACAAATTTCCAATCTGCGGCTAGGATGAAGCTGTAGACAAACAATATTACATTCTAATAACAGGATACGAATTTCCAAGCTACACCCAGAAACAAGCATGATGAAATGGAGCCTTCCAGAACTACGCTACCGAGCCAAGTGACCAAAAAGTAAATAGCATACCTCAATGAGATTTTTGATCTGTGCAACCCTCTTCGACACTTCTTCCTGGGTGCTGCCATCACCAACTATGGTTGTCGACTCTTTGGTAAGGACAACCTTCGCTGCCGTTCCTAGAACTGATTTGTCTGCCTTGTCAAGTGACAGGCCCACCTCGTCTCTGATTACAGTTCCTGCAGAAATAAAGAGTGTCACAAACAAGAAGCATCGGTGATCACGATAACACTCCAGAATGTATGTTCGTCTCACCTCCAGTCAAGATGGCAATATCATCCAGGTACTGGGTCTTGCGCTCTCCAAACCCAGGTGCCTTGATAGCACAGATTTTCAAAGATCCTCTAAGCTTGTTGACAACAAGGGTCGCAAGAGCCTCCTGCTCAATATCCTCAGCAATTATCAGAATTGGGTACTGACCCCTAATGGCTTCCTCCAGAACATTGATAAGATCCCTCGCGTTGGTGATCTTTTTGTCCACCAAAAGGAGCTGAAGATACAACATATCAATAATCTGAGCCATAAAGATAGTGAGCAGCAGAAAATACAAACTAACAGCTGCTCAGATTCCGGCGTACCTTGCAGTTCTCGTACTCTGTGGTCATCTTCTCACTGTCAGTCACAAAATAAGGAGAGATATAACCACGCTCAAACTGCATTCCCTCCACAACATAGAGATTGTTCTCGGAACTTCTCCCTTCTTCGAGGGTAACAACACCCTTCCGGCCAACCTTGCTCATAGCCTCAGCTATCATGTTACCAATTTCGTAGTTGTTGCCAGCACTAACTGCAGCAACATCTGCAAGCTCACTATCTTCAACCTGGAGCAAGAAAATGCTATTGTAAGTATGCTGCCTACACCAACAGTCATCTGACCCAACTCAGGCATTGGTAAAATATTGGCATATTGCTGAGGGGCAGATTGGCAGAACTAGAACCATTTTGACAGCATAACAGCTTAAGAGTTTAAATTCTACCTCCTTTGACATTTTCTTTAGTTCCTCAACAAGTGCTTTCGCTGTTTTCTCGATACCACGAGTAATTTGTACAGGATTAGCACCAGCTGCAATAACCTGAATAAAGCAGACAAATTTTTAGGTTTACAGAATAGAGAATCATACAGGTAATGAATAATCTCTACTAGTGGGTAGTGGCATACCTTAACACCCTCAGCAATGAGACCCTGAGCAAGGACTACAGAAGTAGTTGTCCCATCACCAGCTAAATCATTGGTCTTCGCTGCGGCTTGCCTAACCAACTTAGCTCCAATATTTTCAACAGGGTCCTCCAGCTCAACCTGCAGTAAATAATTGTTACTGGAAGCTCTGATTCTAAACTAACCATGAATTGCGGGACAAGAACCCCCAGGCCTGCAGTACAGACTCATTCAATAATAAAATCCAACAAATCTTCAACCCTTCGTATGATACAAACAGAAGGTGCAGCAGCATCAGAGTCGTACAGAAAACAGTGAACTAGTTGGGCTTGTGTGCTCATCTTGTCATCAGAAAGTATTACATCAGGATCATGTAAATTAATTGTGATGTCATGCAAAATCATATGCATCAACAATGAAATAAACATAGTTGGATTGCTGTATGAGCACTGAACACAACTATCTCAGTGGAAGTGTAGGAATAACAAGCAAATCCTGGAGTGCCATAGCGATAATCAAAAGCTCTAACATGATAACATTGCAATGTACCTCTCTTGCAACTGTAACACCATCATTGACAATCCTAGGGGACCCATACTTGCTCTCCAAAACAACATTCCTTCCTTTTGGTCCCAATGTAACTCCAACAAGATCTGCAAGCTTATTGACTCCAGCCTAAGATATAGAAACAGGGTATTAGCCTATGTTCAAGGGTCACCAGGCACCGCCATACAGTAAGAAATAAATATAGGATGTGCAAGAGGTGAGAAGCTCACCTGGAGCTTCTTGGTGGCTGAGCCATCCTTGTTGAAGTACAGCTCCTTAGCTGCTTTTACCCTGAAGCTGCATTTCCTCTGAGGACGCGCATTCCGTGGCCGGCTGACAAGGGAGATAGATGATGCTGAGAATGGCTTCTTGTCCGATGCAATGCCAGTTGGAGCTGCCATGAGCCCAGCAGTCGAAGTAGCACCGAATGGTGAAGCCATGTTTCCTGTGCAGCAGGGGTGATAATATCAGAATGACAGAACACCACATAGCGTATAAAATACAAAACCCATAATCGACTCGGAAATAGGCAGCGCTTTCGTTACTCTACTGAAGTACTGTCCCCGATTTCTTTTCCAGTAGCATGTATGAAAACCAATACAGTGCACACACGCAAGTCAATTGTACATGCTATCACCCCACCCAGACAATATTTTCATTCAACCCATTTGTAACAGACTGGCAGACAAATCATAAAGGCGAACCCAATAACACCTGCAATTCACAGCAGGCACATGGCTCCTTTGCAACTTAGGCACAGTGTCGCGCCCTTTGGCACCGACTAAACTAACAAATTTGACAAAAAAAAAAAGGTACACCATTCTGCACTAATGTACTACCAATTACAGCGGGCTAAGTACAAAGTCGGAAACCCAGCGAGCCTGGGGAGCACCAACAGCCCACGGTATCTTGGTATAACTGATCTAATCCCACTAACCAAACAGTAGCACATACAACATCCCAGACCAAGAACCACGCGCCAATCAATTTCGGCCTGAAAAAAACGAACTTGAACCCCCCCCCCCCCCCCCCCCCTCCCTGCGCCCGAATTCACACCCTATGAGCTAGAATCGGAACACTTGGCGACCAGCCCATCTAATCCTCAGGTCACCCTATGAACCAGAATCGGAACACTTGGCGACCAGCCAATCTGGCCACCACGCGCAAATGCGACGACCCGGCGGGCGAGGAGCGAGGAGGGGGCTAGAGAACGGGGAGAGGGGTTGGGGCCATTACCTTGGCGCCTCGGCGGAGGAGGAGGAGGCGGGCGGAGAGGATAAGGGCGCTGGTAGGGGTGAGGAGGGGTTTGGTGGTATGGGTTGGGGGAAGGAGAAGAAAGGGGATGAGGTCTTAAATACACGCAAGGGTTTTGCAAAGGGGCCTGGCATCTTTCATTTACACCCTTTGGTGAGTATGTTTTTAATTCCTTTCAGAAAAAAAAAACCATATTAAAGAAAAATTAATTTAATATACTAGTACAAAAGTCTACACTTCAAGGGAGATGCACTCCTCAAAATAGGCTCTCTCCCCGCTGTATTAATATAGCAACCAACCGATACAACACGCACTCTCGGGCCGCAACACAACCAAGCCCAGAAGAAACTACATAGAAAGAAAACAAATGCTGACACCGGCAGCTCGACAGGAACGATGACGACCAGCAACCGATGCGCCCTCTGGAGAACTCCCTCCGACGCTCCTAGCACACCGGAGCGCCGCATACCAAGCGATGCCTTCAACAAGGAAAGCGACAACTACACCGTTGCTGCCCGGACTGATCCTACCATTTCCCCCGGTATGCGAAAGGGATTGGGGAGGAGGTACAGCCGACGCAATTCAGGAGGGCATGGTGACACCCGTAGGCGTCGCCTCGTCGGTGTCGGACATGCCGAGAGTGATTCGCTAAGTGATGTAGAAAAACATTCCAAGAAATTGTACTCCCTCGGTACTAATATAAATGTCTTGACTAGCATGTACAAGCAAAATGCATCTACGTGCATCGGTATCCAGATAAAATTAAAACACTCTTTTTTGGACAGGGGTAGTACAGAAGGAGAAGAAAGGGGATGGGGTCTTAAATTTTCACACAAGGGATTTACAAAGGGGCTTGGTATATTTCATTTACACCCTCGTATTAGTATTTTGTATTCCCTTTCAGGGAAAAAAGAATTTCTTAAAAGAAAAAATCAATTGAATATAGTAGGAAGGTCTGAAATTTTAGGGGTGAGGGATAAGTACACTAAATAAGAGTCAAAGTAGATGGATTGACGAAGAAGGATTCACTAATTGATGTAGAAAATTCCGGAAAAATGTACTTTTTTTAAAACACACTAAAGACACATATGCTTAGAAATGCATACACACATTCATCTCTATGAACGCACGCACACATACCTTCCCCCACCGAGGAAGCACCTTGGAGAGACTAAATTGGCAGGTCTTCGGATCGACGAAATCACCACTACATACGTCTAGCTATCAATGTAGACGATAATTTCATCATGGTATCGACATATAGGAAATACAACTAGCATTTCTTACCTTTGTGTCCATCATCAAGATCATGTGGCAATTGTGTTCTACATCACTTAGTGATCAGATTGGCGAAGTCACCATCATAGACTCATAGTCGCTATCGACAATAATTTAATCATGGTATTAACATCTAGCAAATACTACTAGCATTGCTTTCCTTTGTGTCCATAAGAAAGAGCATGTGGCAATTGTGTGCCTTCTATCATGATCGTGGGTGTGAACAATGGTCGCGCGAGCACCTTTGTCATGTCATAACTTAGAATTGTAGATTTAAATGGAGATAGATGTAACTTTAATCTTATTAAATTTGTCATATCATAAATTAGAATTGTAGATTGAAGTGGAGAGAGATGTAAATTTTATCTCTATTAACCATAACATAAAGAACAGAATGACATATTTAGTCACGTGGAAAAACAACGTACAGATATAGCGAACATCACTAACATACAACTGAAAATGCATGCGGACCTGGAAATGTAGCACTTCGTGTTTATAAAACCAATTTTACTCCCTTCTACTCCCTATGCCTATAAATAAGTGACTCAACTTCATTTAAATACGAATTTTTCTATATGTATTTTAGTTATAGATGCTTTAGCGTTACAAAAAAGTTAAGTCGCTTAATTTAGACAGAGAAAACATCATATTTTAACCACAAATGGAGTGAGAGCCCCCTAGGGTAAAAGTTAAGAAGATGCCACGGAGGCAACAACCAGATAATTAATAACATGCCATGGAGGCAACAATCTGATAATTACTATGAGGTCTCAAGAAGGGCTCCAGGTTGAACAACGTAGTTTTACAGGGTGTATGCCACAAAAGAGGGCCTGGACGGGCCGGCCGAGCAGGATGCATCGAAGCGCACCCTCGACCGTTGTGGAAGCGTCTAGAAGATGCAGCGGGCCAGGATTAGGCTCTAAACGGGCCGAAATGGCCACAGCTTCGGCCCACGGAGCGAATGGGCCTGAACGGCGACGAGGGACAAAAAAAATATTGCGCCGTTGCCGGGGATCGAACCCGGGTCACCCGCGTGACAGGCGGGAATACTTACCACTATACTACAACGACTTTGATGCCATACTTTCCCTGGTTTCTATATTTCTTTTTATTTCGCAACTTCGCACTGCAGGTCAGAGACCGTTCTGTAGTTGCCAACCTGCTCGAGCTCAGCTTAGACGACGGTTTGCATCTACTCTACGAAAAAAAAAACAGCTGGCCAGGTAGTGTACAGCCAGTACAGTTACATGCTGCAAGGCCTCGGTTATTGCGAAGTGGAAACGAGAACAGCCAGCTGAACTAGCAAGTGAATTAACACTTCCGGGAGGACACCTTGGAGTTTCACGCAAAGATGGTGCCGCCGCATGATCCCGTGGCTGTCGGAGGGCCGTCTTCATCGGGGCGAGTTCAGGGGTCGGCGACCGCTTCCTCCCTTCGTTCTATCTTTGTTTCGGTGGTATGTCTAGCATCGCCCGAAGGCACGTTGGAGTTTTGTGTCCGGTGAATCTTCTAGAATTTGGTCCCTTTTCATGTTAATTAGTGTAGTTATAGGTTTGGCTCTCTTCCGATCTACGGTCCTTCAAGGCCTTAGCACGACGACTTCTCGTTCGTCTACTAGAACAAACTCTATTTCGATAATCTTTGCCCGACCTCAGTGACGGAAAGGCGAGGACGATGACGCGCCTTCAGCTCACTCCTTAGTATTATTTGTACTACTCTCGATGTTGACTAATAGATTGATAGTCCTTTTGCCAAAAGGAGAGAGGTGCGAGGGGGGAAAAGAGGGATTTTTTTATTGGACTAACAAGTGGGCCTCGGCAATTTGCCCGATAGATGGGATCCTACTGGTCAGAGTCCGTATTAATTCGTTGTCAATTCACGTTTAGCTTTTATTGAAAAAAGGTTAAAAATGTGGTGGTTTTTGTCATGAAAATATAAAATGATAGTAGATGGTAAATTTAAGCATCAAAGTGGTGGTTTATACTATATACTTGAAAATGCAAGTGTTGCGCATCCCGATTTAAGCTCGTTGAAAGCCATAGGGATAAGAGAGTGGTGGCAGAATCTAGAGGAATTAAGAGGTTTTTTTTTTGAGAAACACGAAGCTTTATTGATTACTTAACATCTTTATAAAGTTCATTCCTAATACACTCACGGATCACTACTACGAAAATTTTACAAAAAAGGAAAACTCATTCGACCAAACGATCCATCAAAGGAGCTTAAAGACGAGGAAACGTTAGTTAGTTGCGGTACCAAGAGGCAAAATCTTTGTCTCATATCACTCAGTATGTCATCTAGGATAAAAAAAATAGGTCATCAAAGTGATCACATCAGCTTGTCTTTGCTATCGCCCTTTAAAAACGCTCACTAGACGTCGAGAATTGCTTCAACTACCCTGCCTCTCTCATCTCCCACACAATTGCGACCATAAAATTAGCACGGGTCCAACTAATCAATGGAACCAGTCCATCAAATCAATCAGATCTTGTAAAATAATGTGGTGGTAGATTCTTGTATTTTAAGGGCATGTATAATGCGAGGTGCATAGAAAAACTAAACGTTTTTATTTCTTAAGCATCGGTGCTTATTTAAACTACACAGATGCCTAACTAGAAACCTCTCATATACAAATAAGAACTAGTGATTAAGAAAGAACTTGGATTATTTTCGTAAGCACTTCTCTAAGCACATGCATTGTACACGTCCTAAGATGATAGGATCCATTATCAAAGGAAGTTGCATGCCTAACCAATGTTAGATTCTTGCATTCTACTTTGATAAATGCTGGGCGGTTTTCTAGTAATACCTCTGAAAATCTGGCCAAACAAATCTATTTTAAGATGACAAGATCTCTAGAGTTGTTCTATGATTGATATTAGAGGGCGGATTAGGACCAAAATGTTACTAGACAATCACATTAATAGTTCATAGTATGAAAAGATCAAGAATAGCAGTACGCTTGCAACTTAATGGATAATGAGCAAAGATTCGAGCGGAGATATCTACTATGAAATGAAGTTGTAGGTCTAGCACATAATAGCATGTGGCCCAAGTTGAGAACTCACAGTCATCAATTCATATCTCTTTGTCACTGGCCCACAATGCCTATTTTGTTATCAAGTTGAGAGCTTCTCTTGGTTTCATCATGATGTTGTAAATGTTCATATGATCAAATAAATTGCGGCCTTAAAGGACTGGTATTTGCAAGGTACACAAAGAAGATGTACACCGTGCACTTGGCACCCAGTTCCATCTCATGCTTACTAGCAATTGGTAAGTCTTTTTCTCGACTTGTTGGTTCAGCCCATGTGAGAGTGGGGGATGTATGCTTGTAGAATCAAGCATTCTTCCTGAACAAGAAAGCTTGTGCCCAGCCAAAAAAATAACAAGAACACATAGAGGATGGGTTTATGGGTAGACACATCTACACTTTTGGGTCAAATCACTCAAGCATATTCATACCAAGACAATGATCGTTGACATTTGTGGGTCCATACCCATATTTCAAGGTTGAGCAACCATCTTTTGCGCAGTCCCATGACTTTTGCAACATGGATATGGAACCTTGCAATGTTAATTGTGGCCATGTCCCTATTATTATATGTGTCGGGGGGAAGACCCCGGATAGGGCAATGGACGCGGAGCGGCCGGCTGGCCGCTGGCCGGCTCGCGGCAAAGGCCGGCTGAGGAGCAGCCGGCTGGCGCCGTGGCCGGCTGGTCCGGAAGCCGGCTGGCTCTAGGTCCTAGTCGGCTCGGCTGCGGCCACCAATGCCGTAGCCGGGCCGGCTTCTACAAGCCATATCCGATCGGGGTTTGTACCTCGACCGACTCGAGGCTGGCGAGTCTTGCACTGGAAGGAACCGGGTTGGTGATCCGGGTTCCTAAAGTCCACGCTGACTCCATCTTCCGTAAAGCGCGGGGCACTGTGGAGCAATAGTGCCGCGCGATGGACAGGCCGTCAGGGCTTACGACGATCCGTACCGGCTACAGTGGCTGACGGCGACAGGGACACCTCCTCCATACCGCTGACCGTGGCAGCCGGATGGGACAGGCCACGATGCCCCAACCACTCCCCGACGTCACCGCCTCGGGAAGGAGCGGAAGCCGAGCCGGCCCAGCCGGCCAAGAAACTATAGGGTCTTATATGTAAAGTGCCGGTGCCTATATAAGCCGCACTACCCCTCTCGTGCAGGGGATCGATCATTTATTGCTTTCACCTACCTACGTAGCTGCCCCGTGAGAGAGACCATCGTCTTCCTTAGCCTCTCGGGCCAGCCGGACACAGCTCTAGGAGCACCACCGCATCGTGTGATCATCATATACACTCATAGCAGGAGTAGAGGTTTTACCTCCACCGGAGGGCCTCGAACCTGGGTACGTCGCCGTGTCGCTCGTGCCCATACCCGCTTCCGGATACCGCCGTGAGATCCCTCAGGAACCACTTCGATTAGCCACCCTATGGCATATGCCGTGACGATACCACGACATTTGGCGCCCACCGTGGGGCCTTCAGCATCCTCGGCCGGTGTCTTCATCCGGACGGGCCTCACCATCACCACCGGCGAGCGAGTCGCTTCAGGCTTGATCTGGAGATTCGGCTCCCTCAATCGCGCGCCGACAACGCTGGCTGCTTCGCTGACCGGCCCTTCCCAGCCGACGGCAGCGTCATCTCCTTCGGCGGCTTCGACGTTTACGTCGCCACCGTCGCACCGCCGCGCTACCCGCGGCAGTGCTGCGCTGCGCTAGCCCTCCTCCGCGAGCCGGCAGCAGCGCTCCCGCCAGCCCCGCCGTCGTGCAAGTCATGATGGCTGGCGAGGAGCTCCCCGAGAAGAACCCGCGCACCCGCGGCCCCGGCTGAGCGCAACATCGACCCCCACGCCTCCGGCTCGGGCCCGAAAGCGCCACCACCACCGTCCCGGCTGGATGCAGTCCGGCAAACCGAGCACCCCGCTCACGCCCGGCGGAGATCCCACCGCCGTCGAGGCGGACTTGGAGGCGCACCGCCGACTCCTCCTCGCGAGACCGAAGAACTGGCTGCTGCTAAGCGCCAGATGGAGATCACCCAGCGCGAGTACAACCGCGCCCACGGCCTCACCTGTGCGGCGACGAGCCAAGCCGAGCTGGCCACATCCGCCGCAGGGCCGCGACCTTGGCGCCGAGATCGCCCGCGACGGCGCTCCTTCGCCGGCTCCGTCCGCGGAGCTACCCGTCTACAACACCCCGACAAGAACATGCGCGCGGCGAAGCCGCCGCAGAAGAGCTGAACCGCCTTGAAGGCGAAGAGTTACGCCGCCAGACCAGGCAGGATCGAGCCGCTTAACGCAGCCAACAGTGCAGATCGCCGACCCTGTGTATGTCAATGCCCCCAGAGCTTCTCACGCTCGTGGAGCTGCAGTGCAACGACAGGGAAGGCGCCAGGGACACGGCCGAGTCCGCCTCCCCAGGACCAAGCCGGCGCCATGACTCCCGGGCCACGCACAGCTCGGGCCGGCCAAGCCGACAGCCGAGCGGCAGCAGCCGCAGCCGGCCCTCCAAGCCGGAACCAGGAGCAAGACTCCGAGCCCCGCCGTCATCACCGAGCGGCTCCAGAAGCAAGCGGCGCGCGCCAGCCGGCACACTCCCGGCTGGGCCCGCGCATCGAGCCCGCCGACGCCCGAGATCGCCTCGACCGGCTGGTCGAATCCCGCATTGCGGAGGAAGAAGCTCCGCCGGCCCAAAGTGCTTCGGGCCCCGCATCGCCAACGAGCCCACGCTCGAAGGCTTCACGCTCCCCGCGACACCCCCAAGTACGACGGCACCGCCAAGCCGGAGGACTGGCTGCAGGACTACTCCACCGCAGTCGGCATCGCCAAAGGCAACAAGCGCTGGGCCGTGCGCTACTCCCCCCTGATGCTGGTCGGCTCCGCCCGCACATGGCTCAATAACCTGCCAGCCGGCAGCATAAACGGCTGGCTTGACTTCGAAGCGGCCTTCATCAGCAACTTCACCGGCACCTATCGCCGGCCGGGTCGCCCCCAGCAGCTCGAGATGTGCAAGCAGGGCCCCGACGAGACGGATCGCGCGTACCTGACGCGTTGGTGCGAGATGCGCAACTCCTGCGAGGGCGTGCACGAGATCCGTGCCATCGCCTTCTTCATGGGAGGCTGTCGGCCCAACACCATGCTGTGGCACAAGTTGCGCCGCAGTGACCCCAAGTCGATGGCCGCCTTGATGGCCATCGCCGACAAGTACGCGCTGGCAGAGGAAGCCGGCAAGGCGCCGGCTGATATTTCACCGGCTCCAGCAAGGCGGGACAACAACAGGCCGGCTGAGCACAAGCCGGCCGAGGGCGGTTCGCATGGCAGCCGGCGGGACAACTACCGCGGCAAGCGTCACAGCGACCAACCGGACCGCCGGTACGGCTCCGCCCACGTAGCCGCCGTGGCAGACAACGCGGCAGGCGGCAGCCGCCGCCAGAAGCAAGACCGGCAGTGGAAGCCGAAGTACACCTTTGAGCAAATGCTCGACTCGCCGTGCAAGTACCACAGCGGCAAGAACCCCTCCAACCACACCACCCGCGACTGCCACTTCATGAAGCGGCTGACAAGCGGTGAACCTCTACCGCCTCCACCCCCGCCTCCACCAGCCGGCGGGACGGGTGGCCCAGCCGGCGCAGAGAACGCTAACCTCGAGCACCACGAGGCTAACCAAGTGCACCATGGCGGCCGATATCTGGCCGAAGACGCCACCTACATCATCTTCACCTCCGAGCCCGAGGACAGGACGAGCCAAGAGCGCCGTTCCCTCGAGGTCAACGCGGTCATACCGCCGGTCCCCGCACCTAAACCGGTCGAGCAGGCCATCACTTTCGATCGCCGTGACACACCGGCTGTCCTGCCGAAGCCGGGCAGCTACGCCATGGTCCTCGACCCCACCATCGGCACAACCCGGCGCAGCGTGCGTTTTTCGCGCGTCCTCATCGACGGCGGCAGCAGCATCAACATCCTCTACCGCGACACCGCCCGCCAGCGGGGCATCCACGAGGCCGAGTTGCGCCCCACCCCCACCGTCTTCCACGGCATCGTGCCAGGCCATTGCTGCCAGCCGATCGGCCGGATCACGCTGGAGGTGATGTTCGGGCAGCCGGATCACTTCCGCACCGAAAGAATCGAGTTCGAGGTGGTGGACCTCGTGAGTCCCTACCACGCGCTCCCGGGCAGGCCGGCCCCGACCAAGTTCATGGCGGTGCCCCACTATGGGTACCCGAAGATGAAGCTGCCCGGCCCCAAGGGGGTCATCACCGTAGCCGGCGACTATCGCCGCTCCATGGACTGCGCCACGCAGAGCTCCAAGATGGCCCGTGACGCTGGTCATCGCCACCGAGAAGCAGCTCATCCACGACGCCGTTGCCCTCGCCAAAGCCGCGCAGACAGACATGCCGGCCGCAGTGCAACCCGGCTGGGACGACTCACTTCCAGCCGGCCGACCACACCAAGAAGATCCTCCTGGACCCGGCGCAGCCGGACAAGTTCGTCACCATCGGTGCCGGCTTGAACAAGAAATAGGAAAGCGAGCTCACCAGCTTCCTCCGTGAGAATCGGGACATCTTCGCATGGACTCCAAGAGACATGCCGGGTGTGCCGAGGGAGTTGGCTGAGCACCACCTCCACGTCCGGCCTGAA
This sequence comes from Lolium perenne, assembly GCF_019359855.2. Classification (NCBI taxonomy): domain Eukaryota; kingdom Viridiplantae; phylum Streptophyta; class Magnoliopsida; order Poales; family Poaceae; genus Lolium; species Lolium perenne. The sequence continues at coordinate 6,362,387 of NC_067250.2, read as the reverse complement.
GCCAAGCCGGTGAAGCAGCCTCTCGTGCGCTTTCGCCGAAGAACGAAGGAAGGCCATCGGTGAAGAAATCGCCCGGCTCCTAGCTGCCGGCTTCATCATGGAAGTGCTGCACCCGGACCGGCTGGCGAACCCGGTCCTGGTGTTGAAGAAGAACGGCTCTCGGCGCATGTGTATCGACTACACCAGCTCGAACAAGGCGTGCCCGAAGGACCCCTTCCCCTGCCGCGCATAGATCAAGTCATAGACTCGATCGCCGGCTGTGAACTCGTTGTCTTTCCTAGATGCCTATTCGTGCTACCACCAGATTCCTTTGAATCCGGCTGATCAAATAAAGACTTCGTTCATTACCCCGTACGGGGCTTATTGCCATACGACTATGCCATTCGGCTTGAAAAATGCAGGCGCCACCTACCAAAGGTGCATGCAAAAGTGTTTGCAGGATCAAATCGGCAGAAATGTTCACGCATATGTGGATGATGTCGTTGTAAAAACCAAGGAGATGCCTACCCTCCTTGACGACCCGAGAGAAACCTTCACCAATCTGGAGAAGATTCCGGATGAAGCTCAACCCGGCCAAGTGCACATTCGGCGTGCCGTCCGGCCAGCTCCTTGGCTACCTCGTCTCTCGCCGAGGATCGAAGCCAACCCGGACAAGATCTGCCCTGGAGAAGATGGAACTGCCGCGGTGCCTCAAGGACGTCCGTAAGTTTGCCGGCTGCCTGGCCTCCTTGAGCCGCTTCGTCGCCCGGGCCGGGGGAGAAGGCAACGCCCCTGTATCAACTAATGAAGAAGGCGGACAAGTTCGTCTGGTCACCGCAGCGGATGAAGCCTTCCGTGACTTAAAGCGCGTGCTCTCAACCGCGCCAATCCTTGCAACGCCGGCTTCAATGGAGCCGATGCTGTTGTACATCGCAGCCACCAACCGAGTGGTTAGCGTTGTCCCGGTGGTGGAGCGCAAAGAAGCCGAAAACGAGAGAAGCTGGTCCAGCGCCCGCCTATTACCTCGGCGAAGTGCTCTCCCGATCGAAGCAAAACTACCCCCACTACCAGAAGGTCACCTACGGCGTCTACATGGCGGCCAAGAAGCTCAAGCATTACTTTCAAGAACATCCCATCAGGGTGGTTGCCACAGCGCCTTTGGCGGAAATCATCGGCAGCAAGGATGCCAACGGCCGGGTCGCCAAGTGGGCCCTGGAGCTAGCCGCCCACACTATCCTCTACGAGCCACGCACAGCCATCAAGTCGCAGATCCTCGCGGACTTCTTCGTCGGCGGGCTGAGATGCGCACTCGCCGCCCGTGCCGGATTCCACACATTGGAAGATGCACTTCGACGGCTCGAAGATGCGCAACGGCTTGGGAGCCGGCATCGTCATCACCTCTCCCAAGGGAGACCGGCTGGACTACTTCATTCAGATCCACTTCTCCGCATCCAACAATGTGGCGGACTATGAAGCGCTCATTCATGGGCTGAAGCTGTCCAAGGAGATTGGCGAGCGTCGCATACTTTGCTTCGGCGACTCCGACTTGGTCATACAGCAAGCATCCGCGGCGGGACGCGAAGGACGCCAATATGGCCTCGTACCGCTTCCATGTCCAGCAGCTATCCGGCTTCTTCGACGGCTGCGAATTCCACCACGTGCCACGAGCAAACAACGAGGCGGCTGATGCCTTATCCAAGATTGGCTCAACCCGGCAAGCCATCCCGCCGGGTGTCGCCTTGGCGGTTCTCAAAAAGCCGTCCATCATACCGTCACCGGACTCGGATTCAATATTCGTGCCGGCTGACCCGGGGGCTGCTCAGTCCAACCCGGGGGCTTCATCGCCCAAGTCGGGGGCTAACAAGCCAAACCCGCCGGCTAGCATGCCGAACCCGGGGACTTCTCAGTCCAACCCGGGGCTTCATCGCCAAACTCGGGGGCTAGCAAGCCGAACCCGCCGGCTAGCAAGCCGGACCCGGCGACCATGCAGTCGAATCCGGAAGCTCCCACGCAGGAGGCCCTGTTGATCAGCGTATTCGAGATAAGATGCGTACCTTCATGGGCACAAGAATTCCTCTCCTACCTCACCGACGGTGTGCTGCCTGATGATAGAGTCCAGGCCAGGCAGATTGAGAGAAGGGCCAAGGCCTACACCATCATCAACCACCAGCTGTACAAACGCAGCGTAAGTGGGGTGTTCCAGCGGTGCGTCGAGCCGGCTGAAGGGATTGAACTCCTACGAGAAATCCATCAAGGAGAGTGCGGACATCACGCCTCATCCAGAGCCATAGTGGCCAAAGCCTTCCGGCACGGCTTTATCGGCCGATTGCGCTCGTAGACGCAGAAGATTTGGTGAAGAAGTGCAACGGCTGTCAGCGCTTCGCAAAGCAAAGACACCAGCCGGCTTCCGCCTTGAAAACCATCCCCATCACATGGCCATTTGCCGTGTGGGGCTTGGATATGGTGGGCCCATTCAGAACAGCGCGAGGCGGCATGACACATCTCTTGGTGATGATTGATAAATTCACCAAGTGGATCGAAGCCAAGCCAATCAAGAAACTGGACGGGTCCACAGCCATCACATTCCTCAAGGAAATCATTGTGAGATTCGGCTACCCCCACACCATCATCACCGACAACGGCACCAACTTCTCCCAAGGCATCTTCTCTCGCTATTGCGGGGAAATGGGAATCCGGATGGCCCTATCTTCTGTGGCACACCCAGAGTCCAACGGACAAGCGGAAAAGGCTAACGGCTTAGTCCTAGCCGGCATCCGGCCCCGGCTGGTGGAGCCGCTCGAGCGAGCAGCCGGCTGCTGGATTGAAGAATTGCCAGTGTCTGTGGAGCACATGCGCACAACGACAAATCGCTCGATCGGCTTCACACCATTTTTCCTCGTATACGGGGCCGAAGCCGTCTGCCGGCGATATCGAGCACGACGCGCCAAGGATCAAGCTCTACACAGAAGCCGAAGCCAAAGAAGCTCGCGAAGATGGAGTCGACCTGGTCGAAGAGGCCCGGCTGCTGGCTGAGTCTAGATCTACCATCTACCAGCAAAGCCTCCGACGCTATCACAGCCGGAAGGTCCAGCCCTTAGCATTCCGAGAAGGAGACCTAGTGCTCCGGCTGATCCAGCGGACAGCCGGACAGCATAAACTGTCATCCCCATGGGAGGGTCCCTTCATCGTGAGCAAGGCAGTAGGCAATGATTCCTACTATCTCATAGATGCCCAAGAGGCTAAGAAAAACAAGCCGGACAAGGCTGACGAGGAGACTAAACGTCCCTGGAATGTCAGGTTACTCCGCCCATTTTACGCATGAGAGCAGGAATGTATGTATCCCTTGTATCCCCTTTGTGAGTTATGAAAAAGCTTGCGCCAAGAGCGCTGTTTCCGACAAGTTTTTCGCATACTTTACCTTGTTTCGCCAATTGGCTTGAACCCTCTCACGCGGTCGGCTCAGTAACGTGATCCGGTTTCCGACAGCCGGCTTCCGACCAGCTACAGACCGCAACCCGGCTGTCCGGCTGGCGGGAGTAAGGCCTAGGGAGCCGGCACGCGAAAAACGACTAAGGGAAAGAGTAAAAGCGAGTTGACTTGCAACTTTTCCTATAAGTGCCGGATTGCCAAATTCAGCTCGCTCGACTGAAATACTATCGGCCTCACCCAGCGGCCCGCTCTTGACCCGGCGACGGACCGCAAGTCGGACGTACGACCGGCAAGGGCACAGCCAAAGAGTGGGGCGGATGGGAAAAAGCGAACGAGTCGAAAGAAAGCAACTCGGCACGTAATTGGTTAACAAACACATTAAAGTGTGGCATAATTAAAAGGCGATAATATTGTCTTACATCTGCACCCGGCATCCCGGTTATTTAATAAACTGTCTTGGCAAAAGAACAACTGAAAAGCAGGAAATCTAAGCCGGAGGGGCATCAGCGGAGCCGGCTGCCGGGTCGTCCTCAGGCACGTCTTCCGCCTCCTCATCATCCATGTATTCTTCATCGGATGGAGGAGGGTTCGGGTCCGCGACGAAGAGGGCCTTGTCGACGAAGCCGGCGATGGTGCTGGCTCGAGCAAGACGGGCGGCCTTGAGCTCAGCCGGGAGCTTGTCCTCCACGCCGGCTCGCCGGAACTCAAGCTGCCCCAGGTCCACCTCGTTGTACCAGGAGAGGACGAAGGACAGCGCCATGTCGGCACCGGCGCGCGTGGCCGACTCCTTCCAGTCGAGGAAGCGGTCCGGCGCCCGCTCCATCGCGGAGATGAGGCCGGAGATATCTTGCGGCGCCGCCTCCCTGTGCCACAAAGATGGGCACCAGCTCTTCAGCCGCCTTCCGGAGCTCCCAGCCGAGCTTGGTGACGGGCTCGGATGCGGGCAGCCATGGACGCCAGGTGCTCCTCCAGGGAGAAGTACGCCGAGCTGCCCTCGCCGGTCTCCCGCCTCCCGGAGTCGCGCGCGACGACAACGGCTGCCACAGCCGCGTCCTGCGTCGCCGGGAAGGCCGCTGCAAGAAGAAGAAGCAAGTCGAAACCATCAAAGCCGAAATAAGCTGAAAAATGCAAATTTTCGAAGTCCTAAGCCAAAGGAAAAGCCTGGCGGCAGCCGGCAAGAACCGACTGTCCCCAGCCCAAAGATGAGGATAACGAAGGAATCGAAGTTTCTGCTGCCGGCTGCCAACAAAAGCCGGCAGTCGACAGCCGAAAGCCGGCAAAGGGAAGGAACATAGAGATGTACTCACCCGCCAAGCCGCGATCAAGCGCGCTGAAATCGTCGGTCCAACGCTTGGCGGTAGCCATCAGCTCCGTGGACTTGGCAGTGACCTCCTCCTGCAGCGCAAGCCGCTGCTTCTCCACCTCCGACAGCCGCCGGCTCAGATCATCCACCTTCTCCTTCTCCGCCGCCCTGAGGGAGTTGAGCTCGGTGATGTGGTTCTTCTCCAGCAGGCGCAGCCGTGTCAGCTCTGCTCAGCCAGCTTGAGCTTGCCGGCGGCGGATCGGCCCGCCTCCTCGCTCTCGGCGCCTTTGCGCGCGAGCGGCTCGGAGATCCGACTCCAGCTGCGGGACCTTGGCGGCCTCAATCTGCGAGGCGGCCGGAAAGAAATGTCAGCCAACCAAGATTAAAAAAGAAACAAGACATCAAGTCGAAAGAAGCATAGAGCTTACCCTTGACAGCCTCCGGCTCGCGAGCCAAGCCGGCTCGCTTCGATCTTAGCCTTGTGGTAGCTGGTCACCACCTGGTTGTACAAGAAGGTGCGCCGCTCCTCAACCGTCCGAAAGAATCGGTTGCTTAGACGAAACCTCGGATCCGGCTTCAGGCAGCCGGCCCACGTCTCGGAGGGCTACCATGACAAGAAAATTGCAAAAGAAAAGAAAACACACCTTCTCGGCATCCTCCAGCGTCGCCAGCTGGGCAAGGGTCTCGGCGGCCTTGGTCTTGAGGCTGGCGCGATAGCCGGAGAAAAGCATCTTCATGGGCGCCGTGCCAGGCTGCCCCTCCCGGCTGAGTACCTCGCAGGAGTTCGCCCGATGCCATGCCCTCTCCATGGTTCCCGCCGAGCCGGGCTGGAGTCGGAGGCGGACGGCACAGCCACCAGCCGGGCACCCTTGGCCACTTGATGGCCCTCTGACGGGCCCGCTGAGCCCTCCGTCCTCACCAGGTGGCGCGAGTCGGCGCGCTCCGTGCGCGCCGGCTCGTCCCTCGCCGGCTCTCGCCTGGTCGGCTCGTCCCTCGTCGAGCTGCGGCGGCGGCGCGCTCCGGGCGCAGCGGATGGCCCAGCCGGCCCGATTGTCTCCGGCGCACAGGGCGCCCCTCGGACTCTCGTCCAACTCCACCACGGTGGGCCTGCTGCCGGCTCCGGCCGCAGCGGCGCGGCCTGCCCGGCGCCGGTCCTAGGAGCAGCCCCGCCGGCTCCGGCCCGGCCGAAGGCGGCATGCCCCGCCCGGCCCCAGCGGCTGGGTCCAGAAGAGGCGTCCGGCGCGGGAACATGTCGTCCAGCGTCGGCTGCCGCGTTGGCTCGACCCGCGTGCCGCGATCTGGCGCGTAGGCCAGCGGCACGGCAAAGGAAGAAGCCCCTGTCGCAGGCGGCGGCGGCGTAGGCGCGCGCGAGGAAGGCTGTGGCGTCTGCTCCCTCCTCTGGCGCGGAAGCGGCGACACCACGCGTGGAGCTTGCCGGGAGCCGCCGCCCTGGGCAAACTTGATAGGGGCCCTAGCCGGATAAACAGAAAGATAATAAGCACAAAAGTAAGGAAAGAAAAGGAATCAAACAAGAAAGAGAGAGAGAGCTCACCCGGCTTGCTCCGGGACCTTCTTCGGCTGATGCCGGCGCTGTTTCTTCGCCCTCGACTCCGCGGCGGCGGTGGAGCCGGCTCTCTTCGTGCCCTTGGGCGCCGAAGTCGCCGTGGCGCTTGGCGGCCTCGTGCGCAGAGGCACGGCGGGGATTGGCCCCGTGCCGGACGTCGCCGCCTCCTCCTCCTGGTGCTCTGGTGAAGGGGGCGGATTGTGCTCCCCCTGGCCGCCTAGATCAGGCGCCTGCGGCAGGTCGTCGTCGCCGGCATGGTCGCCGGCTTGGTCGGCCGGATCGACGAGATCCGGCGTCCACCTCTTCGTCGCCAGGTCGCCGTCCTCGGCGTTCTGGCGCTCAAAAACCTAGAAAGACAGAAAAACATGAACATAGCCGGAAGTCGGCAGAAGAAAAAGGAAGTCGGCCTCGCAGCCGCAAGCCGGAAAATGGCAAAGACACGAAGCTTACCCGCGCCGGTGGATGGTTCCTGTCGCAGGGCACCAGCCCGTAGCTCCAGTCCTCCGCCAGGTTCGCCTTGGTGATGTGGTTCACCCGGCTGGCCACCTGGGCCTTGGTGAGCGGCACCTTGGACGTCCGGTTTGGATCGAACCGGCCGGACATGTGCCCGATCTTGTGGGTGCGCATCTGGAGCGGCAGCACCCGGCGCTCGGCGATGGTGCAGAGAAGATCTTCGGCAGTCAGCCCGCCACGGTGGCTGTCGCCAGGAGATCCCAGAGAAGGTTCACCTCCGCGTCCGGATCCGTCGAGCGGGCGTTGTGGCTCCAGTTGATCCGGCCGACGGGAGGAGCCGGATTGAACTCCGGCAGGTTGATCCGGTCGACGAGCTCCCCCTCGTTGCGCACGTAGAAGAATGACATTTGCCAGTTCTTCACCGAGTCGACGGTGGGGATCTTGGGGAAAGGCGTACCAGGCCGGGTGTAGATCGAGGCGGCGCCGCAGGCTCGCAGGCGGCCGTCGTTGGTCTGCGCCTTCAAGAAGAAGAGCCGGCTCCGAAGTCGATGTCGGGCCACAAGCCGGCGTAAGCCTCCATGAACGCTACGAAGCAGCTCAGGAGGACGCACGCGTTGGCCGGCAGGTGGTGCGGCTGAAGGCCGAAGTGGTCGAGGAATTGCCGGAAGAACGGCGAAGCCGGCAGACCCAGCCCGCGGTCGAGGTGCGCGCCGAAGACGACGCGCTCGCCGGGCCGCGGCTCGGGCTCCACCTCCTCGCCGGGCACCCGCGTGATGACCGATCGCGGGACTCGCCGGAGGCGCACCGAGCGCTCGATGTCGTCCTCCCGCATGTAGGAGCCCCTCCACGATCCACCGGGGGACGCCATTGACGAGGTCGAGGAAGAAGATGACCGGGAGAGGCTGAACGGCGAGGAAGAACCTTGCGATCGCGGCGGCGACAGCGGCGGCTGAGGACGCTCCGTCGAGACGCGCGGCCCCGTGGCGCCGGATTGGCGGGGTGGCGGCGGCGGATCGGTGGAGATTCGCCCGCCGGAGTTCGCCAGCGGAAGATGTTCGCCGGAGCAGCAGCGAGCTCGAGCGCGCAGAGGATAGCGATGGGAGCAAGAGTGCGAGGAAGAAGAAATGGCAAGTGGTCGCCTCGAGGCGCCCCCCCCCGCGGCATTTATAGCCACCCGACGCGGGCGGTTGGCCTCCAAGTGGCGGTCGTGGGCCGTAACTCCTCCCACGTCGCCGGATTTACTGCGCCGTAACTGCGCCGTAACGCCTCCCACGTCCCCGACGGTTACCGAAACGGCCACACCACGCCGCCCACTACCGCACCGGATCCGGGGAACATTGATGTGACCAGACGAACCGACCACCGGGCCGGGCGTCGGACTCCGTCAAGTCGGGCGCAGGACCCGAGGCGGCGGAGACTCCGGCGCGCCGCAAGCCGGAGCCGGACCAAAAGTTCCACTCAAGCCAAAATTCATCAGCAAGGCGGAGGCGCCGTCAGATCTTGCAAGAAAGCAAAAACTGTACAAGTATAAAAAGCGGCCGGCTAGAAGCAGCCGGCAGGAACGAGCCGGATGAGGGCGCAGCCGGCTGAATGGAAATTCTCGCCGGCCCCTCCGAGTGCCGTCAGGATATACTCGAGAAGCCGTGAAAACCTGCCTAGGGTCCTTCGGGCGCAGGACCTTGCCAGCTTCGGGGGCTAATGTCGGGAAGACCCCGGATAGGGCAATGGACGCGGAGCGGCCGGCTGGCCGCTGGCCGGCTCGCGGCAAAGGCCGGCTGAGGAGCGGCCGGTGGCGCCGTGGCCGGCTGGTCCGAAGCAGGCTGGCTCTAGGTGCTAGTCGGCCTGGCTGCGGCCACCAATGCTGTAGCTGGGCCGGCTTCTACAAGCCATATCCGACTGGGGTTTGTACCTCAGACCGACTCGAGGCTGGCGAGTCTTGCACTGGAAGGAACCGGGTTGGTGATCCGGGTTCCTAAAGTCCACGCTGACTCCATCTTCCGTAAAGCGCGGGGCACTGTGGAGCAATAGTGCCGCGCGATGGACAGGCCGTCAGGGCTTACGACGATCCGTACCGGCTACAGTGGCTGACGGCGACAGGGACACCTCCTCCATACCGCTGACCGTGGCAGCCGGATGGGACAGGCCACGATGCCCCAACCACTCCTGACGTCACCGCCTCGGGAAGGAGTGGAAGCCGAAGCCGGCCCAGCCGGCCAGTAAACTATAGGGTCTTATATGTAAAGTGCCGGTGCCTATATAAGCCGCACTACCCCCTCTCGTGCAGGGGATCGATCATTTATTGCTTTCACCTACCTACAGAGCTGCCCTGTGAGAGAGACCATCGTCTTCCTTAGCCTCTCAGGGCCAGCCGGACACAGCTCTAGGAGCACCACTGTACTGTGTGATCATCATATACACTCATAGCAGGAGTAGAGGTTTTACCTCCACCGGAGGGCCTCGAACCTGGGTACGTCGCCGTGTCGCTCGTGCCCATACCCGCTTCCGGATACCGCCGTGAGATCCCTCAGGAACCACTTCGATTAGCCACCCTATGGCATATGCCGTGACGATACCACGACAATATGGGGTTTGATGAATCTGTTAGGTGATTATGTTTTTCTTCTAGTTTTCGCTCCTTGGATAGATTATGTAAACAATTTGATGAAGACTCGTAATGATGTTTACGTGCCGGAGGAAAAATACTTCTTTTACCTATTATTATTTTGTTGAACTTTGTTAATTATTTTCCCTTTCATATAATAAAAGAGATATGTGTTGTTCACATATATACTAGTTGGGATGTGTGTGAGCTTTTCGGTTGATGTGCTATCTCAGTTTATGGACTTGTATCTTATTGCATTGTTCTGATTTCTTTAAGAAGCTAACCATATCATGTTGAAGTCTCCCAGCTTGCCAATGAAAGTTAAAAAAAACAAATATCTTTATCATCAAAAGACATACAATGCAAGATGCTTAGGTAGATGCTAAACGGATTTTTGCTAAAACACTAGTACTTATATTTATACTAGAAATATTCTTAACTAGATACCTCTCCTACAGAAATAAGCACAGATGATTAACAAAAAATGTTCTTTATTTTTTTAAGCATCTCTGTAAGCAGTTGCCATTGCAGATGGCCTAAAAAAGAAAACAAAACATAAACACAGCTGGGCCTAGCAAGCCGGCAAGTGCCAGACCCAGTTCGGCCCTATAACCGAGCCCACCCGAGATCGCCAGCTTCTGTGATTATATTAGGGCTCCCTGCCGTTCTTCCTCTTCCTCCTCCTACCTATTGCGGCGCCTCCAGTCCATCCGATAATTTGGATCCAATTACTTTCTCTCTGAATCTCTCTCTGTTTGACTTTGCTCCGCCGTTTCTTGTTCTTGATTCTTGGTACTGCCAAATCGAATTAGCGTTCTTGTTCTTGTGGCAGTGAGGAGAGATTGAAAGGCCGGTCTTACGGCTGCCTCCCCGGATGAACGATTCTTGTCTTCGTCCTGGGATGGTAGTAGCTTGATGTGATTCGAATCGGCGAAAGGTTTATCTCTGAGCCGCAATTTTTATCCACATCTTCTTCTTTGGTGGCTGCGTCTATGTAAAAGATTCTTTCGAGCTCTGGTGCGTACGTTTTTTTTTTTCTGTGGCTGTTCTTTGTGCGAGGTCGAAGGCACTTGCTACTGACCCTCTTACACAGTGTCATGATAATTTTTTAAATTGCCGTGTACTGATTAAATCCCTCCACGGCGGCTGCGGATACCGTCGCCGGAGAAGACGGAAGCGAACGGAGTGATTGGCCACGGACCGTGTCGCGATCTAGTTCGTCCATCAGACCATCACTCGCTAGTCAAATCCCACGACATAGTTTTGTGTTTAATCAAACCGAGAGGTGGCCCTCCTTCTAAAAAAAAAGATCTTTAAGCAGGCTCCGTCGAACCCGCCTGTGACACATCTCAACTTTTGTACTGAATGCTTTATCTTGATTCTTGGGTAGGGTGGCATCTCAGTCGAGATCCGATCTGTCGTGGTGAAATCTTTTGGTTGTGAGCATACAAGATTAGTCTGAGAAGAAACCTACACGACGATGCAATTTTCACACAAGACTTGACACACTAGCAAAATCACGATTTTATTGCACGTAATTATTATTGTTGAATTGAAAACACTTTCTAATAATGCTAAATTAACTTTTATATATTTAGAGTAATTTTTTATTAAAGAAAAATATGTAAAATGAGTCTTATTCGTTGGGAGGGAGTAAGAATAGGAGTAGATGCTAGTCTATGCTATGCTACTTTTCACTCGGACTAGCCTAATAAATCGTGAAACGAAGGGTTTCTAAAGTTTTATCTTATTTTTGCCGAAAAGGTTTCGCATGTTTCAACAAATTTGAGACAAAACATTGCACTAAAACTTTTAAAAACTTCTCGCGAGGGAGTATGCACTATAAGAATAGGAGTACCAAATAGACTACGAGGCTACTCTATGCTATGCTACTTTCTACCGTGACTAGTCTAATAAATCGTTACATGATGGATTTCTAAAGTTTTTATCTTATTTTTTCGGCGAAAAGGTCTTCTCATGTTTTAACAAATTTGAGACAAAACATTGCACTAGAACTTTTAAAAACTTCCCGTGAGGGTGACAATGGTGCACCAAAGATCCACCGTGAAGCTTTGCTCCACTTCGCCCCTTCTTGTCACTGATACGGTGACATCGCCCGTTGGGTCTGCTGCATAGGCTTGGTCGTTTAGGACACGTTTGGTAGCCTAGACTCCCCTTGGCTTGCATATGGGGCGTAGTTTTTGGCCCGTTTGGTTTCCTGACCTCTTCCGCGTTGTTACATCGCACGATTTATAAAGCAGTGTTGGGCTAGGCCCGGGAGGAACGCCTGAAATGGCCATTTTTAGCGAGCCACCCAAATCTTGCATGAAGCTGATGCAATAGCGAATCTTCGACTGCACGAGTAAGGACGTGGAGGAAGTTGGCGCGAGCTGCCGAGCGCATCGGCGAAAAGCGAAAAGGGGACGGGAGGGATTCTGTCGCCTCCCACCGCACCCCTTCGTCTATTCTACCCCTCGTCCACTCTCCCCCAAATTTCGACTACACCTCCCGTCGATAGCAGGTAAGCGGTGCATAGATCTCCGATCGTCGGCATCGGCGACTACATCTCGGCTTCATCTTCTTCCTCGTGCAAACTTCTTCACCTCCGGCGATGATTGTAAGGAATCCCTCACACTGGTTGCTCGGTTATTCTTAGATATTAGTTAGGACTCCATGAGATGCATGCCATCTTTTCCTTCGGCCTCACCACCGGCAAGTTCGCCATGGGATCAAGTGAGCCCCTGGGCACGGCTCGAGCTGCGCCTTCAGCTGAGGATGCTGACACTCAGGAGTCTGACACCGTCATCCTCGATGGGCCACCAGAGAAGGTTGCCGACACGCCTGATAAGGTGAACGCCAACAAGAGGAAGAGAGGTACCTTCATCGACGACGAGTTTGTGGGCTTCACCAACATGACTATTGCAGTGAAGGATGTCGCATAAGCCATCCGAGACAACAAGCCCATAGATGTGCACCCTCACCTGTACCAGACGGTCATGGACATGGTTGGCTTCACCGAAGAGGATCTCATGGTGGCGCTGAGCCACCTCGTCGACCACAAGGCCCAGGGTTCCAGTTTTGTGGGCATGAACGACCCATACAACATCCTCTGGCTAAGGGACTACCTTGCCTAGTACCACTACAACCTGTAGTGGTGCCCTTGACGGTGTCGGTGATGGGATGCATGCATGGAGGTGGTGGACTTGATGATGATGATGTTGATGTACATTTTGGTTGTAGCTAGGGATGAAAAAAGTCTGATTGCCCCCTTTTGTAACTATGATGAGGTGGTATATACTAACCCCTCATGTGATGGTGAACTTGTGGTGTTAGGATGACACCCACTTTTGTTGTGGTGGTAGGATGAACTTGTGATCCACTTTTGCAATGATCATGCATGCCCCTGTTAGTTTATCATTTGCTGTCAACATTTGCGTTGTTCTCTTATGACTTGGTTTGTAGTTGTGTTGCTTTGTTATGACTTTGTTCATGCTTGTGGTCGACCAACAACCTTACATGTTCATCTTTTGTCATGCTAGTGCTATGTGGTGTTCCGAGGAAGGGTTCCAAGAATCTACGGCCCATGGAGAATCTATCAAGACCAAGTCAGTGGCTACTCTAACAACAACTACAGAGGGTATGAAATATTGGAGGAGGCACAACAAGAGTACTAAAGCTTCTTGGATGATGAGGCCATGGCAATTGAGGCAATCGATCAGCTAGTGTCGTTAGCACATCTACCGCCGGAGGCAGTGCATGCTCTACAAGGAGCACCAGAGGTACGTGAGAGAAGGGTGAAAGATTACATCATTGTCTTCCTGATCGTCGTGATCGTGAGGATCTTGCTCTTCTGAATGGTGTGTAATCGGATGTAACATGCTATGGCATGATATTCTCACCCAATTTGAATTGTGTTAACACTATGGAACTGTGATATGTGCAACCAAACAGCTGAATTGTGTTTCGGTGCGTCCAAATTGGGATGGAAGCAGACAACCAAAGAATAAGGGCTATCTTTCCTATCCGGTGTAGAAGATGGCTTTACGGGCTACCAAACAACAAGGCTTTTTCTAGCCCCGTATGGAACACACATGGCATTCCATCTCATTGGCGTAGTGAGATAGAAATCAGGCCCAGGAAACCAAACATGCCCTTATCTAGTGGAGACGATACAACAAGAACATGATGTAGAAATCCTGCATGGCAGTGGCCGTCGCTAACACAACGATGCCTAGGTCGCCATCGGCCCTAACATGGGGGCGACATCCTGTCGGTCGTTGCAGTGTGGATACATGATGGAGCTGGCCTTGGGTATGGAGCAAAGTCAGCTATGCCATTTATAGGGTAAATGATAAAAAGTCGCTAATTAATAGCCGTCTATAGCCCCAATTAGCCTCTAATTTAACAACAAAACTTCCTGTATTTTCAATTTCTCTTCTATTCTCTTTTTTATTTCTTGTCTTCAATTTTTGTTCAGTATGATTAGATAAAACTTGTGAGTTAAATAATTGAATACATGTTTTCCTTGAATAGTTGAATAAGTTGTATCACAAACCGTGTTTTAGTCACAATAACCGGCTATTTTAAACTATGGTACATAATGAAGGCCTACAAGCAGCGCGATTGTGGTGTCTGGTCTTGCTCTGGTCTGCGCAGAGGCATTTTGAGTTGCTTTGATGTGGTGGACAACAATGAAAAGGATGTCGGGTAGAGGCCCCTGGGGAGGACTTGATGGCTACGCCTGATTATGTGGTCATGGTCGACAGGTTTGGCGTCTAACTCGTATGCCCGCCTACCAATGTTGGAGCAAGAGGTGGTGCACGAATACGTCACGAGGTGGTGCTCGGTGGGACGGAGAAAAGCTCTGCTCCAGGAGGTGCACTGATGATTTGGATGCTTAGGTTTCTAAAAGTCTGCTTGTTTAAGATTTGCATGGCTTCCCCCGTTCTTGGTTTCGTGGAGGCATTATGGGTGAAAGCCTAGTACTGACTTACCGGTGTCGGAAGCGGTGACATAGTTATGCTTTTTTTTCTCATTGGAGGCGTTCGCCATGTAGCTCCGTGTACACCCTCGTGGCATTCTTGCTATCTTGAAAAATCCCTAGCTACTGGTTCTACGGAGAGCAACAGTGGAGGCTACGTCTCTACCTTCTTGGAGGTGTCGTACTAGAGCTCATGCATTCATCTATTGACACACATTTTTCTTATCGTTAGGTTGGTGGATATCGGGGCGACGACTTTGAGTGGATGATGGTTGCGCATCGAGGCATTGACCTCAGAAACCATGATGGTGAATAATGCATGTAAAATGCATACATGAACTTTGTCCTTTATCACATTGAATTCCAACATATTTGCAACATATATGATGATACTACCATGTTTTACATTGATCTATGGGGATTTACCAATGATCCCCTTTATTTGGTTCATAACTCTGCAGAACAGGAAAACCCTATTTTGTGTATTTTTCACTTTCAGAGATCTATACGGAGTCAAATTGATCTGGGATTTTTGGAGCGTCATTTTTTCACCGGGAGAAGCACCCTAGGAACTGGAACCTCACTTGGATAGGCATGAGGCCCAAAAGAGCCCAGGTGGCGCACCTAAACATGTAGGGCACGCCACCTTCCCTCTTTTGGCCACCGTTCATCCAAATCGCGTGATCTTTTCACCCACCGACGTATTTTGACCTAAAAATCACTATATATTGCCCCGAAGAGTTATCGGGAGGAGAGAGCCGCAGAAAGACAGGGGATACTCCGTCGGGATCACCGCTAGAGGGATCTCCACCTTCTCCAACGTCTTCATCATCATCCCCATGATGAAGGGAGAGTAGCTAGTCCACCTTTGGACTATGGGTTTGTGGCGGTAGATTGATCTATTTCTCTCATGTTCTTCATAGTTCTTAGTGCCATATGAGCTGCCTCACATGATTATGGCCATATTTGTAGTACTTATGTAGTGGATCCTTATTCTATGATATTGTGCTATGAGATCTAATCGTATTATGTGTAAGATGTATTGATAGATGCATATTATGTACCCCATTCTTAAGTATTTGTTCTAATCCAACATCTATGTAAGAGCGTGTGTGTGTTGATGTGTGTGTAAGATGGAGTAGCATGGTTTTGGTGATTGAATAGTGACAACAAATTCATGATCTATTATGGATTTTCCTTTTATTTTGCTACCCAGTAGAGATAAAGTGAATGCATGTTCTATGTTCGTCACGTGAAAAAATTATTGATCTTGTTTGCTCAAGGTAGAATATTTGATATTCAAACATCATGTCAAAGTATTTGAAGCTATACTCTGTTAATTCTTAATTTAAGATTGCATGGAGTTTTCCCTTTCTTGTGGAGTATAAGAGAGATGTGTTGCATCATCTCTATGTTAGGACGTGATACCCGTATGAATGTGTATCTTACTCATGTTATTGTTCTACATCCTCATATCTCATTGATGAATTACTATTTATCCACTACAACTTAAAAAACAGAATAGTCAAGTGAACCCATGAACCCCGGTTCACTTTTTAATTTTTTATCATAAGAAACACTTTTATATTTCTTTTATCTTATTTTCTACTTGCAGCACTATTTTAATCCGAAAATACAAAAATATTTAATTTTCTATTTGCATCCAAAACACTAAAAACAATCAACCCCTTTACAGTTTTTACTTAGTTACTTTATTTTATCTAGTTTTACTCGTTTTATTTTTACTTGTGTTTTATTTACTTACACGAAACCTTGTGCTTGACAACATAACGGTGGAGTTGGGGACACAAGGCTTTTATTTTACTTGCAGGATTGCTAGAAAAAGAGAGAAGAGAATACTATTTGTCCACTTCCCCGAGAGTTCGATATAAACCCTCGAGTCACCCTTGTGGGGAAAATACTCTATTGACACAACACTCTGCACTTGGAGTCCCAATGCCATCAGCGAAGCAGTTGATGGTCATGGATTGGGCGCAAAAATTGTGCCTCGCTAGTGCGACAACCCCTGAGGGGGCGGTCGGCTGTGTATGTCGAGATGGCAGCCTGAGTGGCGCGGTAGCTATGTGATGGTGATGTATACGCACGCTTCTATTCTTTTAGACAGTGTTGGGCCTCCAAGTGCAGAGGTTTGTAGAACAGAAGCAAGTTTCCCTTAAGTGGATCACCCAAGGTTTATCGAACTCAGGGAGGTAGACGTCAAAGATATCCCTGTCAAGCAACCCTGCAATTACGATTCAAGAAGTATCCTGTGTCCCCAACACACCCAATACACTTGTCAGGTGTATATGTGCACTAGTTCGGCGAAGAGATAGTGAAATACAAGTAATATGGATGATTATGAGTGGTAATTGCAATCTGAAATAAAAATGGCAGCAAGCAAACATGTAGCAGAACTCGTTGTAAACGGTGTTTTAATGCTTGAAAACAAGGCCTAGGGATCATACTTTAACTAGTGGACACTCTCAACAATGATACTATAATTAAATACATAGATATTATCATTTCACTATGCTACTCTGAACCACTCTCCGATTTGATAATAAACACAAATTCACTGCGTAGGGATGCATAAGCACTCCTTAAAGTTTGTATTCTCAATCTATGGACGCCCCACACTGTCACTTTGAGCATACAAAGATAGTACTAACTAGTCACCACAATTCATAAGTATTTCTATAAATTAAGCTTAAGAACAAACATGGTGTGCACACTGTCACCTTCACACCATTGGACAAGGTGTACCCGGAGATCACATAATAAAACCACTTGAGTAGCATAATAGTTGAAGTATAACATCTTCTCGTCGCGCTTCGTGGTTGTACAAACCGGCCAATCACCGGGCGTTGGCCCAGCCGTGGAGCTTTCCGGCGCGGGCGGCGCAGGAGCTGGGGGAGGGGCGTCCGACGCACCTCTCCTCGATGAGCTCGGTGGAGCCTTGGTGGCGGCGCGCTGGTCGTAGCGCTGGCGGCGAGAGTGAAACTCCTCTTCTTCGCCATCGTGAGATCTGAAGGAGGTCTAAAAAGCGGCGGCGGCGGCGCAACGATTGCAAGAAAGGAGGATGAACGAGGAAGAAAGGATGCAAGAAGAAAGCGTGGAAAGGGTAAAACCTGTCCTCTGAGATTATAAACTAAAGGGAGTTTCAGATTGGGTGGCCACGTGTCGTTGCCTTTGATTTATTAAAGGATCTCTTTCCATCATTATGCGTAAAAATCGAGGAGACGTATTGGTAACCACATAAATACTGGTCATTTCCTAAAATGATCGCGCAGAAGTAGAGTGGGCCTGTCAGGTCACGTCCAGTCAATCAAACCGCAGCAGTTGCTACGTCACCAATGATGTCATCAGAAGTATCGATTACACATGGAGCATCTGAAGGAAATTAAAACTGTCGAGTGGTTCAGCTCGAGTCTACACACGTATGCAAGCATCCGCGCCTAGACTCGGGGGCTACTCCCATCAGGAGCGCTGGGCGAGCACCCGATATAATTTGGGCTCGAAGATTTTTTACAAGAAAGATTGCATCGGAAGTATCTAAAGAGAGGTTGAAATTTTCAAGATATTTGACCTAAAGTCTGCACTCGGTTGCAAGCATCCGCGCCCAGACTCGGGGGCTACTCCTATCAGGAGCACTAAGTGCACAACTGATAAAAGTTCTGAACTCGAAGGTTTTTTGCGCAGTCCAGAATCATGTCCGGGGACTTGATTCTGTGTAGGGTAATGTTGTTTTGCCATCGGCAGTTAACCGGTAAAAACCGGGCACGTTACTCAATATCCCTTACGTACTAAATCTTGCTTGGAAGAAATGAAGACCCGATAAACGGAGAAATATCGGATGACCATAACAAGTTGAAGAAAACTTCGGCAGAAGAGAAACGTTCGAGTAGTACAACTTGAGTCTACGCACGGTTGCAAGCATCCGTACCTAGACTCGGGGGCTACTCCCATCGGGAGCGCTGGACGCGCACCCGATAAAAGAAGACGCTGCTATTACAAAGAGGACAAGACCTATCAATTAAGGAGAAGATTCGAAAGAAGACATGCTTCAGTCCCTGCCCAAAGTATCTTCGGCCAAGCACTCGGGGGCTACTGATGTGGGCATTACTCTTCGGGTAACTAACATTGCACGACCTCTTGCGGCCCAACCAGGGGCCCATGAAGGCACTCGATGGCCAGGTGAGCCACTACGTCGGTGCCGAAGAAGAATTCTTGAAGAACAAGATAAGGAAACGAAGAATACAAGGAAAGTTTAGAACTAGGACCCTTTGTAACCTAGTCGTACCCGGACAGATCTCTCGAGACCTGGCTCCCAATATAAGGGCCAGGAGAGAGGCTGCCGAGGACACACGCAATCTTAGCAATCATAGCCACCGCAAGTCTAGAGCTAGGTCCCTGCAGAACTTAGTCTCTCGACGAGATCATAGCCGAAACCTTCGGCACCCCATTGTAACCCGATTTTTTCATAATCAAGATCAGACAGGTGGGACGTATGGGTTTTACCTCATCGAGGGCCCCGAACCTGGGTAAATCGCTCTCCCCGCTTGTTTGATAACCGATGTCTCGTGTCAGTCTACAGGATTCCATCTACCCTAAGCCCCTTACGGAGGGCATTGCCGGGGAGTACCCTAGACACATGGAGAGATAGATAGACCACATAGCTACCGGTAAAGCTCTTAGCCTCGGGGGAGAACTACTCACTCCTCATCATGGGAGTCAGCAACAGCGACGAAGATGGCGGTGGAGTCGATGGAGACGGCTCCGGGGGCAATTCCCCGTACCGGCAATGTGCCGGAATAGAGACTTCTGTCCCCCGGATCTTGTCTTCGGCGGCGGTGGAGCTACAAAACTTTTCGTGGACGTAGGCTTATTGATTTAGGGTTCACGCATCGGGAGGCTTCTTATAGGCGGAAGGGCGAGGTCGGTGGAGGCCAGGGCCCCCCAGACCACCCTGTCGTTGCCTATTCGACGGTACCTCGGAGGAGGGATCCTCACGAGGGGGAGAAGAAGTAGGGGCCATAGGGGGGAGAGCACTCGGGACGGTGGTACGCGATTTACCCAGCTTCGGAACACCTGCTCGATGACAGGGCCTACTGCTGCTTGTCTGGTATTATCTGGGCGCTTTCGCGTTGTTACAATGAGTTGTTCTGAACGTGCCTCTAGGGCTCCCAGGATCCGGCTTATAAAGGCGCACAGATCTAGGGTTTACATGGAGAGTCCTAGCCGGAATACAAGTCGCCTAACTACGGTACAAAGTCTTGCCGTGTACGTCAAGGATCCGCCTTCCTCCATAGTACGTGCTGGATCCGGATACTTCATGGGCCTCCACGGATCCGGCCTTCTTCGTAGGTCGGTTGGGATCCGGCTTCCTGTTCCTGGGCTGGACTTCATCCCTCAGGATCAACAGCAACTGGGCCGCCCGACGGGCCACATGCCACGTCACCTACTATGGGCCACCCGGGCCTGCCGGATCTAGGCCATGCCGTTGATATACCCATAAAGTATACCCACAACAGTAGCCCCCGAAGTTCTCCGAGATTCATCATTCCTCCGACTATTTTCAGTTCGGATCCGAAGAGAATCTTGAAGAGCTTCAAAACTTCACTTGTTTCCGGCTTCATCGATCCGGAAATCTTCCTGTCTTATGATCCGGTAATGCAACGGAGATTCCATTTTTCCCGCGCGCAACTTCCTCTTTTCCCACGCTAAATTTTTAGAGATGCGAATCTTTAGCCGGAAATTTCGGGAGCGCATGGTTAAATTACCTCCACGTCGTTTTACCGCACTTGACCTAAAACACGTGTCAACCATCCGTCGGTGTGACTGTTCCGTTTCCACCGTTGGATCCGAATCCCGAATCTCCGCGCGTAGTCTATAAATACCCCGCGGCTCGGTAATCCTTCATTCTTTCACCGCACCTCACCACTTCATCTTCCTCCTCGCGCCGCGCCGCCCGACGGATCTCAACTCCGGCGAACTTTCCTCACGGGAGCTTCGCGCGCCGCCGTTCCAAGCCCCTCCTCGAACCGAAATCGCCACGGTTGATCGGGAAATCAACTCCGCCGCCGATTCGCGGTCGCCGGAGACCTGAAACCACCAGCCTAGCGACCTCTACCTCGCCGGAGCTCCGCCGGACCACCGCGCCATCAACGGTACGTCCGCCGGCTTCGTGGAAGAAGAAGTAGTTGTAGTGTAGATTCCGGTTTCTCAAACTTAGCTTGCATGGGTGCAGCCGGAAGCATGTCTCATGGTCCTCCACTGTGCACTGGTAGTTCTCCGAGTAGCCCGGAACCCAGCACCGTGGAGCCAATCTGCCCGGATCCCATTGCATTCCTTCCACCATTTGTTTCCGACATTAGGCTTGCTCAACCTTTCTCCGCCTCTTCCAGTACTGCGTTAGGCCGGATTCCAACCGCTCAAGAGCTTCAAGAGGAACTCCAAGGCCAAGCCAGAATGGCAGCAAAAGTCCAGGAGGCAGAGAACAAGAGGACTTCCAAGGCCCGGAGCCGTGAGGGAGTAAGGGGCCAATGGTGGCCTTGCGAGACCACTGACGCGGAGTGATACGTCTCAAACGTATCTATAATTTCTTATGTTCCATGCTAATTTTATGATGATACTCACATGTTTTATACACATTATATGTCATTATTATGCATTTTCCGGCACTAACCTATTAACGAGATGCCGAAGAGCCGCTTGTCATTGCTGTTTTTGGTTTCAGAAATCCTAGTAAGGAAATATTCTCGGAATTGGACGAAATCAAAGCCCAGGTTCCTATTTTTCCACGAAGCTTCCAGAAGTCCGAGGGAGAGACGAAGTGGGGCCACGAGGTGGCGCCACACTAAGGCGGCGCGGCCAAGGGGGGCCCGCGCCGCCCTGTTGTGTGGCCCCCTCGTGAGCCCCCCTGACCTATCTCCACCGCCTACTTAAAGCCTTCGTCGCGAAACCCCCAGTACCGAGAGCCACGATACGAGAAAACATACTGAGACGACGCCGCCGCCAATCCCATCTCGGGGGATTCTGGAGATCACCTCCGGCACCCTGCCGGAGAGGGGAATCATCTCCCGGAGGACTCTACACCGCCATGGTCGCCTCCGGATTGATGTGTGAGTAGTTCACCCCTGGACTATGGGTCCATAGCAGTAGCTAGATGGTTGTCTTCTCCCCATTGTGCTTCATTGTCTGATCTTGTGAGCTGCCTATCATGATCAAGATCATCTATCTGTAATGCTACATGTGTGTTTGTTGGGATCCGATGAATAGAGAATACTATGTTATGTTGATTATCAATCTATCTATGTGTTGTTTATGATCTTGCATGCTCTCCGTTGCTAGTAGAGGCTCTGGCCAAGTCATTGCTTGTAACTCCAAGAGGGAGTATTTATGCTCGATAGTGGGTTCATGTCTCCGTGAATTGGGAGTGACAAAGAACCCCTAAGGTTATGGATGTGCTGTTGCCACTAGGGATAAAACATTGATGCTATGTTCGAGGATATAGTTATTGATTACATTACGCACCATACTTAATGCAATTGTCTGTTGTTTACAACTTAATACCGGAAGGGGTTCGGATGATAACCTGAAAGTGGACTTTTTAGGCATAGATGCATGCTGGATAGCGGTCTATGTACTTTGTCGTAATGCCCAATTAAATCTCACAATACTCATCATGTCATGTATGTGCATTGTCATGCCCTCTCTATTTGTCAATTGCCCAACTGTAATTTGTTTACCCAATATGCTATTTCTTATGGGAGAGACACCTCTAGTGAACTGTGGACCCCGGTCCATTCTTGTACATCGAATACAATCTACTGCAATACTGTTTCTACTGTTCTCTGCAAACAATCATCATCCACACTATACATCTAATCCTTTGTTACAGCAAGCCGGTGAGATTGATAACCTCACTGTTTCGTTGGGGCAAAGTACTTTGGTTGTGTTGTGCAGGTTCCACGTTGGCGCCGGAATCCCTGGTGTTGCGCCGCACTACATCTCGCCGCCATCAACCTTCAACGTGCTTCTTGACTCCTACTGGTTCGATTAAACCTTGGTTTCTTACTGAGGGAAACTTGCCGCTGTGCGCATCACACCTTCCTCTTGGGGTTCCCAACGGACGTGTCAACTACACGCATCAAGCAAATTTCTGGCGCCGTTGCCGGGGAGATCAAGACACGCTGCAAGGGGAGTCTCCACTTCCCAATCTCTTTACTTTGTTTTTGTCTTGCTTTATTTTATTTACTACTTTGTTTGCTGCATTATATCAAAATACAAAAAAATTAGTTGCTAGTTGTACTTTATTTACTGTCTTGTTTGCTATATCAAAAACACAAAAAAAATTAGTTACTTGCATTTACTTTATCTAGTTTGCTTTATTTACTGTTGCTAAAATGAATACTGCTGAGAATACTAAGTTGTGTGACTTCACAACTACAAATAATAATGATTTCTTATGCACACCTATTGCTCCACCCGCTACTACAGCGGAATTCTTTGAAATAAAACCTGCTTTACTGAATCTTGTTATGCGAGAGCAATTTTCTGGTGTTAGTTCTGATGATGCTGCTGCCCATCTCAATAATTTTGTTGAACTTTGTGAAATGCAAAAGTATAAAGATGTAGATGGTGACATAATAAAATTAAAATTGTTCCCTTTCTCACTAAGAGGAAGAGCTAAAGATTGGTTGCTATCTCTGCCTAAGAATAGTATTGATTCATGGACTAAATGCAAGGATGCTTTTATTAGTAGATATTATCCCCCTGCTAAAATTATATCTTTGAGGAGTAGCATAATGAATTTTAAACAATTGGATACTGAGCATGTTGCACAAGCATGGGAAAGAATGAAATCTTTGGTTAAAAATTGCCCAACCCATGGACTGACTACTTGGATGATCATCCAAACCTTTTATGCAGGACTGAATTTTTCTTCGCGGAACCTATTGGATTCAGCTGCTGGAGGTACCTTTATGTCCATCACTCTTGGTGAAGCAACAAAGCTTCTTGATAATATGATGATTAATTACTCTGAATGGCACACGGAAAGAGCTCCACAAGGTAAGAAGGTAAATTCTGTCGAAGAAACCTCTTCCTTGAATGATAAGATTGATGCTATTATGGTGCTTGTGAATGATAGGACAAATGTTGATCCTAATAATGTTCCGTTAGCTTCATTGGTTGCACAAGAAGAACATGTTGATGTAAACTACATTAAAAATAATAATTTCAACAACAATGCTTACCGGAACAATTCTAGTAACAACTATAGGCCATATCCTTATAATAATGGCAACGGCTATGGTAATTCTTATGGGAATTCTTACAACAATAATAGGAATACACCCTCTGGTCTTGAAGCCATGCTTAAAGAATTTATTAGTACACAAACTGCTTTTAATAAATCTGTTGAAGAAAAGCTTGGGAAAATTGATATGCTTGCTTCTAAAGTTGATAGTCTTGCTGCTGATGTTGATCTTTTGAAATTGAAAGTTATGCCTAATAGGGATAATGAAAATAAAATTGTTACTACAGCAAATGCCATCCAAGTTAGAATTAATGAGAATATAAGATTAATGGTTGAATTGCATGCTAGGTGGGAAAGAGAAGAAAATGAAAAACTAGCTAAAGAGAATAATGTAGCTAAAGTTTGGACTATTACCACCACTAGTAATGCTAATGCTACACATGTTGCTGCACCTCCTACTAATAATGGTAAAAGAATTGGTGTTAGCAATGGTTCCACTTCTAATGCAAAGCGCTAAAACTGCACAAATCGCTAAAATCATTAAATCGTCGTGATAAAACTGCTGAATTTTTTTCCAACATTGGGGACAATGATCCCATTGCTTTAGATCATAATGGTTTGGATTTTGATGATTGTCATATCTCTGAAGTTATAAAGTTCTTACAAAAACTTGCTAAAAGTCCTAATGCTAGTGCTATAAATTTGGCTTTCACGAAACATATTACAAATGCTCTCATAAAAGCTAGAGAAGAGAAACTAGAACGCGAAACTTCTATTCCTAGGAAGCTAGAGGATGGTTGGGAGCCCATCATTAAGATGAAGGTCAATGACTTTGGTTGTAATGCTTTATGTGATCTTGGTGCAAGTATTTCTGTTATGCCTAAGAAAATTTATGATATGCTTGACTTGCCACCATTGAAAAATTGCTATTTGGATGTTAATCTTGTTGATAATGTTATAAAGAAACCTTT
Source organism: Lolium perenne (assembly GCF_019359855.2). Classification (NCBI taxonomy): domain Eukaryota; kingdom Viridiplantae; phylum Streptophyta; class Magnoliopsida; order Poales; family Poaceae; genus Lolium; species Lolium perenne. The sequence goes on along the minus strand of NC_067250.2, from coordinate 6,337,846 downwards.
GGGGAGAGTTGATAATGTTCGCATTACCGTTAACAATAACCTTGTCCCCGTTGATTTTGTTGTCTTGGATATTGAATGCAATGCATCTTGTCCCATTATATTGGGAAGACCTTTTCTTCGAACTGTTGGTGCTACCATTGATATGAAGGAAGGTAATATTAAATATCAATTTCCTCTCAAGAAAGGTATGGAACACTTCCCTAGAAAGAGAATGAAGTTACCTTTTGATTCTATTATTAGAACAAATTATGATGTTGATGCTTCACCACTCGATAATACTTGATACACACTTTCTGCGCCTAGCTGAAAGGCGTTAAACAAAAGCGCTTATGGGAGACAACCCATGTTTTTACTACAGTAATTTTATTTTATATTTGATTCTTGGAAGTTGTTTACTACTGTAGCAACCTCTCCTTATCTTAGTTTTATTGCATTGTTGTGCCAAGTAAAGTCTCTAATAAAAGTATGATACTAGATTTGGATTACTGCGCAGAAACAGTTTTCTTTGCTGTCACGAATCTGGGGCTAATTCTCTGTAGAAAACTCAGAAAATTATGCCAATTTACGTGAGTGATCCTCAGATATGTACGAAACTTTAATTAGTTTTAAGTTTTTTCATTTGAGCAAGTCTGGTGCCTGTTAGAAATTCGTCTTTACGAACTGTTCTGTTTTGACAGATTCTGCCTTTTATTTTGCATTGCCTGTTTTGTCATGCTTGATGGATTTCTTTATTCCATTGACTTTCAGTAGCTTTGTGCAATGTCCAGAAGTATAAAGAATGATTGTGTCACCTCTGAATATGTGAATTTTAATTGTGCACTAACCCTCTAATGAGTTGCTTTAAGTTTGGTGTGGAGGAAGTTTTCAAGGATCAAGAGAGGAGGATGATATACACCATGATCAAGGAGAGTGAAAGATCTAAGCTTGGGGATGCCCCGATGGTTCACCCCAGCATATATCAAGAAGACTCAAGCGTCTAAGCTTGGGGATGCCCAAGGCATCCCCTTCTTCATCGACAACATTATCAGGTTCCTCCCCTGAAACTATATTTTTATTCCATCACATCTTATGTACTTTGCTTGGAGCGTCTGTTTGTTTTTTGTTTTTGTTTAGTTTGAATAAAATGGATCCCACAATTCATTGTATGGGAGAGAGACACGCTCCGCTATTGCATATGGACAAATATGTCCTTAGCTTTACTCATAGTATTCATGGCGAAAGTTTCTTCTTCGTTAAAATTGTTGTACGGTTGGAATTGGAAAATGATATATGTGGTAATTGGTATAACACCTTGAATAATGTGATACTTGGAAATTGTTGTGCTCATGTTTAAGCTCTTGCATCATATACTTTGCACCTATTAATGAAGAAATACATAGAGCATGCTAAAATCTGATTTGCATGTTTGGTTTCTCTAAGGTCTAGATAATTTCTAGTATTGAGTTTGAACAACAAGGAAGACGGTATAGAGTCTTATAATGTTTATAATATGTCTTTTATGTGAGTTTTGCTGTACCGGTTCATCCTTGTGTTTGTTTCAAATAAACCTTGCTAGCCTAAACCTTGTATCGAGAGGGAATACTTCTCATGCATCTAAAATCCTTGAGCCAACCACTATGCCATTTGTGTCCACCATACCTACCTACCACATGGTATTTCTCCGCCATTCCAAAGTATATTGCTTGAGTGCTACCTTTAAAAATTTCCATTCTTCACCTTTACAATATATAGCTCATGGGACAAATAGCTTAAAAACTATCGTGGTATTGAATATGTACTTATGCACTTTATCTCTTATTAAGTTGCTTGTTGTGCGATAACCATGTTTCTGGGGACGCCATCAACTATTTCTTTGTTGAATATCATGTGAGTTGCTATGCATGTTCGTCTTGTCTGAAGTAAGAGTGATTTATCATGATCAAATGGTTTGAGTATGCATATTGTTAGAGAAGAACATTGGGCCGCTAACTAAAGCCATGATCCATGGTGGAAGTTTCAGTTTGGACAACAAACCTCAATATCTTATGAGAATATTATCTGTTGTTGAATGCTTATGCATTAAAAGAGGAGTCCATTATCTGTTGTCTATGTTGTCCCGGTATGGATGTCTAAGTTGAGAATAACCAAAAGCGAGAAATCCAATGCGAGCATTCTCCTTAGACCTTTGTACAGGCGGCATAGAGGTACCCCTTTGTGACACTTGGTTGAAACATGTGCTATGCTATGATAATTCATGTAAATCCAAGCTAATTAGGACAAGGTGCGGGCACTATTAGTATACTATGCATGAGGCTTGCAACTTGTAGGATATAACTTACATAACTCATATGCTTTATTACTACCGTTGACAAAATTGTTTCTTGTTTTCAAAATAAAAGCTCTAGCACAAATATAGCAATCGATGCTTTCCTCTTTGGAGGACCATTCTTTTACTTTTATTGTTGAGTCAGTTCACCTATTTCTCTCCATCTTAAGAAGCAAACACTTGTGTGAACTGTGCATTGATTCCTACATACTTGCATATTGCACTTGTTATATTACTCTATGTTGACAATATCCATGAGATATACATATTACAAGTTGAAAGCAACCGCTGAAACTTTTATCTTCATTTGTGTTGCTTCAATACTTTCTACTTTGAATTATTGCTTTATGAGTTAACTCTTATGCAAGACTTATTGATGCTTGTCTTTAAGTACTATTCATGAAAAGTCTTTGCTTTATGATTCAGTTGTTTACTCATGTCATTTACCATTGTTTTGATCGCTGCATTCATTACATGTGCTTACAATAGTATGATCAAGATTATGTTGGTAGCATTGTCACTTAAGAAATTATCTTTGTTATCGTTTACCTACTCGGGACGAGTAGGAACTAAGCTTGGGGATGCTTGATACGTCTCAAACGTATCTATAATTTCTTATGTTCCATGCTACTTTTATGATGATACTCACATGTTTTATACACATTATATGTCATTATTATGCATTTTCCGGCACTAACCTATTAACGAGGTGCCGAAGAGCCGATTCTTGTTTCTGCTGTTTTTGGTTTGAGAAATCCTAGTAAGGAAATATTCTCGGAATTGGACGAAATCAAAGCCTGTGTTCCTATTTTTCCACGAAGCTTCCGTAAGTCCGAGGGAGACGAAGTGGGGCCACGAGGTGGCGCCACACTAAGGCGGCGCGGCCAAGGGGGCCCGCGCCGCCTGTTGTGTGGCCCCCTCGTGAGCCCCCCGACCTATCTCCACCGCCTACTTAAAGCCTTCTGTCGCGAAACCCCCGGTCGAGAGCCACGATACGAGAAAACATACTGAGACGACGCCGCCGCCAATCCCATCTCGGGGGATTCTGGAGATCACCTCCGGCACCCTGCCGGAGAGGGGAATCATCTCCCGGAGGACTCTACACCGCCATGGTCGCCTCCGGATTGATGTGTGAGTAGTTCACCCCTGGACTATGGGTCCATAGCAGTAGCTAGATGGTTGTCTTCTCCCCATTGTACTTCATTGTCTGATCTTGTGAGCTGCCTATCATGATCAAGATCATCTATCTGTAATGCTACATGTGTGTTTGTTGGGATCCGATGAATAGAGAATACTATGTTATGTTGATTATCAATCTATCTATGTGTTGTTTATGATCTTGCATGCTCTCCGTTGCTAGTAGAGGCTCTGGCCAAGTCATTGCTTGTAACTCCAAGAGGGAGTATTTATGCTCGATAGTGGGTTCATGTCTCCGTGAACTGGGAGTGACAAAGAACCCCTAAGGTTATGGATGTGCTGTTGCCACTAGGGATAAAACATTGATGCTATGTTCGAGGATATAGTTATTGATTACATTACGCACCATACTTAATGCAATTGTCTGTTGTTTACAACTTAATACCGGAAGGGGTTCGGATGATAACCTGAAAGTGGACTTTTTAGGCATAGATGCATGCTGGATAGCGGTCTATGTACTTTGTCGTAATGCCCAATTAAATCTCACAATACTCATCATGTCATGTATGTGCATTGTCATGCCCTCTCTATTTGTCAATTGCCCAACTGTAATTTGTTTACCCAATATGCTATTTCTTATGGGAGAGACACCTCTAGTGAACTGTGGACCCCGGTCCATTCTTGTACATCGAATACAATCTACTGCAATACTGTTTCTACTGTTCTCTACAAACAATCATCATCCACACTATACATCTAATCCTTTGTTACAGCAAGCCGGTGAGATTGACAACCTCACTGTTTCGTTGGGGCAAAGTACTTTGGTTGTGGTGTGCAGGTTCCACGTTGGCGCCGGAATCCCTGGTGTTGCGCCGCACTACATCTCGCCGCCATCAACCTTCAACGTGCTTCTTGACTCCTACTGGTTCGATTAAACCTTGGTTTCTTACTGAGGGAAACTTGCCGCTGTGCGCATCACACCTTCCTCTTGGGGTTCCCAACGGACGTGTCAACTACACGCATCACGGAGCTCAGAGAATTTCAGAACGAGGGAATGATCTCCCAACACTGGAGTTTCATGCGCGACTCCGACGTCCCCAAGCCCGACACGGATGAACGAGTTATGACGAAGGCGTGGGTCGAGCGCGGTCTATCGCTCCCCTGTTCGGAATTCTTCCTCTCTGTCCTCAACACATATGGACTTCAGCCCCACAACATCTGCCCGAACTCTTACCTGCTGCTCTCTAACTTTGCAACTCTCTGCGAAGGGCATCTTGGGATCCGACCAGATGTCAGATTGTGGCAATTTTTCTTCGGAGTGAAGAAAGAAACAAAGGACAAGGCTATGCTGAACTGCGGAAGCATGACCTTCATGCTCCGACGCGGTCGCATGTATCCGCCTCACGATTCCCACGAGTCCGTCCGATACTGGAACGTCGGATGGTTCTACGTGAAGAACGCTTCAGTTCCGGAAGTCCACGACGGACTCCCCCCCTTCAGCAACACCCCTCCAGAAGAACTCGCCAGCTGGAGCTTCATCCCCTCACTCGCCCAAACTCCTATCTTGGAGAAGGCAGCTCGGAGGATTTCATGGTTGGTCCATGACGGACTAACCGGAGCCCAGCTAACCCTAAGCTGGTTTTCCCGGAGGATCCAACCTCTCCGCTACAACGCACGCAAAATGTGCGAGTACACGGGGGTGGACGATCCTCTCCGGGTAACGCAGCATGATCTTCCGGCTGACTCTCTCAAAAGGAGATTCAAGACGCTGGTGAAAGTTGGTCGGGGCCAGCCGGTCCCGGAACTGATCAAAGACATCAACACCAACATCAAATGTCCTTCGGTAAGCCCTCATTCCTTCGTCGTTCTTCAGCTTCTTATTTCCTTAACATATTTGAACTTGTTCTCCTAACCTTCCTTGCAGCTCGATACTTTGGCGGAGGAAGATCTTCGCGCAATACTCCGAGTACCCGTCAGTGGCGACCCGGCGGAGGAGGATCCGGAAGACCCTGAAGAGGAAGAGGTGCCCGCGCCCCGAAAGGCTGCGCCTCGACCTTCAAAGCGTTCCCGCGCTAAAGTTTCCGGCCCTGAAGCCGGAGGCAGCAGCGAGGCCTCCGCCAAGAAGCCAAAAATGACCAAGCCTCCCCCACTCGATTCCAAGAAGGCGGAACGCGAGCGCCTTAAACTGCTGACAACAACAGGGAAGCGTTCTCGTCCCAACATTCCAGGAGCGGCGTAAGTTTTCCGAATATCGTGCGTTTTTCATTTTGGCGAACTTCATTACTCATGTGCATCTTTTACATGCTTGCAGGATTCCAAGTGCCACCACCGCGCGGACCAGCGCCCAGGAGCCTATCACCAAATACATGACGAAGAAATCCCCCGCTGTTGGTCCCACGACGCCAGCTCCGCCTAGCGCCCCTTACCTACTCCACAGCCCTCTCCTCCTCCCGCGGATCGATCTCCAGCTCCTGTTGCAGCCACTCCACCGGAGATAATTCCGGTTAGTAGCGACAGAGCGGGCGGAGAAAGTTCCGGCGGCAAAGGCCCTGCTTCCAAAGAAACTGAAGTTGAAGTCCGTGAAGAGGCAGAAGTTGCTTTTTCCGGCAAAGCTGCAGCTGCGACTAGTGACATGGTCGTCTTCCCCAAGAACTTTGGAGATCCGGCTGATCTTACCTCCACCCCAAAGGCCTACGCTACAAAGTTTTTCAACAAGCTAACTGAGGCGGAGAAGTGGGAGCTGGAGCAAGATCTGCTCAACTCAATGCTTAACAATGCCTGGGGCAAACCCGACGCTGAGACGTCGGAAATCCAAAACTTCAAAAAGGAGACGGGCCAATTCCTTGACAAGCTTATCTGCAAACGAAAGGTATCTCCCTAGTAGCCCCCAAGTATTTAGGCGGAAACTTCAGTTAGTTAGCGCCTAGATACTTAGAGAAAATTAATCTGAGGTAAAATTTAAATGTCGTGGTAGCCCCCAAGCATTATGGCGGAAAAATTTCGGCACAATGCTTCAGAAAGACTTAACCAAAGATGTGGAATTTACTCCTGCACTGGCTGGTTTTTACAGGAACAGCAGGCTTTGCATTATGAACTGCATAAGAATATTGCTCTTCAGCGCCGCGTCACCCTCAGCCAGGCGGAAAAAATTCAAAACTTCAAAGAGGAGAATGCGGATCTGAAGAGACAACTATCAGAAGCTCAAGGTTGGTTTCCGACGCTCTTTTTGGCCTACAAGTTGTGTTCCGCATTCCAAATTTATGTTTACATATCTCTTTAGCAGGTGCATCCTCATCTCTTGCTGCTGCCTCCTCCGAGCTGGAGACCCTGTGTGCTTCACAAAAAACTCTTGAGGCGAGGCTTGCCGACGCGGAAAAATCGCTTGCTGAGAAGAAATCGGAACTTATCCGGAAGGAAGGCGAATTCCAGCTCAAGAGGAGAGCAGACAGTGAAACCATTCAGGCGCAGCAGAAGGAGCTAGGGGGACTCCGGAAATACATGGAGACAGCGGAAAGTTGCTGGGACCTGCTGAACTCCGACTTCATGGGTATGTCCTCCAAGCTCATATAATAGAGCATGCGTTGTGCTTGATTTTACATATACTTAACAAATTTGCGTCCTCCAGATCCGCTTGGGTATAATGAAGACCGTCAGAACCAGTTCCCTCGCGACGATCTGCTCCAGCTAGCCGGGGAAGACTGCAAGGACCTCATCTCCGCTTCCAGGAAAATATGCCACAACCTCAATATCAAGGATAACCGAACATGTGATGTGCGTGGGCTAATTGAGAGGATGGATGTGCTCCCGGAGTTGGTGGTGGATCTGCAAGCTTCCTCAGCACGGGGCGCTGCGGCCATGTCCTTGGCCATGTGCTTAGCACACCATCCGGAGATGGATCTTGAACAAGTGACTTCTGGTGTTCCTCCGAGCGCAGACGTCAGCGCCATTCTGGATTTAGTTACCGGTTATGACACGCGTATTGCCCGGAGAATTCGCCACAACGAATTTTATGATAAGGCAGTTCTTCCAGCTGAGGAATCCCTTGAAGCGGAGCTTCTTCAGGAACGTGAAGCGGAAGCTAGACCTGCCGAATCCGGAAGTCAGTATACTTGGACAAGCTCAAAGGATCAAGGTGGCGCGTCGACTCCGGCTGCAGATGATGATGAAGAGGACGAAGATGCCTCCTCTCCTGTAAAGAACGCAGAAGAAGAAGCCCCCGAGGCTGAAGTCAATGTTGAAGCTTCTCCGGCTAAGGAGAAGTAAATAACTTATTCCTGCGGAAAAAACAATGCATCATTTTGGCCCCAAGAGGGTTTGTAATATAACTTAAATTCTTAAGTATTTAGGGACGAAACACTGCATGTATGGGCGGAAACAACTTATCCTGCTATCCGTTTAATATTATTCGCATGTTTCGTTTGTTTTCCGGCTTGCTCACTTGACCTTCCACGAGCCGGAAGACCTGTAACCGGAAACGCTCTCCAGCGGCGACGAAGCCCAATGGCAATCCGTCAATAACCGCGGAAACAAGCCCCCAGCCAAGGTGCCGGAAATCGCTACTAGGAATCCATGAGCTCGCAACAGAAGACATTTTCCGTCAGAAAACTTAAGCTTACGTCCTAAAGGACGATTTTTGAAAAATCACAACTTTCATACACGCCTAGGCGGAAATATCCAGCTTTGCGGTTTTAGTTGGAAAATGTACACAATCTAAAAATGAACAAGTAAAGGAGGTAAAAGACTCAAAGAGTGAACCATAAGCTTTATTTCATTTGATCATGTCTAACTATTACAGAGTATAATACTCGGAAAAAGTATGCTAAGTGTGGAAAGGACGTTGCTGTGAAATATTCCAGGGTCGATCTGTTTCGTCGTATATGTCACCCGGATCCTCTCGTTTTCGTTTCCGGTGCCAATTTGCAGGTCTGTCTTTTAACTCCCGGAAATCAATGAGATAGTACGATCCATTGTGGAGCACTTTGCTAACGACAAAAGGTCCTTCCCATGGAGACTGTAGCTTATGGTCTTTCACCTGGCGAAGGCGGAGGACCAGATCTTCGACCATAAACGAGCGATTCCGGACTCGACGACTATGATAGCGTCGGAGCTTCTGCTGGTATATGGTGGAACGCTGGTCAGCCAAATTCCGAGCTTCTTCGATCAGGTCCACAGATAGCTATCTGGCCTCGTCAGCAGTTTCTTCATCATAGGCGGAAACTCGCGGTGAATCGTGGATGATGTCGGAGGGGATGACGGCCTCGGATCCGTATACCAGGAAGAAGGGTGTAAATCCAGTTGACCTATTAGGGGTAGTTCGTAAACTCCACAGGACAAGATCTAACTCATCGGCCCAAGCTCCAGCTGCGCGGCGCAGCGGTTTTTTAAGGCGTGGTTTAATTCCTGATAGTATGAGGCCATTGGCCCTTTCAACCTGTCCATTGGACTGTGGATGAGCCACTGAGGCGATGTCCAATCGTATCCCTACAGTGTCGCAATAATCCCTTAATTCTCCTTGTGCGAAGTTAGTGCCATTATCTGTGATTATGCTGTGCGGGATGCCGAATCTCATCACGAGGCTGCAGACGAATTTTAGTGCTGTAGCACCGTCGGCCTTTCTCACTGGCTTTGTCTCGATCCACTTACTGAACTTGTCAACAGCGACCAGGAGGTATTCAAAACCGCCAGGAGATGATTTTTTGAGTTTACCAACCATATCGAGCCCCCAGACCGCAAATGGCCAGGTGATAGGGATGGTCTTCAGCTCTTGGGCTGGAGCGTTTGGTTGAGTAGCATAGTACTGACAACCTCGGCAGGTCTTAACTAGCTTGTCAGCATCTTCTTTAGCTGTGAGCCAGTAGAATCCTAGCCGAAAGGCTTTCGCAACGAGTGATCTGGGGGCGGCATGATGCCCGCAGTCCCCTGCGTGGATCTCTCTGAGGATCTCAATGCCGTCTTGATTTGAGACACATTTAAGAAACACCCCTGTTGCGCTTCGTTTATAGAGCTGTCCATCGACAATTGTGTAGGATCTTGCTCGTCTGATGATCTGTCGTGCGAGGACCTCGTCCTCTGGCAACTTTTGATCGATGAGGTAGTCCAGGAAAGGCTTTGTCCAAGCCGGAGTGATAACCATCACTTCTCTAGCCGGAGAAACTGCCACTTCTGGGTTTTCCGGGTTAGCGCCCTTCACCGAGGGTATCCGTAGATGCTCCAGGAAAATGCCAGGAGGAATTGGTTTCCTGCCGGATCCGAGCTTGGATAGCATATCTGCCGCTGCGTTGTCGTCTCTCCTGACGTACTTGACTTCGTATCCGAGGAAGCTCTTGGCGATCTCGTCAACCTCGTCTCTGTAAGCCGCCATGACGGAGTTTCTAGCGTTCCAAGTTCCGGCTACCTGCTGTGCCACCAAGTCGGAATCTCCGCAGCAAATGATGTGCTTGATTCCTATCTCCTTAGTGATGCGCAGTCCGTGTAGTAGAGCCTCGTATTCTGCCATATTGTTTATAGCTTGGAAGTGGATCTGCAGAACGTACTGCAGTTCTTCTCCGGTAGGGGATTTCAGGGTGACTCCGGCTCCAGAGCCTTGATGCTGCTTGGATCCATCGAAGTGCATGACCCATGTCTCTGGTTCCGGCTCCAAGCTAATGTCCGGAGCTTCTGTCCAATCTGCGACAAAATCTGCCAAGACCTGGGATTTGATCGCAGTCCTGGGTTTGTAGTTGATGTCGAAGGCTGATAATTCGATGCCCCATTTTGTTGTGCGTCCTGTTGCGTCAGCGTTATTGAGAATTGTTGCCAGCGGAGCTTTGCTCACGACTGTTATTGGGTGCTCCTGGAAGTAGTGTCTCAGCTTCCTGCTACCTAGGAATACTCCATAGGCTAGCTTCTGAAAGTGAGGGTATCTCTGTTTGGATTCCGTAAGCACTTCGCTGATGTAGTAGACTGGCCTTTGGACTCCATACTCGTGTCCTTCTTCCTGTCGTTCCACAACGATGACGAGGCTGACGACTCTGTTGGTAGCTGCCAAGTAGAGGAGCATGGGCTCTGACTCTCCTGGAGCTGCTAGGATAGGTGGGGAGGTAAGTATTTCCTTCAACCCTTGAAGTGCTGCGTCTGCTGCCTCGTCCCAGACAAATTTGTCTGCTTTCTTCAATAGCTTGTACAGGGGTAGCGCCTTCTCGCCAAGACGGCTGACAAACCTGCTGATTGCTGCAACACAACCAGTTAGTCGCTGCACGTCTTTGAGACAAGTTGGCCTTTTGATGCACAGGATTGCCTTGATTTTTTCCGGGTTCACCTCAATGCCTCTATTTGAGACAATGAAGCCAAGGAGTTTTCCAGCTGGAACGCCAAAGACGCACTTGAGCGGATTCAACATCATCTTGTACCGACGGAGAATCTCAAAGGTTTCTGCTAGATCGCTGATCAAGTCGGATCCTTTCCTGGTCATGACCGCGATGTCGTCGACGTAGGCGTGCACATTCCGGCCAATCTGGTCCTTCAAGCACCGCTGCATCGTACGTTGGTAGGTGGCACCTACATTTTTCAAGCCAAAAGGCATAGTAACATAGCAGTAAGTGCCAAACGGGGTGATGAAGGAGGTTGCCTTTTGGTCGGACTCCTTCATCCGGATCTGATGATACCCGGAATATGCGTCAAGAAAACACAGAAGTTCCGCCCCTGCCGTCGAATCAATGACCTGGTCAATGCGCGGCAAGGGAAACGGATCCTTCGGGCAATGTTTGTTCAAGCCAGAGTAATCGATGCACATTCTTAGTATTTCAGTGTTCTTTTTGGGTACAAGGACGGGGTTTGCGACCCAATCTGTATGGATAACTTCTATTACAAATCCTGCCTCTAGTAACTTTGCTAGTTCCATCCCTATGGCGCGGCGCTTCTTATCTCCAAAGCGTCGCATAGCTTGCTTCACCGGTTTGGCCCCCGGATTTATGTTGAGGTAGTGCTCGGCGAGTTCCCTAGGTACTCCGGACATGTCAGAAGGCTGCCATGCGAAGATATCCATGTTAGCGCGGAGGAACTCGACGAGCGCGTCTTCCTATTTGGGGTCCATGTTGGCTCCGATCGAGACCTGCTTAGACGCATCTCCCTTCTTGAGGTCGATGTTTTTGGTCTCTATTGCGGCCTTGAACGAGTTTTTCTGCTCGGAGATTTGCCTCTTGGTGGTCGGCATCTCAGTCGGGTCCACCGCGGCTCTGTAGCCTTTTAGCTCTTCTCCGGAAATCACAGACTCTGCGAACGCGGCTTCGCCCAGTTCGCACTCGTGGGCTTTCTTGTAGTCTCCGGATATGGTGATCATACCATTGGGACCCGGAATCTTGAGCTTGTTGTAGATGTAGCACGCTCTTGCGTGGAACTTGTGGTAGGTGGGCCTGTCGAAGATGACGTGGTAGGAGCTCTTGAAGGGCACGACCTCAAACGTGATCATCTCTTCGCGGAAATTTTTAACATCGCCGAAGGCCACGGGAAGTCTGATGCTGCCGAGGGAATTTGCCTTTTTACCCGGAACCACACCATGGAATTCAGTGGTGCTGTGCTTAAGCTGTTCCTTGGTAAGGTTCATCCGCTCCAGAGTCTCCAGGTACATGATGTTCAAGCTGGCTCCGCCATCCATGAGGCACTTGGAGAAGTCATAGCCGTCTATGCGGGGACTTACAACCAATGCATAGCACTCCTTCGGAACGACAGTAGGATGGTCCTTTCTATCGAACGTACACGGAATCTCCGACCACCTGACATACTGCGGCACAGCTGGGACTGTGGCGTTCAGGATCCGGAGAGCTGATTTGCTGTGACGGACTGTTGGGGTTCCGAGGAAGGTGTGGTACGCGCCTACACTCTTTTTGCCAAATGGATTGGATTTAGCTGCGGTTCCTTCCTTGGGATCCGGCGAGCCTTCGTCTTCGTCCATTGCCTCGGAGCTATCTTCCTCCTTGTCCTTGTTCTTGCCCTTGCCTCCTTTGCCGCGTGGGCGGTGCTTCCGGGCTCGCTTGTAGCCTGCTTCCGGGTCAGATTTGAGATCGTTGACCCACTTGCGGTTGCGATTAGTGTGAGTGGACTTCCCTGTAGCCGGATCCAAGTGGGCCAGGCAGGGCATGTCTCTGTACTCTTCATAGGTTTGGGGGGCGCGGGTTCCGGCAGCAGTGACCTTGTCACGCTGCTGGCCCCTGCCGGCTCCACCTCCGCGGCCGCGTCCTCTTCCGCCTCCTTGTCCTCCGCGTTGAAACGCCATGGCGACCATCTCGGATCCACCACTCTTCTGGTCATCAGGGGGATTTTTCCGCTTGCTTCCGCTGCTGTTACCGTTGTCACGGTTCTTCTTCTGCTGGTACAGGGGGATTGCTGTGGCTGCTAGATCTCCGCCAGCGTCGTCATCGGCGGCAGTATGATCACTGGCAATGGATATCATATCATCTAAAGTCAGTTTATTTGCGTTAGCCAAGCACGTGAGTTTGTGCCGCAGCAGTCCTCCTTGCTGCAGTCCTCCTATAAAGGAGTGCATAGCCGTGGTGTGGTCGACGTTCTCACACTCGTTCCTGCATGCCAGCCATCGGGTGAGGAAGTTTCTTGATGTTTCTCCCTTCTTCTGGATACATGCCTGTAAGTCGCTTGTCGTGGCAGGCCTTTTGTAGGTGCCCCTGAAGTGCTTTTCGAAGGCGTTCTTCAGGTCGAACCAGCAAAAGATAGAGTTCTTCTCGAGGTCGCTGAGCCAGATCCGGGCTGGACCTACAAGGTACAACTGAAGCATGCGGCATGCGATATTAGGGGTTCCTCCGGCGAATGTTACATCATTGTAGTAATCCTCAATCCAGGTATCCGGCCTTTCAGTGCCATCATATGTCTTCAGGTTTCCGGGTAGCTTGAGGTTCATTCTTGGCATTGGTTCCTCTCGAATCATCCTGCCGAAGCACTTTGGGCCGATCTACTCAGATCTTTATTCGTTGAGACGTTCCCGTGCGTCGCGCGGGCCGTTGCGGGGAGACTTTGAGCGTGATTGAGATTTCCGGCCACCGCCTCCGCCTCCACCTCCTCCTCCACCGCTAGGTGGTGGGGAGGGAGACCTGCGAGGGGGTCGGTTTGACCTTTTGCTTCCACCTTCTGATTCTCCGCGCCCTTCACGGTGCTGACTCCGGCTTCAGTGGCTACCTTCACCATGGTGTTGGTTGCCGCCGTCGTTCCGGCTTCGTCGAGGCTCCGGCTCGCGGTCATCGTTCCGGCTCCTCCGTGGCTCCGGCTCGCAGTCGTTGTTCCGGCTCCTCCGTGGCTCAGATTGGTAATCATTGTTCCGGCTATGGCGATGCTCCGGCGTGCGCTCCCTGCTCCTATTCCTCTCAGGTGCCACGTTGTCGCGGATGTTGATTCCACCTGGCCCGTGGGGCCTGGTGTTTCCGGCTGGACTACGACGGCGAGGGGGCGGAGGACGCGGGTATCCCCTAGGTGGAGGTGACGGATTTCGGTACTTGTTTTTACCAGAGTACATCGCATCCTTTCCCTTGTTTGGATCTGACGGAGGGGTCTTTGATGGTACAGGGATTGGATTTGGATGCTCTCTGGTCCTCCTCCTGCGCTCCGAAGATCCGGTGCGCGATTCGTCATCGATGTGGCGATTGTCGTAGGCATCCTTCTGCGCAGTAGAGATGCAATGCTCCGGGTTGGATTCCAACCTGCGCGAAGTATCTGCCTTGCTCTGCTGCTTCATTGCTGAGGCAACCAGCGTTCGGACGTAGTCGATATCGATTTCCTCGTCTTTTTTCTTTAAGATCTCCGCAGCCTTCTTCATGTTGTCCTTTGGAGTTGCGAGCGGCTGTTGCTCAGTGGGGGTCGCAAATGTAATCTTGCGGGGAGGTATAGCTTCCCGCCTGATTTTGTCGGCCTCCTGCTGAAGCTCGGTGACCTTGTCTTTCTAGTGTTGTTGGAGATCCTTGACTTGAACCATTTGTTCGTCGACCTCAAGTTCTCGCTGGCGAAAATTTTCCACAAAGTGCGTGGCTTCTTTCCTTTCATCCAGCATTGCCGCTGCGGTTCTGGCGAACTTTTGGGCTGTTGCCAGCATCTCCTGTCTTTTAGCTTCTAGAGCCTCTAGATCTGCGGCATCGTCAGGAGTTATTGGCTTGTTGAGAATATCCGAGTGTGCGATTGCCTCCATGCCTGCTTGCTCGATCATCTCTTCTGGAGATAGCACCTCCTTGTGCGGACGTACCCATGAGAGCGGGGATCTTGCATGGGATGGCTGCGGGTCGGAATAGGTATTGTCGTCAGAGTGTCCTTGATCCAGCGCCGCCAAGGTTGCGAGAACCTGTTTAGGCTGGGCGGATTCAACTTCAGACTGTTCACCATACCCGAGTTCCGACACCTTGCGATCAAACTCTTCAGTGTTCATGGAGGGGGCATCCCCGGAGATTGGGCTCAGGTTACCCAGAATTGACTCTTCGCCCGGAGCATCGCTTTCTCCGACAGCCTCCTGCTGATCCGGAGCGATGCTATTTTCCGGTGCCTCAACCTGCTCAGGACCAGCTCCGACTTCTTGAGGGGCGGTTCCGGCGGTATGGGCCAAGAAGTGTACGAAGTGACACCTTTGCTTCTCTAACACCTGGGAGACCCAGGCGGATCTGCATTGGTCTTCCACCTTTGTTTCTTGCTCAGGGGCGGATTGGGTGGGCTTTGATTTTTCAAGATCTAAGGCGGAATCCTCCTTGGGAAGTTCCTGCGTCTCAGATCGGATCTTCGCGACTGCGTCCCGCTCAGCGGCGGTCGCGTCAGCATTACTTACCAGAGCGTTTCCGTCGGAATCGACGGTTTCGCCGATGAAGATGTGTATGCCGCCGACTGGGACGATGGAGAGCTTGACGGGGTTTGTCTTGGCTGGAATCCAGCACTCGTCCGGAGGGACGATCGGAAGGTTTCCGGCGTAGAGGACGCGCCCCACAGCGATAGTGTCATCGTAGCTTCCCATGGCGGAACCCTCCCGGTTCCGGCCTCCAGACGCCGCAGGCCCCACGGTGGGCGCCAACTGTCGTTGCCTATTCGACGGTACCTCGGAGGAGGGATCCTCACGAGGGGGAGAAGAAGTAGGGGCCATAGGGCGGAGAGCACTCGGGACGGTGGTACGCGATTTACCCAGCTTCGGAACACCTGCTCGATGACATGGCCTACTGCTGCTTGTCTGGTATTATCTGGGCGCTTTTGCGTTGTTACAATGAGTTGTTCTGAACGTGCCTCTAGGGCTCCCAGGATCCGGCTTATAAAGGCGCACGGATCTAGGGTTTACATGGAGAGTCCTAGCCGGAATACAAGTCGCCTAACTACGGTACAAAGTCTTGCCGTGTACGTCAAGGATCCGCCTTCCTCCTTAGTACGTGCTGGATCCGGATACTTCATGGGCCTCCACGGATCCGGCCTTCTTCGTAGGTCGGTTGGGATCCGGCTTCCTGTTCCTGGGCTGGACTTCATCCCTCAGGATCAACAGCAACTGGGCCGCCCGACGGGCCACATGCCACGTCACCTACTATGGGCCACCCGGGCCTGCCGGATCTAGGCCATGCCGTTGATATACCCATAAAGTATACCCACAACACACCGCTAGGTGCGGCCAGGGCCTGGGCCACGCCTAGGCCTGGTCTGGCCGCCCTGTGGCGCTTCTTCGTCCCCCCTCTGGACTTCGTCTTCGTTACGCTCAGCTTTTGTTTCATCCAATTCCGAGAATATTTCCTGTACAACTTTTCTGAAATACAAAACAGCAGAAAACAGGGAACTGACACTGTGGGATCTTGTCAATAGGTTAGTTCCAGAAAATGCATAAAAGTGCAACGAAGTGTAAACAAAACATATAGAAATTGGTGTAAAACAAGCATGGAGCATCAAAATTTATAGATACGCTTGCAACATATCAAATGGCTGTGAAATACACCACTTTTCCTCGTGTTTAAACCCTTAGCTAAGTCAAGAAATTGACTAAATTTACCTCTCAACTTGCCACTGATGACTAATTAATGCAAAGATGTGCAGTCTCTTTTATTTTTGAATGGTGTGCAGGAAATCACGTCATAATTACAAATGGACCTGCAATTACTGAAGAAAATTGCATTAGGAGTACGACAAAGTTGACTACGCTTAAAGAGGCGGTTCCAGGGACTTTAACGGGCATCAGTACAGGCAATCCCCGCTCGTACCGTCCGCCCGTACCATGTGCTGCAACCTTCCTAAGGTCAAACCCTATAAGTTTTGTGAAGGACTCGACGCCAAAAGGAGAGCCACTCATCGCTAAATAGAGCCATTCTAAGCCAAAGAGAGCAGCCATCCATCAGATCCATCTGCACCACACCGAAGGAGATCCATCACCGTAGTTCAACCATTCCATCTCCAATCTCCTCCATAGCCATAGCCATCACAATTATAACAGAGACCTCCTTGAGAATCGGCGACCATTGTAAGAATATTGTGATTTCAATGCAAGTATATGCAATAATGATTTCTATCTTTGTTATTGATCTTGATATCATGTGTGAGTAGTCCTCACGGGCTGCGGGTTGGGGTGAATCCTCGCAGCGTTTATGCGCATCTGATATTATTATATGTGTAAGGATTGAATAGGAGTTTCACAATCTTGTATCCTTGTCTCTTTGCCTCGTTTCGATGATCTGCAGGTACCCATATCATTCGGATCGATCAAAGGAAGTGGTGGGATGAGTGGAGAATGGCATGCTACCGCGAAACCTCAATGACTGAAAGGGGAAAGTAATGATACATGTTTAATGATTCATTCGGGATCATGGCAAAATCATCTAGCTTAATGCTTTGGTCTGTATTCATATGCTTAATAACTGTTGTTGCTCGCGATTGTGAGGACAGTGGTTGGACCAAGAGGCTCTTGTCACCTCTGTCTTTAGGGGCAAGAGTATTTACAGATGTGCTACTCACAAATCTCTTATCTCTATTTTATTTGTTACTCATTTGCGCTTCAATTATATATGTATGCATAGCTTCATGAGAAACCTTAACCCTGGCCTATTTCCATCGTTGAACATAGCCTCCTTAAAAGTAAACTAGATAGGTCCGGTAAACATAAAATAAAATTAACTAGCAAGTCTTGTAGACGTTTCCTTTACACCATTTTAGTAGTGTTTCCCAAGGTTCGGTTAAAACTAGGTCTACTACCAAAAAAGCTTATCATACTATAATCCATAATCCGGATCAAAGGTATCACTATGGTTTGCGAACAGTTGCTCCGTGTAGCTTGGGATGCACAAAACTAGGTCATGCGGGATTGCAGATCGAACCGAGCGGTGGTATGTCGAGGCAGCATGCCTAGAAGGTGGTTTTGGTGGATCATATAGGGCATGATGGAGATATTGAAGTCGGGTTGGCAGCTTCTAGAATTCGGCCACATCGAGATTATTTGACATTGTATTAAGTGGTCGGTGAGATGGCTCTCGGTGTTGGCCGTCGGCGTGTTGGGTGTTGCTTTGGGTGCGGGTTATTTTGAAATTTGGGCCACTTCAACTATGCTAGAGTGTCGTGGGTCTGCTCCATCCACAGTGGTTGTTGCGTCTTCTCTTCAACAATAATGGGAGAACAACTAGTTCGCGGGGTGGATCACAATTTTGTTTTTGTTTTTTTGTGGTTCCTGCCATTACCTCGTAGTCAAGGGAGTTGCTGGAAGGGCAATTCCCATCATTAAGTATTTTAATGTTTGTTGACAACACAATTCAATTTGTGGTCTAATCGTGTGTATGGGCTCAATAGGTACTTTATAGTCATGGCACAAGACGGTGGTGTTACCCCCAAAAAGATTGAAGAGAAGACAGTGTTTCCTAGTTGCTAGAGTTTTCTTGTTTTGATAGGAAACCCGTACTATCAAGAGGGGACCCACTATGTAAGGCTTGGGTGGAATCAAATTTTCCTGTTCGAAACCCTTAAACCCCCACAACTATCCCATGTTGCTTTTGGTTGGAGAGATCGTGGACTTATGGCTGTAAGTAGGTTTCCTGTGTTGGCCGGATTATCGGTGTGGTCTGCGGTAGTACCACTATGTCCATTGAGGCGGAACTACCGCCACCGACACTCACGATACACACGCGCTGGAATCCAACTCGCGGTATTACCGTTGCTCTCCTAGAAGCGGTAGTACCGGGCAAGAGGTACCGCCCCTGGTACCCCCGAGTGTTTCTCGATACTATATCTAGTATGGTACCCAACCGATACTTGGCTCGGAAGTACTGCTGAGACACGTTTTCGCGTGGCTCGTGATAGTACCAGACGAGGTACCGGTTGATGACCCACAAGTATAGGGGATCGCAGCAGTCTTCGCGGGTAGTAAAACCCAATTTATTGATTCGACACAAGGGGAGACAAAGAATACTTGAAAGCCTTAACAACGGAGTTGTCAATTCAGCTGCACCTGGAAACAGACTTGCTCGCAAGAGTTTATCAGTAGTAACAGTTTTATAACAAGCGTAGTAGAATAACAACAAAGAGAGTAACAAAGACAGCAGTAGTGATTATAGTAAACAGCAGGATTAAAATACGCAGAGGCACGGGGACGGATAACGGGCGTTGCATGGATGAGAGAAACTCATGTAACAATCATAGCAGGGCATTTGCAGATAATAATAAAACGGTGTCGAAGTACAAAGCAATCAATAGGCATGTGTTCCAATTATAGTCGTACGTGCTCGCAATGAGAAACTTGCACAACATCTTTTGTCCTACCAGTCGGTGGCAGCCGGGCCTCAAGGGAATCTACTGGATATTAAGGTACTCCTTTTAATAGAGTACCGGAGCAAAGCATTAACACTCCGTGAACACATGTGATCCTCACATCACTACCATCCCCTCCGGTTGTCCCGATTTCTGTCACTTCGGGGCCATTGGTTCCGGACAGCGACATGTGTATACAACTTGCAGGTAAGATCATAAACAATGAATATCATGATGAAACAATAACATGTTCAGATCTGAGATCATGGCACTCGGGCCCTAGTGACAAGCATTAAGCATAACAAGTTGCAACAATATCATCAAAGTACCAATTACGGACACTAGGCACTATGCCCTAACAATCTAATGCTATTACATGACCAATCTCATCCAATCCCTACCATCCCCTTCAGTCTACAACGGGGGAATTACTCACACATGGTTGGGGGAAACATTGCTGGTTGATGGAGAGGCGTCGGTGGTGATGGCGGCGATGATCTCCTCCAATTCCCCGTCCCGGCGGAGTGCCAGAACGGAGACTTCTGGCTCCCGAGACAGATTTTCGCGATATGGCGGCGTTCTGGAGGGTTTCTGGCGACTTCGACCTCTCCCCGTGCGTTTTTAGGTCGAAGGCAATAAGTAGTCCGAAGGAGGGCGTCGGGGGCCGACCGAGGCCGCCACACACTAGGGCCGCGCGGGCCCCTCCTGGGCCGCGCCGGCCTAGTGTGTGGGGCCCTCGGGCCCCCACCTGGCTTGCCCTTCTGGCTCCGCCAATATTCTGGGAAAATAGGACCTTCTGCATAAATTCCGAGGATTTTCCTGAAAGTTGGATTTCTGCACAAAAACGAGACACCAGAGTAGTTCTGCTGAAAACAGCGTTAGTCCGTGTTAGTTTTATCCAAAACACATTAGAGGCAAAACAATAGCAAAAGTGTTCGGGAAAGTAGATACGTTTTGGACGTATCAACTCCCCCCAAGCTTAGCTTATTGCTTGTCCTCAAGCAATTCAGTTAACAACTGATGCGATAAAAGAACTTTCACGAACACATTTGTTCATATGATGTATATATTCTCATGCTATGGCTAACACTTAGGCAGTTCATAATAAGATGCATGCAAATAAGATCATCTAACAGCTATGTCAATCATGGAGAAGTACCAACAATTAATAATAAGCATCATGAATCATGTCTATAAGCAGGATTGCAATGTTCATAAAAGAGTATGATAAAGTGGTATCTCGCTTGCCCATATTTGATCAGCAAAACATAAATGCTCAGGCACCTCTAAAGTTCATAGAAAGACTAGAAGTAGAGATTGTCAAAGATAAAAGCATCAAAGTTATACCACAATCAATAATATTTTGAGACAAGCATATTATACTAAGAATGACAGTTGTGCTCTCAAGAAAGTGCTCAAAGAAAGGATGGAGACACAACATAAAAGTAAAAGATTGACCCTTCGCAGAGGGAAGCAGGGATTAACATGCGCTAGAGCTTTTCATTTTTAAAGCAGGAGTAAAATTATTTTGAGAGGTGTTTGTTGTTGTCAACGAATGGTAATGGGTACACCAACTACCTCGCCAACCGGACTTTCAAGAGCGGCTCCCGTGAAGGACGTTACTTCTACCAGCAAGGTAGATCATCCCTCTTCTCTTTTGTTTGCACACGTATTTTAGTTTTATTATGGGCGACACTCCCCCCAACCTTTGCTTACACAAGCCATGGCTAACCGAATCCTCGGGTGCCTTCCATCAATCACATACCATGTAGGAGTGTCTATTTGCAAAATTAAGTTGCTTACTGATGAATCAGAGCAAAACATGTGAAGAGAATTATTAATGAAGTTTGATTAATCGGGGCTGGGAACCCCATTGCCAGCTCTTTTTGCAAATTTATTGGATAAGCGGATGTGCCACTAGTCCATATGAAAGTCCGTCAAGAGTAAATGACAAGGTTGAAAGATAAACACCACATACTTCCTCATGAGCTATAAAACATTACACAAATTGAGAAGCATTTTGAAGGTTTTAAAGGCAGCGCATGAGAATTTACTTAGAATGGTTTGAAATGCCATGCATAGGTATTTATGGTGGACACTTTGGAATAACTTGGTTTTCAGGGGTTTGGAAGCACGAGCAGCGTTCCCGCTCAGTACAAGTGAAGGCTAGAAATAGACTAGGGAGCGACAATCAAGAGAGCAGTAACTGTCATAATCATGCTTGTGGCAAAATAAATTAACTGAGGCATAAAAGTGATACAAGAACTCTGAAGCAAATTAAATCATCGAGGCTTAGTTGACTTTTGTTCAGTCATATGCATGCGTGAGCATGTGCCAAGTCGATATAAATGAATTATTCAGAGGAGGATACCACAATGTCATACCTAATTATGAATAAAACAATGCAAGCAAACATCTATGACATGCTACTCATATTAATAAATTGGTGCTAATCATGAGAGATCATGAACTACTAGACTTTCTTTAAATGACATATACCTCACATGAACCAACTAAGCATGCTCACATGGATGAGTATATGTACAAAAATGAAAACAAATAGAGTTCATACCAGCCTCTCACCACAGTCGAATTGTCGTAGATCGTCATTATTGCTTTTCACTTGTGTAGCTTGGATAATATGAAATGAAAACCACGCTCCAGCCACCGAAGACCATTGAACTCAAAATGAACTTTACAAACCAAAGAAGAACAGCAAATATTTTTGGTGTTTTCGAATTGGAAACAAGAACAAAAGGAAACAAGCAAATAAAGCAAAATCTTTTTGGATTTTCTTATAGCAAACCAACGATAGCAAATAAAGCAAGATAAATGCAAGAAACCAAAATAAACAAATGGTGAAGAGAAACAATAGAAATATTTTTGGTCTTTTTGTGTTTTAGGAAAGAAACAAAGCAAAAACAAGAAATGGCAAACTAGAAGAGTCACATAAACACAAAGCAGGAGAAATTCGTCAAACTTGACACCAGTACAGTACTCGATTTTTAAGAAATTCTTCCACTGCTCAAATCGAAAAGTGTTCAACTAATGAAAGTTAGATAACAACCTGGGGAACATGCACAAAAATTGTCTTCGCAAAATACTGTTCTGGCTGTTTTTGAGAATTTTTATGGTGACAGTCCAGAATCTGTTTTCAATCAGCACTTCCCCAAATATCATCTCCCTCTCATTAGAAAACCACTCAAACAAACTAAACAAATATATACAAGTATCCAGCAACCATAATATGCAAAGAATGAGTGATGCCGGTATACCTCCCCCCAAGCTTAGGCTTTTGACTCTTCTTGATCATATTATATCACCCTTCTCTCTTAACCCTTGAAAACTTCTGCCACACCAAACTTCTCATAAACTTTATTAGAGGGGTTAGTACTCAAAAACTTTAATCCACTTTAGTCCTGTAGTGACACGTTGCAAGAACTCAATAAAACATTAGCTACAGCTCTCCACGTTAAGAAAGGCTTACTTAAAGTCCACAAGAGACAATGCAAAAAACATAGACAGAATCTACCAAAACAGGACAGCCAGCAAAGACGAATTTTTTCGAGGTACTTCCGTTGCTCAAATCAAAAGACTCAAAACTAATGAAAGTTGCATACATATCTGTGGATCACACGTGAATTTTTACAGAATTTTTAGATTCTCCTACACAGAGAAAAACTCAAATTCGTGACAGCTAAAAATCTGTTTCTGCGCAGAAATCCAAATCTAGCATCAACTTTCTATTAGAGTCTTTACTTGGCACAATAATGCAATAAAGTAAAGATACAAAGGTATTGCTACAGTAAGTAAAATAAGTGAAAGAAAGAAAGAAATGTTGTTTAACTCCTCTATGCATATAAAAAGTATTTGTTAACAAGGTTGATCAAGTCTTGCCACCAAATAAATTTTACATAACATATGAAGAAATAAACCTCAAATCAATCATGTTACCTTGTATTGTATTGATATGGATCCAATCATAAGAGTTTGATATTCTTCTTTAGGCTCATATATAGGACAATCAATAGTTCCAATTTTGATAGTTCTCACATTAGAAATAGTATTGACACCACATACTTTATCAATCCTCTTGGGGAAATAGACGGTATGCTCCTTATCATCAACATTGAAAGTAACCTTCCCTTTGTTGCAATCAATAACAGCCCCTGCGGTGTTAAGAAAATGTCTCCCAAGAATAATAGACATATTATCATCTTCAGCCATTTCCAACACAACAAAATCAGTTAATATCAAGCAGTTATTAGTAACTTGAACAGGAACATCCTCACATATACCAACAGGAATAGTAGTAGATTTATCAGCCATTTGCAAAGATATATCAGTAGGTATCAACTTATCTAAATAAAGTCTCTTATAAAGAGAAAAAGTCATAACACTAACACCGGCTCCCAAATCACATAGAGCAGTTTTAACATAATTATTCTTAATAGAACAAGAAATAGTAGGTATACCTGGGTCGCCCAACTTCTTTGGAACTTTGCCATTGAAAGAGTAATTAGCAAGCATGGTGGAAATTTCCTCATTGGGGATTTTCCTTTTGTTAGTAACAATATCTTTCATATACTTTGAATATGGAGGCAATTTAATAGCACCAGTCAAAGGGATTTGCAAGAATAAAGGTTTCATCCAATCACAAAATTTATTATAGTGTTTTTCTTCCTTTGATTTAAGTTTCTTAGCAGGAAAAGGCATTTGCTTTTGAACCCACAGTTCTCTTTCATTACCATGTTTCTTAGCAATAAAATCTTCTTTAGTATACTTTTTATTTTTAGCATGCTTTTCAGGTTCATCTTCAACCTCTTCTTTATCAGAAGCATCATTCTTATCATTATCATTACCATTATCATGTTCATTACCACTTTCAGTTTCAGCATCGGAAATAGAAATACTATTAGGATCATTAACAGGTTCAGAGGATTCTACAACCTTTTTATGTTTCTTCTCCTTTTTCTTAGAAGGAGCACTAGATTCAATTCGTTGAGAATCTCGTTCAATTCTTTTGGGATGCCCTTCAGGATATAGAGGATCCTGGGTAGAGACACCGCCTCTAGTTGTTACCTCATAAGCATGTTTCTCTTTAGAATTATTTTTTAACAAGTCATTTTGAAATTTAGTGAGTTGATCAATTTGAGTTTGAACCATTTGAAAATGTTTAACAAGCATCTTAACATCATTGGAGGTTCTCTCCACAATATCATGCAAATTGCTAATAGCTTGAGAATTTTCCATTAGATGATTCTCTACTCTCATATTAAAATTTTCTTGCTTAACAATATAATTATCAAACTCATCTAAGCATTGAGCAGGAGGTTTTGAATACGGAATATCTTCCCTAGTAAAGCGTTGAAGGGAGTTTACCTCGATCATGGATGAAGGGGGAATTGTCTCACATATATCTTCTATGGGAGGTAGATTCTTCACATCTTCAGATTTAATACCTTTTTCCTTGAGAGACTTCTTAGCTTCCCTCATATCTTCATCATTCAATTCAATTAAACCCCTCTTCTTCAATATTGGCGTTGGAGTTGGTTCAGGTATATTCCAATCATCATGATTCCGGCTTATTCTAGCCAATAATTCTTCAGCTTCGTCTGGAGTTCTTTTCCTGAAAACACAACCAGCACAACTATCCAAATATGCTCTAGATTCAATGGTTAGTCCACTATAAAATATATCAAGTAGATCATTCTTTTCTAAATCATGTCCAGGTCGAGCTCTGATAAGAGAACAAAATCTTGTCCAAGCCTCAGGCAATTTCTCTTCATCTCCCTGGTCAAACCTATAAATTTTCTGTAAAGCAATATGTTGAGCACTAGCAGGAAAGTATTTTCGAAAGAAAACATCACGCAGCTCGGTTGGACTTTTAATAGAACCAGGAGGCAAATTATTATACCAAGTTTTAGCATCATCCTTTAATGAGAAAGGAAAAAATTTAGCGACAAAGTAAGTACGCATCTTGACATCATCAGAAAACAAGCTACTCATAGAAGAAAGCTCAATCATGTGTTCTACAGCACTTTCTTTTTCAGTACCACAAAAGGGTGTTTTCTCTACAATAGCTATTAGATAGATCAAGAGAAAAATCATAATATTTATCCTTAATGCATATAGGAGATGTGGCAAATTCAGGATCAGGAGATAACTTATGTCTAACAGTATATTGTGCGAGAAACTTTTTAATTTTTCTTGCATCAGTAGTAGCATTGCATCTATTAATAAAATCATCATTAAGCTCCACATAATCCTCATCAGGATCATCACTCGAATAATCAACAGACTCAGGTGAACTAACAGGTGTAGTAACATTAGGAGTTTCATCATTTTCAATTTGTCTAGACCTAGCAATTGTAGCATCTAGAAAGGATCCCAATGAACCACTATCATCAAGCACAGCAGAAACATTATCAATATTATGAGAGTTTTCAGATTCAGCAGAAGTACCAGCAAGTGAAGCTTGCGGCGGTGAAACAAGTTGACTTATCACAGATGGTGAATCAAGTGTAGCAGAGGTACTCAGAGTTGTACCTTTTCTTGTAGTGGATGGTAATATGGCGACTTTAGGATAGCGAGTTTTACCCATGATGGAGAATTTGCAGCGAACAATATCAATCCAAGTGAACTTCCAAATAAAGCTATGCTCCCCGGCAACGAGCGCTTTGTGAAAACAGTCTTGATGACCCACAAGTATAGGGGATCGCAGCAGTCTTCGCGGGTAGTAAAACCCAATTTATTGATTCGACACAAGGGGAGACAAAGAATACTTGAAAGCCTTAACAGCGGAGTTGTCAATTCAGCTGCACCTGGAAACTCACGATACACACGCGCTGGAACCCAACTCGCGGTATTACCGTTGCTCTCCTAGAAGCGGTAGTACCGGGCAAGAGGTACCGCCCCTGGTACCCCCGAGTGTTTCTCGATACTATATCTAGTATGGTACCCAACCGATACTTGGCTCGGAAGTACTGCTGAGACACGTTTTCGCGTGGCTCGTGATAGTACCGGACGAGGTACCGGTTGATGACCCACAAGTATAGGGGATCACAGCAGTCTTCGCGGGTAGTAAAACCCAATTTATTGATTCGACACAAGGGGAGACAAAGAATACTTGAAAGCCTTAACAGCGGAGTTGTCAATTCAGCTGCACCTGGAAACAGACTTGCTCGCAAGAGTTTATCAGTAGTAACAGTTTTATAACAGTAGCAGTAGTAGAATAACAAAGACGAGAGTAACAAAGACAGCAGTAGTGATTATAGTAAACAGCAGGATTAAAATACTGTAGGCACGGGGACGGATAACGGGCGTTGCATGGATGAGAGAAACTCATGTAACAATCATAGCAGGGCATTTGCAGATAATAATAAAACGGTGTCAAAGTACAAAGCAATCAATAGGCATGTGTTCCAATTATAGTCGTACGTGCTCGCAATGAGAAACTTGCACAACATCTTTTGTCCTACCAGCCGGTGGCAGCCGGGCCTCAAGGGAATCTATTGGATATTAAGGTACTCCTTTTAATAGAGTACCAGAGCAAAGCATTAACACTCCGTGAACACATGTGATCCTCACATCACTACCATCCCCTCCGGTTGTCCCGATTTCCGTCACTTCGGGGCCATTGGTTCCGGACAGCGACATGTGTATACAACTTGCAGGTAAGATCATAAACAATGAATATCATGATGAAACAATAACATGTTCAGATCTGAGATCATGGCACTCGGGCCCTAGTGACAAGCATTAAGCATAACAAGTTGCAACAATATCATCAAAGTACCAATTACGGACACTAGGCACTATGCCCTAACAATCTAATGCTATTACATGACCAATCTCATCCAATCCCTACCATCCCCTTCAGCCTACAGCGGGGGAATTACTCACACATGGATGGGGGAAACATTGCTGGTTGATGGAGAGGCGTCGGTGGTGATGGCGGCGATGATCTCCTCCAATTCCCCGTCCCGACGGAGTGCCAGAACGGAGTCTTCTGGCTCCCGAGACGGAGTTTCGCGATGTGGCGGCGTTCTGGAGGGTTTCTGGCGACTTCGACCTCTCCCCGTGTGTTTTTAGGTCGAAGGCAATAAGTAGTCCAAAGGAGGGCGTCGGGGGCCGACCGAGGCCGCCACACACTAGGGCCGCGCGGGCCCCTCCTGGACCGCGCGGGCCCCTCCTGGACCGCGCCGGCCTAGTGTGTGGGGCCCTCGGGCCCCCACCTGGCTTGCCCTTCTGGCTCCGCCAATATTCTGGGAAAATAGGACCTTCTGCATAAATTCCGAGGATTTTCCTGAAAGTTGGATTTCTGCACAAAAACGAGACACCAGAGTAGTTCTGCTGAAAACAGCGTTAGTCCGTGTTAGTTGTATCCAAAACACACAAATTAGAGGCAAAACAATAGCAAAAGTGTTCGGGAAAGTAGATACGTTTTGGACGTATCACCGGTCAGGTATGCTCAAATAGTCCCGCTCTTGCGGAAGTACCAGGCTAGGTACCGCGTAGGTACCGCCCAAATTATAGAGCTCACAAAACAGGTATCGTTACCTCGACCAGTACCCAGACCGGGTACCACTCCTTAAGCTTCACATGTGGACTAAGGATAACGGTAAAACCCGAAGTGGTATTACCGCTCGTGCGGGCGGTAGTACTGGTCATGCGCGAGAAAACCTGTTGGTAACTATTGGCTTAGAGGACACCTATAAAAAGGGGTCTTCTTCCCAACCTCACCTAACTCATCTCCAATCTCTCTCCTCGATTAATGATGAGCTTCATTTCCCTATATCTCTCTCCCTAGCCAAGCAAACTCGTTGATACTTTGGGATTTGGGAGAGTAGACCTAGATCTACATTTCCACCAAAGGAAACTTGATTCCCCCAACCAAATCCATTGTGGATCTTATTACTCTTGGGTGCCTTGGTTCCCTAGACGGAAGAGTTCATCCTTGAAGCTTGTGTTTGGTGTTGTAAATCTTCTAGGTCATGTTGTTAGCCTCCAATTGAGTTGTGGAGAGAGCCCCGACCTTGTGTTAAGGTTTCGGTTGTCACCTTGAAGGCCACCACTTAGTGGAGAGTGAGCTAACCTTTGTGGTTTGCTCACCTAAGAATAGCGTCAGGCCATTGTGGCAATGGTGCCTTCTTGAATGCGTGTTCATGGCCTTCACCATGCCCCCTCCACGAGATGCCAGGGAAAACCCTAGGTCCAGCGACCGTACCAAGGGGCGACACCACGGTGTCTCCATCTTCTTGAAGACGATGTCTTGGCCATCAGGGGAGGGGCCGATGCGACACTTGGAGACTGGGGGCAATGATGCGTTACCGGTGTTGGCTGCGGCCCTGGGCTTGTGCTTTAGGGACGCAATGAACGACATGTTTAAACATGTTCATCGACGTCTTCCCCGAGTCTGTCCAGATCCCGCCTCCTCCTCGTCGATTCCTCTAGTATCATGAGGGGTAGTACGTTGGTCCGGTTTGCCTTGGAGTCAAGGTCATGCTATGGTGTGTCTTGCATGGGTCATGACGTGGTTCTGAAGCCATATGATTGATGTCTACACACGCTTCTATTCTTGTAGACAATGTTGGGCCTCCAAGTGCAGAGGTTTGTAGAACAACATCAAGTTTCCCTTAAGTGGATCACCCAAGGTTTATCGAACTCAGGGAGGTAGAGGTCAAAGAGATCCCTCTCAAGCAACCCTGCAATTATGATACAAGAAGTCTCTTGTATCCCCAACACACCCAATACACTTGTCAGATGTATAGGTGCACTAGTTCGGCGAAGAGATAGTAAAATGCAAGTGATATGGATGAATATGAGTGGTAATAACAATCTGAAATAAATATGGTAGCGAATAAACATGCAGTAAAACAGTAAATAAACAGTTATTCAATGTTTGGAAACTAAGGCCTAGGGATCATAATTTCAGTAGTGGTCACTCTCAACAATGATATCATAAAGTAATATAAATATAAGCACTTCACTATGATACTCTGAAAGACTCTTCGGCTGGATAACGAACACTAATCCACTGCGTAGATCTGCAAAAGCAAACCTTAAAATTGTATTCCCAAGTACTAACGAACACCCCGTGCCGCACTTTGAGCATTCATAGACGGTACTAACACACCACAATTTCATAGAGACATCCAACTCAAATCATAATTCAATGAACAAGTATTCTGTGAAATATAGCCTAAGAGACCCACACGGTGCACACACTCCACCTTTACACAAGTGGGATAAGGAGTCTCCGGAGACCACATAAGTAAAATCCACTCGAATAGCATAACGACGTCTAGATTACAAAGCTCATGGTCACATAAAGATCACACCATAGGAGAGAGAGATAAACCACATAGCTAGAGGTAGAGCCCTCAGCCTCGGGGGAGAACTACTCCCTCCTCATCATGGGAGATGGAGATGGCTCCGGGGGCAATTCCCCGTCCCGGCAGGGTGCCGGAATAGAGACTTCTATCCCCCAAATCTTGTCTGCGACGACGACGGAGCTACGGAACTTTTCGTGGGCGGAGATTGGTATATTTAGGGTTTTTGCATCGGGAGCTTTATATAGGCGGAAGGGCGAGGTCAGTGGAGGCCTGGTGGCCCCAGACCATGCCTAGGCGCGGGCCAAGGCCAGGCCGCGCCTAGGGGTGGTTTGGCCACCCTATGGCCCTCCTCCGTCTCTTCTCTGGACTTCGTCTTTGCTCCGAAAAATAGGAACTTTGGCTTTTGTTTCGTCCAATTCCGAGAATATTTCGTGTACAACTTTTCTGAAATATAAAACAACAGAAAACATGGAACTGACACTGTGGCATCTTGTTAATAGGTTAGTGCCGGAAAATGCATAAAAGTGCCACGATGTGTAAACAAAACATATAGCAATTGGTGTAAAACAAGCATGGAGCATCAAAAATTATAGATACGTTTGCAACGTATCAATGATCATTTTCTCACCATTCGTGGTAGAATGTTGGGCAAGGCAAGTCATTTATCATCGGGTTTGTAGAGGCCACATTGTACTACTCCTCCCGTCCCAGTTCACAGGGCTTACGCGTGTCCCTAGGTTGTAAATTTAACAATGATAATGCAACATATATATTATAAAAAATATATATCATTAGAAAGCTTGGAGATTCTACTTTCTAATGATATAATTTTTATATTATACAAATAATATTATGTTGGCCAAATTGGCAATCTAGAAATACGTGCAAGCCCTATGAACTGGGACGGAGGTAGTAGTAAATTTCCTCAAATCCTCTCCAATTCACTCTAATTCCTAGAAGAGAGGAATAACCGAACATAACTACTAGTAATAGTAATACTAGTAGGGACATGGCGTTTCTGCTCACTAGCTCAAATGCTCTTGCGCGTTGATTGGCCATAAGCAACGTTGGGAGCTGCGCCCATGTATTTTTCTTGGCAAATACAAAAAGCTTGAAATGATGGATACCAACGTGTGCTGTATGCTAATAGTAATACTAGTAGGGACATGGCGTTTCTGCTCACTAGCTCAAATGCTCTTGCGCGTTGATTGGCCATAAGCAACGTTGGGAGCTGCGCCCATGTATTTTTCTTGGCAAATACAAAAAGCTTGAAATGATGGATACCAACGTGTGCTGTATGCTTTTACTGACAAATACCTGCAACTTTACCATCGCATCCTGTACCGGCTAGCCCGGAGTAAATGTCGCGCCACAGGTCAACCAAGGCTCTGGGACCCACTAGAAATAAATAACAGCTCCAGTGGCTTGTCCGTGCATCTGCTCTTCGCTCCTTCCTCACCACTTGCCTGCCAGTTTTTAATGTCTCTCATTACTGTAGCAAGAAATACCGGCCGGCAAGGGAGGTTCAGCATTCTCAAATGCATATCAACAAGTTGAAATCGTTTGCTATTTAGATTACAGAGCCAGTGCTTGTGTGGGTGCACTATGTTTTAGACGGACGGGATGGTGTCAATTATTGCTATGTCAGAAAAGTTACCAACTCAGTCGCATATGAGTTTTGACCTTTGTCCATCAAATACAAGAACTATACATAGACAAATACATGGCTCAGGTCGCATTTGATTGGCTGGGTGGGCAGGAGCAGATGAGCCCGAGTTCAGTTTTGCATTTCTGTACTAGTAAAGATTACACACCTTTCCATCTCGACATGGAGTAGTATGAAGAAAAAACTGCGAGTCACTGAGGAAGGGGCACTTGAACGGTGGCATTCAACCACAATTCGCTCTTCCTCCTTGCAGAGAGGCCCGACCCCTCCGTCATGTCTAGTTTAGCCGGATCGGCGCCACCGGGAAGCTCCCAGTCGAAATGGTAGAGAAGGCTGGCCATTGCGAGCTCCACGTTGGTGATGGCGAACAATACGCCAGGGCACATCCTCCGGCCCGCGCCAAACGGCAGGAACTGGTAGTCCGTCCCCCAGAAGTCCACGGCGGCGCCGTCGCCCTCGAATCTCTCCGGCCTGAACTCATGGGCGTCAGCGCCCCAGCTCGCAGGGTCGCGGCTGATGGCCCACGCGTTGACGAGCACCATGGCACCCTGTGGGACGTCGAAGCCGAGGACGCGGCAGGGCTCCCGGCACTCCCGCGGGAGGAGCAGCGGGCCTGTGGGATGCAGCCGCAGCGTTTCCTTGATTACAAGCCGCAGGTAGGGGAGGTCGCGCAGGGCGTCCTCGAGGACGTTGGTCTGTCCGTGGAGGGCGCGTCGCACCTCGGCCTGCGCCTTGAGGAGCCTGCTTGGGTTCCGTATCAGCTCAGCCAAGGCCCACTCGAGCGTCGTCGAAAAGCTCTCGCTCCCCGCGGCGAAGAGGTCCTACATATATATATACGTCTCAGCTAGCTTAGTTAGATTAGAGTTGTTCAAGAGAGAGATGGAGATCGAGAGAGCTTTAATTACGAGGATGACGGCACGGATGGTTCCCATGTCCAGAGGCACGCCGTCTATCTGGGTCCTGAGCAGCACGTCCAGGATGACCTCTTCCTCGCCGCCGGCGCCAGCTGACCTCCTCGCGCGGTGGTCCACGATCACCTTGTCCATGATACGGTTTATCTCACGGTTGCACGCCTCCGCCTGGCGCACCCCTCCGCTGAACATGCGGGCGACACGCGACGACGGGAACATATCGGCGAGGCTGAACTTGGCAGCCATCTTCACGACCTGCCGCTTCGCCTCCAAGTACTCTTCGCGCTCGCTGATCCAGTCACCCACCACAGAGCGGGTAGTCACGTCCGTCACGAACCTGGACAGCAGTGAGCTCACGTTCACGGGCTTCTTGGACCGCGACGCCGACGCGATGGACGCAACGAGACCAGACGCCTCCGTCTCGCGAGTGACACGGAGCGCCCTTACGCGTCGCGCGCTCAGCAGCTCGGTGGTGCAGAGCTTGCGAAGCTGCCGCCAGTGCTCCGTGTTGGGCGCGTAGATGACGCCGAGGCCGTCCTTGGTGAGAGCACGGAGCGTGGCCGTCTGCGGCCGCGTGGCGAACGCAGCGTCGTGGGTCTTCATGATCGCCATCGCCGCGTCAGCCGACGACGCGATCACGACGGGGAGCTCCCCAAGGCGGAGCAGCATCAACGGGCCATGCCGTCCGGCAAGGTCTCGCATGACATGGTGTGGGAGTGCGCCTGTGCCTAGGAGGTGGTGCAGGCTTCCGATGACCGGCAGGCACCATGGGCCAGGAGGCGGGTTGTTGCCGTCTTTGTCTTTGTGTGGCCAAAGTTTGAGGACGAGAAGAGGGAGCAGTAGGATGGTGGAGAAGAGGACGTAATGGTAATACGAATACTGGAGGTCTCGCTCCATTAATTCCTCGGTTGGGAGCATGGCATTACTTGTACTTTCTTGGGCCTGAAAAGCATGATGTATTTGTAGCTGGATTTCCCTTTCCCCTCTCAATCCCCACTGTCTGAGGATCTCCCAATACTTTTTTATAGGCTAACTTAGAGCATCTTCACCGGGACGATCCATCCCAACGATCCAAATGATCCATTTTTCTCTCGTTTGGGTCAGCCTTAGAATAAAATGGGTTGGCTTGTCCGGTCTATCTGGACAAGCATCACAACGATACAACCCAATTTATCCGAGCACCTTTTTCTTCTTCTACTGACTCGTAGGCCAAGCCGACCCGGGAGGATAGTTTGGGTGTCTGGACCGACCCATCCGTGATCCAAATTTGGCGTATGGATGGGTCGTTCCATAAGCTGCTTTTTAGGCCCGCATGCGTGGACCTAAACAGACCAGAATGAACTATTTAGGTATGCCCGTTGGAGATGCTCTTACTCCTTCAACCTTGTGGTGAATGGGTTGGGAGGAGGATATCGAAGGATACCTCTTTGTAGCAAGGAAGCTGCTGGCTCTACGACTATCAGCTGGCCTGGTAGGATATGCCTAATTAACAGAAGCAGCCTGGTAGAAGGCGAACTAATGCTTAATTAAAAGGAGGTGATTTTGATGCAAATAGTTGA
The DNA here is from genome assembly GCF_019359855.2 of Lolium perenne. Classification (NCBI taxonomy): domain Eukaryota; kingdom Viridiplantae; phylum Streptophyta; class Magnoliopsida; order Poales; family Poaceae; genus Lolium; species Lolium perenne. The sequence goes on along the minus strand of NC_067250.2, from coordinate 6,304,217 downwards.
CGTGCTAAGCTGCTAGATTTGCAAAAAAACATTACCGCTGAACACATGATTGTGATGGTTTTCTTAATCTAGAATAGCACGATGGACTTTGCATGGGTATCAACGGCGCCAAGAAATCCAAGGTTGGAGAGAATCAACCTAAGGTTGGGTGGTTAGGAGGCTGGTTGTACCCCGAACCTACCAGAGTTTAAACACTAGGTTTGACATATGTGTGTTTCATAAAGGCGGAATATTCATTCAGTAGGAGGCGACGTTCCCGCTGACAGTGAGGCGCCTGTGATGACTTCGTCAATTTCAAGATTCAATCCGCCAGCTCAGTCTCCCGGAGGTGCTCGTATGGATAGGATGTGCGTTTATGCGTTCATAGAGATGAGTATATGCGCTTGTATGTGAAGGGTCTAAGTTTGTACCGTGTTTCTCAAAAAAGAAATCCAAGTTTGGACTTAACGCTGTAGTTAAAGGCGTTATTTCCTATCAGCAAACAACTACAAAAGGTCTACATCACTGTGCGTGCTACGGCAATTCACAATTATACAGAGCCCGTCGGTATACAATGATCGAAAGCATCACATTATATGTAGGGGTCGGAAGTCAGCAACTTATTGGCCTGCTCCATTAGAAAATAAAATAAAATGATTCCAGACTTATCTTTATATTAGAAAGCGAACTAATGCTTAATGGTTAATTAAAAGATGGTGATTTTGATGCAAATAATTGACGTGCTAAGCTGCCAGATTTGCAAACAAGCATAACTGCTGAACACATGATTGTGATGGTTTTTCTTAATCTAGAATAGCACAATGGACTTTGCATGCCGCTGAAAGAACTTTCTTCAAGATTTTGTACTGACCAAAATAACGTTATCAATGGCGCCAAGAAATCCAAGGTTGGACTTAACGCTGTAGTTAAAAGCATCTCCAGCTGCATCCCTAAATTGTCTCTTAAAGGGATTTAGGGCGCCTCGAACAAAAATTTGTTTCCAGCCCCGCGCTCCAAAGCCCCCTTCCGTCCGGCACGGCCCAATACGATGTCCGGCGTCCCAAACCCGTTCCCGCTACATATGGGACGCTCCGGGCACGCCGGGCACAAGGAAAAGCGTGTCAGACTCCCACCTGCCGACGACTATTTTCATAACTGTTGGTTCGCGCCTTTTATTTCTCGTCGCCCCTTCCCTCCCGCGCCCTCCACCCCTCCGCCGCCGCTCGATTTGCCGGCCGTTTCGATGGCTGATCTCTTCTGAGCCGGCACCGTCGTAGCGGCTGGCTCTCTCGCTGGCCTTTTCGCCGCCGCCGTTTCGCCAGCGCGTCCCAGAACGCGGCGTCAAATCCGCCCCACCTCCACGCACATAAGGTGTTCTCTTCTGAGTCGGCACCGTCGTAGCGGCTGGCTCTCTCGCTGGCCTTTTCGCCGCCGCCGTTTCGCCAGCGCGTCCCAGAACGCGGCGTCAAATCCGCCCCACCTCCACACACATAAGGTGTTCGACCCCTTGTCAGGTAGGCGCGATAGGCCGCTGTTCGTTGCCTCGTCTGCCGCGGCTGAATTTTAACCATTAATTTTGCTCCAGACATGGATGGCGACGACGAGATGCTTCTCCGACTGCTGGAGGACGAGCAAGCCTTTGACGACGACATCCGGAAGCATTTGCTGATCATCGCGTCCCTCCAGGACATGCTTGATGCCGAGGCGGAGAAGCGGAAGAGGCCGCGCCGCGGAGGATCAAGGCCGGGGAGAAATAAGTTGAAGCTCCGACAGAGGATGGAGGGGCATACCATGCCACACAACGACTACTTCGCATATGACGCAACACAAGCTGACAATTTTCGGCGCCGGTATAGGATGAGCAAGGGTTTGTTCCTCCATGATGTTCGAGAGTTTGACACCTACTTCAAGCTGAAGCACGACGCTCTAGGCGTTGCCGGGTTCTCGTCGATTCAGAAGTGCACCGCCGCCGAGAGGATGCTTGCATAGGAAGCACCTACTCATACACAATACGACTACCTTCGCATGAGTGAGTCTACTGCCATTAAGTGCACGTACAAATTTTGCCGAGCTGTGCTGGGAAAGTTTGGTAAATACTACTTGAGAGGACCAACTGAAGAAGTGTTGACTGCCAAAACCCACCGGCGGGCAGCGACGGTCAACACTGTAGAGCCGGGAACAACCTAGAGCTGCGGCTGGCTGAGGTCCCTCCGAGCGACGGCCCGCAAAGCACTTCTGGTCACACGTCCGATGCTGAGTGCAAGGGCGTGCCACCTGACCTATACCTGGTCAGGAAGGTGATGGGGATGCCTCGCTTAGTTTCCTGCATGGCATACACGTAAACATTAAATAAGAGCCTCGATCGGCTCTCAGGTTATCCTGTGAATCGGCTCAAGGAGCCGATCCACCCATGATTCGTACGGGGTGCACGAATATATGGTGGTCCTGCTTGATCAAGATAAAGCTAATTAGATCTACGACGATTTAGGGTTTTCACCGCATAATCGGAACATCCTACTCAAGATTGGGCCTCGCGGCCACGCACGATGATCGTAAGCCGATCCTAGACAAGGACTAAAAACCAACACGAAGTTGATCCCCGGAACATCCTGTCTAGGACTAACGAACGACACCCTACGTGCCGCTGGATCCTCCAGCCCCTTGTAAGGCCTAACTATTGCAGATATTAAACTAATCCTTGTAGAACAAGGAGCAATCGTAACGGATCAGATCTACCAAATAATGATCAAGCGGGGTGCCGCCCCCACACCTGAGATAGGTGTGAGGGCGGCTAGATATGCAAGGGTTGCACTACGATAGCATATGATACGAAGAACAATGCTAACCCTAACACATTTATGATAACTACGTTGCTCGCCATCAACAAGGCTTCAGTACGAGCAACGCATGAACAACGTGGAGCTTGTGCTGCCTAGATCGCAAGATGCGATCTAGGCAGCATGTCGCTTACCGGATAGAAACCCTCGAGACGAAGGAGTTGGCGATGCGCCGAGATTGGTTTGTTTGGTTGAACGTGTGTTGTTGTTTATTCCATAAACCCTAGATACATATTTATAGTCCAAGGGACTCTCTAATTCAGGCGTGCACCTAATCGTGCACGGGTAAAACTCTAACTAACCAATACGTAAACTAATATATTGCAGATACACGGGCCAACTAGCCCAAACCTTGCATATAAAGGCCGATTCACATATTTCTTCCATATATAACCTTCAAATCCATCCTGATCGCGGCCCACCTCTGACTCGGTCAAATTCTGGTGATAACACATGCCCCCCTGGTTTTGGAAATAACATTTCCAAAATCATTACGCTTTCTTTCGTCGGGTCATGTCGTGGCAGAGCAGAACTGTCGCAGCACTCTTCATCATGATGCCCTGTCTCCTCAACTTTTCTACGTGACTTGACCGTTGTCCTTGGGCACCACCTCCTCGGAAACTGCTGTGGCATTGAATTTCTACTATAACCCCTTTATTTAACCGCTCTGAGCAGTTTGCCACTTCATCACCTTGCTCTGTTCTGGCCATCGGCTCCCAAAAAACCCCCAATCTCCCATAGCCATGTCTTCCTCTTCTTCCTCATCAGTCTTCTCTGACTCCTCCCCTTCTCGCGAGCCGACGCCAGAGTGGGGCTCGTTGGCGGCGCATGACATTCTTGCCCCGACGACGTGGGACAAGGAGGAACACGATTCCTCCATCTGGTCTGAGGATGACAAATCCTTGACCGACGGCGAGGGCGACCTTCAATTCCTCATCGAAGGGGAAGAGGAGGCGGAGAGCGAAGATGACCGCTTCTCCTGGGATGATTCCACCTCTTCCGAGGAAGAGGCGGAGGAAGATGACGACGACGACGACTCCCTTGAAGGCTACCCACCAGCGAAGCGCCTCCGCACCTGGTGGGACGACGACAGCGAGGACGACGACGAAGAAGATGAGGCTCCTGTAGAAGGTTACGGAAGCTTCGATGAGGAGCCTCTTAGCAGCTGCGCCGGAGGCAGCGACGACGAGGGCAGCAACGGCCCCTAGATTAGGGACCAGTAGTAGTAGCTGGCTTTTGCCCTTTTCTACCTTGAGCAATCGGCTCTTTCTCTGTAAGGAATCCCCTTATTAATGCAGGAAAAATCCCTTGATTAATTTCGCTTCCTTGTTAACCTTGTCGATTGTCGAATGGCGTTGTCGTACAGGGAGCCGATAGCAGAACATCGGCTCATATTGCTATCCGAGGCCAAGCTGTTGCCTAAACACCTCAACAGGCCTAATTCCCGTCCAAACCATCAGATTGAATCCCTCAGCAACCATTAGGAGATTCGTCTCTCATATCACGATTTCTGGCCTGAACCGATTCCGTTAACTTGCTAATCTGAGCTTATTCCTCTAAAGTCGGTATTAGTGTATCGGCTTTGTTTTTCTGAAGTCGATGCCCGTGCGTCGGCTGCATTTGCATACTGTTATCTCCATACGTTTTCTCAAGTCGATGTCTGCGCATCGGCTGTGATGATTTTTTTTTTACTGGCCGATTTTTAAATCGGCCCCCACATCTTACTGCCCATCGTCCCACATACTTGGGAAATATTTCTTGAGGTGTTGACCATTGACAGCCACTGGGAACTTTTCGCCGCTTAACTCTTCCAGCATGTATGCATTACCCTTCAAGGCCTGGACAACTTTGTACGGACCGTGCCAATTAGGAGACCATTTGCCATATGCCTTGTCCCTGGTTCCCAATGGCAACACAGCTTCCCATACTAGATCACCAACTTGGAACTCTTTTGGTCTAACCTTCTTATTGTAGGCACGAGCCACCCTGGCTTTGTTCTCCTTAATCTTCTCCAACGACCAAAGCCTAAGTTCTGTTGCGTCCTCAATAGTGTCGCTCATCAAAGCTGCATATTCTTCCGCTGTCAGATCGTTCTGGAACGTGACACGTCTTGATCCAGCCGTAACTTCCCAAGGTAATACGGCTTCCTGTCCATAGACGAGCTGGTATGGCGAAGTCTTTATAGCTCCATGGCACGACATGCGGTAGGCCCATAATGCTTCTGACAACTTCTCATGCCAATCCCTAGGGTTCTCGTCAATTTTCCTCTTGATCAGTTTGATCAGACTCTGATTGGACGCCTCAGCCTGCCCGTTAGCTTGAGCGTAGTACGGGGATGATCGGATCAGTTTAATCCCCATGTCATCGCAGAACTTCCTGAATTCTTTAGAAGTAAAGACCGAACCTCCATCGGTCGTGATAGTTTGGGGAATCCCGAACCTATGAATGACGTGTTCTTTCACAAACTTGATCACATCTTCTGATTTCACCTTTTTCATAGGGACGGCTTCCACCCACTTGGTGAAGTAATCTGTGATAACCAAAATCCATTCATGTTTTTTACTCGACGCCGGATGGATTTTGCCAATCATATCCATGCCCCACCCCCGAAACGGCCAAGGCTTGATGATGGGGTTCATCGCTGATGCTGGTACCATCTGGATTTTTCCGAACATCTGACACGCTTGGCACCCCTTGTAATAATTGAAGCAATCTTCAAGCATGGTGGGCCAATAAAACCCTGATCGCCTGATTAACCACTTCATCTTATGAGCCGATTGATGAGTTCCATAGGCGCCTTCATGCACCTCATGTAAGAGCCGATTAGACTCAGTTGGCCCCAGGCACTTAAGCAGTAACCCTTCCAACGTCCTGTAGAACATATCGTCTCCTATGAGGACATACTTCATGGCTTTGTACCTTATCCGTTTAGATGCCCCCCGAGCCGAATCTTTTAAATAATTGAAGATTTCGGCTCTCCAATCATCCTGTTCCAGGAACTGTACCTGAACCTCTGATCCGTCAGATATATCTATATAGCCTGACGCCATTTGTGCGAGATTGTTGGCGTCGGTATTCTGGGATCTTGGGACCCAATTAAAGTTGATGTACCGAAACTGTGTCATCAACTCACGGCACTCCACCCAATATGGGAAAAGCGATTCACTTTCGCACTTATATTCATCCGTGAGCTGGTTAATCACCGACTTTGAGTCTCCAAAAAGTTCTACTGCTTCAGCTCCGGCTTCCAGTAGCAACTCCATTCCCTTACGTACTGCCTCATACTCTGCTACGTTGTTAGTGCAAGGGGTAGATAATCTGATGGAGAAGGAGTATTCTGCCCCCCGAGGTGACACGAGCAGAATGCCGATGCCACAACCATCGTCACAAACCGATCCATCGAAGAACATAGCCCATGCACGTACAGATAGTGCTGCTATATTGGTGTTGATCCGTTCAGCGATAAGATCGGCCAACGCTTGTCCCTTGACTGCTTTCGCAGGCTGATACCGGAGATCGAATTCTGACAACGCAAACATCCACTTACCAAGTCGGCCTTTCAAAACAGGGGCCGACAACATGTGCTTGACAACATCCGACTTGCATATGACGATGATCTCGGCCGTCAAAAGGATGTGATGAAGCTTGGTGCAGGTAAAGAACAGGCAGAGGCAAAGTTTCTCGACCTCAGGATATCTTGTCTCCGCGTCCAGCATCCTTCTGCTGAGGTAGAAAACGACTTTCTCAACGCCATCGTAGAGTTGCACCACCACCGAAGCTATGGACATGTCAGCTACTGACAGGTAGATGTAGAACGGCCTGTCTTGCTGGGGCGGAACTAGCACAGGCGGTGTTGTCAGATATCGCTTAATCTCATCAAACGCCTGTTCTTTATTCTGCCCCCGGTGAAACTCATCGTCAGATTTAGTCTTCACCAGTGCCATGAACGGCTCAATTCGTCCTGACAGATTAGAGATGAACCGCCGGACAAAATTGACCTTGCCGATGAGGCGTTGGAGCTCCTTTTTCGTGGTCGGCGGCTGCATGGTACGCACCGCCTCCTGACTTTTCAGGCCGATCTCAATTCTCCGTTCATGAACCAGAAAACCTAGGAATTGACCAGCCGTCACGCCAAAGGCGCACTTCTTCGGATTCATTCTCAGCCCGAATTTCCGAGTTCGGTCTAAGACGCGCCGTAGATCATCCAAGTGTCCCTCCATGGAGACTGATTTGACTACCACGTCGTCGATATAGATCTCCACCAACTTGCCGATCAGATCATGAAATATATAATTCATGGCTCGTTGGTACGTTGCACCAGCATTCTTCAACCCAAAGGTCATGACCACGTACTCGAACAAGCCTACTGCCCCTGGTACTCTGAATGCGGTCTTGTGTATATCTTCCGGAGCCATGAAAATCTGGTTATAACCGGCGTTGCCATCCATGAAGCTCAACACCTTGTGGCCAGCAGCGGCGTTTATCAACGTTTCTGCCACGGGCATTGGATATTCGTCCTTTGGAGTGGCTCTGTTAAGATCTCGGAAATCGATGGCCACGCGCCATCGGCCGTCCTTCTTCTCCACCGGAACGATACTGGAGATCCACTCAGCATACCTGCATGGCCTGATGAATCCGGCGGCCAACATTTTCTCGATCTCTTTCTTGACTTCTTCCAGAATTTCGGCCCTCATCTGACGTGCTCGTTGTTGGAACGGCCGAAATCCTTTCTTAAGGGGGAGCCGATGCTCAATGATGCTCCTGTCCAACCCAGGCATCTCCGTGTAATCCCATGCAAAGCAATCTGGGTATTCCTTCAACAGGGCTATCATCTGTCCCCTGAGCTGTGGATCTAACTTCTTGCTGATAAAAGTCGGTCGCGGCTTATCCCCAGGACCGATGTCGACTTCTTCTAGCTCATCAGCTGATGTAAACCCATACCCTAGCTTTCCGTCACCTGTGAGGTCGACGCCACATACTGGGAGAGCAGGTGATACAGATACTACGGGCCGATTGCTAGCATCGGGTTCTACCTTGATCATCACCAAGATGTTTTGGCGGTGTCGGGGCCGATCGCATGGAGCAGCCTTTTCCTTATCTTCGCTATGAGAGCAGTTGCCCTCGCCTCTATCTTCATTAGGGGGGCGCCCCAGTTCTATCATGTTGATGTTGAACGAGTATCCTGGTTGGCACCTCCCAGGGTAAGTATCGTTAACCCTGTCAACGGCGCGCGACGGTGAATTAGGCATTTCTGGTGCCGCCGATGTGAATGACGACGGTAGACGGGACTGAAGTGGCCCTTTTCCTCGGTAGGTCCCGAGAGCTGGTTCTAATAGAGAGCGCTGATTCTTCATGACCTCCTTGATCATCCGAACGGCGACATGCTCCAGAGTATTCACCAGGCTCTCAGAATGGAGACGCAACGAGTGAGTCACCATGCCACTAATCTCCTGGCGCACGGCCCTGGTGCGTTCCTCCGACGGGACAGATAGGTCCACTCCATCGAGTGCGCCTTCCGGTGAGAACTCCTTCCGCCTGACGCCATGTGAACGGGTTCTGTGATATGAGCCGATGAGGTCGGCTTCGAGGATGACTTTGACCTCGTCATACCTCTTCTTGAGCTCGTCGGGCAGCTCCTCGTAGGTGACTGGCGTGCCGTCCGCCATCTCAGATGTAGATGGCGATGTGGTTGACGTAGAAGCTTGTCCCACCGGGCGTGCCAGAATGTGTTGACTGCCAAAACCCACCGGCGGGCAGCGACGGTCAACACTGTAGAGCCGGGAACAACCTAGAGCTGCGGCTGGCTGAGGTCCCTCCGAGCGACGGCCCGCAAAGCACTTCTGGTCACACGTCCGATGCTGAGTGCAAGGGCGTGCCACCTGACCTATACCTGGTCAGGAAGGTGATGGGGATGCCTCGCTTAGTTTCCTGCATGGCATACACGTAAACATTAAATAAGAGCCTCGATCGGCTCTCAGGTTATCCTGTGAATCGGCTCAAGGAGCCGATCCACCCATGATTCGTACGGGGTGCACGAATATATGGTGGTCCTGCTTGATCAAGATAAAGCTAATTAGATCTACGACGATTTAGGGTTTTCACCGCATAATCGGAACATCCTACTCAAGATTGGGCCTCGCGGCCACGCACGGTGATCGTAAGCCGATCCTAGACAAGGCCTAAAAACCAACACGAAGTTGATCCCCGGAACATCCTGTCTAGGACTAACGAACGACACCCTACGTGCCGCTGGATCCTCCAGCCCCTTGTAAGGCCTAACTATTGCAGATATTAAACTAATCCTTGTAGAACAAGGAGCAATCGTAACGGATCAGATCTACCAAATAATGATCAAGCGGGGTGCCGCCCCCACACCTGAGATAGGTGTGAGGGCGGCTAGATATGCAAGGGTTGCACTACGATAGCATATGATACGAAGAACAATGCTAACCCTAACACATCTATGATAACTACGTTGCTCGCCATCAACAAGGCTTCAGTACGAGCAACGCATGAACAACGTGGAGCTTGTGCTGCCTAGATCGCAAGATGCGATCTAGGCAGCATGTCGCTTACCGGATAGAAACCCTCGAGACGAAGGAGTTGGCGATGCGCCGAGATTGGTTTGTTTGGTTGAACGTGTGTTGTTGTTTATTCCATAAACCCTAGATACATATTTATAGTCCAAGGGACTCTCTAATTCAGGCGTGCACCTAATCGTGCACGGGTAAAACTCTAACTAACCAATACGTAAACTAATATATTACAGATACACGGGCCAACTAGCCCAAACCTTGCATATAAAGGCCGATTCACATATTTCTTCCATATATAACCTTCAAATCCATCCTGATCGCGGCCCACCTCTGACTCGGTCAAATTCTGGTGATAACAAGAAGAGACTGCAAGGATCATGACACAAAATGCTGCCAGAGGATTCCCTGAAATGCTTGGAAGCATCGAGTGTATGCACTGGTCATGGAAGAATTGCCTGTTTGCCTGGCAAGGTATATACAAAGGGTGTCATGGATATTGCAGTGTAGTGCTTGAAGCTGTGGCAGATTATGATCTGTGGATTCGGCATTCTTTCTTTCGCATGGTGGGATCACACAATAAGATCAACGTATTGCAGCAGTCTCCGGTGTTCAGCAAACTAGTGGAAGGTCATGCTCCACCATGCAACTATGAGATCGATGGGCACTAATATACCAAAGGCTATTATCTAGCCGATGGTATATCTAAAGTGGGTCACTTTTGTCAAAACAATCTCGGCTTCATCAGGTCAGAAGAATTGTCACTTTGCTTCACGACAGAAGGCTTGCAGGAAGGGTGTCGAGCGGGCATTTGGTGTGCTTCAAGCTCAATTTGCAATTGTCCGGTACCCTGCTCGAAGCTGGTCTCACGACTAAATGTTGGAGGTGATGCAGACTTGTGTGATCGTGCACAACATGATCATCGAGGATGACCGCAAGAACCATGTCAGAAGAAATGTTGGTCCCTATGACTGTCAGGGTCCTCTTGCGGAGGTTGATCATGAGTTGCCTGCAGATTTTGCTAATTTTCTCGCTATGCACGCAGAGATCCGTGACAGCAATGTTCACGAGCAACTTTAAAATGATCTCGTTGAGCATATATGGAGGATCAAAGGATTATCAGTAAATGCCGCGGCGCCTTGATCTAACCCCATTTATTACATTTATTTAGTTCTTTATTGTTTGTTGTATTTTAATTTAAAAACAATTTTGCCAAACATATTTATTTGTGGTTGTGTTTTTGAAACCCTATAAATTTTTTTGGGGGCGGTGTTTGGGGGACACGGCTGGGGAGCGACGTTCTCCAAACGTGGCTCAAACAAAACACGTCGCCCAAACGCTCGATTCGGCACCGTTTGGGGACGCTTTGGAAGATACGGCTGGAGATGCTCTAAAGGCGTTATTTCCTATCAGTAAACAACGCCAAAAGGTCTATATCAGTGTGCGTGCTAGGGCAATTCACAATTATACAGAGCCCGTGTTGCGGTCAAAACCCACCGGCGGGCAGCGACGGGCAACACAGTAGAGCCGGGAACAACCTAGGGCTGCGGCTGGCCCTGGTCCCTCCGAGCGACGGCCCGCAAAGCCTCTGGTACACACGTCCGATGCTGGTGCAAGGGCGTGCCACCTGACCTATACCTGGTCAGGAAGGTGATGGAGATGCCTCGCTTAGTTTCCTGCATGGCATACACGTAAACATTAAATACGAGCCTCGATCGGCTCTCAGGTTATCCTGTGAATCGGCTCAAGGAGCCGATCCACCCATGATTCGTACGAGGTGCACGAATATATGGTGGTCCTGCTTGATCAAGATAAAGCTAATGAGATCTACGACGATTTAGGGTTTTCACCGCATAATCGGATCATCCTACTCACGATTGGGCCTCGCGGCCACGCACGGTGATCGTAAGCCGATCCTAGATAGGGCCTAAAAACCAACACGAGGTTGATCCCCGGAACATCCTGTCTAGGACTAGCAAACGACACCCTACGTGCCGCTGGATCCTCCAACCCTTTGTAAGGCCTAACTATTGCAGATATTAAACTAATCCTTGTAGAACAAGGAGCAACCGTAACGGATCGGATCTACTAAATAATGATCAAGCGGGGTGCCGCCCCCACACCTAAGATAGGTGTGAGGGCGGCTAGATATGCAAGGGCTGCACTACGATAGCATGTTATACGAAGAACTATGCTAACCCTAACACATCTACGATAACTACGTTGCTCGCCATCAAAAAGGCTTCAGTACGAGCAACGCATGAACAACATGAAAGCTGGCTGCCTAGATCGCAAGATGCGATCTAGGCAGCATGATGCTTACCGGTAGAAACCCTCGAGACGAAGGAGTTGGCGATGCGCCGAGATTGATTTGTTGGTTGAACGTTGGTTGTTGTTTATTTCATAAACCCTAGATACATATTTATAGTCCAGGGGACTTTCTAACGTGGGAATAATCCCAACCGTGTACGAGGCCAACTCTAACTAAAACGACACGTAATCTACTATGTTACAGATACACGGGTCAACTAGCCCATATTTTGCATATAAAGGCCGATTCACATATTTCTTCTATGTATATTCTTCAAATCTATCTTGATCGCGGCCCACCTCTGACTCGGTCAAATTCTGGTGATAACACATGCCCCCCTGGTTTTGGAATTGGTAATTCCAAAATCACTCTGCTTTTCCTTCGTTGGGTCATGTCGTGGCAGAACCGTTGCAGTATCCGTCATCATGATGCCTTGCCTTCTCAACTTCTCCGCGTGACCTGGCAGTTTTTTTTTTCTTAGGCACCACTTCCTCGGAAACTGCTGTGGCATTGAATTTCCACTATATCCCCTTTTATTTAACCGCTCCGCACAGTTTATCTCCGCATCTTCTTCGCATTAGCACTCCAAAAACCCTCCTGCGCCACCATGTTTTCTTCCTCCTCTGCTCCATCGGATCTTTCCAGCCAGTCCTCCCCTTCCCGTGAGCCGACGCCGAAGCCGACCCAGGAGGAGGTCCACGCGGCGAACACCCGCCGCGCCATCGAAACTGGGGAGGAGCCCAGCCATGACTTCTCCGTCTGGTCTGAGGACGATAAGTCCTTGACCGACGGGGAAAGCGACCTCCGCTTCCTCGCCGACGGGGAAACGGAGGAGGAGAGCGATGACGATCGCTTCTCCTGCGATTTCACCTCTTCCGAGGAGGAGGAGGAGGAGCAGGAAGAGGAGGAGGAGGAGGAGGACGACCCCTCCTCCGGCGAGCCGCCGGCCAAACGGTTCTGCCCCTGGCCGGGGAACCTCAGCGACTTCGACAGCGACGACGATGACGCTGACGAAGAGGACGAGGACAATGAGGGCCCGGCTGGTGGCCATTGGAGCGACGACGAGCCCGCCAGGAGCAGCGCCGACAGCGGCGACGACGGCGACGACGAGGGCAGCGACGGCCCGTAGATAGGACCTCTAGTATAGGACCAGTAGCAGTAGATGGGGCAATGTATCCCCTAGTACTTCCTTTTGAGAGCAATCAGCTCTTTATGTAAGAAATCTATCAATTAAGAACTTCTCCCAATTTGATTTTGCCGATTTCCTTTGAGCTTAATTTAGCCGATTTCCTCTCATACTGATCTTGCCGATTTGCCCCCTTTGCCAATGCGTAATGAGCCGATAGCAACGCATCGGTCCTTTAAAATTCACCCTTCCATTCTTCAACTGATGATTTTGAAATCTGGTGGATAATGTAGAGTCTTCAGGGAAGCCTTTGAATTCTTCCAACCAAACTTAATGGTCTTCTTTAAACACTCATCATTTTGTGAAGAAGGTTGCGACGAAAGATCAGCCGATGGTACCCCAATCGGCTCCTGAACAGAGCGTCCACTAGGCCTGCTGCCCCCCGAGCCTTACTCGGGGCGAGAATGTCAGAGAGGATGCAAACCCCTTGCTGAACTAGTACCAAGGGTTGAAAATCCTCGACAAGAAGGCTCAGGAACCCGGATCGGCTCAAAGCAGCTGAAGAAGTTCTCATTGTTTTACTCCCGCGAAGAAGCAGAGGGCCCCACAGCTGAACTGGATTTGGTAGAGATCCGGTAAACCTCGTATAATTGCACTAGAGTCGATGGCTGCGCATCGGCTTCGTCTCTTAGTTCTAAAGTCGATGCCCTTGCATCGGCTGTATAAAAAATTTTTTACTGGCCGATTTTTTCCTATCGGCCCCAATATTTCACTGCACACATGTTTATCTGCACATGTTCTTCTGACTATATGCCCCCCGAGCCGAATCTGTCAGGTAACTGCAGATATCGGCTTTGTGGTTAGCCTAGGCACCGTATTTGCACGTCGGCTTCGTTAGGATCCGTGCTGACTCTCATCCGCCGACGTGACCACTGCCCAACAAATCGATGTTGAACACAAGAAGAACATGTGGTGAAGATAATTTTGGCCGATTGCTGGAATCAGCCTCCATATCGATTGAAGCGCTGACTGAAGGTTCTGTAATGTCCCTTCATAGATTTTTTGGGGCCGATCACAAGGATCAGCCTCGCCACGTTTGCTCATCGCTTTGCTTCAGCTACATGGTCAGGCCAGTGGATAAAACCAGCTTAACCCTTCTCTTCGTCACGTCGATGCGCTCGCAGTCGTCCAAATTGATACCTGAGAGGGGTTCTTGGCCTGCTGCTTCCCATGCGTTCATGCCAGCCGTTGAAATTTCGGCTGAGTCATCGGCCTGGACGACCTCTACCTCATCTCCGTCCCACTGTATTATGCATTGGTGCATAGTGGAGGGAATGCAGCAGTTGGCGTGGATCCAATCTCTTCCTAGCAGAACAGCATAAGTGCTCTTGCTATCGACGATGAAGAACGTTGTAGGGATAGTTTTCCTTCCTACGGTCAGATCCACATTCAGAACACCTTGTGCGTCAGACGCTTGGCCGTTGAAATCGCTCAATGTCACGTTGGTTTTGATTAGATCTGAGCTAGAGCGTCCCAACCGACGTAGCATAGAGTATGGCATGATGTTGACTGCCGCTCCGGTGTCCACCAGCATCTTATTTACAGGCCTCCCATCGATATAACCTCGCAAGTACAGGGCCTTCAGATGTCTGTAGCTTCTTTCTCGTGGCTTCTCAAAGATAACCGGCCGTGGGCCGCAGTCAAGTTGTGCCACAGGTGCCTCGCCTAATCCTGGAGCACTGAACTCTGAAGGGAGGATGAACACCATGTTTGTGCCAGCCGATGTTTCATCGTCGACTTTCCTTTGCTTGGGACGCCACTCCATTTTTCGTGGACGACCCTCTTCGTCCAGGGTTCGCTGAACTTTCACAGCCAGATCAGGTCGTGCCTTCCTTAGCGTATGCAAGTATAACCTTTCGGCTTCCTCCAGGCCGCGCAATCGCTGAACCCTGCGCTTTTGGGAACGGCTGAGCCCATCAGGGCACCACCTTGGCCGGTGGTACCTATCTTCTTCTTCTTCTTGTCCCTCGTCTTCTGAATCCCCGAGATCTTCCCATCGAGGGGACTCAGCGCGTTTGCTTTGTGGCGGGAGAGGCCCTAAGCGCTTGAACACGGACACGTTGGCTGCCTCCTTCTTCTTCTGGTTGCATTCTGGGCAATTGCCGATTGTGGGCAATCGGCTCATTCCTGAATCCCAGCAGTGTCTGAAGAAGGGGCAGTCCCAGTGCCTGTCGTTGTCGTCTTGCTCCCCTGACTTTTCCTTGGCACGGCGCTCGTACTTCTCCTCATCGCGATCATGCCGACGATGTCTTCTGGCTTCTCTAGCCAGACGATCTCTTTCATCATCATCACTGGATCGTCGGCGTTGGTCATACTGACTCACATACTTGTTGAGGAGGTGATCAGAGAGGGGTCGCTGATATCTCATGTTCTTCACTTCTCCCTCTGTGACGTAGCGCTTGCCATCATGACGGAGCCGATCGCGTGGAGCGGCCTCCTCTGTGTCCTTGCTACGAGAGCAGCTGCCCTCGTCTCCATCTTTGCCAGAGTGGTGCCCAGGTCCCACCATGTGGATGCTGAACGAGGATCCTGGCTGGCAACCTTCAGGGTAAGTGCATCCCACCATGTTAACGGCGGGGAAGGGTTGGGTGTCGACCTTCATGGCGTACTGGTTGAAAATCAGACGTCCTTTTTCTATCGCCATTTGGATCTGCTGACGCCACACCCTGCAGTCGTTGGTGGCATGGGAGAGCGAGTTATGCCATTTGCAGTATGGATTTCCGTTCAGCTCTTGTACCGTGGGGAATTTGAGACCTTCGGGAATCGTCAACTGCTTCTCCTTGAGCAGGAGGTCGAAGATTTGCTCAGTTTTGGTCACGTCAAAATCAAACCCCACAGGCGGGCCTGGTGGCTTTACCCATTTGCAGGACACGGGGTTTGCCCCGAGTCCATTCAGCCACTGCTACCTCTTGATCTCCCGCAGAAACTTCGTCTTCCTCTGCCTCGACCAGGACTACGCACGCTTGAATTTGTCTGAGTACAGTCCGGTGGCGCTGTTCATATGCCGACAGTTTCTGAACCATGTGCGCCAGTGAGGGGTAGTCTGCTTGGGAGGCCATGTCCTTGAGCGGTGTTGCAAGGCCCGCTACTGCCAACTCGACTGCTTCCTTTTCAGTCACACGAACCGAATAACATCGGTTCCTAAGATTCCTGAAGCGCTGGATGTATCTGTCCACGGTTTCTCCACGCTTACGACGTATTTGTGCTAGATCGGCAAGGCCGGACTCGGAAACCTCGAGTGATACTGCATATGGAACTGTTCTTCCAACTGCTTCCAAGTCCGGATCGATGCAGTGGCAACGAGGTGTACCACCCGAAAGCCGATCCCGTGAGGGACTGTGAGAAGAACCTCACGCGTAGTTGATCCGACACTGAGGCCGGTCCTAGATGTGCCAAATATCGGCCCACATGCTCGATGGAGCTGGAACCATCTGATCCGCTGAATTTGGAGAAATCAGGGAGCCGATATTTAGGTGGTAGCGGGATCGATTCGTACTCGTCGGGGTACGGCTTGGAATAGCCGATTGCCCTCCTTTTCGGCACCATGCCGAACTGGTCTCTCAGTATGGTACTGATCTGATCCATTTGTCTTTGGCTGCAGGAGTTGAACTCTGAAGATTCGCCGGGGTGGCGTACTTAGCCAGCCATGTTTGCTTTTCCAGCTCTGAGCCAACTGCAGGAGCTGAGCTCTGGAGGTTCGTCGGGGTGGCGTACTTAGTTAGCCACATCTGCTTCTCAAGATCTGTTGCTGACGTCCCTCCTGTTTTCCCAGGAGTCCCTGATGTTGTGGCCTGGTTGGTGAGCGCCCAGTTACCGCAATCTGGCACATACGTGCACGTGTACCCGTGAGGGATCTCCTTAGGCGCCTCATGTAAGAACTGGTAGTCACTAGGGTCACCACCGATCTTGTAGACGACGAATGCCGGTGAAGTCGGCACTTCTGGTGCTGCCAACGCAAATGGCAGCGGTGGACGGGACTGGAGTGGCAACTCTCCTTGATGCGTCCCGAGAGCTGGTCCTGACGGCGAGTATTGGTGCCTCATGATCTCCTGGATCACGCGAAGAGCGACACGCTCCAACGTGTTTACCAGGTTCTCAGAGTGGCGGTGTAGCGAGTGAGCCACCAAGTAGTTGATCTCCTGCCGCAGGGACCTGGTGCGTTCTTCCGATGGGGCAGAGAGGTCTATCCCATCGAGTGCACCATTAGGCGAGAACCCCTTCCACCTGATGCCATGTGAACGGGTTCTGTGGAAAGAGCCGATGAGGTCGGCTTCGAGGATGACTTTGATCTCGTCATACTTCTTCTTGAGCTCGTCGGTCAGATCCTCGTACGTGACTGGAGTGCCGTCCGCCATCTCAGATGTAGATGGCGAGGTGGTTGATGTCGAAGCTTGTCCCACCGGGCGTGCCAGAATGTGTTGCGGTCAAAACCCACCGGCGGGCAGCGACGGGCAACACAGTAGAGCCGGGAACAACCTAGGGCTGCGGCTGGCCCTGGTCCCTCCGAGCGACGGCCCGCAAAGCCTCTGGTACACACGTCCGATGCTGGTGCAAGGGCGTGCCACCTGACCTATACCTGGTTAGGAAGGTGATGGAGATGCCTCGCTTAGTTTCCTGCATGGCATACACGTAAACATTAAATACGAGCCTCGATCGGCTCTCAGGTTATCCTGTGAATCGGCTCAAGGAACCGATCCACCCATGATTCGTACGAGGTGCACGAATATATGGTGGTCCTGCTTGATCAAGATAAAGCTAATGAGATCTACGACGATTTAGGGTTTTCACCGCATAATCGGATCATCCTACTCACGATTGGGCCTCGCGGCCACGCACGGTGATCGTAAGCCGATCCTAGATAGGGCCTAAAAACCAACACGAGGTTGATCCCCGGAACATCCTGTCTAGGACTAGCAAACGACACCCTACGTGCCGCTGGATCCTCCAACCCTTTGTAAGGCCTAACTATTGCAGATATTAAACTAATCCTTGTAGAACAAGGAGCAACCGTAACGGATCGGATCTACTAAATAATGATCAAGCGGGGTGCCGCCCCCACACCTAAGATAGGTGTGAGGGCGGCTAGATATGCAAGGGCTGCACTACGATAGCATATTATACGAAGAACTATGCTAACCCTAACACATCTACGATAACTACGTTGCTCGCCATCAAAAAGGCTTCAGTACGAGCAACGCATGAACAACATGAAGCTTCTGCTGCCTAGATCGCAAGATGCGATCTAGGCAGCATGATGCTTACCGGTAGAAACCCTCGAGACGAAGGAGTTGGCGATGCGCCGAGATTGATTTGTTGGTTGAACGTTGGTTGTTGTTTATTTCATAAACCCTAGATACATATTTATAGTCCAGGGGACTTTCTAACGTGGGAATAATCCCAACCGTGTACGAGGCCAACTCTAACTAAAACGACACGTAATCTACTATGTTACAGATACACGGGCCAACTAGCCCATATTTTGCATATAAAGGCCGATTCACATATTTCTTCTATGTATATTCTTCAAATCTATCTTGATCGCGGCCCACCTCTGACTCGGTCAAATTCTGGTGATAACAGCCCGTCAGTATAACAATGATCGAAAGCATCACATTATATGTAGGGGTCGGAAGTCAGCAACTTATTGGCCCGCTCCATTAGAAAAATGAAATGATTCCAGGCTTATCTTTATATTTGATTAGATTTTAAGGTTGGTGTGATTTTCACCGTCGGGTTGGAGGATATCCCGTCCACCTCGGCCTGGTTCCCTCTGCCGCCACGGAGAGTCACGCCGCCGTCTGTTCTCGGCTCGTTCTTGGCTGGTGCTCAGCCGCCATCCTCTTCGCCGCCGGTGATGCGTCGGCTGGCCATGTTGTCGACGGTTTCGGTTGCGGTAACGGATGCGCCATCAGCGGGAGGTCAAGCGACATGCACGGGCCCCAGCTTCATGTTGGAGATCAGGGCCACATACCGCCGAGAGTACTTTCCGACAAGCGACGATGCGTTCTAACGAGAGTACGCACTCAGCTAGCCAGCCTTTTGTTTGATCGATCCTTGAGCAGCTAGCTACTTTCACACGTATGCACGCAATGCAAAACAGATTATGGTTAGAGGTGCATATCTCGCACCTTGGTGTATCATATTTATTCAACTCATGGTGATTTAGAATGTAGGGATTACGCATGTATATATAGGCCAAATTCCAAGCTGAACCGACTATCTAGCTAAGACTCTCAACCAGATACGTACACTAACATACTCATATACGGAAACATACGACGCCGTGCCGGAGACGGAATCGGAGTGCTTATTCCAAACAATCACCATGGGCCATGGGCCGGGAGGCGGGTTGTTGCAGTCTTTATGTTTATGAAGCCTGAGCTTGAGGACGAGAAGAGGCAGCAGTAGGAAGATGGTGGAGAAGAGGAGGTAATGGTAGTACGAGTACTGGAGATCTTGCCCCATTGATTCCTTGGTTGGGAGCACTTCCTTGTGCCTGAAACGCATGATGTATTTGTGCCTAGGGAGCTGCTGGCACTACCGCCATAAGCCGGCCTGGTAGGATATGCCTAATTAACAGAAACAGCCTAGTAGAAGGCGAACTAATGCTTAATTAAAAGATGATTTCAATGCAAATTGCAAACAAGCACAATTTCTGGACACATGATTGTGATGCTTATGTTAATCTAGAATAGCATAATGGACTTCGCACGCCGGTGAAGAAATTAACTTTCTTCAAGGTTTTGCACATGCCAAAATATCGGTATCAAGGGCGAGAGCCACGGGCTCTGAGGATCTTCGGATCGTGAAGGATCTTCATCGACAGTTCATTCTTCTTCGTCTCTGGGACGAACGATGTGGTCTTCTTGACCCGTTCGGTGACTTCCTGTCTGCAACCAACAACGTTAGGCCAGTCTGGAGAGGTGCGGCAACGGCGGCGCGCCATCAACATGGTATGGAGGTTGAAGATGAATGGCTTCTTAAGGATCTTGTTGTAATTTTCGTTTTTTAAGATGCTTTGTACTGTTCATTGTTTTTCTTTTAATGTCAGATTCTTTTCGCAAAAAAAAGGGCGAGAGCCACTTCAAGATTTTATACAGGCCAAAAATGGGCTGAGTATATCTAAGTAGCAAGAATTCTCTCCACTCTAGTGCACAAACAACGCCAAGGTCTCCATCAGTGTGCGTGTATACAATGATCGATATCATGACATCCTAGGTACCCCATCCGTTCCAAATCTCTACTAATAAGTTACGAATCGGTGGTGTTGGTAGGTCAAAAAAACCGAAACAAATTTTCGTCCGTCAAAAAAACCGAGACTCCAATGCCTTCCGATCTGCAACCGGGCCTCCCAGTGCCTTCCGATGTTTCGTCCGTCAAAAAAAACCGAACGTTTGCGGTCGTTCGCTTTGCTCCGTTGCGAGGGAATCCCAGAGTAGCACGACTGTGCCGCCAACCTAGAGGTCTTCGACATGAACTCAGCCTGAACACTGATGCCTTGAGCAAGCCAAAACACATATAAAAACGAGTCAAGTCCCTCGACCAGGCAGGGCGTCCTCGTCTGGTACAACAGCCATCACGCGTCAGAGAGAGGAGGGGAAGAGTAATACGGGAACCCGGAGAGGGGTTCATCCACGGAGACCACGTTCCAGTCCCGGACGGCGAGCTCCCCAATTTTTTCGTTCGTCCTCACGGGTTGGCCTACAGGGGAATTGGGCGAAGCACGACAAGCTCCTCAAATTATTTCGTTCATCCACACGGCTTGGCCTACAGAGGACTTCGAGGAACTCACGCCGGCCGAGTGGTAGAGACAGGCTTGGCCCAGAGAAAAACTAAATGCGAGCGGATGTAGGAGACCTACGACGGAGACGAACTTGCCGACGTGTGACACAGTCCCCGCTGGCTGAGCAGCGTGTGGGTGCTGTAGCTGGCTCGCCGACCGCTGCTGAGGCGCGAGTTCCTCCGAATATGAGAGCGGGATGCGGCTCGTCCTCCGCTGCTGAGGCCCGAGTTCCTCCGAATATGAGAGCGGGATGCGTGGGGACTGGGGAGCTGTACGTGACCCTGTCAGATGGACTCCCAGCGGGGGTGTGCGTGCGTCACGGCGGTTCTTGGCGGCGGCTTCGAGCTTGATTGTAAGAACCTGCGGAGGTGGACAACCGACAACCAGTGATGGAACCTTCGCGTAGCGTTCCTCACTCCTCATGCTCATGGCCCTCCGCATCCTGCTGCCTTTCTACCTCCACCAGGTGCCCAGAGATATAAGACTACTTCAGAAACGAATATAGACAGAAGAAGTTGTCACTGTATCATAGTTTAGTTGAAAGGTTACTGCATCTCGATGGAAGAATTCAGTGATCTTGGAAAAAACGAGGCCATGAGACCATGATGCCCGATATAGGTTCCGATCTAGCCAGGACCAACGAGGGAATCGCAGAGCTTCATATTCAGTTTTCTGTTAGCTGCTTGCGTGCTTCAAGCGTGTACGGAATACAAGAAGTAACTTTTGTTTTATTGAATATACTTCATAAGCTTATTGGCCATCATGATAGTTAAATTTATTATGCATTATTGAGGCGAAGAAGTTTGCCTTCACGTGCCGAAAAATCTGAATAATGTTTTAACTGTATTTGTAAATTAGCATCCATCATATAAATTCATATTTTACTTAAATAAGATAGTTTACATTGTTATTTTAAAACTAGATAAAAGTTTCTTTCAACTCCAATTATCCATTAAATCCATAATTTTGGCTAAAATAATTTATTTGCATGTTATTTCAGCTAGACAGACTAAAAAATTCTCTCGGGCTTTCATGCTAAATCCATTCTGGAATCTCGGTTACAAGAACCATGTCGCGATGCAGTTGGACTAGATCTAGAAGGCTCAGCTCGAACATCACATCCGAGATTGCGAAGAGGCCAGGGCAAGTACAACATGATTCCAAGGCGTACAACGCCACAATAAATGGTTATCAAGTGAAGCACTTCTTTGTTGTGAGGTAGCGTTAGGATGACCCCGACAAGGTGGCGAGTAAATCTTAGTTACACTTCATAGCTAACGATGGTGGCATGGCCGATGATGGAGACGAGTTCACCTTGGATGAAGCGGTAGAATCTCGTATGTCAAAAACAAACTCTTTATTTTTATTCCCGTTGCAACGCACGGGCACATGTGCTAGTTAATACATAATATCTAGATTCACATGCATGTTGATATATGTATACATCCAGGAGTGAATCTGGGCCCAGGGAACCCAGACAATTTATGGAGTTTCTTCGGAGACTTCTCTTCATTTATGGAATTTAGTATACCAGCTGACTCTCAATTTGATCCTCCATATTTTGATTTTCATTACACTTTCCGAGCGCTTCCTCGACGTCTATCCCACTGGGGCTTATGGAAACACATTTTTTTATCTCCGCCACAACAACTCGAGAAATGTCATCTACGACGTACGTGGTGTTTGCATCTGCGTGCGATCAGAAGCCGGGTATTTCGACCTAAAATTCGCCGACTCAGTCCAAGATTGGCGCAAGAAGTGGCTGTACGTCAAGGATGAATCAACTGGCACCCAGCAGTATGATCTTGCTCCCTTTGATATGCCTCAAGAAATCTTGAGGCATAAATCTTGGGACGCTGAAGCTGCTCCAGAAGAATTGGCGGCTACAAAGTGTCTGATTACTCAGATCAAGTCTCTGGAGAACACGCAAGGATAGGAACTGTCGGGTGTGCAGATCATATCACATTTCTTGCGGATTCGTGTGCAATCTATCCAGGCTCGCTCAGGTCACCTCTGGTTGTACTCTGATGCCGGTGATGCTGCTAGAATTTCTGAAGATCTTTCTGTGAAGGATTTGGAAAAAACGGGGGAGGGTGAGGACCAAAATCGACAAGACCAGATTGGATCTATTTACCTCCTTCCATCGCGTTGCTTGATACCGATGATGATGATGACGATGCCATCGAGATCAGGACCTTGCTACTTCCAATTCCCACAGACATGACCAATTGACGAGGTATCGACTCGTCAATGCCTATAGATTGTAGACTTAGGATTTCACGGAAAGTAGAGGGCAACTAGAACTCGAAGGCTTTCAGACGAACAAAGGCGTCCAACTAAACGAAACACGATGGCTAGGGTTTGCAATGATTCGATCCTTATTTCGACCTTGGCTTCACCTTTATATAGGAGATGAAGCCGAGACTTTTCCATGTCGTACAAGTACAAGTTATAGAGCCGCACTGGGCCTTTCCTTATATTGATACATTTTTTCTATAATAACTCTACTTTCCTAATCCGAACATCTTCAACCTTGTGGGCGTCCAAATCTTCGAGTCCATGGGCCTTCTACTCCAATCGTGGACCAGGGGTATATATGCGACATGCCTCTCAGGCATACCTATGTCACCAGGCAACCTAGCCCGGGTCTTGACCCACATAGTGTAAGTACACTACTTACAAATTCTATTAAATTTCCTTGCCACTTCTTTCAGAGTGACTGAATTCACTCTTTTATCCATAATTCTCTCAATCTTCTCATCGGTAATATCTTCGCCAAGTTTTCTCCAATACCGGCTATCCTCATGAACTGTGATAATCAAACTGTGATTATCAAAGTGAAAAGTTCTAAGGAAAATATGAAAAGTTCCAAACATGTTAAGAGGAGATTGAAGTCTGTCAGAAAACTGAAAAAATCCGGAGTGATAGCATTGGATTATGTCCAAAGTGCTAAGAATCTGGCAGATCCTTTCACAAAAGGACTATCAAGAAACATGATAGACCTTGCATTGAGAGAGATGGGTTTGAGACCTACGTGAGTTGCCGATGGGGTAAACCAACCTATGTGATCAGAGATCCCGTGAATTAGGACCTAGGAAAACAAACCGGAGCAACTGAGTTGAGAGAAAATCTATATACTCCCACTCTGCTGGAGGTGCAAAATGCTCTCATAGTTACTGGAAGCCAGATTGACAATGTCTTAATGTGTTCTGTGCGGCTCTTGATGAGTGAAGACGCCGTCCGAGAGGGCGATCTTTGAAGAACACACCTATATGAGTGACACTTCTGGTCACAGTGTGGGAGATTTGGGTGAATCTCTAGTAAGCCCATGAAGGGCCGAGGAGTATGACTTATAAGCTCCACCCGAGGTAAACTATGGTAGCCTAGTACCGTGCCGGCATTGAGTGAAACTTGTTGCACAAGGCTGACAATTCAAGACATAGTCCATTATTCAGTTGTAGTCAAACGTAGCTCCTTGCCTTTTTTTGACCAAGAACTATAGGGCAAAACCCCCCACAACATTTTATTAAAACATTCGAACTCTACAAAAAAATAATATTTACAAAAAGAAAAAGAAAAAATTACAAAAAAGTGTCAATCCACGATTTGAAGAGATCAGTGTGCTTAACCTTGACTCTACGCACATGCAAAGAGGCTTCATGAACAAATTGAGCCTTGTAGGATGCAAAAGAGGGTCTGATGTGCTCAAATATTTTACTATTTCTTTGTTTCCAAATGTGCCAGCAAGCCAGTATAATCACTTCAGTGAAGAAAGGTTTTGCAAATGACTTCCTTGCTTTGGAGAACATTTCCTCAATAGTATCTTCCTGTGTCCATTCTACTTGCAGATAAGTCCATATCGTTCTGCTGAAATTGCAATCAAAAAAGAGATGAATTCAATCTTTTGTTTGATGAGAAGGGCATAAAACACATGTATAATCATTTGTAACATTTCAGTTTCTTCTCCTGAGCATATCTCTTGTATTCAATCTGTCACTTACTAGCAGCTAAGCATATGTGAAAAACAATGCTGGTAATTGTTACGTCTCCAACGTATCTATAATTTCTGATGTTCCATGCTTATATTATACCAATTGCTACATGTTTTATATGCACTTTATATCATATTATGGCATTTATTGGACTAACCTATTAATAAGATGCCACAGTGCCAGTTTCTGTTTATTATGTCTGTTTATTGCAGAAAAGGGCCAAAAACCAAAGTGTTCGGAAAAATCCAGAAAAATCACAGAAATTCTATTTCGCCAGATGACTCACGGAGCCAGAAGGGCCAGGCCAGAGGAGGCCCAGGGCCTCCTCCCCATCAGCCGGCACGGCTAGGAGAAGCCGCCCACCCTATGGTGTGGGCCCCTCGGGACTCCACTGACGCTGCCCTTTCGCCTATATAATCCCTCGCGACGCGAAAACCCTGAATCAATCCATCATACTCCAGAAAGACTCCAGGGGCGCCGCCGCCATCGCGAAACTCCGTTTCGGGGGACATAAGTCTCTGTTCCGGCACGCCGTCGGGACGGGGAATTGCCCCGGAGTCATCTTCATCGACACCACCGCCATCTTCATCGCCGTTGCTGTCTCCCATGATGAGGAGGGAGTAGTTCTCCCCCGAGGTTGAGGGCTCTACCGGTAGCTATGTGGTTCATCTCTCTCTCCCATGGTATGATCTTTATGTGATCATGAGCTTTGTATCACTATTAATCTATGTGCTACTCTAGTGATGTTATTAAAGTAGTCTATTCCTCCTCCATGATGTAAAGGTGACAGTGTGTGCATCATGTAGTACTTGGTGTATGTTATGATTGTAATCTCTTGTAGATTATGAAGTTAACTATTACTATGATAGTATTGATTTGATCTATTCCCCCTTTCATAGCTATTGGTGATAGTGTGTATGCTATGTTAGTACTCGGTCTAAATTGCAACGGTCTATTATGCACTCTAGAGGTTACTTTAATATGAACTCCGGATTCACTCTCCACGATGTGACGGTGACAGTGTGCGCGTCGTGTGTGATTCCTTTATGAAGTTGTGGAGCTTGTTTACTCCGGCTTGAGGGTGCTCTTGTAGCCCTACACAATGAATGGTGTTTGTTATCCAACAAGAGAGTGTTTGAAAGTAGCACAAGTGAAGAGAAGTTATTTATTTATGTGATCATTGTTGAGAGTGTCCACTAGTGAAAGTATGATCCCTAGGCCTTGTTTCCAAATATCGAATCACCGTTTATTTACATTTCTACTGCATGTTTACTTGCTGCCATATTTATTTCAGATTGTTATTACCACTCATATTCATCCATATCACTTGCATTTTACTATCTCTTCATCGAACTAGTGCACCTATACATCTGACAAGTGTATTAGGTGTGTTGGGGACACAAAAGACTTCTTGTATCTTAATTGCAGTGTTGCTTGAGAGGGATATCTTTGACCTCTACCTCCCTGAGTTCGATAAACCTTGGGTGATTCACTTAAGGGAAACTTGCTGCTGTTCTACAAACCTCTGCTCTTGGAGGCCCAACACTGTCTACAGGAATAGAAGCGTGCGTAGACATCAAGCTATTTTAAAGCGCCGTTCTTTGGGGAGGTAAGGTAAAAGGTATTCACATCCTCCGACTACTAAGCTATTTCCTAGCATTGTTGCCGGTGTGTGAGTGCTCGAAGCTATTTCCTTTAGATCCTGCAATTATATCTTTTTGTTTCTTGTTTTTATTTTCACTAGTTAGGCTTAATGGAAAACAACAACAAAAATTAGAGATCTTTATGAACGTTATAATTAATTAGGACATGATGTGTTTGAAGAGATGTTATCACCAGATTTTAACCAAGTCCGGAGATGGGCCGTGATCGAAGAAGGGCTTAGAGGGCATGCATACGAAGTGTCTCTGAACCGGCCTTGTGCGTGAATTTGGGCTAGACTGCCCGTGTATTTGTATATTATGGTAGATTTAGAATTAAGAGATAAAATTTAGTCGTACACAGCTAGGTTTATTCCTAAGTTGGAAAGTCCGCGAACTATAAATATGTACCTAGGGTTATTAAGAAAGGAGGACGATCACGTTCACAACAAACCAATCTAGGCGCATCGCCACCCCTTGTTTCGAGGGTTTCTCCCGGGTAAGCAACATGCTGCCTAGATCGCATCTTGCGATCTAGGCAGTATCAGTTTATTCGTTGTTGGTGTTGCTCGTGCTGAAGCCTTTTTGATGGCGAGCAACACCCTTATCGTAGATGTTTTGGGGCTTACATCGATGCTTTTATGATATGCTTGCTTAGCTACGCTGCCCCTCAATATCTAGCTGCCCTTACACCTATCTTGGGTGTAAGGGCAGCATCTTGCTTAATCTTTGTTTAGTAGATCCGATCTGTTATAGTTGCTCCTTGTTCTACAAGGATTAGTTTGATATCTGCATGGTTAGGCCTTGCAAACGGGTTGAACGATCCGGTAGTGCGTAAGGTGTGGTTTATTAAGCCCTAGAGGGATTGTTCCGGGGATCAACTTCATGTTGGTTTTTAGGCCTCTTTAGGGCTGGTTTTCCATCATCTTACGTATCTGCTAGGCTCAATTACGTGTAGGATGTTCCGGTTATGTGGTGAAAACCCTAGACTGTCGTAGATTGGTTTAGCTTGATATTGATAAAGCAGGATCCCCATGTCATCGTAAATCCAACGTGGATCATGGGGCAGTCGGCTCCTTGAGCCGATCCACAGAACAACCTAAGAGCCGATTGGGGCTCGTATTTAATGTTTACGAGTTTGCCATGCAGGAAACTAATCGAAGCAATCCATCACCTTCCTGACCAGGTATAGGTCAGGTGGCACGCCCTCGCAACCGCCAGGACGTGTGCCGGAGCATTGCGGGCCGTTGCCCGAGGGACCAGGATCCACCAGCAGTCCTGGGAGCCTCCCGGCTCTACGTGTTGCCCGTCGCTGCTCGCCAGTGGGTTTTGGTAGGCAACACATTCTGGCACGCCCGGTGGGACACTCTACAACAACTACGTCGACATCTGCAGCAACCATGTCTAAATCTGCGGATGAGGTGGTGGGCGAACCAGTCACGTACGCAGATCTGCCTGAGGAGCACAAGAAGAAATATGATGAGATTAAAGCCATCTTGGAAGCCGATCTCATCGGCTCCTTCATGAAGACCCGTTCACATGGCATCAGGTGGAAAGGGTTCTCCCCCAAAGGCGTTCTTGATGAAGTGGATCTGTCTACCCCTTCAGAGGAACGCACCAGAGCTCTGCGCCAGGAAATTAATTACATGGTGGCTCATTCTCTACACCGTCATTCTGAGAGCTTGGTGAACGCTTTCGAGCACGTTGCGGTTCGCGTGGTGCAGGAAATCATGAAGCATCAGTACTCTCCGTCAGGACCTACCCTAGGGACACACCAGGGAGAACTACCGTTCCAGACCAGACCGCCGCTGCCATTCGCGCTTGCAGCTCCAGAACTACAGGGTTCACCGGCGTACGTCGTTTATAAGGTTGGAGGCGATCCAGGCGATTGCCAATTCCTCTATGAGCCACCTAAGGAGATCCCGCATGGATACGTGTGCACATACGTGCCGGACTGCAATACCTTGGCGCGCACGAACCAGATTGCACCAGCAGGGATTTCTGGAGCAGACGCCGATAAACAGGCATGGCTAGCTAAATATGCCACCGGAACGAGTCATGAGAGCTCGGTCCCTGCAGCTCATACCATGGAACAGATCAGCACCATCTTGAGAGACCAGTTCGGCATCCTGCCGAAGAGGAAAACAATCGGCTATTCCAAGCCGTACCCCGACGAGTACGATTTGATCCCGCTGCCACCCAAATATCGGCTCCCTGAATTCTCAAAGTTCAATGGATTAGAAGGGTCTAGCTCAATAGAGCACGTGAGCCGATATTTGGTGCAGTTTGGCATGATTTCAGCATCGGACCCGTTACGGGTGAGGTTTTTTGCACAATCTCTCACGGAATCAGCCTTTGGGTGGTACACCTCATTGCCACCAAACTCAGTCCGGACATGGAAGCAACTGGAAGAACAGTTTCATGTTCAATATCACTCAGAAGCTACCGAGGCTGGTATTGCCGATCTAACGCAGGTGCGGCAGAAGCAGGGAGAAACGGTGTCGGAATACATTCAACGTTTCAGGGTTGTCAGAAACCGATGTTATTCGGTTCGTTTAACTGAGAAAGAAGCAGTCGATCTAGCAGCCTTGGGCCTCGCAACGCCGATCAAGGATCTGGCTTTCCAAGTAGAGTACAGTTCATTGGCGCACATGGTCCAGAAACTAACATCGTATGAGCGGCGTCACCCTGAATTGTACCAGGACAAGTTTAAGCGTCTGGTAGGCCTGGTCGAGACAGAGGAAGCTGGGGAATCTGCAGAAGACCTGGAAGTAGCCGTGGCTGAATGGGCTCGGGGGGCAACTCCCGTGTCCTGCAAATGGGTGAAACCACAAGGGCCTGCAAAAGGGTTTGACTTCGATGTGAGCAAGGCCGAGCAGATATTTGATTTACTGCTTAAGGAAAAACAGCTGAAGTTACCCGAAGGCCATAAAATCCCTACGACGCAAGAAATGAACGGGAGACCGTACTGCAAGTGGCATCACTCGTTCACCCATACCACCAATGACTGCAAAGAGTTTCGTCGGCAGATCCAAATGGCGATAGAACAAGGCCGATTGATCTTTGGGCAGTTTACCATGAAAGTGGACACACATCCGTTCCCTGGCGTCAACATGGTGGAACTCAATCACCCCACGAGGCATCCGCCATGTTTCTCATTTGATGTTAACATGGTAGGGCCTGTACACCACCATGGCAAGGATAAAGAAGAAAGCAGTCATGCCCGTGGCAAGGAAAAGGAGGAGGCCGGCCCACGCGACCGGCCCCGATATGATGACAAACGGTACCTCACAGAGGAACAAGGGAGAAGCGTGCGATATCAACGACCACTCTCCACGCATCTCCTTAACAAATATGAACGTCAGTATGACCGACGTCGGCAGTACGACAGAGATGACAAAAGATGTCATCGGTCTGACGTAGACAATGGAAGATATCATCGGTATGATAGAGACGACGAAGGATATGAGCGCCGCGCTAAGGGGAGGTCAAGGGAGCAGGAAGACATGGATAGACACTGGGACTGTCCTTTCTTCAAGCATTGCTGGGATGCAGGAATGAGCCGATTGCCTACAATTGACAATTGCCCAGAGTGTAGACGGCAAAAGAAGGACGCAGGAGAAGTTTCAGTTTTCAAGTGTCTAGGGCCTCTCCCACCACAGAACAAACGAGCTGAGTCATCTCAAGATGAAGACTTTGAGGAGTCAGAAGATGAAGAAGAGCATGAGGATAGATACCACCGGCCAAGGTGGTGTCCTGATGGACTTAGCCACTCCCAGAAGCGTAGGGTTCAGCGGCTACGTAGCTTGGAGCAAGCCAAGGCGCAATACCTGCACACGTTGAGGAAAGCGCGGCCCGATCTGGCCGTGAAAATTCAGCAAACTTTGGACGAGTAGAACCGTCCACAGAAGAAAGAATGGCGCCCCAAGCAGGCAAAAGCCGATGTTTGTGCATCGGCTGGCACAAACATGGTGTTCATACTTCCCTCGGAGTTTCGAGCTCCAGAAACTGAAGAAGTGCCGATAGCACAGTTTTATTGCGGTCCACGGCCAGTTATCTTTGAAAAGCCCCGAGAGAAGGGCTACAAACATTTGAAGGCCCTATACCTGAAAGGTTATATCAATGGGCAGCCCGTCGGCAGGATGCTGGTTGACACGGGAGCGGCAGTCAACATTATGCCATACTCCATGTTAGAGCATGTCTAGTAGAGCCCCTAAACCCTCAAACCTCTATAGCAGTTTTACAGGTTGGAAATAGCCATTTTTGTGCACTTTTACAGGTTGAAAAACAGGGGTAAAGAGTAGAACCCCTAAACCCCTAAAGAATGCAGTTTGAGGGTTCTAGTCTTTGGCTCAACCCCAACCTCTAAAACTGTCATATGCCATATCACAGTTTTCATCACATATCTTCATTTCACATATCACAAATATCATCACATTTCACATAAAACAATAATCATTCTAGTTATTATTACAACACCAAATAGTACATTTGAGCACATAAAACAATAATCATTCAAATTGTTACAACAATGTTGGACCATACA
The DNA here is from genome assembly GCF_019359855.2 of Lolium perenne. NCBI lineage: Eukaryota > Viridiplantae > Streptophyta > Magnoliopsida > Poales > Poaceae > Lolium > Lolium perenne. The sequence continues at coordinate 6,273,410 of NC_067250.2, read as the reverse complement.
ACAATAATTGTTCGAATCAAATAGAACAAAGGTAAATCATGCGCCACGGTGCTGCCCATCCAACTGCCACTGGTGCTCGACTAGATCATCACGGAGACGACCATGAGTGGCTGCATCTTCAATCTCACGATGTGCTTGAAGAAAAGCTTCTACACGAGAAGGGTTTCTTTCCGGTTGCACACGTGTGCCAACATTGTCATAGAAACAAGGCAAGTTTAACCCCCTCTCATCTTCTAGGATCATGTTGTGTAGTATCACACAACACTTAGCAAATCTACAGACGGATTCCGTGGTTGTATCTTGCCCAATGCGAAGATACTTGTCCGTGTAGTCCGCAGGTACACCATAGGCCAGTACCCGCATTGCCGCCGATATCTTTTGGTATGCACTAAACCCCATGATACCGGCGGCGGATCTACGACGCTTGAAATATGTGGAGGCCGCCTCACAGTCGGTGACAATCTTCACAAATAGACTACGGTGCATTCGGTACCTTCTGCGGAAGAGGCGAGGAGGGTATGTAGGTACCTCGGCGAAGTAGTCTTCCATCAAATGCTCGTGTCCGAGAGCGCGGTTCCGGTAGATGGTGGTTCGCCCCATCGTCGACCCTCTCCTCTGATCCATCAGCTTCGCGCGGTCTTCAAACGATTGCACCTCGACGAGGAGGCTCATCATCTCGACATCATCGTCTTGCAACAACTCATCAATGTCGGAATCGTCGGATGTCGACCAATCCGACGAATCTGACATCGAGTCTGTGACAACGTCGTTGTTCATCTCCATCTGCAAAAAAATCAACCGTCAATTAGTGCTACAAAATGAAACAAAAGAAAAAAAAAGAACATACCTTGACCGGGGCGGCGGCGGCTAGGAGCCGATGCGGCGGAGGCCGGGGCGCGGCGGGGCAGGCGGAGGAGGCCGGGACGCGGCGGTAGGCGGAGGAGGCCGGGACGCGGCGGCGGGGAGGCGGCGGAGGAGGGCCGAGCGGGAGGAGGTCGGGGCGGGAGGAGGGCGGGGCGGCAGGAGGGCCGAGTGGGAGGAGGGCCGAGCGGGAGGAGGGCGGGGCGGGAGGAGGGCGGGGCACGGCGGGGCAGGCGGAGGAGGGCCGAGCGGAGGAGGCCGGACGCGGCGGAGGCGGGGCGGAGGAGGCGGGGCGCGGCGGAGGCGGGGCGCGGCGGGGCTGGAGGGCGGCGGCGGCGGCGGGATCGGGGGAGGAAGAGGGAGGAAGAGGGGAACGAGCTGAATGTTCCCTCCCGCGCGTGTCCGAGACGACTACAGGTCGGGGACGGGTTGGATTGCCCAACCCTCGTTTCTACAGGCCAAGAAGGGATTCCCAGGTCCGACCTGGGAATTTTTTTACAGTTTTACAGTTTTAGGGGCTCTAGTCTTTGCGATTTTTTCGTCAAAAACTGTAAAAAAGTGGTTATTTTTACAGATTTAGGGGTTTAGGGGCTCTACTAGACATGCTCTTACGGCGTTTGGGACGCTCTAACGCAGATCTGATCAAAACCAACGTCACACTAAGCGACTTCAACGGCCAAGCATCAGAGACGCAAGGCGTTTTGAACGTGGATTTAACCGTAGGCCGAAAGACCATCCCTACATCGTTCTTCATCGTCGACAGCAAAAGCACCTACGCTGTCCTGCTAGGGAGGGATTGGATTCACGCCAACTGCTGCATCCCATCTACAATGCACCAGTGCCTGATACAATGGGATGGAGATGAGGTGGAGGTCGTCCATGCAGACGACTCGATCGAGGTCTCAATAGCCGGCATGAACATTTGGGACTCAGAAGACCAAGAGCCGCTCTTTGGGGTCAGTTTGGATGGCTGTGAGCGCATCGAGGTGACAAAAAACAGGGTGAGGCTGGTCTTATCCACCGGCCTGACCGAGTAGCAAGAGCAACATCAACCGACGTACGTGGCAAGGCCGATCCCTGCGATCGGCCCCAAAAAATAAAAAGCAAGGATCTCACCTCAAGCATGTCACGTAGTCGTAGTAGGGAGACTCCCTCCCATAGGGGAGCACAAACAAGTTGTAAACCTTCATTGAGCAATACAATCACCACGGAGGCCAATTCCAGCAATCGGCCAAAATTATCCTCGCCATACGTTCTGCCTGTGTTCATCATCGATCTAGCATGTGACGGAAAGCTAGGGTATGGGTTTACATCAGCTGATGAGCTAGAAGAGATCGACATTGGTCCTGGGGATAAGCCACGACCAACATTTATCAGCAAAAAGTTGGATCCGCATCTAAGGGGCCTGATGATAGCTCTGTTGAAAGAATATCCAGATTGTTTTGCCTGGGACTACACAGAAATGCCCGGGTTAGAAAGGAGCATCATTGAGCATCGACTCCCTCTTAAGAAAGGATTTCGGCCGTTCCAGCAGCGAGCACGACAGATGAAGGCCGAAATTTTAGAAGAAGTCAAGAAAGAGATCGAGAAGATGTTGAGCGCCGGGTTCATCGGGCCATGCAGGTATGCTGAGTGGATATCTAATATCGTACATGTAGAGAAAAAGGACGGCCGATGGCGCGTCGCCATAGATTTCCGGGATCTCAACAGAGCCACTCCAAAGGATGAGTACCCAATGCCGGTAGCCGAGGCATTGACCAATGCAGCCGCTGGTCATAAGGTTTTAAGCTTCATGGATGGCAATGCCGGTTATAACCAAATTTTTATGGCTCCAGAAGATATACACAAGACTGCATTCAGAGTACCAGGTGCGGTGGGCTTGTTTGATTATGTAGTCATGACATTTGGACTGAAAAATGCCGGTGCAACATACCAAAGAGCCATGAATTACATCTTTCATGATCTGATCGGCAAGTTGGTGGAGATTTACATTGATGACGTGGTGGTCAAGTCTGTCTCAGTCGAAGGACACTTGGAGGATTTGCGACGCATCCTGGACCGAACTAGAAAGTTTGGGCTGAGAATGAATCCAAAGAAGTGTGCTTTTGGTGTGACGGCCGGTCAATTCTTGGGCTTCTTGGTTCATGAACGCGGAATTGCGATCGGCCTGAAAAGTCAGGAGGCAGTACGAACAATGCAGCCACCTACCACGAAGAAGGAGCTCCAGTGTCTCATCGGCAAAATCAACTTCGTCAGAAGGTTCATCTCCAACCAGTCAGGGCGTATCGAGCCATTCATGAGATTAGTAAAGATTAAAGCTGATGAGGAGTTTCACTGGGGGGCAGAGCAACATCGAGCGTTTGACGAGATTAAAGAATATCTAACGAAGCCACCCGTGTTGGTTCCGCCCCAGCAAGACAGACCATTCTTCGTTTACCTGTCAGTAGCTGACACTTCCATCGCTTCAGTAGTGGTGCAAGTCTATGATGGTCTGGAAAGAGTCGCTTTCTACCTCAGCAGAAGGATGTTGGATGCAGAGACTAGGTACCCTGAGATCGAGAAATTGTGCCTCTGCCTATTTTTTACCTGTGATGTCTACGCCCCCTCCTTTTCCTGTAGACAGTGTTGGGCCTCCAAGAGCAGAGGTTTGTAGAACAGCAGCAAGTTTCCCTTAAGTGGATCACCCAAGGTTTATCGAAATCAGGGAGGAAGAGGTCAAAGATATCCCTCTCATGCAACCCTGCAACCACAAAGCAAGAAGTCTCTTGTGTCCCCAACACACCTAATAGGTGCACTAGTTCGGCGAAGAGATAGTGAAATACAGGTGGTATGAATAAGCAGTAGCAACGGCACCAGAAAAGTGCTTTGCCTAGGACAGTAAACAAGCAGTAGTAACGCAGCAGTAGTAACGCAGTAAAACAGTAAACAAGCAGCGATAGCAGTATTTAGGAACAAGGCCTAGGGATCAGACTTTCACTAGTGGACACTCTCAACATTGATCACATAACAGAATAGATAAATGCATACTCTACACTCTTGTTGGATGATGAACACCATTGCGTAGGATTACACGAACCCTCAATGCCGGAGTTAACAAGCTCCACAATTCAATGTTCATATTTAAATAACCTTAGAGTGCATGAAGATCAACACGACTAAACCAAGTACTAACATAGCATGCACACTGTCACCTTCACACTATGTAGGAGGAATAGATCACATCAATACCATCATAGCAATAGTTAACTTCATAATCTACAAGAGATCATAATCATAGCCTACGCCAAGTACTAACACGGATGCACACACTGTCACCATTACACCGTGCAGGAGGAATAAAACTACTTTAATAACATCACTAGAGTAGCACATAGATAAATTGTGATACAAAACACATTGCAATCATAAAGAGATATAAATAAGCACTTCACTATGTCATTCATAACAGTGAATAAGTATTCTGTGAAATATAGCCTAAGAGACCCACACGGTGCACACACTGTCACCTTTACACACGTGGGACAAGGAGTCTCCGGAGATCACATAAGTAAAATTCACTTGACTAGCATAATGACATCTAGATTACAAGCATCATCATATGAATCTCAATCATGTAAGGCAGCTCATGAGATTATTGTATTGAAGTACATAGGAGAGAGATGAACCACATAGCTACCGGTACAGCCCCGAGCCTCGATGGAGAACTACTCCCTCCTCATGGGAGACAGCAGCGTTGATGGAGATGGCGGTGGTGTCGATGGAGGAGCCTTCCGGGGGCACTTCCCCGTCCCGGCGGCGTGCCGGAACAGAGACTCCTGTCCCCCAGATCTTGGCTTCGCGATGGCGGCGGCTCTAGAAGGTTTCTCGTACCGTGGCTTTTTCGTATCGAGGTTTTAGGTCGAGGACCCTTAAATAGGCGAAGAGGCGGCGTCAGGAGGTCAACGAGGTGACGACACCATAAGGTGGCGCGGCCAGGGCCTGGGCCGCGCCGGCCTATCATCTGGGGCCCCTGTGGCCCCCCTCTGGCGACTCTCGGGTGTTCTGGATGCTTCCGGGGATTCTAAGATGCTGGGCGTTGATTTCGTCTGATTCCGAGAATATTTCCTTACTAGGATTTCTGAAACCAAAAACAGCAGAAAACAACAACTGGCTCTTCGGCATCTTGTTAATAGGTTAGTTCCAGAAAATGCACGAATATGACATAAAGTGTGCATAAAACATGTAGATATCATCAATAATGTGGCATGGAACATAAGAAATTATCGATACGTCGGAGACGTATCAGCATCCCCAAGCTTAGTTTCTGCTCGTCCCGAGCAGGTAAACGATAACAAAGATAATTTCTGGAGTGACATGCCATCATAAACTTGATCATATTGTAAACATATGTAATGAATGCAGCGATCAAAACAATGTATATGACATGAGTAAACAAGTGAATCATACAACAAAGACTTTTCATGAATAGTACTTAAAGACAAGCATCAATAAGTCTTGCATAAGAGTTAACTCATAAAGCAATAATTCATAGTAAAGCATTGAAGCAACACAATGGAAGATTAAGTTTCAGCGGTTGCTTTCAACTTGTAACAAGTATATCTCATGGATAGTTGTCAACATAGAGTAATATAACAAGTGCAATATGCAAGTATGTAGGAATCAATGCACAGTTCACACAAGTGTTTGCTTCTTGAGGTGGAGAGAAATAGGTGAACTGACTCAACATTAAAAGTAAAAGAAAGGTCCTTCAAAGAGGAAAGCATCGATTGCTATATTTGTGCTAGAGCTTTTATTTTGAAAACATGAAACAATTTTGTCAACGGTAGTAATAAAGCATATGAGTTATGTAAATTATATCTTACAAGTTGCAAGCCTCATGCATAGTATACTAATAGTGCCCGCACCTTGTCCTAATTAGCTTGGACTACCGGATCATCGCAATACACATGTTTGAACCAAGTGTCACAATGGGGTACCTCCATGCCGCCTGTACAAATGTCTAAGGAGAAAGCTCGCATTTTGGATTTCTCGCTTTTGATTATTCTCAACTTAGACATCCATACCGGGACAACATGGACAACAGATAATGGACTCCTCTTTAATGCATAAGCATGTGGCAACAATTAGTGTTCTCATATGAGATTGAGGATAAATGTCCAAAACTGGAACTTCCACCATGATTCATGGCTTTAGTTAGCGGCCCAATGTTCTTCTCTAACAATATGCATGCTCCAACCATTAAGGTGGTAGATCTCTCTTACTTCAGACAAGACGGACATGCATAGCAACTCACATGATATTCAACAAAGAGTAGTTGATGGCGTCCCCAGAAACATGGTTATCGCACAACAAGCAACTTAATAAGAGATAAAGTGCATAAGTACATATTCAATACCACAATAGTTTTTAAGCTATTTGTCCCATGAGCTATATATTGCAAAGGTGAATGATGGAAATTTTAAAGGTAGCACTCAAGCAATTTACTTTGGAATGGCGGAGAAATACCATGTAGTAGGTAGATATGGTGGACACAAATGGCATAGTGGTTGGCTCAAGGATTTTGGATGCATGAGAAGTATTCCCTCTCGATACAAGGTTTAGGCTAGCAAGGTTATTTGAAACAAACACAAGGATGAACCGGTGCAGCAAAACTCACATAAAAGACATATTGTAAACATTATAAGACTCTACACTGTCTTCCTTGTTGTTCAAAACTCGATACTAGAAATTATCTAGACTTTAGAGAGACCAAATATGCAAACCAAATTTTAGCATGCTCTATGTATTTCTTCATTAATGGGTGCAAAGTATATGATGCAAGAGCTTAAACATGAGCACAACAATTGCCAAGTATCACATTATCCAAGACATTATAGCAATTACTACATGTATCATTTTCCAATTCCAACCATATAACAATTTAACGAAGAAGAAACTTCGCCATGAATACTAAAAGCTAAGAACACATGTGTTCATACGAACCAGCGGAGCGTGTCTCTTTCCCACACAAGCATTTATTCAAACAAAAACAAAAACAAAAGCACACAGACGCTCCAAGTAAAGTACATAAGATGTGACCGAATAAAAATATAGTTTCAGGGGAGGAACCTGATAATTTGTCGATGAAGAAGGGGATGCCTTGGGCATCCCCAAGCTTAGACGCCTGAGTCTTCTTGAAATATGCAGGGGTGAACCACCGGGGCATCCCCAAGCTTAGACTTTTCACTCTTCTTGATCATAGTATATCATCCTCCTCTCTTGACCCTTGAAAACTTCCTCCACACCAAACTTAGAACAACTCATTAGAGGGTTAGTGCACAATCAAAAACTCACATGTTCAGAGGTGAAACAATCATTCTTAACACTTCTGGACATTGCCCAAAGCTACTGGAAGTCAATGGAACAAAGAAATCCATCCCACATAGCAAAAGAAGCAATGCGAAATAAAAGGCAGAATCTGTCAAAACAGAATAGTCTGTAAAGACGAATTTTATTGGGGCACCAGACTTGCTCAAATGAAAATTCTCAAATTGAATGAAAGTTGCGTACATATCTGAGGATCACTCACGTAAATTGGCATAATTTTCTGAGTTATCTACAGAGACTTTTGCCCAGATTCGTGACAGCAAAGAAATCTGTTTCTGCGCAGTAATCCAAATCTAGTATGAACTTTTCTATCAAAGACTTTACTTGGCACAACAAAACACAAAACTAAGATAAGGACAGGTTGCTACAGTAGTAAACAACTTCCAAGACACAAATATAAAATAGAGGTACTGTAGCAAAATAAACACATGGGTTATCTCCCAAGAAGTTCTTTCTTTATAGCCATTAAGATGGGCTCAGCAATTTTAATGATGCACTCGCAAGAAATAAGAGTTGAAGCAAAAGAGAGCATCAAAAAGCAAATTCAAAAACAATTTAAGTCTAACATGCTTCCTATGCATAGGAATCTTGTAAATAAACAAGTTCATGAAGAGCAAAGTAACAAGCATAGGAAGATAAAACAAGTGTAACTTCAAAAATTTCAGCATATAGAGAGGTGTTTTAGTAACATGAAAAATTCTACAACCATATTTTCCTCTCTCGTAATAATTTTTAGAGGCATCATGAACAAACTCAACAATATAAGTATCACATAAAGCATTCTTATCATGAGTCTCATGCATAAAATTATTACTCTCCACATAGGCATAATCGATTTTATTAGTTGTAGTGGGAGCAAATTCAACAAAGTAGCTATCATTATTATTCTCATCATCAAATATAGGAGGCATATTGTAATCATAATCAAATTTATCCTCCATAACAGGTGGCAACAAAAGACTACTATCATTATAATCATCATATATAGGAGGTAAAGTATCATCAAAGTAAATTTTCTCCTCAATGCTTGGGGGACTAAAAATATCATGCTCATCAAAACCAGCTTCCCCAAGCTTAGAATTTTCCATAGCATTAGCAACAATAGTGTTCAAAGCATTCATATTAATAACATTCCCATTAGTATGCATATAAAGTTCCATGGGTTTTTTAATTCTCTCTTCAAACACATCATGTCCTAATTCAAGATAAAGTTCATAAAGATCTCTCATATTTTTGTTGTTTTCCATTATGCCTAACTAGTGTAAACAAGAAACAAAAAGTTGCAATTGCAGGATCTAAAGGAAATAGCTTCGAGCACAAACACAATGGCGCCAGAAAAGTACTACCTGGAACCGAAGTATGAGTGTCTTTTACCTTTCCTCCCCGGCAACGGCGCCAGAAAATAGCTTGATGTCTACGCCCCCTCCTTTTCCTGTAGACAGTGTTGGGCCTCCAAGAGCAGAGGTTTGTAGAACAGCAGCAAGTTTCCCTTAAGTGGATCACCCAAGGTTTATCGAACTCAGGGAGGAAGAGGTCAAAGATATCCCTCTCATGCAACCCTGCAACCACAAAGCAAGAAGTCTCTTGTGTCCCCAACACACCTAATAGGTGCACTAGTTCGGCGAAGAGATAGTGAAATATAGGTGGTATGAATAAGCAGTAGCAACGGCACCAGAAAAGTGCTTTGCCTAGGACAGTAAACAAGCAGTAGTAATGCAGCAGTAGTAACGCAGTAAAACAGTAAACAAGCAGCGATAGCAGTATTTAGGAACAAGGCCTAGGGATCAGACTTTCACTAGTGGACACTCTCAACATTGATCACATAACAGAATAGATAAATGCATACTCTACACTCTTGTTGGATGATGAACACCATTGCGTAGGATTACACGAACCCTCAATGCCAGAGTTAACAAGCTCCACAATTCAATGTTCATATTTAAATAACCTTAGAGTGCATGAAGATCAACACGACTAAACCAAGTACTAACATAGCATGCACACTGTCACCTTCACACTATGTAGGAGGAATAGATCACATCAATACCATCATAGCAATAGTTAACTTCATAATCTACAAGAGATCATAATCATAGCCTACGCCAAGTACTAACACGGATGCACACACTGTCACCATTACACCGTGCAGGAGGAATAAAACTACTTTAATAACATCACTAGAGTAGCACATAGATAAATTGTGATACAAAACACATTGCAATCATAAAGAGATATAAATAAGCACTTCACTATGCCATTCATAACAGTGAATAAGTATTCTGTGAAATATAGCCTAAGAGACCCACACGGTGCACACACTGTCACCTTTACACACGTGGGACAAGGAGTCTCCGGAGATCACATAAGTAAAATTCACTTGACTAGCATAATGACATCTAGATTACAAGCATCATCATATGAATCTCAATCATGTAAGGCAGCTCATGAGATTATTGTATTGAAGTACATAGGAGAGAGATGAACCACATAGCTACCGGTACAGCCCCGAGCCTCGATGGAGAACTACTCCCTCCTCATGGGAGACAGCAGCGTTGATGGAGATGGCGGTGGTGTCGATGGAGGAGCCTTCCGGGGGCACTTCCCCGTCCCGGCGGTGTGCCGGAACAGAGACTCCTGTCCCCCAGATCTTGGCTTCGCGATGGCGGCGGCTCTGGAAGGTTTCTCGTACCGTGGCTTTTTCGTATCGAGGTTTTAGGTCGAGGACCCTTAAATAGGCGAAGAGGCGGCGTCAGGAGGTCAACGAGGCGACGACACCATAAGGCGGCGCGGCCAGGGCCTAGGCCACGCCGGCCTATCATCTGGGCCCCCTGTGGCCCCCCTCTGGCGACTCTCGGGTGTTCTGGATGCTTCCGGGGATTCTAAGATGCTGGGCGTTGATTTCGTCCGATTCCGAGAATATTTCCTTACTAGGATTTCTAAAACCAAAAACAGCAGAAAACAGCAACTGGCTCTTCGGCATCTTGTTAATAGGTTAGTTCCAGAAAATGCACGAATATGACATGAAGTGTGCATAAAACATGTAGATATCATCAATAATGTGGCATGGAACATAAGAAATTATCGATACGTCGGAGACGTATCAACCTGCACCAAGCTTCGTCACATCTTTCTGACGGCAGAAATTGTCATTATCTGCAAATCAGACGTCATCAAACACATGCTGTCGGCTCCTGTGTTGAAAGGCCGACTCGGTAAGTGGATGTTTGCATTGTCGGAATTTGATCTCCGGTATCAACCTGCGAAAGCAGTCAAGGGACAGGCGTTGGCCGATCTTATTGCTGAACGAATCAACACTGATATAGCAGCACTGTCTGTACGTGCATGGGCCATGTGCTTTGTACTGTTCATTGTTTCTTTTAATGTCAGATTCTTTTCGCAAAAAAAAGGGCGAGAGCCACTTCAAGATTTTATACAGGCCAAAAATCGGCTGAGTATATCTAAGTAGCAAGAAATTCTCTCCAATATAGTGCACAAACAACGCCAAGGTCTCCATCAGTGTGCGTGTATACAATGATCGATATCATGACATCCTAGGTACCCCATCCGTTCCAAATTAATACATAATATCTAGATTCACATGCATGTTGATATATGTATACATCCAGGAGTGAATCTGGGCCCAGGGAACCCAGCCCATTTATGGAGTTTCTTCGGAGACTTCTCTTCATTTATGGAATTTAGTATACCAGCTGACTCTCAATTTGATCCTCCATATTTTGATTTTCATTACACTTTCCGAGCGCTTCCTCGACGTCTATCCCACTGGGGCTTATGGAAACACATTTTTTTATCTCCGCCGCAACAACTCGAGAAATGTCATCTACGACGTAGGTGGTGTTTGCATCTGCGTGCGATCAGAAGCCGGGTATTTCGACCTAAAATTCGCCGTCTCAGTCCAAGATTGGCGCAAGAAGTGGCTGTACGTCAAGGATGAATCAACTGGCACCCAGCAGTATGATCTTGCTCCCTTTGATATGCCTCAAGAAATCTTGAGGCGTAAATCTTGGGACGCTGAAGCTACTCCAGAAGAATTGGCAGCTACAAAGTGTCTGATTACTCAGATCAAGTCTTTGGAGAACACGCAAGGATAGGAACTGTCGGGTGTGCAGATCTTATCACATTTCTTGCGGATTCGTGTGCAATCTATCCAGGCTCGCTCAGGTCACCTCTGGTTGTACTCTGATGCCGGTGATGCTGCTAGAATTTCTGAAGATCTTTCTGTGAAGGATTTGGAAAAAATGGGGGAGGGTGAGGACCAAAATCGACAAGACCAGATTGGATCTATTTACCTCCTTCCATCGCGTTGCTTGATACCGATGATGATGATGACGATGCCATCGAGATCAGGACCTTGCTACCTCCAATTCCCACAGACATCACCAATTGACAAGGTATCGACTCGTCAATGCCTACAGATTGTAGACTTAGGATTTCACAGAAAGTAGAGGGCAAGTAGAACTCGAAGGCTTTCAGACGAACAAAGGCGTACAACTAAACGAAACACGATGGCTAGGGTTTGCAATGATTCGATCCTTATTTCGACCTTGGCTTCACCTTTATATAGGAGACGAAGCCGAGACTTTTCCGTGTCGTACAAGTACAAGTTATAGAGCCGCACTGGGCCTTTCCTTATATTGATACATTTTTTCTATAATAGCTCTACTTTCCTAATCCGAACATCTTCAACCTTGTGGGCGTCCAAATCTTCGAGTCCATGGGCCTTCTACTCCAATCGTGGACCAGGGGTATATATGCGACATGCCTCTCAGGCATACCTATGTCACCAGGCAACCTAGCCCGGGTCTTGACCCACATAGTGTAAGTACACTACTTACAAATTCTATTAATTAAATTTCCTTGCCACTTCTTTCGGAGTGACTGAATTCACTCTTTTATCCATAATTCTCTCAATCTTCTCATCGGTAATATCTTCGCCAAGTTTTCTCCAATACCGGCTATCCTCATGAACTATGATAATCAAACTGTGATTATCAAAGTGAAAAGTTCTAAGGAAAATATGAAAAGTTCCAAACATGTTAAGAGGAGATTGAAGTCTGTCAGAAAACTAAAAAAATCTGGAGTGATAGCATTGGATTATGTCCAAAGTGCTAAGAATCTAGCAGATCCTTTCACAAAGGGACTATCAAGAAACATGATAGACCTTGCATTGAGGGAGATGGGTTTGAGACCTACGTGAGTTGCCGATGGGCTAAACCAACCTATGTGATCAGAGATCCCGTGAATTAGGACCTAGGAAAACAAACCGGAGCAACTGAGTTGAGAGAAAATCTATATACTCCCACTCTGCTGGAGGTGCAAAATGCTCTCATAGTTACTGGAAGCCAGATTGACAATGTCTTAATGTGTTCTGTGCGGCTCTTGATGAGTGAAGACGCTGTCCTAGAGGGCGATCTTTGAAGAACACACCTATATGAGTGACACTTCTGGTCACAGTGCGGGAGATTTGGGTGAATCTCTAGTAAGCCCATGAAGGGCCGAGGAGTATGACTTATAAGCTCCACCTGAGGGAAACTATGGTAGCCTAGTACCGTGCCGGCATTGAGTGAAACTTGTTTCACAAGGCTGACAATTCAAGACATAGTCCATTATTCAGTTGTAGTCAAACGTAGCTCCTTGCCTTTTTTTGACCAAGAACTATAGGGCAAAACCCCCCACAGCATTTTATTAAAACATTCGAACTGTACAAAAAATAATATTTACAAAAAGAAAAAGAAAAATTTACAAAAAAGTGTCAATCCATGATTTCAAGAGATCAGTGTGCTTAACCTTGACTCTACGCACATGCAAAGAGGCTTCATGAACAAATTGAGCCTTGTAGGATGCAAAAGAGGGTCTGATGTGCTCAAATATTTTACTATTTCTTTGTTTCCAAATGTGCCAGCAAGCCAGTATAATCACTTCAGTGAAGAAAGGTTTTGCAAATGACTTCCTTGCTTTGGAGAACATTTCCTCAATAGTATCTTCCTGTGTCCATTCTACTTGCAGATAAGTCCATATCGTTCTGCTGAAATTGCAATCAAAAAAGAGATGAATTCAATCTTTTGTTTGATGAGAAGGGCACAAAACACATGTATAATCATTTGTAACATTTCAGTTTCTTCTCCTGAGCATATCTCTTGTATTCAATCTGTCACTTACTAGCAGCTAAGCATATGTGAAAAACAATGCTGGTAATTGTTACGTCTCCAACGTATCTATAATTTCTGATGTTCCATGCTTATATTATACCAATTGCTACATGTTTTATATGCACTTTATATCATATTATGGCATTTATTGGACTAACCTATTAATAAGATGCCACAGTGCCAGTTTCTGTTTATTATGTCTGTTTATTGCAGAAAAGGGCCAAAAACCAAAGTGTTCGGAAAAATCCAGAAAAATCACAGAAATTCTATTTCGCCAGATGACTCACGGAGCCAGAAGGGCCAGGCCAGAGGAGGCCCAGGGCCTCCTCCCCATCAGCCGGCACGGCTAGGAGGGGGGCCGCCCCACCCTATGGTGTGGGCCCCTCGGGACTCCACCGACGCTGCCCTTTCGCCTATATAATCCCTCGCGACGCGAAAACCCTGAATCAATCCATCATACTCCAGAAAGACTCCAGGGGCGCCGCCGCCATCGCGAAACTCCGTTTCGGGGGACAGAAGTCTCTGTTCCGGCACGCCGTCGGGACGGGGAATTGCCCCGGAGTCATCTTCATCGACACCACCGCCATCTTCATCGCCGTTGCTGTCTCCCATGATGAGGAGGGAGTAGTTCTCCCCCGAGGTTGAGGGCTCTACCGGTAGCTATGTGGTTCATCTCTCTCTCCCATGGTATGATCTTTATGTGATCATGAGCTTTGTATCACTATTAATCTATGTGCTACTCTAGTGATGTTATTAAAGTAGTCTATTCCTCCTCCATGATGTAAAGGTGACAGTGTGTGCATCATGTAGTACTTGGCGTATGTTATGATTGTAATCTCTTGTAGATTATGAAGTTAACTATTACTATGATAGTATTGATGCGATCTATTCCCCCTTTCATAGCTATTGGTGATAGTGTGTATGCTATGTTAGTACTCGGTCTATTATGCACTCTAGAGGTTACTTTAATATGAACTCCGGATTCACTCTCCATGGTGTGACGGTGACAGTGTGCGCGTCGTGTGTGATTCCTTTATGAAGTTGTGGAGCTTGTTTACTCCGGCTTGAGGGTGCTCTTGTAGCCCTACACAATGAATGGTGTTTGTTATCCAACAAGAGAGTGTTTGAAAGTAGCACAAGTGAAGAGAAGTTATTTATTTATGTGATCATTGTTGAGAGTGTCCACTAGTGAAAGTATGATCCCTAGGCCTTGTTTCCAAATATCGAATCACCGTTTATTTACTGTTCTACTGCATGTTTACTTGCTGCCATATTTATTTCAGATTGTTATTACCACTCATATTCATCCATATCACTTGCATTTTACTATCTCTTCGTCGAACTAGTGCACCTATATATCTGACAAGTGTATTAGGTGTGTTGGGGACACAAAAGACTTCTTGTATCTTAATTGCAGTGTTGCTTGAGAGGGATATCTTTGACCTCTACCTCCCTGAGTTCGATAAACCTTGGGTGATTCACTTAAGGGAAACTTGCTGCTGTTCTACAAACCTCTGCTCTTGGAGGCCCAACACTGTCTACAGGAATAGAAGCGTGCGTAGACATCAAGCTATTTTCTGGCGCCGTTGCTGGGGAGGTAAGGTAAAAGGTATTCACATCCTCCGACTACTAAGCTATTTCCTAGCATTGTTGCCGGTGTGTGAGTGCTCGAAGCTATTTCCTTTAGATCCTGCAATTATATCTTTTTGTTTCTTGTTTTTATTTTCACTAGTTAGGCTTAATGGAAAACAACAACAAAAATTAGAGATCTTTATGAACTTTATATTGAATTAGGACATGATGTGTTTGAAGAGATGTTATCACCAGATTTTAACCAAGTCCGGAGATGGGCCGTGATCGAAGAAGGGCTTAGAGGGCATGCATACGAAGTGTCTCTGAACCGAACTTGTGCGTGAATTTGGGCTAGACTGCTGATGGCGTGTAACTCACACGTTCGTTGGGAACCCCAAGAGGAAGGTATGATGCGCACAGCAGCAAGTTTTCCCTCAGAAAGAAACCAAGGTTTATCGAACCAGGAGGAGCCAAGAAGCACGTTGAAGGTTGATGGCGGCGGGATGTAGTGCGGCGCAACACCAGGGATTCCGGCGCCAACGTGGAACCTGCACAACACAACCAAAGTACTTTGCCCCAACGAAACAGTGAGGTTGTCAATCTCATCGGCTTGCTGTAACAAAGGATTAACCGTATTGTGTGGAAGATGATTGTTTGTAGAAAACAGTAGAACAAGTATTGCAGTAGATTATATTTCAGTAAAGAGAATTGGACCGGGGTCCACAGTTCACTAGAGGTGTCTCTCCCATAAGACAAACAGCATGTTGGGTGAACAAATTACAGTTGGGCAATTGACAAATAAAGAGGGCATGACCATGCACATATATATCATGATGAGTATAGTGAGATTTAATTGGGCATTACGACAAAGTACATAGACCGCCATCCAACTGCATCTATGCCTAAAAAGTCCACCTTCAGGTTATCATCCGAACCCCCTCCAGTATTAAGTTGCAAAGCAACAGACAATTGCATTAAGTATGGTGCGTAATGTAATCAACAACTACATCCTTAGACATAGCATCAATGTTTTATCCCTAGTGGCAACAGCACAACACAACCTTAGAACTTTACATCCTTGTCCCCGGTGTCAATGCGAGGCATGAACCCACTATCGAGCATAAATACTCCCTCTTGGAGTTACAAGCATCTACTTGGCCAGAGCATCTACTAGTAACGGAGAGCATGCAAGATCATAAACAACACATAGATATAACTTTGATAATCAACATAACAAGTATTCTCTATTCATCGGATCCCAACAAACGCAACATATAGAATTACAGATAGATGATCTTGATCATGTTAGGCAGCTCACAAGATCCGACAATGAAAGCACAATGGGGAGAAGACAACCATCTAGCTACTGCTATGGACCCATAGTCCAGGGGTAGACTACTCACACATCACACCGGAGGCGACCATGGCGGCGTAGAGTCCTCCGGAGATGATTCCCCTCTCCGGCGGGTGCCGGAGGCGATCTCTGGATCCCCCAAGATGGGATCGGCGTTGGCGGCGTCTACGGAAGGTTTTCCGTATCGTGGCTCTCGGTACTGGGGGTTTCGTCACGGAGGCTTTAAGTAGGCGGAAGGGCAAGTCAGGAGGGGGCACAGGGGCCCCACACCATAGGCCGGCGCGGCCAAGGGGTGGGCCGCGCCGCCCTAGGGTTTGGGCACCCCGTGGCCCCACTTCGTTTCGTCTTCGGACTTCTGGAAGCTTCGTGGCAAAATAGGCCCCTGGGCGTTGATTTCGTCCAATTCCGAGAATATTTCCTTACTAGGATTTCTGAAACCAAAAACAGCAGAAAACACCAACTGGCACTTCGGCATCTTGTTAATAGGTTAGTTCCAGAAAATGCACGAATATGACATAAAGTGTGCATAAAACATGTAGATAACATCAATAATGTGGCATGGAACATAAGAAATTATCGATACGTCGGAGACGTATCAGCATCCCCAAGCTTAGTTCTGCTCGTCCCGAGCAGGTAAAACGATAACACGAGATAATTTCGGAGTGACATGCCATCATAATCTTGATCATACTATTTGTAAAGCATATGTAGTGAATGCAGCGATCAAAACAATGTATATGACATGAGTAAACAAGTGAATCATAAAGCAAAGACTTTTCATGAATAGCACTTCAAGACAAGCATCAATAAAGTCTTGCATAAGAGTTAACTCATAAAGCAATAATTCAAAGTAAAGGCATTGAAGCAACACAAAAGAAGATTAAGTTTCAGCGGTTGCTTTCAACTTGTAACATGTATATCTCATGGATATTGTCAACATGGAGTAATATAATAAGTGCAATAAGCAAGTATGTAGGAATCAATGCAAAGTTCACACAAGTGTTTGCTTCTTGAGGTGGAGAGAAATAGGTGAACTGACTCAACATTGAAAGTAAAAGAATGGTCCTCCATAGAGGAAAAGCATCGATTGCTATATTTGTGCTAGAGCTTTGATTTTGAAAACATGAAACAATTTTGTCAACGGTAGTAATAAAGCATATGTATCATGTAAATTATATCTTATAAGTTGCAAGCCTCATGCATAGTGTACTAATAGTGCCCGCACCTTGTCCTAATTAGCTTGGACTACCGGATCATCACAATGCACATGTTTTGACCAAGTGTCACAAAGGGGTACCTCTATGCCGCCTGTACAAAGGTCTAAGGAGAAAGCTCGCATCGGATTTCTAGCTATTGATTATTCTTCAACTTAGACATCCATACCGGGACAACATAGACAACAGATAATGGACTCCTCTTTTATGCATAAGCATGTAACAACAATTAATAATTTTCTCATTTGAGATTGAGGATATATGTCCAAAACTGAAACTTCCACCATGGATCATGGCTTTAGTTAGCGGCCCAATGTTCTTCTCTAACAATATGCATGCTTAACCATAAGGTGGTAGATCGCTCTTACTTCAGACAAGACGAACATGCATAGCAACTCACATGAAATTCAACAACGAATAGTTGATGGCGTCCCCAGTGAACATGGTTATCGCACAACAAGCAACTTAATAAGAGATAAAGTGCATAATTACATATTCAATACCACAATAGTTTTTAAGCTATTTGTCCCATGAGCTATATATTGCAAAGGTGAATGATGGAATTTTAAAGGTAGCACTCAAGCAATTTACTTTGGAATGGCGGAAAATACCATGTAGTAGGTAGGTATGGTGGACACAAATGGCATAGTGGTTGGCTCAAGTATTTTGGATGCATGAGAAGTATTCCCTCTCGATACAAGGTTTAGGCTAGCAAGGCTTATTTGAAACAAACACAAGGATGAACCGGTGCAGCAAAACTCACATAAAAGACATATTGAAAACATTATAAGACTCTACACCATCTTCCTTGTTGTTCAAACTCAATACTAGAAATTATCTAGACCTTAGAGAAACCAAATATGCAAACCAAATTTTAGCATGCTCTATGTATTTCTTCATTAATGGGTGCAAAGCATATGATGCAAGAGCTTAATCATGAGCACAACAATTGCCAAGTATCACATTACCCAAGACATTAATAGCAATTACTACATGTATCATTTTCCAATTCCAACCATATAACAATTTAACGAAGAAGAAACTTCGCCATGAATACTATGAGTAGAAACCAAGGACATACTTGTCCATATGCTACAGCGGAGCGTGTCTCTCTCCCATAAGGTGAATGCTAGGATCCATTTTATTCAAACAAAACAAAAATAAAAACAAACCGACGCTCCAAGCAAAGCACATAAGATGTGATGGAATAAAAATATAGTTTCAGGGGAGGAACCTGATAATGTTGTCGATGAAGAAGGGGATGCCTTGGGCATCCCCAAGTTTAGACGCTTGAGTCTTCTTGATATATGCAGGGGTGAACCACCGGGGCATCCCCAAGCTTAGAGCTTTCACTCTCCTTGATCATGTTGCATCATACTCCTCTCTTGATCCTTGAAAACTTCCTCCACACCAAACTCGAAACAACTCATTAGAGGGTTAGTGCACAATAAAAATTAACGTATTCAGAGGTGACACAATCATTCTTAACACTTCTGGACATTGCATAATGCTACTGGACATTAATGGATCAAAGAAATTCATCCAACATAGCAAAAGAGGCAATGCGAAATAAAAGGCAGAATCTGTCAAAACAGAACAGTTCGTATTGACGAATTTTAAAATGGCATCAGACTTGCTCAAATGAAAATGTTCAAATTGAATGAAAGTTGCGTAAATATCTGAGGATCATGCACGTAAATTGGCTTAATTTTCTGAGCTACCTACAGGGAGGTAGACCCAGATTCGTGACAGCAAAGAAATCTGGAACTGCGCAGTAATCCAAATCTAGTACTTACTTTACTATCAAAGACTTTACTTGGCACTACAAAACACTAAACTAAGATAAGGAGAGGTTGCTACAGTAGTAAACAACTTCCAAGACACAAAATAAAAACAAAGTACTGTAGGTAAAAACATGGGTTGTCTCCCATAAGCGCTTTTCTTTAACGCCTTTCAGCTAGGCGCAGAAAGTGTGCATCAAGTGTTATCAAGAGACGGTGTGTCAACCTTACCTTGGGCTTTACCCTTACCTTTCTTATTGTTTTTCTTTCCCTTTGGTTTAGGAAATATATGATTTCCCCCCGGTATAGAGGTGAATTTCAGAGTGCCTTCTCCCACATCAATGACTGCTCCCAATAGTTTCAGCAGGGATCTTCCGAGTGTGATTTTTCCTGTTTCAACAACAAGATAATCAATGGATATTGTTCTTCCAAGAATGGTTGTATGCACACCTACGGCTATTCCCTTAGGAATTATAATAGAGTTATCAATGAGAGTTATTTCTTCTCCTCCTTCATCGACTCCCCAAAGTTTCAAAGATTTATAAATGCTTTCAGGCATAAGGCAAAATTCATACATAATATCACAGTAGGCATGAAGAGTTCGATCACCGATAACAATTTTAATAGTAGGATCCCACAATGAAAGTTTAGAGTTCATTAAAACTTGTTCAAGACGATTACGAACGTGGCAATAGTTATCATCCAAGTGAGATGTACTTATCTCGAGATTGTTTAATCTACTATATATGCTAGTGAGAGCTGAATCAAAGTTATTAGCTGAATCATGTGATGCAACCAACTTCTTTATGGCATTAAAAGCTTGATCCCCATTGCAATGAAGGAAATCTCCTCCCACTAAAGTATCCAAAGCATATCTATAGCGAACCATAAGACCAAAATAAAAATTACTAAGGAGCAAACTTAGAGTCATTTGAGGTTCAGTTTTACGATAAGAAGTAAAAATTCTAGACCAAGCATCCTTAAAACTCTCCTCATCCCCTTGTTTAAAAGTGAAGACTAATTCTTCAGGCGAAGAAGTAACAGGTTCAGAGCTAGACATGGTAACAAAAGTAACTAATTTTTTTGTATTTTGATTTAGTGCAGCAAACAAAGTAGTAAATAAAACTAAGCAAGACAAAAACAAAGTAAAGAGATTGAGAAGTGGAGACTCCCCTTGCAGCGTGTCTTGATCTCCCCGGCAACGGCGCCAGAAAAAGAGCTTGATGGCGTGTAACTCACACGTTCATTGGGAACCCCAAGAGGAAGGTATGATGCGCACAGCAGCAAGTTTTCCCTCAGAAAGAAACCAAGGCTTATCGAACCAGGAGGAGCCAAGAAGCACGTTGAAGGTTGATGGCGGCGGGATGTAGTGCGGCGCAACACCAGGGATTCCGGCGCCAACGTGGAACCTGCACAACACAACCAAAGTACTTTGCCCCAACGAAACAGTGAGGTTGTCAATCTCACCGGCTTGCTGTAACAAAGGATTAACCGTATTGTGTGGAAGATGATTGTTTGCAGAAAACAGTAGAACAAGTATTGCAGTAGATTGTATTTCAGTAAAGAGAATTGGACCGGGGTCCACAGTTCACTAGAGGTGTCTCTCCCATAAGACAAACAGCATGTTGGGTGAACAAATTACAGTTGGGCAATTGACAAATAAAGAGGGCATGACCATGCACATACATATCATGATGAGTATAGTGAGATTTAATTGGGCATTACGACAAAGTACATAGACCGCCATCCAACTGCATCTATGCCTAAAAAGTCAACCTTCAGGTTATCATCCGAACACCCTCCTGTATTAAGTTGCAAAGCAACAGAGACAATTGCATTAAGTATGGTGCGTAATGTAATCAACAACTACATCCTTAGACATAGCATCAATGTTTTATCCCTAGTGGCAACAGCACAACACAACCTTAGAACTTTCTGTCACTGTCCCAGGTGTCAATGCAGGCATGAACCCACTATCGAGCATAAATACTCCCTCTTGGAGTTACAAGCATCTACTTGGCCAGAGCATCTACTAGTAACGGAGAGCATGCAAGATCATAAACAACACATAGATATAACTTTGATAATCAACATAACAAGTATTCTCTATTCATCGGATCCCAACAAACGCAACATATAGAATTACAGATAGATGATCTTGATCATGTTAGGCAGCTCACAAGATCCGACAATGAAAGCACAATGGGGAGAAGACAACCATCTAGCTACTGCTATGGACCCATAGTCCAGGGGTAGACTACTCACACATCACACCGGAGGCGACCATGGCGGCGTAGAGTCCTCCGGGAGATGATTCCCCTCTCCGGCAGGGTGCCGGAGGCGATCTCCTGGATCCCCCGAGATGGGATCGGCGTTGGCGGCGTCTCTGGAAGGTTTTCCGTATCGTGGCTCTCGGTACTGGGGGTTTCGTCACGGAGGCTTTAAGTAGGCGGAAGGGCAAGTCAGGAGGGGGCACGGGGGCCCCACACCATAGGCCGGCGCGGCCAAGGGGTGGGCCGCGCCGCCCTAGGGTTTGGGCACCCCGTGGCCCCACTTCGTTTCGTCTTCGGACTTCTGGAAGCTTCGTGGCAAAATAGGCCCCTGGGCGTTGATTTCGTCCAATTCCGAGAATATTTCCTTACTAGGATTTCTGAAACCAAAAACAGAAAACAAAGAATCGGCACTTCGGCATCTTGTTAATAGGTTAGTTCCAGAAAATGCACGAATATGACATAAAGTGTGCATAAAACATGTAGATAACATCAATAATGTGGCATGGAACATAAGAAATTATCGATACGTCGGAGACGTATCAACTGCCCGTGTATTTGTATATTATGGTAGATTTAGAATTAAGAGATAAAGTTTAGTCGTACACAGCAAGGTTTATTCCTAAGTTAGAAAGTCCGCGGACTATAAATATGTACCTAGGGTTATTGAGAAAGGAGGACGATCACGTTCACAACAAACCAATCTAGGCGCATCGCCACCCCTTGTTTCGAGGGTTTCTCCCGGGTAAGCAACATGCTGCCTAGATCGCATCTTGCGATCTAGGCAGTATCAGTTTATTCGTTGTTGGTGTTGCTCGTGCTGAAGCCTTTTTGATGGGGAGCAACACCCTTATCGTAGATGTTTTGGGGCTTACGTCGATACTTTTATGATATGCTTGCTTAGCTACGTTGCCCCTCAATATCTAGCTGCCCTTACACCTATCTTGGGTGTAAGGGCAGCATCTTGCTTAATCTTTGTTTAGTAGATCCGATCTGTTATAGTTGCTCCTTGTTCTACAAGGATTAGTTTGATATCTGCATGGTTAGGCCTTGCAAACGGGTTGAACGATCCGGTAGTGCGTAAGGTGTGGTTTATTAAGCCCTAGAGGGATTGTTCCGGGGATCAACTTCATGTTGGTCTTTAGGCCTCTTTAGGGCTGGTTTTCCATCATCTTACGTATCTGCTAGGCTCAATTACGTGTAGGATGTTCCGGTTATGTGGTGAAAACCCTAGACTGTCGTAGATTGTTTTAGCTTGATATTGATAAAGCATGATCCCCATGTCATCGTAAATCCAACGTGGATCATGGGGCAATCGGCTCCTTGAGCCAATCCACAGAACAACCTAAGAGCCGATTGGGGCTCGTATTTAATGTTTACGTGTTTGCCATGCAGGAAACTAATCGAAGCAATCCATCACCTTCCTGACCAGGTATAGGTCAGGTGGCACACCCTCGCAACCGCCAGGACGTGTGCCGGAGCATTGCGGGCCGTTGCCCGAGGGACCAGGATCCACCAGCAGTCCTGGGAGCCTCCCGGCTCTACGTGTTGCCCGTCGCTGCTCGCCGGTGGGTTTTGGTAGGCAACACATTCTGGCACGCCCGGTGGGACACTCTACAACAACTACGTCGACATCTGCAGCAACCATGTCTAAATCTGCGGATGAGGTGGTGGGTGAACCAGTCACGTACGCAGATCTGCCTGAGGAGCACAAGAAGAAATATGATGAGATTAAAGCCATCTTGGAAGCCGATCTCATCGGCTCCTTCATGAAGACCCGTTCACATGGCATCAGGTGGAAAGGGTTCTCCCCTGAAGGCGT